>NC_137326.1:71166322-72366322 GCF_965287045.1 Carcharhinus amblyrhynchos
GTAAAAACTTAAGATAGTAATAGAGGGGACTTTACATTGCTGTCCTAAAGTATATTGCATAATTAAAGGCCAGAAAGGGGAAAAGTTTCTGAAGTTTGTTCATAGAATTCAGGAGGGATCAATTGAGGAAGGAGGTCATTCTGGTTCTGGGGAATGAGGTGGATCAAGGTCAGTAGGATAATGCTTCGGGTCAGTGAGTATAGTATAAGATTAGCTGTAGAAAAGGACAAGGGGCAATGCAAAGTAAAATTAATTTGAGGCAGGGCCAATTTCAGTAGGTGTAAATGAATCTTGCCAGGTAAATTGGATCAAAGATTGGTAGGAAAAACTGAAACAGAACAATGGGCTGCTTTTAAAGAGGGGATGATTCAGATACAGCCAAGGCAAATTCTCATCAGGAAGAAAAGTAGGACAAGCAAAGCTAGAGTTTGCTGGATGATGAGAGATAAAACGGGGCAGAAAAAGTGTGTGTACGACAGATGTCAGGATGATGATGAAAATGAGAATCAGTCTGAATGTAGAAAGTTCGGGGGGGGGGGGCAGTGAGGAAAAAAAACAAGAGGCAAAGAGAAAAAAGTGAACATAGACTGGCAACTAACATAAAAGGCAATCCACAAGGTTTCTATAGGTATATAAGGAGTAAAATGAGAAGATGGACAATTAAGGACCCAAAAGGTGTTTAATGCATGGTGGCAGGAAGTATGGCTGAGATAAAAAATTAGTACTTTGTATCTGCCTTTACCGAAGATGATGATTCTGGCAAAGTCATTGTGAAAGAGGAGGCTAAAAATTAGCAAGACTTGCTAAATCACCAGGATTGGATCAAATGCATCTGAGGATATGGAGGGGAACAGGGGGAGGAAAAGTGCAGAAATACTTCATAATCTTCTAATCCTCTTTAAATACAGGGCTAAATCAAAGGGCAACTATTATACTTTTGTTAAAAGGGGTACAAGGATAAGCCCAGCAACTACAAGACAGTCAGCTTAACATTGGTACCATAAGATTTTACCAATGATAAGCTGATAATTCATTATTGAGGAGTTAGTAGCAGGACATTCAGAAAATTATAATACAATCAGGTACACTCAATATAGTTTTATGAAAGGGAAATCATCTGAGTTCTTTGAGGATATCACAGGGTGGATGAAGGGGAACCAGCAGGTGTAGTATATTTGGATTTCCAAAAGGCATTCAGGTGCCACATAAAGGATTACTGCGTAAGATAAGCACTCGTGGTGTTGGGAGTGGCATATTAGAATGGATAGAAGATTGGCTAATTGACAGAGAACAGTGTGTCAGGATAAATGAATCATTTCCAGGTTGGCCAACTATAACTGGTGGAGTGCTGCAGGGATTAGTCCTGAGGTCTCAACTATTTACAATCTATATTCGTGACTTAAATGAAGGCACAGACTGCATTTTAGCCAAATTTGTTGATGATTAACAAGGAGTTATGGGGATCAGGCAGGAAAATTGAGTTAAGGCTACAGTCTGATCAGCAACGATCTGATCAAATGATAGATATGGCTGGATGGGCCAAATGACCTACTTCTCCTGTTGCTTGCGATTTTGTGTTCGTAATCAAAATTACCAGCTGAAATGAAAGCTTCCCCTTTACATGGAACCTGTTCAGCTGAATTCCATGCTGGGTGCATTGAGTAAAAGTTACACAGGAATAAGATTATGAACTATATATTGAAATTCTCTTATTCTTAATTAACATTCTGAATGGTTTTAAATACAAAGCCAAAAATAATAATGTCCCTGAGAATTAACCCTTTGTATGTTGACTGTAATTTTGTCACAGTTCTGGGCAAAATAGATAAAAGGTCTAAAATATTTCAGAACCGTTGGATGAATGGCCATTTAATCTTTTTATGATAGTGTTGGTTGAGATGAATGCTGCTCAGGATACTTGTTCTCAACTAGTATGTCATGAAGACCCCCGTCCCCCACCACCACCACCACCGAACTGTGCAAAAGAAGATTCAAAATTCATGCAATTAAATTAAAACTAACCTTTGTCTTCAGCTCTGTTGTTAGCATCTCCAAGACTTGGTGAATCTTGGGCTTCCCGTGCATACTCTGGCTGGGAAAGAACTGCACATGCGCAGTTTCGATTTTTGTTTCTGTCAGGCCCATGCACATGATCAACAGGATTTGGAGCTGAAGACAAAGACCCCATGCATTTGCACAAAAATCGAAAACTCAAAGGACACAAAAGCCCTGGGAGAAGTGAAGGTGATGTGGATGTGCTTACGTTGGACTGGGGTAAACACAGTAAGAAGTATCTCAACAGCAGGTTAAAATCCAGTAGGTTTATTTGGTAGTAAACACCACTAGCTTTTGGAGCACTGCTCCTTCGTCAGGTGAGTGGGGATTTCTGATCACAAACAGGGCACATAAAGGCACACGCAGTTTACAGAATACTGATTAGAATGCGAGTCATTACACCTAATCAAGTCTTAAAAGTGCAGACAATGTGAGTGAAGATAGCATTAAGCATATGTTAAAGAGATGTGTATTGTCTCCCGACAGGACAGTAAGCGAGATGTTGCAAGCTCAGGCAAGTCATGGGGGTTACAGATAGTGTGACGTGAACCCAAGATCTCAGTTGAGCCGTCCTCGTGCGCGGAACTTGGCTATCAGTTTCTGCTCAGCGACTCTGCGCTGTCGTATGACATACGACACAACATAGCGCAGACAGTATGCTGGAGACAATACACATCTCTTTAACCTATGCTTAATGCTATCTCCACTCACGTTGTCTGCACCTTTAAGACTTGATTAGGTGTAAAGACTCGCATTCTAATCAGTATTCTGTAAACTGTGTGTGCCTTTTATATGCCCCGTTTGTGATCAGAACTCCCCAATCATATGATGAAAGAGCAGTGCTCCGAAAGATAGTGGCATTTACTACCAAATAAACCTGTTGGACTTTAACCTGGTGTTGTGAGACTTCTTACTTAGAAGTGAGAGACAGAGTTTTAAAAAACAGGCACAAGGACAGAAAGAAGTTAAAATGTTCCCAGTAAAGGAAGAAGACAGAGAAAATGGAGAAGTTCCTCAATATTTTTTATAGAGGTGTGCTGTGACACACAATGTTGGGAACCACTGGGTTAGAGTATTGGAATGGCTTTTGCGTCCTCTTGCAGTAATCTTGTGAAATGTTTAATGCCCACACAAATTACAGCCATCTGGAATTGTAGTTTAACATTCAAACTAAATATTTGATCTTTCAAACAATGTAGCACTCGGCACAAGCCTATTTGATGCATTCAAATGCTGGAATGAAACTTGAATTGATGACCTTCTCATCTGTCAATGTGATCACCATCAGCTGAAGCAAGCCCTCACATTGACTAAATGGCTTCTCAGAGCTGTATTTTAACAAGAATAGAATGTTCCTTCTCATTGTTTTAATGAAGTATGTTTGTAGGCAACTTTTCCATGATTTGTTTCTTTACTTTCAGATTACACGGACATTCAGACTTACAAAAGAAGGGAAGTTGGAGCAAACTGTTCTTATGGCAACGAATCAACAGCCCCTGTCGCAGCATCTTCACATAACGTACATACGGAGTTCGTAACGCAATATATTCATGCAACAAACATCTGCTCCAAATGCACTGTTCTACATGCTAACATACATATGGAGTTCGTAACACAATATATTCATGCAACAAACATCCGCTTCAAGTGCACTGACTGTTCTATATGCTCACCATTTATACTGCAGCCTTACTGTGTTAAACTTGACTTTAGAGTTACCGCTGAAAAAATACAATTTGTTAAAGCTTTTTGTTCTGCACTCATTAGCACAATCGGAAGAATACCAATATGAGGGAAAATAATTTTATACTGTATGAGAAGAGAATGCTGTTTGGTTGGCAAGTGGCCTCTGATAGAAATGTTGCCATGGAGAATCCACCAGTTAATAGTGACTGCCAGTTAACTGCCAAGCAATTCTTTGAAAATTTAAACCAGACAGCTTGACTCTGATCAAGTCATTGCTCTGGGAAGTGAGTTAGCAAATGGCTATTACTTACTTCAACTAGGTGAAACAGATACAATGTGTAAATTATTCTTTATATCTGCAAACAGGGCCCTATGCATTAATATATTTAGCTTCCAGTACATGCAAATATGCCCCGCTGCAAACCTGACTGACAATCTTAAATTGGTTGTCAGTGTAAATTTTATCACTGAGGTTAACTCAGCAAATGTTGTTCAATTGCAGAATTGCATCTAATATTGTACATTGTTTTGAGTTTTGCAAGGGGCTGTTTGGATGCTCACAAAACTCAATGCTCGCATTGGAGTTTTGGCATTGGCATTCTTGCAATTGTCCTGATAAATGCCAGTGAAAAGCTTCAACAAAATGTCCATTTTCAGCCATTCTCAACTTCAATACTATGGTGGAGAAAAATCGTAAAGACGGATACCTGGCATAAAATAGCTGCCTGGCCCGTGAAGGATTAAAAGACATTAAGCAGGCACTGACTTTTAATGCAGACAGCTACTTGAAATTTAAACATGCAGGACAGACAGTTATTTAAATTTAAACATACTGGGAACAAATACTGCAGGAAGCCAGGCACCTTAAAGATAAAGACAGTCCTGGGATAATGGGATCTGATAGATTAGTTACGAATGGGAATACATAAATGCAGGAAAACCAATTACTGTATGAATAGACAAACTAAGTCATTGATAAAGAGGAAATGTATCCATTCATGGAACAATGCAATATTAAAATGTTTATGTCTGTATTCGTCTGTAACAATGTGTTAAACTATCAATACTACTCAACTATAACAATGTGTTAAATGGCTAATGTCCGGACTATCCATTGTCTGAAAGATATAAAAATAAACCATACAATAAATAATATTGTATTATTGAGAGAAGGTAGCTGCCCAGTACTGCAGAGTGCCAGTGCCTTTTCTCCACAATGCTTCGTTAAATAAAACTGTATTATTGCACCCCCAGTCTTACTCCAAAGTGGTTATTTCCCCCAACACTACCAACTGATAACTTTAGAAGTTGGAGATATTAATTTTAGATTTTTATAATTTATTGTGTAACAGCCCAAATCTAATTCAGAATATTTTTTGTTCTTGGGTCCTTCAGAAATTTATTGATTGCTGTTGACTTCATGAGATGTTATGATAATCAGAGAAACCTTTGAGAATGTTCTTTTTGGGGTTCTGACTCCCTAGGTGAGCAAGATTTATGTTCATTTTGTTCAATTATTAAAAATCAGGTTATAAATGGATAACTCTGGAACATCTTCCAGACATTCTCATCTAGTCTGCCAGATTACGTCTGCCTGAAGATGCCCTCCTCTCACTTTCTTTTAAACTGGGTAGATTTCCTATCTTTTTTTGGATCTATCTGCTTTTTTGCACAGTACCCCCAGCTGAGGGAACGGCAAATGATCTTATCCAGGATGTCGCCACACTGCAATCAGCTCCACAGAGATGTGTGAGGTGGACATCAGAGCACATAATCTAAGATTACTTCATTTTTGATGTGTTAAGTTGGGTTAACCAACTCCTACCAGAAAAGCATAAGCTGTAACTACTGGATAGTTTGACCATTTACCCTATGGTTTTTGCAATGTGAAACCACTTGCCAAAAAAAATTTTAATTATTCTTTCATTAAAATGTACTGAGATGAAGCTTTGACTGGCACATCAATCGTTATAAAGCTTGAAAATTAGTCATGACGACTAATGATCTACTTCATAACACTTATACTTGCTTTTATTTGTTCATGATACTGTCAAAGCTGTATTCAATGTTGCTTTTAGCTATTATTTGTGGACTCCAGTGAAAACAATCCTAACCTAGTCAATCCTCATACATCAATCCCGCCATCCCTGGAATCTGGTAAACCTTTGCTGTATTCCTTCGAGAACAAGAACACCCTTCCTCAGAAAAGGAAACCAAAACTGCTCACAATAGTGTAGATGTGGCCTTACTAAGGCTCTGTATATTTGCAACAACACATCCCTGTTCCTGTACTGGAAATCTCTCACAATGAAGGCCAACCTACCATTTGCCTTCTTTACTGCCTGCTGCATCTGCATGCTTACCTTCAGTGACTGGTGCACAAAGATACCCAGGTCCCACTGCACCCTTCCCTCCCCCAATTTACAGCCATTCAGGTAGTGATCTGCCTTCTTGTTTTTGCTTCCAAAGCAAATAACCACATTTATAGAAATTATACTACATCTGCCATTGATTTGCCTACTTACCTAACCGGTCCAAATCATGCTGAAGGATCTCTGTCTTCATCACAGTTCATCCTCCCACCCAACTTGGTGTCATCTGCAAACTTTGAGATGTTACATTTTGTTCCCTCATTCAAATCATTAATAAATATTGCGAATAGCTGGGGTCCCAGGACCGCTGTCTGTGGCACCCCACTGCCTGCCAATTTGAAAAGGACCCATTAATTCATGCTCATTGTTTTCTCTCTGCCAACCAGTTTCCTATCCATTTCGATGCACTACACCGAATTCCATGTGCTTCAATCTTGCATGATAATCTCTTTTGTGGGACTTTGTCCATCATTTTCTGAAAATCCAAATATACCACATCAACTGCCCCTCCCCTGTCAACTCTACTAGTTACATCTTCAAAGAATGCCATAAGATTTGTCAAGCATGATTTCCTTTCATAAATCCATGCTGCCTCTGTCTGATACTGCCACGGCTTTCTAAATGCTCCACTACAAAGTCCTTGATAATGGATTTGAGAATTTTCCCCACTACTGAGAAAAGGCTTACTGGTCTATAATTCCCTGTTTTCGCTCTACTTCCCTTTTTGAATATTGGAGTCATATTAGCTACCTTCCAATCTGCAGGAACTGTTCCAGAGCCTATAGAATCCTGGAAGATGACCACCAATGCATCCACTGTTTCTAGAGCCACATCCTTGAGTACTCTGGGATATAGATTACCAAGCCCTAAGGATTTATCCGCCTTTAATCCCATCAATTTTCCCAGCACCATGCCTCTACTAATATTGATCTCCCTCAGTTTTTCCCTCTCACTGAATCTTGCATTCTCAATTTTCTGTTATTTGATTTAGCCATTTTTTGTCAATATAGAACAAAATATGTATTCAGTTGCTCATGATGTGGATGTGCTGGCGTTGCTCAGCCATTTCTTTGTCTCTTATTGTACATTCCCCTATTTCTGTCTGTAGGGGATGTACATTTGTCTTCATCAACCTCTTTCTCTTCACGTATCTATAGAAACTCTTAGTGTCAGTCTATATGTTCCCTGCAAGCTTACTTTCATACTGTCTTTTAATTGAGACTTTCTAGGACCTATATCTACCCCACTCCCGAGTTTGGGGCCTTCTCTCTGTTCTGCTCCCTTGTCCTATTCCTTGGGACATCTGCTCTGCAGTGGCATGCCTCTTCTGATCATCTGACCTGCAGTTTCATTTATTTCACTTCTGCACATGTGCCACAGAACCAGTTCCTGGCCAAAGAATATAAAAGTGGACAAATGGTGCTTACGTGGTCCTTTCCTAGCTGATGAATGCATAGAAATCTCAAGACCTGACAAGATCTGTAATCCCTGAACATGATTCCGATTTAAACTTAAGGTGAGCTTTTTTATTGTTGTCATTTTTTCTCTCCTTCAGGGGAAACAAAGTTTCACTACAGTGAAGGTTTCCTCATGTTGACTTTATACTTCCTTTACAAGACCTTATTGTAAATTTCCAACAAATAACTTAATCAAGTCAACATTTTCTTTTGTTTCAGAAGTGGTCCCTTAGAGGATGAGAAGGGGGACTTAGTGGTAGGGGATGGGGATATGGCTAAGGTCTTGAATAACTTTTTTGTTTCTGTCTTCACGGAGGAGGATGTGAATAATTTGCCGGGTGTTAGCGATGGAAAGGTGGTAGGACTGGAGGGTCTTAATGACATTACTGTTACTAGAGAGGCGGTGCTCGACAGACTAGAGGGGCTGATTGTGGACAAGTCGCCAGGACCGGATGGAATGCATCCGAGGGTTCTGAAAGAAATGGCGGAGGTGATAGTGGATGCCTTGGTGGTTATTTTCCAGACGTCGCTGGATTCCAGGGAAGTGCCGGAAGATTGGAAAGCGGCTAATGTTACGCCGTTGTTTAAGAAGGGTGTCAGGCAAAAGGCAGGGAATTATAGGCCGGTTAGTTTAACGTCTGTTGTAGGTAAAATGTTAGAATCCGTCATCAAGGAGGAAATAGCGAGGCATCTTGAGAGGAATTGCTTGATAGAGCAGACGCAGCACGGTTTCGTTAAAGGGAAGTCGTGTCTGACAAATTTACTGGAGTTCTATGAGGATGTGTCTAGGGCGGTGGATAGAGGAGAGCTGGTGGATGTGGTCTTTCTGGATTTTCAGAAGGCGTTTGACAAGGTACCTCATAGGAGGTTATTGCAGAAGGTCAGGGGACATGGAGTTGGGGGTAGGGTGTTAGCGTGGATAGAGGATTGGTTGTCAAATAGGAGGCAGAGAGTGGGGGTCAATGGGTGCTATTCGGATTGGTGGATGGTGATTAGTGGAGTGCCCCAGGGGTCGGTGCTGGGGCCTCAGCTTTTTACCATTTATATAGATGATCTGGAGGAGGGAACCGAGTGTATGGTGTCGAAATTTGCTGATGACACCAAGATTGGAGGAAAGGCAAATTGTGCGGAGGGTGTGGAGAGTCTACAGAAGGATCTAGATAGGCTGGGCGAATGGGCCAGGAAATGGCAAATGGAATTTAATGTTGGCAAGTGCGAGGTGGTCCACTTTGGTAGGAATAATGGTAGGAAGGATTATGGCGAAAAACTGCAGCAGGCGACGGTGCAGAGGGACCTTGGGGTCCTTGTGCATGAGTCGCAAAAACCCAGCTTGCAGGTGCAGCAGGTGATCAGGAAGGCGAATGGGATGCTGGCCTTCATAGCGAGGGGGATTGAATATAAAAGTAGGGAGGTCTTGCTGCGGCTGTATAGGGCATTGGTGAGGCCGCAGCTGGAGTACTGTGTGCAGTTTTGGGTGCCGTACTTACGCAAGGATATTTTGGCCTTGGAGGGAGTGCAGAGGAGGTTTACTAGGCTGATGCCGGAGTTGAGGGGGTTGCGCTATGAGGAGAGGCTGAATAAACTAGGCTTGTACTCGTTAGAGTTTAGAAGAATGAGGGGAGATCTCATTGAGACGTATAAGATGATGAATGGGATGGATAGGATAGAGGTGGAGAGACTCTTCCCGCTCAGAAAGGATAGTAGGACTAGGGGGCACAGCCTCAAGATAAAGGGGGGGTGGTTTAGAATGGAGTTGAGGAGGAACTTCTTCACTCAAAGGGTGGTGAATCTCTGGAATTCTCTGCCCGTTGAAGTGGTGGAGGCTACCTCGCTAAATATTTTTAAGACGCGGGTTGATGGGTTTTTGATAAGAGAGGGGATTAAGGGTTATGGGGAGAGGGCGGGAATGTGGAACTGAGCCACGACAGATCAGCCATGATCTTATTGAATGGCAGGGCAGGCTCAAAGGGCTAGATGGCCTACTCCTGCTCCTATTTCTTATGTTCTTAAGTGCACATGCTAAATGATATAATTCACAAAGTTTTCACCAAAATACATCAATATATGTAATAAGTATGATTAGTAGAATGTAAACCTCATAGAATTATCATAGCTCAATACTTGTGTTTCTCCTACACCTTTTAAACTTGGAATAGAACACCAACGATTATATGACTTCTGGACATAATCTTTTCAAGGTTTACGAAGGCAGTGAAGATACATTAAAGTTTATTTAACAACATATTGACTAGCTTCTATTGCTATTGGAATTCCGGTTTCAACCTTGCAGGTGTCAGTGCGTACCAGTACTCTGATCTTCCCCTCTTCAAATAGGGACATATGTCAGTCATATTATGTGATACAAATTACTTCTGCAACAATTTCTCAACTTTGACATAGAAGGATTTGGGATTTTTCTTACTCTTCTGCTAATTAAAACATGTCTTCAATTGGTCCTTTACATTTGCAACATAGTGTTTAAGCCTGATTGGCAACCGACTTCAAAATCATCTTTTAGACTTGATTTCTTCAATATCAGATTTTTTTCTTCATTGTTTCAATCAACACCGGATGAATAAACTTGAACTGAAGGACTTCTCTCTTTATTCAAGTAATTTCCTAGTTTATCAATGAGATGTTCCAGTTTCCTATGCACATTCATTTTCTTCCTGCTGACCTTTAAGAAATGGAGCTTTACACTTCTTTCACAATTTTATCTAAGTATTTGTTTACTCTCTTTTCCAATTCTTTCCCAAGCTTGTTAATCTTTTCATTTAGCTCATCAATTACTCTGGTGATTTTAGTTGTCTTTATTACAGTCATTTGTGGAACCCTTAAACAAGGTAACAACTTTGTTGCCATGACGATATCCATGCAGTCATAGTCCCAAATTACTTCGACAGTTAAGTAACGCATGTTTTTAAAGTAAGGATATACAAGCAAAAACTGGCTGAGACTAAGATTGGAATTTCAATTGGATTATACTTGATCAACTGGAGAGAATGGAATGGAGACAATGCAAAAACTGAACGATACTCTTCTGTGCAGTTAATGGTAACTGATTACCATCTCAGCAGAAACTATCTCTTATGAGTTACATCCCAGATTGTGGACACAACGTGAGTGGAAAGAAAGCAGTTCTGGGCGAAAGACATGTCTGTGTTTTTCCCCTTCCAGGAATGCACAAGAAAAGATGTTAAAAACCAACTGCATCCCTGGCCTTTGTGTGCTGGTTGGGTATTCTAATTCTACTGTGTGTGAAGGTCATAAGTGAAGAACATCCACTAGGCATTCCTGTATTTGCAGGTAAAAATGTCTGTCCTTTGATTTCTGGAAGCAAGTCATAAGACGTAAAAGATACAATCAAAAACAAAACAAGACAACTCAGCTAACCTGCAGAACCAAGAATATCTGAACCAACTGTTCAACTGTAAAACAGCACTACCAGAATGACTCAACTTAATGGCAGCAACATTTTATCATCCACTCTGCATGTACAAGCCAAAGACTGAATTATATATCTTTTTAAACTTATTTTTGGGTTCACTTCTTATTTGTGTATGTTTGTTCATAGAGTCCATGCAATGCAGAAGGAGGCCATTCGGCCTATCGAGCCTGCATTGATAACAGTCTCACCCAGGCCCTATCCCCGTAACCCACATACTTGGCCTGCTAATCCCCTGGTGCTAAAGGGCAATTTAGCATAGTCATTCAACATAACACGCATGTCTTTGGAGGGTGGGAGGGAACCGGATCACCCAGAGGAAACCCACGCAGGCAGGAAGAGAATGTGCAAACATCACACAGCAGTTACCCAAGGCAAGAATCAAACCCAATCCCTGACACTCTGAGGTAGCAGTGCTAACCACTGTGCCACGGTGTCGTCCTTAATTTATATAATTTTTTTCCCCATGTTTTAGTAACTAATCAGCTCAAGAAAGCCTGTTTAAAATCCCTTTAAAACACAAATACTTTGGACTGAAAAGGTATCCACAAGGGAAGGTATCCTTTTTAAATTACTCTTGTTGTGATCAACTAAAGGTGTTGATGTAAGGGAGTTAATCCCTCTTCACTGAAGCATAACAATTCGGGGTTTTCTCATCTGAAATCAACAAACTGGGGGGACCTATCCAGGAACTGGTTGTAACAATATTCAATTTATTTTGGGATCTTCCATGATTATTGTCTACTTTCTGGATTCCTTCAATTTTCTTGTTAAATCCTCAATTTGTTCCTTTGATTTGATTGGTAGAACACTTGAATGAGGATTTGAAATGTTTGATTTGATTTATTATTGTCACATGTATTAGTATACAGTGAAAAGTATTGTGTCTTGCACACTATACAAAGCATACCATTCATAGAGAACAAAACAAGAGAGTGCAGAATGTAGTGTTGCAGTCATAGCTAGGGTGTAGAGAAAGATCTACTTAATGCAAGGTAGGTGCATTCAAAAGTCTGATGGCAGCAGGGAAGAAGCTGTTCTTAGTTGGTTGGTATGTGACCTCAGACTTTTGTATCCTTTTCCTGACGGAAGAAGGTGGAAGAGAGAATGTCTGGATGTATGGGGTCCTTAATTATGCTGGCTGCTTTGCTGAAGCAGCAGCAAGTGTAGACAGAGTCAATGGATGGAAGGCTGGTTTGCATGATGGATTGGGCTACATTCACAACCTTTTGTAGTTTCTTGCAGTCTTGGGCAGACCAGGAGCCATACCAAGCTGTGATACAACCAGAAAGAATGCTTTCTATGGTGCAACTGTAAAAGTTGGTGTGAGTTGAAGCTGATATGCCAAATTTCCTTAGTCTTCTGAGAAAGTAGAGATGTTGGTGGGCTTTCTTAACTACAGTGTCGGCATGGAAGACCAGGACAGGTTGTTGGTGATCTGGACACCTAAAAACTTGAAGCTCTTGACCATTCTTCTTTCCCTGTTGATGTAGACAGGGGCATGTCTTCCGCTACGCTTCCTGAGTTGATGACAATCTCTTTTGTTTTGTTGACATTGAGGAGAGATTATTATTGCCGCACCAGATTCTCTATCTCATTCCTGTAGTCTATTCCTGGATTCTAAACCTGGATTTCAAATTATAATCTCATTCTGTTGGTCCTCCAAATAGCATCAAAGTTCAAGAATCTTATTCCACTTCATAACAAATTTCTAGCAGTTTATCAGTCTTGATTTTTAATTCTGCATTCAGCCAACTGTCCTGACTCACCAACCATTTCTGTTTATGCTTAAGATGTTTTTCACGATACTGTGGATAGACTTTTGATGCTTTTTCTTTAAATCAAACTATCTGGATCAAAAATTGCATCATCAACCACCATCAACAACTGATGTGCCCCAGTACCTCTGAATATTTTAATTTACTTATTTTTTGAAGCAGTAAGGGAACACTTCTCCCATCGAGGCAAAACATTCTGAGCTTCCAGTAGCCTGACTGTCTATAGATCCTTACGACTTTCCTAAGCTGTACCACTCTTTCCTGTAGGTTGTGAGGGAGTACATTTCATCTGTACCACTTCTATAGGTTTAATGTCAATTTCTTTTTCTGGCATAATTTTTTTCTAAAGATTCCTTACAGGTTTATCATTCAGCTTCCAACAATGGACTTGAGATATCTGTCTTATGTCAATAGAAGCATACTGATTTATTTTCTAAGATAATAAGATGATTTATTCAGCTAAGATAGTTTGATAAAGGAAAAGATATTATTAGGAGATATTCATGGGACTTTATAAACCTTTGTATCAATTTTAAAATATATTTTATTACTGGAATTGTTACAGAGGAAATTATTCCTCATTTGCCTATTCTGGTTAATGATTTGGCTATTGGAGTCAGTAAGACAATGGCTGTATTGCGGCAGGAATCTGATCATGCTGATTTTAACAAACTCCAAAAAGTTACTGTGGCCAAATTTGAGATAACAAATAATTGAAGGAAAACCAGACCGGAAAGTTGGATTTTCTAATGAAAAGTGAGAATTGATGTGAACAATAGAGCATCAGTCACAAGAAGTAGAACACTTGAATGAGGATTTGAAATGTTTAAATGATAAGTTAAGAAGCAAATACCACGAAAGTAGATCTTCAGTTAACACTTGATGAAGCTCAAGCATCAGAAGCCTATTTACAGTATTGTGAAAAACACCTTAAGCATAAATGAAAACTCTCTCCAATATACTTTTTCTTCACTGGAACATCTGCCTTCTCCACAAAGCTACTACATTCTTTCCTGCTATTCATTTTCTTGTTGATCCCCATATGACCATTTCCTCAAATGTATCTGGCTGTGTGCTACATCATGAGTATCTGCCAAAACTTTATGACTTGACACTCATCTAGAGAAGGCTTAATGGTTACTGGAATGTTATTGTGGAATTCTTCCATAATTATTTTCCCCTTCACAATCTCAACATTTCTCTCAAACTTCAGTGATCAAAACTACTAATTCCTCAGCATTTCTTTTTCTCTTGCAAATTCTACAAATGTAGAACAATTAGGCTTCTTTCTTTCGGTCTTAAATTTTAATTTCAGGGACAAGCTCACAGCATTGAGGATTGTTGTTTTAATCATTTCATAGTCTGCAGTTTGCTCTTCTGACAAACTAGTGTACACATTCTAGCTGTACATGACATGACACTTTGTAACATGCATTTAGAAGTTTAGAAGGCTGAGGGGGGAGATTTGAAGAGACTTACAAGATAATGAAGGGGCTAGATAGGGTAGAGGTAGAGAGATTCTTCCCGCTTAGAAAGGATAGCAGAACTAGAGGGCACAGCCTCAAGAAAAGAGGGGGGGGCAGTTTAGATCAGAGTTGAGGGGGAACTTCTTCACTCAAAGGGTGGTGAATCTCTGGAATTCTCTGCTCATTGAAGTGGTGGAGGCTACCTCACTGAATATATTTAAGTCACGGGTCGATAGATTTCTGATAGACAAGGAAATTAAGGGTTATGGGGAGAAAGTGGGAAAGTGGAACTTATCCACTTCAGATCAGCCATGATCTTATTGAATGGCGGGGCAGGCTTGAAGGGCTAGATGGCCTACTCCTGCTCCTATTTCTTATATTCTTATGTTCTTATGCATCTTTTGGCCACTTTGACTTCACAGCTATCTTTTCAACTGGGGTGACATATCTTTCAATCCCATCTACTGTAAATGTAGGCATGAAACAGAGATTTATAGTTAAATCAAAATCATCAGTGGAATCAGAATCATCTACCAAACCATCATTTCTCCTTTCTTCCTTTTTCCTATGTTTTCCTTTAGCCAAGTCATGTTGTTTTTTCCTCTTTTTGATACCCAAGTTCAAGCCTTCACATTTCCATTTCTTTCTCCTGTTTTACCAGTTCAAGCTTTTGCTTTTCTCTGTTTCAAATTACTGCATTTGCAACTCATTTGTAGCTAATTCTATCCATGAAACATAAATTTCAGATTGCTCTCCATTCAATTCTAATTACTAGATGATTATTTTAAACATAACATCCATACAAAATCCTGCTTTAATTTGTATCTCCAATTTACCTGCTAATTCTCTCAGTTTAGCCTTAGCTAAGGATTTCAAATAATCCACTGTTTCATTTTCTACACCCAATAAAAGTCTTAGCAACAGGCAAAGACATTTTTGAGTTACAACCTGTGTAATATTCTTCTTATGTCCAGAACTTCCATGTACTTGTTCCTTTAAGGAATCATGGATCCCACTTAAATTTAAGGATTTGTGATCCCAGTATAGGCCACAACTTGTTACAATCCTGGATGAGCACCCATCTTGTTAAGTTCCCGTCATTTTGACCTTTAGATGAACCTGCAGCTTCCAATCTTATCTCTCAGCCTTAACACACACACATACAGGTATATGTGCCTTCTGTTACTTTGATTCTTACATCTCTGAGCATCACTAAAAGTGGTCACCCTTTCAGACTTCTCCATAATGGACCAGCGAACTTGGTCCTCATCCTTGCTGAGTGCCTTTTTCAGCACAGTGTACAGGTACTGCGTACATCATGCGTGTTTACTTCAGCTTCCACCTCTACCCAGACCTCCTTCATTTGGTCAGGTGACATCCTCTTGACATCTTGTGGTATGAGGATGGTTCATCTGGCATTTACTGCCTCCACAAGAATGTACAGGCATTCACCCAAGAAGCGGGGGAGGGGGGGTGCGGTGGTGGCAGAGTACACACCTTCATTGGCCTCCCATCTGGCATGTTGACGAGGTGCTACTGTCATTACTTTACTTTTTCCTCAACCCCCTGTGTTCCTCTGTAAATCTGGGATGTTTTCTGTGGTCTGCCACGGTTAGCTTAACCTCCCGCCAGGTCCTCATTGGACTTGGTGCCTGCCACTTTCCAACCCCTGCCAGCAGCCTTTCTCCAAAGGGGATGGGAGAGGGTCATGTTTCATGCAGGCCAACCCTTAATTGCTCAGCCAGTGTGATATTGCATCTTTGACATTCTTGGGTAGAAGCAGAAAATGCGGCTGTTTCTGGTCCTGCCCATCGAACAATCTGATAAGCACGAAATTCAGACCTGTCTCTATTTTATACTCCAATATTCAAGACATGTTACATGTGAATTAATAGGAAACCTGTGGTCAAACGCATCACACTCCAAAGTAAATGGCAGATGTCACCACAACAGATTCCATGGATTTGTCAACAACCCACCCAGACGCTTGTTACACTGAACACCATCTGGTCTCACTGAAACTCTGTTTTTCACCTGAGGGTTTCCATTGTCCACACTTGAAGATCTCACCTTGGAATTCTCTCCAAAGGTCATTCCTAGTCATATAGCTTCACCAGCAATCCACTGCCAGGGCTTCAATCTTGCCTTCTGAGATTCCTTTCCTGGATCACCACGTTCACTCAACCTCTCAAGCACAATTTCAGATATTTGGCTGTGCCAAATAGAACACCACCACTCCTTAAGACCTGCAGTAAAGAGTCACCAACTGTCTTCTCATATCTTCTTTGCTCCTGGCAGATCTTGTTTTAACTTGTAGCCTTCCTCTCAATTTTGTTTAACAGGACCTGTTTCTGATCTCTGTCTATGCCCTTTACTTGTGACCTTTTTCTGAGACGGATTCTGCCTCCATCATTCGGATTGTCTCTATTTGGACCTCCTCAGTGTCCCCCTTTGCATGTGATGACACTTCTCTTCAAATTACCTGCTTTATGTTTTGTGTTGTTTCACTTTTTTACCTGCGCATGTGCACAGGGCATGAGAAATTTAACAAGTGTATAAAAAGTGGATCTGTGACACTTTCCCAGTCAGCAATGTATAAAACTGCTGAATCCTAACTGGAACTGTAATTCCTGAACCATGACTTAGATTTAAACTGAGGGTAAGTTTTTAAAACGTTTTTGTTTCATTACTCAGACTTACTGAGATTTCTACATGTAACCCCTTTAGTCGACTCTTGTAAAACTGTTTTTCCATAGAGGGTTTTACTTTATCTCCTCATCACTTCCTTCATAACAAAAAAGACTTGTTTCTGATAGAGTTCCAATTCCCTGCGACTGAGCAGCTTTTCCCCACCTGTTCTGTTGAGTTGTGCTTCAGTGAAAGATGCTACAAACTGCAATGCAACACCTCAGTGGTTTCTATCTGACTTTCTACCCCTTCTCAATTCAACCCCACAACCTCAAGTCATGTGGACGATTATCGAAACTGAGGTGTTTACCAGGAATTCACACCTCCCTCCCCCATTTGGAAATATTTGCTTCACTTTGAGTTGAAGAGACATTTTAAGACATATTCATCTTGTCAAGTTGAGCATTTATGACAACACAGAGTGCAGTGGAAATATGAAATGCAGTTCCCAAAAAGACTTTTGATGCTGGGTCAATTTTAGTTTTTAAGACTAAGAACGCTAGACTTGTTTAGAGTAAAGCTATCGAAGGATGTGGATAAAAAGATGCTTAACTAGTGTTAACTAAACTAAGCATGATTTAATTGAATAGTTGGAAAAGGCTCAAGGGGCTGAATGGTCTATTTCACTTAACATTTGAACGGTTGCAAAAAATTTTGTTTGAGCATAAATGTTTCCATCCAGAACATTGGGAAATAATTAAAACTGTAACCCAAGGATGTTTCTTAACAAGCCTGAGTTTGGATTCCCAGTCTTCCATTTTGCAAAATGGATAAATCACCTCTGTTTTAATGACCCCCCATTGCAGGACATCCATTGGATACCTGTGAGGAAAATAATTCAAGAAAATGGGAAGATTAAACGTCCCAGACTGGCCAATATGTTGGGAGAGTACACTGCAAGACCATTTTAAAAGTCATCTGAAGTGTTCCTGGCAATTAAAGAAGGCCCTAATCAGTAAGAGTCTTTGTTCATATCTTACATAAGCAGCATTAGGTATTTTGCAGGGGGTTCCTCATGGTCACATCCCAATGGATTACATCAGATGTGTACACAATCAACATTTGATCCTGAAATCAATCAGGTGCACAAAGTTTGCTGATTTACTCTGTAACTTTTACAGCAACATCAATGTGGTGGATTCAGCAGTTGAACTTCAGAAGTTTTGCCAGCAAAGATAATCTGATGCATAGGAAATAAACTCTGACCCCCATTTTCCTCACAAGAGTCCAATTGAACAAATTCATTTAGCTGATGGATTTACAAACGAGGGTCTCACCAGATTATAATAGCCAGTCACCAGACCTATTGGCTTGTATTTGTTCACCAGAAGCAACAGAAAACTCCAGGCAGTTGCGATCAGATTAGATCAGTGGCTGACCTTAGTTGAGGGTCAATTCAAACTATTTCGGTCTAATGGTCTATACCCTGACATGGCAGCAGTAACCATGTGATGGTAGTCATTTGGAAGGAAAAACAAAATAAAGCTGAATATATTTTAAATGATGAGGGACTGGGAAACACTGTTTTTCAGAAGGATCTTAGAGGCTTTGTGCATGAACCACAAAGTTGGCATGCAGATTACAGAAAGCAGTTAGGAAAGCAAATGAAATATTAGCCTTTATTGCAGAGGGATTGAGTATAAGAATAAAGACGTTTTACTTCATTTCAAATGAACTTTTACCCAGCCTGAATGTGGAAGCTGTAACAGCTTTCCTGCCAGGTAAAGGCAGTTGCCGGTTGTTGGAAAGAAAATGAAACCCTTTACATTAAGTGAAGCCAAGTGGAAGATCTACTGGGCCAGCATGGTGGCACAGTTGTTAGCACTGCTGCCGCACACTACCAGGCCTGGGTTCAATTCCTGGTTTGGGTCACTGTCTGTGTGGAGTTTGCATGTTCTCTCCATATCTGTGTGGGTTTCTTCCCAGTGCTCTGGTTTTCTCCCACAGTCCAAAGATGTGCAGGTTAGGTGGATTGGCCATACTAAATTGCCCCTTAGTGCCAAGGGGATTATCTGGGGTATGCATGGTATTATGGGGTTAGGACCTGGGTGGGATTGTGGTCAGTGCAGACTTGATGGCTGAATGGCCTCTTTCTGCACTGTAAGGATTTTAAGCTCATGCCTCCCTTACTCAGGACCCACAAAACCCTCCCAAAACTCCTCCCCTTAATTTAGCTGCTTGACAGCAAATCTTCCTCTGGCACTGGCCAGAGTTGAGACAATCAACCTTTTACTTGCAATGCAGGCTTATGGACTCGAAAGACAGACAGTAATTTGATTAATATTTTTTAATTGTTAAAATCAATACAAACCCAACATATGCAGTATTTATTCCATCAGTACTAGTGTATACTCCCATGTAAACAATTCACTAAGGCTTTGCAAACTGATTCCTCAGACCATGCATGGTAGCCCTCTGCAAACTCTATTTACAATTCCTACAGTTTACTGGTGCGATGCATTAATATATTCTATGGTGTCTATTGTTTAACGTAGCGTTAATATTCAAAATTAAGGTATACTCATATGTGCTGAGTATGTGAGCATATTTGGGGTCATGAGAACCACCTCTACAATCTTCAACGGTGCAACTTTATCTGTTTATAGTTTGCTTATGTCACGGACAGGAAGGAAATATATATTTACATCAACCTGGCTACTCGATAAAATTATTGTTGTATTTTTTTAAACAGACAAGGCTTTACCCTGTCTCCCCAACTCATACTTGATGAACTTCTGGAAACCAGCATTATCTTTAAAGATGTGGAGATGCTGATATTGGACTGGGGTTGACAAGAGGTCATATGACACACGGTCTAACAGGTTTATTTGGAATCAAAGCTTTTGAGGCGTTGCTCCTTCGTCAGATGAAGCAGTGTTCTGAAAGCTTGTGATTTCAAACCTGTTGAACTATAACCTGTGTTGTGTGCTCTCTCATCTTATTTTTAAAGAGGTGCACATGTCCTCTGTGATTGCTGACCATCAAACTCCAAAGAAATAAACCAACCCCCTTTTACATTGCCAAAGAAGAAGTCTAGGAATTGGGGCAGGCAAGGCTCGCAGAGCGGACTTCTCCATTGGCCTCGGGCGGGATTTAACGAAGCTTGTAAAATCCTTAACAAAAGGACTCTGACTCCTCTCATATACACCTCAAAATTCCAACCCTGGGAAGATACAGCCTTTGAGAACGATGAACAGAATGATCCCAGGAGTAAAGTGAGAAGTACGTCACATGGCCTGTCTCCAAGCTGTTACAACATGTAATATTGCCACATGGAATGCAAAAGAGAAACAGGACTTTTGCAGAAGCCTGGCTCTGTCTATCATTGATCATCTCACAAGTTGCAGCAGAAAGAGATGTCTGGCTCTCAATCAGAATTTGTGCTTTCAAGACTAATTCTACTCTGCATGCCTTCTCCCAACATGGAAATCCTCACTTCCGGAAAGGAGGAACATGTCACAGCAGTGAGCCAACTAGCCTCTGAAGGATTGTACCATTGGACATTTTATTCTTGTATTTGTGTCATGGTCTAGCTCTGTACCCCTTTCTTTCCCTTATTCTTTTATTGCATGTGTGCCTCAAGGGGTGGATGTTGTAAACCCCTTTCCTGAGTTTTGTGTGTGTGTATGTGTGTGTGTGTGGAATAAAAGAACCATTTTATTTTCACCACATGAGTTTCCTGTGCAAGTTATTCGTAGAGGATTGGTAAACTCCAAATTTAAGGTTTGGGATAAATAATTATAAAGGTAGAAATCAGAAACCACCGTTCTGATTATGGATGGGCACTGAGAGAAGAAATCAGTGCTGTTTAAGCTAATCTCCCTCCTGTCCATAACATTGGGCACCAAATGCTTGAATGGTCAGAGAGCTGGTCCTAAAAATCTATGCGCTTATCTTTTACGACATTGCTCCACTCCTCCCTTGCTCTTTATCACCTCTTCTCAGACAATGTAGTAACTGGCCACCACCTAAAAGTACTTTTGTGTATCGAGTAGTTTCACAATTTTTCCTTTACAGAATTGAATGTGTGCTAGTTAACTTTGTAATTACACTATCTATCCATCTACCTGACTAATACCTCACCTTGTTTACTATTACTAACAGTTGCTTAGGGCTGGCTTAACATCAAATATTTTACCTTCATCGCACTTAAAAGCTAATTGGGAGTTGAAATCCCTGTCTGGATCAAAAAAAATGCTGTTTCTAAAGGCTTTGTAGACAATACCACTAAATGGGAAACGTGTTCTGAAAAATAAATTTAAACTGTTGGGAACCTATTCTATCTTTATTAGCTTCGTTTTAAAAATGTGTTCATAGGGTGTGGAGATTGCTGGCAAGACCAACATTCATATTCCCACTGGACCACCAGGTTGCCATTGCCATTTCTGTGCAAAATTATTCTTTGTAAATAAACTTGACTATGATTTTTAACCTGAGTACAATTGTGTGATAATGTTGTGCCTACGGACTTTTGGAATTGACAGTTTAACAGAATAATGGATACCTTGTATGTCTCAGGTGCTTGTGCCACACTGCATATAAAGAGATTTTCACAGCCACTGGTGGAAGTGCTTAAGCTGGGAATGTCAGGTTCCAAATGGGTATAACTTATTGATAGCCACCCTGGTAAGGAGCAGTCCCCAAAACCCTGTTTCTGAATTGAATTAAGGTCTGTATGTGTTAGCATAGGGATACTGGTACTAGTCTCAATAGTAATAACCATCAGTTGCTGTGAAAATCTATCTGGTTCACTCCTGTCCTTCAGGAAGAGATATTTTGTCCTTACCCAGTCCAACCTACATGTGACTCCAGATCCACAACAATGTGGATTAGCAAGCCACTCAGTTCAGGGGCAATTAGGGATGGGCAACAAACACCAGCCTTGCCTGCATCCCATGGAAGAATAAACATGGTGGGTACCTGTTTAACTTGCTCTTATTCCTCACAGATAATTTTCAATAGGAAATCCATAGTTAAATATGTTGACTAAGTTAGAACACTGAAATGTAAGTCTCACAATGAAATAATAGTGGCAAAAAGACACAGGAAAACTGCTCAAAATTGATGCTTTGCAACATTTTTAAGATTATCTTAAATTTATTTGTCTTTTCTACTGTGCCCAGCAATATTGTTCACCTGTTTTTGACACATGTAAGAGGGCAACCTTTGAAACCTTTATTTCTTTTAAAACTGCCTTTGCATTTGAGCATCAACTTCAGGCCACTAGAATCACCTTGGACAGAAAATACTATTGTCATTTAAAATGGGCTGGGATCCAACAAACAGACTTTACTTTCGCCCATGGAATTAAGAGGACAATTCTAACTTTGACCTGCTCACTGGGAATACAAGTTAAAAAGATGAGTGAGATCCTGAACCATGACAATTATTAATCAGAGGTATTATATTTGTCTTCAGGCCTGTTCCACACAATCATATTTTTATGCAGTGAGTTCAGGTGAAAGTGATGAGCCTCCATTTTGAATCAGTAAAGTTGGTCCATGACTTCACAGGACTGAGTATTAGAATTTTTTGCAACAGCCTCTCCAGTAATTCACAGTGACACAAGATAAATTGATGTGCAGCTGATACTGCGCCTCTGGACTCATGTAAATGAAACTAGGTGAGCTGTAGTCAGTAGTTAGGCAATGCACACAATTGGAATTTCAAGCCTCTGTATTCCGGGCAGTAACCCTGCTGAATCCTGAATCCTTAAAGGAGAAAGGAAGTACTTAGGAGGGGATGTAAATGAGAATGGGGAGACTGAGGCCAGCTACTGTCTGCAGGCCTGCAGTGGGGACAGGAGTACTTCAGCACTGCATGCCTCCTTAGTCAAGGAAGTATTTTTTTAAATTCCACCTTTCTGGGGTTGGGCTGCAGAAGTCCCTGTGATGATCGCTGGTTAGGCTAAATGTAGACTTGTTTTTTTCACTGGCTCCTGCAGTCTCAGAGCAATTCAATCTTGCAGTGCACAGTTCAAATGTGCATTAGGCCTCCTATCTGCATAAATAGAGGGTCAAATACCTCAGGTTTGTTTCAGGAGTGATTTCATGATTCTAAGAATGAATTTTTTATCTGCTGAGACAAAAATCCAGGAAATACTTGTTTAAAATATAAGATGGAACAGTAATTGTAAATGTTGGCAGGTTTTGGAAGGGCTGGTTACCTTATTCTGCTGTTCCATTGTAATTTAGACCTTGCTATCTTCTTCTGTCAACTTCAATGTGGCAGGTGGGGCCCCAAAATGAAAGCCTGCTATCTTGGCTGACTAGTGCTTGCCTTGAAACAGGCACAGTGCCATTAAATTTCTGGGACACAATTTGTATGGAAGGGTGAGCATGTTGAGGCAAGTAACACTGCACTTAAATTTGAAGGACAGTGTACAGAATGATGCACGCTTTCCAGATTGTAAGGAATAAGACCCGATTCTGGTAAATGCTATGAAATGATCGAGACAGGGATAACAGAGGGTACTGTGACACCAAAAAGGTTAGTGCTGGAAAGTCATTAACCTGGACATGCAGCTCTTTATGTAAAGAGAAGAACAATCATTGTAGTAAGCCTGCAACCAGAGTATTTCTACAAATGCTGGAATACTAGAATTCCTGTTTTCCTAAAGCTGAATGAAAATCTTAAAGTAGGTCTAAGTTACAGTGGAGCAGCAGAATCAGGTAACCAGACCCTCCAAAACCTGCTAATGTTTACTACTACTGTTCCAACTGATATTTTAAACCAGTATTTCCTGGATTTTCCTGGATTCATTCTTAGAATCATGGAATGGAATCATAGAATCATGGAATCCCTACAGTGCAGAAGGAGGCCAATCAGTCCATGGAGTCTGCTCTGACTCTCCAAAACAGCATCTTATCCAGGCTCCCCACCCTATTCCCTTAACCCCATGCATTTACCCCACTAATCCCCCTAACCTACACATCTTGAAGTGGCAATTTAGTATGGCCAATCCACCTAAACTTTGGACTGTGGGAAAAAACTGGAACACCCGGAGGAAACCCATACAGACACAGGGATAATGTGCAAACTCTACACAGTTACCCAATCAAACTTAGGTCTCTGGTGCTGTAGGGCAACATGCTAACCACTGTGCCACCATGCCTCCCACTTTTGTGCAACTAATTTGTAGAATCAAACGTGAGCCCATCCAAAAGACATCTTAACAAAATTGAATAAACTATGCATTGATTAGATCAGCCATGATCTTATTGAATGGCGGGGCAGGCTCAAAGGGCTAGATGGCCTACTCCTGCTCCTATTTCTTATGTTCTTACGTTCTTATGATTCCTGTTCGTTCTTGATTCTTCAAACCAGCTGCTCTTGTAGACAGGAATGTTTCATTTGCAAGCGAGTTGGGACTTATCCTTTGAGTTGCACAGATCAAAATTTTCACACCTAGAAATCGAGACCATTTGGTAGAAATCTGATGTCATTATTTCCACTGTATGTTTAGCTACGTGTTCAGTTGATGATTAAGAAAGAAATCACGTTCCATATTCCATTCTTTTTAGTTAAGAATTTGCATCCAATTGCTGATGTTTGTTCAGGCATGCTGTATTGTGTTAGTGGTAGCCTTGTCCTCCCAGGTGGAATCATCGCTCCCGCAGCAGGAAAAAGAAGATTGTTTTGAGGAAATGTCCACAGGTACAGAGGACAGAGACAAGCCAATGATCCCGGATGCTTGAATCATTGTTAACCACAGACTTTGTAATGTCAGCCTAGGATCAGAACAGATCAGAGTTATTAAACATCACCTGACTGAGGATTCAAGTTGCTGAATTCTATTTGAAATTATTTTATTCTCTATCTTGTTAAATAAAAATACACCATTTGTTAGAAATAAAAATACATCATTGTATGTAAGCATCAAATAACAACACCATTTAAATGGCAGGTATAGTAATAGTGCAGGATGAGTGCAAGGAATTGCACATGTTTACACATGTATTGAGATTGACACCATAGTTCTGTGTTGACACTAAACAAGAGCTTGCATTTAGATAGCATTTTTAACATAGTGAAACGGCCCAAAGTGCATCGAGGAGGTTCATCACACACAGTACACATACGCAAGGCATTTTATAAATAAATTAAGAGCAAGAGGATGACCAGGGAAAGAGTGGGGCCCATTAGAGACCAACGGGATAACTGTGTGTGGAGTCAGAGGACATGGGCAAGTTCTCAAATGAGTATTTTTCATCTGTATTCACTAAAGAGAAGGACATTGTAACTGCACATTTCAGCTGGGACAGTGAAATTCTAGAACATGTTAAAATTGATAAGGAGCAGGTATTAGATTGTTTTTTAGCGGACATAAAGATGCATAAATCCTCAGGGCCTAATGAGATGTATTCCAGGCTATGGAAAACAAAGGACTAGATTGCAGGGCCTAGAAAGAGATATTTAAATCTTTGCTATCCCCCACAGGTGAAGTGCCAGATGACTGGAGGATAGCTAATGTGGTACTTTTGTTTAAGAAGGGCAGCAGGTATAATCTAGGTAATTACAGGCCAATTAATCTTATGTCAATTGTAGGAAAATTATCGGAAAAAGTTCTAAGGACAGGATTAATCAACATCTGGAAAGGCAGGGATTTATCAGAAAATGCTGGAAAATCTCAGCAGATCTGACAGCATCTGTGGAGAGAGAATAAAGCCAAGTTGCGAGTGAGGATGACTCTTTGTCAAAGCACCCTTTGATCCTCTCTGACAAAGAGTCATCCTGACTCGAGATGTTGATTCTATTTTCTGCCTACAGATGCTGTCAGACATGTTGAGATTTTCCAGCATTTTCTGTTTTTGTTTCAGATTCCAGCATCTGCAGTATTTTGCTTTTACATAAGGATTAGACTATAAGACGAGGAGCAGAATCAGGCCATTTGGTCCGTCAAGTCTGCTCTGTCATTCAGTCATGGCTGGTAAGTTTCTCAATCCCATTCTCCCACTTATTCCCTGTAACCTTTGGTCCCTTCACCAATCAAGAACCTATCTTTCTCTGTCTCAATGACTTGACCTCCACAGCCTTCTGTGGTAATGAATTTCATATATTCACCACCCTTTGGCTGAAGAAAGTCCTCCTCATCAGTTCTAAATGGTCATCCCTTTATTCTGAGGCTATGCCCTTGAATCCTAGTCTCTCCCCATGTTCTCTCTATCCAAGCCTTTCATTATTCTGTAAGTTTCAATGAAATTCCCTTCATCCTTCTAAACTTCATCAAGTACAGACCCAGAGTCATCAGATGCTTCTCAAAGATCAAATTTTTTGCTCCTGAAA
The DNA here is from genome assembly GCF_965287045.1 of Carcharhinus amblyrhynchos. NCBI lineage: Eukaryota > Metazoa > Chordata > Chondrichthyes > Carcharhiniformes > Carcharhinidae > Carcharhinus > Carcharhinus amblyrhynchos. Next base: position 71,192,555 of record NC_137326.1, read on the forward strand.
TTATTCTCATGAAGCTCCTGTCGACCATCTCCAGGGTTAGTACATCCTTTCTTAGATACGGGGCCCAAAATTGCTCACAATATTCTAAATGTGGTATCACCAGAGTCTTATATAAAGCCTCAGCAGTACATCCCTGCTTTCTGGACAGCACGGTGGCACAGTGGTTAGCATTGCTGCCTCACAGCTCCAGGTTCAATTCCAGCTTTGTGTCACTGTCTGTGTGGAGTTTGATCTTTCTCCCCGAGTTTGTATGGGTTTCCTTTAGGTGCTCTGGTTCCCTCCCACAGTCCAAAGATGTGTGGGTTAGGTGATTGGATATGCTAAATTAACCCTTATTCTCCCGACATGTGAAAAGTAAGAAGAATTAGCAGGGTAATTAAGCCGGGTTAGGGCCTGGGTGAGATTATTGTCGGTGCAGACTCAATGGGCCAAATGACCTCCTTCTGCACTGTAGGGCTTCTATGTATTCTAGTCCTCTTGAAATTAATGCTAATATTGCATTTGCTTTTCTAACTACCAAGTCAACCTGCAGGATAACCTTAAGAGCATCCTGATAGAGGACATCCAAGTCCCTTTGTGCTTCCGATTTCTGAATTCTCTCCCCATTTAGAAAATAGTCTATGCCTCTATTCTTCCTACCAAAGTGCATAACTTCACGCTTTCCCGCATTGTGTTCCATCTACACCTTCTTTACCCACTCTCCTAACCTGTCTGCATTCTTCTGCAGCCTCCCTGCCTCCTCAATACTACCTGTCCCTCTGCCATATCATTGTATCATCTGCAGACTCAGCCACAATACCTTCAGTTCCTTCATATAGATCATTGATGCACAGAGTGAAAAGCTGTGGTCCCAATACTGACCCATGTGGAACTCCACTAGTCACTGGTTGCCATGCTGAAAAGGATATTTTTATCCCCACTCTCTGCCTTCTACCAATCAGCCAATCTTTTATCCATGCTAGTAGCTTGCTTCTAACACCATGTGCTCTTATTTTACCCAGCAGCCTCCAGTGTGGCATTTTGTCACAAATGCTTTCTGGAAATCCAAATGGATAACATCCACTGGCTTTCCTTTGTCTAACCTGCTTATTACCTCCTCAAAGAATTCTAATAGATTTGTCATGCATGACCTCCCCTGGATGAAACCATGCTGACTTCGCCCTATTTTACCATACACTTCCAAGTATTCTGAAATCTCATCCTTAATAATGGACTCTAAAATCTTACTAATGACCGAAGTAGGCTAACTGGCCTGTAACTTCTCACCTTTTGCTTCCCTCCATTAACAGGGGTGGAGGGGCATTACATTTCCAGTCCTCTGGGACTCTCCCAGACCCCAGTGATTCCTGAAAGATCACCATTAATGCCTCTACTATCTCTTCAACTTTCTCCATCAGGTCTCTAAGGTGTAGCCCTTCTGGTCCAGGTAATGTATCCGTCTTCAGACATGTCAGCTTCCCTAGTATTCTTCTCCTTTGTAATTGCCACCATACTCACCACTGCCCCCCAACCTCTTGAATTTTTGGTATGTTATTGGTGTCTTCCACGTGAAGACTGAAGCGAAGTTCCTATTCAGTTCGTCTGCCATTTCTTTGTTCCCCATTGCTACTTCTCCAGCATCATTTTCCAGTGATCCAATGTCAAATCTTGCCTCTCTCTTACCCATTAAATATTTTAAAAATCTCTTGTAATCTTCTTTTATATTCCTGGCTAGCTTACCCTCATATTTCATCTTCTCCCCCCTTATTGCTTTTTTAGCTGTCCTCTGTTGGCTTTAAAAAGCTTCCCTGGTTTCCCCACTACCCTTCGCTACATTATTCTTTTTCTTTTGCTTTTAAGTTGTCCCTGACTTCCCTTGTTGGTCATGGTTGCCTTATCATCTCCTTAGTATGCTTCTTCTTCCTTGGGATGCAATTTTGCTGTGCCTCCCAAATTACTCCCAGAAACTCCTGCCATTGCTATTTCCCTATCTTTCCTCCCTCATGCCTCTCTAATTGCCTTTGCTCAACTGTAATATGGTTATATCTGATTCCGGCTTCTCCCTCTCATACTGCAGGATGAATTCTATCATATTAAGGTCACTGCCTCCCAAGGGTTCCTTTACCTTAAGCTCACTTATCTAGTCTGCTTTGTTACAAATCCAGATTGCCTGTTCCCTAATGGGGTCTGCCACAAGCTGTTCCAAAAAGTCATTTCATAGACATTCCAGAAATTTTTTTTCTTGGGATCCACTACCAACCTGATTTTCCCAGTCCGTCTGCAAATTGAAATCCCCCATGGTCACTGTAACCTTGTCTTTCTTACACACTTCTTAAAATCTCTTGGTGTATCTTGTGCCTCACATCCTGACTACTGCTTGGAGGCCTGTAAGGCCTGTACATAACTCCCATTATGGTCTTTTTACCATTGTGGTTCCTCAACTCTACCCACACAGATTCTACATCTTCTGACCGTCCATCATTTCTTGCTTTTGATTTAATTTCATTTCTTACTAACAAGGCAACCCAGCCGCCTCTGCCCATCTGTCTTTTTGATAGGATGTGTACCCTTGGATATTTAGCTCCCAGTCCTGATCCCTTAACAGCCATATCTCTGTGATGCCCACAATATCATACTCACTAATTTCAACCTGTGCCACAAGATCATTTACCTTATTTCATATATTGCATGCATTCAAATAGTCCTGCATTAGCCAACCCTTTTTTCATTGTCTTCCCCTTATCTGCTGTGCCTGAAGTTAGATTCCTAATCTTTTTCAAACTCTCTGACCTATTGTTTGTTCTGGAGATTTTAATAACCTCTCCTGAGCTCTCCTTTCTTTTAATTCTTTTCATAATATTCCATGCAGTTGAACCCATCTCCTCACATGCTAATCTGCTCCTTTGCTTTCCATTAATCATTATACTTCTTGTAGTTTTACCCTTCCCTTTCCCCTCACTTGCTAGTTTGAAGTCCTTGTGACCACCCTATTTATCCTTTCCATTAGAACACTGGTCCTAGATCAGTTCAGTGGAGACTGTCCCTATGGTATAGATCCCTCCTGTTTCAACATGTCCCATGAAATGGAACCCCTCTTTCCCGCACCACTCCTTTAAGCCAAGTGCTTACTTCCTGAATTTTCTCAAACCTATGCCAATTCGCACGTGGCTTGGGTAGTAATCCATATATCATAATTCTTGAGGACCTGCTCTTTAATTTAGTTTCTAGATCTTGATAATCCCCAAACAGATAGGTTCTCTTTCCTAGTCTTGCCCGCGTTGTTTGTACCAATGTGAATCACAACAGCTGGATCCTCCCCCTCCCACTCCAATATCCTTTCAAGCGGGTCATAGATGTCCCTCACCTTGGCACTAGGTAGACAACTACTGTCCCTTCCACTGACTGAATTTGAGGTATTTAATCTATGGGGTGTGTCTATGGGGTGTGACTGCCTCCTGAGATAAAGCATCCAGGTAACTCTCCTCCTCCTGGCATTTGAAACTCAGACTCAAGCAACCAACGCTCTTTGCAGATGTGGTCATTGCAGCTCGCAATGGGATCTGCCAGCTCCCACATCATTTGGCTACAATACATCACTTGCTCAGCCATTAGGGATTGCTTGATCAGGGATAGTCAGCATGGATTTGTTGGTGGGAGATACTATCTAACTAATTGAGTTTTTTGAAAAGGTAACTAAATATATTAATGAGAGTATCGCAGTTGATATGGATTACATGGACTTCAGACAGGCCTTTGACAAGGTCCCGCACAGAAGACTGGTTCAAAAAGTTGGTGCCCATGGGATCCAAGGCAAGTTGGCAAATTGGATCCAAAATTGATTTATTAATTGGAGGCAAAGGATGATGGTGGAGGGCTGTTTTAGTGGCTGGAAGCTTGTGACCAGCGGTGAACCACAAGGATCAGTGCTGGGATCTTTGCTGTTTATTATATACATTAACGACTTGGATGTGAATGTAGAAAGTATAATTAGAAGGTTTATAGATGATGTGAAAATGGTGTTATTGATAGTGAGGAGGTAGTCTTAGGTTACAGACTGACATTGATCAGCTGGTAAATTGGAAAAGGCAATGGCAGATGGAATTTAATCCTGATAAGTGTGAGGTGATGCATTTTGGGAGGTCTAATAAGGGCAGGATATACACGATGAACTGGAGATTCCTAGGGAGTATTGAGGAACAAAGGAACCTTGGTGTACAAATCTATAGAACCGTAAAAATGGCAGCACAGTTAGATAGAGTGATGAGGAAGACAAATGGAATGCTTGCTTTCATTAGCTGGGGCATAGAATATAGGAGCAGGGAGGTCATGGCACAACTTTGTAAAACATTGGTTAGGCCACAAATGGAATATTGCGTGCAGTTCTGGTCGTCACACTCTTGGAAGGATGTGATTACAGTGGAGATGATTTAGAGGAGATTCACCAGGATGTTGCCTGGGATGGAGAGCTATGAGGACAGACTGGATAGGTGGCGTTTGTTTTCCCTGGGGTAGAGAAAGCTGAGGGGGGATCTGATAAAGGCATACAAAATTATGAGAGGCATAGATAGGAGAGATCATAAGAATCTTTCCCCAGTGGCAAAGGTACGTAAGAAAAGAGTGCATAGGTTTACGGTGAGAAATAAGTGGTTTACAGAGGAATTATTTTTTCACCCAGAGGGTGGTGGAAATAAGGAATGCGCTGCTTGAGATGGTGGTGGAGGAAGGTACTCTCACAACAGAAATATCTGGACAAGCACTTAAATTGACAAGGCATAATAGGCTATAGACCATGTGCTGGTAAATATAATTAGTATAGATTAATCAAGTCTCTGTAATAGCAATAACATCATAGTTGCAAGTACTAATCCAAGCTCTAAATTAATCTGCCTTACCTGCTGCATTTCTCACATTGAAACAAGTGCACTTCAGTTCACCAGACCCTCTTTGATTAGCAACCACACACTGTCTGCTCTTTGAGTCTTATTGGCCCTACTCTCTGGTTTACCTTCAATTAATTCACCTTTACTTTGGTTCCCACCCCCATGCCAAACTAGTATAAATCCTCCAGTGTGACGCTAGGAAACTCTTGGCCAGAATATTTATGCCCTTCCAGTTTAGATGCAACCCATCCTTCTACACAGATTCCACCTGCCCCGTAACAGACCCCAATAGTCAAGATATCTGAAACCCTCTGTCCCACACCAGCTGTTTAGCCACATGGTGGGGTGAAGTGTCTGTTTCTATACTGTATGACTCTATGATAACTTGACACTGAGTTACAAGGTATTAGCAACGGTGTCTAAAAGCTTACAGAAGTATTAGGTTTTAAGGGGTGTTTTAAAGGAGGAGAGAGAGAGCTAGACAGGTTTAGGGGTGGAATTCCAGAGTTTAGGATGTAGGGAGTTAAGGATATGACTGCAATGGTGGAATAATTAAAATTGGGGATGCTCAGAAGGTCAGAATTCAAGGACCAAAGAGGTCTCGTTGGGTTGTAGGGTTGAAGGATGTTAAGAGAGGAAGCAGCTAAGAGATTTGAAAACGAGGATGGGAATCTTTAGATTGAGGCACTGCCAGGCCAGAAGCCTATGTAAGTCAGCGAGTATACTAAATAAGCAGGGCTTGGTTCTTGTTAAATTACAGACAGCAACTCGTCTCAAGTTCATGAGTTTCCATATGGGAATCTCTAGACTTTTTTTTACAACAATCTGAGGTCTCTATCTCCTTCGAGAAGATGACCATCATCCCGGTACCTAAGAAAAGGCAAACCTTAATGGTTATCGTCTGGTGGCTCTGACGTCCACCATTATGAAGTCCTTCAAAAGGTTAAGTCATGGCATGAATCAATTCCAGCCTCCCAGGATTCACTACAGTTTGTCTACCACCGCAACAGGTCCACAGTAGGTGCCATCTCCCTGGCCCTGCACTCAACTCTGGAATACCTAAATAACAAAGACACTATGTCAGACTTCTATTTATTGACTACAACTCAGCTTTCAACACCATTATTGCTGTGAAACTCTTCTCTAAACTCTGTGGCCTGGGTCGCGGCTCCTCCCTCTGCGACTGGATCCTGAACTTCCTAACTCACAGACCAGAATCAGTAAGGACAGGCAACAACACCTCTTCCACAATCATCCTCAACACCGGTGCCCCACAAGGCTGCGTTCTCCTTATACACCTGTGACTATGTGGCCAAGTTCCCCTCCAACTCGATTTTCAAGTTTGCTGATGAGACCACTATAGTGGGTCGGACCTCAAACAATGACGAGACAGAGTACAGGAATGAGATAGAGAATCTGGTGAACTGGTGCAACAACAATAATCTCTCCCTCAATATCAACAAAACAAAGGCGATTGTCATTGACTTTAAGAAGCGTAGAGGAGGACATACCCCTGTCTACATCAATGGGGACAAAGTGGAAAGAGTCGAGAGCTTCAGGTTTCTAGGTGTCCAGATCACCAACAACCTGTCCTAGTCCCTCCAAGCCGACACTATAGTTAGGAAAGCTCACCAATGCCTCTATTTTCTCAGAAAACTAAGGAAATTTGGCATGTCAGCTATAACTCTCACTAACTTGTAAAGGTGAGCAGTAGAAAGCATTCTTTCTGGCTCTATCACAGCTTGGTATGGCTTCTGCTCTGCGCAAGACCCAAGAAATTACAAAAGGTCATGAATGTAGCCGAATCCATCACGCAAAGCAGCCTCCCGTCCACTGACTCTGTCTACACTTCCCAGTGCCTCGGCAAAGCAGCCAGCATAATTAAGGATCCCATGCACCCTGGGCATTCTCTCTTCCACCTTCTTCTGTCGGGATGAAGATACAAAAGTCTGAGGTCGTGTACCAACTGACTCAAGAACAGCTTCTTCCCTACTGCCGTCAGACTTTTGAATGCACCTACCTTACATTAAGTTGATTTTCTCTATACCCTAGCTATGATTGTAACACTACATTCTAGATTCCACCCCTAATATTTGCTTCTGTATGGACAGTATGCTCTGTTTGTATAGCGCGCAAACAACAATACTTTTCATTGTATGCTAATACATGTGACAATAATAAATCAAATCAAATTAAGGGAGCCAAATTTGCTGATGATATAAAAAAAAGGATGAAAAGATAGTCTTATGAGGAAAGATTGGGAGGCTAGTCATGAAAGCATTCAAATAGGCAGGTCTGAACTTAACAAAGACAGAAATGAGGGTTTCAACAATAGATCAGCTGAGGCTGGCATGGAATAATAATTATTCAGATATCCCAGAGACTCTGAACAACTAAGTTGTACAAGTACTCCTACATTCCCATGTTCTTTACAATGCTCTCTGTTCTGTATGGCTGAGTTCATTTATCCAATGGGAAGGATTTTGCAGGCTGATACTCAGCCTGTTTGACCGTGTTATGAACACATCTCCTTTAGTCCTCAAGTCCTGGAGTGGGCCCTGAACCCAGAGCTTCTGACTCAGAGGCTACCCACTATGCCACAAGACTTGCTTGAGTTCCTTTATACCAAAGGATTTCATTAATCTGTCAGATTAGTTTATACTTTCCTCTGGCTGTTCAGTTAAGTGCAAAAATAGATAAGAGCAAGACCAGTAGAAATCTTAACTGACAAAATATATCTATTTCAACAGCATTTTATGCTGTGCTGAATGGGGAAGCGATTAACTAAAACAAAAAAGAAACTTCACAGATCCAGCATTAAGCAACGGTATAAGGGTTAAGAATTTTATTCTTCAAAAATTCCTTCCAATTCTTTAGAACTTCATTTATCCTGAAAGCAGTAAGTGTATTAGTTTTATTCTAATGAACATATAACTGGTTTTATTTCTGTAGGTGCAGAAACAGAGAAACAACAAAGGCAAAACTTGTAACTTGTATTTATACTGTAGGGTGGGATGGGCCTGACTAAGATGCTCTTTCGGAGATTTAGTGCAGACACAATGGGCCATATGTCCTCCTTCTGCACTGTAGGGGTTCAGTGGAGTTCTGTGGATTCTGTATAGCATTGTTAATGTAGGAAAATGTCCCAAGGTGTTTTGCAGGAGCATTATCAAACAAAAACAGATGCCAAGTTTAAGAATAAGTTGGGAGGATACATGACTAAAATTTTCATAAGAATTAGGGATAGGAGTGGGCCATTTGGCCCATTGAGCTGCTTATCCATTTGATAAGCATATAGCTGATACCAGAGCTCCACTGTCCTGTCTGCCCCCCATAACCCTTGATTGCCTTGTCAATCAAAAATTTGAATAATTTCAATGATCCAGCCTCGCTTTGGAAGAAGAAATTCTTTCTCATCTCTGTCTTAAATGGGAGATGCCTTACTTTCAAATTGCGCTCCGTAGTTTTAGATTCCCATGAGGGGAAACATCCTTTCAGTATCTATGCTATTAGTCCCCCCAGAATCACAAGTGTTTCAATAAGATCACCTCTCATTCTTATAAACTCCAATGAGTATAGACCCAACCTACTCAACTTCTCATAAGACATCCTCTTCATCCAGGAATCAGCCTATGGAACCTTCTCTGAACTGCTTCTAGTGAAAGTATATCCTTCCTTAAGTAAGGAGACCAAAACTATACACAGTATTCCAGGTCTGGTCTCAGCAATGCCCTGTAGTTGTAGCAAGATCTTCCTACTTTTATATTCCATCCCCCTTGCAATGAAGGCCAACATCCTGTTTGCCCTCCTAATTACTTGCTCTACATGCGCTTTAATCGCTTGTTATTCATGTACAAGGACAAACAGATCCTGGCATTTAAATAATAGTCTGCTTTTCTATTCTCCCTGCCAAAGTGGACAACCTGAGATTTCCACACATCGTGCACCATCTGCCAAATTTTTGCCCACTCACTTTTCCTATCTATATCCTTTTGCAGACTTACAATTTCCACATCACAACTTGTGACTTTCTATCTATCTTTGTATCATCAACAAGTTTGTCTCCGATGTAGAAAATCTCTTCATCCAAATCACTGATGTAGATTATAAATAGTTGAGATCCCAGCACTGATTCCGGCAGCACTTCACAAATTAGCACTTTGTAAATCTGAAAATGACAGATTTAACTCAACTCTTGTTTCCTATTACTAAGCCAGTCCTTAATCCATGCTAATAAATCACCCCAAAAACCACAAACCCCTATCATGTGCAGTTATCTTTTATTCCAACTGCCATTTAGAAATCCTAATACAGTATATCTACTGGTTCTCCTTATCCCACCCTTCTTCTGGTTCTGCTGCACTACCCTACTTGTTAGAGCCTCAAAGAAATCTAATACATTTGTCCTTTTCACAAAACCATGTTTGACTCTGTCTGATCATATTATGATTTTCTAAGTATCTTGCTGCTACCTCCTTAATAATGGACGCAAACATTTTACCAATGACAGATGTTAGACTAACTGGCTGTTAGTTTCCTGCAATTTGCCTCCATCCTCACTTGAATATTGGTGTTATGTTTGTGGTTTTCCAATCTGCTTGGACCCTTCTAGGGATTTTGGAAGATTACAATAAATGTATCTACTATCTCTACAATTACTTCTCTTAAGACCCTCCAGTGCAGGCTATCAGATCCAAAGAACTTTAGTCGCTTCAGTTTTCTAGTACTTTTCCGTAGTGATCCTGATCGATTTACACTCCTCTCTCCCTTTTGCTCACTGATTTTTGAGTATTCTTGGGAGGCTCTTTGTGCAACCTACTGTGAAGACAGAAACAAAATACTTGTTCAAAATCTCCACTACTTCCTTGTTTCCCATTAACTCCCAAGGCTCACCCTCTAAGGGACCAACACTCACTATCACTATTCTTTTCCTTATTAATAGAAGTTTTTATATTTCTTGCTAGTTTTCTCTCCTACTCCAATTTTTGTCTCTTTTTTTAGTTATCCTTTGCTGGTTTCTAAAATATTCCCAATCATTTGGCCTACCACCATTCTTCACAACATTGTACATTGTTCTTTTAATTTGATATCCTCTTGAACTTCAAAGAGCCAAATAAATAGATTTTAAGGAGGATCTTAAAGGAGCAGAGAATAAAGAGGTGGAGGTGCTTTGGGAGGGAATTCCAGTGGTTAGGGATAAAATGAATGAAGGCACAACTGCCAGGATTGATGTGAAGGGAGGAAAGCCCTTAGAAAAATGTAAGTTCTTAGAAGCTTGAAGAAGATTATGGAAATCGGGAGGGGTGAGGCCATGGAAGGGTTTGAACATCAAAGGATGAGAATTTTAAAGTTCAATGATTAAAAAAATGCTTATTCTTCATGTATCGATAGGTATCATTACAGACCCTGGGTGGGGCATGGAGGCAGAGCCAGAATCGCCCCCAAATGGCACAAGGTTCAAACTGTTAGCATCAGTCTGAACCATACCAGCTATCCAGCCAACTGAGCCAACCAGCCCCTCAAGGAGCCTGAAATGCTGTGCCAACGTATGCTTTTTCATGCATGTTCTTGCCTGGAACTATGGATAGCAAAGGTAGAAGCTCTAATTTTGTTCCATCCCATAGTTGAGCAGGAATCTCTCCCACTCTTACCGTCCGCTACTGGCATGTATTGGAAGGATTTATATGTTGATACTAAATATGATTAGCCTCCTTATTTCTTGGCCATCAAGTCCTGGAGTGGAACTTGAACCTGGAGTTTATGACTGAGGGACAGGCGCACTCCCCACTATACCACCGGAGCTCATTAACATTAGCCAATGTTTAATCGGATGAAAATCCTTACTCGTTATATTGAGGGGCCAATATTATTATAACTATTGAAAGCAATTGAAAAGATTATCTCTTACCCATCCGCCTCGCCTCCTAAGCCACGTCACCAGGGTTTTCCGGACAAATTCTCCTAAGCAATCGACAATTGTGTGTACCATGGCATGCTGGCCCTGTTTCACACAGTCAATGGCTAGTCCTCCAGCGACAGCGTATAGGGCTACCACCTTCCCCCAGGTTATACCTACATAACAAAAATACAGGAGCATTCAACATATAGGACCGTAAAGATGCAGGACAATTCAATAGATAGAACCACAATGTTTTTCTGATAATTGATATCCACATGTTATTTCCCTTCATCAGTGAATCCTAGAATTGTATAGAACAAGTGGCCTTTCAGCTCATCGTGTTGTTATTGGTTTGCTGAAAGATTTTTTCACCATTTCTGTGTCCTCTTCTCATAGCCGTTTGAATTAAACATGAAAGGTTCACTGCTCAGCCAACATATAAAGCAATGGTTTTGAACCCTTTCTGTGCATCTGCAAACTGCCAGATTTGGCACTTTCCTGGGGAGTCCCGCAGAAACTAACACACTTCAGAGAATCCCCTGCAGATACTGATACACTTCAGGAATCCCCTGCAGATAATGACAAGCTCCAGGGAATCTCTTGCAGATATTGACACACTCGAGGGAATCCTCTGTTGATAATGACATACTCCAGGGAATCCTTGCGGAATCCCTGTGTCTGTGTGGGTTTCCTCCAGGTGCGCTGAGTTTCCTCCCATAGTCCAAAGATATGCGGTTATGTGGAATGGCCATGCTAAATTGTCCCTATGTATCTGGGGGAATAGCTACAGTAAGTGCATGGGGTTATGGGGATTGGTGGGATTGTGGTCAGTGCAGACTCGATGGCTGAATGGCCTCCTTCCGCACTGTAGGATTCAATGATTCTACGATATTGACACAATCCAGGAAATCCCAAGCAAATCATAACATATTCTGGGAAATCCCCCACAGACCATGATACACTCCAGGGAATCCCATTCAGATCATGACACACTCCATGGAATCTCCCCCAGATCATGACACATTCCAGGAAATCATCCACAGATATTGACATGCTCAAGAAAGAATAGCGACAACAATAACAACAACAATAATGGCAATAGTGACTTTAAAATGGCTATTCTGGCTGAGAGCTAAACATGCTGGGAATTTTGGTCACTTATAGATTAAAACCAGATGCAGGCTGTAAAGAAGCTCTGATCTGAGAGCTGTGATCTGAAGCTTCCTGTGTTGGTCGGATCAGGGAAGTTGTTTGCATTAACTGAGCAGCATGACTCCAATTTATATGGCTTTATGTACAGCTTGAACATACAGTGAAATTACTTTTGATTGAAACCATTACACTTAGTTCAAACTGCATGTGTGGAGCATGCAGCTTGAACTAAGTGTAATGGCTTTGTTCAAAAGTAATTTCACTGGATGTTCAAGCCATGTGATTGGTTTCTGGTAACACAATTGGCTGGATGACAGAGAATCTTCTGGAAGCAAGTGGAGAATTGTAGATAAAAGACATGTAAGTTCTTTGTTTGGCAGTGATAACTCGAAGAGACCAACCATCGCATGAAGAAGCTTGCACCGTGAAGGATACTTCAGAGATGAGAAAGTAGAGTCTACATCCAGAATATTTCTTGGCCAAGGTTTTCCTAAACTCAGTAGTATCTATTTTGCAGGTAAATAGTTAAAGTTGATGTTCAATTGAAGTCTATGTGCAGTTTAAGAGCTAAAGTCAGTTAAGGGTAAGATCCTGGCACGGATAGAGGATTGGCTGACTGGCAGAAGGCAAAGAGTTAGGATGAAGTTGTCTTTTTCAGAATGGCAGCCTCAGGGGTCAGTGCTGGAACCACAACTTTTCACAATATAATGTTTTGAAGGAAGGAACTGAAGGCTTTGTGGCTAAATTTGTAGATGATACAAAGATATGTAGAGGGACAGGTAGTATTGAGAAAGCAGGGGGATTGCAGAAGGACTTGGACAGCTTAGAAGAGTGGGCAAAGAAGTGACAGATGGAATACAATATGGAAAAATGTAAGGTTATGCACTTTGGAAGGAGAAATGGAGCCATAGACTATTTTCCAAATGGGAAAATGCTTGGGAAATCAGAAACACAAAGGGACTTGGGAGTCATTGTTCCAGATTCCCTTAAGGTTAACATGCAGGTTCAGTTGGCAGTTAGGAAGGCAAATGCAATGTTAGCATTCATGTCATAAGGGCTAGAATAGAACAGCAATGATGTACCTCTGAGATTGTATAAGGCTCTAGTCAAACACTATTCAGAATATTGTGAGCAGTTTTGGGCCCCATATCTAGACAAGGATGTGCTGGCCTTGGAAGGGTTCCAGAGGAGGTTCACAAGAATGATCTCTGGCCTTCATAGCGAGGGGGATTGAATATAAAAGTAGGGAGGTCTTGCTGCAGCTGTATAGGGCATTGGTGAGGCTGCAGCTGGAGTACTGTGTGCAGTTTTGGGCGCCGCATCTGCGCAAGGATATTTTGGCCCTGGAGGGAGTGCAGAGGAGGTTTACTAGGCTGATACCGGAGTTGAGGGGATTGAGCTATGAGGAGAGGCTGAATAAACTAGGCTTGTACTCGTTAGAGTTTAGAAGAATGAGGGGAGATCTCATTGAGATGTATAAGATGATGAATGGGATGGATAGGATAGAGGTGGAGAGACTCTTCCCGCTCAAAAAAGACAGTAGGACTAGGGGGCACAGCCTCAAGATAAAGGGGAGGCGGTTTAGAACGGAGTTGAGGAGGAACTTCTTCACTCAAAGGGTGGTGAATCTCTGGAATTCTCTGTCCGTTGAAGTGGTGGAGGCTGCCTCGCTAAATATTTTTAAGAAGCGGGTTGATGGGTTCTTGATAAGAGAGGGGATTAAGGGTTATGGGGAGAGGGCGGGAAAGTGGAACTGAGCCACGACAGATCAGCCATGATCTTAATGAATGGCGGGGCAGGCTCGAAGGGCTAGATGGCCTACTCCTGCTCCTATTTCTTATGTTCTTATGTTCTTATAAAGAACTTGTCATATAAGGAATAGTTGAGGACTCTGGGTCTGCACTTGTTGGAGTTAGAAGGATGAGGGAGGATGTTATTGAAACTTACAGCATACTGCGAGGTCTGGATAGAATGGACATGGAGAGGATGTTTCCACTAGTAGGAAAAACTAGAACCAGAGGGCACAACCTCAGGCTGAAGGGACAGTCCTTTAAAACAGAGATGAGGAGGAATTTCTTCAGTCAGAGAGTGGTGAATCCGTGGAACTCTTTGCTGCAGGGGGCTGGGGAGGCTAGATCATTGAGTGTGTTTAAGACAGAGATAGATAGGTTCTTGATTAATAAGGGGATCAGGGTTATGGGGAAAAGGCAGGAGAATGGGGATGAGAAAAATATCAGCCATGATTGAATGGCGGAGCAGACTCAATGGACCGAGTGGCCTAATTCTGCTCTTATGTTTTATGGTCTTATGGAGAGTTGATGTTCATCTAGAGTTAAAGTTTAGTAAAGAGTTAATAAGTTGCAACTGTTTATGCTCAAGTTGATATGGGGCCAGATTTTACCAATTGAAGGCTAAGGGCCAGATCCAGATGTAAAACGGATCTGAGCCTGGAATCCCTGTTCCAGCGTGCCCATATGCTTTTTTGCCGGTTCTGGTCCGGTCCACACTGTGGGCAGGGCTTAGTGCTGCCGGAACGATCGGAGCTCTGAACTGCGCATGCACAGTTTGAAAAAAATCTGAAACAGCGCGTCCGGGGCATGAAAGACAAAACCAGCAGAGAGAGCCGGTGCGGGGTGGGGAAGGTGGACGGGGAAGGAGGGGGGAGGATGAGTCGTGATCGGACTCCCCTGGGAGGCAGGCCTCCCCTCGCAGATGTCCCCCAGTCAGATTCCCCCCATGGGAGGCAGTCCCGCCCCCAGCCGATTGTGTGGAGGGGGGGGTGGGGCTGCCTCCCAAGGGGGATGGATCGCGGGGAGTTTGCTCTGCCAAGGGGGACCTGCCTCCTGGGGGGGGCAGGCTACCTCTGGGAGCGGGGGGGGGTTCTGATCAGGGGGCATCTGCCGGGGGGGGCCCTACCTTTCCCAGGGGGGGTCCGATTGCAGCTTATACACCTCCTCCCCACCACCCCACACCACCCCCACCACCAACTGGCTCTCTCTGCTGGTTTTGTCTTTCGTACCCGGGCGAGCTGTTTCAGATTTTTTTCGAACTGCGCATGCACAATTCAGAGCTCCAATCGTTCCAGCAGCACTAAGTCCCGCCCACAGCGCGGACCGGACCGGAGCTGGCAAAAAGCATATGGGCGCGCTGGAATGAGGATTCCAGGCTCGGATCCGTTTTATGTCTGGGTCCGGCCGCACAGTAGCACAGTGGTTAGCACTGCTGCTTCACAGCTCCAGGAACTTGGGTTTGATTCCCGGCTCAGTTCACTGTCTGTGTGGAGTTTGCACATTCTCCTCGTGTCTGCGTGGGTTTCCTCCGGGTACTCCGGTTTCCTCCCACAATCCAAAGATGTGCGGGTTAGGTTGATTGGCCATGCTAAAATTGCCCCTCAGATGCTTAGGTTAGAGGGATTAGTGGGTGAAAAATGTAGGGATATAGGGGTAGGGCCTGGGTGGGATTGTGTTCGGTGCAGACTTGATGGGCCAAAGGACCTCTTTCTGCACTGTAGGGTTCGATGATTAGCCTCCGATTGGTAAAATCAGGCCCTGCAGGTTGATAACAGTGCGGATCCGGAACAGATCCGAAGACGGTAAAATGGGATTTGGCAGTAGAGTTGGATGTGCAGTTCATTAAGTCGATTTAAATGCATGTTCATGTATTTAAATAGTCGGGCCGCCTGATTGCGGCGCGGAGTGTCTGTAAACGTGTGATCTGCTCGGTTTCGGGTGCAGGTTGCATTACATGCCCGATGCCCAAATTTACCGTGATTTCACACCCAATTTTAGTAAAACCGGGCCCTAGATGTGTTAAATAAATAAATAATTGAATTATTGTCCTTGTTTGTCTCATTAAACTGGAATGCTTGGAAGGTGCTTAAATTAAAACTATAAAACAACAGACAACTAAATACTTTTTTGAAGTGTAGTCGCTGTTGTAGAAAACACAATAACTAATTAACACAACAAAATCCCACAACAATGACCAGATAATTTTTTTTTATGATTTCGATTAAGGAATGAATATTTACAAGACACCAGAAATAACTCCGCTGCTCTTCAAAATATCACATTATAACATACTGCCATGGGATCATTTATACCCAGCCATGCAGGTAGATGGGCCCTCAGTTTAATATCTGGGGGTGGCATGGTGGCACAGAGTTTAGCACTGCTGCCTCACAGCTCCAGGGACCCGAGTTCTAATCTGGCCTTGGGTGACTGCATGTTCTCCTCATGTCTGTTTGGGTTTCTTCTGGGTGCTCCAGTTTCCTTCCAAATCCAAAGATGAGCAGGTTAAGTGGATTGGCCATGCTAAATCCACAAGGTTGCAGTGATAAGGTGGGAGTAGTGGGCCTGGGTGAGATGCTCTTTCAGAAAGTCGGTGCAGATTCAATGGGCCAAATATTGTAATACTGTAGAGATTCTATGGTTTTATCTCATTTGAAAGATGGCAGTGCATTGCTCTCTGAGTACTGCACTGGAGTGTGAGCCTTGATTTCCATGCTCAAACCCCAGAGTGGAACATCTGTCTGAGTCGTAAGGTTCCCAGTATGCTACCAGCTGAACCATGGGAGGAAGTATCGGTGAGTTGTCTCACATCCTTAAAAAGTACTTGGATGAGCATGTCATAACATTCAAGGCTATGGGCTAAGTGCTGGTAAATGGGATTAGGTTGGATGTCAAGTGTTGCTTGCGTGTCAGTATAGACTCGAGGGGTGGAAGGACTCTTCTGCAGTGCATGATTCTATCATTCTAACTGTTCACAAAGGATGTGGTTCCACAGGATTCTGGGCTTGTACTAGTTGCAGTCAAACCACAAACAAAGAAAAATAAACAGCCAAAATTTTAATATTAGCTTTCAAAACTACATTTATTGCAACTAAAGAATGATGCAGTGGCAGCAGAGTAACTCAGTGAAAGACATGAACTCGTATATCTATGTCAGCTTTCCCCTCATCATATTTTGATCCAAGGAGAACAACACCAGCTCAGTGTGTTACAGTATATTACAATGTGGAAATACAATGTTTTACACTGTTACAATGTGAGGTTACAGTGTGTTACAATGTGGGCATTACAGTCTGTTACAATGTGGGGTTACAGTGTGGTATAGTGTATTAGAGTGTTACATTGTGTCGCAGTGCAATACAACATGTTACAGTGTGTTACAATGTGGGATTATAGTGTTTTGCAGTGCATTACAAGGTGGGATTATAGTGTGTAACAATGTGGCATTACAGTGTGTGTTACATGTGGGATTATAGATCACAGATCATAGAATCCTGCAGTGCAGAAAGAGGCCCTTCAGCCCATCGAGTCTGCACCGAACACAATCCCACCCAGGCCCTACCCCCATATCCCTGTACATTATACCCAGTAATCCCTCTAACCTACGCATCCCTGGACACTAAGGGGCAATTTCTTACCATGGCCAATCAACCTAACCCGCACATCTTTGGACTGTGGGAGGAAACCGGAGTACCTGGAGGAAACCCACGCAGACATGAGGAGAATGTGCAAACTCCACACAGACAGTGACCCGAGCCGGGAATCGAACCCAGGACCCTGGAGCTGTGAAGCAGCAGTGCTAACCACTGTGCTACCATGCCGCCCATAATCACATGTTATAATCTGTTACAATGTGGGCGATGAGTGTTGCAGTATGTTATATTGTGGGATACAGTGTATTACAATATGGCGTGATAGAGTTTTGTAGTGTATTAATATGTTACAGAGTGTTATAAAATCACAGAATCAAAGGATAATTACAAGAGGTCATTTGGCCTATTGTGTCCTGCAGCTCTGTACAATGGCAACTGATTTAGTCCCACTCCACCATTTTCACGTAGCCCTGAAAACCTTTTCTCTTCAGACATATCCAATTACCTTTTGAATTTGCCTCTCCACACTTGCAGGAGGAAACAGAAATGTTTCATTCCTCCATTGCAGTAAAATTATAGATGCAAGGGTGCTGTGGATTGCCAAATATAGTTGGATGTATTCCTGGAAATTTCATCACATGACCTCCCACCCCCACACTCCTGCCATTGGTTGCCCAACCTGCCCATCATCATGGTGCCCTGCTAAACACACCAATAGATATCAGCAATCTCTTTGTTATCTGATTGGATGATTCTTGACTATCAGTCAAACAGCCTTTTGCCACACCTCCAATATTTTTATATCTAATCAGTGAAAGTGCGCAATAAAAAAAAAGTGTACACAATTTCTTTTAATATCACTGTGATTCTCCTTTTGCATTGGCTCACAACAATGTTCTAGGAACTAATCTCCGATTGCTGGAGACTCAAGGTCAGTCCTGAAGGGTTGGCAATCATAACAACATGGCACCAATATGTCGAGTGAGTTCCACTGAGAGCATTCAATATGATGGCAATGGGCCATTTATGTTCTCAACTTCAACCTCCCAACTGCTTTCTATTGTTTGTTTGATGTGTGAAAACACGGCCCGGATTTCTGCCATGAAGGAGAGGCTCTCTGTCATGGCAAAAATCCTGGCAGCAAATTCTAAGTCCTAGCCCTGAACCTGAAATTCGCCATCCTCAAGGGGATGGGACTGGAATCGAGCTGGGCTGCTGCGTGAACCAAGGAGACAGCTGGCCATTTCAATCACCAGCTTCCTCCAAAGTTTTCTGCACCCATCTGTCTCCACATCTTGCAGCCTCCAAACTCATTCTGGGATCACCTTGCCAGGCTTCTACTGCAGCCCACCCCTCCTCCTCCCCCACAGCTCGCCAATGACCAAAGTCCCACCCGTGAGCAGATATTTTTAATGGCTATGTTTGACAAGCCAGGAAATCACCTGACTCTGTGTACCCAACCCAAGGATGGGCCACAGATTACCATAAACCTGCTGAATCAAATACTACCAATGGTAGTTATTGTTACTCCTTAGTTTTTGGCCTGTTTCAAACAGGTTCACACTGATTTTGATATTATCAGTGAGTTTTTCATTGGTTTCTCATTTCTCCCAGAAGGTTGACTGCCATAGATCTCTACCTCTGTCTGTGCTCTGCTGCCCTTACACATCCCCCTTACTTCAACTGTATCCAGCCCATTACATCCATCATCCATTTTCCCCGTTGGAATCCCTCTCCCACATTTTCCATTGAACTTCCTTTCTAACACAAGCCCTATTTTGTTTCTAGTTTTTGACCGAATCTTGATTTCTGTCCAATGTCTGAATCCTTCATGTTAGAGCAAGAATATATGGTGGGGAAGTCCAGCACATCTGTGCAAAAGAAGAGACTGAAACACTTGCAATGATTTTCAACCAGAAGTGCTGAGTGGATTATCCATTTCGAATTCCTCTGGAAGTTCGCAGCATCACAGATGTCAGTTTTCACCAGTTCGATTTACTCCACACGATATCAAGAAATAGCTGAAGACAATGGATACTGAAAATATTCCGACAATAGTCATTAAGACCTGTGCTCCAGAACTTGCTACTCCCCTAGCCAACCATTCCAGTACAACTATAACATTGGCATGTGCCCAGTAACGTGGAAAATTGCCTAGGTTTGTCCTGTACACAAAAAGTAGGAAAAACCTATTCCAACCAATTACTGCCTCATCAGTCTACTCTAGATCATTAGTAAAATAATGGAAAGGATCATCAACAGTGCTATCAAGAGGCACTTATTCAGCAATAGCCTGCTCACTGATACTTGGTTTGGGTTCCACCAGGGCTACTTGGCTCTGACCTCAATATAGCCTTGATCCAAAAACAGACAAAAGAACAGAATTCAAGAGAGTTGCAAGTGACGTTAAGACAGCATTTGACCAAGGGTGGCATCAAGGAGTCTTAGCAAAACTGAAGTCAATGGGAATCAGGGAAAACTCTCCGCTGACTGGAGTCATACTTGGCACAAAGTAAGATGGTTGTGGTTGTTGGAGGTCAATCATCTCAGCTCAGGAAAGGGTAATGTCGTAGGCTCAACAATCTTGAGCTGCTTGATCAATTCCTTCCATCATACTATCAGAGGTGGGGATGTTTACCGATGACTGCACAATGTCAGGCAACATTCACAACTCCTCAGATTCTGAAGCAGCAGTCTAAATGCAGAAGGACATGGATAATATCCAGGCCTGGATTGATATGTGGCAAGTAACATTCGTACTCAGACGTGCTGGGCAATGATCATCTCCAACAAGAGAGAATTCAACCATCTCCCCTGACATTCAATGGCATTACTATGACTGAATCCCTCACAATCAATATTCTGCGATTACCATTGATTAGAAACAGAACTGGACCAACCACATAAATACTGTGACTCCCAGAGCAGTTCAAAAGCTTGGAATCCTGTGATGAGTGACTCATTTCCTGACTATCAAAGTGTCATGGCACAAATCAGAAGTGTGATGGAATACTCTCCACCTGCTGGGATGAATGCAGTTTCAAAATTACTCAAGAAGCTTGACACTTCCAGGACAAAGCAGTCCACTTGATCAGCACCTCATCTGTCAACCGTAACATTCATTCCTTCCAACAACGATGCACAATGGCAGTAGCACAGACCATCTAAACAATGCACTGCAGTCTCTCAACTAGGCTCTTTCGATAGCATTTTCCAACCACTACCACCTTGAAGGACAGGCACAGCAGATGTATGGGAAACATCACCACCTGCAAGTTCCCCTCCAAGTCACACACCATCCTCACTTGGACATATATTGCTGTTCCTTCATTGTTATTGGGTCAAAGTCCTGGAACTCCCTTCCTAACAATGGTTGGTGTATCTACACCACATGGACTGCAGCGGTTCTGAGAAGGAAGCTCACCACCAGCTTCTCAAGGGGCAATTAGGGAGAAGCAACAAATACTGGCCTTGCCAGTGAGCTAGCCAAGATGCAAACTTTAGTGAAATGTAAGCAACATAAAGCACCTCTTTTATTGACCAATATTTGCCATTATTACACATTCCTTTGGCTGAAATCCAACTCTCAGTGATGAACAATTTATAAAGTCTTAAACTTTATTAATTGGATGAACAATTACTCTATGGCATGAAGGAATGCAAGAAAAAAAATCCCTAGTTTTCTACCAAATCAATCTAAAATAAACAACAGACTCAAAGACAATTTCTGTTCAGTTTGTTGGGAACTCCAAACTCACTGAAACATTCATATGTAACCAGAGAATGCTGTCATTGCATGCACCATACCGAACCAAGTAAGTAAATTTCATTGGCATAGATATTACAACAGAGAAGGAGACCTTTCAGTCTTTTGTATCAGTGCAAGCTCTTCAAAAGATATCCACTTGTTCTCATCCCCAGTATATATCAGTAGCATTTCTTTCTTTTTATTTGTCGCAAGTGGGCTTACATTAATACTACAATGAAGTTACTGTGAAAATCCAGCACTTGCTCTGGTACACTGACAGCGAATTTAGCATAGCCAATGCATCTCTGGCATGTCTTTCAAACTCTGGGAGGAAACTGCAGCACCTAGAGGAAACCCACGCAGACATGGGGAGAACGTGCAAATTCCACACAGACAGTGACCCAAGGCTGGGAGTGAACATGGGTCCCTGGCACTGTGAGGCAGCATAGTGAACAACTGTGCCACTGTGCTGCCTCAACTATCAGTGAAAACACCAGACCCAAACACTGGAGGCAGAGGCGGCTACCGGACATGACCACGCATGGGCTGATCAGATAAAGTTTTAACAAGTAATTAGATGCTGTGGAAATGATTGTGTAACATAGCAGTATGAGGAAACCAACTAACTGCTCTAGCCTGTTTTGCCACTCAGTTGGATCATGACTATTCTGTATCTTACCTCCATCTATCTACCTTGGTTCCATACATTTGCCTACTCCCACCAAACAAAAATCTATCAATATCTGTTTTGAAATTTTCAAGTGAGTCCCAGCATCAATCAGTTTTTGGTTTAGAAATTTTCAGATTTCCACTAGCTATTGTGCGATGAAGACATGAATAGGCATGTATCTGCAGTGCCTGGGCTGGGAGCTATTTGATTTTTACACATGACTGAACTGGCAAGCCTATACCTAAAGCATAGTATGTAGCGACATGCAATGATACCTACAGTATTTAAGGAACCATAGAGAGAAGACAAACATTAAGTGATAAATGTGTTTAAAAATTTCAAATATGCAAATGTTCCTTGCAAACTGGCATCTTTTCCTTGTAGCATAGCTTAAGCTCCAGTTCCTAATCTTAGTTACAACTTTAGATAATGTGCTAAACAGAAAAGTCACTTCACCACAGGAGTGGGAAGACTGATGGTCCAGTCACATGGATTTCTCTACAGTTACATCATGCTTCAGCATTATTTGAGTCTGGGAGCAGATTGCTTCTTTATGCTGTTCTATAAATTACTGCAGGGAAGAAACAGCAGGAATACAAATCTGTACAAGTAGATAAACCTAAAAAAAATGAAATCACAAGGGAATCCAAATGAACCTTTTTGGATAGTAAGGATTAGCAACGTACATTTTGTACACGGAACAGATGTTACTCAACTGTATAAGTGCAGTGGAGAGCAGCATCGCATTCCCATCTGTCATACACACAGCTGAATTAATATTTCTAAAGCTTACCTGCAGAGAAAAGCTCTGTGGCCACTGCCAGGAATGCATCTGACACGATGCTTTCAGAACTGACTGAGATATTCAGCTGTTTTGCAATGTTCCTGTAGACGTTCGGTCTGATGTACTCCAACTCGTCACCTGGAGACAGAACGAAACAAAATAAAAGAGAAATTCTGCTGTTTGGTGTACTGCTTTCTGATAAGGGGAATGATAGGGATATCTTAAACCACAATTGGAAAACTATCTGTTGGTGAAGATTTGTAACACTGCTGAGGGTCCATTCAAATTGAAGAGAGGAACAGTAAGTAACAGAATCTCCTTTTGTGTGACTGTTACTTTATTGTTCAACATAGAAACGTGGAGGTGTAAAGCATTCTGACTGGTAACTCTGTTGGTTGGCAGTTACCTCCTCAACATGACATGATGAGTTCAGATCTTAGATCTGTCACTTTGAACCATGCAGTGCAGAAAGAGGCTATTTGGCCCATCATTCTGTGTTGTTAATCTTTGGGATTTTCTACCTCAGAGAGCAGTGGAGGCTGGGGGTCTTTAGGCCGGTTTTTGATCATATGGGAGTATAGGGTTATGGGGGACAGGCGGGAAAGTGGAGTTAAGACAATAATATTGAATAGCAAAACAAGCTCAAGAGACCAAATTGCCTTTTCTTGCTCCTATCTTTTCATGTTTTTATTTGGAATTGCTTTTGGATACATTCTGAGGCCAATTAGAGCTGAATTGCTCTTATGTAAATTCTGAGAAGCAAAAAAAATTTGCTAGGAAATAACAGGATTTCTTTCTCTGCATTTTAGAAGCAAGTGTGAAAAGACCACTCAGCCCATCAAATTTAATGCAGAAGCTATCAAAGCATCAGTTGCAGGATGCCAAAAGCTCTGACCAGGAATTGCATATTGTAACATCAAGGCTCTTCATACCAACTCCATGGCCTTAGAGAAATAGTTTGTATTTCTTAGTTTATTTATTAGTGTCATAAGTAAGCTCACTTTAGCACTGCAATGAAGTTATTGTGAAAATCCCCTAGTCGCCACACTTTGGCATCTGTTTGGGTACACTGAGGGAGAATTTAGCGTGGCCAATGCACCTAACCAGCACAACTTTCGGATGGTGGGAGGAAACTGGAGCACCCATAGGAAACCCATGTAGACACAGGGAGAATTTGCAGACTCCACACAGACAGTGACCCAAGCCTGGAATCGAACCCGTGTCCCTGGCGCTGTGAGGCAGTGCTAATCACTATGCCACCATGCCACCCCAATTAATTAATCCATTAATGTTTAGGAATTACCTGACTGCAGAATCATCATTGTGCACATCAAGTGTTGCTATCCAGGAAGCAGCCACAATACCTTCACTGTACAGCAGCTAATGCTGACTATATCATGTTAAACCGATGGAACACTGCTGTAGAAACTAGACTATCTATTGCAGAATGGGATGCTGTGCTCACTGAGAAAGCACAGGAGTGTCTCAGCTTGGATGCCTCTACAACTTGCTACTGGTTGCCGACCTTTTATATGTCACAGGACACTTCTATACTATAAAGAATTATGAGTCATATCTCTTATTTTCTTCAACCAACTACCCTCTTTATCTCTAAAACTTCCTAGTCAAGCCACCATTTAATACAATTTTCATTAGTTTAAGAAGTTTACAATGAAAACCTTGCCACCAGTTGCACGTCAAATACTTTGGACATGATCTTACCAGCTGTTCACGCCATGCTCCCGCTGCAGGGAAGTTGGAGAATTTGGCGGCTAGCCAAATCTTCATTCCCTGCAGCAGGATGAGAAAATCTCATCCGCGTGAACAGTGCTAAGAGTTCAGCCAATATCTTTTAATGAAAATGAATACAAGTTAAAAACATTTCCCGTTAAAGATTTCAATTGCTTTCAGTTTTTTAAAAATCTGCATTTCTCAATATGAAAGTTCATAAATAAAGGAAACACCGTGAGCAGCATCTTCCCAACAATGTTAGAGTGATACCTGAGCCTGCCATTGTGAGCAGAGTCTTTTGATCCTGGGATGTCAGGGCAACTTGCACCACTGACAGGCGCTTCCTCCCCCTTTGTTTTTATTACACAACCAAGTTTTGAGAATGTCAACTCGCACTGGAGAGTGAGAGGAAATACATGAGTATTGTTGCAGTGCAATCTGAAATAAATGGATATTCCTGTCCCTCAAGCAACCAAAATGTGTCTAGAGGCATCTCTGCAAACTTTAGTTTCAATGTATATCCATCCTGAGCTCAATGAATTCCTCTTTTCTTTTAATGACATGTCTTTGATGATTCAAAAAGAAAGTGAACAAAGTGGATCATGAACCCAGTTGCATCTTCCACATTCATGGAGGGGAAGCAGCATCCAAACTTTGATCGTAGTGTTTTAAGTTGTGCGGAGATGAGGTTGAGTATGATTTTGCCAGCAGGATTTGCTGATGTCAAATTGAATACCTCAATAGATCCACAGTTTTCTTTCCTGCCAAGGGGCCAGTTTTGATCTGAAGCCTTGAAGTTTATCTGTGATGGTTGGAATGTTCTCATTTTTCCCTGCATTTTAACATTCAGCTCATTCAGATGGCTGAATATATTGGAAAGGTGTGTCTCATTGAGAATCATCACATCTTTGTGCGGCAATTCATGCAGAGCCGTAAACTCTTTCAATGCGTTATTGAGTTCATGAACATGTGAGAGGAGCTTTCTCTGAGTCAGCCTTCGAAATGCTGTGTGTGTGCATATACCTTGGTACTTGGCTCCCATCTCTTCATACAACATAATAAACAAGTGCCATTTCAAAGGACGTGACTTCACATAATTCATGATTTTCACTGTTTCGTCAAACACTGCAGTTAATTTAGATGGCATTGTTTTGGCAACAAGGGCTTCGTGGTACACTATACAGTGCTAGCTTCTGCATTTCTAATTACCTTTGAAGCTCTCCTTTCTCATCTTCTTAATTGCTATATCTCTTTTTACTTGGAAGCTTAGCTAGTTTGATTTCCTCTCCTCGAAATATTGGGTCTGGCTAATCTCTCTTGTATATTTAAATGCATGGCTAGGCTTACAATTATCTCAGCTTTCTTAGGCCCTATAAATAAAGCTATGTCAATTGTATTTGTCAATTACATCAGTTTTGTTTTTGGCACACTTTTTTAAGCTTGCTACAGTTGCATTGTCTACTTCCAGGTAAGATTGAGCTACCTCCAGAGCCATTTTGCAGTCTTCTTATTTTAAATAACACTTGGTTGCACATGGTCCTTACTCTTGTTAGGTTCAAAGTCAAAAAACCCAAAGAATTTAAGCTTTTTAGAATCCCAGGTGACCCCCAATTTTCTGTCATGAACGTGGCTAATGTTATCTGTGTGGAGTCCCAAACTGGGACACCGATTTGAGATGCTTTATTTAGTGTTCTTTATAGGAATGGTGTAAGGAGCCAAGTGCAAGACCTAGTGAGAACAGTAATCAGCTCAAGCGTAATATAACACTTATTAAAGACTCTTTATTATAATACAGATAAGACACATATACATGAATAGGATCATAATGATCTAAGACAGTTATGTAAGAACTACAAAATATACCAACACAGTTTAAATAAAAATTACCCATTTGATCCAAACTATATTTGAGATCCGATTCTTTCAAGACTTCCCTTTTTCCAATTCAGTGGATTTATATGTAAAGATCAGCTTATAGTTACCGCACTATACACAATTGAATTGTTATTCTGGGAATGTCTCTTGGGTCAGTAACGATATGATTTTAACTGCCTCCATGAAGGTTTCTGCACTCTTACTTCTGGTCTGCAGCTAGAACTGGCTTACAGGCTGCTAGGTAGAATCTACTCCGCAGGTTACTGGGTAGATACAGCCTCCCAGGCTGCTAGATGGATACTGCCTCCCAAGCTGTCGATGGAATCTGCCTTCCTGCTTCCATGAAAAGGTTGCCAATCATACTATTTTTTCCCTTTGATTTTCTCTCTGTATTTGCTGTCTGTCCCCTCAGCTTCTGTAGTTCTAAAGGATTAACATATGTATGCCTTCCCTAGATGGTGTAATTGCCTATCCAAAGTGTTTCCTATTAGCAGAACAATGTCTGTTTACACTGCTAATCTCATTATTGGGATTCACGTCCTGTGAAATATCCTTTGAAATCCTGGTGGTTTTTAACTTACTGGCACATTCGTGTCAACAATGACTGATCTGGATGTCAGGATTATGTTCTTGATTGTCATGAATCCTCTGACTTTTCCCATTTGTGCAGATACCTATGTACTAGTTCCAGTTAAGATTGTTTTTCTCCAGATAAGTAGTTGTTACGGGAAAGAGTTCCTCTTGCATGACCAGGCAATTCTTTGCAAAAGAAGAAATTCTCTTTGATAGAATCTGCATCAAAATACCTGATATTAGCTACGAACTGGCACTGTTCACTAATATCTGTGGAATCATAAATCTGCATGGCAAAGTTTGCACTCAATTCTAATTTCTCCTGAAACACCTGTTTCAATAAAGGTGTGCAGTTTCTTCTATTTCACTACAATTCAGCCTCCTATGTATTATCTGAAACCCACACACATGCCATCATATGTTGATTTGCTTTATGTTTTGTTCTCTCAGGTGCTTGAAGTGCTGCATATCTTTGCTGGTGTGTAAATGGTGTTTTGTATTGAAAAACACTTCAACTTACTGAGTACTACTGCAGTGTTTGAGAGCTTCTCCCTGCAAATTAGACACTTTGGGACAGGGCAAGAGGCATCACTGGTCCATGAAGATCCAAAGGCCAAATAGCTGTTACTGTTCTGTCTGTGTATGAATCTTGCTTTTCTCTCTTGAGGTTCTATTCTTTTGATCACATTGAATCAGAGTGGGATTCTTCACATCTCTTCAAAAACTTATCCTTGGGCAAACTGGGGTCCAACACATCACACTCCACAATAAATGCCCTCAAGCATCAATGTACAAGTTCAATTTCAGCTCTCAATTTCAGCAGGCATAATAACTGAGTGCTTGCAAATGGACAATGGGAAAATCGAGATGACTTCTATCTTGCTACGGCTTTATGCACATCTTAAAACAAGATTAAAATTATATAAGGATTGAACTGTCAACTAACATTGGCTGACCAACAACTTTCAATTGGTCAAAGCTCTATTTAAGCTCCTATTGGAAATAGCAGGGAACTTGATTTTATACAAATCAGGGGAAAACACCCAAATTAAATCCCAACATAATTTTCCTCTCTACCAGTAGTTACATAGAATTAAACAGAATGTGCTAACCCCCAAAGGGGATAATGAGTATGAATTCCCTTGGTAACAGGCACCAGCCTGCCCAGCTGGAACTCATTACCTGAGCCTTTGGTAAGGCAGGCCCAAGACTGGGCCTGTTGAACTGTAGTCTCAGACAGAGACTAGTACGTTTACACCATGATCGTAGTTTGCTTTGCATTATTTGATAAGCTATGTTCCTTTCCAGTTGGGCTTCCTGAATCATTACACAGAACAGAAACAGGCCATTTGGCCCAACTGGTTAATGTAGATGATTATGCTCCAAATTAGCCAATCCCATTTTACTTTATCTCCCCTAGCTTACCTAGCTTCCCCTTAAATAGTCTCTATATTATTTATCCTAAAGTCTCCCTTTGGTAGCATTTTCCACATTCTAACTAATCACCTTACTGAACTCATTAGTGACAATCCTAGTTACACTATTCTCTCCACATACGGAAACACCTCTACATTTACTCCATCAATTTCATTTAATGGTCTTAAAGACCAATATTGGATTACCCCTTTTGCCTTTTCTTTTTGAGAGAATGAAAAGCCTGTTCAATCTTCACTGATAGTTACAATCTTTTGGTTCTGGTATAAGTTCCATAAGCCGTCCACAAACCAAAAACAATACATGTTGGCAGACAGCCATTTCCAAGCTATTTAAAGGTTCATTATAGTTACAAGAATGGAAAGTTGGAAGCGACTCTGTCACTGACTTTTTTCTGCAGTTATTTCTGTGTGTTTTCGCTCCTAAATTAGGGAATGGAATTCACCAACCTTCTAGTCCTTGATTTACCTGCTGTTGTGAGTGTGACAAAATATTACCCTGTCACTAAAAACAGCTACTCCCTTTCACTTCCTATGTTTCTATCCCTCCCTTTTCAGGCACAGGGTTGAGGCATGAAAACCTTGACTATACCAGAACTGATTTCTACTGACTCAGTGATGGTGAACTCATTCCCACTGACTCAATAATGGTAAACCTATTTCAGGATATTGCCCTCCAAACCTGCCCTGCTTAGCAAGCAAGGGTCCTAAGATCAAAGTACATCAAATTAATGGTGGATTCACTTTGTGGAAAATGTATCTTCAGTTATACATTTAATTTCGCCAATGATTCCACCTCCACACTTTATGTAGAAGTCTATTCAATTTGAATATTTCTAAAAATGATAAAAAAGACATTTTATCAAAGTTTTTTTTTATCTTGCATTTCTCTGGCCAATCACAAGGATACCAATGTCATGAATCGGGGAAAAAGCAACTTTATACTGGATGAGAAAAGAGTGCCGACTAGTTGGCAAGTGGAGTGTGAATGGTAGAGGTGTTGCCATGGAGAATGCACCAGCTAATGGTGACTGACAGTTAATTGCAAGCATTGTCACCATTAACTGGTGCATTCTCCATGGCAATGCTGCTACCAAGGTTCACTTGCAAACCAATCAGCACTCTCTTCTCATACAGCATAAAGTTATTTCTCCTGACTGTGATTGTCCTGTTGAGTGCAAAATGAGAAACCTTGACAAAATGGCTTTTTTCAGCATTATTCAAGTTCTATGTGAGCAAATGACTATCTCTATTTAATTTGTTGATCAACATTTCTGTGTTAAAGTAAATTCCTGATAACTATGCTGTTGCTCCTTGTATTTGTTTCCACATTACACGCCTTGATTTAGATTAAAAATTTGCCAAGGTTTCTTTCACAAAAAGGCTTCCTGTTTCCACCTTGGACAGGAAGTATCAATTATATATCAATTGTGGTTAATGCTTTGGTGTGTGATTTGAGCACATCCCCCTTGACCTTGTTGTTCCATAAAGCCTCTCTCTGCTCCTACACAGATGAGATATGTCTCATCAATTCCTAATATCTCTCACCACCTACACATTCCTCAAACCCCTTTTCCTTCTTTGTTGACACTAGAAAAAACTCTCTCCTCCCCTTTCTTTCCCACACCTTCCTGCCCACCCCCACTATTTACAACTGACATTTCAAACTCCATATACTTGGCTTTAAGCCCTACAATGGCCAGAATATTTCTGTGGGTGTTGATTTATTCAGTAATTCCCTCAACTTCATCTTTGATACAATTCTCACCAGTAGAACCTTACTCTCTCCCATCCTGGTCATTTTCACCTTTGTTCCATTCAGGACTTGAATGTAGCTGACACACAATGATCCATCCTTCCCCCATTGTCATAAAAGGAAAACATCAGTCAGAAACTTTAGCTAGGTGGCCAAATTCATAGTTAGAGGATTAAATATGTATTCCAACTGTGTCTGTACGTCTGCTGGTATGGAGTAAGATATGAGCAGATGGTACCTTGGTTGGTTGAGTTAGCACCAAGGCCCATCTGGTCCATCCTTCACCACCTTATGATTCAATTAGTAGCAGTCTTGCCTATGAGGTAGAAGACCCAAGACCTTGAAAATAAAAATCTAAGCTAATGCTCCAAGTGTTGCCTCTTGGATGATGCATTGGACCAAGGCCCTGGTTATCCTGCTAGCTTGACATAAAAGATCCATTTTGAAGAAGATGGGAGTGTTCCCCGGTATCCTGATATTTCCTATCAGGTTCACTAATGCCCTATAGGGAAGGAAATCTGCCGACCTTACTCCAGAACCACAACAAGGTGTTGACTATTGATTGATTGATTTATTATTGTCACATGTATTGGGATACAGTGAAAAGTATTGTTACTTGCGAAATATACAGACAAAGCATACCGTTCATAGAGTACATAGGTGAGAAGGAAAGGATAGCATGCAGAATAGAGTAATACAGTTACTAAGGTGAAGAGCAAGATCAGTTTAATATATGATAGGATCATTCAAAAATCTGATACTTAATCCCTCAATGAACAATGCTAAAAAGGATTATTTGGCCATTATCATATTGCTATTTGTGAGAGCTTGCTGTGCACAATTTGGCTGCCGTGTTTCCCTATGAACCATACTTCAAAAGTATTCCACTTTGGGACATCTGGAGTCATGACGGTTGCTTATATAAATGCAAGTCTTACTTCCTTTCTTGAGGGTATATGGTGAACAGAGAGACTATTACGAAGCATTGGCTGGTTTTAGCTTGTGACAAAATCCTTGCTGCTGCCAGTTTGTTTTTGCAGGAGTATCTGCAGTGGAAAATAAGCAGAGGTGGGGTGTAAACTAAACACCCATTCTCAGCTCATTCTGAAGACCTATTCCACCTCCTTTGACTGTTGGAAATCGCTGCTCAGATAGTCGAAAAGAAACAAACATTCAAATTCCTGAGATTTTTCCAAATTTGGCATGTAAGGGCCTCTGTTTAAAGAACAGCTTTAATGTTCCATGATGGGTCTTGAAGACATGCAGCTGTCTTGTTAGAATTTTTTATAGTGCTTTATAAATGTCATTTTCAACAAGTGGCGGGGAGGGGAAGCATGAGACAGTTTGGGGGTAATCGCGACCCTCCCCTTCCTTATGTCATGTTGATTTGCTCTCACCTGTTTTACAGTATTGTGCAAAGTCAACACATATACCTCAAGTTAAAATGTCTCAGAAATGTAGAGGATTATGAGGCATATAACCACACTTGACCTTCAAATGACTAAAATAAGAGTTAAAATTCCAACTAAGGTCAGAGGAAACATTGGGGAATTATTATTTTTAGGTCAACTTCTTAGAAGTATCAAGAAAAAAAATCCAAATGCTGGAAATCTGTACCAATAACAAAATATTAGACAAAATGTAGGGAAAATCAAACAGGATAGAGATGATGAGCTGAATGGCCTTTTCTATGCTGAACATAGGAATTAGGAGCAGAAGTCGGCAAATTCAGCTCTTTGAGTCTGCTCCGCTATTCAATCAGAACATGGCTGATCTTTCCCTGGTCTCCAATCCACCTCCCTGCCTGTTTCCCATATCCACTTATGCCTTTTTTTTATCTGAAATATATCCAACTCCTTCTTGAAACCATTCAATGATTCAGACTCCACTGTACTATGGGGCAGCGAGTTCCACAAATTCACCACCCTCTGCGAGAAGTAGTTCCTCCTCATTTCAGTGTTAAATCGACCACCTGTCAACCTGTAATGTAACTTCTAGATTGCCCCATAAGAGGAAACACTTGGTCTATGTTTACTTTATCAATCCCTTTTAAGATTTTATGTACCTCGATCAGATCCCCTTTCATCCTTCTAAACTCCAATGAGTACAAGTCCAAACTGTTTAATCTCTTCTTATACATCAACCCTTTCATTCCTGGAATCAATCTGGTGAACCTCCTCTGAACTGCCTCCAATGCCACCACATCCTTCCTCAAATAAGGAGACCAAAACTGGACACAATACTTCAGATGTGGTCTCACCAACACCCTATACAATTGCAACAACACTTCTCTACTCTTATGCTCCAGTCCCTTTGCAATAAATGCCAACATCCCACTTACCTTTTTTATTACATGCTGTACCTGCTTACCGACTTTCTCTGATTCATGAACATACAATCTACATTCTTATAGATTAGGGTCTTATGTAGGGTTCCACAGCAGAAATGAGCAAGTCCCTTCTTGGCACTAAGCCAGCTGTTCCTTTTTCTACATCATTTTGGTCAGTTCTATAAAGGAGCTTTTTCAGCTTCACTGTGCCAATTCTGATGAATAGTTGCATTCAGAACATCTAACTCATTTCTTCCTACAAATTCTCACTGATCTTTCGTGCTTTTCCAATATTTTCTATTTGTAAAATTGGTAGGCCTCAGGCCTGAGATTCAGAATGACGCTTGCTTCTCCACATATGGCTGCCAATGCAGCTGATGCCTGCACACGTAGGCTGAAGGAGAGGAGGGCTTAGTGGGTGGTCAAGGTCTCCATGGGCATCCCCTTGAACATCCCTCAGCCTCAATGTATGAGGGGGAGGTGGCAGTTAAGTTGGGGTTTCAGATTTTTGGTCAGGGATGCTGGCCACTGGTGCACCTCAACCCTCTTGTCATATCAGCTTACTGGAGCTACAGCAAGTTTTGGGGGAACGTCCTGAGGAAACGTCTTTAAAAATAATTGGCGGTTGGGCTGAATCAATTTTATTCCAAAGAGACCAACAATCAAAGGTGAAACAGGACAAACAAAAAATTGTTTTTGAAAACCCAGGAAACTTGGCATAGAATTACTGAAACTGTGACAAAAATTCAGAAGGGAAATTCATTTACATAGCAAATTATGAATTGAAATGCTCAACAGAAGCAGATTGAAGAGTAATTTTCATAAAGGAACTGGATAAATATTCAAAAAGGAGAAATTTATCTGGAAAGGGCATGTGAGTGGGGTTATTTGGATAATGTGGCCACAATAGATCAAATTGCCTCCTCCATCAATGCTTTCTTATTCTATTCATTCTCTCGCTAAACAAATTTCTAATTGCATGAGTCAGCTAGAAGGAAGTACACTTGTGCAACCAGTGTAGACTTCCTCATCAGATTTCCATCCCCCAGTCTTCCCCAAAATAATGTACCTATACACCTGAGATTCCAGAAGAATGGAAGATTCAATCTGCATCGCCACAATGGGGCCACATGTTGGCAATTTAAGTGCGTCACTGGGATCTGCAGTGATAGTCCTGAATCAGGAGCACAGAAAAACCAAATATTTCCCCTTTTTCCATCAATTTCCCATTCTCTTTAAGATTAGAAAGATTCCACACTATAGATGGATATCACTGGGGTTAACCTATTCCCATGGCTTCAACACCACAGCATTCAAATTATTCTTGAATATTTCATTTTATTTCCCTCTACTACCCCTTATATCAACCAGTCTGTGTGAAGTCGTACTTCCTCATACTAGTCTCATAATTGTTTTTCACTAGTTTGAGTTTTCGTTGTTTTTTCTGCAGTTGTGGTTTAATTTCAGATCATGTCTTAGATTAATCCTTACAACTATATGTTTTTTAATCTCTTCATATTCATTTCATTTTTAAAAAAAGTTT
Organism: Carcharhinus amblyrhynchos; assembly: GCF_965287045.1. Lineage (NCBI taxonomy): Eukaryota > Metazoa > Chordata > Chondrichthyes > Carcharhiniformes > Carcharhinidae > Carcharhinus > Carcharhinus amblyrhynchos. Next base: position 71,226,290 of record NC_137326.1, read on the forward strand.
CTTTGAACTTTTCCATGACACAGGGTGGAGTTCTATTCCATAGCATTTCTGCACTCCACTTTCATGTTTTTCTTATGACTTGTGCTGAACCCAGTATTTAAGGTACAGCTTGAGTACAGAATTGTGCAGACTCAGGCTCATACTTTCCTGACTTTACAGGAGTAGGGAATGTTACAATTGCACATTGCTGAGGATTGTGAGCAGAGGATTTTTAAAAAAAATTTAATTTTAGTTTTATTTCTTAGTGTCACAAGTCAGCTTAACATGGCAATGAAATTGCTGTGAAAATCTCTGAGTTGCCACACCCCGACACTTGTTCGGATACACTGAGGGAGAATTTAGCATGGCCATCTAACCAGCACACCTTTCAGACTGTGGGAGGAAACCCCAGCACCCAGAAGAAACCCACGCTGACACAGAGAGAACGTGCAGACTCTATATAGACAGTGACTGGAGCCGAGAATCAAATCTGGGTCCCTGGCATTGTGAGGTAGCAGTGCTAACCACTGCTCCATGTCATCGGGGCACACACTGGAAATTTGGACTCAAACTGCCTGTGAATCTTCATTTTGAAGGTTGGAAAATCATTGCCACTCTCAAATTTCAGATTAACACTGCCAGATGGCAAAGCCCGCATTACCAGCACAGAGTCATAAAAGATCTTCAGTATTGCAGCATTCTGTTTGCTTTGTTGATTGCTGCTTCACAAACACAGCATGAAGCAACTTGAGCTTCCACCTGTTTGGAAATATTGTATACAGTACTCAGAAATTTCAACTTCTTTACCAAATTTGAATCCACTTACAATTCCAAACCTTTCCGCAGTTTAGTATCAACAGCAATCATGACAAATTTGCATTGCTTTTCTGACTTTAGCTCATTTATTATTTTTAATCCTCCTTCCATTCCTTGCCATAACTCACTGAGAATTTTCATCAAGTGCTCTCCAAGGGATTGTCACTGCAGTGTTAATGTAAGCCTACTTGTGATACTAATAAATAAACTAAACTGAACCTAAGCTAAATGATGGGCGTCATGGTGGCACAGTGGTTAGCACTGCTGCCTCAATGCCAGGGTTTGATTCTGGCCTTTTGTTTGGAGTTTGCACTTTCTCCCCATGTCTGCATGGGTTTCCTCTACAGTGCTCCAGTTTCTCCCCTTGTCCAAAGATGTGCTACAGGTTGGTGGATTCGCCATGCTTAATTGCCCCTTTGTGTCCCAGGATATGCAGGTCAGGTGGTTTGGCCCTGGTAAAAGTATGGGGTAAACACAGTAAAAAGTCTGACAACACCAGGTTTTAGTCCAACCTATTTATTTGATAACATACTCACAAGCTTTCGAGGGACACCCTCTTCGTCAGGTGAATGGAGAGTTCTGGCCTCAGACAGAGCATATAAAGCACAGACAGTTTAGAGATTCCGTGCAGGGCTGGGGCAGAGAATGCAAGGTTGGGGCAGGGCTGGGTGGGATGTTCTTTCAGAGTCAGTGCAGACTCCATATGTTGAATGGCTTCCCTCTGCACTGTAGGGATTCAATTCCTTTCTCTATTCCCGATTCATCTACCTCTCCTCCCATTTTGATCACCGTGACTCAATTTCTTTATAATTCTTCTGTGTCCCTGCATTTGGTCAAACTTACCCAAGTGAAGGAGTGCGGCCGATACCTCAGTAAGTTTACTGGCTGGACCAGAAACTGCAGGCTCTGGTTTACTCCACACGATACCAGCTCGGATCAGACGGGAGTGGATATAATCACGGCACAGTGCTTTAGCTTGAGAAATAAGCTCTTTATCAGGGGGAGAACGGTCAAAAACTTCCATCACTTCAGCAGCAAAAACAGAGGAACGTCGAAGCATCTCCATCTGGCAGAAAAGAAACAGGAAGTTAGATGGCATCTGATTTGTGCTGGAAAATACCAATGTAGAGGACTATATTCGAGGGTCAGAGAGGAAAGTGCAACACAAATACTGTTGCTTCACGTAGGACACTCTGGTAAGTTGTAATTGGTGAGTTGTGTCAAACTGAAATTTAATTGAACATTCTGAATTTAATGTAGAACCTTTAAAAGAAACTGCAAGTTAATCAGCACTCAGCAGAAACTGCCTGTCAGGATTGGTTAACTATCAATCAGCTAAAAGTGATTGTCTGAAAAAGGTGCTAATAGATGACTGCAGCTATATTTGCGGCTGAGTGTCCCTGGAGAGGGAGCATGCAGAGTCTTAGGGTACTGTAAATGCCTTCTGTGTCTACTGGACACCGCAGGAACTAGGGTGCATTACTGACGATGTTTTAAGCTTCCTTTCCACTTTGTCTTTTGTTTCGAGCAGTTCCCCTCCTTTTGGGAGTTGCCCCTTTTAATTTGTCCCCTCATTAATTTGAGTTAGTTTATTTGGTTTGCCAAAAGATTGGTGCTAATAGCTGAGCAGGAAACTGAGTCACCCCAGTTGTAAATTGGGTGTGGTTCAAAAAAGGTCTATAAAAGTAAACAGAATTTACTGATAGAGTGACTGCACAACAGGAAGATTGGGTATTTGTAAGGAAGTACTTTTCTTGTGCCTCAAATATGTAGTGGTAAATATTTAATTGCTGATAATTTAAACCAGGTCAGGTAATTAGCTAAAAGATTAAATAGTATAAGGTAAGTTAAATAAATACACAAGCCTATGGGATGATTGTAAAGTGGTTTCCTGTAGCTGCATAATGTGGGAGTTTCTGCAATACTGAACAACCACATCTGTGGTGCTTGCATCTTGAGGAACTGTACTGCAGAGTTGTTGAGCTGGTCACATTTTAGCATATTGGGGGATGTATTACTTGGATAGTTTTATTCAAGAGGCAATCACATCCCTTTGGTTAAGTAGTGGTACAGGTCTGGTCAATGGTCAGCGACAAGTAGGTGTGACTGTGAGTCAGGCAGATAAGGGAATCCTTGGTGGAAGAGCCTTTCCTCTGATCTGTAAGGCACAAAGTTCTTATAACCAGTATTTTCAGATGGTTGAATGTCTGTCTGAAAGATTGTGGTAGATAGGGATTTTGTTTTGTGGGGTACTGAGAAAGAGGAAGATGTACCAGTCAGATTGGATCCACTGTTCTGGCAAATTGTCTAATCAGGGCTATAGATAGAGCTTTAATCTATAAAAAGGAGAATGGTGATGTGAGATCAAGTGATGAGAAATGTATATCTCTCTAAAGATGATGTGGAGATGATGGTGTTGGACTGGGGTGGGCACAGAAAGAAGTCTTTCAACACCAGGTTGAAGTCTAATGGCATGAGTTTTCGGAGTGCTTCTCCTTCATTAGGTGAATGATCAGATGTTGTGAGACTTCCTGCTGTGTCTAAAGATGAACAGAGTAAGACATGAAGGTTAACTCTAATGCTGAATCAGTGAATAAGGTAAATTCAGAAAAATGTGTTGTATCTGAATTCAAAAAGAATGCATAACAAAAAGGACACATTATTCCAAAAATCATAGATTGTTACAGCACAGAAGGAGGCTATTTGGCCCATCAACTCCCATTTCCCCCACCCTTTCCTTATAACAATGCAATTTTTTATCTTCAGGTACTTATCCAATTCCCTATTGGAAACCACAATTGAATTTGCCTCCTCCACAGTAAATTCATGATTTTTTAAAAAAAGAACCTTTTTTGTCAATCACCTTTTTATATCTGTGCCTTCTGGTTCTCAATGCTTCTATCTTCTCTGACTAGACCCCTTTATTTTGATTATTTCAATCCAAACTCCTCTCAACTTTCCCTTCCCTAAAGGGAACAACTGCAACTTCTCCAATCTATCCTTGTAACTGAAGTGTTTCATTTCTGGAACCATTCTTGGGTATCTTTTCTGGACCCTCATGAATGTGTTCATATCCTTCCTAAAATGTGGAACCCAGAATTGGGTACATTACTGTAGTTGAGGCTAAACTAGTGTTGATAAGTTTACCATAACTTCTGTCCTTACCTTTGTTCTTTATGCCTGTATTTATAAAGCCCAGGATCACGTTTGCCTTTTAGCCACTGTCTCAACCTTTCGACAATGTATGCATATCTAATAAATCCTTGTGTTCCTGCGCCTTCCAGAATTGTATCTTTTACATTGCCCCTCTGTTCTTTCTATCAAAATATATCACTCATTTGTCTGTATTAAATATCACCACAGAGATAAATGGGTTCACTTTGATGCATGTTTACATGGTGATCTAGGTTGGGATATTCTAGGGTACTTAATGCGTCAAAAGGACAGCCAAAGTGAAAAGGGGAATATGGAGGGGGAAGGAGGGGCAGGGGATATTGGGGCTGCCCTGATAATAAAGGATTAGACAAGAACACTGGAGAGGAAACATCTTGGCTTGTAAGGGCAGAATGGAGATAAATAACAATGATAGAAAATGTTGGGGTGAGTACTTTATAGGCTCCAATGGTAGCTGCTCATTGGATAGGGAAACAATCTTGGGAGCCTTTAATCTTGTATCATGGACAAAACGAATCAGCAACATGGTTTGGAGGACAATTTTGTGGAATCTTATCAAGACACTTTGCTAGAAAATATTTTTTGGAGAGTAACCGGAGTAGAGGCTATTGTAGATCTTTTGTGTGCTTGAGAATGAGTGAATTAGCAATTTCATTATTTCCCAGATTCTGAATCCTCATAATGATTATAAAATGATTTGAATTTCACATGGAGTTTGAGAGTAAGTTTGAAACTAGAATATAGAACAACAGAATCCCTGCAGTGTGGAAAAAGGCCATGCCAGAAGTATGTCCTATCCAGATCTTCTCCTGCACCCTATCCCTGTAATACCACTCATTTACCATAGCTAATCCACCTAATATACCCAACTTCTTGACACTAAGGGGCAATTTTGCATAGCCAATCCACCTAACCTGCATTATCTTTGGACTGTGGGAGAAAACCCACACAGACACTGGGAGAACATTCAAACTCGACAGTCACCCAAGGCTGGAATCAAACCGAGTTCTATGGCAGTGAGGCAGCAGTGCTAACCACTATGCCACCATGCTGCCCAGACCAATTACATAGATATGAGGAGTGAGTTGACTTAGTTAGGTTGGGGAAATTAGAGGGTATGATGGCAGAGGAGCAATGGCAAAAAATTAAAGAAATATTTAATAATTATCAAATCTTGATTTCATTAAGCATTAAAAATTGCAGCTTAAGATATTTAAAATGGCAGTATTAAAATTTTAATCCTTATCTATAAGAGTACTCTAATAGATTCAGTTACAGAATGTTAAAAAAGAGAGCTACTCATGGCTAACTAAAGAAGTTAATGATAGATTAAAAGAAAATGCTTCTAATAATGCCATAGAATAGTATACATGAGGATTTGGGGATCTTTAAAAACCAGTAAAAGGGTAATCAGAAACAAAATCAGGGAAAAGAGAGTAACAGTAAAATACCAAAGCACCTCCAGTGGGGAAAATGATTAAGTCTGTATTTTTATGTGGGTAAGCCTTTAAAGGGCATGGAGCCAGGTTTTTTGTCCAGTTTGAGGATGGGAGGTGGACTGTTGAAGTTGGAGGGCCAGTCAGAGCCTTCCGTTGGAGAGAAGCACATGGGAGCAAGCTTCAAAATGAAGGTGCACTCTTCACCAATTTTTAAACATTTTAATTGAAAAACACCAAAGTAGTCAGAATAAGTGTATTGGGAGCGGGGAGGCTCTCTACAGGGTAGCATTAAGCTGTTCCACCTAAGGTTGTAGTGCTGGAGGCATTAGAGGTGAGGCCAGAAAGGGATTTGAAAAAGAGAATTTTAAAACTTGAGACTGTTTATTGCAGTCAGTGTAAACCAGCAAGCATGGAAGTGAAGAATAAAGTTGTTGTGAGTTTTTTATGTTGGCAGCAAAGTTTTGGATGATGGTGTGCAAATTGGGAGACTTGCCAGGAGTGCATTGGAATAGTCCAGTCTAGAGATAGTAAAGGTGTACGGGTGATTTCATTAGAAGAAAGCATGGTGGAAATGGGAAATCTTAGTGATGGAAAGGGTAGGGGGTTGGAATGTTGTATTAAATGAGTCAAATATGACAGGTGGAGAATGGTCTGAATCTGCCTGAGCCAATAGTTAGGGAGAGGGACAGAGTTTGTGGCAAAGACTAAAGCTAGTGGCTTCAATCTTTCCAACATTTCATCAGAGTTGTTACTGAACCCATACTGGATGTCTGACAAGCCATGTGTCAAGAGGCAGTGGTGAGGTGGGGTTGTTTCAATGTACCTGGAAACTGCTGTGATTTTGGATGATGTCAACAAGCGCAGCATATAGATGAGCAATAGGAGGCCAAGGCTAGACTGTTGGGAACCCAAAAGGTAACTGGGGAATTGAGAAAAGCTATTGCAATGATTCTCTGGCTGCAATTAGACAAAAATGAAACCAGGTAAATGCAGTTGCATGCATCTGGTGACAGTGTAGAGACATTGTAGGAGGGTGGTATTATCATAATTGAAGGTCTCAGTTGGATTAAGAAGATAAAGTTTATCCTTGTTGCAATTACACTGGAGTGGGGTAGAAACCTGATTGGAGGGACTTGAACATGGAGTCGTGGAAAATGTAGACATGGATTTGGGTGGTGACAACATTTTGGAGGGAAAGTGAGGTTCAAGGATTTTTTCTTTTGAGGGGTGGGATGATGGCAAGTCTATAGAAAAGGAACAATACCTGAAGAAAGGGAAGTATTAACCATTCCAGCCAAGATAGGAGTCAGTAAGGGAAGTTGTTTAATAGGAACAAGGTTGAGGGAGTAGGAAATGGGACCTGTAGACAAGATCCGTTTGAAAGGATATAATGAGAGATGGGAGAAAATGAGTGTTCAGTACTACAGCAGGTGTGGATAAGGAGCCTGGTGAACTAGGGGAAGGCAGAGACAGCTTGTGGACTGTCGATGTGACTGAGACCAGCCAATGAGCTCCCCATGCCCTGGCTCTGAGTTATTCAGACTCCACATCAGCTTTGTTCTCTCTCCACAGATAGCTGTCAAACCTGCTGAGATTTTCCAGCATTTCTTTTATTTTAGCTCATTGCACTTGTTGTTCGAAGTGAGGGTGGAGGGGACAAAGGAAAGAGATTTAAGATGGCAGGTTTGTTGTGAAGCCGGGGTTATCTCATGAAAGATATGTGGGTTAGGTGGATTGGCCATGCTAAATTGACCCTAGTGTCAGGGGGATTAGCAAGGTAAAAATGTGGGGTTATGGGAATAGAGCCTGGGTGGGATTGTGGTCCATGCAGACTTGATGTGCCAAATGGCCTCCTTCTGCACTGTAGGGATTCTATGAAATAGTGAGCAGTTTCCTGGATGATTTTGAAATAGTGAGCAGTTTTGAAGGGGGGGGGCGGGCGGTGGTGGAAAGCAGGATCCAATATGATAAAAGCAAAACACTGCAGATGCTGCAAATCTAAATTAAAAACAGAAAATACTGGAAAAACTCAGCACTGAGTCTTTATGACTCATCTTCAGAGTAGATTCCAGTAGTACTTTGTGGTCCAGTCAGATCTGTTGAAAGCTAGCTAGTTTTGCTGTCTGCTGTAAATATTTGGGTGTGTCCTTTAGGCTGAAGGAAGTGGGGATCCTGGCTGTATTCAGTGGAATGACCAGGGTGAACAAAATTAAAGGTTTAAATGAGGCACTGGTGTTAAAGATGGAGATGTGGGAGTGACTGGCCAGATTAATTGCTGCTGAAATGTCATGGTGAAGACAGAGCCAAATACAGGATGGTGAGGAATTTGGAAGTACAGCTGTTAGTGTCTGTTAGAATGCTGTATTTGATTAAAGCCAAATCTGGTGATTCAGTCATAGAATTCTTGCATGCCACAGTGAGGGACTGAGGTGTCTTCCTGAGAGACAATGCAGATCTCTTTACCTTTGAGTGTCAGCTGTAGTTTGGTTCTTAACACCCTTCTGAGTCAGACCCTTGAGCTCCAGAGACTTGAATGCATAATCTATGCTGATGCTACAAATGCAGCAGTGAGGAAGTGCCGCTCCTTTGGAGGGCCATCTTCCATACATTAAACTGGGGCACTGCCTGTGGATTGTTTCAAAGAACAGTGAAGTTCTCCCCAGTGTCCTGGCCAATATTTATCACTAAGAAAACAGATGATCTGATCATGTGTCTCATTGCTGTTTGTAAGATGCTGCTGGACAGAAATTCTTATAATTACCTACAACTGTGACTTATGAGGTTGTGGACTGTTTAATCAGCACTGGATCAAACTCCTGGAGTTCTCCACCTAACAGCACAACGGGAGCACCTTCACATAGAATGTGACTGTTTAAGAAGGTTTACTGCCAATTTTTCAGGAAAACAAGATGGCCACTTAATGCTGATCTTGCTGGCACTGCAAGCACCCCAGGAACAAATAATAAAACCTTACAGACATATCATAAGATATAGAGCAAATTAGGCTATTCGGTCCAGTCGTCCATGCTCCACTTGCGTTCGTCTTCATCTTTGTCTTAACTCTCAATTCCCTTTCCTCTCTCATGTTTGTTCAGTTTTCTGCCCACAGGCAGGTTGACCCACAGTGTTACAAACTCCACCATGGGTAGGGCAATGAGATGCATTCCAAATCAATCCTGGTCAGAACAGGGATTGAAGCCTGCTGTTTTCTCACTTTGCTACCCCTAGACAAGTGAGACAACTCGCTCCTAGAGGAGCCTGAGTTGTGGCAACAAAGTCTTCTACATGTATGTTGTAGTCTGGAGGTGTGGACTGTGATGGTGGAGCCTCCAATTTCTTTCCATCACATGGCTGACCTGGAATTTCTCTCTCACCACCTGCCATTGGCAATGTTTGCCTAACTTTCCCTTCAATGCGTCGATAGTATTTACTTCAATCACTGCCTGTAGGAATGAGTTCCAAATTTTCTTTATTCTGTTGATTGAAAAAGATTTCTTCAAAATTTTCTTGGTGACTATCTTACACCTATGGCTTCAATTTTGGTTCTTACCCACAAGACAAACATTGTTTCTACATCCACTCTTGTCAAACCTTCATAATTTTAAAGAGCTCTGTTAGGTCACCCCTCGGGCTAATTTTTCAGTAAAGAGACCCAGCCTGTTGATCTATTCCTGATGTGTATACTGCTTGCATTTCTGATATCATTCTTGTAAATCTTCTCTCCAATACGTGCCTAGCCATTTTATGATGTGAATAGAACTGCACTACAGTCTAACCAGCGTCATATTTGCATACCTTCATTACTTTTTAATTCTCTCCCTCTAGGAATAACACCTGGTGTTTGGTTTGCTCTCTTAATGGCCTTGCTGACCTGTACCACAATTTTTAGTGACTGATGTATTTGTACAGTGAGTTATCTTCATTCATATCCTTGCATCTTTCAAGTATTAAGTGACCTCCCTAATCTTGCTATAAAAATGTCCAACCTTTTGTGTTGAACCCTTTGTTTGCCATTCTTTTTTGCCAGATTTGGGTTTGAACTCCTCGAGTCAACACAAGTTGTGCCATGCTCTTGTCAGGCCATATGTAGAATGTGGATTACAGAGCTGCTCACTGAAACATAAGGGGCAGGTCAGAAGGTAGCGAAGAGACTAGGGATCTTTAGAGGATGAACCCAAAAGAGCTGGGTAAGCTAGCATTGTGTAGATTACTGTGTACAATTCTGGTCACCCTGCTATAGGAAGGATGTTATTAACCTGGAAAAGGTACAAAAAGACTTACAACAATCTTACCAGACTGGAAAGTTTGAATTATAGGGAGAGGTTGGATAGGCTGGGACTCTTTTTCCCTGGAGCATAAGAGGATGAGGGGTGACTTTATAGAGGTTTATAAAATCATGAGGGGTATAGTCAAGGTAATTTCCCCATGGTAGAGGAGTCTAAAACTTAGGCATAGGTTTAAGGTGAGGGGAAAGATTTCAAAGGGACTAAAGGGGGACAACTTTTTCAGAGGATGATGTCTATATGGAATGAGCTGCCAGGGGAGGTGGTAAAGGTGGATACAATTACAATATTTAAAATACATTTGGACAGGTACATGGATGGGAAAGGTTTAGAGGGATATGGGACTAGTTCAGTTTAGGAAAACTGGTTGACATGGATGAGTTGGGCCAAAGGGCCTGTTTCCATGCTATAAATCTCTGACTCTAAGTTCAGTACATGAGCACAGGATGAAGCTTGTAGAGGGCAGGTTTCAAATAGCTTACATTTGTCAAGCAACTTCCAACTCTTGATGTCTCGAAGTGTTTTATAATAACTGCTGCCATCAGACTTTTGAATGGACCTATCTTATATTAGGCAGATCCTTCTCCACACCCTAGCTATGACTGCAACACTACATTCTACTCCCTCTTTTCTTCTCTATGAATGGTATGTTTTGTCTGTATAGTGTGCAAGAAACAATATTTTTCACTGTATACTAATACATGCAACAATAATAAATCAAATAATAACAGGAACATCTCCTATAAGCTGCAATGGGATAATCTGTTTCATTTTGTTTTAAGTGGTGTTGATTGAGGGATAAATATTCCTTGAAAAATGCCATGGGTTCTTCAATATATGTGTGAGTGGATTGAGGGAAGGGGGAAACTTTGATTTTGTGATCAAGTCACTGGGGTGGGAACTGAATTTGCAAAATCTCTGGTCAGTATGTAGGTACAGTAAAAAGTCTCTCAACACCAGGTTAAAGTCCAACAGGTTTATTTGGTAGCACAAGCCACTAGCTTTTGGAGCTCTGTCCCTTCATCAGGTGAGTGGGAGTTCTGTTCACAAACAGGGCATATAAAGACACAAACTGAATTTACAAAATAATGGTTGGAACGCAAGTCTTTACAGGTAATCAAATCTTAAAGGTGCAGACAATGTGAGTGGAGAGAGAGTTAAGTACAGGTTAAAGAGATGTGTATTGTCTCTAGCCAAGACAGTTAGTGAGATTTTGCAAGCCCAGGCAAGTCGTGGGAGTTACAGATAGTGTGACATGAACGCAAGATCCTGGTTCAGGCCGTCCTCATGTGTGTGGAACTTGGCCATCAGTCTCTGCTCAGCGACACTACGCTGTCGTGTGTCGTGAAGGCCACCTTGGAGAACGCTTACCCGAAGATCAGAGGCCAAATGCCTCTGATCGCTGAAGTGTTCCCCAACAGGAAGAGAACACTCTTGCTTGGTGATTGTTGAGCGGTGTTCATTCATCCATTGTCGTAGTGTCTGCATGGTCTCCCCAGTGTACCATGTCTCGGGATATCCTTTCCTGCAGGGTATCAGGTAGACAACACTGGCCGAGTTGCAAGTGTCTTTGCCATGTACCTGGTGGATGGTGTTCTCACATCAGATGGTGGCATCTGCATCAATGATCCAACATGTCTTGCAGTGGTTGCTGTGACAGGGTTGTGTGGTGTCATGGTCACTGTTCTCCTGAAGGCTGGGTAGTTTGCTGTGGACAGTGGTCTGTTTGAGATTGTGCGGTTGTTTGAAGGCAAGAAGTGGGGGTGTGGGGATGGCCTTGGCGAGATGTTCATCTTCATGACATGTCGAAAGCTCAGGAGAAGATGTCACAGCTTCTCTGCTCTGGGGAAGTACTGGATGACAAAGGGTACTCTGTCTGCCATGTACCATGTTTGTCTTCTGAGACGGTCGGTGCGGTTTTTCGCTGTGGCACATCAGAACTGTCAATCAATGAGTTGAGCACCATATCCTGTTCTTATTGCGATCCTCCTCATCTGAGCAGATATACGGAGGGCTTGTCTGTAGGGGATGGCTTCTTTAATGTGTCCCAAGTGGCGAGGATCTTCAAATGTTTACCTCAGTCCAACGCTGGTATCTCCACATTATAGCAATATGTAGGTACCATCGTAGAACTCAATTGGTGGCTGAGTCATTGAATTTATTCAGGGCTGAGTTAAGACATTTTTCATCAAGGAGGCAGGCGGGAAAGTAGATTTGAGGTTACAATCAGATCAGCCAATGAGGGGTGGAATGGCCTACTCCTGCTCCTCAATTCTTAATTTTTTTTAATAGAAAGTGACAGATGATGGAATTTGGTACCTGGTCTGCTAAGTTGAAAAAAGGTTCAGGTTAGGACACCAAAGAAAGAGCCAGATGTTGTCCCAGCCACACAATCGGTTAAAACGGTGATCAAATTGGCTGAAGGCCATTCACTCAAACCTCCCTCTCCCAAAACTTGCAGTAGACTGGGGGAGAAAGACCATGCCAAATTTACAACCAGCTGCACACATCCACTGCACACATAGCCAAGACAGATGGAAATCATTAATGCAGAAGCATCAGCTTAGTGGTATTGTCTCTGCATCAATAATCTAGACACTCAGGGTAAGGCTCTGGAGGAGGTGAGTTCAAATCTCACCATGGAAAATGGTGAAAATTGAATTCAATAAAAATATTCTGGATTAATAACGATAAAAACCAATGTTAATTGTTATAAAAACCCATCTGGTTCACTCATGCCCTTTAGGGAAGGAAATCTGCTGTCCTTACCAGGTCTGGCCTGCATGCAACTCCAGATCCACAGCAATGTGGTTGACTCTTAAATGACCCCTGTAAGGGTATTTAAGGATGAGTAATTTTTTTTAAAGTCACCAATAAAACTGTAATTGATTGTGTCAAAACTAAATCCAACTAAACCTCCCTCAAATCCGCTGGATTCTTACAATCCAGTTTCAATAGGAACCCCTAGAAAACCAACTGGGGCGGGAAGCTAGACCCAGCAAAACCAGCCTCAATCCCCAGCAAAACTTAACTTCCCAACGGCCAGGGGCTGTGAAACTTGTCACCACCAGAAATCCCTCCACCAAATGAAGGCTTGGGAAAGATCCGGTTCTCAGTTAACAAGGTGGGGGTGGTCCCGCTAGGATTTAGACAAGAAAGAAAAGGCGAACATGTTGGGATTGAGGCTGCGGAATTGCCGGGCGGGGGCAGACAGCGGGCTGTGCCGGAGAGTTGGAGATGACAGTGGGGGCAATGTTGGAGAGGTTGCCCTCCCATCAGAGTTTACAACAGCCAAACGGCTGCTCTGAAAACCCTTTCTCAAATGGAGAGGCTCTGAGTTATACTGACCTCCTGCTCCGGGACCCGTTGCCACTTCCTCAAGGACTAGGTGATTCCCGGGAGTTGAATTCTCTCTCTTTTCCGGGACTTTGCTGATTTAGCTCCTCGACTCCCAGCTCCAGATGTGCACTGTCTTTCTCTCTCTCTCTCTCTCTCGGCTCGCTGCCCTTTTATGATCAGACGACTTATCCAGTGAGGATCGTTAAAAATGTCTCGAGTCTTCTGGCAACTTTCGCAAACAAACCCTTTTAAGGAAAGAGGATGGCTCCAGCACACATCCACATTCTCCAACCAGCCCTCCACACAAAGAACAACAGGCAGCCTCAGGATTATTAATCAAGTCCTTGCTCCCACCTCTCTCTCTCTCTCTGGTTAAACACATCAACCCACACTCTTTGGGGAAACACTGCCCCTTCCTGGCCACTCCATCACTGAACATAAAAATGTGTCCCGGTGAAGTGTTTCTTGAGACGTGAAACTGTCAACCAAATGCCATCGTCAAAAGATGATCCGATTGACATTTTAAGTCTTGTACAACTATGGTGATATGTTGGTAATATTCGGTGCGATCAATTCCTCTGTCCAGATAATGCAAGAAATACGATAATACAATCACTCACACATTTGAACAGACTCACACAGAAGATAAACAAATACAACACACAGGCATAACACAGAGTAAAACACTCAGACGTGGGTACCCATACAACACACGTAAGCCATCTCTGCGAATCGAGATGTGGCTCATGCATTTTGATTAGTAAATAGACAATGATACCATGTCATTGCATGTGAGATTTACTGAATCGGAGTCATTCTGAATAAAAATTCTGCAACATTCTGAATCTAAATCATTCTGAACCTAAATTTTGATCACTCTTAATCAGAATCATTCTGAGTCTAAATCGTTCTGATTCTGAATTTTAATCACTCTGAATCAGAATCATTCTGAACTGGGATTATTCTCAATGTGAATCAGAATTTGATTAATGCCAAATCTGAATTTGAAGCATTTTGAATCTGAAGTTAAATAATTGTGAATCAGAATCTTTATGGATAATTCTGATTGCAAATTGGAATAATTATGAATCTGAATCCTGCTGAATGAGTTTGAATAATCTGGAATCCAAATAATTATAAATCTGAATAATTTTGAATCCATTTGGAATCATACTGAATCTGAATCAAAATCATTCTCAATCTGAACCCAAAACCATTTTAATCAAATAAATGCAAAATGGTGCAGATGTTGGAAAACAGAAAATGCTGAATAAACTAATCAGATTTGGCAGCATCTATGGAAAGAAACAGAGTTAATGTTTCAAGTCCAAATGTCCTATATAGAATTGAAGAAAAGTAGAAATGCAATAATGAATTATATAGTAGAAGTGGCTGGAGTAAGTGAGGCAGAATAGAAGAACAGTGATAGGTTGTGGAAAAGAAGAGATTGACAAAGGTGTCATGGACATAAAAATGAGAAGTGTTAATGGTGAAATTAAGGGATTATGAGTGTTAATCATGGCAAAAGGTAAGAAAGTAGAATATGTTAATAGGAACAAAACTAAACACAAGGGATAAGGTTCTATTGAGGCAGGTCAAGGGAACTGAAAAACAAAAACTTTTCTTCAATTCTATAGAGGACATTTGGACTTGAAACATTAACTCTGTTTCTTTCCATAGATGCTGCCAAATCTGATTAGTTTATCCAGCATCTTCTGTTTTCCAACATCTGCACCATTTTGCATTTATTTGATTCAAATGGGTTTTGGGTTCAGATTCAGAACGATTTTGATTCAGATTCTGTATGATTCCAAATGGATTCAAAATTATTCAGATTCATAATTATTTGGATTTCAGATTATTCAAACTGATTCAGCAGGATTCAGATTCACCATTATTCCAAATTGCAAGATGGAGGGGAAAGTTCACCGTCTAAAGTTGATGAACTCATTGAGTCCAGAAGGCTGAGTCAGAATCATTCTGAATCTCATGAGATCAGAAGACATAAGAGCAGAAGTATAAGTTTATTTATTAGTGTCACAAGTAGGCTGAACACTGCAATGAGGTTATTGTGAAAAGTCACCATGTTCCAGCACCTGTTTGGGTGCACTGAGGGAGAATTTTAGCATGGCCAGTGCACTTAAACAGCAGTCTTTCAGACTGTTGGAGGAAACCATAGCACCCAAAGGAAACCCATGCAGGCATGGGGAGAATGTGCAGATTCCACACAGAGAGTGACCCAAGCTGGGAATTGAACCTGGGTCTCTGGCGTTGTGAGGCAGCAGTGCAAAGCACTGTGCGACCTGTAACCCTTGATTTCCTTACCAATTAAATATCTGTCTGTCTCAACCTTGAACATACTTAATGGCTCAGCCACTTCAACCCTCTACGATAAAGAATTCCACAGATTCAGTACCCTAAGAGAAGAAATTCCTCCTCATCTCTATTTTAAATTGGTGAGCACTGTAAGAAGTCTCAACACTGGGGTAAAGTCCAGCAGATTTAATTGGTGACCCCTTATTCTGAGATTATGCCTTCTGATCCTATACTCTTCCACAAGAGGAAACATCCTCTCAGCATCACCCTGTCAAGTCCCCCCAGAGAACCACATATGTCTCAATAAGGTCACCCCTTAATCTTCTGAACTCCAATGAGTGAATATAGGTCCAACCCACTCATAAGAAAGCCCCTCCATATCCGGGATCAACCTAGTGAACATTCTTGGAAGAGGGAGTAAGTGGTGTGATCAGCAAGTTTGCAGATGACACAAAGATGGCTGGACTTGCTGATAGTGAGGAGCAGTGTCAGGCAATACAGCAGGATATAGACAGGCTGGTATATTGGGCAGAGAAATAGCAGATGGAATTTAATCCAGATAAATGCGAGGTGATGCATTTTGGAAGAAATAATGTAGTGGGGAGTTATACGATAAATGGTAGGACTAGTATAGAAACGCAGAGGGACCTAGCAAGTACACAAGTCCTTGAAGGTGGCAGTACAGGTGGAGAAGGTGGCAAAGAAGGCTTATGGTATGCTTGTCTTTACAGGAAGGGATATAGAGTATAAAAGCTGGTGTCTAATGTTGCAGTTGTATAGAATGTTGGTTAGACCGCATTTGGAGTACTGTGTCCAGTTCTGGTTGCCTTACTACCGGAAGGACGTGGAGACCCTGGAGAGAGTGCAGAGGAGGTTTACCAGGATGCTGCCTGGTATGGAAGGACTGAGCTATGAGGAGAGATTGGGCAAATTGGGGCTGTTCTCCTTAGAAAGACGGAGAATGAGGGGAGATCTAATAGAGGTGTATAAGATTATGAAGGCTATAGATAGAGTGAACAGTGGTAAGCTTTTTCCTAGGTTGGATACAAAAATTACAAGGGGCACAGGCTTAGGGTGAGGGGGGGTGAGGTATAATTTGGATGTTAGAGGGAGGTTTTTCACACAGAGGGTTGTGGAGGCCTGGAATGCACTGCCAAGTAGGGTGGTGGAGGCAGGCACGCTGGAGTTGTTTAAGGTTTATTTAGATAGGCACATGAACTGACTAGAGATGGAGGGATACAGGAGACTGTTCTAAATAAGGATCAAGAGCCTTGGGATGTTCCTGGGAATCAACTGATTCCTATGGACCTTCCAACATATTTTATGGCTCACTTGTCTTACTTCTGAGCTTCTGGGGATTCCGTGAATGTCTGTCTGAGTTGTGTATGTTTATAGATGTCTTTTCTTTTAATCCACAGGTGCTTCAGTCCGCCTTGTTGTCCAACAAGGGGCATACATGCGGTGGGTTGTGCGAGGGCTGCTCTTGGATGTTGCTTTGAGAGTTGCCTAGTGCTTCATGTCGTTAGTGTACGCTTAAACTGGACCAGCTGACGGGCAACACGACAGCTCAGTGACTATCACTGTTTGCTGTGTAGATACATGGATTTGGGCCAGTGACTGCGGGAGTTTGCACATTCTCCCCATGCTTGCGTGGGTTTTCTCCGGGTGCTCCGGTTTCCTCCCACACCCCAAAAATGTGCTCTTAGGCTGACTGGGTTAACAAATTGTCCCTAAATTAGTTGTCCCTCAATCTGGTTATGGTTCCGTTATTGTGGAGTCCAATAGGCGTAGACAAAGGTCATAGGTAGCAGAGGGCACTCACAATGTCAAAATGGCGGCGCAGGCTCGTTGGGCCGAAGGGCCTGTTTCCCGTGCTGTGTGTTGTGTTGAGTTATTCTCTGGACTATAATTTTTGCCCATTCACCTAACTTGTCTATATCCTTCTGTAGATATGTTGGCAGGATTTTACGGCCTCACTCGGGCAAGACTGGGAAAGATTAAAAAAAAACAAAGAATGACTAAGAAAGCGATAAAGAAAGGAAAGATAGAGAATGAAACTAAACTAGCCCTAAATATAAAAAATGATAGTAAAAGATTTTACAAATATATAAAGAAGAGACTGCCTAGAATGAATGTTGGACCCTTGGAGGATGAGAGGGGGGATTTAACAGTGGGAAATGAGGCAATGGCTGAGACTTTAAATAAGTTTTTTGTGTCGGTCTTCACGGAGGAGGACACAAATAGCTTACCGAATATTAAAGATAGAATGAGGTCCTTAATACCATTACTGTTACTGGAGAGGTAGTGCTTGATAGACGACTGGGACTGAAGGTAGACAAGTCCCCGGGACCGGATGGAATGCATCTCAGGGTTCTGAAAGAAATGGCAGAAGTAATAGCAGATGCCTTAGTAATTATTTATCAAAATTCGCTGGACTCTGGGGAAGTGCCGGTGGATTGGAAAACAGCTAATGTTACGCCACTGTTTAAAAAAGGTAGCAGACAAAAGGCGGGTAACTACAGGGTGGTTAGCTTAACGTCCGTAGTTGGGAAAATGCTAGAATCCATCATCAAAGAAGAAATAGCAGGACACCTAGAAAAGAACGGTTTGATCAAGCAGACGCAGCACAGATTTGTGAAGGGGAAGTCGTGTTTAACAAATTTACTGGATTTTTATGAAGATGTGACTAGTGTGGTAGACAGAGGGGAACCGGTGGATGTGGTGTTTTTACATTTCCAGAAGGCGTTTGATAAGTTGCCTCACAAAAGGTTGCTGCAGAAGGTTGGGGTACACGGAGTTGGGGGTAAGGTGTTAGCGTGGATTGAGGATTGGTTATCTAACAGGAAGCAGAGAGTTGGAATCAATGGATGCTTTTCTGGTTGGCAGTTGGTGACTAGTGGAGTGCCGCAGGGATCGGTGCTGGGGCCTCAACTGTTTACCATATACATAGACGATCTGGAGGAGGGGGCCGAGTGTAGGGTAACAAAATTTGCTGATGACACGAAGATGAGTGGAAAAGCGAATTGCGTGGAGGACGTGGAAAGTCTACAGAGAGATCTGGATAGGCTGAGTGAGTGGGCGAGGACCTGGCAGATGGAGTATAACATTAGCAAATGTGAGGTTATCCACTTTGGTAGAAATAATAGTAGGAGGGATTATTATTTAAAGGGTGAAAAGCTGCAGTATGCTACGGTGCAGAGGGACCTGGGGGTCCTTGTGCATGAATCGCAAAAACTCAGTCTGCAGGTGCAGCAGGTGATCAAGAAGGCGAATGGAATGTTGGCCTTTATAGCGAGGGGGATAGAATATAAAAGCAGGGAGGTCTTCCTGCAACTGTACAAGGCACTGGTGAGGCTGCAACTGGAGTACTGTGTGCAGTTTTGGTCCCCATATTTGTGAAAGGATATATTGGCCTTGGAGGGTGTACAGAGAAGGTTCACCAGGCTGATACGGGAGATGAGGGGGTTAGCTTATGAGGAGAGATTAAATAGACTGGGCCTGTACTTATCGGAGTTTAGAAGGCTGAGGGGGGATCTTGTAGAGACTTACAAGATAATGAAGGGGCTAGATAGGGTAGAGGTAGAGAGATTCTTTCTGCTTAGAAAGGATAGCAGAACTAGAGGGCACAGCCTCAAAATAAGGGGGGGACAGTTTAGAAGGGAGTTGAGGAGGAACTTCTTCACTCAGGGTGGTGAATCGCTGGAATTCTCTACCCATTGAAATGGTGGAGGCTACCTCGCTGAATATATTTAAGTCACAAGTAGATAGATTTCTGACAAGGGAATTAAGGGTTATGGGGAGAAAGCGGGAAAGTGGAACTGATCCACTTCAGATCAGCCATGATCTTATTGAATGGCGGGGCGGGCTCGAAGGGCTAGATGGCCTACTCCTGCTCCTATTTCTTATGTTCTTAGATGTGCATGCGTCACAAATGCGTGCACGAATCCTGTCAATTGATGTATGCGTGAATCTTCTGGACCAATCTGCCAAAAAATAGCAGGTCAGAATGGGAGAATTGCCCCCTTCTGAATCCCTGTTGTTCTGAATTTTAATTATTCTGAATCTGAGTCATTCTGAATCTGAATTTAAATTATTCTGAATCCAAATCAGATTTATTCTGAATCAGAACAATTCTGAACTTGAATAATCCTGAATTTGAATTTGAAATATTCTGAATTGGAATCTCTTATTTTGAATTTGAATTATTCTGAAACTGAATCATTCTGAATTTGAATTTGAATCATTCTGTATCCAAATTTGATTTATTCTGTATCAGAATTATTCTGAATCAGAACAATTCTGAATCTGAGTTTAAATCATTCTGAAATAAAACTGGAAGTATGTCCAGAAGAAAAGCTAAGGTCAGTTTGTGGGCAGTATGTGCAAATGTAGTGCAACCTGAGAGTTTCTAAATAAATTATAGTTGATTTCCTTATTTATTTCCACATATTTCAGTTTAATTTGTCGAAGCACTTTCACAACAGGAGGGAATAATATGAAGCAGTGAAAGGTAAGGATGTGCTTTCATTTCAAAGTATGCTTATTGCTGTAATGTTGGAAGTTGTGGTCAGTTTTACACAGAAAGCTTCCAAAAAATGGCAAGGTGACAATGATGTGGATGTGCCGGCGTTGGACTGGGGTAAACACAGTAAAAAGTCTGACAACACCAGACTTTTGTATCTTTTTCCCAAAGGAAGAAGGTGGAAGAGAGAATGTCTGGGGTGCATGAGTCCTTAATTATGCTGTCTGTTTTGCCAAGGCACTGGGAAGTGTTGGCAGAGGCAGTGGATGGGAGACTGGTTTGCGTGATGGATTGGGCTACATTCATGACCTTTTGTATTTTCTTGTAGTCTTGGGCACAGCAGGAGCCATATCAAGCTGTGATACAACCAGAAAGAATGCTTTCTATGGTGCAGCTGTAAAAGTTGGTGAGAGTCATAGCTGACATGCCAAATTTCCTTAATCTTCTGAGAAAGTAGAGGCGTTGGTGGACTTTCTTAACTATAGCGTCAGCACGAAGGGGATCAGGACAGGTTGTTGGTGTTCTGGACACCTAAAAACTTGAAGCCCTCGACCATTTCTACTTCATCCCCGTTGATGTAGACAGGGGCATTTTCTTCACTACGCTTCCTGAAGTTGAAGGTGCAGACCCGAATGGCCAAATGGCCTGCTTCTGTGATGTAGGGATTCTGTGATTGTATGAAAGACAAAGCACAGCAGAGCAAGAAAATCCCTTCAGGAATTCAATAAGGCCAGACACAGTATCATCGTCACTCTTTACCTTAACCTTCACAGAGCTACTTTACCTTGCTGGGTAACACTCTCATTTCAGAGTCAGAAAGTTGTGGTTTCATGCTCCACTCCAGCTGTGTTTACAGTGTATATGTCTCTGGGGCATTGTGAGTTGGGGTTCAGGGTACAAGGATCTGAGTAAAGATTTTAGAATACATTGAATGACCAGTTTATTGTATGAGAAACGGGGAGTTCTGTTTACAGAAGAAACTGTTCCTGCGAAAAGGAGAACGGCTTATAGAGCTGAAGCTGGAGAGAGTTAGAAAGAGAAGAAAAAGATGTGGAGAAAGTAAAAAGCTGATTGAGACAGAAAAATACAAGTGTAGTATTCTAGTCAGGGATATGTTGTTTGAGGGCTTGTTCATTTTGAAGTGACTACATTCATGAGACTAGCCCGTGGGTGATATCTGCATCTCCACATCATGACACCTGGTGGCCAGAGGGTATAATTACAGGTGCAAAGCTGCTAAATTCCATAATCCTTTTCCTGGTCACCATCCTTCACCTGTAAATATTTCCTGTCAATATCGGCATGGGGTCAGTAAAGCAGAGATTCCCAAAATTCCCTCCCCAGTTATGAGGGGATGGATGACCCATCTCAGAGCTGGTGATCATATTTGTCAAGCTCTTAGTGCATTACTGGGAACCTTGCCCTAGAATGATATATGACCACAGTTTGAAGGAGCTGGTGGCTAGCATTTATTACCCTTCCCTAACTGCCTTTAAAAAGGTGATAGTGAGCTGCCTTCTTGAACAGTTGCAGTCCGTGTGGTGTAGGTACACCCACAGTGCTGTTAGGGAGAGAGTTTCAGGATTTTGACCAAGCGACAGTAAAGGAACAATGAAGTATTTCCAATTCAGGATGGTGAGTGACTGGAGGGCAATCTCCAGGTGGTGATGTTCACAAGTACCTGCTGCCCTTCTCCTTCTGGATGGTAGTACCATGGGTTTTGGAAGGTGCTGTCAAAGGAAACTTGATGAGCTTTTGCAGTGCATCTTGTGGGTGGCATACACTGCTATCACTGAGTTGGTGGTCATAGCCTCCTTCTGCATTGCAGGGATTCTATTTGACCCATCAAGTCTGCACCAACAACAATCCCACCAGGCCCTATCTCCATAATCCCACATATTTACCCCACTAATCCCTCTAACCTGCATATCCTGAGACATAAGGGGCAATTTAGTACGGCCAGTGCACCTAACCTGCATATTGTTGGACTGTGGGGCAAAACCCATGCAGACATGGGGAGAACGTGTAAACTCCACACAGTGACCCAAGCCGGAAATCAAACCCAAATCCCTGGAGCTGTGAGGCAGCAGTGCTAACCTGTGATGGACAGACTGAATATTTGTGGATGGAGCGCCAAACAAATAGGCTCCTTTCTCCTGGATGGTGTCAAGCTGCTTGAGTTTTGTTGCAGTGTTGGGACTAGATGACTTGATGCCACACTTGGTCAAATGCTGCCTTGCTCTCAAGGACCACCATTCCCACCTCAACCCTGGAATCAAGTCTTTGTGTGCATGTTTAGACCAAGACTGTCATAAGATCCAGAGTTAAATGTCCCTGGTGGAATCCAAATTGAGCAGCTTACATTTCTCAGGACCACTTCCATTTCCATCACCACTATCATTCATTGTAAAAACGTTTGAGAGAGATGCTATCTACATTTCTATAGCACCTTTCACGACTCCAGGTTTTTCCAAAGTGCTTTACAGCCAATGAAATACCTTTCTTGAACTGCTACTATTGTTGTGAAGTTGGAAATGTGCCAGACAATTTATGCACAGCAAAATCCCATAATGGGATAATGACCCAAATAAACAAGGAAGAAATACTGGTCAGGACACTAGGCAGAACAACTCTGCTCTTCCTTAAAATAGCAGATCATTTTTTTCCACACCACAGGATTGATGGCAGCTTGGTTTAATGTCAGTTCTGTGCTGACCAGCTGGTGGGGGTATTTGCAGACATCTTTACCCTCTCTTTACACCAATCTGAGGTCCGTAAAATGACCATCATCCCAAACCAAAGCAAAACCAAGCAGCATGCCTTAATGACTATCACCTGGTAGCTCCATCATTGTGAAGTGCTTTGAAAGATTAGTCATGGCAGAAGTCAATTCTGGCCTCCCAGATTGCCTAGATCCATTACAGTTCACCTACCACTGCAACAGGTCCACAGCAGGTGCCATCTCTCTGGCCCTACACTCAACCGTGGAACGCCTGGACAACAATACACATATGTTAGCCTCCTACTTATTGACAGCTCAGCTTTCAATGCCATTATTCCTACAAAGCGCACCTCCAAATTCCATGGTCTAGGGCTTGGCATCTCCCTCTGCAAATGGATCCTAGACTTCCTAACCCACACACTGCAATCATTAAGGATAGGCAAGAACACCTCCTCCACAATCATCCTCAACACTGGTGCTCCACAAGGGTGTGTCCTCAGCCCCTTACTGTACTCCTTATACACATACTAGTGTGTGGCCAAATACCACTCCAACTCCATTTTCAAGTTTGCTGATGACACCACTATAGTTGGTCGGATATCAGTAATGAGACGGAGTATGGGAAAGAGATAGATAATCTGGTGAACCGGTGCAATGACAATAATCTCTTCCCCAATGTGATCAAAACGAAAGAGCTAATCATTGACTTCAGTATTGGAGGACATGCACCTGCCTACATCAACATGGATGAAATGGAAATGGTCAAATTTCTAGGTATCCAAGTCATGGACAACCTCTCCTGGGCCCTCCATGTCAACGCTATAGTTAAGAAAGCCCACCAATATCTCTACTATCTGAGGAGGCTAAGGAAATTTGGCATGTTTCTATAACCCTCACCAACTTTACAGATGCCCTATAGAAAGCATTCTTTCTGGTTGTATCCCTCTCCCTTCCCATCAAAACACAAGTTAAATATGCGATAATTATAAATGAAGTAAGCAAGGCAGGAGGATACTAATGATAAGAACATTTAGATTTTCCACAGCCCTAAATGTGGACTCTCCTTTGCTTAATCTCATGTAATAAGGTATCATGATCCAAGAAGTTCTGACCTCTCTTCTTCCCAATTATATTTTCAGTTTCCATTTTTTAAATTAAAACATGTGAACACCTACAAGCATGCCACACACAAGTTATACAATAATATAATGCAGATTTAAATAGGAGTTTCACAGATTTAAGACAAATAACAAAACCTAGTTCATTTATACATATTGAAGAATACTCATCTTCAACCATAAAATTAAAAATTACACTTCAAAAGAGTCAATAACAATAGAATTAACTACTTAAAAGAAATAAGATAAGAAAATGATAAAATAGCTTCAACATAACTAAAATAGCAGGGAATCCTTCTGTTCTTTGTTTTCAATGCAAAATTACTATATCCAAACTTGACCTCAATGGGCTTTCCGAAGCTGGCCCTGTCATAAGGTTAGAGCCCTCCTGGACCCTGCTAGGGCCTGCAGAGATTGTCTCTCTGAAGGCTGCTGTTCCCATTGGGAATTGGATTACAATTTTTGAACGCAAGTAAGCGCACAAAAAATTCAACTATTTTTGGCAGCCTATGTCTTTCTGTGCTAGTCTGAAGTTACGGGCCTTAGATCCTCCTTTTTTTATATGCTTTCTGATAAAACTGCTTTATCTCTGCACTTTCTGCTGTAATTCTGTCAACCATCCAGAACTGAGGACCTCTGCTTAATCCTCCACTTGTTCATGTTCTTTATTAATCATCCAATCAAAGATTGTTTTGGATTACTGAACCTCATCCTCCTCATCTTTACTTTAGATTTCTATTCCTTCTGTCTCAATATGTGGCTTTGTGGTATTGTTACCACATAATTGAGAAAACATCCCAAGGTATGCTGCCTATAACACCTCAGTTGTTTGATCAGTTTTCAACCACAGTAGGCATAACTCCTACATTTGATCCAGCTATATTATTACCCAGGATAAACTGTACTCCTGAAAAATGGAATTTCTCTACCATTCCTACCACCACTTCACCACTTTACAGCAGATTCTCCAACCTAACCTTACATAATGGAACACTACTCCCTCTGCCACTAATATTACCACCTTTTCTGGCAATACTCCTTCCAAACTACATTTCTCCTCATCTCTTACCATTAAAGATTGACTTGCTCCTGTATCTGTTAATATCTTAACCTTTTTACCTTGTACACATGAGTAAACATTACCCACAAAAATAAAAGCCTTACAAAGATTTGACACCTGTTTATCAGCCAACTTCAGAACAGTCTGTTTTTTTTGCATCTCTACACCTTTAGCCCTGCTTTCCTTTGCAAAGGAAAGGAAAAATCAACAAACCCCACTGGCTTATTCTGTTTTGATGCGTCCCAGTATTTTTCTTAGGCATCAACACTGCGTTTTGACAAGTTCAACTTTATTACAATGGAAACATTTAAGCATTCCTATCTCTCTTCATCCTCATATATTTTCTTTTAACCTGAGACAAACTATCCTTATTACGTCCATCAAGAACTCCTTTGCGTTCATCACCTGTGGATTTCTCTTTTCCCCAGATTCTATCCTTCACAAATTGAGATTTATGTATAAAAACAGACTTTGATTTAGGAACTAATTCAAATCATCATAGAATCTTAGAATCCTCGCAGTGCAGAAGGAGCCTCAGCCCAGCGAGAGTCTGCACTGACTTTCCAACAGAGCATTCCACCCAGGGCCTTTCCCGAAACCCATATACTTGCCCATTAATCCCTCTAACATATACACCATGGGATACTAAAGGGTATTTTAGCATGGCCAATCCAGCGATGGTGGGAGGAAACTGGAGCACATCGAGGAAACCCACACAGATGTATGAAGAATGTGCAAACTCCACAGTCACCCAAGGTTGGAATTAACCCCGGGTCCTTGGCGCTGGGAGATAGTGGTGCTATCTGTGACATTGTGCTGCCAGTCTTAACCCTTTGTTCTTCATATGAATTCTCACTGCTTTGGGAAGTGAATTTTTAAATTCTTCCAAAATAACCATTTCCCTAAGAGCCTCAGACATCTGGTCCATTTTCAATGCTCCGATCTAGCTATCAATGTTACATTATTTGATACTTTCAAACTCTATGTATGTCTGAGCTGGTTTCTTGCTGAGATTTGTAAATTTCTGACTGTTGGCTTCTGGCACTAATTCATGTGAACTCAAAACAGCTTTTCTCACCTCATCCTAATGCTTAGGTACCTCCTCTGAGAGTGATGCAAACACCTCACTAGCTTCACCTACCACCTTTGTTTGAACTATTAATACCCACATGGCCTGTGGCCAGTTTAATTGTTTAGCTACTTTCTCAAATGAAATGAATAAAGCTTCTACATCCTTTTCGTCAAACCTTGGTAGTTCTTGAATATATTTAAACAGTTCCCCACTAGGCCTTTGACTAAGATGGATTGATTCCTGTTCATCACTTTCTTCAACTTCTGCCTTTGCAGCACCATTTTAAGTTGATAATGTTTTTGCAGTTTCAGTTTCCAGAATTCAAATGCTCTCTTTCTCTTTCCTCTTTCTCTATCCTGTTGTTCTGCCATTGCCTTTCACTTTTTCTTGGATTCTCTCTTTTCTTTCCTTTTAATTCCAAGTCAGGCTGTCTCATTTTCTTTTCCTGTGCAACTGTTTCAATTCCTTTTTATTGTTGCAACTGTTTCACTTGTAAAGTGAATTTTGGCCAATTCCAATTCAGACTGCCCCTCTGGCAAATGCAGAGCTTTCACTACATTTATCTAATCCTTTCTCACTCTTGCAGGCAAAGTCAACTTTAGCTTCTTCGCCAAATCCAAAAGGTGTGCTTTAACCATCCTTTGTAAACCACTCCAACTGACCTCTTCCATACCCAAGAAATGTTTAGCCACTGAAAGGGTCATTTTCATATGGCACTCACTATTTACTAACTAACCAAATGGATAAAATGATATGAAATAACCAAATGATAAAAGCACCAACTCCTCAGCACCCAGTATCATTAAATTCAATAATCCCAAACCAAACAAGGAGTTATACTGATTACTCCCGCAAGAGCCTCCAATTTTTGTTAGGGTCCCAGGCTGAGATGATTTCATTCAGACTAATGAGATTGGCTTGCTAGAGTATGAACTTCCTGATGAGACTTAATTGGATGGTTAAGTCAGGGAACTCCCTGTTTAAAGCAGGTGTGTCAGACTCCCAGCCTGCATTCGGCAGGGAGCAACTGGAGAGCTGGCTGTGTACAGATGTATGTGTAAATAAAGTAACATGGTGACGGGACTTTCTGTGGAGTTATTACAGTGGCGATGAGGAAAAAGGAGTGACCTGAAGGAATCACTGCACATATTGAGGGTAAGGCATTGTTGAGAAAACATGCCGCTGTTTGGGAAGCTGGACACTTTTGACCCCGCATGGAGGACTAGGACCAAAATGTGGAAAAGTTGAAGTATTTCTTCAGGGCAAATGACATAACCCTTTGCTTCTCAGCTGAGGTTATCTTACTGATAGCACGTGGGCCAGCAGCTTTTGCGATTATGCTCAGTTTAACTTTCCCTGAGGCAGCGGACACAAAGTCCTTCCAAGAATAGTCAAACTTAGTTCAAGAATATTATGACTCTAAGCCATCCCTGATCCTGCGGAGATACCGTTTTTACTCCACATTTCAAAGCAGGAGAGTCTATCACCAGTTTCCTAACAAGGCTAACACGTCTGGCAGAAGCTCGTGAATTCAGGGGGAGACTAAATGAGATGCTCCGAGACCGATTGATGTGTGGAATTAATGGTATGACTATAGAGAACTCTTGTTGGCAGAGGTCTAGCTGGATTGTAAACAGGCATTACAACTGACCTTGTTTTTAACAAAAGCAGCAAGCAGAGCACGTGAGCTCCAAGACATCCTGATAGAGGTACAGGCCACCAGGGAGATTGGGTTAGGGGACTACTACTACGGGGCAGGCCACTACATAGCGGCCCTCTGAAAGGATTCGGATTTGAGGGAGCCCAAGTCCACTTATAGAACCACACCTAGACAAGGTCAGGTTAAGCCCAGAGTGACGGCAGTTCCTGTAGAGCCCCGCTCGATACAACATTGCTATAGTTGCCAGTGTCAGGATACACAGAGGAAAAGCAAGTCTCCTAAACCAACATGGCCGAAAAACACGGAGGCCATGGGGCAGTGAAATGCACAACCTGGAAATTCCCCCTGCTTCTGATGAGGAACAGCTACTGTGCGTAGCGATGACAAAATCAGAACCCATCAAATTATCAGTGAGACTGAATGGACGTCCAATTTTAATGGAGGTCAACACAGGCACAGCCGTATTGCTCATAGTGGAGACAGTGTTTAACAAGATAGCACTGGACTCCAACCCTCAGCCCTGACCAAAACTTCGGCAAGGCTGACGACCTATTCGCAGGAACAACTGAAAGTGATGGGTATAAGCCAGTTGCTTATATGAAACAATTAATTAGGCTCCCATTAATGGTAGTGGTTTGAGACTGAACTTATTATGGCAAAATTAACTAAAAGAGATCCAGCTAGATTGGACAAATATCCTCCAGCTGGAAAATGGTCACCTGTTCTCATTAGGGGTAAAACAAAGGCAGAATATCCGCAGAACCTGGAGGAACTTCTCAGGAGATTTGCAGCAGCTGGAGTGCATCTGAAAAGGGAGAAATGCATCTTCTTAGCACCACAAGTAACCTACCTCCGGTACAAAGTGAATAAGTCGGGCCTTCATCCTTTGGAGGATCGGTGCAGGCAATAAAGATGCCCCGGCTCCCACAACCATCCAGGAGCTACGGTCATTTTTAGGACTGGTAATGTACTACAGGAAGTCCACACAGAATAGGGCCTCCCTTCTGGATTCCCTCCACCAGCTGCGAAAAAGGGAAAAACTCGGGAATGGTCGGCCCACCAGGACAGAACCTTCAGGGAAATTAAACAACAACTCTCATCTGAAAATGTTTTGCTATATTATGATCCCAAGAAGGAATTGGTACTCACCTGTGATGCGTCCCCATATGGAATTGGTGGAGCTTTGGCACACAGTTGGCAGAACGGACAAGAAGGGTCAATAACTTATGCCTCCAGGACCCTGGCAATGGCAAAGCAAAGATATGCCCAGATTGAAAAAGAAGGACTGACAGTAATCTTCGCAATTAAAAAATTTCACCTTTATTTATACAGGCAAAAATTTACCATCGTAAGTGATCATAAACCCTTGCTGGGTCTACTGAAGGCAGAGAAAGCAGTGCCACCAATAGCATCAGCCTGGATCCAGTGGTGGGCATTATTGCTGAAGGCATATCAGTATCAATTGGAACACCGACCAGGGGCTCGGGTGGCAAATGCCGATGCCTTAAGCCGGCTACCGTTAACGGACACCCCACCATTGGTACCCAGAATGGAGGAGACCGTGATAGAACATAGAACATAGAACATTACAGCGCAGAACAGGCCCTTCGGCCCACGATGTTGCGCCGACCAGTTACAAAAACTATGACCCACTAGCCTATACCAATCCCTTTTCGTCCATAAACCTATCCAGAGATCTCTTAAACGCCCCCAAACTAGACGCATTTACAACTGCAGCAGGCAGGGCATTCCAATCCCTCACCACCTGCTGGGTAAAGAACCTACCCCTGACATCCGTCCTGTAGCTACCCCCCCTTAATTTAAAGCCATGCCCCCTCATGCTAGCTTTCTCCATCCGAGGAAAAAGGCTATCACTATCCACCCTATCTAAACCTCTAATCATCTTATATGTTTCAATAAGATCCCCTCTTAGCCGCCTTCTTTCCAACGAAAACAACCCTAAATCCCTCAGTCTCTCCTCATAGGACCTCCCCACCATACCAGGCAACATCCTAGTAAACTTCCTCTGCACCCTCTCCAACGCCTCCACATCCTTCTTGTAATGCGGGGACCAGAACTGCACACAGTACTCCAAGTGCGGCCGCACTAGAGTAGTGTACAGTTGCAACATTACACTGCGACTCCTAAATTCAATCCCCCTACCAATAAACGCCAAGACACCGTACGCCTTCTTAACAACCTTATCTACTTGATTCCCAACTTTCAGGGATCTATGTACACACACACCTAGATCCCTCTGTTCATCCACACTATTCAAAGTCCTCCCGTTAGCCCTATACTCGACACATCTGTTGCTCCTACCAAAGTGAATTACCTCACACTTCTCCGCATTAAATTCCATCCGCCACCTCTCGGCCCAGCTCTGCAACCTATCTAAGTCTCCCTGCAGACTATGACACCCTTCCTCACAATCTACCACACCTCCAACTTTGGTGTCATCAGCAAATTTACTAATCCACCCAACTATACCCTCATCCAGATCATTAATAAAAATTACAAACAACAGTGGCCCCAAAACAGATCCCTGAGGCACACCACTCGTAACTGTACTCCATGATGAATATTTACCATCCACCACCACCCTCTGTCTCCTATCTGATAGCCAATTCCTGATCCAACTTCCTAGATTACCCACAATCCCATACATCTGCATTTTCTGCAGAAGCCTACCATGGTGAACCTTATCGAACGCCTTACTAAAATCCATGTATACCACGTCAACTGCCTTGCCCCCATCCACCTCTTTGGTCACCTTCTCAAAAAACTCAATAAGGTTAGTAAGGCACGACCTACCCGCTACAAAGCCATGCTGACTATTTCTAATCAATTCATTACACTCCAAATAACTATAAATCCTATCCCTAATAATTTTTTCTAAAACCTTGCCCACAACAGAAGTAAGACTCACCGGTCTATAATTCCCGGCAAAGTCTCTGTTCCCCTTCTTAAACAATGGGACAACATTCGCTATCCTCCAATCCTCCGGGACTACACCAGAGACCAACGACGACCTGAAGATCTGAGCCAGAGGCTCTGCAATCACCTCTCTAGCCTCCCAGAGAATCCTAGGGTAGATCCCATCCGGACCAGGGGACTTATCTATTTTCAGCCCCTCAAGAATTTCCAGCACATCCCCTTTATCAACCGTAATACTGTCTATTTTACACCCCTGCAACCCAATGTCCTCCTCAGCTATATTCATGTCCCCCTGCGTGAACACCGAAGAGAAATATTGGTTCAATACTTCTCCAATCTCCTCCGGTTCCACACACAACTTCCCCCTGCTGTCTGACGTTAAACTTTATGATGACGTTAAACTTTATGGATATCCTCCTGGTGGGTGCTTATAACATACAGAAAAACCCTGTATTGGCGAAGACAAAGCACCTGGTGCTAGGGCAGCTGGAAAGACCGGTCCATCCACAGTTCCACCCATTCTGGAGCAGGAGGGAGCAGATCACGGTGGAAGATGGGATACTGCTGTAGGAAGCACGGGTGATTGTCCCAAGGCAGGGCTGTCGGGCCATACTGGCCGAACTACACCATGGGAACCCTGGAGTATCAAAAATGAAGATGTCGGCCAGGAGCTCCATCTGGTGGCCAGATCTGGACTCAAACACAGCGAGCCTTGTAGGACAGAATGCAACACCGGCAGCCCCACTACACCCATGGGAATGGCCAGGCAGACCATGGTCACAACTCCATGTCATTTTTGCAGGCTCGTTTATGGGGTCCATGCTTCTGGTGATAATAGATGCCTATTCCAAGTGGTTAGACATCCATAAACTAAACTCGGCAAACACGATGGCAACTGTTGAGAAACTGCGCACCTCGTTCGCAATGCACAGGATCATAGAGATATTACTTTCCGAAAATAGTTCAGTGTTCACAAAATTTATGAAATCAAATGGGATCTGGCTCATCGAGACGATGCCTTATCGCCTGGCATCAAATGGGCTAGTGGAGTTAAAGGCCAGGTTGAAAAAATAGTCAGCGGCCTCATTTAGAGATGAAACTTTCAAGGTGATTATTTTACTATAGGACCACTCCACACATCACCATGGGAACTGTGCCAGCAGAGTTACTGATGGGCAGATGACCTGTACCAGACTGAGCCTGTTGTTGCCAAACCTGGGAGGAAAAATAGAAAGATACCAGGAAGCCCAATGCAGGGGCCACAACACTCACCGAGAGAGGCACTTTGTAGCAGGGGAGAGAGTTTGGGTTAGAAATTATGCAAATGGACCCACCTGGGTAACTGGAACAGTCGAGTCCAGGACCGGATCAGTAGACAAGGCAGTGGTAAGGAAACACCTGGACCAGGTCTGGGCCTCAAGCTTTCCATCTGTTCTGGAGCCGAGTCCGTCCTGCAGCCCAAGGGAGGAGCAGAGACCCCG
The DNA here is from genome assembly GCF_965287045.1 of Carcharhinus amblyrhynchos. NCBI lineage: Eukaryota > Metazoa > Chordata > Chondrichthyes > Carcharhiniformes > Carcharhinidae > Carcharhinus > Carcharhinus amblyrhynchos. The sequence goes on from NC_137326.1 coordinate 71,258,208, forward strand.
TCGACAAGCCAGTACCTCCTCTCCTGTACCTCGTCAGAATCCGAGATGGATATGGGACAAAGCTACAACAATTCCCTTACCACCTGGAATGGATGAGGAATTCGACCTCTGGCGTTCTTGGTGGAACAGACAGGCGCCCAACTGTTATTCACCGCCGATATCAGAGGCCGAGTTGGAGGATCCTGACCTGGCACTCAAGCGAAGGAAAAGACTCCCAATGGAAGCAAACCGAGGGGATTCCTCAGACTTTGGGACAGTGTGATGACTTCAGCCAGGCTAATGAGGTTGGTTTGCTAGAATATAATGAGCCTTCGCCTTCCACGTCCACTGGGTACTACAGGGGCTGGGGTGCATTATAAACCCCAACAATCACATATTGCTTTTATGTTTAAGTTTCCTTTCGATTTTGGTTTTTGTTCGGGCTGTTCCCCTTTCCTTTTGGGGGGCTGCCCCTTTTTAATTTGTCCCTAAGTTAATTTGAGTTTGTTTTACTTGTTGGGTCATCGAAAGAACTACCTGATGAGTCTTAATTGGATGGTTAAGTCAGGGAGCCTCATGCTCCCTATTTTATAGCAGGTGTTTCAGACTCCCAGCCTCCATTCAGCCAGCAGCAACTGGAGAGCTGGCTGCATACAGATGTATGGTATAAATAAAGTAACTTGGTGATGGGATATTTGCCTCCGTGGAGTTCTTACACAGGCCAGAACTCCAATTCACAGTAGGAAGCAAGACTAATAACATAAGAACATAAGAAATAGGAGCAGGAATAGGCCATCTAACCCCTCGAGCCTGCCCCGCCATTCAATAAGATCATGGCTGATTTGTCGTGGCTCAGTTCCACATTCCTGCCCTCTCCCCATAACCCTTAATCCCCTCGCTTATCAAAAACCCATCAACCCGCGTCTTAAAAATATTTAGCGAGGCAGCCTCCACCACTTCAACCGGCAGAGAATTCCAGAGATTCACCACCCTTTGAGTGAAGAAGTTCCTCCTCAACTCCGTTCTAAACCGCCCCCCCCTTTATCTTGAGGCTGTGCCCCCTAGTCCTACTGTCCTTTCTGAGCGGGAAGAGTCTCTCCACCTCTATCCTATCCATCCCATTCATCATCTTATATGTCTCAATGAGATCTCCCCTCATTCTTCTGAACTCTAACGAGTACAAGCCAAGTTTATTCAGCCTCTCCTCATAGCTCAACCCCCTCAACTCTGGAATCAGCCTAGTAAACCTCCTCTGCACTCCCTCCAAGGCCAAAATATCCTTGCGTAAGTGCGGCGACCAAAACTGCACACAGTACTCCAGCTGCGGCCTCACCAATGCCCTATACAGCCGCAGGAAGACCTCCCTACTTTTATATTCAATCCCCCTTGCTATGAAGGCCAGCATCCCATTCGCCTTCCTGACCACCTGCTGCACCTGCAGGCTGGGTTTTTGCGACTCATGCACAAGGACCCCGAGGTCCCTCTGCACCGTCACCTGCTGCAGTTTTTCGCCACGTAAGTAATAGTCTTTCCTACCATTATTCCTACCAAAGTGGACCACCTTGCACTTGCCAACATTAAATTCCATTTGCCAGTTCCTGGCCCATTCACCCAGCCTATCTAGATCCTTCTGCAGACTCTCCACACCCTCCGCGCAAGTTGCTGTTCCACCAATCTTGGTGTCATCAGCAAATTTCGACACCATACACTCGGTTCCCTCCTCCAGATCATCTATATAAATGGTAAATAGCTGAGGCCCCAGCACCGACCCCTGGGGCACTCCACTAGTCACCAACCGCCAATCTGAATAGCACCCATTAACCCCCACTCTCTGCCTCCTATTTGACAACCAATCCTCTATCCACGCTAACACCCTACCCCCAACTCCATGCTCCCTGACCTTCTGCAATAACCTCTTGTGGGGTACCTTGTCAAACGCCTTCTGAAAATCAAGACCACATCCACCGGCTCTCCTCTATCCACCGCCCTAGACACATCCTCATAGAACTCCAATAAATTTGTCAGACGCGACTTCCCCTTAACGAAACCATGCTGCGTCTGCTCTATCAAGCAATTCCCCTCATGGTGCCTCGCTATTTCCTCCTTGATGACGGATTCTAACATTTTACCCACAACAGACGTTAAACTAACCAGCCTATAATTCCCTGCCTTTTGCCTGGCACCCTTCTTAAACAACGGTGTAACATTAGCCGCTTTCCAATCTTCCAGCACTGAGTTACGAGGAAAGGTTGGAGAAACTGGGACTTTTCTCCTTGGAAAGACGGAGATTGAGGGGAGACATGATAGAGGTATATAAGATACTGAAGTGAATAGATAGAGTCAATAGTGAGAGACTGCTCCCTAGACTGGGTACAATTACGAGAGGTCATGATCTAAGGGTGAGGGGGGAGAAGTATAATTTGGATGTGAGAGGAAGGTTCTTCACGCAGAGGGTCGTGGGGGTATGAAACACGCTACCGAGTAGGGTGGTGGAGGCAGGAACGTTAGACTCGTTTAAGGTTCACTTAGATAGACACATGAGCAAAACGAGGATGGAGGGTTATAGTAGGAGGTATTAAATAGGGTCAGAGCCTCGGGAGACACCGGAAATGCAGACTTGTATGTTAACGTTTTTGTCTTTTTATTCCGCAGGTGGAAGTCCACCTTGTTGTCAAACGAGGGGCATGCACACGGTGGGTCGTGCGTGGGCTGCTCTTGGAGGTTCTGGGAGTGGCCTAGTACTTCATGTCAGTGTGTGTGCTTGATCCTGGACCGGTAGACGGACGCCGCAACAGCTCAGTGACTAGCACTGCTAGCTGTGCAGATACATGGATTTGGGCCTGTGTCTGTGGGAGTTTGTGCATTCTCCCTGTGGTTGCGTGGGTTTCCTCCGGGCGCTCTGGTTTCCTCCCACACCCCAAAGATGTGCTCTTAGGCTGATTGGTTTACCAAATTGACACTATTCTCCCCTGAATCTGGCTGTTAGGGGTTCCACTCGTAGACACGCAGGGTAGAATAGGTGTAGGAGGATGCGGCGGCACGGGCTCATTGGGCCGAAGGGCCTGTTTCCCGTGCTGGGTTGTTCTTTGTTCCCCGGAATCCAGTGACATTTGGAAAATAACCACCAAGGCATCCACTATCATCTCCACCATTTCTTTCAGAACCCTTGGATGCATTCCGTCTGGTCCTGGGGACTTGTCCACAATCAGTCCCACCAGTCTGTCGAGCACCGCCTCTCTAGTAACAATAATGTCATTGAGACCCTCCAGTCCTACCACCTTTCCATCGCTAACACCCGGCAAATTATTCACGTCTTCCTCCGTGAAGACCGAAACAAAAAAGTTATTCAAGACCTCAGCCATTTCCCCATCCCCTACCACTAAGTCCCCCCTCTCATCCTCTAAGGGTCCAACGTTCACCCTAGCCAGCCTCTTCCTTTTTATATATTTATAAAAACTCTTGCTATCCTTTTTTATATTAAGCGCTAGCCCAGCTTCATAGTTTCTCCTGCCCTTCTTTATCAACTTCTTTGTCAATCTTTGTTGACATTTAAACCTCTCCCAATCCTCTTCTCGCCCACTACTCTTAGCTACTCTAAACGCCTCCGCTTTTAATTTAACACTTTCCTTCACCTCCTTCATTATCCACGGCTTATTACCTCTCCTCCTACAGTCCTTTTTAACCATTGGAATAAATTTCTGCTGAGCACCAAGAAAGATCTCCTTAAAGATCCTCCACTACTCGTCAGCAGACCTACCTTCCAACGTGCTCCCCCAGTCAACATTCGCCAATTCTTCTCTCATCCTACCGTACTCCCCTCTGTTCAAACAAAGGACGTGTGTCCGGGAACCCACTTTCTCCTCCTCCATCTTTATTTTTGGCATTAGATTTGGCATTCTATTGACAAGCTTTATTCATAATAAAGTTTAACTATAGCTCAAACAAAATGAAGCAGCTTAACTTTTAACAGTTGAACAATAACAAGAAAAAAATGAAATGAAACAACTCTAATTTTTAACTTATCATTATTTCACTTCCAAATAAGCAATATTCTTCCTTTAAACTTAAAACCCCAAGTTAGCAAACCCGAGCATTCTTGCTGTAACGTGCATTAACAACCTGGAAGCTTTCGTTGCAGCCTGCAGACTTCTGTCTTTAAATAGCCCCAGCCAGCAACTGGACAGAAAGCTCTTTCTCTCTCCACTACACTCTTAGCTCCTTCCATTAATACATTATCACATGACCCTGCATACCTAATCAAAATATCCCAGGGCAAATATTCATTGAAATAAATAAGTCCTTGAGCTCTATCTCAGTAAACTTTATATAGTCAAAATGAGTAACTATCCTGTTCTCCCAATATCTGAGTTGTATTCACTCCAGATATATTGACTTTCTGTAGAAAAGAGTGAACTTTAAAATATCTTTCTGAAACATAAGATATATGAATGCCACATTATCATCACGTGGGCAGCTCAATGGCACAGTGGTTAGCACTGCTGCCTCCCAGCGCCAGGGACCCAAGTTCAAATCCAGACTCGGGTCACTGTCCGTGCAGAGTTTGCACATTCCCTCCGTATCTGCATGGGTTTCCTCTGGGTGCATCGGTTTCCCATCACAGTCCAAATGTGTGGGTTAGGTTGATTAGCCTAAATTGACCCTAGTGTCAGGGGGATTAGCAGGGCAAGCAGGATGAGGAGTTATGGAAATAGAGCCTACTAAAATTTATAAATACTGTTATATTGACATCTCTTTCTTTCTTGTGAAACAACATTTTATAGAAAGGTGTGCAACATAACACTTCAAAGTGATAGGATACTTAATCCATTTTGATTAGTATCTGCTCTTTAGAAAGATCAGCATACTGAAACTTGATTGTGGTTGGTGCAGACTAGATGGGCTGAATGGTCTCTTTCTGTACTGCAGGGATTCTATGTGGAAAATTACCTAGGTATGTCCTGCACACAAAAAGCAGGACAAATTCAACTTCTTGTCCTATCAATCTACTCTTGATGATCAGTAAAGTGATGGAACGGTCATCAACTTACTCAGCAATAATCTGCTGACTGATGCTCAATTTGGGTTCTGCTAGGGCTACTCAGTTCTTGATCTCATTACAGCCTTGGTTCAAACATGGACAATAGAATTGAATTCCAGAGGTGAAATGAAAGTGACCATCATTGGCATCAATGCAGTATTTAGCTGAATGGCAACAAGGCGCCTTAGCAAAACTAAAGTCAATGGGCAAAACCTGCCACTGGTTGGAGTCATACCTGGCACAAAGAAAGATGGTTGTGGTGATTGGAGATCAATCACCTTGGCTTCAGTACATCACTCAGGGTAGTGTCCATCTTCAGCTGCTTCATCAAAGACCTTCCTTCCATCATAATGTCAGAAGTGGGATATTTGCTGATGATTTAAATCTCTGCATGTAGTTGGACAATACATTTGAAAGAGATATTCCACTAATGATTTACTTCCAGTCACTACTTTTTTTCTTCATGCCGAAATTCAAATAGTTCCAGACATGTGCTTCATATGTATCACAGAACCCTACGGTGCAGAAAGAGGCCCTTCGAGTCTGCACCGACCACAATCCCACCCAGGCCCTTCCCCATATCCCTGCACATTTTACCCACTAATCCCTCTAACCTACGCATTCCAGGACACGAAGGGGCAATTTTAGCATGGCCAATCAACCTAACCCACACATCTTTGGACTGTGGGAGGAAACCAAAGCACCAGAGGAAACACACACAGACACAAGGAGAACGGGCAAACTCCACACAGACAGTGACCTGAGCCACGAATCGAACCCAGCTCCCTGGAGCTGTGAAGCAGCTGTGTAACCACTGTGCTACCGTGCCACCCATGTACCTGAGAAGAAATTCTCTATATCGTCCTTTTTCCACGGACCATAGTAACATTGCCAGCTTAGGTAGGGGATTGGATAGAACTATCTTGGGATGCAGAAAAAGAACTCATTGCGTTCTTTTGCAGTGAACTGGTCTGTGTTATTCAACTTGCACCATGACTTTATAACATGGGTTATCAGTGTAGGACCTTGATGATCCCAAATGTGCCCAATATAATTGGCTACTAAATCTTTCATGCTGTCCAACAAAAACTGATGATGTTTGAGATGAAATCCCATTATGCCATTACTGAAATAGGAGTCCTGTTGCAAAGCAGTGAAATTGTCAAATGGCAAAGGCTTCATTTAGATAACTTTGGTATCCAGGTATGTACCACCATATTTCCATAGCAGAGCTAACGTGCAGTCATCAGCAAGGACATGGATCCAATACTTTTCCAAATCAGGATTCACCTGCGGTAAGCGGACAAAGTAAAATAAATCTATTATGTTCCTTTACAACATATTTCAACTTATTTCTTCACCAGTCTATGTGCCACTCTTAAGGTTAATATGCAGGTTCAGTCAGCAGTCAGGAAGGCAAGCGCAATGTTAGCATTCATGTCTAGAGGGCTAGTAGAATAGAAGAGCAGCGGACATGCCACACAAACACCTCCCGCTCAGGGAACCCACCGTGACACTCCCACTCAACCCGATCCATGGCCCCTGACCCTTGCCCCCTTCCCTATCAGCCCCACCCTGGCACGGGCCCACCCCTCACTCCCACCTTAGGCTCCTAAACCCTCCCCCTCCCCTATGAGGTCCCCCCCACCAGCTTCCGGTCCTCACCATCCTCTCCTCCGCTCAGGTACACATCAACACATCATCCCCACCTCCTCTGGTCCAGGACACACCTCCCCCTTTCTGGTCTTCCCCCAATCCCCCCTTGTGGTAGACCTTTTATTTTTGAGTACCTCCTCCCTTGTCCATTTGAACATCCTCTTTAAGGCAGCTACTAATGTAAGAAGGAGCATTCCTTTCCTCTCTGTGTCCCAGTTATTCCACAACGATGCTGCTGGGGGATACTGTGCTGCTCCTGTCTCACCAAGCCTGAGTGTGGACGATTTGGGAGACAGGAGTTTCGCAATTCCAGCGAGAGTAAGTCTGTCGTGAATGGCAATCTGACAGAGATTGCCCTCTCTGCGGAATCCATGTGCCAATCATGCTCATCCTAAAATCAACCAGGATTTACACTTTGTATCCACTGCTGAACCAATTTCCTCAATATGATGAATCATTCTCCCATGATCCATGTATTCCACAAGGCTGCAAGAAATGCATGCATCTTGGGAGTCCATGGTGGTGTATAGAAGTCAGATGTTGGCTCAATAACGCATCGCAAAGCCGAAAGGGCTCCAACTCCAGGGCTGTTGAATTGGGAGTCCACAAAACATTTCACATCTTTAAGCTGAATGGTTAATTGCCTCATTTCTGCAAAGTATTTGACTTAAATTATTGAGGGGGAGGGAGGTTAAAATAATGGGGAATGGCTGAGGTGGGGGGTAGAAGGAAAATCGAATTACATAAGCAACATATTCATTGTGCTTTTAAAATCGCTAATGTGACTATTTGAGATTGTGTAATTATTGGTATTCTGTTCTTTGTGTAGTAACATTCTTTTGATTTAAACTGTGAATCTTGTGGCTAAAAGAAAAGGCAACATGTGACGGATTGGCTAACACTGCTGCCTCACAGAGACAGGTTCCGTTCTGACACCGGGTCACTGTCTAAAAGCAATTCCTCTAGATGCTGCCCAAATGCAAAGGTATGTAAGTTAGTGGGGTAAATACACGACGTTATGATATTGGGCCGTTGGAGACTAAATGGGCTGAACGGCCTTCTTCACTGTAGGGATTGAATGAGTACCCACAGAGTTCTGAATAAATATTTGTGATCCACCCTGTCGGACTCCTTCTCCACGTTGAAAGACAGGAAGGAGCTTGACAGACCAGCCCCCTGTGAATGGTGGATCAGGTCAGGATCAGATGGATTTTATCATGGATGCTTTGGCCCAGGTTTGTGCAGGGCTGGTCAAGATGGATCATGTGGCCCAGTACAGTGCCAATGTGGGATTTTATAGTCCAGGCAAAGGAGAAAGACCAGGTGCCAACTCTTAAGATGGTGGAAAACCAACTCTTGGGTAGCAGGACAATCACAGCCCTGCGCCATGAAAGGGCTGCTCCCCAGTTGCAATACTTTCCCTCAGGACACTCCAGAACACCCTAAAGAACTCCACTGTCAATCAGTCCTGCCCCGGGGTCTCATCCCTGGAGAGGCTAACTTGCCTGCCTCTCTGCAAGGTCTGAATTCCAACTTTTATCTTTTCTTCAAACTGCTTTATTCAAGCTAATTGCTCCGGACATTCGTGTCCACACCATGCAGCACTCCCATGATCCCTAGAAGGGATCTGTTTACATTTCATCACCAGCATTTACAAGATAACAGAACAAAGACCTTGTGGTTACTAGATACCTGTTCTCCATTTTAAATAACATTCCTCCATTTTGAGCACTCTGCTTTGATTTAATATATTCCATTAAGCTTTGTTTCCCTTCGGAAGGATTGAGTGTTAACGAATTGGATGAAAAATCAGATCAGAGACCGGAAATGTCATGAATTGGAAGGTCCTGCCAGTGGGAGGGACCCTTATTCCCAGGGCAGAAAATTCCAGCCTTCAGCTTTAGGAAAAAGAACAAAGACAATTACAGCACAGGAAAGGCTGTAACCCGCCATACTGCCCACCTTTTCTAAAATCTCCTACCCTTCCAGGGACCATATCCCATCCTATTCATGTATTTGTCATGATGCCCCTTAGAAGTCACTAATGAGAGCATTGCAATTTTAAGAGATAAAGCCTGCTTGTCTTTGGAAATAAAAGGCAGAAATCCTGCTGGGATTGTCCAGAAAATAAAGTTTTGTTTAATTTGCAGACTGTGCAAGTTCAAAATTAAATTTGGAATTTAAGTTATAAACTAAAAGTCTTGCTAACACACAGAATGAAACCTTCAGATAACAGGCAGCATTTTAAGTGCTGGGCGGACTTGAAACTGGGAGAATTTCAGATCCATTTTTTGGGTGCGTTTTAGGCCCCTCCAAATGCATTCTGGCTGCAACAGTTTGAGTGAGTCCGATTTTTACTGCAGGAGCCTATGGGCAGGGATTAACACGCCCAAAACCCTGCAGCTCCAATTGGAGCCTCCATCTGCACATGTGCAAAAAAATGCAACTCCCCTGCCCCCGATGAACAATGGACCCGCCCAACATTACTGACTCTCTTATCGCCCCCCAACTCCCTGCCATCCAGACTGATCATGGCCCCTCTCCCGCTACCGATTACAGGCAGAGTGGCAGTGGCAAAACCCTCCCCCCATCGATCGTACTCATGGCAGCAGCCCCCCCTCTCCCCCCTACCCTGGACCCACCTGCATATGAGTCCCATCTCCCCCTGACTCCAATGGCTGTATGATACCTTCCTCTCTCTCCTCTGCTCCCCATCATCACGGAGGCACAGATCCCCCCCTACTTCAGCACACTTGCAACTGCTTACTTGTCGATTTTCAAGTTTGCTGATGACCCACATAGTGGGTCGGATCTCAAACAATGATGAGACAAAGTACAAGAATGAGATAGAGAATCTGGTGAACTGGTGCAGCAACAATGATCTCTCCCTCAATGTCAACAAAATGAAGGAGATTGTCATTGATGTCAAGGAATGTAAAGGAGGACATGCCCCTGTCTACATGAATGGGGATGAAGTAGAAAGGATCGGGAGCTTCAAGTTCAGATCACCAACAACCTGTCCTGGTCCTTCCATGCTGACACTATAGTTAAGAAAGCCCACCAATGCCTCTACTTCCTCAGAAGACTAAGGAAATTTGGCATGTCAGCTACGACTCTCACCAACTTTTACGTATGTACCATAGAAAGCATTCTTCTTGGTTGTATCACAGCTTGGTGTGGCTTCTGCTCTACCCAAGATTGCAAGGAACTACAAAAGGTCATGAATGTAACCCAATCCATCACGCAAACAGCCTCCCATCCATTGATTCTGTCTACACTTCCCACTGCCTTGGCAAAGCAGCCAGCATAATTAAGGACCCCATGCATCCTGGACATTCTCTCTTCCATCTTCTTCCTTTGGGAAAAAGATATAGAAGTCTGAAATACCAACTGACTCGAGAACTGCTACTTCCCTGCTGCTGTCTGACTTTTGAATGGTCTTACCTTGCATTAAGTTGATCTTTCTCTACACCCTAGCTATGACTGTAATACTACATTCTGCACTCTCTTGTTTCCTTCTCTATGAACAGTATGTTTTGTCTGTATAGCGCACAAGAAACAATACTTTTCACTGTATGTTAATATATGTGACAATAATAAATCAAATCAAATCAAATCAAATCCAATTGAAAGTCTTCCCTCAATGCTAACAAGCAAACTGCATTTAAATTGTTGGAATGCTCTCCCAAATTGCCTACAGGTCATCTGCCCTAACAAGGGACAATTCTGTAAAAACACCAAGGCAAGCAGGCAGTGCAGGAAAGAATGGCAAAGAAGTCAGTGCCCAGATTCACTGAGGGTGGCCTCAGCAGATTACTGAATGCTGCAGAGGCAAGGTGGGGCACCCTGTTTCCTCCAGCAGGACACAGACCAAGGGGAGGTGATGGTAAAGCAGCCTGGGAGGCAGTTGCTGCCTTGATTAGTGCCATGGCACTGGTCCCCAGAACAGCGAAGCAGTGTCACAAAAAGACCAATGACCCATCAGGCAGCAAGAGTTTAACACCACCTAGTATCTTTCAGCAAATCACTCCCAGATCCCTCACCCGCAGCACCCTGCATGCTTCCAGCCCCTGACCTCCAAGCATCTCCTTCCTTCCCTCTCAAGAATATCACTGCACTTGCCCTCTAAGGGCCAACCTTTGATACTCTGCAGGAGTCACACCGTCATTTGTTTCATGGTTCCTTCTGTCCCCACAGGAGAAGAATGCCCATAACACTTGTGAGGGGGCCAAGACAGGGGATGGTGAACCTGATTTCAGGTCCCCACCCCACTTTGAGGAGAGGGCACTGGAGCTGTCCGGAGAGGAGGACATCCAGGCTATTAGCGACAGCGTAGTTGGTCTGGAGTCGAGAAGTGAGCACTTGTCAATCCTCCACTCAATTTGAGTCAATTACTCAATTACATTGGTTTAAGGTGCGAGGGGCAAGGTTTCAAGGAGATGTACGAGGTATGTTTATTTATACAGAAGGCGGTGGGTGCCTGGAACTCGCTGCTGGGGGAGATCATGAATGCAGATACAATAGTGACTTTTAGGGGCGTCTTGACAGATACATGAATGGGATGGGAATAGAGGCATATGGTCCCTGGAAGGGTAGGGGATTTAAATTCAGATGGGCAGCCTAGTCGCTGCAGGCTTGGAGCGCTGAGGGGCCTGTTCCAGTGATGTAAACTACTTTGTGCTTTGCTTTATATTCAATGGAGAAATGTTAAGCAACTTTCTGGCATCCCAGATTCCTCTCCCTCCCTTGCGCTTAACCTTGTGGCCCTACTACCGCTCCTGTTCATCCTGAGATTGACAGCTCCGAAGACTTCTCAGAGAAAGTGGGTTGAAGGGACCTCCGAGGGTGGCACCTTTTTGGCATTAGCTTCCACCTTGCAAATCACCATCCCAGATACCCTCACACTGATGGGCCCAGTTAGTGGTGAGGTTTCTGGGTCACACTCTGGTGAACACGACACATCTGATAATGTACATCGGTTGGAGGAGGGATCATCTGAGGCCTCTGGCATGCAAGGGCATGCCAGGGACAAAGACTCAGCTGGCCCCAGGCTACATGCTGGTCCGTGGAGATCACTTCTCCCTCAGGTGCTGGAGATGCAGCAAAAGAGCCAGGGAATGCAGGAGGGGCTGACGGCCACACTGGACCAACTGCGAGGCTGTTGGGCGGAGTCCCAAAGCTTTCACGTGGAGACTAGCTAGTACCTGTCTTGCATGGTTCCCAGCCAACACTGCAAGGGTGGCAGTGGAAAGCCTGGGGCAGGAGATCTTCACCATCAGTAGCAGGTTCCAAGCAATGACCGAGTCACAGCAGACCATAACGGTGTCCCAGAGGGGCTGCCGCTGAGTCACAGCAGGCCACTGCTGAGGGACTCAACAGGTTTCTCGAGGTTTTGTGACCAACGGCTAAGAGGCTTGAGAGCTTGCAGGAGACCCAGTGGGACAGTGCCATAGCAACAGCCCTCGAGAATGTGACCAAGTCAAAGAGGGTCATGGCTGAGGGGCTGCAGAGCATGGCCCAGTCTCAGAGGGTACTCGTTGCGGCTACTGACAGCTGATCTCCGACTCAGGTAGCCATCACTGATGGCTTCATAACCATAGGTAGGATGCAAGCGGTCCTCCAGGACTGGCAGGAGCAGATAACGCTGGAGCTTCTGGAGTTCACTGTAGAAGCAGCACCATCCCATGGAGTGGCCCAGGGGCTCACAGGAACCCCAAGGAAGGAGGAAGGGCTCTAGTCCATGCCTGAGCCTTCCAGCCAGGAGACTGTGGCTGTGGCTATATCTTTTGACTCCCCCCTTCCTGACACCGGGGCATCTCAGGCGCAGCAGGATGAAGAGGGTGTCTTAGAAATGTCCTAGACATCTGGGAGCCGGCCAGGGCTTTCCACAGGGTGCCCGCCAAGCGCATCACAGGCCTCAGGGTCAGGTAGGCAACTGGCCCCCTCCACCTCCGGTGTACATCTTGGAGAGACACCAAGTCGTAGTGGTAGGCCATGGAAGGTTAGGAAGTTGTAGTTGCACCAAGATGGTCTTGGGTGAAGAGCTGCACTGATTAGATGTCTTATTAGCAATTTTCTGCTTTCTATTCACACAATTTTATGTCTGAACTTATTATTTAAACATTTTTATTGTAAACAATAAATGTTTTTTCACCACTCACCTGTGACTAAGATTTACTTCGAACAGGAACGCTGTTACCCTGACAATCATCAGAGGGATGCTTCATGTTGATATCAGCTGGGGAGGCCCCTCAATGCTGTGTCACTGAAAACATGAAGCCATTGATTCCCCAGAACCCATGAGAAATTCACTCCCCTTCCCAACCTGCCCCAGGACCCTGTATGGGCTTTACAGACCCCTTACCTGCTACACAGATGTGGGTCCAGGTGCCAGCGTGCATGCGGAGTTCGAGTAGGAACCAGACTACATTGCACGGGCATCACCATAATGGTGCTTAATGAGTCGTCATCACCCTCCTGCCTGCTAAAGAAACTCACAAATACAGCACACCCAGGCCCATCACTCTGGTGTTAAAATGTTGTGAAGATAATAGGACATTGGCGGGGGTGGTAGAGTTAATGGAGCCCACATACAGAAACACAGGCTCCTAATGAGCAAGGCACCGGGTGATCAGGGCATCCCTTGCCGCCCTTGCATGCCCAATCCTTGCTGCCAGCCCTCCAGCGCCTGGGTGGTGCGCTCAGCATTGTCCTCCTCCTCTTCCTCCTCCTCCGACTGGGCAGCCTACTACCCAGCGACGCCAGGCAGGTCAGCCTCCACATCCTCCTCCTCCTCCAAAAGGTCTCCTTGCTGCTGGGCCAGGTTGTGAAGAGCACAACACGCCATCACAATGTGGGAAGAAATCAGAGGGCTGTACTGTAGAGCACACCAGAGCGATCCAGGCACCTGAACCACATTTTCAGGAGTCCTGTGCACCTCTCCACTATCGCGTGGGTGCCAAAGTGGGCCTCATTATATTGGGTCTCTGCCTCAGTCTCAGGCCTTTGCACAGGCGAGATCAGTCAGGTCCGAAACGAATAACCCATGTCACCCATGAGCCATCCCTGCACCCTGGGTTCCTTCTCAAAGGTCTCAGATATGTCTGAGCTCCTCGGTATAAAACTGTTGTGAATGCTGCCGGGGTGTCTGACACAATTGTGCATGATGTTCATCTTGCGGTCACAAACCCATTGCATGTATATGGAATTGAATCCCTTTCTATTCATGAATAGCCGAGGAATCTGAAGCGGGGCCTTGAGGGCAACCTGGGTGCAGTCTTTCACCTATTGCGCATTAGACATCCCCGCAATGGACACGAATCCTGCAGCCAGGGCTTCCTGCTGGGCCTGGTCCAGGTCAAATTTGATATACTGGCTAGTCAGGCACACCAGACTTCCGTGACTTCCTTCAACGTGGGCGTGAACAGCTGACTGAGAAATACTGCAAGCATCTCCACTGGGGGTCTGGAAGGAATCAGTGGCATAAACATTTAAAGCAGCCGTCAATTTGACAGCCACCGAGAGTGGGTGCCCCATCCCTCTGCCCTGAGGTGCCAGGTCCTAAAACAATTGGCACAGACATTGCATTGTCTCCTTTTGGAGCTGGAGGCATCAGTGGCACTGCACTGAGTTCTAAGGTTCCATCTCCAGCCACATTTACATTTGAGCTCCAGATCCATACTGATCTTCCTGCTTTCCATCAGTTCATCTATCTAAAATTAGGGAAGCTCTTCCATAACAAAAGTGGAAGATGAAAAAGATACACAATCATCATGCTAGCATTAAGCTTTCCAAATTAGCTGTAGGACACCAGGTCCCGATGCATAATCCTGTAATGGGTACAACTGCAGGGTTTGACCAGAATCATATCTGTAAAAGTTCACTACTTTTACTAGTGCCAAACTATGTCAAACTAGAGGTCAGATCAGTGCAGTCCATGTTTCCAGATCGATGGAAGATGCAAACCAGACAAGATTGAAGATGAAACCTCAGGTAGAGTCTCTTTCCTCAGAGAAACGTCCATACAGGTCTGTTTTGGTTCTCAAGCGTTGTTTACGTGGAAAAGGGGGATGTGGTGTGTATACTTTTAAATGGGATGGTTAAGTTTCTAAGTATTCAACTTGACTAAAAAGGGTTCTGTACAGTGTAGACATCTCTGTCTATGTAGAAGTATCCTTGAATAAAGAATCCACATTAATGTGTCACTGATCCCATCTTGAATGGCCAATATCTTGTGTGCACAGTCACAGATATCACAGAGGCTGACAATACACAACATACTGGACAATGTACCATGGAAAGTGGGAGCAATAAATGAAAGCAGAAACGTAGTGTGGATGCTGAAACATCAGCAAGCTGTTTCTAATTTCAGGTGGTGTTGATGATACAGGGAGAATCTGCCCTCTTGTGGAAAAGAACATGTTTTGTTGTGAACAGCATTCAAATACATTCAGCACTTACCCCAGTAAGTTAGCTTTCACTTGTTAAAAATGGGGAGGGAAGAAAGAGAGGTCCAATTTTGAAACACTGATTGAAAAGTTCTGATTAAAAACCAACAAGGTTCAAAGAATTGAATTAAGATCAAAGACATTTCGAATACTCAGCAGCTCAGGCAACCATTGTGCAGAAAGAAAGTTAACATTTCCCTATGGCAGTTCATTAGAACTTGTTTTCATTATAGATTTGCAACAACTGTAGTATTTTCTTTCTAATTTAAAGCACTGCATTAGTGATAGGTGATTCGATAGTTAGGAGAATAGATAGGCATTTCTGTGGCTGCAGTAGTGAACACAGAATGTTGTTTTGCCTCCCTGGTGGGAGTGTTAAGGAGGTGGAGATGCCGGCATTGGACTAGGGTAAACACGGTAAGAAGTCGCACAACACCATGACTACCATCGATACCGCAAACTGCTGGCTCCAAATGGAGAGGATCTCCAAGAAGATTGCGATATCGACACGGAGGTTGGGCTTTAACCTGGTGTTGTGAGACTTCTTATAATGTTAAGGATGTCATTGAAAACACTGAGTAGCAGCCAGCCAGCAGTAGTAGTCCATATTGGTATGAACAGAGGCAAAAAGAGGGATGTGAAATGTGGTCCTGCAGTCAGAATTCAGGGAGATAGGTAGGAAATTAATCAAGAGTTGTAATCTCCAATTTACTCCCAATGCCATGCTTCTAATTTCATTGCAGTGTTAATGTAAGCCTACTTCTGACACTAATAAATAAACTAAAACTAAACAATTGAGTACAGAAATAGGATGATAAATCAGATGGTGTACAAGGGTGGGCTTGACATTTTTGGGACATTGAGACTGGCTCTGGAGGACATGGGACCTGAACAGGCCAGATGGGTTTCTTCTCAATAGATGTGGGATTCAGTTCCTCGTGGAATGTTTTGTTAGCCTTGTTGAGGAGGGATTAAACAAACTTAACAAGGATATGGGAACTAGGAAATAATAAGAACATAAGAACATAAGAAATAGGAGCAGGAGTAGGCCATCTAGCCCCTCGAGCCTGCCCCGCCATTCAATAAGATCATGGCTGATCTGTCGTGGCTCAGTTCCACATTCCCGCCCTCTCCCCATAACCCTTAATCCCCTTGCCTATCAAAAACCTATCAACCCGCGTCTTAAAAATATTGAGCGAGGCAGCCTCCACCACTTCAACAGGCAGAGAATTCCAGAGATTCACCACCCTTTGAGTGAAGAAGTTCCTCCTCAACTCCGTTCTAAACCGCACCCCCCTTTATCTTGAGGCTGTGCCCTCTAGTCCTAAATAATGTCACATGGCGTTGTTTACCGTCGCGTTGAGCCCAATTTTGGGTGTGAAAATTTGGTAAAGTGGGGTGTGAAGTGAGTAGCACAATCTGCGTTCGTTTTTGCATTGGTTCACACTTCACCATGGCCAAAATATCGGAATGATAGGCAACCCACCTAAAATGGGCGCAACATCAATTTAAATATTTTTGCATATATTTTAATCCAATTAGTGAGCTTCATTCCCCACTTTACCATCCCGTTCGCCCAATCTGGATCAGTCTGGAACAGGCATGCTCTATAAAAGCCGATTCTGGTGTTCCATCAGGGAGAGTTCGTGAGGAGGTAAGTGCCTACCATCAGACGGCTCTACCATGGCAAAATGGCATAAATTCAGAATAGATCTCGGAACTCAAAACTGGACAACCATGAGGGTAGATGGAAATTTGTAATCTCACAATCAATAGATCAGATCTAAGCTCTGCAGTCCTGCAACATCCAGCCATGAATGGTAATGGATAATTAAAAAACATCCTGGAGGAGCATGCTTCACAAATATCCTCGTTGGACTATCTACATAGTGTTTCATGAAGCCCTCCTGGATGCTCCTTACAAATTCTGCCCTATCCATGCCCCTAGCACTAAATGAATCCCAGGCAACATAGGGGAAGTTCAAATCTCCCACCACCACAACCCTGTTACTTTTTCACCTTGCCAAAATCTGCCTACATATCTGTTTCTCTATCTCCCGCTGGCAGTTGGGCGACCTATAGTGAACCCCCAGCACAGTGATTACAGGCTTCCTATTCCTGAACTCTACCCATATTGCCTCGCTGTATTAGCCCTCTGAGGTGTCCTCCTGCAGCACAGCTGTGATATTCTCCTTAACCAGTAATGCAACTCTCCCACCAATTTTACATCTCCCTCTATCCCACCTGAAACATCTGTATCCTGGAGTGTTAAGCTGCCAATCCTGTCCTTCCCTTCACCAAGTCTCTGTAATGGCAACAAGGTCATAGTTCATGTTATTAATCCAAGCTCTAAGTCCATCTGTTACACTTCTCGCATTGAAACAAATGCACTTCAGTCCACCAGATCCTCTTTGAGTAGCAACCACACTCTGCCTGTTATTCTCTGAGCCTTATTGGCCCTGCTCTCTGCTTCCCCTTCAGCCAATTCACTTTTGCTTTGGTTCCTACCCTTCTCCCCCCTGTAAAACTAGTTTAAATCCTTCTGTATGACAATAGCAAACCTCCCAGCCAGAATGTTGATGCCCTTCCAGTCCTTCTTGTACAGGTCCCACCTAGTGTGGAAGAGACCCCAAATGGGTCAGATATCTGAAACCCTCCCACCAGCCACGTGTTAAGCTGTACTGTCTCCCTATTCCTAGCCTCACTAATACGTGGCACAGGAAGTAATCCTGAGGTTACAACCCTAGAGGTCCTACTTTTTAACTTTCTAACTCCCTAAACTGCTGCTGCAGGATCTCATCACTCTTCCGACCTATGTCGTTAGTACCAATTTGTACCATGAGCTCTGGCTATTCACCTTCTCCCTTCAGAATATTTTCTCCCCAGTCAGAGACATCCTGGACCCTCGCACCAGGGAGGCAACATACCATCCTGGAGTCTCTTTCACGTCCACAGAAGCGCCTAACTGCACCCCTGACTAGAATCACCCCCATAACTATTGCTCTAGTGCTCAGGCCCAGGATATCACTGTAGAAGTTCCTCAAGGTAGTGTCCTGGTCCCAACCATCTTCAGCTGCTTTATCAATGACCTTTCCTCCATCATAAGTCAGAATTGGGGAGTTTGCTGATGACATTCAGCAATATTCGCAATGCCCCATATACTAAAGCAATCCATGTCTATATCCAGCAAGACCTGAACAACAGTCAGGCTTGGACTAATAAGTGGCAAGTAACATTTTGCCTCACATGTACCTGGCAATGACCAGCTCCAACGAGAACTGATGTAGCCATTGTCCCTTGACATTCAAATGGGCGGCACAGTAGCATAGTGGTTAGCACTGCTGCTTCACAGCTCCAGGGACCTGGGTTTGATTCCTGGCTTGGGTCACTGTCTGTGTGGTGTTTGCACATTCTCCTTGTGTCTGTGTGGGTTTCCTCTGGGTACTCTGGTATCCTCCCACAGTCCAAAGATGTGTGGGTTAGGTTGATTGGCCATGCTAAAATTGCCCCTTAGTGCCCTGAGATGCATTGGTTAGAGGGATTAGTGGGAAAATATGTAGGCTTATGGGGGTAGGTTTTGGGTGGGATTGTGGTTGGTGCAGACTCAATGGGCCAAATGGCCTCTTTCTGTGCTGTAGGGTTTCTATGATTTCTATGATTCAATGGCATTACCATTGCTGAATCCCCCATTATCACTGGGGGTGGGGTTACCATTGACCAGAAATGGAACTGGACCAGCTATAAAAATACTGTGGCTACAAAAGGAGGTCAGAAGCTGGGAATTCTGCAGTGAGTAACTCCTGACTCCCCAAAGCCTGTCCACCGTTTATAGGGCACAAGTCAGGAGTGTGATGGAATACTCTCCACTTGCCTGAAAGGAAAGTGTTAAATTAAAAGCGGAGGCGTTTAGAGTAGCTAAGAGTAGTGGGCGAGAAGAGGATTGGGAGAGGTTTAAATGTCAACAAAGATTGACAAAGAAGTTGATAAAGAAGGGGTGATAAAGAAGGGCAGGAGAAACTATGAAGCTGGGCTAGCGCTTAATATAAAAAAGGATAGCAAGAGTTTTTATAAATATATAAAAAGGAAGAGGCTGGCTAGGGTGAACATTGGTCCCTTAGAGGATGAGAAGGGGGACTTAGTGGTAGGGGATGGAGATATGGCTGAGGTCCTGAATAACTTTTTTGTTTCTGTCTTCATGGAGGAGGACGTGAATAATTTGCCGGGTGTTAGAGATGGAAAGGTGGTAGGACTGGAGGGTCTTAATGACATTACTGTTACTAGAGAGGCGGTGCTTGACAGACTGGAGGAGCTGATTGTGGACAAGTCGCCAGGACCTGATGGAATGCATCCGAGGGTTCTGAAAGAAATGGCGGAGGTGATAGTGGATGCCTTGGTGGTTATTTTCCAGACGTCGCTGGATTCCGGGGAAGTGCCGGAAGATTGGAAAGCGGCTAATGTTACGCCGTTGTTTAAGAAGGGTGCCAGGCAAAAGGCAGGGAATTATAGGCCGGTTAGTTTAACGTCTGTTGTAGGAAAAATGTTAGAATCCGTCATCAAGGAGGAAATAGCGAGGCACCTTGAGAGGAATTGCTTGATAGAGCAGACGCAGCACGGTTTCGTTAAAGGGAAGTCGTGTCTGACAAATTTACTGGAGCTCTATGAGGATGTGTCTAGGGTGGTGGATAGAGGAGAGCCGGTGGATGTGGTCTTTCTTGATTTTCAGAAGGCGTTTGACAAGGTACCTCACAAGAGGTTATTGCAGAAGGTCGGGGACATGGAGTTGGGGGTAGGGTGTTAGCGTGGATAGAGGATTGGTTGTCAAATAGGAGGCAGAGAGTGGGGGTCAATGGGTGCTATTCGGATTGGCGGATGGTGACTAGTGGAGTGCCCCAGGGGTTGGTGCTGGGGCCTCAGCTATTTACCATTTATATAGATGATCTGGAGGAGGGAACCGAGTGTAGGGTGTCGAAATTTGCTGATGACACCAAGATTGGTGGAACGGCAAATTGTGCGGAGGGTGTGGAGAGTCTACAGAAGGATCTAGTTAGGCTGGGCGAATGGGCCAGGAAATGGCAAATGGAATTTAATGTTGGCAAGTGCGAGGTGGTCCACTTTGGTAGGAATAATGGTAGGAAGGATTATTACTTACGTGGCGAAAAACTGCAGCAAGCGACGGTGCAGAGGGACCTTGGGGTCCTTGTGCATGAGTCGCAAAAACCCAGCTTGCAGGTGCAGCAGGTGGTCAGGAAGGCGAATGGGATGCTGGCCTTCATAGCGAGGGGGATTGAATATAAAAGTAGGGAGGTCTTGCTGCGGCTGTATAGGGCATTGGTGAGGCCGCAGCTGGAGTACTGTGTGCAGTTTTGGTCGCCGTACTTACGCAAGGATATTTTGGCCTTGGAGGGAGTGCAGAGGAGGTTTACTAGGCTGATACCGGAGTTGGGGGGGTTGAGCTATGAGGAGAGGCTGAATAAACTAGGCTTGTATTCGTTAGAGTTTAGAAGAATGAGGGGAGATCTCATTGAGACGTATAAGATGATGAATGGGATGGATAGGATAGAGGTGGAGAGACTCTTCCCGCTCAGAAAGGATAGTAGGGCTAGGGGGCACAGCCTCAAGATAAAGGGGGGCGGGGGCGGTTTAGAACGGAGTTGAGGAGGAACTTCTTCACTCAAAGGGTGGTGAATCTCTGGAATTCTCTGCCCGTTGAAGTGGTGGAGGCTACCTCGCTAAATATTTTTAAGACGTGGGTTGATGGGTTTTTGATAAGAGAGGCGATTAAGGGTTATGGGGAGAGGGCGGGAATGTGGAACTGAGCCACGACAGATCAGCCATGATCTTATTGAATGGCGGGGCAGGCTCGAAGGGCTAGATGGCCTACTCCTGCTCCTATTTCTTATGTTCTTACGTTAATACTCCAACAGAAACTGAGCACCATCCAGGAAACAGCAGTTCACTTTATTGATACCCCATCCACCATGGTAAACAAACACTCTCCCACTAACACATAATGACAGCAACGTGTACCATCGAAAAACACACTGCATCAACTCACCGATGCTCCTTGGAGAGCATTTTCCAAACCTGTGACCTCTACTACCTTGAAGGAAAAGGGCAGTGGATGCATGAGGTTCCCCTGCAATTTACTCACCATCTTGACTTGGAAATACATCACCATTCCTTCAGTCACGCTGCGTGTAAACTCCCTCCCTAACGACACTGTGGGTGTACCTACACCTGAGGGATGGCAGTTGTTCAGGAAGGCTTACCACCATCTTCTCAAGGGCACCGAGGAATGGGTAATAAATGCCCACATCCCTTGAAAGAATAAACAATGATTAAAAATTGTTTCTTTTGAAAGCTTAACCATCTTAGTTTCAGATATGTCATTGCTGCTCAGGTTTTACTTACCTGACTGAATCGACAAGGCGGCTGCCAGAGCAAGTCATCCTGACAAGCAAAGGTGGATTGCGTCTTCCTCAAAAGTTAAAGTTTACATCTCCAGGCAGGATGTGGGCAGCAACTCTGATATAAAAGGCCCGAGTCCCAGTTCTAGGCGTTTAGCAGATAATCTAGACATTGCAATGCTGAGGGAGTGCTGCATTGTCAGGGGTGCCACTGTGACAGTTAATCTTGTAACCTTATGCTGCAGCAACATGCAGCCACATCGATGCACTTTGTGGATTATTGGCATTTTAACCCTTCCCTTTATTCTGCCTGTAATTAGCGCTGCTGCTGCCGATCCCGCTCCAAGCTGCCGGGATCCCGCCAGTTTTGAAGCCCTCCTTCCAACTTTCCAAAGCGTCCCCGTCTCCAGGCAACCGGAAGCTCGCAACGTCCCGTTTCCATGGTAACGCAAGCTCGGTGTTCGATTGCCACAGGAACCATCGCGGGGGAAGGTTCGGGGGTCAGTGGAGAGCGGATTGCATTGACTGTCCGAGGCCGGGAGCACAGAGCGGCAACACTCCCCCCCCCCCCCTCCACACACCCCGAGAATCAAACCCCCACTCCCAGGGGAAACAACCCACCCCAGGGTGATCCCCCTCGCCCAGAGTAACCTCCTCCACTCCCCATTCCCGGGGCAACACCCCTCCCCCACCTCCAGGGCAGCCCCACTCCGCCAGCCCCAGTATAACCAACCCCCTCCCCCATTCCAGACTAACTCCCCCACCCCCACAGCAAATCCCCTACCCCAGCTCCAGGGCAAGCCCTCCCCCAGGGCAATTCGCCCATCCGCAGGGGCAACCTCCTAACCCCAAACCGCTGGTGTAACCCCCCCCTTCCCCTCCCCACACCTCCTCCAAGAGCAACACCCCCCCCCCACCTCATCCCCCGGGCCATAACCCCTCTCCACCACAACTCCCGCTCCACCCCCGGACTCCCAGGACAACCAGCAACAAACAAGACGCCCACCCTCATTCTCGACGGGGCAGGAATCGGCACCGAGTTCCAGGGTCATCATCATCCCTCATGAGTTCACCGAGCGAGCGCCCTGAGGAGAAGCTGGAGGCGGTTATCCAGGTTAGACACAGCTACTACAGCCCTTCCTCTCCCACTCGCCAGTTACCATGTTGCAGACACGGAGGGGGAATTGTCCCCGATCTGCGGCAGTAGAGGAGATGGAGGGAGTTTGCAGACTGTCTAGTCCTTATCACTGGGGGAACTGTGCTGCTATCCTGAGACTGGGGACATCCCGGACAACACATCTGCCCCTCTGCAAGAAATGATGTAGAGATGCCGCTGTTAGACTGGGGTAAACACAGTAAGAAGTCTCACAACACCAGGTTTAAGTCCAACCAGTTTATTTGATCGTAATCCCACAAGCTTTCAGAAACGCTGTCAGGTGTGTGGAAGGTTCTGATCAGAGAAGGGCATGTAAAGGCACACACAGTTTACAGAATACTGATTAGAATGCAAGTCTTTGCAGCTAACCTGCTATTCAAGTCTTAAAGGTGCAGACAATGTGAGTGGAAATAGCATTAAGCATAGGTTAAAGAGAGGTGTATTGTCTCCAGACAGCACAGTAAGTGAGATTTTACAAGCCCAGGCAAGTCATGGGGGTTACAGATAGTGTGACATGAGCCCCAGATCCCGGTTGAGGCCATCCTCATGTGTGTGGAAGTTGGCTGTCAATCTCTGCTCAGCGACTCCGTGCTGTCGTGTGTCGTGAAGGCTGCTTTGGAGAACGTTTACCCGAAGATCAGAGACCGAATGCCTGTGACCGCCGAAGTGTTCACCAACACTGGCATAAAAATTGAAAGCGGCCATCAATTTGACACCCACCAAGGCGGCAGGGGGGAGGGGGTTTGTTTCGTGGTGGTATTGTGAAATTGAGTTTGCGAAATCAGAATTTAATGTTGGTAAAGATGTAAGAAAAATTGTAAAAATGCTAGAGGAAAAGAAACATTGTGTGGTCCTTTTAAAAGCTGATGTTTTGTTTCAGCGCTTGGAGTTTAAAATGTCAAGTACACCCAGGGCCCGATTTTATCTTCGCATTGCACCTGTTTTTGGGACCAAAACTTGGTAAAGTTGGGCATGAGGCAAGTTGTGTCATCCACGCCCTCCTCTGTGTTGGTTCCCCCTTTACCAAAGCCTGAAAATTTGCATGCATTTAAATTGACTTATTGGGCTGCCCACCCAACTTTACTGGCACTTCCCGCTATCTGGAAGCGGCACGAAACAGACATGCTCCACATGAGACAGATTCGGGTGCTCCATCAGTGAGAATTAATGAGAAGCTAAGTGCCGAGCAGCCGATAGCTGTCTGCTTGAGATTGGTGGGACGGCGGAAGGTAGGTCTGATGCCGCTCTGCTTGAGATCGGTATGGTGGGAGGCTAGTTGGGTCCGACAGCTCTCTTCTTGAGATCAGTGCGGTGGGGAGAAGGTGGGTCCAGTGCCAGTTTGCTTGAGATTGGTGGGGAGGAAAGAGGGGTCTGCTGCCACTTTGCCTGATTGGTGAGGGGGAAGGGCCGTGATCTGTCTAGGTGGTGGGGGTATGGAGGGGATAAGGGAGTCATTAATGTTGGTGGGGGGGTGGTGGAGCAATATCAGTGGAGGCCAGTATCCGGCCCAGGAGGGATGTGGCAGGGGAACTGCATTCTATTATTCTTTTTCTGAGCATGCGTAGTTGGAGGTGTCGGTCGGAGCTGCAGTGTTTCGAGTGTGTTAAACCGCGCCCACAGGCTTGTGCAGTGTGATTCAGAATTGCTGATATTTTTACAGGCAGAGTGCATATGGGGGTGCCTCAGAACGGGTCGAAAAGTTGGATCAGAAACACTCCCAGTACTTAGAATCATAATGATAAAATAGGGCTCCCCAGAGTCCAAGCATTTGTATCAAAAAGTGGAACAGTGGTCCTGACAAGGCAGCCTGTTTTTTTAAATTTTGCCCATTCAATATAACGCAGGCACTCATCTACCAAGAACCTATAAGATTTCAATTTGATGATGTTGACAACATCAGACTAATCCTATTGTAGGAAAATTGATAGGTCATAACAGGTATAAAAGTGAGTGCAGAGGGGGAAAAAAACAGGAAAAATGGGGAGAGCAACAGATGAACTGCCACCTCTCAAGCCTCAAGAGATGGAGAGTAGCCCTCAACTCTGCGAACTTCAGATTTTTTTTGAGAACACACCATCTAATTAGTGGAAGGTATCAAATAAGTAAGAACTTAAAGTAAGAGGAATCAACAGAGGAACTGCAAAAGATTCCAAGAACCACATATTTTGAGAGTTACTGAATTCTATTCTTATTTTCTTTTTGGTTAATGAATGAATACTTATTGGAACAACGTTCCATGAGAATCTTATTTGATTCGATACATCACTTGTTTAAAGTTCCCTGTTAATTAAGTAAGTAAGTTGTTTGGTGTTCATTTTAAAGTGAGTGTCAGGTATTTCTGTTAGTTAACCACCAAGTGTTACTGAAGAACAGTTTACACCTCCCCATATATTTTTAACAGATTATAAGGCAAAGTATTTCTCTTTGGGGGATTCGTTGTTAGTCCTCAAAAGGGGATCAACCTCCACATCGTATGTTGCGTTTCGTGTCGTGGGGGGCCTACGAGTGTGTGAGGGGGTGGGGTGCTGCTGTTGTTGATGGGGCCTGATTTTGGTCTCTTAGGACGGACCCGGGTCAGAGCACTGACCTTGGGTGTTAGCACTGATTCTGGCTCCTTGTAGTGGCAACAGCAAGCAATGCTGCTGGTGGGGATGGCTGGAAACTCTCTGAAATGGAAGTGTGACAGCCTTGGGACTTCTTAAGCAGCACTGTCTGTGGCCACGACTGCATGGGTTCTGGGTGTGTGTTTGTGGTTTGGGGGGAATGGTTGTGGGGGAGGGACTGTGTTTTCATTGTGGGGGGGTATGGGAAATGTGTGTTGCAAGGAGACTGTGGGAGAGGATAAGGGGAGTGTGTGTTGCTGGATGTCTGCTTGGGGGATATGGGGAGTGTCTATTGCTGGTGGGCTATGCGGTGTACGGGCAGTGTGTGTTACAGGGCTGGGGTGAACAGAGTTCTCATTCTCATTCATTATCCTCTCCTCTTCCCTAAATTCCACCCCCCTCTTTATATTGAGGAGATCACTTTTGTAAAGCAACCCATTAATTTTTGGTTGTGGCTAGAGCTGAGGAGGAGGAGCAGGAGGATGAATTGTGAGCAGGGGAGGCCCAGGCCTTACCACTCGCAGGGGTAGAGGATGATGGCCACCGGAGGCAGGACGTGGCCTTCATTTGTCCTGAGGTTGAGGGGCTGGAGAAAGACAGAACAGAGGTTCTCAGCAGTTCCGCATGCGAGCGTCCTTCAAGCAAGTTTCGGGCATTGCTTGCTGCTGAAGGCTCCTGCTCTGAAAGGAGAGAGTGCGACACCTGTGCACTATAATGACTTTCCATCCCAGTGCTTCTTTTTCCTTTAACTGAGGATTCCCCTCCATTATGGTAGCTGGGGCCCTCAACTGAATCCATCCAATTTCCTGTATTTCTACCTTTCACCCTTTCGTTTCCTGAACTTCAAACTTTATCCCCTTGTCCTCATCTCTCCAACTCCCCAGCCTCCACTATTTTTGCCATCTCCAGTATGTTGCAACAACTTAATATATCTTTCCTCCCTCCCCTTTCAACATTCCAATGGTTTATTCCCTCAGTGAAATCCCTACCGACACACAATCATCTCTGACTTCTCTTTCCCACATCCGCAACACCTCTCATGCAAGTGCAGGAGATGCAGTCGCTGCATTTTTACCTCCTCCCTCCCACTGTGCAGGGCCCCAAACAAGATTCCTTGGTGAAACATGATTTACTTGTACTTTTTTTTCGAGTTAGTATTCTGTATTTGCTGCTCACAACGCAATATGCTTCACTTCATTCGGTGTTTGGACTCGATTTGCAGCCCAGTTGGATTATAACAACCATGTTTTCGGTACAGTCTGCTAACTTGGCAACCATACTTCAATCGGCATCACCTCATCCAACACAGGCCGTGATCTTCAGTCTGCTTCAACCCATCCAATATACGATGTGAGCTGCGGTCTGCTTTACCCCATCCAGTGTTATACTCATGTTGTAGTTGTCTCACTCCAGAGAGCATATGCAGTAATTTCACACTTGTCATCACCCAAACCAGGAGAAGTTTCCCAAAATTGTTGATCTGGGCAGGATCCCTCAATTTATCTCCATCTGGCTGGGGTATCCTCAAATCGCTACAATCCTGGATGAGGAGGGCAGAACGGTATCTTTATTCAATTCTCCTCTATTGTTTGCAGCAAAATTTAATCTGAAAAGGATCACGTTCCGTGGACACCTTTCCCCAGGCCCAATAGTTATGACTTAAAAAGAGCCGATTTAACCAGCCTTTCTTGAGTTAAAGATAAAGTGAGTTTATTATTTATGAAAGGCAAGAAAATGGGAAAACAAATGGGAAAAACATTCATACAGATTAGAAGACAGGATTGAGTTCAACGGAAGTAAATATATATAAAAAAATGTATGTGTAACAGCTCTTGACTTGTGAAGAATAGATGATTGACTGTTGCGGCCATTATGATTCACAACTTCAGCAGAGCTGACTTTAGTTGTCAAGTAGTGAGTTTTGAGGGTTCCAGTAAAGTTGACTTTCGCACATGAATGGTGGGCTTTGTGATTCTGGTGCTCTGTAGTGCGGCGGAGAAGTTTTGCGGTTTGGTTTTCAGCTGCGGCCTTTGCTGATTTGATTCACATCCAAGTCAGAGAGAATGAGAGACAGAGATTCCTGCAAAATGAGTATTTGTAGGCATACTGTGAATTACCTGAGTGAATCGATTTGATATTAATAATCAAATTTAGATGGGCATTTTACTGCTTCAGAAATAGGCGAATGTAATTTAAACACCAATAATTCAAAATCAGCTTTCCAGATATGATGGGGAAATTAATCAACACACAAGCATGATGGGTAAGCTGCAGCATACTGTGGGAACCCACATAAACAATTGTAGGTTGCACAAGTCTAATTGCTCTCACATCCATGTATGAACAAAATAATAAAGAGAAAGCAAATAGTCATGGATATCCTAGTGTGAGCCAGGAGGGTCAAATTACAATGATAAGGGGCTATCTGTCGTGCTTCCTCCACTACTAACTGAACAATCTATCTGTGTAAGCCATTTTTTTAATGTTTTAACTGATTTAGTGATGTATGTGTATGAGGCTTAGTGTTATAACCTAAAGATATAAATTGTGGTCCAAACGCTTGGAACTGGTGAGAAGTCCTCAGAGGACAGAAGTGCTATGCTTCTTGATATGTCTGTGAATAAATTTTAGTTACTGCAGCCTACAGAACTGAGTGGTTGCAATCTTTCAGCATAACAGTGCTTGCTGGCTTTAACTTCTGTGTTAAAACTTCCAGCACTCGTTGTCACAGCACACACACACACACACACACACACGCACAACTTGGGCAGCTTTTCAGCTGGCTTTTAACTCATTCTTTGTATATTCCAAGCAGGAAAGTAAATCCACAAAATCCATCTGGTTAATACATATAGAATCTCATGATGAGATGACCTATTTGTCTATTTTCCTCCACTGGAGATGGCAATTAGCTTCTGAATGATTTTTAGAAGTTGCCAAGTTGAGTTTACATCGAATGTAAAAAAAATGCTGGAAGGAAAACATTGCATGATCCCTTTAAAAGCTGGTATTTTGTTTTAGTACGTGGAGATTTAAAATACAAAGTACATCCAAAGTCAAAGCTGAAACATTTGTATCAAAAAATCAAGCAGTAGTTTTGACAAGGCAACTTCCTTGTGTTTGAATTTTGCCCAATCAATTTAAAGCAGGCATTCAGCTACCAAGAACATGTAAGATTTGAATTTTATGTTATTGAAAATAGGATTGGTCAAAATCCTATAGTAGGAGAAATGATAGGTCATCACAGGTATAAAAGAGACTGCAAGGGGAAAAACAGATAAAATGCCACCAGTCTCAAAGGGGTAGCTCTACACATTACCAGCTTTATATATCTCTTAAGAGAACACACCTTCTAACCAGCGAAAGGTATCAAATCAAAAAGAACTCACAGACAGAGAAATCAACTGATAAACTCCATTTTATTTGGCATGTTACTTGTTTAGTCAAAGTTCCCTGTTAGTTAAATAAATACATCTTTAAGTGTTCATCTGAAAATGAGTGTCAGATATTTCTGTTAGTTACGCACTAAACATTACTGAAGGACAGTTCAGCTTCCCACAGGGTGTTTTTTTCCTTCATTATGACACACTGAACATCACTACATGCAAGTAGAGCCTCTAAGTGCAGCATGGTGGCTGAGTGATTAGCACTGCTGCCTCACAGTGCCAGGGACCCAGATTCAATTCTAGCCTTGGGTCACTGTGTATGTAGAGTTTGCAAGTTCTCCCTGTGTCTACATGGGTTTCATCTGGGTGGTCCAGTTTCTTCCCACAGTCCAAAGATGTGCAGGTTAGACGGATTGGCCATGGTAAGATTGCCCTTTGGTGTCCCAAGCTGTGTAGGTTGGATGGATTAACCATAGTAAATGTGTGGAGTTAAGGGAATGGGGCAAGGGAGTGGGACTGGGTGGGTAATGATGCATATCTTCCAAATGCCAGCGGATATCCATGGTCCACCAGAAATGTTTGGGGGTTTGCCTACCCTGAAAAGTTGTGCCAGAACTCACGATGCGAGCAGAAGTCTTCATTCTTCAGTGAAGTCATCTCTGCAGACTCAGCGCAATGGAAGAAACCCTAATCATGTCTGCTTATGACACGGCCAGATTGGGAATGTCCATTGAAGTCCAGTTTGGAACTCACAGTTTTACATTGAAAACACAGAAGGATTTTCCTGCTGTGATTAAAGATATGTTATAGTTTTTAAAATTGTTTTTAAAACAATTTAAGTTAAGTAGTTAATACTATTGCTATTGGCTCATTTAAAAAGTACTTTTTTAGTGATTGAAGATGAGTATTATTTAATGTAAAAATAGGTTTCGTTATTTGTTCTAAATCTGTGAAACTATTTAACCCTGCATTATATTATTATACCACTTTCTATTTGGCATGCTTTAGTGTGCATATGTTTTAATTTAGAACATTCTAAATCTGGGAAACTATTTGAGCATGCATTTTATTATTATAATAGTTATATAATTGTACGTAATTTAGATTATGGAAGCTAAAAATTTAATTGAGAAGATGAGACGATAGAACTTTCTGGACCATGATTTGGATGCCTGCATGAGATTGAACAAAGGGGAGTTCACATTTTCCATTAAACTACAAAATTATGCAAATACTTTATTGAAATATACAGAACTCTTATATATTCCTAAACATAAGAATTATAAATGGAATAAGCATGCCAGAAGAATACTAATGATAAACACATTTAGATTTTCCATGGCCTAAAATGTTGCATAAGGTAGATTCTTAAAATAGGGTTAAACACTGCTGAACACTTGCAAAATCCAAATGCTGAAACTTATTCTAGACTCCCCAACCAGGGAAAACATTTTTTCTCTATCTACTCACACCAGCCTTGCTAGAACTTAATACGTTTCAATCAGATCTCTTCTCATCCTTCTGAACTAGCGAAGACAGGCCATTTGAACCAATCTTTCCTCATACAACAGTCCCACCAACCCTGGCACCAGCCAAGTGAACTTCCATTGCAATTGCTCTATGGTAAGTATTTGCTTTCTTAGGTGGGGAGAGCAAAACTGCATGAAATACTTTAGGTGTTGTCTCACCAAGGCCCTGTACAACTTCAGTAAGACATAAATCATTTTTAACTCATTTCTGCTGTTAAAAGGTTGTATCATGGTCAATGTAGAGTTGAGTGGACAAAAAGCAGAGTTGCCTCTCCATATGGTTGGCTGTAATTTTGCATCTCTATATAAGAGATCAAGGTTGGAGGAGATAAAGCTCAACTGGACTGCTGTCACCAGAGTGTTCAATGCTAAAACAGACCTACAGTGCATTCTGGATAAATACAAGAGTGTATTTGAAGAGACACCTGGCTCAATTGAAGGAGTTCAAGTAAATTCAAGATAAAGACTAATGCTCAACAAAATGTCTCAAAGCAAGAGCAGTGCCATATGCAATTCACCCAAAGGTCAAAGTTGAATTAGCATGACTTGTTAACTTTGGTGTGTTAGAGCCGGTTGCGATGAGTGACTGGGCTACCCCCATCGTACTTGACATAAAACCAGATGGTTCAATTCATATTTGTGGTGATTTTAAAACAACAATAAATCCAATGTTGTATGTTTATCAATATCCACTTCTTTTAATTGAAGATTTGTTTACTGGGTTATAAGGTGAGTAGAATTCAGCATGATTGATTTTTCACAAGCATGTAGCTGCTGAATTGCAGCCATTGTTTACTGTCGTAATTCATAAAGGTTCCTTGGGAGCACAACAGAGAGGGAGCGACTGGTGAGAGGAGAGCTTGTGAGTAAGTTACTGTGTTTTTTTTTAAACTAACGTCTCTAGCTTTTTTTAAAATTTTAAACCGGATACAGGAAGTGGGCATAGGGAGGCCTGGGAAGTAATTTTTTTTTCTCTGGACCCCCATAAATTGGTAGTTCCCAGCTGATTACAGCTGCAGGAGGTGCATCCATTTGCAGCTCCTTGAGGACCGTGTTAGGGCCCTGGAGCTGGAACTGGAGGAACTAAGAATTATTCGGGAAGCAGAGGCAGCTATCGACAAAAGTTACAGAGAGATAGTTACTCCTAAAAGTGATGCATGGGTGACTGCTAGAAGGGATAAGAAGCAGTCAGAGCAGCGATCCCCTGACGCTGTTCCTCTCCAAAATGAGTACTCTGATTTGGATGCTGTTGGGGAGGGAGACTCCACCAGGGTAAGCCATGGAGTACAGGTCTCAGGAGTAGAGCCTGTCTTTGATGCTCAGGTGGGAAGGGGGAAGAAAAGAACAGGATTAGTGATTGGGGATTCCATAGTTAAGGGGATAGGTAGGAGAGTCTGTAGGAACAAGCGAGACTCGCAGTTGGTATGTTACCTCCCAGGTGCCAGGGTCCATGATATCTCTGATCGAGTGTTTGAGATCCTTAAGGGGGAGGGGAACCAGCCCCACGTTGTGGTTCATGTAGGCACCCATGACATAGGTAGGAAAAGGGACGGGGATATAAAACAGAAATTCAGAGAGTTAGGGTGGAAGCTTAGGGCTAAAACAAGCAGAGTGGTTATCTCTGGTTTGTTACCTGTGCCGCGGGATAGCATGGAGAAGAATAGAGAGACAGAACATTTGAACTCGTGGCTAAAGGGATGGTGCAGGAGGGAAGGGTTCAGATACTTGGACAATTGGGGCTCATTCTGGGTTGGTGGGACCTCGACAAGAGGGATAGTCTGCACCTGAACCAGAGGGGTACTAATATCTTGGGGGGAAAATTTGCCAGTGCTATTCAGGGGGGTTTAAATTGATCCAGAGTGCGGATGGGAACCTGAATTGTAGCTCCAATGTACAGGAGGATGAGAATAGGGAGGTCATGGATAAGGTTTCTAGGCCACAGCAGTGTATTGGCAGGCGGGAGGATGGTTTGAAGTGCGTATACTTTAATGCGAGGAGCATACGCAATAAGGTGGACGAACTTGCAGCCTGGATTGGTGCCTGGGACTTCGATGTTGTGGCCATTTCAGAGACATGGATAGAGCAGGGACAGGAATGGTCGCTGCAGGTTCCGGGGTTCAGATGTTTCAGTCAGAGCAGAGAAGGTGGTAGAAGGGGGGGAAGTGTGGCATTGTTAGTCAAGGACTGTATTACGGTGGCAGAAAGGACGTTTGATGTGGACCTGTCCATTGAGGTAGTATGGGCTGAGATTAGAAACAGGAAAGGAGAGATCACACTGTTGGGAGTTTTTTATAGGCCTCCAAAAAGTTCCAGAGATGTAGAGGAAAGGATTGCAAAGATGATCCTGCATAGGTGCGAAAGTAACAGGGTAGTTGTTATGGGGGACTTTAACTTTACAAATATCGATTGGAAAAGCTATAGTTCAAGCACGTTAGAGGGGTCAGTTTTTGCTCAATGTGTGCAGGAAGGTTTCATGACACAGTATGTAGGTAGGCCAACAAGAGGTGAGGCTATATTGGATTTGGTACTGGGTAATGAACCAGACCAGGTGTTAGACTTGAAGGTAAGCGAGCACTTCGGTGATAGTGACCACAATTCGGTTACGTTTACCTTAGTGATGGAAAGGGATAGGCATATACCGAAGGGCAGAAGTTATAGCTGGGGGAGAGGTAATTATGAGGCTATTAGGCGAGATTTAGGATACATAGGATGGAGTCGGAAATTGCAGGGGCTGGGAACATCTGAAATGTGGAGCTTATTCAAGGAGCAGGTACTGCGAGTCCTTGATAAGTATGTACCTGTCAGGCAGGGAGGACGTGGTCGAGCGAGGGAACCGTGGTGTACTAAGGAAGTTGAATCTCTGGTGAAGAGGAAGAAGGAGGCTTATGTAAAGATGAGACATGAAGGCTCAGTTAGGGCACTGGAGAGTTATAAATTAGCCAGGAAGGAGCTAAAGAGAGAGTTAAGAAGAGCTAGAAGAGGACATGAGAAACTTTGGCGGATAGGATCAAGGAAAATCCTAAAACTTTCTACAGGTATGTCAAGAACAAAAGATTGGTTAGGGCAAGATTAGGGCCAGTCAGAGACAGCAGTGGGAAGTTGTGCGTGGAGCCTGAAGAGATAGGAGAGGTACTGAATAAGTATTTTTTGTCAGTATTCACGCAGGAAAAAGTCAGTGTAGTCGAGGAGAATACTGCGATACCAGGTAGTAAACTAGACGGGATTGAGAGTGTGAAAATAGATAAGTCCCCTGGGCCGGATGGGATTTACCCTAGGATTCTCTGGGAGGCTAGGGAGGAGATTGCAGAGCCTTTGGCTTTGATCTTCATGTCATCATTGGCTTCAGGTATAGTGCTGGAAGACTGGAAGATAGCAAATGTTGTCCCCTTGTTCAAGAAGGGGAGTAGAGACCATCCTGGGAATTATAGACCAGTGAGCCTTACTTCTGTTGTGGGCAACGTTTTGGAAAGAATTATGAGAGATAGGATTTATAATCATCTAGAGGGAAATAAATTGATTAGGGATAGTCAACACGGTTTTGTGAAGGGTAGGTCGTGCCTCACAAACCTTATCGAGTTTTTTGAAAAGGTGGATAAAAAGAGGTGGATAAGGGTAAGGCAGTTGACGTGTATATAGATTTTAGCAAAGTGTTTGATAAGGTTCCCCATGGTAGGCTATTGCAGAAAATGCAGATGCATGGGATTGAGGGTGATTTAGCAGTTTGGATCAGGAATTGGCTAGCTGATAGAAGACAGTGGGTGGTGGTTGATGGGAAATATTCAACCAGCAGTTCAGTTACAAGTGGTGTACCTCAAGGATCTGTTTTGGGGCCACTGCTGTTTGTCATTTTTATAAATGACCTAGATGAGGGTGTGGAAGGATGGATTAGTAAATTTGCTGACGGCACCAAAGTTGGAGGAGTTGTAGACAGTGAGGATGGATGTTACAGTTTGCAGAGGGACATAGATAAGCTGTAGAGCTGGGCCAAGAGGTGGCAGATGGAGTTTAATACGGAAAAGTGTGAGGTGATTCACTTTGGTAAGAGTAACAGGAGTACAGAATATAGGGCTAATGGAAGGACTCTTAGTAGTGTTGATGAACAGAGAGATCGTGGGGTACATGTGCATAGCTCCCTGAAAGTTGGCACCCAGGTTGATAAGGTTGTTAAGAAGGCGTACGGTGTGTTAGCTTTTATTGGTAGAGGGATTGAATTTCGGAGCCGTGAGGTCATGTTATAACTGTACAAAACTCTGGTTCGGCCGCAGTTGGAGTATTACGTACAGTTCTGGTCACCACATTATAAGAAAGATGTGGAGGCATTGGAAAGGGTGCAGAGGAGGTTTACCAGGATGTTGCCTGGTATGGTGGGAAGGTCTTATGAGGAAAGGCTGAGGGACTTGAAGTTATTTTCATTGGAGAGAAGGAGGTTACGAGGTGACCTGATTGAGGCATACAAGATGATCAAAGGATTGGATAGGGTGGACAGTGACAGCCTTTTACCTCGGATGGTGATGGCTAACACAAGGGGACATAGCTTTAAATTAAGGGGTGGTAATTATAGGACAGATGTCAGAGGTAAGTTCTTTACTCAGAGGGTAGTAAGGTCGTGGAATGCCCTGCCTGCAGCCGTT
Organism: Carcharhinus amblyrhynchos; assembly: GCF_965287045.1. NCBI lineage: Eukaryota > Metazoa > Chordata > Chondrichthyes > Carcharhiniformes > Carcharhinidae > Carcharhinus > Carcharhinus amblyrhynchos. Next base: position 71,293,040 of record NC_137326.1, read on the forward strand.
GTGGACTCGCCAACTTTAAGGGCATTCAAATGGTCAGTGGATAAGCATATGGATAACATTGGAATAGTTTAGGTTAGAGGGTCATTGGATTGGTTCCACTGGTTGGCGCAATGTCGAGGGCCAAAGGGCCTGTACTGCGCTGTAATGTTCTATGTTCTAGGTCTTTTTCCTTATGAAAGATTGCCCTTTGGAATAACACCCGCATCAGCCTTATTCCAAAGATCGATGGATCAGATTTTATGTGGTCTCTGTGGTACACAATGCTACCTGGATGATATTTTAATCACAAGGTCCAGCGAACACTTGAATAATTTAGAAGCAACATTGGAATGTCTTCAAGCATATGGTCTGCATATTAAAAAAGAAAAGCTGTGTTTGCACATCTAGATTCAAGCTAACATACAGCAAGCTTACTAAAAGAGATGTCGTGCACTTCACAGAATAAAAACAAAGTAAAACAGCAGCCTCTGCAGACGCCCTAATGGCATCACCATCAAATGATGTGATCAACTGTTAAAGTGAACAAGCAATCATTTTAAATCCATAAAATCCCTTTCATTGACTTCTATGGTCATGACAACAAATTACTACAATATTATGCATAGAATCAATAATACTCTGGACACAATACCATGCACCATTAATCAATATGCAGAATTAATAAAAAGGTAAATTAGGAGGATATCTATTCCTCTTTTGGCTGGATACGACATTCTGGGATTTGGCTGTCCTTGACTGTAGAAGTATGATTTGGAACGCCAGTAGACACTTCCCTTGGAATATTTCTGTATCATTCTCACTCAATATAGCAGCAGAGACATCAGACAACTTAGATTCAACTAAGTCTTCTGTGGTAATACAAAGGCATTGACTACCCTTGCTCCAGTGTTCAATCACCGAATGGCCAATTTTTGCACATTTGTGTCATGCTTGTTGCTGTTATGACTTCTTATGGGCAGTTTCCAGCTTGTGGATCTTCATTCTTGCACCAAATTGTAAATCATCTTTGGTATGAATTCCAGCAACACTGTGAATTCCATTGCTGTCTTTAAGGTCAAAACATGTTCAGTTAACAATCTTATTTGAATAGGCTCATTTTGAAGATGATGAACTAGACAATCTCAAACAGAATCTTCTAATAACTCGCCAAACTCACAGTGTTGTGCCAGCCTTTTTAATGTTCCACAAATTAAGCAATGATTTCTCCGTTCACTTGATTCCTTCGGGAGAACCTGAACCAATGCGTGAGGATCAGTGGCTTTGGTGAGTAATGCTCTTCAAGGATCTTTGTCAAGTCAATGTAAGTTTTGGTTCCTGGCTTTGCTGAATGAACCGAGTTTCATAACATATCGCAATTTTTACTTTCTATTGTCCTGAGAACAGCAAGTATGAACAGCCCGTTAACAATTTTATTCACGTGTACAAAGTACTGACAGCTCTCGGTATAGGGATTCCATGAGTTGTCTCCCACGGATCCTGGGCCAGGATTCTCCCAAAAAAATTCCAAGCCCCCAATTTCTGGGAAAATGGGAGTAACTCCTACTGCTTTTTTCAGTGTGATTTCCAGAATAAATCTCCAACACTCTGTGCATCAGAGTGCTCCATTAGAACAATCTGTGGACAGGGCCTATTCCCACCTGAAAAATCATCAGCATAGGGCTGAGCGAGTCATTGCGTATGTGCCAATCTTTAGGAGCAAAGTTCGGCGCATGTGCAATGGCCCCACCTTGTTGGCCTCCCCATCGCTAGCCAGCCTCACAACCCCCCATCACTGGTCTTCGGACCTCACCAAACCCTTGATCACTGGCCTCCTGGATCTCCCTGGGCCAGCTCCGATGCCCTCTTCCCCCAGTTAGCTCCAATCTCCCCAAACCAACCCCCCCCATCGCCCAGCCCTGATCCCCTGACTCCACCCCCCAATTTCCCCACAACAGCCCAGGTCTCCAACAGGCTGAACCCCAGTACAACAGTCCTGACCCTGTCCCTTTGGCAGCCCCGACACCTGCACCCCCACGAGGATTGGCCAGCCCCGATTGCCCTCCTCCATCCCTCTGCCATCAATCCCAAAACAAAATGGAAGCAGATCCCTACCATCAATTGCCTCCAATAGCCCCCACCCCAATAGGTCCCACTCCATCTGTCCCCACTCCTTGGCACTATCTGATGCCCAGTGGGCAGTGCCAAGGTGCCTCTTGGGCATTGCCTATTTACTCTTTTGGTAGTGCCCAAAGGACCTCCTTTGTCTCCAACATCAATGGACTGTAGTCCCTCCATATCCACCCTTGCCACCAACCACAATGGCTTCTGTTCCCTTCAACAAGGGTGACCAATTGTTCTCCATTGGTGGGAATCAGCTGTAAACGCTACTGGAGTGAACCACTCATGGTGGGGTGTGGGCAGATGCCAGCAGGTCTGGAGGCTTCAGTCCTGATTTCCGGCATGGAGCCGATTACACTGGAAACCTTTGGCTGGGAGACCTACGGATTTCATTGCAGGCACCAGCAACTTGAGACTATTCAGTTTTTATTTTTTATTTCATTGTCTTCCCAGTCCTCCTTTTTTTAAGGTGAAGACTTGATGCATTCTTTATTTCAAACACCCACAGCTTTACAGCATAGCATCCACTCTTTTCAAATATGTTAGATACTGCCTGGAATCTCAGCCTTCTCTGATCTGAAAAATAAAACCCTCTTTAAGAAGCATAGAGAGAGCTTTTTCTTACTTTGTCTTGCGGCACTGGCACTTCAATCTTTAATAGTATTGTTGCTCCTACCCAGGTTTCTAATATTCAAGTTATGAGGACACAATTATTTTTCTGCCTCGGGATATACTCTTGATATTCTCCATAAAGCAAAATCCCATCCTTGCCACCAATTTACTTTTTGGGTAATGTCCTAACTGCTCGGGGTTGAGGGTATTAAACAAAAAGAAAAACTGTGGTTTGCACATGTCGATTCAAACTAACATTCAACAGGTTTGAATGAGATGCTGTCCGCACTGCACAGAGTACAAAGTGAAAGTAAAACAATAGCCTCTGTAAACACACTAATGACATCACCATCAAATCAAGTGATCAACTCTTAAAGCAACTTGCAAATGTTTTAAATATATAACACATAACATTTGCCTTCCTAATTGCTTGTTGCACGTGTCTCTCCACATTGGTGTACAGGACACCCAGATCCCATTGTACATCTGCATTTCCCGATATATCGCTATTTAAATAATATTCTTCTTTTCTGTTCACATGCCAAACTTTATAACTTCAGATTCAGTCATGTTGTATTGTATCTGCCATTTGTTGCCCACTCACTCAACTTGTCCAAATCATCTTGAAGCCTCCTTACGTCCACTTCACAACTTATAATCCTGCCCAGTTACACATTGTCAGCAAAATTGGAAATGTTACATTTGATTGTTTCATCCAGGTCATTTAAATATATTCTTAACAGCTTGGACCCAAGCACTGATCCCTGTGGTACCAAACTAGTCATTGTTTACCAACTGAAAAACAAACATTTTTTTCCACTCTCTGTTTCTTGACTGTCAACCAATTCTTGATCCATGCCAATACATTATCCATATCCCATGTTCTTTAACTGTACTCATTAACCTCTTACGAAGGATCTTACTGAAAGCCTTCTGAAAGTTCAAACACACCGCAGCCACTGGTTCTTCCTTATCTATTTTACAAGTTAAAGTCCTCAAAAATTACCAGTGGGTTTGTTAAGCATGATTTAGTTTTCAAACAACATGCAGATTTTGTTCAATCCCATTAATTTTTTCAAATGTTCTATTATCATATTTTTTGAATAGACTCTAGAATCTTTCCTACTACCTATGTCAGGCTAACTTGTCTGTAATTCTCAATTTTCTTTTCTCCTCTCTTTTTAAAGACTGGGGTTACATTGTCACCCACCAATCTGTCAGCACTGCCCCAGAGTCTATAGAATTTTGGAAGATGACCACCATTGCATCCAATATTTCCAGGGCTCCTGCCTTTAAAACTCTGGAGTGTGGATTATCAGGCTGTAGTGATTTGTCTTTAATCTCATTAATTTCTCCAGCACCATTTTCTTACTAATACTGATTCCTTTCGATTCTGTCCTCTCACTAGAACCTTGCTTCCCTAACTTTTCTGGGAGATTATTTGTTCTCTCTCTTGTGAAGACAGAAAAAAAGATTATCTTCGATTCTTCAGCTTTTATTTTGTTACCCATTGTAAGTTCCCTGACCTCTGACTGTAAGAGACCTACTTTTGTCTTTCCTAATCTTTCCTCTTCATATATTTATAGAAGCTTTTACGATCGCTTTCCATGTTGCCTTCAATTTTACTCTCGTACTCTATTTTCTCCCAACTGATCAAATCTTTTTGTCCCCTTTTGTTGAATTCTAAAATGCTCCCAATCCTCAGGCTTGTTCCTCATTTTGGTAATTGAATATGGTTCTTCTTTTGATTTAATATTGTCCCTTATTTCTTTGGAAAACCATGGTTGAGATGACTTTCTTCTTTTTTCTTTGAGTCAGACAGGAATGAATAATTGTTACAATTCATGCACACGTTTTTTAAATATGAATCATTGCCTGTCCACCATCAATCCATTTGGTAAGGTTCCCCAATCTATCCTTGCCCATTAATGCCTCATATTCACAATATTTCCTTTATTTAGACTCAGGACCCTAGTTTCCGATTCAAATACTTCACTCTCTGCCTTAATGAAACAGTCTATCGTATTATGGTCACTCTTCCCCAAGTGACCTTGCACAAAAAAAGGTAATTAATCCTTTGTCATTGCACAGTACCAAGACTAGAATAATCTGTTCTCTTGTTTGTTCCTTAACATACTAGCCTAGAAAACCATCATATACATACTCTAGGAACTCCTCCTCTGCAGGTTTGAGCCCCATACCTAAGGAAGGAAGTGCTGGCCTTGGAGTGGGTCTAGAGCAAGTTCACAAGAACGAACCCAGGAATGAAGGGTTTGTCATTTGAAGAGCTGTTGAGGAGTCTGGATCTATATTTGATGGAGTTGAGAAGGATGAGGGAGAATCCTCACCTAGAAAGAGTGGACGTGAAGAGAATGTTTCCATGAATGGGAGAGACTAGAACTCGAGGGCATGAGCTGAGAGTGAAGGGACGCTCCTTTAAAACTAAGATGAGGAAGAATTTCTTCAGCCAGAGGATGGTGAATCTGTGGAACTCATTGCCACAGAGGTCTATGGAGGCCAGGTCACTGAGAGTGTTTAAGATAGAGATAGATAGGTTCTTGATGAATAAGGGGTTCAAAGAGTTATGGGGAGAAGGCTGGAGAATGGGGTTGGGAATCATATCAGTGATGCTTGAATAGTGGAGCAGACTCAATGAGCCGACTGGCCTAATTCTGCTCCTATATCTTACGGTCTTGTAGTCTTATATATTGCTAGTTTGATTTGTCTAAATTAATGCCACGCATGATTGCAGTCATTTCCTTACTGTATGCATCTCTGATTTCATCTTTGAGAGTGGTGGGGGTGGTCTATGCAAATGTCTATTGACTTTGGGTGGGATTTTCATGTTTTGGGCGAGAGCAGGCAGGAAATCCCTCCCAAGTTGTTAAGAACAAGTTGTAGTTGGTAGTAAAGCAGACTAGATGGCATGTGCGAGCCTCTACACTGATCATATATTATAATCAGGTAGATGTGCATCATCTATAATTGGTTATTGTATTTATACCTTATGCAAGATGTAAACCAAATCGATTGTTGCGAGTGGACGTAGATAACCCCTTTCCAAATGTACACCTCTGCTTGGTACCTGCTAATTATTAGTACTCAAATCTGGAAGTATATCTGTCTGTGTGATGCTGTATTCAGAGCTCAATATATCAATGTTCCTTGGGACTGGATCAACTCAGGCAACCTTCTCCCTAATGGCAATGTGGTAGTATGTCCAACTTACAGACCTCAGTGGCTCAAGTAGGCAGCTCACCATCACCACCTCAAGAGCAGTTTGGGAAAGGCAAAATGTTCAGGGTTTTGCCAATAAAATCATGCAGGATAACGATGAGCGAAAGGAGAGACTCATCAGCATTTCCTGTTTCAACAATCTGTTTGCAAGCATCCTGATGAATAAAAGCAGATTGCCACACTGTCATCCACAAGCAGCATCTGCTGAGTGCATCTCTTCATTGGAAGACTCTGGTCTTGTGTTCCACTTTCAGACACTCCCTCACCCTTATAGCACAATGCATCCCACCACCACACACACCTCCTTAATTCTGCCCACCCATCCCTTATCCCACCCACTCCATCACCTTCACATCCCTCCAATGTAAATTCTGATCAAAGTAATTAGTCAAAAGTTCAAATATTTGCTTAATTGCAGTGGCAATATCACCGTTATATTTTCCAAGGATGAATCATTTATGACTGTCTCTAAGTAGTCCCAAATGAGATCATCTGATTCCTCAGAACAACATTTCATGACTTTATTTGACGGATTCTCCTGCTTCAGTTTTTGCTTGTCGGCTGAAATAAACATGTGGCCATAGGTTAGCACTCTATCAGAGAGGCAATGATGTATGGTCTTGTGTTGTCACTTCCTACAAGCAGTGAAACAGAAGAAAAGTATTTTGTGAGCTAGGTGACCATCAGGGGAAGAATTTTGAAAAATTGAACTTTCTATCAGAGTTCTCAGATGAAATATAATAAAGGATTGTCTGTTAATGCATAGGAGAATTAAACTTCAGAAAATGGATTGATGTTACATGGAAGAAATTATTCTGGCTGTTAACAGATTGTGAATAAGAAAGCTGAAATCAACTTGAGGGTCTTTGTATTGGTATTAGTATTTAAATTAATGGATTATTTGAAGATGACTGATTTGGACATGTAACTTCTTTGAATTGGCCTGGAGAAAGCGATCCTGTTGGATCAAATGTCTGTCGCCTTGAACAAAAGTTGCTTGGATACCACTGCCTTCTTTCAGTGTCCATGGACATTTTCCGGTAACAAGACCTCCTCAGCAATTTAACTGGCTGTCCACAAGCCTGCAGAGTTTCTGGAAAATAATACTAACTCATGTGATCCTGAATGATGAGAATGAAATAGGATAACATATGTTTAATTGTAACAATAAAAGATTGAGCAAATGAGGGATAAATTAGAAATAATGTGTAAAAAATATTGCTTGTAAATTTGCTTCTGAAAATCACCATTTTGCAGAAAATATACATCAGAACTTACATTCTTCTGTCACGTATTTATTAGTGGTTATAATTTACAATATCAGAAAATCACCCGCAGTAGTTCTTAAAATAATCATCATAAATTCTTTGTTTCTTGAAACTGATATTAATCAAAAGGTTAAGCTCATTATAAATTTTCTTCACACTTATAGAATACACGATACCATCATTGATTTTATTCACTATCAGATTTATATTTATTCTCAGCCTTTAAGATGATAAAAACTGGGAGCAGGAGTAGACCATCTGACCCCTCGAGCCCGCTCCACCATTCAATAAAATCATGGCTGATTTTTTTGTGGGCTCAGCTCCACTTACCCACCCGTTCACCATAATCCTTAATTCCTTTACTGTTCAAAAATCTATCTTTCTTTGCCTTAAAAACATTCAATGAGGTAGCCTCAACTGCTTTACTGGGCAGGGAATTTCACAAATTCACGACCTTTTGGATAAATAAGTGTCTCCTCAACTAAGTCCTAAATCTGCTCCCCCTTATTTTGAGGCTATGCCCCCCTAGTTCTAGTTTCACATGCCATGGAAACAACTTCCCTGCTTCTATCTTATCTAGTCCCTTCCTAATTTTATATGTTCCTATAAGATCCCCCCTCATTTTTCTAAATTGCAATGAGTATAGTCCCAACCTACCAAGTCTACTTTCACTGCACTGCTAAAATATTGGTCATTTCTTCTTTTAGTATCACCTACCTCAGGCATTCTCATTTCCCCAGAATAAAGCTAAATATTATTAATCACAATATTCAAACATTGCATTGCTGAATTTTTTCTGGTTTCACAACTATACCAGAGAAGCTTCTAAAGGCACATGTTTACATTTTTAAGGCTATTTCCGAACATCAGAATTATATCAGTTTGATTTGTTTCACAGTTAGAGTAAGCAAAGGCACATTATCGGTTCAGCCTCTGTGTGATTCTGATGGTAATATTGTGATTGCAGTGCGATCTCTGGCTTTTAAAAGCTGACCATCATTGGTAAACGGAGATGTTATATGGATATCTCATTGGCTGCTATTGAGTGTAAGTGATCTCTGTAGTATTTGTTTGAATGCTATGTTTTACTTCAATACTAACATTCATATTTTGCAATCCTTCTGTTGAAACAATAATTTCATTTCCTTTGGATACTTTTACTGTTACTCAATAAGTACTGGCTTGAATTCAGTAACCTTAGTTGCTGAATTACTTTCAGGAGGAGCTTCCTTAATGTGCGATTTTTAATTCTTTGCCGTGTTCTCACTACAAGCACAAACAATGGTATATATTATTGCTTTCTCACGCACAAAAAAATTGTTCACATTTTGACAAAAAGCAATGAAATAACACACAAAACTCCTGCAGCTCAGAGCTGAATTACTCATGACCCAAACTGTCCTCACTGATAGCCTTGTAGTTTGTCCCATTATCACACCTTCATTTTAATCACAAACATGTGCAAATTCTGCTACTTTCCCTCCCTTCATTGAGCTAATGATAGAATAATTGCCAGCAGGTACACTAACCACCTGTACCAAAAGGCATTTGATAAGGTGCCTCACAAAAGGTTGCTGCAGAAGGTTAGGGTGCACAGAGTTGGGGGTAAGGTGTTAGCGTGGATAGAGGATTGGCTGTCTAATAGGAGGCAGAGAGTTGGTATCAATGGGTGCTATTCTGATTGGCAGTTGGTGACTAGTGGAGTGCCGCAGGGATTGGTGCTGGGGCCTCAACTGTTTACCATTTATATAGATGATTTGGAGGAGGGGGCTGAGTGTAGGGTAACAAAATTTGCTGATGACATGAAGATGAGTGGAAAAGCAAATTGTGTGGAGGGTGTGGAAAGTCTGCAGAGAGATCTGGATAGGCTGAGTGAGTGGGCGAGGACCTGGCAGATGGAGTATAATGTTAGCAAGTGCGAGGTTATCCACTTTGGTAGAAATAATAGTAGGAGGGATTATTATTTAAAAGGCGAAAAGCAGCAGTATGCTACAGTGCAGAGGGACCTGGGGGTCCTTGTGCACGATTCGCAAAAACCCAGTCTGCAGGGGCAGCAGGTGATCAAGAAGGCAAATGGAATGTTGGCCTTTATAGTGAGGGGGATAGAATATAAAAGTAGGGAGGTCTTGCTGCAACTGTACAGGGCACTGGTGAGGCTGCAGCTGGATTACTGTGTGCAGTTTTCATCGCCGCACTTGAGGAAGGATATATTGGCCTTGGAGGGAGTGCAGAGGAGGTTCACTAGGCTGATACCGGAGATGAGGGGGTTGCACTATGAAGAGAGACTGAATAGACTGGGTCTGTACTCATTGGAGTTTAACAGGCTGAGGGGGGATCTTATAGAGACGTATAAGATAACGAAGGGGATAGATAGGGTAGAGTTCGAGAGATTCTTCCCACTTAGAAAGGATAGCAGGACTAGAGGGCACAGCCTCAAGATAAGGGGGGTGCAGTTTAGATCAGAGTTGAGGAGGAACTTCTCCACTCAAAGAGTGGTGAATCTCTGGAATTCTCTGCCCGTTGAAGTGGTGGAGGCTACCTCGCTGAATATATTTAAGTCACGGGTAGATGGGTTTCTGATAGAAAGGGGAATTAAGGGTTATGGGGAGAAGTGGAAAAGTGGAACTGATCCACTTCAGATCAGCCATGATGTTATTGAATGGCAGGGCAGGCTCGAAGGGCTAGATGGCCTACTCCTGCTCCTATTTCTTATGTTCTTATTGTCACTCCACTAAGCAGCAGTTATTATTATTTGGCACTGAAATCAAATGTCAGCAAGTGAGATAGAGAACATCCTGACATTTAAGAATAGAGAAAGAGGTACCATTGTGAATGGATTGATTTTATTCTCAATGTGATTGTGCCTTATAAACATATGTTCATTATTCAATTTGCATTGTTAATCATTTCTTATTATTTTAACAACCATTTTCATGAGCATTGCACTCAGAAATATTACAGAACATGTATTTACAATTTAAATTATTTCCACTTTAACTCTCAGTTTTAGAAACCATGATATTTTCTCATGTAAGATTGATAATGTATAAAATTAAATGGTCGCAATTGTGACTCCAAAATAATGCCTTAAAGCCTGACAGCCGAAGATATAATTCATTCTAACACTATCACAGAGAACTCCAACACTGTTATTGGGAATTTGAAATGCTCCTCATGGAAGACAATGCAATGTCAGTGCAGATTTGGAGCATTTACAGCAGAACCCAGTTGTGCTCTCAGGTGCTGAGAGTTCGTCTGTGCCTAATCAAATTGTAATGGTGGAATTTCCAGATTCTGTCCCAAATTATACCTGCTTTTTGGATGTCCTGCATACTTAGCATCCTCACTAGTCCCCAAAATCTCAGGCCCTAAATTACTCTGAACTCTTTGGGGATTGAATTAAATGTCTATATGTAGTTGGACAATACATTTGAAAAAGATATTCCATTAATGATCCACTTCCAGCCATTACTTTTCTCTTTTTGTTGGAATTCATATAGTTCCAGACATGTGCTCCATATGTACCTGAGAAGAAGCTTTCTATATCGTCCTTTTTCCAGGGATCGTAGTAATGTTCCCAACTTGGATAGGGGATTGGATAGAACCGCCTTGGGATCCAGAAAGAGATCCCATTGCATCCTTTTGTAGTGAACTTGTCTGTGTTATTCAACTTGCACCATCGCTTCATAACACGGGTTATCAGTATAGGACCTTGATGACCCCAAATGTGCCCAATATAATTGGCCACAAAATCTTTCATGCAGTCCAACAAAAACTGATGATGTTTGAGATGAAATCCCATTACGCCATTACTGAAATCGGATTCCTGTTGCAAAACAGTAAAGTTAGCAAATGGCAAAGGCTTCATTGAGATAACATCGGTATCCAGATATGTACCACCATATTTCCACAGCAGAGCTAACCTGCAGCCATCAGCAAGGACATGGATCCAATACGTTTCCAAATCAGGATTCACCTGCGATAAGTGGACAAAATAAAATAAATCGTTAATGTTCTTTTACAGCATATTTAAACTTATTTCTTCACAGCCCATGTGCCTCCTCCTTCGGTCAAAGATAATTCTCAGTCGGTTTACTGGAGCTCCACATGTTGCCCAAGGATATTCTTTAATGAATAATGGGAGTGTTTTTGTGATGGTTTATTCCTAAATGGATTCTCCCTGAACAATTGTGGGTATGATTGGATCCCCAGCCACTACACGGCACAATATATAGCACAGAAAGTGTTTTTGAGGAAGTCTGTAAAGAAAGACATTGGCCACTGAGAACCTGCTAGAAATGTGGAAGTAAATGGACCCGTGACACACTGGGAAGGATGAGATCATAGTTATTGCTGAAACTTGCTTAAACGACAGGAATTGTAATTCATTTTGTTGACCATTGCCGATGTGCAGATTTGCCACATTCCACTGGTTTCCAACCATGTAGTATTTTTCCCACCCATATGACTGAAGTGGTAAGCACATGGAGCACAGCAAGTGAAGAGAAGTATGTGCTGATTGTACACAACATTGACCATCAGAGCCATGCACACTCTTTGTGTTCAAATACTTTTTCCACCACATGAAATTGACAGCTGTTTTAATCTATGAATGATTAAGCATTTTCTACAACTTGTTATGAAATATTAAATGCATTCAACCTTATTCAAGTATTATCGTTCGTGAACATGCTCGATTTCAATCTTGAGGCCCATTCAGATGAAGGAGGGCCACATGTGGCCCACTCATTAACCTAGGTTGCCCATCACTGATCTTGGCACTAGGCTCCATGTGCTGAGATCAGACTTTCACAATGATTGGGCTGAATTGTGTCCTTGAACATTGGAGGAAACACCCTCATTACAAAGGAGAAGCTAGTATGACTGAGGTATTCTGTTGCTAATGGCACCCAACCAATGAGTTGGCAGCTTTGCAGAGAACTGATGAAGGAGCCTCTGGACTGAGCAATGGGTCTTTCAGTGGAACGCAGACACAGTTGTCTCAGTGATACGAAGAAAGAAATGTTATGAGAGCAGGCAGCCAGGGTGAGGTAGTGAGATTTATTTCATTTGTACAGGTAGTTTCTAACATACATAGGCAGACACAGTCTACAAGTGCCTAACAATTGTGTCCATGCTGTGCACTGAGAGCTTCAGAACCTTTCTAACCTTACCGCTATGTGTTGGTGTGTCCCCAGGATCCGCAGCAGAGATAGAGTTTGCCTGCTTTCTGCAACACCCTGTTGTCTGAGATGATCTTGGTGGGCGTCCTCTGGATGGCAATGTGGCACAGTGGTTAACACTGCTGCCTCACAGTGCCAGGGACCTGGGTTCAATTCCCGGTTTGGATCACTGTGTGGAGTTTGCACATTCTTCCCATGTCTGTCTGGGTTTCCTCCAGGTGCTTCGGTTTCCTCCCACAGCCCAAAGATGTGTAGGTTCGGTGGATTGGCCATGTTAAATTGCCACTTTGTGTCAGGAGGACTAGCAGGGTAAGGATGTGGAGCTATGGGGATTGTGGCTGGGTGGGATTGAGGTTGGTGCAGGCTCAATCGGCCGAGTAACCTCCTTCTGCACTGTAGGGATTCTGTGATCTTGAGGATCCAACATGTTTTCGGGGTGCTGTTGGCAGTGTCAGCTTCCTCAGCATGAGGGGCTAGATCTGATTCAATCAGATGGGCTGGACCATCCCAGAATCTCCTGAGTGGAAGGCCCAGGGCTGTACACCAGCAGATCCTCTGCCCTAAGGGCCTTTATAAATCGGAGTATTGAGTATAGAAGTTGGAGTGTTACGGTAAGGTTGTATAAGGCATTGGTGAGGCCGAATTTAAAGTATTGTGTACAGTTTTGGTCACCTAGTTACAGGAAGGATGTAAATAAGGTTGAAAGAGTACAGAGAAGGTTCACAAGGATGTTGCCGGAACTTGAGAAGCTGAGTTACAGAGAGAGATTGAATAGGTTAGGACTTTATTCCCTGGAGCGTAGAAGAATGAGGGGAGATTTGATAGAGGTGTATAAGATTTTGATGGGTATAGATAGAGTGAATGCAAGCAGGCTTTTTCCACTGAGGCTTGGGGAGAAAAAAAACCAGAGGGCATGGGTTAAGGGTGAAAGGAGAAGAGTTTAAAGGGAATATTAGGGGGGGCTTCTTCACACAGAGAGTGGTGGGAGTGTGGGATGAGCTGCCGGATAAAGTGGTAAATGTGGGGTCACTTTTAACATTTAAGAAAAGCTTGGATGGTTTCATGGATGAGAGGGGTGTGGAGGGATATGGTCCAAGTGCAGGTCAGTGGGACTAAGCAAAAAATGGTTTGGCACAGACAAGAAGGGCCAAAAGGCCTGTTTCTGAGCTGTAATTTACAATGGTTCAACTACGGTTCCTTGGGATAGAGGAAGTTGAGAAGCTCCACCATCCTCCAGCATTGGCAATAGTTGATGCCCAAAAATGCCTGAACCATGTGGTGCACACCCTGCACGATGGAGTGCATATACTACAGTATGCAATGCACATCCTGTGCAATGAAGTGCACACCACGCATAAATGGAGTGCACATCCTGTGCTATGGAGTGTATGTCAGGTACGATGGAGTATACATCCTTCGCTATGGAGTGCACATCCTGCGTTGTGGAGTGCATATCCTTCACTATGGAGTGCACATCCTGCGCTGTGGAGTGTCCATGATGTCCTCTGAAGTACATATCCTGTGCTATGAAGTGCACATCTTGTGCTACGGATTGCACATCTTGCGTTATGGAGTGTACACTGTGCACTAAGGATCACACATCCTGTACTATAGATTCGTGCCCTGAATCAACGCATCGAGGTCTCCACTGCATCCACCACCCTCGCAATGTTGTCTTGGTTTCCTCTCAGTGCCGGCACTATCTCCTCAGATAGAAGGCATTGGGATTCTTCCACTCAGACTTTCAATCTGAGGGGTGTAGCTAACATCCCTTCCTGATGTTCTTGACTTTGAAGCTCCAGCAATTGAGGTATGACTGAGTCTAGAAGATTGTCATCCTATTGGGACTCTGCAGATTCCTGGCCTTCCGCAATCCTCTGAGTCCCAGTTTTCTGAGATGTCCCTGCCTCCATCTGTTGTTGATCAGAGAGAGTGAGGCGCTTACCAGATCCTGACCCTAGGAACTCTCCACTACAAAATCCCCCTGAAGTTATGTCTCTGTGCTGGTGCATGGGTAAAATCTGTGATGTCTCTTCCATTTCCACTTCTGAGAACTCGTCCTCCCTGGTGTCTGGGGGAGACACCTGTGTCTGGCTGATGGAAGCACGAAAAGGAGATGTTATTAATGCTTGGCAGGGGTATAAGGTTAGAAGGGACAGGGCTCACATTAGTTTGATCTGATGGATGATGGTGTACTGGGTGCTCGCTTGTTTTTTTGGCACATGTCTCAGCCTTGGTGCAGGGAAGTCTTCTTGCTTCCCAGTCAACTGGAGAGTTCTGTCCTCAAATGCAGAGAGGATTTTGAATTTGCGCATCCCTCCACCCAACTGGGATCTTTCCCATCTATTGTGAACCAGCCTCTTTTTCCAGAGAACAGATGGGGAATGTGGGAGCAGGCCACGTGCCAGGACAGATGGTCAGGAAGGTCTACGTGTGTGGTTGGTACAGACACCCTCACCCGATGAAGGAGCAGTGCTCTGAAAGCTCATGATTCTAAATAAACCTGTTGGACTACAATCTGATGTTGTGAGACTTCTTACTGTGCTCATCCCAGTCCAATGCTGGCATCTCCACATCATGTGTGGTTGGTGAGTGGGCACAGGGATGTGATGAGGAGACAAAGCCACTGGGGAGATGAGGAAATGAGTGGGAGAGTGAGTGGTGATGTCCCTTGAGCTGACAGTGAGTGAGTTCCTGTGGATGTGTGATGGGTGTGTGAGTGAGTGAGCGATGATGAATGAAAAATCGCACACCCTGGCTGAACAAAGGAGATCATTTGTCCTCCTGCTACATTGGATGGCCATTCTCTGTTGCAGGGTGCTGGTGCCACTGGTGCTGCCATCACCTCCCATGTGGAGGTGGCGAACCTGCTTGAGGCTTTCCACTCTGTTCATGGGTACAGGATGTGCGTCTCTCCTCCACGGTATCCAACATTCTTCCAAGAAATGTCTCTGAGAATCTCGGGGCAGAATTCTTCTCAACAATTCTCATTTTTGGAGTTTGGGCAAGTGCTGGGTGCACTGGGGACACTGATTTGCAGCCTTTATATGGAGCAGCTTAAAGCACTCAGCTGATGGCAGGGTGGGTGAGTAAGGATCTGCCTGCCACAGAGCTGGTGTGAAAGCTGAACAAAATGTTTTCTTTTCCAAGTGGCTAAAAATATGGCATGAAAACTTGCCACCATCAGGGACTACTCACTGTTTTAGCTGTCCAAAATCACACTTAGCCAAAAAAGATCACAAAATTCCACTCAATAACAACAAATATACTCATTAAAATGTTTCTGATAACTGATTACCTTTTGATGCCACTCACGCAAAGGAGTGTTTTCAAATAATTCACTGAGATTCAAGGGTAGAAGGACAACATTACTTATTGCAGATAACAGTGGAATGCCAGTATAATTAGGCTTTGGATATTGTGATAATGTGCCACTGAAACCCTTCATGAAATAATAGATGTGTTTGTCTGGATTTAACCGAGCAGCCGATTCCACTGAACACATCGCCAGTGGTGTGGGCTCAACTCTGTCAGTCGTCTCCACAAATATAATGCCAGGATCCATGACTCTTTCAGATAGACTTGGATCAGCTTTAATTTTCTTCTGTATTACTTCCAAGAAGTTGTTTGTAATAAACTGATAGGTGTCCGGCTTGTGCAAACCGTAGAGAATACCACACGTTGTAATGATAAGAGCGAGCAGGAACCACTTGTACTGGGATCCCATGATGTGGAACTGGACTGTTTCTTCAAAGGTTCCTGTGAAAGTGGAGAATATTATTTAGTAATGGAGCACTGTGATACAGGCCCATAACTTACTGTTTCCCCAGTGTCACATTTGGGGGGTGCTCCTCTGGGAAATCCCTCCCGGAAATTCCCACATATGATTTTACCCGGCAATTGCCCAGAAGTGCTAAATGCCTCTGGGAAATTGCAATGAGCTGGGAACCATCTGACAGAAGAGATTTAAATCACTAACTTCAGATGGTTCTGCCAGTCTTACTCCAACAATTACTTTCAATGAGTTAGAAGGACAAAAACACTCCTAACTTCAGGGTAAATATCTAAACACCCAGATTTAGCCTCGCAGTGGACGCGCTGCACACGCACACAGCCCAGCCGCACCCCAAGGGAACCCACCATGACACTCCCACCCCGACCTGAACCACGGTCCCTGACCCCTTCCTCATCAGGCCCACCCTGGCCTGGGCCCACCCTCACCCACCTCAGGCTCATAAATCCTCCCCCTCCCATAATCTGTGAAGCCCCTCACCTGCTTTCTGTCCTCAGAACTCTCTCCTCTGCCCTGGTACACATCACCTCCACCTCCTCTGGTTCAGGACACACCTCCCCCTTTCTGGTCTTCCCCCAATCCCTCGTCATGGTAGACCTTTTATCTTTGATAAGTATCTGCTCCCTTGTCCCTTTGAACATCCCCTTCTAGGCAGCTACTAATTCCTTTCCTCTCTGTGTCCAAGTTGTTCCACATCGATGTTGCAGGGGGGATGCTGTGCTTCTCCAGTCTCACTCAGCCTGAGTTTGGAAAGTACAGGAGACAGGAGTTTCGCAATCCCAGCGAGGGCAAATCGGTCATGAATGGCTATCTGACGGAGATTGTCCAGTCTGTGGAAGTCATGGGCCAATCATGCTCATCCTGAAATCAACCAAGATTTACACATTGCATTCCATTGCTGAACCAATCTCCTCAATATGATGAATCATTCCCCCATGATCCACAAACTCCACAAGGCCACAAGAAGTGCATGCATCTTGGGAGTCGATGGTGGAAGTCAGATGTTGGCTCCAAAGTGCGTTGCAAAGCCGAAAGGGCTCCAATACCAGGGTTGTTGAATTGGGAGGCCCCAAAACATTTGACGTCTTTAGGCCAAGTGGTTAATTGCCTCATTTCTGTGAAGTACCTGATTTGAATTATTGAGGGGGAGAGGGTTTATAATAGTGGGGAATGGCTGAAGTTGGGGGTGGAAGGAAAGTGGAGTTATATAAGAAATATATTCATTGTGCTTTGAAAATTACTAATGTGATTGACTATTTGAGATAGTTAATTATTGGTATTCTGTTCTTTGTGTAGTAATTCTTTTGATTTAAACTGTGATCCTTGTGGCTAAAGGAAAGGTGGCATGTGGCAGATTGGCTAACACTGCTGCCTCACAATGCCAGGGACAGGTTCAATTCTGGCATCGGATCCCTATCTGTGTGGAGTTTGCACTCCCCGTGTCTGAGGGTAATGCTGCCGGTTGCTTCGCAAAATTTAAGGACGTGTAGATTAATGAGGTCAGTACAAAGTGTTATATGGTTCGGCCTGGGTAAGATGCTCTGTTGGAGAGTCGGTGCAGACTTGATGGGCCAAATGGCCTGCTTGCCTGTAGGGATTGAATGAGTGCCCACAGAGTTCTGAATAAATATTTGCGATTCACCCTGTGAAATGCCTTCTCCTGATGGAACGACAGGAAGGAGCTCAGCAGACAAGGCCTCTGCAAATGTGGATCAGGTCAGGACCAGATGGATGTCATCATGAAGGTTTTGGCCCAGGATTGTACAGGACAGGTCAGGGTGGATCATGTGGCCCAGCACAGTGCCAAGGTGGGCCGACACTGCCCTGACAAAGTTTTGTAGTCCAGGCAAAGGAGGGAGACCGGATGACAACTCTTAAGATGGCAGAGGATACCCTCTTGGGCAGCAGGGTATTCACAGGCCTGCTCTATTCAAGGGGCAATTCTCAATTGCGATACTCTCCTCCAGGAAATTCAAGAACACCCTAAAGAATTCCACTGTCAACCAGACCAGCCCCAGGGTCTTACCCCTGAAGAGGCTGTTGAGAGCGCCATTCATCTCCTCCAGGCTGATAGGGGCATCACATTTTCCGATGCCGTCGAGGCCAAGCTGTGGCATCCTTGTTGAATGGATCCGAGACATTGTCGGCCAGCAGGATAAGGAGTTGCTAATGGATCCCATGTCTTTTTTCCAGTGAGTAGAAGAAGGAGGAGCCACTGTCTAGATCCTTGAGGAACCGGATTGGCAACTTCAAGTACACACCATGGCATCCGATAGGTTGCGGGTCCCTCAGCACACCCTTCTCACTGTACGCCAGCTGCAGGTCCGTGTCATAATTGGGCTGACAGGGCATGACTCCAGGTTGAAAGCATTCTGCTCCAACTCCGACTTTTTGTCGATCCCCTTATGTACTCTTGACATAAGGTACAGATGTGAATCTTGCCTGTATCCCACCATAGCCTCAAAGAGGAGAAGCTTCTCCAGCCTACCCAGAAACAATGAAACAAATCCAGTAGCTGTTCGTCTCCCAGCTACAGGTTGTTAAAGTGCCAGTAGGTGGACACAACTCGAATGCGAGATGGAAAGAATTCCGTCTACACCAGGTGGTGGTCTGAGCATGGCACTGGCTGCATAAAAGACATGATGTGGAGGTGCCGGTGTTGGACTGGGGTAAACACAGTAAGAAGTCTCACAACATCATGTTAAAGCCCAACAGGATTAATCGGTAGCAAAAGCCACTAGTTTTTGGAACACTAACATTCATCTGATGAAGAAGCAGCACTCCGAAAGCTAATGGCTTTTACTACCGAATAAACCCCGTTGGACTTTAACCTGGTGTTGTGAGACTTCTTACTGTGCATGAAAGATGACAGAATGCATGATAGGTACTCCTTCGAAATGTAAAAGCAGTTGATTCTGGACACTCTGATTCCAGGCCTCACGAGAGTGGACACCTGGAGTTTGGATGTGGATGTTGCCAGCCATCTACCAAGTCGAAGGACCCAACGAGGTCCCCCAACTTCACTATCATCAAAGCTTACTTGATGATAAGTAATTATACTTAATTATAAGGCAGTGTGTTCCTCAAGATTGTAGTTGCAATCCCCACTGAGAATGATCCACTCATTCATGTTGATGGAGTTGAGAAGAGTGGGCACTCATTCAAGGAAATTCATTTGCTGCTGGCCAACCAAGGGAGCGTAGAGTTTCATGAAGTGAAACTCCACAACCCCTCTCGTGGTCTGTCAAGTGCCGCAATCAGCCTGGTACAGGCACCTTGACTCCCAAGGTCTTTGGCTGAAAACAGTGCCAAGAAGAGAGCCTTACCGCCAGAATTGCCACTTCAGTAGCCACAAAGCTTCATCTTCCAGAACATATGGGTTGTTCCCTGAGTAGAAGAACAACCTGGGAACCTTCAAGAAGAAGAAAAGGTGGCATTCTACAGAAACAATTTACAACATGGGAATAAAATATGACTTGTGAAGAAGGGAATGCCCAGGAATATGATGAAGAGCTCCAACTGAATGTCTTATCAATAAAGGGTAGATCACATAGATTCTGGGGGATTTCTAAGTTAAGTGGACAACCTATTAGGATGGAAGTTGATACAGGTGCATCACCACTCTAAAAGAGAAAGTTGAGAGCTATATTTTATTTGGTATTAGCTCCAGAAACTTCACAGAAGTAGAGCACCAACAACAATCTCGAGTTGCCAAACAAGAAGTGAGGGCAAAACAATATCATTTCTATAACGAGATTGAATCTTAGTGTGTAATTATACCATGAATGAGAAATGGGTACCAACCATTGTTTTCGCAAAAAATTAAAGATGAACTAGTTTGGCAATGCAAGGATGTCCAATTGTTGTCATCTCAAAATGATTCTCAAAATTGTTGCATGTTTCTTTTAAGAGTTGATAGTGATGTCATTAGGGTGTTGCAGAGGCTGATGTTTTATTTTCAGTTTGTTCTCTGTATAGGCTTGAGCCCCGACCATAAACCTGTTGTGTGTAAGTTTAGATCTACATGTGCAAATCACAGCTGATTGCTTTTATGTAAAACCCACAACCTCTAACATGGTTATTAGTCTCAACACTATGTTGTGAGAAAGAATCTTGAAGTCTTGTAGCTGCTAGAATTACTTGTTTCCTGTGATTCGTGATCCACCTTGTTTAATAAAAAAAAGCACAGAAGATACATTCCACTTGGTGACAAAGTAATTTGGTTGAGATGTATCTGTCAAATTAAAAAAGATAAAAATTCATAATCTACACTTTTTAATTCTCAGTCAGGAAATTGGATGTGTAATGAGCTAACTACTCAACAGAACAAACTTGTCAAATGTAATGACATCATCAGTACACTTTGAAAAAAAGGAACAAAGGAACACATGCGTGGGACTTTCCGGTTTTGGGGTGAGCATGATGGGAAAATTCCGCCATGGTATGCGATTTGAAGGCCCCATTCGCCACGGGTGCAAATCCCGTTAAGGCCACTAAATGTCATGAGAGGGCCACAGCAGGATTTCCAACAGTGAGATCTCAATTTGAGATTGTCTCCGTGCCCTTCCCACCAGCAATGTAATCCGGTTCACACCAGAAAGGTATGACCTAACTATTTGGCTTAATGCCATTGATTCTGGGATCATTAGACTCCGTGATATCACATCAGCGGCAATCATTATTGATTTTTGAAAATGTAACCAGTCATGATGAACATGCCAGGGGTGCGGATGTGTGAAAATTTCAGGGGTGGCTAAGGATATGGCTGGGCAGTAACTAGCACTGCCCCATGGCACCTTGGAAATGCCAACCTGACAAAGCTCCCATTGGAGGGGTTCCTTTATGTGTCTGGGGAGGGAGGAAGAAGTTGATGATGGGGGGGTTTATGTCCTTAATTGAGGATGTGGGGGCAATGGAAACAATGTGGGGGATATGGACGGAGCCATTGCCCCAATACTGGTAGGGTGGAGGGGACAGAAATTGGGTGACACTGAAGATTGAGTTGTGCCTCTGCTTGCATGGCTTGGATGTGTCCCCATGTCTCATGGGTGTTGTGATCTCCAGGGCTGGTCTTGATGTCTGTAGGGGGAGGTGACCTTTAGCTTTACTTTGAGATTGGGGTGCACTTTAAAAAGTGCATCCTAATCTCTGAATCCCAGTTTTGCCAGAGACCCCTCACCTCTGTGTGGCTGTGTAATCCTCACCTGCACTTTGAAATTATACAGAGTGCTTTTCATCAGGTGAGAAAAGGCATCTTTGAAGCCAACAAGTTTCACACAGCTTCTCTTGCAATTCTGGGAAAACTCCACCCACAGTCTCATCATTCTTCAAATTCAAAGCTTCAGATCCTTTGCTCCTCCCAATATTTTGAACTAAGAGCACTCAGGATTATTCCAACCTCAAACTGTTTGTTTCCAAATTCCAATTCATGTATTTTGATTTTAATTCTGACAAAGTAATTGGAAAATTTTCTAGTCAAGTAATTCCCAAGTGTTGATTATTGTGGTGCTGCGCTCCTATGTGCGTGGAGGGCGAGAAGCAAGGAGGGTCACATGACAGATCAGGCCAATCGTGGAGTTAGTGGTTAGGGTCCACGAGTCACTGAGTGTTGTGGCGGCCTCTAAGGCTACAGAGGAGCTTCGATCCCCATCTCCCCTTGGCCTTTGTGCCTTATTAAGCAAGCAAAGGCTCACCCATAAGAAGTGGTCTGTGGGGGTAATCCTTTACTCTATTCGAACCATTGTTGCAGGTCTCAAGGTCAACGCTACCTGACTATGAGCCACAGGCACGGCCCATTCCTTTGATGTGCACTAAAAGGTGTTGGTGATGGGAAACTGGCTTTTGGCTGAATTTCTACATTGACTTGATGGGCTTTTTTATTGCTGTCCTATATAGATATTGTTTCCAAATAAATCTCCTATCCATTTATCTACTCTGTTGTTTGTAGATTAGTTAGAATAATCACAATTATGCTATCTTGCATTGCAATTCTGTCTAGCAACAACAGAAGTTCCAAATACGTATCTGGTTTTATTCAGCCCACAACTCTTAATCAAGCCGACAACTTTCATTTGATTTTAAACTTAATGTTGAAACTACTATTGCAGAATGGCAATTTAGGAAAAGAACAATGTATTTAATCTAGAAAACCTCAACAAAGAAAAATCCACACAAGTTCTTCATTAGACACACACTCATTCACTTATGGAGGCTGCCATATTCACACATTGGGGACGATTCTCCCAAAAAATTCTAAGTGCTGAATTCCCGGGAAAACTGAAATAATTCATGCTGTCTTTTGCAGTGAAAATTCACACGAAAATCTCCAACATTCTGTGCAATGCAGAGGCCACCAGCGTGAATATTATTATATTTCAGGGTGCGGGGTCTATTCATGCTGGAGAGGCTGAAATCACTGGCCTCTATATATGCGCAGTGGCCCTGAAATATCATTCTTCCAATCACTGACCAGCCCAGGATCCCTGCAGTGCTGCAGCTCCAACTGCCTCCACGGCACAATAGTGGCCCCCCGTCCATTCGCAGGCCGGTCCCAAACCTTCCCCCCTAATCCCAGCCTGCCCCGATCTTCAGCCCTTTCCCCAGCAGTGACGATTCCCCCCAACACTACCCCAACAGGTCAACCCCTGGCAGACTCCCCAGGCTGACCAACCCCATTCCCCATGCCCCAGCCTGCCCTGATCAGTGGCCTCCATCCAGCGCCTACCGATCTCTATTCAGGTGGCAGTGGGACCCCCGAACCTCACTGATTGCCCCCAGACCCTTTGCCCACCAGTCCCCGTCCCCTAGGCCCTTCCCCAATAGGCCCCTCCTCCTTGGCACTCCCCATGCCTGGTGAGCAATGACAAAGTGCCTCCTGGGCACGGGTGCTTTTTCCCTTGGGCAGTGCTAGGGGGCACAGGCTGGCACAGTCAGTGTACCCATGCCGACAGGGCACCACCCTCCTGCCACCCAACCCCATGGGTGAGGCCCTGATTGCCCCTCTTCACTCCAGCAGGGTCAGGCCGCCAGCTCCCCAAAAGTGCGGAGCTGCTGTCATCCCCGCTGGAGTGATACACTCTGGCAGGGTGGGAGATTTTAGTAAGCTCAGAAAATTCAGCCTGGGCCCACTAACAGCATTTAAATAGTATGTGAAATAATATTTAAATGCTAGTGCCGCCTCACATTGATTTCTGGTGTCACGCAGACGCCACTGGAAATCCAGGCCTGAGAGATGCAATCGCAGCTCGAACGTTTGTGGGAATCCCACGAATCAGCCGACACACGATTCTCCTGGCTCGCTGCACAAACATTGGCACAATGCGATGGGACAATCGAAGCCATCATGCCCACAGCATTTCACTTTTCTTTCATTCAATTTCAACAATTTAAAACTGAAGTTAGATGTAGCTCTCGAGGCTATAGGGATCAAGGAAAATGGGGAAATGGAAGGTCAAGATATTGAATTTGATGATCAAACATGACCAAAATGAATGCGAGCAGGCTTGAAGGGCCAAATGATCTATTCCTACTTCTGATTTCCATGTCTTCCAAACATGTTTGTTCCATCACTCATCTGAATCTCTCACCATGCTCTAGAGCCCCCAAGTGAGTCACTCAGTTGCGATCTGCGGGAACGCATGCGCGAACCCCACGAATTGGCACTCGCGTGAACCTCCCAGTCTGATCTGCCAGATAATTAGCGGGTCAAAATGGGAGAATTGCCCCCAGATTCTTTCCAGCTGTTTATTTGAGCATCTGCATGGGTACATGCATTTCTGGCAAATCCTGCAGAATGGACTCGATGATCATTCTCACACAACGTATTTTATATGGCATTGGGTGACAGACATTTACATAAAACATGCACTAGTATCATATGGTCACTAGGTATCTGTTCTCCTTCACTTTAGATAACTCCTACATATTGAGTCCTCTTCTTTGATTTAATATAGTCTGTTAAGCCTGTTCCCTCCTCAGATGGATTCAGCGTTAGTGCGTTGTCGGATCCTCGCCCACTCCAATTCCATGACAGGCGAGGTGGTAGAGTTCTGGTCAATGTGTCTGTAGGAATCTTCCATTTTGGATAACAAGACACACACACACATGCTTCAAAAACAGGAAATGCTGGAATATCTCAACAGGTCCCACAGCATTTATGGGCGGAGAATAGAGCCAATGTTTTGTGTCTGGGTGACCCTTGCAGACTCAAAAGGTGGTTCTATTCTCTCTCCACAAATGCTGTCAAACCTGCTGAGATTTTCCAGTGTTTCCTGTTTTTGTTTCAGATTCCAGCAGCTGCAGTATTTTGTCTTTACGCACATATGCTTGCAGTTTTAAATCATAATTGTTCAGTCACGTGAATTGGAAGTTAATTCTGGTTAACAGTTGCACCAGAGAAAGCAAACTTTGAAAATAACTCTTGGATTTCATTTATTTTTCAATCATTTATTCATGGTGTGTGTGCATCGTTGCTGAACCAACAAATATTGCCCATTCCTAATTGGCCGTGAGAAGGGGTTGGGGAGCTGTTTAATCCAATTTGCAAAATGGTTTATTATAAAGCTCAGGCTAATAAAGATACTTTGTTTTTAATTTTTAAGGATCACATTTGTAGAAATTAAAACGAGAGAAGTGAAAATGGGTAAGAAAGGTTTTAAAATAATGGGACTTAAGATCTTTTTTGTTTAAAGGAATCACATAAAATGGTGCACACAGATGCATCAAAGCATGTTTTGTGCCACCCATTTCAGTTCTGCAGAGAAGTTAAGCCTTTTAGCAAACCAGTGACCTTTAGATTATCCTGACATGGTTTGTATATTTTGAGCGTAATTTTATATGTATTGGATGTTATTAATTTTGTTTTTTGGCAGGTGTGATTACACATGTTAACTCAGTGGTTACCTGACCAGAGCCACAAGATTTTTTTTCTTTCCTTCCACAGGTGACAATTGATCTGAATGTGGTGTGAAAAATAAGAGACGACAATACGCATGCTCTTTGAATGTAAGAGAACTGTGATAACGCCCATGATGTGCATGGGGAATCATTAATTGACCTCCTAATTGGGCTTGATGAATACTAGCTCCCTGGGAACTGGTAATTAGCCAACCAGGTGAGGCTTGTATACTGAGTCC
This sequence comes from Carcharhinus amblyrhynchos, assembly GCF_965287045.1. NCBI lineage: Eukaryota > Metazoa > Chordata > Chondrichthyes > Carcharhiniformes > Carcharhinidae > Carcharhinus > Carcharhinus amblyrhynchos. Next base: position 71,318,364 of record NC_137326.1, read on the forward strand.
TGTATCAATCAAGACTCCATTATCATTTTAGTCTTGCTTGGGACATAGGCCTGATTTTACCAAAAATTAAAATGGCGGTAAATTCGGGTGTCGGGTTTGTAACGCGATCTGTACCTGAAACCGAGCAGATCACGCCTTTACCGACATCCGATTTCCGCATCCCAATCAGGCGGCCCGACTATTTAAATGCATTAGCATGCATTTAAATTGATTTAACGAACCGCGCACCCAACTCTACCACCAAATCCCACTTTACTGTCTTCGGATCCATTCCGGATCCGCACTGTTATCAACCTGCAGATTAAAAATCCGAAGCACGTTCCTATTCAGCAGGGGAACCTCCGAACCCCTGTGAAAAGGAAAAACTTATAAACAAGAGTCACAACCAAGTGACCCACCTGGGCGCTCTAAAGCGTGGTGAGAGATTCAGATGAGTGATCAAACATCAACGCATGTTTGGAAAATGCTAAAAAATTTTGGAAAAAATTTTGAATCACTGCATTCTGAATGTTCATAAAGTTTGATTTGAGGAAATGATTGATTTTATTGAGTGTGAGGTTAAAAGGTATTTTACAGGCGTTTGTCAGTCATTCAAAGCTGGAGGCCGATTTATTTAAAAATGTATGTTTAGCAAGTATATGTGTGTTAGTGTTTATGTGATTTTTCTTGCCTGTGAGTCCGTGTCTGCTGCTTTTATCTTTGAAGCATATTAGTTAATCCTCTATGGTCTGGTACTGGTAGTTGCTTTAAAGTTGCTTCTTTAATGCATACTGTTGTATTTTGAATTAGGCTAAGTGAGGGGAATAATAGGCTTTGATAAAATGATAGAGAAGTTGTTAAAATAGCCCATTAAGGGTTTTGGGGAGCAAACGGGAAAGTGGAACTGATCCACTTTAGATCAGCCATGATTTTATTGAATGGCGGGGCAGGCTCGAAGGGCTCGATGGCCGACTCCTGCTCCTATTTCTTGTGTTCTTATGTTAAAATAATTTGTTCTGGGTGAAAGTGGTGTTTTTGCAGAAATAAAATGTGGTGCTTTACATTCTGGTTAACTTCAAATGTCGGGTCATTGGATATTTCAACAGCATGGATTGGGATATGAATCTACAACAATTTTGGCTCGGAAGTGAAGATTTAACCAAATGAGTTAAGCTGGGACCAGAGGAGCTTTGCTCCAACACGGGCATAAAAGCAATGTACCTTTATCCTTTCATTCCTTATTTGGAAATTTCAGCTGTTATTAACCTTCAGTAACCGTCACCAATGTAATAACTCCAGAAATTGGCAATAAAGGATCTATGCTTTATTGTACAAAATGAAAATAAACTGTAACCACAAGCCTAGGGTGAACACATCAGGCCCGATTTTACCAATTGGAGGCTAAGGGCCGGATCCAGACGTAAAACGGATTCGAGCCCGGAATCCTCATTCCAGCGTGCCCACATGCTTTTTGCCGGCTCCGGTCCAGTCCACGCTGTGGGAAGGGTTCAGCACGGCCGGAACGATCGGAGCTCTGAACTGTGCCTGCAGCACACCGGGGCACGAAAGACAAAACCAGCAGAGAGACAGGGGGGTGGGGGGGGGGTGGTGCGGGTAGGACGAGACACAACAGGACCCCCCCCCCCCCCGCCAGAGGCAGGCCCCCCCCCCCCCCCAGCAGATCCCGCCAGATGAGACACCCCCGGGAGGCAGCCCCCCTCCACCATCAAACCCTTCCTTGGGAGGCAGCACCCCCCAGGTTTGGTGGTGTGAGACTTCTCACTGTGTCCACCCAGTCCCACGTCGATATCTCCACATTAACCAGTGCAGGTCAGAAGGAAAGTTGGGGGAGAGCAGCAATCGAGGACAATTGATTGTGGTCTGATCGCGGGGGCAGGGCTCTGATCTCAGGGGCGATCCCTCCCGGGGGATCTGACTGTGTTGGGGGGGGGGGGGGGTGGGGGTCTGCGGGGTGTTTGCCTCCCGGAGTGGGGGGGAGTCACGGGGGTGGGGGGGGGGGATGGATCGCGGGGCTGTGTGGTCTGCCAAGAGGCGCCTGCATCCTCGAGGGGTCCGATCGCGGGGCGGGGGGTCTGCCTCGTCTCTTCTTCCTCGTCCATTCTCCTGTGATTCAACACCAAAGTCATAATATGCGCTAACTTATCGTGCACTTAGGAATCACTTTCTCCTCCCGCAGAGTTTGAGTCTTTGTTTTTACCCTGATCTGGATTTGTCACAAAGAGTCCAGTTCGGACCTTACGCAGACAGTCTGATAGAGTATTGACAATTTGAATAAGACTCACCAAATTATTGTTCTGCCTTCACGGGTTTCTGGCAATTCATGTTTGTGAAAACAACTGAAGTTCGGATGGTCTCCAGTTTTCCCCACAGTCCAGATAAGACTCAAGTTCTTTCCAGGTGTTTATTTCAGCATCTGCACTTCCGGCAACTCCTGTAGGATGGACCTGATGATTATTCTCACACAAGGTATTTTTTGTGGCATTGGGTGACAGACATTTACATGTCTTTCTTTATCAATTAACCAATCACAGTGCTATACATGTTGTCTTTGTGATTAGACCTGCCTCTCTGCAAAGTCTGAATTCTAACTTTTGTCTTCAAACTGCTTTATTTAAGCCAGTTGCTCTGGACATTCGTATCCACACCATGCAGCAATCGCATGATCCCTAGAAGGGATCTGTTTACACTTCATCACCAGCATTTACAAGATAACAGAACAAAGACTCAAGATAAACAAAGAACAAAGAACAACCCAGCACGGGAAACAGGCCCTTCGGCCCAACAAGCCCACGCCGCCGCATTCTCCTACGCCTACCCTGCCCTGCGTGTATGCAAGTGGAACCCCTAACTTAGCCAGATTCAGGGGAGAATAGTGTCAATTTGGTATACGAATCAGCCTAAGAGCACATCTTTGGGGTGTGGGAGGAAACCGGAGCGCCCGGAGGAAACCCACACAACCACAGGGAGAATGCGCAAACTCCCACAGACACAGGCCCAAATCCATGTATTTGCACAGCTAGCAGTGCTAGTCACTGAGCTGTTGCGGCGCCCGTCTACCGGTCCAGGATCAAGCACACACACCGACACGAAGTACTAGGCCACTCCCGGAACCTCCAAGAGCAGCCCACGCACGACCCACCATGTGCATGCCCCTTGTTTGACAACAAGGTGGACCGCCACCTGTGGAATAAGAAGACAAAAACGTTAACATGTAAGTCTGCATTTCCGGTGTCTCCCGAGGCTCTGACCCTATATAATACCCCCTACTATAACCCTCCATCCTTGTTTCACTCATGTGTCTATCTAAGTAAACCTTAAACAAGTCCAACGTTCCTGCCTCCACCACCCTACTCGGTAGCGCGTTCCATACCCCCACGACCCTCTGCGTGAAGAACCTTCCTCTCATATCCAAATTATACTTCTCCCCCCTCACCCTTAGATCATGACTTCTCGTAATTGTACCCAATCTAGGGAGCAGCCTATCACTATTGACTCTATCTATTCCCTTCAGTATCAAATACCTCTATCATGTCTCTCCTTAATCTCCGTCTTTCCAAGGAGAAAAGTCCCAGTTTCTCCAACCTTTCCTCGTAACTCAGTCCTTCCATGCCAGGCAACATCCTGGTAAACCTCCTCTGCACCCTCTCCAGAGTCTCCACGTCCTTCCGGTAGTAAGGTGACCAGAACTGGACGCAGTACTCCAAATGCGGTCTAACCAACGTTCTGTACAACTGAAGCATTAGACGGCAGCTCCTATACTCTATACCCCTTCCTATAAAGGCTAGCATTCCATAAGCTTTCCTCACAACCTTCTCTACTTGTGTCGCAACCTTCATAGACTTGTGAACCTGCACTCCCAGGTCCCTCTATATTTCTATACTCCTAATCGGTCTACCTTTTATCACGTAGCTCCTCTCTGCATTATTCCTTCCAAAATGCATCACCTTGCATTTGTCAGGATTAAATTCCATCTGCCACCTATCTGCCCAATGTACCAACCTATCTATACCCTGCTGTATCACCTGACATTCCACCTCAGTATCCGCCAATCCTGCCATCTTGGTGTCATCAGCAAACTTGCTGATCACACCACGTACGCTCTCTTCCAAGTCGTTTATGTATACTACAAAGACGAGAGGTCCCAGTACTGAGCCCTGCGGCACACTGCAGGTCACTGGCCTCCAGCCCGAAAAGGTCCCCTCAACAACTACCCTCTGTCCAGGCCCAGCCAGTTCTCAATCCACCTAGCTACCTGCCCTTGTATCCCATGTGCCTTAACCTTTTCTACCAGCCTACCATGAGGGACTTTGTCAAACGCCTTACTGAAATCCATATAGATGACATCAACGGCTCTCCCATCGTCAATCGTTTTTGTCACCTCCTCAAAGAATTCTACCAGATTCGTTAGGCAAGACCTCCCCCTAACAAAGCCATGTTGCGTATCCCTAATCAGATCGCAACGCTCCAAATGCTCATACATCCTACCCCTAAGTATTTTTTCCATTAATTTTCCTACCACCGATGTCAAACTCACTGGTCTATAATTTCCAGGGTTATCCCCACTACCTTTTTTAAACAGCGATACAACATTAGCTACCCTCCAGTCTTCTGGGACCTCACCTGTGTCCAAAGAAGAGACAAAGATTTGCGCCAGAGGCCCAGCAATTTCATCTTTCACCTCCCTAAGCAGCCTGGGATAAATACCATCAGGCCCCGGAGATTTATCCGTCTTTACGCTACCTAAAAGCCTTAGCACTTTCTGCCTCGTAATGGATATTTCCTGCCACTGATCTACAGCTCCCTCCAAGACACTTCACGACACCGAACCCCTCTCCTTCATGAATACCGATGCAAAGTATTCATTCAGGATCTCCCCCATTCCCTCCGACTCAATACATAACTCCCCACCTTTGTCCCTAAGAGGACCAATTTTCCCTCTAACCACTCTCTTGCTCCTAATATAGGAGTAAAATACCTTTGGATTTTCCTTAATCCTATCAGCCAAAGCCATTTCATGCCCTCTCTTCGCCCTTCTAACTCCCCTTTTTAGCTCCCTCCTACTCTCTCTATATTTTATTTAATTTACAAATTATGCGAGTTCAAAATTAAATTTGGAACATTGAGCAACCTGCTGAGTTATAAACTAGAAGTCTTGCTAACACACACAATGAACCCGTTAGCTAACAGGCAGTATTTTTTTGTCTAAGTGCTGGGCAGACTTGAAACTGGGAGAATTTCAGATCCATTTTTTGGGGACATTTTAGGTCCCCCCACGTGCACTCTGGCTGCAAAACTTTGAGCGAGTCTGATTCTCGCTGTAGGAGCCGATGGGCAGGGATTAACACACCCAAAACCCTGCAGCTCCAATTGGAGCCATCATCCGCAAATGCGCAAAATAAATGCAGCTCCGTCCCAGGCCAGGTAACGCCTCCCCCCGGCCCCCACAAACACTGGACCCTCCCCAACATTACTGACCCCCTTACCCCCACCCCCCTGTAATCCAGACTGATCACGGCCCTCCTCCCCCCACCGATCGCAGGGAGAGTGGCAGCGGACCCCCTCTCTTCCACTGATCGCAGGCAGAGAGGAAGCAGCCACCCCACCCCTGACCCACCTGCATAAGAGCCGATTTGCTCCTGACTCCAATGGCTGTATAACACCTCCCTCTTTCTCCCTAGCCCCCAATCATCACAGAGGCACACATCCCCCCTCCACCGTTCCCCACATCAGCACACCTGCAAGTGCTCACTTGCATTCCCCTCATTGCTAACAAACATACTACGTTTAACTTGCTGGAATGCTCTCCCAAACTATCTGCAGCTCATCTGCCCTGACAAGGGGCAGCTCCATTAGAACCCCAAGGATGGACAGGCACACAGTCAGTGCAGGAAAAAATGGCAAAGAAGTCAGCACCCAGATTCACTGAGAGTGATCGCAACAGATTGCTCGATGTTGCAGAGGCAAAGCAGGGTACCCTCTTCCCCCCAGCAGGACACAGACCAAGGGGAGGTGATGGTAAAGCAGCCTGGGAGGCAGTTGCCGCTTTGGTCAGTGCCATGGCACTGGTCCCCAGAACAGCAAAGCAATGTCGCAAAATGTCAATGATTTCATCCAGGCAGCAAAGGTGAGTGTTTAACCCCATCCAGTATCTTACCCCAAATCTCCCCCAGATCACCCCCACCCACAGCACCCTGCATGCTTCCAACCCCTGACCCCCGCTCCAAGCACTTCCTTCCTGTTCAAGAATAACACAACGCTTGCCCTCTGAGGTCCACCTTCTGATACCCTGCAGGAGTCACGCCATCATTTCTTTCATGGCTCTCCACAGGAGAAGAAAGCCCATATGAGAGTGCAAAGACAAGGGGTGGTGAACCTGACATCTGGGTCCCAACCTCTTTGACAAGCGAGCTCTGGAGCTGCGCAGAGAGGGGGACATCCGGGCTATCAGCAACAGCATGGTCGGGCTGTGGTCAAGAAGTGAACACCTGTCAACCCTCCACTCAATTTGAGTCAATTCGGTTTAAGGTGCAAGCGACAAGGTTTCAAGGAGATGTACGAGGCATGTTTATTTACACAGAGGGTGGTGGGTGCCTGGAACTGACTACTGGGGCAGATCATGGACGTAGATACGATAATGACTTTTGTATGATGCATGAATGGGATGTGAATAGAGGCATATGGTCCCCAGAAGGGCAGGAGATTTTAATTCAGATGGGCAGCCTGGTTGCTGCAGGCTTGGAAGACTGAATGGTCTCTTGTGATGTAATCTGCTTTGTTCTATGTTCAGTGGAGAAATGTCAAGCAACTTTCTGGCATCTCAGATTCCTCTCCCTTCCTTGCATTTAACATTGTGTCCCTACGGCAGCTCCTGCCCATCCTGAGACTGACAGCTCCGAAACTACTTGGAGGAAGCAGGTGAAGAGACCTTTGAGGGTGGCACTTTTTTGGCGTTAGCTTCCACCTCGCAAATCACCATCCCAGATACTCGAACATTGGTGGGTCCAGTTATTGGTGAGGCATCTGGGTCACTGTCTGGTGAACACGACACATCTGGTAACGTACATTGGGTAAAGGAGGGAATATCTGAGGTGTTTGGCATGCGGGAGGCATGGACTCAACTGGCCCCAGGATACATGCTGGTCTTCTGAGATCACTTCCTTCTCAGCTACTGGAGATGCAGCAAAAGTGCCAGGGAATGCAGGAGAGGCTGATGGTCACACTGCACTGACTGCGAGGATGTTGGGTGGAGACCCAAAGCTTTGGGACTAGCTATTGCCTTTCTTTCGTGGTTCCCAGGCCAACACTGTAAGAGTGGCAGTGGAAAGTGTGGGGGAGGAGATCTTCAACATCAGTAATAGTCTCCAAGCAATGGCTGAGTCACAACAGGCCACAGCGGAGTCCCAGAGGGGCAGCGGCTGAGTCACAGCGGGCCACAGCTGAGGGACTCAACAGGCTTCTTGAGGCTTTGTGGCCCATGGCTGAGAAGCTGCAGAGCTTGCAGGAGGCCCAGCCAGACAGCATTGAGACACAGCGGGCTACAGCAGCAGCCTTTCAGAACGTGGCCCAGTCTCAGAGGGTCACGGCTGAAGCGCTGCAGAACATGGCCCAGTCTCAGAGGGCACTTGCTGCAGCTATTGACACATGGTCTCCGACTCAGGTTGCCATCACAAAGGGCTTGATGTGATGGGTGTGATGCAGAATGTCCTCCAGGACTGGCGGGACCAGGTGAAAAGTCTGACAACACCAGGTTTTAGTCCAACCTATTTATTTGATAATATACTCGCAAGCTTTCGGGTTAGCCCCTGCGAACAATGGTCTGTTTGAGGTTGTGTGGTTGTCTGAAAGCAAGAAGTGGGGGTGTGGGGATAGCCCTGGCGAGATGTTCGTCTTCATCAATGATATGTTGAAGACTCCAGAGAAGATGTCGTAGCTTCTCCGCTCCGGGGAAGTACTGGACGACGAAGGGTACTCTGTCCACTGTGTCCTGTGTTTGCCTTCTGAGGAGATCGGTGCGGTTTTTCGCTGTGGCGCATCGGAACTGCCGATCTATGAGTCGAGCACCATATCCTGTTCTTATGAGGGCATCTTTCAGGGTCTGGAGGTGTCTGTCACGATCCTCCTCATCTGAGCAAATCCTGTGTATACGGAGGGCTTGTCCATAGGGAATGGCTTCTTTAACATGTTTAGGGTGGAAACTGGAGAAGTGGAGCATTGTGAGATTGTCTGTGGGCTTGCGGTACAGTGAGGTGCTGAGGTGACCGTCCTTAATGGAGATGCGTGTGTCCAAGAATGCAACTGATTCTGGGGAATAGTCCATGGTGAGTCTGATGGTGGGGTGGAATTTGTTGATATCATCATATAGTTGTTTCAGTGATTGTTCACCATGAGGCCAAAGGAAGAAAATGTCATCGATGTATCTAGTGTACAGCATCGGTTGAAGATTCTGTGCAGTGAAGAAGTCTTGTTCGAACCTGTGCATGAAGATGTTGGCATATTGAGGTGCAAATTTGGTCCCCATGGCTGTTCCATGTGTCTGGATGAAAAACTGGTTGTTGAAGGTGAAGACATTGTGGTCCAGGATAAAGCGGATGAGTTGTAAAATTGCATCTGGAAACTGGCAGTTGTCAGCATTGAGTACTGAGGCAGTCGCAGCAATGCCATCGTTGTGGGGGATGTTGGTGTAGAGCGCTGAGACATCCATTGTGACGAGGAGTGTCCCTGGTTCAACTGCTCCGTGTGTGCTGAGTTTCAGTAGAAAGTCCGTAGTGTCGCGACAAAAGCTGGGGGTTCTTTGTACAATGGGTTTCAGGATGCCCTCGACGTAGCCGGAGAGGTTCTCACACAGAGTTCCATTGCCCGATACGATGGGACGGCCAGGTGTGTTTGCCTTGTGTATCTTTGGGAGGCAGTAGAGATCTCCAATGCGGGGAGTACGTGGAATGAGAGCACGGAGGGTGCTCTGAAGGTCCGGATCAAAGGTCTTGATCAGATTGTTGAGTTGACGAGTGTGTTCTTTGGTCGGATCTGTGGGTAATTGTCTGTAGTGTTCCTCATTGTTTAGTTGTCGGTACACTTCTTTACAGTAATCCGTTCTGTTCAGTATGACGATGGCCCCTCCTTTGTCTGCTGGTTTGATGACAATGTTGCGGTTTGTCTTGAGAGCGTGGATGGCGTTGCGTTGTGCTTGGGTGATGTTCGGGGCTGTCTTGTGAGTGCGGCTGATGAATCTGGTGTTAACGCACCTCCTGATGGTTTGGGCATACAAGTCTAGTCGAGGGCAGCGGCCTTCCGGAGGAGTCCAATTGGATTCCTTCCTCTTAGGCTGTTGCACTGCGGATCTCTCTGTCGGCTGTTCTGGTTCATCGACTGTCTCATTGTGTTCGTTGCTGGCCTCTTGGGGTTTGTGGAAAAACTCCCGCAGCCTCATTCGCCTGATGAATTCCTCTGTGTCCGCTGCGAGACTGATGGGGTCCATTTTGGTGGTGGGGCAGAAATTGAGCCCTCGGCTGAGAACTTCGATTTCATCTGGTTGAAGTGTGTAGTCCGACAAGTTGACAATAGACCTCCCTGCGGTAGTGCTGTTTTCTACTGTGGTGCCGGGGGAGGCTTGGTTGTTGCTGGCGGCGATGCCGAGTTTCTCAAGTTTCCTATTCTTGGTGTGCATGTAGGTGGTGTAGTTTCTTTGTCTCATCTGCTTGGCAGAGTTTCGCAGTTGGTCTGCATCCTGAGCACAAGTTGAGAAAATGTATTCCATTTTAGTTTCCAGGGTGCGGCGTTTGCTGTAAAGCTGGTGTATGAGGTGGTTGAGAAGTGTGAGAGAGGTGCGACGGCAAAGTCTCTCAGCGTAGTCTGTGTTATAGGTTGCCCTGAGTGGGTTCGTGATCTGTAGTCCTTTTGGTATCTTGTCTGCTTTCTTGCATCTCTGTAAAAACTTGATGTCTGTGTCGATATGCGCAATCTTCTTGGAGATCCTCTCCACTTGGATCCGGCAGTTTGTGGTGTCGATAGTAGTCATGATATGGGTATGCCGGCGTTGGACTGGTGTAAACACAGTAAAAAGTCTGACAACACCAGGTTTTAGTCCAACCTATTTATTTGATAATATACTCGCAAGCTTTCGGGCTAACCCGAAAGCTTGCGAGTATATTATCAAATAAATAGGTTGGACTAAAACCTGGTGTTGTCAGACTTTTTACTGTGTTTACACCAGTCCAACGCCGGCATACCCACATCGGGACCAAGTGACGTCAGAGCTTCTGGGGCTCACTGTGGAAGCACTACCATCCCAGAGTGGCCCAGAGGCCCGCAGGAGCTCCAAGGGAGTAGAAAGGGCTCAAGTTCATGTCATGGCCTTCCAACCAGGAGACTATGGCTATGGCTACATCTTCTGACTCCCTCGTTCCTGACACCAGGATATCTCAAGTGCAGTGGGATGAAGATGGTATCATGGATATGTCCCTGCTACCTGGAAGCCTGCCTGGGTCCTCAAGTTCCAGACCCTCCAGAAGGCACCTGGCAAGCTCATCACAGGCCTTGGGGCAAGGTAGGCAGCTGGCCCATTCCACCTCTGATGTACATTCTGGGGAGACACCAAGACATAGTGGTAGGCCATGTAAGGTTAGGAGGTTGTAGTTGCACCAAGATGGCTTTGGGTGAACTGATTAGATGGTTTTATTAGCAATTTTCTATTTTCGATCTTATGTTTGAAGTTATTATTAAGCCACATTTATTGTAAAGAGTAAATGTTTTTCATCGCCCACCACTGACTAATTTGTCTCAGATTCGCCTCAAACAGGAACGCTGTTACCCAGACAATCATCAGAGGGATGCTTCATGTTGATATCAGCTAGGGAAGCCCCTCAATGTTGTGTCACCGAGAAAATGAAGCCATTGATTTCCCAGAACCCATGAGCAATTTGTTTCCCCCCCTCCCCAAGGTGCCCCAGGGCCCTTTATGGGGTTTGCAGATCCCTTGCCCATTACACAGATGTGGGCCCAGGTGCCGGCGTGCAAGTGGAGCTGAGATAGGAACCAGACAACATTGCATGGGCATCACCACAATGGTGATGAGTGAGTCAACATCACCCTCCTGCCTGCTATAGAAACTCACAAATACAGCATACCCAGGCCCATCACTCTGGGGTCAAAATGTTGTGAAGAGGTGGGGGTGGTTACTGGTGCCCACAGGCTTCTAGTGAGCAAAGCAACTGGTGATCAGGGCTGTCCTTGCTGCCCTTGCATGCCTGATCCTTGCTGCCACCCCTCCAGCACCTGGATGGTACAGTTCAGCACTGTCCTCCTTCTCTTCCTCCTCCTCCTCCCGCTGGGCAGCCTACTTCCCAGCAACACCTGGCTGGTCGGCTTCCACATCCTCCTCCTCCAAAAGGTCTCCTTGCTACTGGGTCAGGTTGTGAAGGGCACAACACACCATCACAATGTGGGAAGAAATCAGAGAGCTGTACTGTAGAGCACACCAGAGCGATCCAGGCATTTTCAGGAACCTTCCCCACTGTTGAGCGGGTGCAACGTGGGCCTCATTATATCGGGTCTCTGCCTCAGTCTCAGGCCTCTGCACAGGTGTCATCAGCCAAATCCAAAGCGGGGTAGCCCATGTTACCCACAAGCCATCCTTGCACCCTGGGCTCCTCCTCAAAGATCTCAGGTATGTCTGAGTTCCTCACTATAAACTTCTGTGAATGCTGCTGGGGTGTCTGCCCCAGATGTGCACAATGTTCATCTTTTGATCACAAACAGATTGCACATTTATGGAATAGAACCACTTTCTATGCTTGAATCGTCATGGATTCTGAAGCGGTGCCTTGAGGGCGATGTGGGCAATGGCCACGAATCCTGCAGTCCAAACTTCCTGCTGGGTCTGGTCCAAGTCAAATTTGATATACTGGCCAGCCCAGGCATACAGGGATCCATAACCTCTTTCACACAGGCGTGGATAGCTGACTGGGAAATGCCACACACATCTCTGCTGGGGTCTGGAAGGAGCCAGTGGCATAAAAATTTAAAGTGGCCGTCAATTTGACAGCCACTGAGAGTGGGTGCCCTCCCCCTTGCCCTGAGGTGCCGGGTCCTGCAACAAGTGGTACAGGTGTTGCACTGTCTCCTTTTGGAGACAAGCTGTTGGTGGCACACAGTGTTCAACATTTGTTCAAATATCAATTGTGTGTGGAACTGATGGGGTCTCTGCTCCCTTCTTCTCCCGCGCCCCCATTCTTGGTGAATGGCGGCTAGGTCCTGTCTCTGGTGACTGTCTCCCTCAACTCCTGCGAGTGGTAGGCCTGGGTCTCCTCTGCCCACAATTCATCCTCCTGTTCCTCCTCCTCAGCTCCAGAAGTAACCAAAACATCAGGAAAAGCCATCTTGTCAAATTGAAAGGGGGTGAATTTGGAGAAGGAGAGAAATAGATGGAAAGATTCAGGAATGCTGCTTGCCCCTAGCCCAGCAACACACACTGGCTTACTGCTCATTCCCCCCTACACAGGCCCCCCCAACCACACAGCCCTCCATCCCCTCACAGGCCTCCCAGCAACATAGACCCCCCTCCCCATTCCCCACCCTCAGGCCCCCCCCAGCAACACAGCTCCTCTATCCTCCCCCGACTAACACACACCCAGAACTCATGCAGCAGTGAGCACAGACATTGCTGCTTGAAAAGTCCTGAGGCTGCAGCACCTCCATTTCAAAGGGCTTCAGCACATCCCCCAGCTGGAAGAGTGCTGTGTGCACCAGGACTCAGCAGCATCCCCAAGGCCTGAGGTCAATGCTGAGACCTAGTCCGTGCTGCAAATCGGACATCAGATCCAGTGATCAGCAACAGTCCCATTAGCACTGTAAAACATTGTTTCATCATTTTCAGTTTAATGTTGCTGCACTGAGTCACTGAGCAACCTGCATCTATAAAAGTTGGCCACGTTTTAGAAGGTGCAGCTACTAATTCAAACACAGTTAAAAAGATTAATATCTGAATTCTGATCAATGGCTTCAGTTGTTTCTTCTGTTTGAGAATACATTCGCTGCAACTCACACTTACACCCACTTTTCAACATTTTAAAAATCAATAAATTCATTTTATCTATTTTCCTTATCGCAGTCTCTGATGTGTTTGAACCATGTAAATAAAGGTTAATAACAACTGAAATTTCCAGATTCGGGAGATGGAATAAAGGGACAAGGGAAAATTGCTATCATGCTTGTGTTGGTGCAAAGTTCTTCCAGCTCCAGCTTGACTCATTTGGTTAACTCCTCACTTCCGGGGCAAGATTGTTGTCGATTCATGTCCCAGTCCATACTGTTGAAATATCTAATGATCCAGGGAAGCCCTGTCAGCCTTCACATAACACAATAAATAGACAATTCCCCCTCACAGGTTCAGTCCTAATATGTTAAACCAGCCGACAAGAGGAGGAATTGTTTAGGACTGCGCTGTTGTTATTTATATTACCAACTCGGACATTGTGGAGGCTGAACACTAACTCTACCAGTATGTTCTGACCATAAACCTCATCACCAAACTATTGTTTCTCAGACTGGCATTGGCCTCAATACCTCTGGAGATCTTTCTTCCACAGCCTCTCATCTCACAGTCCTCCAACATCCCTGCACTGCTTCCCCTACCCACACAGCCCACTTCTACATTCATGAATCTATGACACCTTCCACCACTTTAACAGTTTCCAGTTCCCTGGTATTCACCATTTCCCTTTCCTAATGAGCATCCAATCCCTGTGCACCTCCATCCCAGTCCAGGACAGCCTGTGAGCCATCAACTTCTTCATGAATGGAGGTCCAATTAGTCCCCAACCAGCACCACTCTCCTCCTTCAGGCTGAATGTGTTCTCAATTTGAAAAACTTCTCCTATGACTCAATTGCCTCCTCCAAAAAGAAGTGTATCTTTATACCAGTGCTATTCAGGCCTCCTTCCTTCACCTCCTATCATGATACATTGATGATTTTATCAATGTCATTTCCTACCCTGTCCCAAAATAAAAAAACTCCAATTTCAAAGAACAAAGAACAAAAAAAAGGCCCTTCAGCCCAACGAGCCTGCGCCGCCATTTTAACATTACCAGTTCCCCCTTCCACCCATGACCCTTATCTATTGTTTATGGCATTCCACATTGAGGGAAACTAATTTAGGGACAATTTATAACCTCCAATCAGCCTAATAGGGGTGTGGGAGGAAACCGGAGCACCCGGAGAAAACCCACGCAAGCACGGGGAGAATGCGCAAACTTGCACAGACACTGGCCTAAATCCATGTGTCTGCACAGCAAACAGAGATAGTCACTGAGCTGTCGTGTTGCCCAGCGTCTGGTCCAGTTTAAGCACACGCTAACGACATGAAGCACTCGGCCACTCTCGAACATTCAAGAGCAGCCCAAGTACGACCCATCGCGTGTATGCCCCTCGTCAGACAACAAGGTGGACCAACTTAAAACCTGTGAATTAAAAGAGAAAAACATTATTATCATACCACATCCTTTTACATTACCAGGGACGTCCCAATGCTAATGAACCTTATTTAAAACAATCTCCTATATCCTCCCATCTCCAACCCACTCATGTGCCTGTCTAAGTAACTCTTAAACAACTCCAGCGTGCCTGCCCCCACCACCTTACTTGGCAGAGCATTCCATACTCCCACTACCCTCTGTGTGAAAAACCTCCCCCTAATATCCGCGTTATACCTCTCCCCCATCACCTTAACCCGTGGCCCCTCGTACTGTGCGTCTCTAACATAGGAAATAGCTTACGTCTGTTTACTCTATCTATACCCTTCATTATCTTATATACCTCTATTAGATCCCCCCTCAGTCGCCGTCTTTCAAGGGAAACAGCCCCAATTTGCTCAATCTTTCCTCTTAACCCAGTCCTTCCATACCAGGCAACATCCTGGTAAACCGCTTCTGCACTCTCTCCAGAGTCTCCACGTCATTCGGTAGTAAGGCGACCAGAACTGGACTCAGTACTCTAAATGCGGCCTAACCAACATTCTATACAACTACAACATTAGACTCCAGCTCTTGTATTCTATACCCCTTCCTATAAAGGCTAACATACCATAGGCTTTCTTCACAACCTTCTCCACTTGTACTGCCACCTTCAAAGACTTGTGCACTTGCACCCCCAGGTCCCGCTGCGTTTCTGTACTCTTTATAGGCTTACCCTTTATCATATAACTCCCCCCTATGTTATTCCGGCCAAAATGCATCACCTCACATTTATCCGGATTAAACTCCATTTGCCACATATCTGCCCAGTGTACCAGCCTATCAATATCCCATTGTATTGCCAGACACTGCTCCTCACTGCCCGCCAATCCAGCCATCTTAGTGTCATCTGCAAATTTGCTGATCACACCACTTACTCCCTCTTCCAAGTCATTTATATATACTACAAAGAGAAGAGGTCCCAATACTGAGCCCTGCGGCACACCACTAGTGATAGACCTCCAGCTAGAAAAGGACCCCTCCACTACTACTCTCTGTCTCCTCATAGCAAGCCAGTTCTCAACCCATCTAGATAACTGGCCTTGTATCCCATGAGCCTTAATCTTTTCTACCAACCTACCATGAGGGACTATGTCAAACGCTTTACTGAAATCAATATAGACGACATCAACGGCTCGTCCTTCGTCGACCGTTTTTGTCACCATTTTGTTGTTGGGTTGTTGTTGTTTGTCCATCATCATCGATGAGGACCTTGACACCATTAGTCATTTTGAGGCTGGTTGCGGTGTGTCTGAAGATGACTGATCAGGCCAATTCGCGCACAGAATGTCCTGGCACATATTGGACAGACTTGTGTAGACATTGTAGCTGTTCTGCTGGTGACTCTGGACTTGCACAGCTCGTGCTTAAGTTGTGCTTCAGCAATGCACCTTGCTTCGTGAGCTTGACAGCCTTTGTGGATGACGCAGCGTCAGGTAGGGCGGTTTTGTGCCAGTGTTTCCCAGGTGGTCGTGTCAATGTCAAGCGACTTGGCAGGCAAAAGGCAGGGAATTATAGACCGGCTAGTTTAACGTCTGTTGTGGGTAAAGTGTTAGAATCCGTCATCAAGGAGGAAATAGCGAGGCATCTTGAGGGGAATTGCTTGATAGAGCAGACGCAGCACGGTTTCGTTAAGGGGAAGTCGTGTCTGACAAATTTATTGGAGTTCTATGAGGATGTGTCTAGGGCGGTGGATAGAGGAGAGCTGGTGGATGTGGTCTTTCTTGTTTTTCAGAAGGCGTTTGACAAGGTGCCTCACAAGAGGTTATTGCAGAAGGTAAGGGGGCATGGAGTTGGGGGTAGGGTGTTAGCGTGGATAGAGGATTGGTTGTCAAATAGGAGGCAGAGAGTGGGGGTTAATGGGTGCTATTCGGATTGGCGGTTGGTGACTAGTGGAGTGCCCCAGGGATTGGTGCTGGGGCCTCAGCTATTTACCATTTATATAGATGATCTGGAGGAGGGAACCGAGTGTATGGTGTCGAAATTTGCTGATGACACCGATTGGTGGAACGGCAAATTGTGCGGAGGGTGTGGACAGTCTGCAGAAGGATTTAGATAGGCTGGGCGAATGGGCCAGTAACTGGCGAATGGAATTTAATGTTGGCAAGTGCGAGGTGGTCCACTTTGGTAGGAGTAATGGTAGGAAGGACTATTACTTACGTGGCGAAAAACTGCAGCAAGCGACGGTGCAGAGGGACCTCGGGGTCCTTGTGCATGAGTCGCAAAAACCCAGCCTGCAGGTGCAGCAGGTGGTCAGGAAGGCTAATGGGATGCTGGCCTTCATAACGGGGGGGATTGAATATAAAAGTAGGGAGGTCTTGCTGCGGCTGTATAGGGCATTGGTGAGGCCGCAGCTGGAGTACTGTGTGCAGTTTTGGGCGCCGTACTTATGCAAGGATATTTTGGCCTTGGAGGGAGTGCAGAGGAGGTTTACTAGGCTGATACCGGAGTTGAGGGGGTTCAACTGTGAGGAGAGGCTGAATAAACTAGGCTTGTACTCGTTAGAGTTTAGAAGAATGAGGGGAGATCTCATTGAGACATATAAGATGATGAATGGGATGGATAGGATAGAGGTGGAGAGACTCTTCCCGCTCAGAAAGGACAGTAGGACTAGGGGGCACAGCCTCAGGATAAAGGGGGGGCGGTTTAGAACAAAGTTGAGGAGGAACTTCTTCACTCAAAGGGTGGTGAATCTCTGGAATTCTCTGCCTGTTGAAGTGGTGGAGGCTGCCTCGCTAAATATTTTTAAGACGCGGGTTGATGGGTTTTTGATAAGCGAGGGGATTAAGGGTTATGGGGAGAGGGCGGGAATGTGGAACTGAGCCACGACAGATCAGCCATGATCTTATTGAATGGCGGGGCAGGCTCGAAGGGCTAGATGGCCTACTCCTGCTCCTATTTCTTATGTTCTTATGACTTCAGGGAGGCTTTGAGTGTGTCTTTGAAACGTTTCTTCTGCCTTCCATGCGAGCGTTTTCCAGCAGAGAGTTCCCAAAAAGGAGCTGCTTGGCTGTGCGCTCATGAACTGGTCCACTGCCTGTAGTTTCTGCCCTTTGATTGCGATTATGGGTGCTGTGTACGGTGCACGAGGAGCAGACTGGTGCATGATTTCAGTCTTTTTAATGTTGATGGTGAGTCCAAAGTTGTCACAAGCCGTGGAAAATTTGCCCATACTGACTTGCACCTCTGGCTGTGAGCCAGCATACAGGGCACAGTCATCGGCAAAGAGGAAATCTCTCAGAACAGTCTCCTTCACTTTGGTAATAGCTTGAAGTCTCCTCAGGTTGAAAAGCTTCCCATCCACTCTGTACTTGAGGCTGATTCCAGCAATACTGTCCTGGAAGGCATCATTCAGCATGGCAGTAAACATCATACTGAACAGTGTGGGTGCGAGCACACAGCCCTGTTTGACACCATTGGTGACTGGGATTGCCTCAGAGGATTCTCTGCCATCCAGTACTCTGGCTATCTTGCCATCATGGAACTGGCATACCATCTGAATGAATTTGGGGGGACAGCTGAACTTTGACATGATCCTCCACAGGCCTTGTCGGCTTATAGTATCGAAGGCTTTCGCGAGGTCATCAAAGGTTGTGTAGAGCTTGCGATTCTGCTCCTGACTCTTCTCCTGAAGTTGGTGCGCAGCAAAAATCATGTCAGTACTCCTACGACCTTTGCGGAAACCACACTGTGACTCTGGAAGCAGGCCCAGTTCCAGATGAGTGACCAGATGATTTAGCAGAACTCTTGCAAGGGTTTTTCCTGTGATGGAGAGCAGCAAGATTCCTCAGTGGTTGTCGCATACTTGCCGATTGCCCTTCCTCTTGTACAAGTGTACGATGGAAGCATCTTTAAGTTCCTGAAGAAGGGATCCTTGCTTCCAAAAGGACTGGAACAACTTGGTGAGCTTCTTGATAAGTGCAGGACCTGCAGCTTTATCGATCTGTGCGGGTACGGCATCTGTCCCTGGGGCTTTGCCACTGGATAGCAGGCTGGCAGCTTTCGCGACTTCAGCTACTACCGGTGGGTCATCCATGGTGCTGTTGATATCAACCTGGGGAATCCTGTCTATTGCCTCATCGTTAATAGATGACGGTCGGTTGAGGATCGCTTCAAAGTGATCAGCCCATCTTTGCAGGATCTGAGCCTTCTTTGTAATGAGAGTTGTACCATCTGTACTCAGGAGGGGGAACTCCTGAGAGACTGAGGTCCATAGAGAGTGTTGAGGGCTTCATAGAACCGTTTCAAGTCGTTTCTGTCAGCGTATCCCTGTATTTCATCTGCCTTGGCGCTCAGCCAGGCATCCTGCATTTTACGCAGTTTATTCTGGACTGTTCTACGAGCACTGGTAAAAGCATTTTTCTTGGCAGCTGAAGATGGATTGTTCTGACAGGCCCGATGAAGATGGTGCTTTTCAACAAGTAGAGCCTGTATCTCCTCATCATTTTCATCAAACATGCTGCTTGCGGGTGGAGGGCCTGAGCATCTTCAGGGCAGATGTATGGATAGCATCCCTGAAGCGTTCCCAGTCGTCCTCAGCACAGCCTGCAAGGTGTAGGTCAGCAAGTTTGATTTCTCAGTTTTCAGCCAGTGCTGAAGCTATGCTGGGGTTCTTTAGCTTGGCTGCACTGATCTTTTTCATAATCTTGCTTCCTTCTGGTCACCTCTTACGTCTGATACGGAGCCTCATTTTGGAGACAATGAGCCTGTGATCTGTCCAGCAGTCAGCATCACACATGGCCTTTGTTACTCTGACATCCTGCCTGTCTTTTCTCCTGACAATGACATAGTCGATAAGATGCCAATGCTTAGATTGGGGGTGCATCCAGGAGGTGTTGTTATGGGTAGGCAGACGGAAGTTTGTGTTGGTGATGAGGAGGTCGTGTGCTGCACAGGTCTTCATTAAGAGTGGGCCGTTACTGATACACTTGCCCACTCCATGCCTCCCAATGACTCCCTCCCAGATTGCAGAGTCACACCCTACTCTTGCATTGAAATCGCCAAGCAAGATCAGCTTGTCGGTACTGCTCACTGCTGATAGTAGGGCATCTAGTTCATCGTAGAACTTGTCTTTCATCTTGTCTGGGTTGTTCGTTGTGGGGATATAGGCGCTGATCAGGGTGGCTTGACTTCTGTTCTGTAGCGGAAGCTGTAATGTCATAAGCTGGTCGTTCAGACCCTTGGGTAGACTATCAAGTTTCTGAACAAGGTGGTTCTTGACGGCAAATCCAACTCCAGCATCACGACACTCATCACTGCCACGACTGCTCCAGAAAAAAGTGTATCCACCTCCAGTTTCACTCAATTGACCTACGTTGGCAAGACGAGTTTTGCTCAGGGCTGCAATGTCAATGTTGTATCTTGTATGGGTAAGATGGGTATAGAGTGATAGGGGCCAAATGTGGGCAATTGGGATTAGTTTAGAGGTTTAAAAAAATGGGTGGCATGGACAAGTTGGGCTGAAGGGTCTGTTTCTATGCTGTAAACCTGTGTGACTCTGTGATCCTTTAGGTTTATTTGGTACTAAACACCACTAGCTTTCGGAGCACTGCTCCTTCGTCAGGTGAGTGGGAAGTTCTGATTACAAATACGGCATCTAAAGGCACACACAATTTACAGAATACTGATTAGAATGCAAGTCTTTATACCTAATTAAGTCTTAAAGGTGCAGACAATGTGAGTGGAGATAATATTAAACATTGGTTAAAGAGATGTGTATTGTCTTCAGAGAGGACAGTAAGTGAGATGTCATGGGGGTTACAGATAGTGAGACATGAACCCAAGATCCCGGTTGAGGCCATCCTCATGTGTGTGGAACTTGACTATCAGTTTCTGCTCAGCGTCTCTGCGCTATCGTATGTCATGAAGGCTGCCTTGGAGAACGCTTACCTGAAGATCAGAGGCCGAATGCCCGTGACCGTTGAAGTATTCGCCAACAGGGAGGGAACAATCTTGACTGGTGATTGTTGAGTGGTGTTCATTCATCCGTTGTCGTAGCATCTGCATGTACCATGCTTCGGGGCATCCTTTCCTGCAGCGTATTAGGTAGACAATGTTGGCCAAGTTGCAAGAGTATGTGCCAAAGGCTGGTGGATGGTGTTCTCACGTGAGATGATAGTATCCATGTTGATGATCTGGCATGTCTTGCAGAGGTTGCTGTGGCAGGTTTGTGTGGTGTTGTGGCCACTGTTCTCCTGAAAGCTGGGTAGTTTGCTGCGAACAATGGTCTGTTTCACGTTGTGCGGTTGTTTGAAGAGAAGAAGTTGGGGTGTGGGGATGGCCCTGGCAAGATGTTCGAAGAGGTCTTGTTCGAACCTGTGCATGAAGATGACTCTAACGCAGGGGAAGTTTTCCAAAATTGTTGATTTGAGCGCGATCCCTCAATTTGTCTCAATCTGGCCGACATATCCTCAAATCACAACAATCCTGGACGAGGAGGGATGAACGATATCTTTATTCAATTCCCCTCTATTGTTTTCAACAAAATTTAATTTAAAAGGGATCGCGTTCCGCGGATACCTTTTCCAGGCCCAATAGTTATGTTTTAAAAGGAGCCAATTTAACCTGCCTTTCTTGAGTTAAAGATAAAGTGAGTTTATTATTTATGAAAGTCAAGAAAATGGAAAAACACATGCACAAACATTCATACAGATTAGAAGGCAGGATTGATTTCAAAGGAAGTGAATATATACAAAAGGTATATCTAACAGCTCTTGACTTGTGAGGGGTAGATGTTCGACTGTGCGGCTGTTGTGATTGGAGATTCCAGCAGAACTGACTTCAGTTGCCAAATAATTTTGAGGTTCCAGTAAAGTTGACTTCAGCAGATAAATAGTCGGCTTTGCGATTCAGATTCTCTGTAGTGCGGCGGAGAAGCTTCGCTGTTCTCTTTTCAGCTGTGGCCTTTGCTGACTTGACTGACTTCCACAGTCAGACAGAGAGAGAGAGATTCCTGCAAAATAGCTATATGTAGACGTACTGTGAAATTACCTGATGTGGGGAATGAATTGATTTGATATTAATAATCATATTTGGATGGGCATTTTACTGCTTTGGAAATAGGCAAATGTAGTTTAAACACCAATAATTCAAAATCAGCTTTCCAGATGTTATTGGACAACAAATTTTATGAAATTGGGCGCACAATATGGAAGCAGACTAAAATTACACCCAGAGCCTCTCCACTAAAAATCACAAAGTAACGGACACAGACTAATAGGCAAGAGCGTGCTTTTAGAATGCAAATGAGGGCTAGCACACAAGGGAAGCTGGACAGGATGGCACCTACAGGAACTAAATTAAAAAAACACATCCCCACCCCACCAAATCAGCACTTCTAAACCAGTGAAACAATCTATGGAGACACCTAAAAATTAGCATAGCTAAGGAAACGTCCCTGGCCCCTCAAAACTCTTTGAGACCAATCACACACCCATTGTTCAAACCCCCGAGATTCTAGACCATTAATAACCAATCAGACAAGAACGATTAACACACACTTAAAACAATCACCCCAACACTCAAAAACATCGAGACAGGATGGCTAAAGTCGAATACTGTAAATAGAGTGTTAGCATTTGAATCGCATACCACACTGAAGTTCAGGTATAATTATGGCCTGTTGTGGCGGATCATTAGAGTGCTTTCGGGACAGTCCGATTGTGTGTCCTGACTGCACCTCCATCGACGTAAGAGAAAATAAAGCAGTGCCGTTATTGAACTACACCCTGAGTCCATAGTGGTCGTTTCGCCCACTCGCGCTAACACAGATATGACGGGGAAATTAGTCAACACACAAGCATGATGGGTAAGCTGTAGCATACTGTCAGTTGCAAAAGTCTAATTGCTCTCACAGCCATGTACGAACAAAATAATAAAGAGAAAGCAAATAGTCATGGATATCCTAGTGTGAGCCAGGAGGGTCAAACTACAATGATAAGGGGCTGTCTGTCGTGCTTCCTCCACTACTAACCTAACAATCTATCTGTGTAAGCCATTTTGTTCATGTTTTAACTGATTTAGTGATGTTTGTGTATGAGGCTTAGCGTTTTCTTGTTATCTAACGATATAAATTGTGGTACAAACACTTGGAACTGGTGAAAAGAACTCAGAGGGCAGCAGTGCTATGCTTCTTAAATATGTCTCTGAATAAATTTTAGTTCCTGCAGTTTACAGAATTGGGTGGTTGAAATCTTTCTCCATAACAGTACTTGGTGGTTTTAGGCACAACACACACACACACACACACACACACACACAACTGGGGTAGCTTTTTAGCTGGCTTTTAACCCATTCTTTGTATATTCCAAGCAGGAAAATAAATCCACAAAACCCATCTGGTTATTACACATGGAATCTCATGATGAGATGGCCAATTTGTCTATTTCCCTCCACTGGAGATGGCAATTAGCTTCTGAATGATATTTAAAAGTGCCTTGTTTTGTGAAGTTGAGTTTGCAAAGATGTAAAGAATATAATAAAAATGCTGGAGGGAGAAACATCGCATGATCTCTTTAAAAGCTGATATTTTGTTTTAGTACATGGAGGTTTAAAATGCAAAGTACATGCAAAGTCAAAGCTGAAATATTTGTATCAAAGGGTGAAGCAGTAGTTTTGACAAGGCAATTTCCTTGTGTTTGAATTTTACCCAATTAATTTAAAGCAGGCATTCAGCTACCAAGAACCTTTAAGATTTGAATTTTATGTTGTTGACAACAGCAGACCAATCTTATGGTAGAAAAATTGATAGGTCATCACAAGTAGAAAAGAGAATGCAAGGAGAGAAAAGACAGATAGTTAGCAACTGCCACCTCTCAAGTCTCGAGAGGGAGAGAGCAACTCTCCACTGCTAGCTTTAAATGTCTCTTTAGAGAACGCACCATCTGACCAGCGGAAGGTACAAAATCAGAAAGAACTCACAGACATAGAAATCAACTGATAAACTCCAGAAGGTTCTGAAAGACACAAAACCTAGTTGTATCTTGTCTTTTGAGAATGACAAAATTCTATTTTATTTTGTTAATGAATGGACATTGCATTTATTTGAACAGTATTCCAGTGGAATCTTATTTTATTCAGTATGTTACCTGTTTAGTTAAAGTTCCTTGTAGTTAAATAAATAAATTGTTGTGTTCATCTGAAAATGAGTGTCAGATATTTCTGTTAGTTACCTACCAAACATTACAGAAGGACAGCGCAGCTTCCCACACACTTTTAACAGATTGTGAGGCAAGCTACTCCTCTCTGGGGGATTCAGCGTTACTTCTTTAGGGGTTCAATCTCTGCATTGTAGCACTTATCTGGTAACAGGGTGGTGTTCCATTGTTTCATGTAGATTCACCCAGTGGCTTACATGTCCATTTAAAAAAAACTCAGGTCTCAATTAATGTCTAATATTTCTGGATGCAATTTGGTGTTTTTTTCCTTCATTATGACACACTGAACATCATGATATATAAGTTGAGCTTCTAAGGACAGCATGGTGTCTCAGTGGTTATTACTGCTGCCTCGCAGCACCAGGAATCCAGGTTCAATTCTGGCCCTTGGTCACTCTCTGTGTGGAGTTTGCACATTCTCCCCGTGTCTGTGTGGGTTTCTTCCAGGTGCTTGAGTTTCCTGCCACTGTCCAAAGATGTGCAGGTTACGTGGATTGGCCATGGTGAAATTGTCCTTTGGCATCCAAAGGTGTGTAGGTTAGATGGATTAATTATGGTAAATGTTTGGGGTTAACAGGATGGGGCAGGAGAGAGGGATTATGTGAAATAGTGACGCATAGCCTCTGAATGACAGTTGATACCTATGGTCCACCAGGAAAACAAGAAATCTTTGGGGGCTTGCCTGTCCTGAAAAATTGTGCCAGAACTCCTAATGAGAGCAGCAATCTTCAGTGAAACCATCTCTGCAGACCCAGCACAACGCAGGAGAACCCTAACCATGGTCCCTTATAGTGTGGCCAGGTTGGAAATGCCCATTGAGGTCCAGTTTGGAACAGACAATTTTACATTGAAAATTGATTTTTCTGCTGTTATTAAAGGTATGTTGTACCTTTTAAAATTGTTTTAAAACACTTTAATTAAAGTAGTTAATATTGTTGCTATTGGCTCATTTAAAATTTTTTTTAATGATTGAAGATGAGTATTATTTTGTGTATAAATAGGTTTCATTATTTGTTCTAAATTTGTGAAATTATTTAAATCTGTATGATATTACTATGCAACTTTCTGTCTGGGAAACTATTTAAATCTGCACTATATTATTATGACAGTTATATGTGTTTGTGTGTAATTTAGATTATGGAAGCTGTAAATTTAATTGGGAAGATGAGAGGTCAGAAATTCTTGGACCATGATTTGGATACCTACATGATGTTGAGCAAAGGAGAGTTCACACTTTAGGCCATGGAAAATCTAAATGTATTTATTATTACTATTCTTCAGCTTGATACTGCATTTATAATTTTCATATTTAACTTTTCTGTATGTTTCAATCAAGCATTTGCATAATTTTGTAGCTTCATGGAAAATATTTATTAACAAAAATGTTATAAATGCAAAACTTTGATACCATATTAACATTTAACAAACATTTTAACTTAAGTAGCTGCACTGATATGTTTAATTGACTCATCTCAAGTTTCTTATGAAACATATAGTTTTCTAACACCAAATAAAATATTTCTATATATTAACACAACACTTCTGTTGTCTCTAAAGAAGGTGAGGGAGGGATATGAGGAGGGAAAAGGAGGGGGAGGGGAGGTAGAGGGAGGGAGAGGCAGGGGCAAGAGTAAGAGGGGAGGGGGAAATGGGAGCAAAGGAGAAGTGGAAGGAGAAAAGGGGAGAGGGAAGGGATTTTCACATGTTGCCTAACTCTTCCATGCCTACATCAAAGCTTCGGAAAGAACTTCAGTTAAGAATCAAGCTAAAAGCACAATGTTCCAGCGGAGGTGGGACGTGACTTATCAGAGAGATAGTTTCCATCAGCTTACAGGAGACATGCATATATCATCATAAGGGATACACTTTCCTAAGGCATTTGAACTCGCCAGTTGCATCAGTGAGACTCTTAAAATAGGACTCTTAAACTATATTGCAAAATCCAAATACTGAAATTTATTTTTGGTTCTAGACTCCCCAGCCAGGGAAAACATCTTCCCTCTACCTACACACTCGAGCCCTGTTAAAATTTGATACATTTCAATCAGATTCCCTCTCATGCTTCTAAACTGGTGAACACAGGCCCATTTGAACCAATCTCTTCTTTTAGAACAGTCCTGCCAACCCTCGCATCAGCCTAGTAAACTTCCATTGCATTTGCTCTATGGCAAGGATCTGCTTTCTTAGATGGGAAGAGCAAAACTGCATGAAATACTTTAGGTATTGGCTCACCAAGCTACTGTATAACTGCAATGAGACATAAATCATTTTGAACTCATTTCTGCTGTTGAAAGGTTATATCATGGTCAATGTAGAATTGAGTGGACAAAAAGCAGAGTTGCCGCTCCATGTGTTTGGCTGCAATTTTGCATCTCTATATGAGAGATCATGGTTGGAGAAGATAAAGCTCAACTGGAGTGCTGTCAATAGACTGTTCAATGCTAAAACCGACCTACAGTGCATTCTAGGTAAATACAAGAGTGTATTTGAAGAGACACTTGGCTCAATTAAGGGAGTACAAGTAAATTCAAGATAGAGGCTAACGCTCAACAAAATGTTTCAAAGCAAGAACAGTGCCATATGTAATTCACCCCAAGGTCAATGATGAATTCGTATGACTTGTTAACATTGGTGTGTTAGAGCCAGTTACAATGAGTGACTGGGCTACCCCCATTGTACCTGTCATGAAACCAGATGGTTCAATTCATATTTGTGGTGATTTTAAACCACCATAACTCCAATGTTGTGTGTTGATCAATATCCACTTCATTTAATTGACTATTTGTTTGCTGGGTTATAAGGTGGGCAAAAATTCAGCATTGATTTTTAGAAAGTGTGTCCCCGCTGAATCATAACCATTGCTAACTGTCATAATTCAGTTTAAAAGATTGCCCTTTTGAATTACATCCACACCAGCCTTATTTCAAAGATCGATGAATCAGATTTTAAGCAGTCTCTGTGGTATAAAATGTTACCTGGATGATATCCTAATTACAGGATCCAGTGAACATGAGCACTTGAATCATTTAGAAGCAACATTGGAATATCTTCAAGCACATGGTCTGCATATTAAAAAAGAAAAGCTATGGCTTGCACATGTAGATTCAAACTAACATACAGCAAATTTATTGAAAGAGATGTTTTCTGCACTGCACAGAATACAAACTGAAAGTAAAACAGCAACTTCTGCAGACACCCTAATGGCATCACCATCAAATGATGTGATCGACTGTTAAAGTAACAAGCAATCATTTTAAATGTATAAGATCCCTCTCATTTACTTCCATGGTCATGACAACAAATTACTACAATATTATGCATAGAATCAATAATACTCTGGACACAATACCATGCACCATTAATCAATATACAAAGTCAATAAAAAGCTAATCAGGAGGCCATCTATTCCTCTTTGGTTGTATATGACATTCTGGAATTTGGCTGTCTTTGACTGTAGAATGATGTAGACACTTCTTGTCTTGGAACTATTTCTGTATCATTGTCACTCAATATAGCAAGAAGTCTGACAACACCAGGTTTAAGTCCGACCGATTTATTTGATAGTAAACTCACAAGCTTTCGGGGTTTGAACATCGCTCGACAATCACCAGGAAAGACTGTTCCCTTCCTGTTGGCGAACACTTCAGCGGTCACGGGCATTCGGCCTCTGATCTTCGGGTAAGCATTGTCCAAGGCGGCCTTCAAGACACACGACAGCACAGAGTCGCTGAGCAGAGACTGATAGCTAAGTTCCGCACACATGAGGATGGTCTCAACAGGCATCTTGGGTTCATGTCGCACTATCTGTAAACCCCATGACTTGCCTGGGTTTGCAAAACCTCACTTACTGTACTGTCTGGAGACAATACACATCTCTTTAACCTGTGCTTCATGCTCTTTCCACTCACATTGTTGTCTCTTTAAGACTTAGCAGGTTAGTTGTAATGACTCGCATTCTAATCAATAATCTGTTAACTGTCTGTGCTGTTATATGCTCTGTCTGAGGCCAGAACTCTCCACTCACCAGATGAAGGGGCAACCCCAAAAGCTTGTGAGTTTACTATCAAATAAATCAGTTGGACTTAAACCTGGTGTTGTCAGACTTCTTACTGTGTTTATCCCAGTCCAATGCCGGCATCTCCACATCTTGATTCAATATAGCAGCAGAGACACAATCATCAGGCAACTCAGATTCAATTAGGTCTTCTGTAGTAATATAAAGGCAAAATACTGTGAATGCTGGAACCTGAAACAAAAACAGAAAATGCTGGAAAATGTCAGCAGGACTGACAGCATCTGTGGAAAGAGAACAGAGCCAATGTTTTGAGTCTAGGTGAATCTTTTCGGATCCACTGAGATTTTCCAGAATTTTCTGTTTTTGCTTCTGTAGTAATGTTCACAACATGGGGGAACTAAAGTAGTTGGTACTTCTGGAGATGACTCTGAGAAATCAGAATCAGTATCATCCTCCATCCTAATAAATTATCCACTTAACTTTAGAATAACCCAGATTCTAAGTGATTGACCTTGTGCAGATAAATGGTTCAGTTGGAGCTCTTCATCATATTTCTGGACATTCTGTTCTTCACAGTCATAATTCTTTTCTTCCATGTTGTAAATTCTTTTTGGAGAATGAACTTCTCCTTCTCAAAAGAACCAAGATTCTTCTTCTGAATATTCTTCTTGGGGGAAGTTGGTCCAGTCCAACAAGCTTTTGCAATGTGACTGTTGTGGGGAAATTCTTTTAAAATGGTGGCCAATGTCTATAAACTTCGACTCAGTTCAAAACCTCAAAAAAGACACAGTCTGTTCAAAAGACAAAAGAACAAAGAAGAAAAAAAAATCACAGTGCAGGAACAGGCTCTTCGGCCCTCCAAGCCTGCACCGATCATGCTGCCTGACTGAACTAAAACCCACTACTCTTCCAGAGAACATATCTCTCTATTCCCATCCTATTCATGTATTTGTCCGGACGCCCTTTAAAACTCACTATTGTATCTACTTCCACTACCTCCCCCGGCAGCGAGTTCCAGGCAGACACCACCCACTGTGTAAAAAACTTGCCTCGTACATCTCCTATGCTCCCTAGTAATTGACTCTTCCACCCTGGGAAAAAGCTTCTGACTTTCCCCTCTGTCCATGCCCCTCATAATCTTGTAGACTTCTATCAGGTTGCCTCTCAACCTCTGTTGTTACAGTGAGAACAAACCAAGTTTCTCCAACCTCTCCTCACAGCTAATGCCCTCCGTGCCAGGCAACATCCTGATAAATCTTTTCTGTACCCTTTCCAAAGCCTCCAAATCCTTCTGGTAGTGTGGCAACTAGAATTGAACATTATATTCCAAGTGCGGCCTAACTAAGGTTAGAACATAGAAGGTAGAAAACTACAGCACAAGCAGCCCCTTGGCCCACAAGTTGAGCTGATCATATCCCTACCAACTAGGCCTACCTATAACCCTTAATCCCATTAAATCCCATGTACTCATCATTTATTTCTATAAAGCTACAACATGACTTGCCAATTTTAAAACTCAGTGCCCCGGCTGATGAAGGCAAGCTCGCCATATACCTTCTTGAGTACCTTCTCCAACTGCATTGCCATGTGTAGTGACCTGCGTACCTATACACCCAGAATGCAATGCCCATTCAGTGGACACTCGCTATCCTGCCACTAAAAAGACTACATCTGTCTGTGAATCTCATCAGCTGATGTAAAATTGCCTGCTACAATTCCCTCTCCTGGCTGATTGGCTAAATCAATATTAGACCATTAAATAAACTTAAATCCAAAGGTGTGTGATTGTTTTTTAATTCTTCCCCTCACATTCTTGATTACTTGAACCACCTCTATGTTAATTGTGTGTAATTGTACCTGAGTTTTGATTCTCATTGATGCTAAAAATCAAAAAGTAAAGTCACTTTATGTATGGCATGAGAAAGTTGTCTTTAAGTAGATATTCTCATATGTTGGAGCACCCAGTGGTATGGATGTCATAGTCATTGCTTCTTTCTTCTACTCGATTGATGCCGCCTTTGCCATTGTTTTGGTTGCCATGGAACAACAATCACAATGATCATCAAAATGAAAATGAAAAATGTGTGATCCCTGCACTGTGCTCATTCCTAGTGATCCTAACCAGCCAGTTGTACACTTCCCCAGAGAAAATTGAGCCAGTTGTTTAAGTTTCTCAACCTGTGTTTCCAAATATGTGCAGCCAGATTAGTTATGTTCTCTGAGGGGTCTGGTGTGTAGGTACAACATTTTGATCCAATCAGGACACATGTTCCACCTGCAACCGCCAGGATAAAGTTTAATGCCATGCCATTCTGTAGCACAATCATGCAACCAACTCATCACTGATCTCTGCAAGGGCTGTACCTGTATCATTGGCAACCTTTTCTAAAATTGAGGTAATGGCTTCTATTTCCATAGACAGTCTCATATGTGAATAAGGTGGCATCATTATCCTCAGGAAATTGTCCAATCCCACCAGCATTGTTTTCTGACCTTTGGAAGCTGGTTAGTATGGTAAATATATGGGACTACATATCCAAGGCAACATGACCCCTTCCATCCAGAAGTCAACAATGGATATGATTTACTTCCACACATCTGTTAAGTTCCATTGAGAGTTGGATAGGTGTTCTCTCCTTCAAAACAGTATATAACCTTGCAAACTCAATCACCATTTAGGCGGATCTAGACAAATTTTACTGGCTATGTCGACTAAATATCTACACTTGTTGGTTCCTAAATCCACTCCATGATCGTTCTTATTCTCGATGCACACTATTCCTTGGGCCTCTGAATCTGCTCTATTCGAAATAGGGCTGGGTTAGCTACGTCAAAGACAGGCGAATATCCATTCATGTGACCTGATCCACCTGTACAAGACCTATTTCTATAAAGGTCTATTCTATCACATTCCTCAATAAAACCTGTCATTGTTGCCCATGGATCCCTGAAAGACTGAATAAGGTGATCTCACACAATCAAATCTGCCCATAATAAAGGATTTACTATCGAATAAATCGGTTGGACTGAAACCTGGTGTTGTCAGACTTTTTACTGTGTTTACCCGAGTCCAACACCAGCATACCCACATCATAATAAAGGCACCAGATGTAAAGGTATCCTTTCTTCCGCATGAATAGGAATGTGTGTGCATACCCAACATTTAGATATGTCAGCAGTTTTAGCATATGCATATGTCACAAACAGGTAAGTATTAGTATGCACTTCTTGATGGACTGATTGTGTTAAATATAGTAAATATGTTTTACATATTTACATACATTTACATATAATGAAATAGGATGCAGTCATCCTGTCAATTCAATGGTGCCCCTCAACCGTTTGTCCATATTGAAGAGATAAATACACTTTACAGAACCGTGTTATAATCTTGTGGCTTTTATCTTCAAATGTTCCAGCTTGACACTCAGCTTGTAGTTGGTAGTCCATCTTCTTTCTTTTCTCAATTGTTGAATCTATCTTTGCTTACGGTATCCTGTAATTATAAACTAATGCCTTAACATTTCTAACATGATAACTAAATTATTCATATTTTAGTCTAATACTTAATCTAATTTCAATCCCATAATTTTTGGCTAACCTATCAATTTTGTTTACGAATCCAATTAACCCTTTCTTCAGTACTGTGGCTGATGGAGCCATTTGATTCAGTGTTCTGCAAGATTATTCATTTACTGGAACATTCTCGGCACTGGCAGCTTGCCAACTAGGATACGGTTTCAACTGTGTTCAGTGTCTCCATCTGGGACCATATTTTTCATCAATTAGGACAGATGGTTGTCCTGCCACAACTACACTGAAGGGCCCTTCCCATCTAGTACCCAACCCTTTCTTGTCTGTCATTAGCTGTACCATTATTTTGTCTCCAGGTGTCGATAATTTAGGAGTGTTTTTCTCTGTCAATTTCATCCAATCCTTGTATTGTTGCTGAATGACTGCGTGCCTCTTGAGAGAATGCAAACAATCTACCAGGTTCCCCATGCATTGAATTACTGCATCTCTTCCAATTTCAAGCTCCTCACCTCCCACTATCATATTTTTTGGGAGGCGCATTGCCCCAACAGTCACCAATTTGAAAGGAGTTAAACTTGTTCCTCAAGATGGGGTAGCTGTCTGTCACAGAAATATTGCAGGAAAGGCCTGCACCCAATTCTTTCCTTCATCCAGAAAGAGTGTTTTTTTAGTGTTCTGTTCATATGTTCCATCAATCCTGAACACTGTGGGTGATAGGGTATGTGAAATTTCTGTTTTATGCCCAACATTCTGCAAACTTACATCAAAACTATTCCAGTGAAGTGAGCTCCTTGATCTGATCCTAACTGAAGGGGCATTCCCCACCTAGGTATTATCTCATTTGCCAATATTAAAGTTATGGTTTTAGCTGTGGCATCTTTACATGGAAATGCTTCCACCCATCTAGTGAATTTGTTAATGATAACGAGACAAAACTTCTTCCCTCTCAATCTAGTAATGGTTATGTGAAATCCATCTGCAAATTTCCCATGGTCCCTTAGGTTTTGGTTGATTACCCATCTTTACTTTACAGTGGTATCCTGGTTCTTCTTGGGCACACTGAATACATCTTTGACAGAATTTAACTGTCATTTGTCCCATTCCCTTCTACCACCAACAGTTTTCAATTAAATTGGTCATCATGTCTCTGCTTGTATGTGCTACCCCACAGTATATCTTCAACAAAGTCTGTTGTATTGCCTCAGGTGCTATTATTTTCCTCTCTCTCCTCCATCTCATCCTTTTTGCCCTCCCAGTCTTTTCCATCCTTGTTTCTCATCTTCTGGACCCTGCACTTGTAGTTGTCCGACATCGATACCTGAACTATCCCTAGCTTGTATTGTTGCCACACCTACTATTTATATTCCTTCCAAATTCTGCTCTAACAGGTTTTTAGCTGCCTTATCTGCTTTACTGTTCCCTCCTTGAGCTTTGCTTGTAATCTTCTTGTAGGCTTGTAATTTAATCACTGCTGCTTCTAAACGAATATGAGCTGCTTGGATTAGATCTTTAGTCAGGTTTTCATGCCGTATGTGTCCCCCACTTGAGTTAACAAAACCTCGCCTTTTCCAGGCTGTCATGTAATCATGAATTACCCCAAAAGCATATCTGCTGTCTGTGTAAATGTTAGCAAGTTTTCCTGCGCTCCATTCTAAAGCTTTAATTAAGGCTATCAGTTCTGCAGATTTGCTTCCTGGAATCTGCTCTCCTGCAATCACTATTCCTTCACCATTTATCACTGCCCATGCAGTGGGGCTGTGCCAGTTAAGCAATTTTAAGACTGTAAAGGTCTGGTTCTTCTTCTCCCCATAAGAAGTCGCTCAACACCGGGTTATTAAAGTCCAACAGGTTTATTTGGTAGCAAAAGCTACTAGCTTTCAGGGCTCTGCCCCTTCATCAGTGAGTGGGGAGTTCTGATCACAAACAGGGCATATAAAGATGCACATTCAGTTTAGAGAATACTGATTAGAATGCGAGTCTTTACAGCTAATCAATTCTTAAAGGTGCAGTGAATGTGAGTATAGATAGCATTAAGCATAGGTTAAAGAGATGTGTATTGTCTCCAGTCAGTACAGTAAGTGAGATGTTGCAAGCCCAGGCAAGTCATGGGGGTTACAAATAGTGTGACAGGAACCCAAGATCCCGATTGAGGCCGTCCTCATGCGTGTGGAACTTGGTTATCAGTCTCTGCTCAGCAACTCTGCGCTGTTGTGTGTCATGAAGGCTGCCTTGGAGATCATTTACCCAAAGATCAGAGGCCGAATGCCCATGACTGCTGAAGTGTTCACCAACAGGAAGAGAACACTCTTGCCTGGTGATTGTCGAGCAGTGTTCATTCATCTGTTGTTGTAGCGTCTGCATGGTCTCCCCAGTGTACCATGCCTCAGGACATCCTTTCCTGCAGCGTATCAGGTAGACAACGTTGGCCAAGTTGCAAGAGTATGTGCCGTGTACCTGGTGGATGGCGTTCTCACGTGAGATGATAGCATCCGTGTTGATGATCTGGAATGTCTTGCAGAGGATGCTGTGGCAGGGGTGTATGGTGTCGTGGTCAGTGTTCTCCTGAAGGCTGGGTAGTTTGCTGCGGACAATGGTCTATTTGAGGTTGTGCAGTTGTTTGAAGGCAAGAAGTGGACATGTGGACGTGTGCGTGATTCCAGGCAGTAACTTATTTTGATAACTCATTCTTTATCTTAAGTAACATCATTGTTTATAGTAGCTTGCTTTAATATGTTTTCCTATGTTGGAATTGTCCCAAACTCAGAAAACAGTGATATGGACTTTTTAATGTCTATTAACATCTATCTTATCACCTTGTTCACTTCCTTCAATGTTTATTTATTGTACTGGATTACTTTCCCTTTGAACCCACCTTGCAATCTGTTACAGTTTTCAACATTCCCATATTCAAAATTTACACCTGGATGTGCTCTGTGCTTTTGGACTATTTCTCTCAGTCTCATGATTGGTTCATTAATTTTAAACATCCACTCCTCACAATGCAACTAAAATGCCGTTCGGTCACTATCATTGTTGAATAGCCCTAAGTTAATGGTGCTGATGTCACAAGTTATCCAATGTAAACTTCACACTCCCCATCCACTCTATCTTGTGTCATTTTTCACTAAACACTCTCCCCCCTTGATTTGAGATAACAATTTCTACTATATTGGCTCGTAGTTGTTGCAAATCTTTAAACCACAAAGATTCATCCTGTTTGGGACTGAATGGGTTAACTCTCTGCTTGTTCCAAAAAAGGGGCAAAGATGAACATCTTGATATCATTATTTTTCCTTGGCTAGCATCCAAAAATTTGTGTTCTCAGAACTTTGTGCTTATCCTGCTTTCTTTCTCTACCTTCCCACTTCATCTACCTTCCCACTTCACCCAACAGAAGTTTATATCATGACCCACTTAACCATAATTACTACACTGCCTTTTAAAATTGTTTCCTGGTTTGCTGTGGCAATCTTTGGCAATGTGCCCTTCCTTTCCCCGCTGAAGGCATGTCTTGATGTGGACTGGGTTACTTCTGCTCATTTTCCTCCTATTTTACTGAAAGTTACTTTAACCCAATTTGTGGTTCCTCTACCTAAAGTTTGCCCGAGTGCCCATTTAAAATTCTGATATTGGTGCTATTGTTCTGTCTTACTATCACTAAAAGAATTTCTATCTCTCTGATTTGTCATTTCCAATTGATTCTCCCTGTCTGTGTCTTCCTCACTTGATTCCAATGAGGAGTGATGGATACAATGATTCTGTTATTGCTTTCCTCTTGGATTCTTTTTTAAGATCTTCCTGAGCATGTTTTTGGGAATAACTGTATACCAGCTGCCTCCTTCTACCATACATGTTATTTACCAAACAATGGCACTGTGCAGCCTTTTCAGTGTCTCTCTTTCTCACAAGACAAGCTTTTGAGATTTTCTGCTGTTGGTTTCTGTATTATTATTCTCTCTTTTTCTAATTCTCCAGACCATTCCTCTGAGAATGCCTTGTTTAAGTTTAACCCATAGCTCTTGCCAAAAGTACAACTTTCCCACAAACTTAACTCCCCTCTCCACAGGGTTATTTTAATGGCTTTTCTAATGTTTTCTTCTCTCTTACTCCTCCACACAAACAATGACCCAAGTCGGGAATCAAACCCAGATCCCTGGAGCTGTGAGACAGCAGTGTTAATAACTGTGCCACTGTGCTGCCCCTGTTGTCTTGATAAAAACTGCTGCTTGGCATCTCAATACTAATATTTCAGTTTAGGCTCTCTATGTACTTGCATTTTATCTCTAAGCACAGAAAAAGTATCATCTTTTAACATACAACTTTACAAACACCAAATTCTAACTTCCTACCTCCCAATCCACCAGGTGGTTCCACTGGTCGGCGCAACATCGAGGGCCGAAGGGCCTGTACTGCACTGTAATGTTCTATGTTCTAATCTACAATTACTCCACTTTTACAATTACTCGCAATACCTCCCCTTGAGAAAAAAATGAACAATCATTATGAAAAGATTGCTTCATTATTTTTAACCTTAACTTCATTACATTACTAGATCCACAGTTTATTAATCTAGAGTTTCACATCTTATATCTATTTATAGATAACATTGAACACTACCATTTCTATCTTATATAAACATTTTATTTTTAAATTCGCAATAAAGCATCTGCAATAATATTTTCGCGACTCACAACATGTACATTCTGTAAATTAAGTGCTTGTAACAGGAGATTCCAATGAAAAAATCTAATGCTCCTGTCCTTAAAACTTTCCAGAAATGTCAAAGAATTGTGTTCAGTATACACAATCATCTCTGATGCACTGTTTGCAACATAAACATTAAAATGTTGAAAGGTCATTACCAAACTCAATAACTTTTTTTCACTGGTTGAATATTTTTTCTGGTGAATATTGAGTTTTTTTGAAAACTAACAGATCGGCCTTTCAATTCCACAATCATTCCCCTGTAATAACACAGCTCCAACATCTACATTGCTGTGTTGATGGCAATTCAAAAATTTGGCGTGGCTAAAACAGGTGCGGCAGTTAACACTGGTTTTAAGAACACTGGAATTGTTCTGTCCACTGAAATTTTGTGATCTTTTATAAAAATCCATCAACGGTGCCACTGCGCTACTAAGGTTTGGTACAAGTTTCCTGTAGAACCTGCTCCATCCCAAAAATCATAACAGTTCCTTCTTCGAGGATGGTCTTTGAAATTCCTCGATGGCCTTCGCCTTCAGGTTTCTCAGTGTCATCTGTCCAATGTTGTGTTCTAAGTATGTCACATTCGCCTTCTCAAATTGTTTTTGCCAATTTTATGAGTAACTTTGCCTTCTGTAGTCTCGAAGAGCTCTGCCAAATGCTCCATGAACGGCTAAAGATAACTAAGTCATCTATGTAGACAGCACAATTAGTCAATCCTGCAACAACTCTGTTCATAGCCTGCGAAAAGTGACGGGTGCGTTTATCTTGCCACAGGGCATTACTTTAAATTGATGTAGCCCATCTGGATTTACAAAAGCAGGAACTTCTTTTGCTCTCTCCGACAAAGCTACTTGCCAGTAACCGCAAAGTAAGTCCAACTGGTGATGTAAGTGGCTTGTCCTATCTTTTCCACACAATCTTCCAGCCTTGGAATTGGGTACGAGTCAGATTAAGTCACGGCGTTGACCTTTCGACAATCTACACAGAATCGTTGAGTACCATCAGGTTTGGGAACCAACACAATCGGCGAACTCCACTCGCTTTGACTCGGCTCTATGATGTCTTCTTGTGGCATTGCTTCCACTTCCTTCTGAATCCGCACTGCTTTGAGAGGATTAAGCCGATAGAGCTGTTGTTTTATCAGAACAGCATTCCCTGCATCAACCTTATGTGCTATGGTATTAGTCCTTTCCATTCTATTTCTACATAGGTCCTATATACCTCTAACAAGTCTTTTCATTCAGTTCTCTGTTCCTGGGACAGATAGTTCACTGCCCTACTCCATTCCTTAAGGATCTCTTCATTATTCAATTTATTCTGAGGGACATCAAAATCCAAATCATCTGAGTTTGATTCCTCACTCTGAGTGGCAGGAACTAATACCATTTCTCTGGTTCCCTTTCCCTGTCATAGTATTGTTTCAGCATGTTCACATGACATACCCTATATTTTTTTCCTATCTGGCATCTTTACCAGATAATTCATTTGATTTAACTTCTTCTCAAACTGATAGGGACCACTAAACCTTGCTTTGTAGGAATCTCCTGTCACTGGTAACAGCACAGTACTTTATCTCCATGGACAAATGTATGAATTTTAGATTTTTCACCTGCTTCTTGCTTTATGTGGGAGTTTGCGCATTCTCCCCGTGCTTGCGTGAGTTTTCTCCGGGTGCTCCGGTTTCCTCCCACACCCCAAAGATGTGCTGTTAGGCTGATTGGCAGTAATAAATTGTCCCTAAATTAGTTTCCCTCAATGTGGATGGCCATAAAACATTAGACAAGGGTCATGGGGGGAGAGGGGGCGCATGTTGGGATGGCGGCGCAGGCTTGTTGGGCCGAAGGGCCTGTTTCCCAGGCTGTTTTTGTTCTTTGTTCTTTATTAGATGCTGGGCAAATGTTGCCCGGCTTATTCATCCACCCTGTTAAATCTTTCTCTCCCCTCAGATACATAATCCAACTGTGAGATCTCTAATTTGGGATCTACCAACTTTTTCTTAATTACTTTTAAAGACCCTTTTACTTTGTGTCCGAATATCAATTCAAATGGAATAAACTGAGTTGATTCATTTGGAACATCTCAAATAGCAAATAACATAAATGGGATACTTTTACCCAATCATTTGGGTAATCCTAGCAATAAACCCTCAACATGGTCTTTAGGGTCTGATGTCACCTTTCCAATGCTCCCTGGGATTCAGGATGGTATCCCCTCAATGTGTAGTGTCTGATGCCTAAACTATCTATGACTTCCTTAAGTAATTTGGCAGTAAAACTGTCTCATTGCTCTGATTGAATCTCCCTGGTAATCCATAATGAGTAAAGAAAGTGATCAACTTTTCCACAACCTTTTTGCTTTGACATTTCGGAATGAAATTGCCTCTGGAAACCTGGTGGACACATCTATTATGGTTAGCAAATATTGGTTCCCACTTTTGGTGAAGGAGGGGACCTACACAATCAATTATAACCCGTGTAACAGTTCATCAAATGTGGGAATTGACATCAAAGGCAATTTCACAACACACATACACATCCCCTTCCCCACTCACGCCTCGTTCCCCCCTCAGAATCCCTTCCCCACTCATTCCCCTTCCCCACTCACACCCCCTGCCCACTCACTCACACCTCCTTCCCCACTCATGCTCCCTTTCGCATTCACACCCCCTTCCTGACTCACTCATATCCCTTTCCCACTCACACTCCCTTCCCCACTCACTCATAAGAACATAAGAACATAAGAACATAAGAAATAGGAGCAGGAGTAGGCCATCTGGCCCTTCGAGCCTGCCCCGCCATTCAATAAGATCATGGCTGATCTGTCGTGGCTCAGTTCCACTTTCCCGCCCTCTCCCCATAACCCTTAATCCCCTCTCTTATCAAAAACCCATCAACCCGCTTCTTAAAAATATTTAGCGAGGCAGCCTCCACCACTTCAACGGGCAGAGAATTCCAGAGATTCACCACCCTTTGAGTGAAGAAGTTCCTCCTCAACTCCGTTCTGAACCGCCCCCCCTTTATCTTGAGGCTGTGCCCCCTAGTCCTACTGTCTTTTTTGAGCGGGAAGAGTCTTTCCACCTCTATCCTATCCATCCCATTCATCATCCCATTCATTCATCACTCACACCCCTTTCCCACTCACACTCCTTCCCCATTCACCCCGCTTCCCCACTCACACCCTTTTCCATTCACTCCCTCTTCCTCACTCCCTCCTCTTCTCCACTCACACCTCTTTCCCACTCACACCCCATTTCACCATTCACATTCCCTCCCCTTCTCTGGGTGAATGTCATTGATGTCTCACTCTCTTGACTGCAAACTACACTTGCTACCTACAGTCACTCTTGCAAATCATGATTCACTGACTAAGGGGGCTCAGAATGTTGTAATGACAGGAAGGTTTCTCGATCTCGGGGTCCTTGTGCATGAGTCGCAAAAACCCAGCTTGCAGGTGCAGCAGGTGGTCAGGAAGGCAAATGGGATGCTGGCCTTCATAGCGAGGGGGATTGAATATAAAAGTAGGGAGGTCTTGCTGCAGCTGTATAGGGCATTGGTGAGGCCGCAGCTGGAGTACTGTGTGCAGTTTTGGGCGCCGCACCTGCGCAAGGATATTTTGGCCCTGGAGGGAGTGCAGAGGAGGTTTACTAGGCTGATACCGGAGTTGAGGGGATTGAGCTATGAGGAGAGGCTG
The DNA here is from genome assembly GCF_965287045.1 of Carcharhinus amblyrhynchos. NCBI lineage: Eukaryota > Metazoa > Chordata > Chondrichthyes > Carcharhiniformes > Carcharhinidae > Carcharhinus > Carcharhinus amblyrhynchos. The sequence goes on from NC_137326.1 coordinate 71,357,970, forward strand.
AATAAACTAGGCTTGTACTCGTTAGAGTTTAGAAGAATGAGGGGAGATCTCATTGAGACGTATAAGATGATGAATGGGATGGATAGGATAGAGGTGGAGAGACTCTTCCCGCTCAAAAAAGACAGTAGGACTAGGGGGCACAGCCTCAAGATAAAGGGGAGGCGGTTTAGAACGGAGTTGAGGAGGAACTTCTTCACTCAAAGGGTGGTGAATCTCTGGAATTCTCTGCCCGTTGAAGTGGTGGAGGCTGCCTCGCTAAATATTTTTAAGAAGCGGGTTGATGGGTTCTTGATAAGAGAGGGGATTAAGGGTTATGGGGAGAGGGCAGGAAAGTGGAACTGAGCCACAACAGATCAGCCATGATCTTATTGAATGGCGGGGCAGGCTCGAAGGGCTAGATGGCCTACTCCTGCTCCTATTTCTTATGTTCTTATGTTCTTATGACATGACGTCATGATACTTGTAGGCTACAGAGTTAATGTTGAAAACTCTCTGGGTCATTCACTCCTGAGTGTACACCACTGTACCACCACTTTTGGTTTGTCAGGACATATCGAGATACGATTCTATGGCCTCGCTCAACTCGAAACTGTAAAATTCCACTCCCCCAAGGTCAATGTATCTTTCTATGGTCCGCCCCTCATCTGTTCTGATTCCTGTGGCAGGCGGGGCTGTAAAATTTCCAGCTATGGTAATGTTGGAGCCTGGCTATTACGTCATTTTAAAGGTGATAATACCGATCTTTGTTTCTGTGTACAAGTGGCACATGAAGATTAAGACTTAATCAATAGCAGCCATCCTTACACACAGCACTGCCTTTCTGGATCATGGGCTGATTTTATTTAGGTAGGTGATGATGCCTTTTAAAGTCAACTCTTTGGATTATTGTCAGAGTATTCTTATCATATTGGAATTGGTTTTTAATATGCAACATCAAATTGCTTCTTTACACACTATTATACCAAGAGCAGTATTTAGAATAATACAAATTAGAACAGGTGAAAAGTGATCTGTACGCTCAAACTTGTTTCTTCAGTGATTGTCAGATATAAATTGTGAAACTGTTGGATAGGTCAACACTCGTCATAAAATAATAATCATAATATCATCTGTTCAAGTCAGCAAAATCAATTCTAGAATTTATCTGATATCATGATGTATAACAATGTGAGTCCATTTAAAACTAAACCATTAGTTTCTCATTGATGCTGTCCTGAAAGTTCAGTCATTGACTAACTGTCAGACAGAACAGAAAGGAATGGTCGTCACTATGATCAATAGCTGGAGTGAGATGTTGCACACTGCCAGGTAGTGGTGTATAAAATAGATTAAACATAAAGGCAAATAGAAGGAAAAAGAGAAGAAAATGTATTCCAGTCACCGTGTTCACAATCAATAGCAGCTTTCCTGATCAATACTGTCTGTCATGAACAAGTTTGTCAGCACCATTTAAACACAGTAAGAGGTCTCACAACGCCAGGTTAAAGTCCAACAGGTTTATTTGGGAGCAAATCCACTAGCTTTCAGAGCGCTGCTTCTTCGTCAGCTAAGTGGGAGTTCTGTTCACAAACAGGGCATATAAAGACACAAACTCAAGTTACAAAATAATAGTTGGAATGCAAGTCTTTTACAGATAATCAAGTCTTAAAGGTACAGACAATGTGAGTGGAGAGAGCGTTAAGCACAGGTTAAAGAGATGTGTATTGTCTCCAGCCAGGACAGTTAGTGAGATTTTGCAAGCCCAGGCAAGTCATGGGGATTACAGATAGTGTGACATGAAATCAAGATCCCGGCTGAGGCCATCCTCATGTGTGCAGAACTTGGTTATCAGTCTCTGCTCAGCGACTGCATTGTTGTGTGTCGTGAAGGCCGCCTTGGAGAATGCTTACCGAAGATCAGACGCTGAATGCCTGTGACCACTGAAGTGTTCCCCAACAAGAAGAGAACACTTTTGCCTGGGGATTGTGAGGGGTGTTCATTCATCTGTTGTCATTGCATCTGCGTGGGCTTCCCAATGTACCATGCTTTGGGACATCCTTTCCTGCAGCGTATCAGGCAGTCAACATTGGCTGAGTTGCAAGAGTATGTACCGTGTACCTGGTGAATGGTGTTCTCATGTGAGATGATGGCATCCGTGTCGATGATCTGGCACGTTTTGCAGAGGTTGCAGTGGCAGGATTGTGTGGTGTCGTGGTCACTGTTCTCCTGAAGGCTGGGTAGTTTGCTGCGGACAATGGTCTGTTTGAGATTGTGTGGTTGTTTGAAGGCAAGAAGTGGGGGTGGGGGGATGGCCTTGGCGAGATGTTCGTCTTCATCAATGACATGTTGAAGGTTCCAGAAAAGATGTAGTAGCTTCTCTGCTCCGGGCAAGTACTGGATGACGAAGGGTACTTTGTCTACCATGTCCTGTGTTTGTCTTCTGAGGAGGTCAGTGCAGTTTTTCGTGGTGGCGCGTCGGAACTGTTGATCAATGAGTCAAGCGCCATATCCTGTTCTTATGAGGGCATCTTTCAGTGCCTGGAAGTTCTGTTGTGATCCTCCTCATCTGAGCAGATCCTGTGTATACGGAGGGCTTGTCCATACGGGACGGCTTCTTTAATGCGTTTAGGGTGGAAGCTGGAGAAGTGGAGCATTGTGAGGTTATCCGTGGGCTTGCGGTACAGTGAAGTGCTGAGGTGACCATCCTTGATGGAGATACATGTGTCCAAAAATACAACCGAGTCTGATGGTGAAAACCAAGTTCTGCACACATGAGGCAAGCCTCAACAGGGATCTTGGGTTCATGTCACACTATCTGTAACCTTCACGACTTGCCTGGGCTTGCAAAATCTCACTAACTGTCCTGTCTGGAGACAATACGCATCTCTTTAACCTGTGCTTAACGCTCTCTCCACTAGCATTGTCTGTACTTTTAAAACTTGATTACCTGTAAAGACTCGCATTCCAACCATTATTTTGTAAATTGAGTTTGTGTCTTTATATGCCCTGTTTGTGAATTGAACTCCCACTTACCTGATGAAGGAGCAGTGCTCCAAGAGCTGGTGACATTTGCTACCAAATAAACCTGTTGGACTTTAACCTGGTGCTGTGAGACTTCTTACTGTGTTTACCCCAGTCCAACGCCAGCATCTCTACATCAGCACCATTTAAAACCATAGAATGAAAGGGTCGGTGGGAGCAGCCAAAGGAAGTTCTGGAGTGACAGAAGACAGAGGAGAGGTTTGGACGATTGCTATTTGTGATGAAGAAAGGTATTTAGTGGAGTTCCCTCAGGGTTAATATCAAGGTAACTGTTTTTCTTGATTCATGTTAATGATCCAGACTGAGCTCTGTAGGGCACAACTTCAAACTTTGCAGTAAGATAACAGGGTAAGTTGTTGTGAAGTGTGAAACGAATGGTGATAATCTTCAAGGGGACAGAAACAGGCTGCTGGAACAGGTGAAATGTAATGTGTTCAGTGATGCATTTTGAAAAGACGAATGAGAAGAGGCAATACTTCGAGGAGATGTGAACAAACTGGAGAGAGTACTTAAAACATAAATATAAATGATTATGAGACACTTTAATTATATGAGTGGATTGTGAGAGGTGTCCTCTGTAAGGAATAGCAGTTTGAGAGAAGATTTGATGGAGGTGTTCAAAATCTAAAGGAGCTGGAACAGAGAGGTTTGGAGAAACTGTTCCCATTGGTTTCAAGGTTCCAAGAACCAGACAACACCAATTTAATGTAATTGGAAAAATAATGCAGAGGGGACATGAGGAAAAAGTTTTATCTGCAGCCAGTGGTTAGAAACTGAAATACGCTGTCCAAAGGTGTGGTTGAGATTGATTCAACCTTGCTTTTTAAATGTGAATTTGGTATCTAGAGAAGGTCTGCAAGTCTATGGGGAGAAAGAAAGGCAAGCTCCGACAGAGAGGTGACAAATAATTGAGCAAATTGTAAGTGTGTGGCATTGATTTTCCAAAGCTCTGAAATCAAAAATTGTAACTTTAGGTCGGAAAATTCCAATTTAATTCTATGATTTTGAGAATCCGGGAAATTGTTGAGCTGTTAGTTTAACAGCTATAGTTTGTTAATGCGATCTATAATTAAGGATAAAGTGATTCAGCTGTTTAAGAAATTTAATTGGATGAGATCGAAACGACATGAATTGTAAAGGATGGATTCATGTCTAATTAATCAAATTGAAATTTTTCTTGACGTAACTGAAACGTCGACAAGGGAGTATCTATGAACATGACACAAAGAACGACAACTTAGATTAAAGCAACATTATTGAAAAGAATAGAAAATAACATTTACATACACTGTATGGGCTATGAAAAAGAGTTTGGACTTCTCCATCACCCAAAGTTAATAGATGTGTTGCTGAAATGTGGCATTGACAATACTGATTTAAAAATGAAAATGAGCTTGTCTCAGAACCGGTATAGACCAGTAAGCACAAAGATGATATTGAAACTGAGCTTACCCTGAGGTTAGACATAGATGGCAGATGGTTGGATGACTTCAAGTTTATGGAAAGTAGAATGTGAGAGAGCAGCCAGAAGCATGTTGGAACAGTCAATTCCAGAGATGATGAAAGAATGAATGTAGATTTCAGCAGCTGATGGGCTGAGAGATGGGGAGACATTGAATAATGTTACAGAGGGGAAAAGAGATAGTTTTAGTGATGATTTAAATCTGAGGTCAGAAACTCTCAAAGGATCAACTATAAAAGACAGGCTTAATCTCAAACTGTTACTAAGAAGAAGGTTGAAGTTTGTTGCTTGCGAAGGGAGTTTGAAGAGGAAATCAGTAAAAATAGCTGCAGTTTTCTCAATATATAATTGGAGGAAATTAGTAGTCACCAGTATGGGATGTTGGATAAGGAGTAATTTAGCAACAATGGAGTAGTCAACTGAGGTAGTGATGGGATAGAGCAGGATGTGGACAATGTACATGTGAACACTAACATTGTGTTGTTGAGTGAGTTTGTCAAAGGACAGAATAAAGACCAGAAACAGGAAGGTGCCAAGGCTCGATTCTTGGAGGACACAGGATAAAATGGAGCAGGAAAAGAAAGTGAAGCCATGGAATTTGTGGCTTTGACTCGATAGATAATATGCAGCTAGTTAAGGGCAGTCTCAAACAGTGGAAAGGCATTAGAAGAAGAAAATGTGGTCAATCCTGCCAAATGTCATAAGGTCAAAAGGACATTACAAATGGGAGCAGGATTAGTCCATTCAGCCTATCAAGCTTAGTGATGGTATAAACATGAGGTCAGGAACTCTTTCAGGATCAACTTTGAAAGACGTCCATGTTTGCTTGCTTGTGACTGAGAAGATTGTGGTCTTAAATCCACCTCCTACAATGACTCTTTTCTCAATTAAAAATCTGTCTGATTCGTTTCTGGATATATTCAATATTCCAATCTCCACTGCTCTTTGTGGAAGTGAATCCGAAAGACTAACGACCATTTGGAGAAGGAAATCCTACTCATCTCTATCCTGAATGGAGACCCCTTCTTTTTAAACGGTGTCCCCTAGTTTTGGATTCTCTTACAGGGAGAAACATCTTCGCAGCATCTACACAGTTGGGCTCCTTTAGAATCTGATATCTTCCACAAGTTCATCTCTCAATCTTCTCCACATCAGTTGAAAATGAAGGGATAGTTTACCTTACACACAGCCATGTATGACGTCATCTGTGACGTTATAAGCCATATCTTAGTACAATATAGAAGTCATAAATCTGATTGGAAAAATTCAAATGTGGAACTCTGGGAAAGATGGGAATAGTTTTAGGAGCAGGCAGCAACACAGTCCGGACTTGGGGTTGAAAGTAAGAGCAGAGATGGGAAGATAGTTTTCATGGAAGTTTCACGTCCAGGGTTACTTTTAGGAAAGAGTAATCCAACAAGTTTCTTTGTGTAGTGTCCGGACTCTGTTAGGGGTTGCAGGTTTTAACAAAATGTAATTATTTTTGAGTCTTCTTCCACTTCTTTCAGGGAGTGAATTCCACCTCATAACTCCACAATGCATCAATAGAACTTTTAAATTCAATCATACATTGGCTAGAACGTATGTTAAAATTATTGCATGTGTTAACTATTGAGAGTTTGGATTGTATAAAATTTAAAACTGTTAAAAATACAAAAAGAAAAATGCTCCAGTAAATCGAACAAGAGCAGAACAATCATGAAAGATTTACTGTAAGAACTGTTAAGCTGACTGGAATCAACAGCAACGTCAATTTTCATTACTTGCTGGACCAGTTTTCAGTTCAACTAGTTGAGAACTGAAATCCAGCAAAACAAAACCTTCTTCTGCAGCGTGGCAATGTATAATGGAATGTGGGTTTAACCTTCAACAGTGGAGCACATCAGCAAAGGACATGCGTGAATCGTTTTGATTAGGTTAACATCCAGTTAAATGCCGAAAATGCTTGTTGACCAAAGAAATGTTTGGTTTCACAGTTGACTAAATGTGTAGGTGCTTAGTTTCGTTGACACCCCAAATAATTGTGAAATTTTGGCTCCTGCAAGGACAGTGAATGATTTGCAGAAAAAGTGTCACACCACATGATGCTGATCAGGCAGGCAGGATCATGGACTGTAAATGTTCAATAATCCTGGGATTATTGAATGTAACAGAAAAACTTGTAAGAATCCTAGTAAATCTCTACTAAAGGTTTCCTCACTAAAGAACACTCCATTATTTCATGAAGGGTTTCAGTGGCACATTATCACAATATCCACAGCCTCATTATTCTGGCATTCCACTGTTACCTGCAATAAGTAATGTTGTCCTTCTATCTGTAAATTTCACTGGACTGATTGAAAACATTCTTTTGGATGAGTGGAATCAAAAGGTAACCATTTATCAGAAACATTTTTAATGGGTGTGTTAGTTCTTATTGGGTGGTATTTTGTGATCTTTTTTGGCTAAGTGTGATTTTTAGGTGGGTAAAGCAGTGAGTAGTCCGTGGTGGTGGCAGATTTTCATGCCATATTTTTAGCCACTTGGAAAAGAAAATATTTTGTTCAGGTTTCACACCATCTCTATGGCAGGCAGACCCTTACTTGCCCACCCTGCCATCAGCTGAGTGCTTCAAGCAGCTCCATATAAAGGTTGCAATTTAGCATATCCAGTGCACCCAGCAGTTGCCCAAACTTCACCAACGAGAATTGTTGTGAAAAATTCTGCCCTAAGATTCTTGGAGACATTCTTTGGCGGAATGTCAAATGCCACAGAGGAGAGTTGGCACATCCTGTGGCCATGAACAGGGAGGAGAGCATGAAGCAGGTTCACTAACTCTACATTGCAGATGATGGCAGCACTCTGCAATGGAGGATGGCCAACCAGTTGCCTCCATTTGCCATCACTTTATCTCTTTTTCCCTCACACCATTTTATAAATGTCATACTTACCATCTTATCTCATTCACCTTGTCTAGAGAGACCTTGCAGTCCAATAAAGTATTCTCATGATGACCGGAATTTTACCATCCCACCTAGCACGGGTGAGGGGCAGACAATGGGAAGGTCCGTTGACTGGGTGAGATTTTATGGTTTTGGGACAAACAAATCTGGCAAAATATCTTTAAGTCAGAAATCAAACATTTCTATTTGATCCCAGGCATGTTTTGATTCTTTACCTTCTTTCCATTTAACAACGGGGATGATTCTCCCATCCTGCTGTGCTGCTTTTAAGCACAATGTGAAGATGCCGATATTGGACTGGGGGAAACCCAGTGAGAAGTCTCACAACACCAAGTTAAAGTCCAACAGGTTTATTTGGTAGCAAAATCCACTAGCTTTCGGAGCGCTGCTTCTACGTCAGGTAAGTGGGAGTTCTGTTCACAAATAGGGTATATAAAGACACAAACTCAATTTACAAACTAATGGTCAGAATGCGAATCTTTACAGGTAATCAAGTCTTAAAGGCACAGACAATGTGAGTGGAGAGAGCGTTAAGCACAGGTTAAAGAGATGTGTTTTGTCTCCAGACAGGACAATTAGTGAGATTTTGCAAACCCAGGCAAGTCGTGGAAGCTCCAGATAAAGTGAAATGAACCCACGATCCTGGTTGAGGCTGTCCTCATGTGTGTGGAACTTGGCTATCAGTCTCTGCTCTGCGACTCTGTGTTCTCATGTGTCGTGAAGGCCGTCTTGGAGAACGCTTATCTGAAGATCAGAGGCCGAACGCCCGTGACCGCTGAAGTGTTCCCCAACAGGAAGAGAACACTCTTGCCTGGTGATTCTCGAGTGCTGTTCATTAGCTCTGCATGGTCTCCCCGATGTACTATTCCTCGGAACATCTTTTCCTGATGCGTATCAGGTAGACAACTTTGGCCGAGTTGCAAGAGTATGTACCGTGTACCTGGTGGATGGTGTTCTCACGTGAGATGATGGCATCCATATCGATGATCCGGCATGTTTTGCGGAGGTTGCTGTGGCAGGGTTGTGTGGTGTCGTGGTCACTGTTCTCCTGAAGGCTGGGTAGTTTGCTGCAGACAATGGTCTATTTGAGATTGTGTGGTTGTTTGAAGGCAAAAAGTCGGGGTGTGGGGATGGCCTTGGTGAGGTGTTCGTCTTCATCAACGACATGTTGAAGACTCCGGAGAAGATGTCAATACTTCTTCGCTTCAGGGAAGTGCTGCATGATGAAGGGTACTCTATCCACCGTGTCTCGTGTTTGTCTTCTGAGGAGGTCGGTGCGGTTTTTCACTATGGCGCATCGGAACTGTTAATCGATGAGTTGAGCACCATATCCTGTTCTTATGAGGGCATCTTTCTGGAGATGTCTGTTGTGATCCTCCTCATCTGAGCAGATCCCGTGTATACAAAGGGCTTGTCTATAGGGGATGGCTTCTTTAATGTGTTAAGGGTGGAAGCTGGAGAAGTGGAGCATCGTGAGGTTATCCGTGGGCTTGTGGTACAGTGAACTGCTGAGATAACCATCCTTGATGGAGATGCATGTGTCCAAGAAATCAACCGATTCTGGAGAGTAGTCCATGGTGAGTCTGATGGTGGGATGGAACTTTTTGACGTCATCATATAGTTGTTTCAGTGATTGTTCACCATGAGTACAAAGGAAGAAAATGTCGTTGATACATCTAGTGTATAACATCGGTGGAAGGTCCTGTGTGGTGAAGAGGTCTTGTTCGAACCTTTGCATGAAGGTGTTGGCATATTGAGGTGCAAATTTGGTCCCCATGGCTGTTCTGTGTTTCTGGATGAAGAATTGGGTTTTGAAGCTGAAGACATTGCGGTCCAGGATGAAGAAGATGAGTTGTAAAATTGCACCTGGAGACTGGCAGTTGTCTGCTTAGAACACTGAGGCAGTTGAGTGCCTCTTTGAGGAGGTGACAAAAACGGTTGACGATGGGAGAGCCGTTGATGTCATCTACATGGATTTCAGTAAGGCGTTTGACAAAGTCCCTCACGGTAGGCTGGTAGAAAAGGTTAAGGCGCATGGGATACGAGGCCAGGTAGTTAGGTGGATTGAGAACTGGTTGGGAAATAGGAGACAGAGGGTAGTTGTGGAGGGTACCTTGTCGGGCTGGAGGCCAGTGACCAGTGGTGTGCCGCAGGGCTCGGTACTGGGACCTCTCCTCTTTGTAGTCTACATAAATGACTTAGAAGAGGGAGTAGGTGGTGTGATCAGCAAGTTTGCTGATGACACCAAGATGGCAGGGTTGGCGGGTACAGAACTGGATTGTCAGGTGATACAACAGGATATAGATAGGTTGGTGCAGTGGGCAGATAGGTGGCAGATGGCATTTAATCCTGACAAATGCGAGGTGATGCATTTTGGAAGGAATAATGCAGAGAGGAGTTATGTGATAAAAGGTAGGCCGATTAGGAGTATAGATGTACAGAGAGACCTGGGAGTGCAGGTCCACAAATCCATGAAGGTTGTGTCACAAGTGGAGAACGTTGTTAGGAAGGCTTATGGGATGTTAGCCTTTATAGGAAGGGGCTTAGAGTATAAAAGCTGCCGTCTAATGCTTCAGTTATACAGAACGTTGGTTAGACCGCATTTGGAGTACTGCGTCCAGTTCTGGTCACCTTATTACCGGAAGGACGTGGAGTCTCTGGAAAGGGTGCAGAGGAGGTTTACCAGGATGTTGCCTGGCATGGGGGGACTGGGTTACGAGGAGAGACTGAAGAGACTGGGGCTATTCTCCTTGGAAAGAAGGAGATTGAGAGGGGACATGATAGAGGTATATAAGATACTGAAGGGAATAGATAGAGTTAATAGTGAGAGACTGCTCCCTAGACTGGGTACGAACACAAGAGGTCATCAATTAAGGGTGAGGGGGGGGAGGTATAATTTGGAGGTAAGAGGAAGGTTCTTTACACAGAGAGTTGTGGGGGTCTGGAATGCGCTACCGAGTAGGGTGGTGGAGGCAGGCACGTTGGACTCGTTTAAGATGCAGTTAGATAGGCATATGAGTGAAACGGGAATGGAGGGATATGGTAGGGGCTATTAAATAGGGTAAACCTCGGGAGACACCGGAAGGGCAGGCTGTATAACTAATATGTTTTGTCTTTATTCCACAGGTGGAGGTCCACCTCGTGTCAAGCGAGGGGCATGCACACGGCGGGTTGTGCGTGGGCTGCTCTTGGAAGTCCAGGAGTGGCCTAGTACTTCATGTCGGTGTGTGTGCTTGATCCTGGACCGATAGACGGGCTCCACAACAGCTCAGTGACTAGCACTGCTAGCTGTGCAGATACATGGATTTGGGCCTGTGTCTGTGGGAGTTTGCGCATTCTCCCTGTGGTTGCGTGGGTTTCCTCCGGGCGCTCCGGTTTCCTCCCACACCCCAAAGATGTGCTCTTAGGCTAATTGGTTTCCACCAAATTGACACTATTTCTTCCCTGAATCTGACTGAGTAGGGTCCCATTCGTAGACATGCAGGGTAGAATAGGTGTAGGGCGATGCGGCGGCGCGGGCTCGTTGGGCCGAAGGGCCTGTTTCCCGTGCTGGGTTGTTCTTTGTCTTTGTTTGTAGCAATGCCATCGTTGTGGGGGTGCTGGTGTAGAGTGCCAAGACATCCATTGTGACGAGGAGTGCTCCTGGTTCAACTGCTCCATGTGTGCTGAGTTTCTGGATGAAGTCCGTAGTGTCGTGACAAAAGGTGGGATATCGTTGTACAATGGGTTTTAGGATGCCCTCGACGTAGTTGGAGAGTTCATGTCACATTATCTGTAACCCCCATATTTTGCCTGGCCTTGCAAAATCTCACTAACTGTTCTGTCTGGAGATTAAATGCATCTCTTTAACCTGTGCTTAATGCCCTCTCCGCACACATTGTCTATACCTTTAAGACTTGATTACCTATAAAGATTCACATTTCAACCATTATTTTGTAAATTGAGTTTGTGCCTTTATATTCCCTGTTTGTGAACACAACTCCCACTTACCTGACGAAGGAGCAATGCTCCGAAGGTTAGTGGATTTTGCTACCAAATAAACCTGTTGGACTTCAACCTGGTGTTGTGAGACTTCTTACTGCTTTTAAGCACAGCAGACTGTGAGATTAAGTCCAGCCCCTAATGTGTCTCCCAGCACCAGATACCCAGCGCCATCAGCTCCATGCCAGAAATAGTCGTGGAGCTGCATAATTTATGTTAATTCAAATTTAAATGTAACTTGAGTGTTATTAGCAGGCCCGGAGATTTCAGTCCAGCATTTCACACCCAGCCAGGAGTATTTCACTCCAACAGGGTTTACAGTAACTCCCCACTTTCAGGAAGTTGGTGGCCTGATCCTGCTGGAGTGAAGGGGGGAAATGGAGCCCCCAGGGATTTGGTGCACAGTGGGGATTGCCCCCTGGGTATTGGCATCCTGGCAGTGCCAGCCTGTGCCCCCAGCACTGCGCAAGGGGCAAAGTTCCAATGCTCAAGGGGCACCTAGGCACAGCCCATCAGGCATGGGAAAGTGCCAAGAGGATGGGGGTCTCATAGGGGTAGGAGCTTATAAAGGTGGGACCTAACAGGATGAATCCTGATTGGGCAGGGCCCCTGGGGGGAGATTGATGGGAGTTGGGGGTCCCATTGCCACTCTGTACTTTAGGAGCACAATCAAAAGGAGGGAGGCCAGCAATCGGGGCTGGACATAGGGATGGTTGGGGTGGGGGGGAGGATTTGGCTGGCTGGGGGGCGGGGGGGGAGTTGTTGGTCAGGGCTGTTGAGGGTTGAGGTGTGGGGGTTATAGGTGCTGAACAGGACCAGTGCTACTGAGCTGACAGAGTTTGTTTAATATTTGAGATTTAATTCTTAAGAAACCTTTTTATAGCAATAGAAGCAATCCAGCTGCAAGGGATGACGAGGTGTCATCAGGTCATTAGCGTTAAATTGTTAAAGCTATTTAGTGGAATCTGAGGGCAAATCATTCCAAGTTACAGCGAAGAACAATCAAAGTTTGCTGAATTCACATACTTTGTCTGAACGAGTTAACTCTTCACTATGTGCTCCATCGTTCAGAATGTTTTCTAATGGAACAGCAGTAATGGATATGTCAGTTCAAGGAGTAGCGGATGTGTGTCATGATATAGTTCATTGGTAATAAATGAAAGGAAATAACAGGGAAAGCCAAATGTTTTGCAGCAGATAAAAACAGAAACAGCAAATTTATATCACTGAAGGATGCCATTCAACCCACTATGTTTGTTGAAATAGAGCTCTCCAGTCTGGTCCCACTTCTAACTCTTCCTCTGTATTCCAGAAGGTTCTGGCATTACATGTGTCTATCCAAATGTTTCTATTAAATGTCATTTGTGTTTCCATCTCTCCAATTCTTTCGGGTCGGGTATTCCAGACCATCACCGCTCTCTGGGTGAACAAAATCTACTCAACTTCCTGTCCCTGATTGTTGGCCTCTCTGTTTATAGAGCTAACTCTATCTTATCCACACTATCTCAGCACCCCCATATTTTTGTACAACGTTATCAAATCTGCCCTATGACTGAATCCCTCACAATCAATATCCTGCGATTACCATTGATTAGAAACAGGACTGGACCAACCACATAAATACTGTGACTCCCAGAGCAGTTCAAAAGCTTGGAATCCTGTGATGAGTGACTCATTTCCTGACTATCAAAGTGTCACGGCACAAATCAGAAGTGTGATGGAATACTCTCCACCTGCTGGGATGAATGCAGTTTCAAAATTACTCAAGAAGCTTGACACTTCCAGGACAAAGCAGTCCACTTGATCGGCACCTCATCTGTCAACCGTAACATTCATTCCCTCCAACACCGATGCACAATGGCAGTAGCACAGACCATCGAAACAATACACCGCAGTCTCTCAACTAGGCTGTTTTGATAGCATTTTTCAATCACTACCACCTTGAAGGGCAGGCACAGCAGATGTATGGGAAACATCACCACCTGCAAGTTCCCCTCCAAGTCACACACCATCCTCACTTGGACATATATTGCTGTTCCTTCATTGTTATTGGGTCAAAGTCCTGGAACTCCCTTCCTAACAATGGTTGGTGTATCTACACCACGTGGACTGCAGCGGTTCTGAGAAGGGAGCTCACCACCAGCTTCTCAAGGGGCAATTAGGGAGAGGCAACAAATACTGGCCTTGCCAGTGAGCTAGCCAAGATGCAAACTTTAATGAAATGTAAGCAACATAAAGCAACTCCTTTATTGACCAATATTTGCCATTATTACATATTCCTTTGGCTGAAATCCAACTCTCAGTGATGAACAATTTATAAAGTCTTAAACTTTATTAATTGGATGAACAATTACTCTATGGCGTGAAGGAATGCAAGAAAAAAAATCCCTAGTTTTCTACCAAATCAATCTAAAATAAACAACAGACTCAAAGTCAATTTCTGTTCAGTTTGTTGGGAACTCCAAACTCACTGAAACATTCATATGTAACCAGAGAATGCTGTCATTGCATGCACCATACCGTACCAAGTAAGTAAATTTCATTGGCATAGATATTACAACAGAGAAGGAGACCATTCAGTCTTTTGTATCAGTGCAAGCTCTTCAAAAGATATCCACTTGTTCTCATCCCCAGTATATACCAGTAGCATTTCTTCTTTTTCATTTGTCACAAGTCGGCTTACATTAATACGACAATAAGTTACTGTGAAAATCCAGCACTTGCTCTGGTACACTGAGAGCGAATTTAGCATAGCCAATGCATCTCTGGCATGTCTTTCAGACTCTGGGAGGAAACAGCAGCACCTAGAGGAAACCCACGCAGACTTGGGGAGAACGTGCAAATTCCACACAGACAGTGACCCGAGGCTGGGAGTGAACATGGGTCCCTGGCACTGTGAAGCAGCATAGTGAACAACTGTGCCACTGTGCTGCCTCAACTATCAGTGAAAACACCAGACCCAAACACTGGAGGCAGAGGCGGCTACCGGACATGACCACGCATGTGCTGATCAGAAGTTTTAACAAGTCATTATATGCTGTGGAAATGATTGTGTAACATAGCAGTATGAGGAAACCAACCAACTGCTCTAGCCTGTTTTGCCACTCAGTTGGATCATGACTATTCTGTATCTTAACTCCATCTATCTACCTTGGTTCCATACATTTGCCTACTCCCACCAAACAAAAATCTATCAATATCTGTTTTGAAATTTTCAAGTGACTCCCAGCATCAATCAGTTTTTGGTTTAGAAATTTTCAGATTTCCACTAGCTATTGTGCGATGAAGACATGAATAGGCATGTATCTGCAGTGTCGGGGCTGGGAGCTATTTGATTTTTACACATGACTGAACTGGCAAGCCTATACCTAAAGCATAGGGTGTGGCGACTTGCAATGATACCTACACTATTTAAGGAACCATAAAGAGAAGACAAACATTAAGTGATAAATGTGTTTCGAAATTTCAAATATGCAAATGTTTCTTGCAAGCTGACATCTTTTCCTTGTAGCATAGCTTAAGCTCCAGTTCCTAATCTTAGTTACAACTTTAGATGATGTGCTAAGCAGAAAAGTCACTTCACCACAGGAGTGGGAAGACTAATGGTCCAGTCACATGGATTTCTCTACAGTTACATCATGCTTCAGCATTATTTGAGTCTGGGAGCAGATTGCTTCTTTATGCTGTTCTATAAATTACTGCAGGGAAGAAACAGCAGGAATACAAATCTGTACAAGTAGATAAACCTAAAAAAATGAAATCACAAGGGAATCCAAATGAACCTTTTTGGATAGTAAGGATTAGCAACGTACATTTTGTACACGGAACAGATGTTACTCAACTGTATAAGTGCAGTGGGGAGCAGCATCGCATTCCCATCTGTCATACACACAGCTGAATTAATATTTCTAAAGCCTACCTGCAGAGAAAAGCTCTGTGGCCACTGCCAGGAATGCATCTGACACGATGCTTTCAGAACTGACCGAGATATTCAGCTGTTTTGCAATGTTCTTGTAGACGTTCGGTCTGATATACTCCAACTCGTCACCTGGAGACAGAACGAAACAAAATAAAAGAGAAATTCTGCTGTTTGGTGTATTGCTTTCTGATAAGGGGAATGATAGGGATATCTCAAATCACAATTGGGAAACTATCTGTTGGTGAAGATTTGTAACACTGCTGAGGGTCCATTCAAATTGAAGAGAGGAACAGTAAGTAACAGAATCTCTTGTGTGACTGTTACTTTATTGTTCAACATAGAAATCTTTCTTCAATCCAAAATTCTCCATTCCGGGCAATATCTCCATAAATCTCCTCGGTAGTGCCATCACATCTTTTATTACCGCGATCAAAATTACTACAGTTTTTCAAATGCAGTTCTAACTAGTATTTTATATAGTTCTCACAGAACCTACCTACTTTTATATTGTGTGTCATGACTGTAAACTTCTTCATCTTGTCCTGTACATTTAAGTCTAAATCACTCATAGATTGACCATGAAAACCAAAGGTGTCTTGGTTTCTTCACAACTTTGGATACATTTCATCCAAGTCTTATGATTTATTCACTTTCAAAGATGCTAAAACGCTTAATGTTTCCATTTTGTTTCCTCTGTTCAATCCTAGTCGTCTCCTTTAAAGACCTATCCAGCTTTTCATCCTTCATCACTGCTGCAATTGTTACTTTCATCAATATTGAGACATTTGCTGCTTTTGTATATCCGTCAAACCCCTCTATGGTTGGAAACCGAGAACCAGGAATGTAAAATTACAATTCCTGCCCTTTCAGTGTGTCACTTGTCTGTTTACTTCCATATTTCCAGCAGGTTCTAAGTGACCAATGTCTTTCCTTCCAGACCTCCGAACAAACACTTTCTATGCTATATATTGTGCCATGTAGTGGCTGGGGATCTATGCATAACCACAATTCTTCAGGGAAAATCTATTGGGGAATAAACTGTGACCAAATGGGCCACCTAAAATGGCGATTTACAGAGCACGCTGGAATAATTGGACAAGCAGTGAAACAGCAGACTGCAGCTTAAAAGACAGAGATAAACAGGCTGCAACTCAGACAACTGAATACACAGGAAATAGGCCATCCCAAAGACAATGGACACTTTCTGGTCAAACATACTTGTTTACTTTAACCCCTTATTTGGGAGGGAGGTATGTGACCTATGTACCTCCAGCACCTACAGGCATGGCCGTTGGGTACACACGGTAAGAAGTCTCACAACACCAGGTTAAAGTTCAACAAGTTTATTTGATAGTAAACCCACAAGCTTTTGGAACGCTGTTCCTTCATCAGGTCACTCACCTAACGAAGGAACAGCGTTTCCGAAAGCTTGTGGGTTTACTATCAAATAAACTTGTTGGACTTCAACCTGGTGTTGTGAGATTTCTTATTGTGTTTACCCCAGTCCAACGCCGGCATCTCCACATTGTTGGGTACACACCCAGAGATCAGTGTGGCAGCACCTGATTGGACTCTTATCAGTCAGGGTTATCAAGGCATTTGACAAAGTCCCTCATGGTAGGTTGGTTGAAAAGATTAAGGCTCATGGAATACAAGGCCAGGTATCTAGATGGGTTGAGAACTGGCTTGGTAAGAGGAGACAGAGAGTAGTAGTGGAAGGGTCCTTTTCTAGCTGGAGGTCTGTCACTAGCGGTGTGCTGCAGGGCTCAGTACTGGGACGTCTTCTTTTTGTAGTATATATGAATGACTTGGAAGAGAGAGTAAGTGGTGTGATCAGCAAATTTGCAGATGACACTACGTTGGCTGGACTGGCGGGCAGTGAGGAGCAGTGTCTGGCAATACAACGGGATATAGATAGGCTGGTAGACTGGGCAGATATATGGCAAATGGAGTTTAATCCTGATAAATGTGAGGTGATGCATTTTGGCCGAAATAATATAGGGGGGAGTTATATGATAAAGGGTAAACCTATAAAGAGTGTAGAAACACAGCTGGACCTGGGGGTGCAAGTGCACAAGTCTTTGAGGGTGGCAGTACAAGTGGAGAAGGTTGTGAAGAAAGCTTATGGTATGTTAGCCTTTATAGGAAGGGGTATAGAGTATAAGAGCTGGAGTCTAATGTTGCAGTTGTATAGAACGTTGGTGAGGCCGCATTTGGAGTACTGTGTCCAGTTCTGGTTGCCTTACTACTGGAAAGGCATGGAGACCCTGGAGAGAGTGCACAGGAGGTTTACCAGGATGTTGCCGAGTATGGAAGGACTGGGTTATGAGGAAAGATTGAGCAAATTGGGGCTGCTTTCCCTTGAAAGATGGTGACTGAGGGGAGATCTAATGGAGGTATATATGATTATGAAGGGAATAGATTAACAGTGGTAAGCTATTTCCTATGTTAGAAATGCACAGTACGAGGGGCCACGGGCTTAGGGTGAGGGGGGAGAGGTATAACACGGATATTAGAGGAAGGTTTTTCACACAGAGGGTAGTGGGGGTATGGAATGCTCTGCCAAGCAAGGTAGTGGAGGCAGGCACGCTGGAGTTGTTTAAGAGTTACTTAGACAGGCACATGAGTGGGTTGGAGATGGAAGGATATAGTAGATTGTTTTAAATAAGGTTCATTAGCATTGGGACGTCCCTGGTAATGTATAAGGATGTGGAACGATACTAATGTTTTTCACTTTTAATTCACAGGTTTTAAGTCGGTCCGCCTTGTTGTTCAACGAGGGGCATACATGCAATGGGTCGTACAGGGGCTGTTCTTGGATGTTCGAGAATAGCTTAGTTCTTCATGTCGCTAGTGAACGCTTAAACTGGACCAGATGCTGGGCAACACGACAGCTCAGTGACTATCACTGTTTGCTGTGCAGACACATGGATTTGGGCCAGTGTCAGTGGGAGTTTGCGCATTCTCCCCGTGCTTGCGTGGGTTTTCTCTGGGTGCTCCAGTTTCCTCCCACACCCCAAAGATGCGCTATTAGGCTGATTGGAGGTAATAAATTGTCCCTAAATTAGATTTCCCTCAATGTGGAATGCCATAAGCATAGATAAGGGTCATGGGTGGAGGGGGAACTGGTAATGTTAAAATGGCAGCGTGGGCTCGTTGGGCCGAAGGGCCTGTTTCCCGGGCTGTTTTTGTTCTTTGTTCTTTTTCTGTTCTTTGATTGATTGACAAGAATCGGGATTGACAGAACCAGAGTGCCTGACCAGACCAAAGGACCAGACTACGCAGAGGACCACTGAGACCAGTGCACACATAAAGGCCAATATCTGCTTGGGTACTTGCCAGTCACACAAAGTTAAGTCAAGGTCTTGCATTGGACTTGAACTCTCGTATGTCTGTAAAGATAACTTATTGGTGGTTGGGTGGGTGATTATTGATTGTGTGCCTTAAATAAATATTGATTCTACTCACAAGAAGTCTATTCACAGTTATTTGTCGACCGTCCAAAAAT
The DNA here is from genome assembly GCF_965287045.1 of Carcharhinus amblyrhynchos. Classification (NCBI taxonomy): domain Eukaryota; kingdom Metazoa; phylum Chordata; class Chondrichthyes; order Carcharhiniformes; family Carcharhinidae; genus Carcharhinus; species Carcharhinus amblyrhynchos. Next base: position 71,376,803 of record NC_137326.1, read on the forward strand.
TAAAACAGACTGTGCGGCAGGCACAACCAAACCATTACAAAAACACTCCCATTCTTCACTAAAGATTATCCTTGGGCAACATGTGGAGCTCCAGCAAACTGACTGAGAATTATCTTTGACTAAAGGAGGAGGCACATGGGTTGTGAAGAAATAAGTTTAAATATGCTGTAACAGAACATAATAGATTTATTTTACTTTGTCCACTTATCACAGGTGAATCCTGATTTGGAAACATATTGGATCCATGTCCTTGCTGATGGCTGCAGGTTAGCTCTGCTATGGAAATATGGTGGTACATACCTGGATATTGAAGTTATCTCAATGAAGCCTTTGTCATTTGATGATTTTACTGTTTTGCGACAGGATTCCGATTTCAGTAATGATGTAATGGGATTTCATCTCAAACATCATCAGTTTTTGTTGGACAGCATGAAAGATTTTGTAGCCAACTATATTGGGCACATTTGGGGTCATCAAGGTCCTACACTGATAACCCGTGTAATAAAGCGATGGTGCAAGTTGAATAACACAGACCAATTCACGACAAAAGAATGCAATGGGATCTCTTTCTGGATCCCAAGGTGGTTCTATCCAATCCCTTATCAAAGCTAGGAACTTTACTCTGATCCCTGGAAAAAGGAGGATATAGAGAGCTTCTTCTCAGGTACATATGGAGGACATGTCTGGAACTATATCCAAAACATCCAAAATGGACTTCCAAAAAGGAGGTCCAATTTGGACAGAATCTGGAAGTTACAACTTGATGAGGCACGATAAACTCTCAGCACTTGAGAGCACAATTGGGTTCTGCTGTAAATGCTCCAAATCTGCACTGACATTGCATTGTCTTCCATGAGGAGCATTTCAAATTCCCAATAACACAGTGTTAGAGTTCTCTGTGATAACGTTCGTATGAATTATATCTTCGGCTGTCAGGCTTTAAGACATTATTTTGGGGTTCCAATTGTAATCATGTTATTTTGCACATTATTAATTTTACATGGGAAAATATGATAGATTCTAAAACTCGTAGCTAAAAGTAGAAAAAAATTTTAAATGCACATTCTGTTCAGTTTCTGAGTGCAAAGCTCATGCAAAAAGTGTGTAAATATGATAATTAATTATCAATGCAAATTGGGAAATAAACAAATGTTTGTGTATAATCACATTGAACACAAAATCAATTCATTGACAATGGTACCTCTTTTTCTTACGATTAGGATATTCTCCAAGATCCTGGTTGAGGCTCTTTAATCCAGGTTGAGAACACTTCAGCACGGGCATTCAGGCTCTAATCTTTGGGTAAGCACACTCTTCCAGCTAAAGGATGTGCCTGAAGTCCTTTGAAATGGCAGTGCTGCAGCCTCAGAGCTTTTCAAGCAGCAGTGTCTGTGCTCACTACTGCATGAATTCTGGGTGTGTCTTGTTGAGGGGAGGATGGGGGGAGCAGTGTTGCTGGCAGTTGGGGGGGGTGGGTGTGGTGGTGGGGGATGGGGGGCAGTATTGCTGAGGGAATTGTGGGTAGGGAATGGAGGGAGGCTGTTGCTGGGGGGCCTGTGTGAGGGGAATGGGCAGCAGAGGCAGTGCGTGTTGCTCAGCTACGGGCAAGCAGCATTTCTTCACCTCTCCATGTATTTCTCCCCTTCTCCAAATTCCACACTGCCCTTCAGATTGATGAGATGGCTTTTGTGATGAAACCGTCTGATCTTGCTGTTCTTTTGGTTGTTGCTGGAGCTGAGGAGGAGGAGCAGGAGGAAGAATTGAGAGTGCAGGGGGCCCAGGCCTTACCATTCACAGGAGGACAGGGAGATGGCCATTGGAGGCAGGAGCTGGACGCCATTCGCCCAGGAGAAGGAGGCAGTGGAGACCCTGGCAGTTCCATATATGAGTGCCGTTTGATCAAATGTCAGACACCATGTGCCGCCGATGGCACCAAAAGGAGACAATGCAACACCTGTACCACTTGTTGCAGGACCTCGGGGCAGGGGTGGGGGGGGGCACCCACTCTCAGTGGTTGTCAAATTGATGGGCGCTTTAGATTTTTATGCCACTGGCTCCTTCCAGACCCCCAGCGGAGATGTGTGTGGCATTTCCCAGTTAGCTGTCCATGCCTGTGTTAGGAGGTCTTGTATGCCCAGGCTGGCCAGTATATCAAATTTGACCTGGACCAGACCCAGCAGGAAGCCCTGCTGCAGAATTCATGGCCATTGCGTGGGTGCCTAACGTGCAGGGGGCTAGGGACTACACCTAGGTCGCCCTCAAGACCCAACTTCAGAATCCATGAAGATTCATCAATAGAAGGTGCTCCACTCCCGACACGTGGAATTGGTTGTATGTCTGCACCAGACACCCCGACAGCTTGCTTGACAGTTTTATACTCCGGAGCTCAAACATATCTGAGACCTTTGAGGAGGAGCCCAAGGTGCAGGGATGGCTCATGGGTGACATGGGCTACCCGCTTCGGACTTGGCTGATGATGCCTGTGTGGAGGCCTGAGACTGAGGCAGAGACCCGATATAATGAGGCCTACCTTGCCACCCCCTGAATGTGGAGAGGTACATAGGGCTCCTGAAAATGCCGTTCAGGTGCTTGGACCAATCTGATGGGGCCCTCCAATATAGACCCCTGATTTCTTCCCACATTGTGGTGGTGTGCTGCGCCCTTCGCAACCTGGGGTACCAGAGAGAGGACCTATTGGAGGAGAAAGGGGACGTGGAGGCCAACCTGCCGGGCATCACTGGGGTGGAGGCCCCCCAGCAGGAGGAAGAGGAAGAAGGAGAAAGGGGAGGAGGACCACACCGAGCAACGCCATCCACTCACTGGAGGATTGCAGCTCGAATGAGGCATGCGAGGGTGGCAAGGGAGATTCTGATCACATAAGAACATAAGAACGTAAGAAATAGGAGCAGGAGTAGGCCATCCAGCCCTTCGAGCCTGCCCCGCCATTCAATAAGATTATGGCTGATCTGAAGTGGCTCAGTTCCACTTTCCTGCTTTCTCCCCGTAACCCTTAATCCTACCAAAAACCTATCTACCCGCGTCTTAAAAATATTTAGCGAGGTAGCCTCCACCACTTCAACGGGCAGAGAATTCCAGAGATTCACCACCCTTTGAGTGAAGAAGTTCCTCCGCAACTCCGTTCTAAACTGCCCCCCCTTTATCTTGAGGCTGTGCCCCCTAGTCCTATTATCCTTTCTGATCTTCACTGGGCCATGAAAAGATGTTTCCTACATTGGATCACCATTGTATTGTATGGTAACTATAAGCTGGATCTAACTTACATATTTATTTAATTTGGAGGTTGTTTGGGAGTGGAAAAGTCTTAAGGAATCATAGAATCCCTACCGTGCAAAACGAGGCCATTCAGCTCATCCAGCCTGCACAGATAATATCGGCGTGGTTCATGACACTTAGATTCAGGAATGGTTAGTGAGAATAGGAGAAATTTAAGCATTATAGCCTTGTTCAATAAAGGGTGTGTAGCAACTATAGATCAGTCAGATTAACTTTGGTGGTGGGAAACATTTCAAAACGATAACTTGTTATAAAATTAATAGTCAGATGGACAAATGTGGGATCATTAAGGGAAGCCAGCATGGATTGTTAAAGAGAGAATCATGTTTGCTTAATGTCCTGGAGTTTTTTTGAATAGACAACAGAGTGTTGATGAGGGTAATGCTGTTGATCTGGTGAGAATTTCCAAAAGGCATTTGTTACAGTGTCACACAATAGACGTGTCAGCAAAATGAGAGTACATAGAACAAGAGAGAAAGTGGCAACGTTGATTGAAAATTGGTTGAGTGACAGGATCAGTTAAGTAGTTGTTAATGGATAATTTTTGGGCTGGAAGAAAGGTTGTAATTGAGTTCCCCATGAGTCAGTGTTGGACTCATATTTTTCTTAATATAGATTAATGACCTAGACCTTCATGTACAGGGCTTTATTCCAAAGTTTGCACCTGATATGAAACTTGGAAGCATTGCGAACTGTGAGGATAGTGTAGAAATTCAAAAGGTACAGACATGTTGTGGTATGGGTACACAGGTGACAGATGAAGTTCAATGTGGAGAAATATGAAGACATTCATTTTGGTAGGAAGGACATGGAGAGAAACTATAAAATAAAGGTCACAATTCTAAATGGGATGCAAGGAACAAGGGGACCCAAATGTAAATGTACATAAATCATTAAAGGTGGCAGTGAGATTGGTTAATAAAATATACGGCATTCTACGCTTTGTTAATGGGCAAAAGAATGCAAGATCAAGGAGATTATGTCAAACTTGTATATTACAATCGTTCAGCTACATCTGGAGTAATGCATCCACTTCCAAATCGTAGAATACTGGGCGTATAATTGAAGATGCATAGTGAGGAAATTCTGTTGCACAGGTCCTATGTTGGAATTACTCAGGAAGTTTAAACTTATGATAGGAAATTCCACTGTCCCTTTGGAACTTCCTCAAGCATAGAAACTGGATTATTCCTTAGCACTTAGCTGCATAGTTATTTAGGACATGTTAGACTGATTAAAACCTAGTCTAACATCCAGGTAACTTCACAATTGACCTTTCAATCGCACCAAATGACCACCCTTCCCATACCTGACTATCCCACCCTGTGTAACTCACTGGGGAAAGGGAGAATCTGGAGTCCCTCTTATCTGAACATAGGTTTAGTCACATAGTGAAGAGAACTCAGGCACACACTCCCCTTCCCTCACCCTACCCTCCCTGCCACGCACTGGTCGAACCCAGTTCTTATTTGTACTTAAAAATAATGCCCTAACCTTTCCTCAGTTATTAGTATGTGTTCTCATTTACAACTACAGCATTCATTTCATTGTGACACTATTGCAATATTAATACCCCAACCTTCCAACCGACCCAGTTACTTTCCCCGAAGGCCACCCGACTATTCCTAATCTGACCCAACTACTGTCTTAATCACTTACCCACCTATCCACCTCACCCACTGACATACTCTAGCTTGCTCACCCACCGACACACTCTAGTTAGCTCACCCATTCTCCCACCTACACACCCCAGACATCTCACTCATTCACCTGCTCACCCACCTCCCCACTTGCTCATTCAACCACTTAATCATCCATTCACCAACATTGAAAGAGCTTGGGGTTGGGGGTAGTGTATTGAGATGGATAGAAAACTTGGTTGACACACAGGTAACAAAGAGTAGGAATAAATTAGTCTTTTTCCAAATGGCAGGCAGTGATTAGTGGGGTACTGCAGGGATCAGTGCTGGGACCCCAGCTATTCACTTTATATACACATGATTTAAATGAGGGAACTAAATGGGATGTCTCCAAATTTGCAGATGACACAAGCTAGGTGAGCTGTAAGGAGCATGCAGAGACACTTCAGTGCCATTTGGACAAGTTAACTGGATGGGCAAATGAATGGCAGATGCAGTATTATTTGGTTAAATGTGAGGTTATCCATTTTGGTAGCAAAAGCGCAAAGGCAAATTACTATCCGAGTGGCCATAAATTAGCAGAGACCTGGGTGAACTCATACACCAGCCACTGAAGGTAAGCATACAGGGGCAGCAGGCAGTAAAACAGGCAAATAATATGAAGGCCTTCATAGCAAGAGGTTTCCAGTACAGGGACAAAGATGGCTTGTTGCAATTATACAGGGCCTTGATGAGGCCACACCTGGAATATTGTGTGCAGTTTTGATCTCCTTCTCTCCTTAAGAAGGATGTTCTTATTCTGGAGGTAGTCCAGTCTGATTTCTGAAATGCCAGGATTGAAGAACAATCCAATTGGTTAGAATTATTTTTGTTGGAGTTCAGAATAATGAGGGGGGGTGTCTCACAGATACCTATAATTCTAACAGGATTAGACAGGGTAGATGCAAGAAGGATGTTCCTGATTGTGGGGCTATCCAGAACCAGGGGTACAGCCTGAGGATACAGGGTGGACCATTTAGGATATAGATAAGGAGAAATTCCTTCACTGAAAGAGTGATCAGCTTGTGGAATTCGCTACCATAGAAAGCAGTTGAGGTCAAAACTTTGTATGTTTTCAAGAAGCAGTTAGATATAGCACGTGGGGTGAAGATGATCAAAGGATATGGGGGAAGATGAGATCAAGCTATTGAGTTGGATGATCAGGCATGATCATACTGAATGGTGGAGCAGGCTCGAAGGGCTGAATGGCTGACTCCTACTCGTATTTTCTATGTTTATATATTTCTATGCGATGAGATCTTGTGGCATCAGGTCAAATATAGGCAAGGAAACCTCCTGCTGGTTACCAATGACCACTTCCCCAGCTCCTGAGCCTCAGCTGAGGAACCAGAACTCTTTCATGTTGAACGCCACTTGGAAGAAGCACTGAGGATGGTAAGGATGTGGGACTTAAATGTCCATCACTAGGATTGACTCAGTCGCACCACCACTGACCATAGCTGACTGAGTCCCACATAGCTGCTAGACTGGATCTGCTTGGCCTTGCCTTCACCAATTTACCAAGTGCAAGTGCACATGTCCATGGCCACATTAGTAGGAGTGACTACTGTACGGTCTGAGTGAACATAAGAACATAAGAAATAGAAGCAGGAGTAGGCCATGTAGCCCTTCGATCCTGCCCCGCCATTCAATGAGATTATGGCTGATCTGAAGTGGATCAGTTCTACTTTCCCGCTTTCTCCCCATAACCCTTAACTCCCTTGTCTATTAGAAACCTATCTACCCGTGACTCAAATATATTCAGCGAGGTAGCCTCCACCACTTCAACGGGCAGAGAATTCCAGAGATTCACCACTCTTTGAGTGAAGAAGTTCCTCCTCAACTCCGATCTAAACTGCACCCCCCTTATTTTGAGGCTGTGCCCTCTAGTCCTGCTATCCTTTCTAAGCGGGAAGAATCTCTCTACCTCTGGCAATAAAGTCCTGTCATCATACTGAGGATACCTGCCATTGTGCTGTTTGGCACTACCATGGCAAAATGGTATAAATTCAGAATAGACCTTGGAACTCAGAACGAGACAATCACGAGGCACTGTGGGCCATCAGCAGCCACAGAATTGTACTCAATCCCAATTTGTAACCTCATGGCCTGGCTTATCCCCTACTCTACCATTACCTGTAACCCAGGGGATCAACTGTAGTTCAAAGAAGAGTGCATGAGGACATGCCAGGAGCAACACAAGGCATACCTACAAAGGTGAAGAAACAACACAGAACTACCTGTGTGCCAAACAAGAAACCACATGAGGGTAGATGGAGATTTGTAATTGCACAATCAATAGAACAGATCTAAGCTCTGCAGTCGTGCAACATCCAGCCATGAATGGTAATGGATAATTAAAAAACATTTTGGAGGAGCATGCTTTACAAATATCCTAGTTGGACTATCTGCATAGTGTTTCATGAAGCCCTCCTGGATGCTCCTTACAAATTCTGCCCTATCCATGCTCCTAGCACTAAATGAATCCCTGTCAATATAGAGGAAGTTCAAATCTCCCACCCTGTTACTTTTGTATCTTGCTAAAATCTGCCTACATATCTGTTCCTCTATCTCCCGCTGGCAGTTGGGTACCCTATAGTATACCCCCAACATTGTGATTACAGGCTTCCTATTCCTGAACTACATAAGAACATAAGAAATAGGAGCAGGAGTAGGCCATCTAGCCCTTCGAGCCTGCCCCACCATTCAATAAGATCATGGCTGATCTGAAGTGGATCAGTTCCACTCTCCCGCTTTCTCCCCATAACCCTTAATTCCCATGTCTGTCAAAAACCTATCTATCCATGACTTAAGTATATATAGCGAGGTAGCCTCCACCACTTCAACGGGCAGAGAATTCCAGAGATTCACCACCCTTTGAGTGAAGAAGTTCCTCCTCAACTCCGTTCTAAACTGCACCCCCACTTACCTTGAGGCTGTGCCCTCTAGTCCTGCTATCCTTTCTGAGCGGGAAGAATCTCTCTACCTCTACCCTATCCATCTGTACCCATATTGCCTCGCTGTATGGGCCCTCTGAGGTGTCCTCCCGCAGTACAACTGTGATATTCTCCTTAACCAGTAATGCAACTCTCCCACCAATTTTACATCTCCCTCTATCCCACCTGAAACATCTGTATCCTGGAGTGTTAAGCTGCCAATCCTGTCCTTCCCTTCACCAAGTCTCTGTAACGGCAACAATGTCATAGTTCATGGTATTAATCCAAGCTCTAAATCCATCTGCCTTACCTGTTACACTTCTCACATTGAAACAAATGCACTTCAGTCCACCAGATCCTCTTTGAGTAGTAACCACACTCTGCCTGTTTTTCTCTGAGCCTTATTGGCCCTACTCTCTGCTTCTCCTTCAGCCAATTCACTTTTGCTTTGGTTCCCAACCCACTCCCCTTCACCCCCCCGCCACCACAAAACTAGTTTAAATCCTTCTGTATGACAATAGCAAACCTCCCAGCCAGAATGTTGATGCCCTTCCAGTCCTTCTTGTACAGGTCCCACCTACTGTGGAAGAGACCCCAAAATGGTCCAGATATCTGAAACCCTCCCACCAGCTGTTTAGCCACATGTTAAGCTGTACTGTCTCCCTATTCCTAGCCTCACTAATGCATGGCACAGAAAGTAATCCTGAGGTTACAACCCTAGAGGTCCTGCTTTTTAACTTTCTATCTAACTCCCTAAACTGCTGCTGCAGGATCTCATCACTCTTCCAACCTATGTCGTTAGTACCAATTTGTACCACGACCTCTGGATATTCACTTTCTCCTTTCAGAATATTTTCTCCCCAGTCAGAGACATCCTGGACCCTGGCACCAGGGAGGCAACATACCATCCTGGAGTCTCTTTCACGTCCACAGAAGCGCCTAACTGCACTCCTCACTAGTCATCCCTATAACCATTGCTCTAGTGCTCAGTCCCAGGATATCACTGTAGAAGTTCCTCAAGGTAGTGTCCTGGTCCCAACCATCTTCAGCTGCTTTATCAATGACCTTTCCTCCGTTGTAAGTCAGAACTGGGGAGGTTTGCTGATGATATTCAGCAATATTCGCAATGCCCCATATACTAAAGCAATCCATGTCTATATCCAGCAAGACCTGAACAAGTCAGGCTTGGACTGATAAGGGGCAAGTAACATTTTGCCTCACATATACCTGGCAATGACCAGCTCCAACAAGAACTGATCTAGCCATTGTCCCTTGACATTCAAATGGGCGGCACAGTAGCATAGTGGTTAGCACTGCTGCTTCACAGCTCCAGGGACCTGGGTTTGATTCCTGGCTTGGGTCACTGTCTGTGTGGAGTTTGCACATTCTCCTTGTGTCTGTGTGGGTTTCCTCCAGGTACTCTGGTATCCTCCCACAGTCCAAAGATGTGTGGGTTAGGTTGATTGGCCATGCTAAAATTGCCCCTTAGTATCCTGAGATGCATCGATTAGAAGGATTAGTGGGAAAATATGTAGGCTAATGGGGGTAGGGCCTGGGTGGGATTCTGGCTGGTGCAGATTCAATGGGCCAAATGGCCTCTTTCTGTGCTGTAGGGTTTCTATGATTTCTATGATTCAATGGCATTACCATTGCTGAATACCCCATTATCAACATCCTGGGGGGCGGTGGGGGGAGGTTTATCATTGACCAGAAATGGAACTGGACCAGCTATAAAAATACTGTGGCTACAAAAGGATGTCAGAAGCTGGGAATTCTGCAGTGAGTAACTCCTGACTCCCCAAAGCCTGTCCACCGTTTATAGGGCACAAGTCAGGAGTGTGATGGAATACTCTCCACTTGCCTGAACGAGCGCAGCTCCAACAACACTCCAACAGAAACTGAGCACCATCCAGGAAACAGCAGTTCACTTTATTGATACTCCATCCACCATGGTAAACAAACACTCTCTCACTAACACATAATGACAGCAATGTGTACCATCGAAAAACACCCTGCATCAACTCACCAATGCTCCTTAGAGAGCATTTTCCAAACCTGTGACCTCTACTACCTTGAAGGAAAAGGGCAGTAGATGCATGAGGTTCCCCTGCAATTTACTCACCATCTTGACTTGGAAATACATCACCATTCCTTCAGTCACGCTGCGTGTAAACTCCCTCCCTAAGGACACTGTGGGTGTACCTACACCTGAGGGATGGCAGTTGTTCAGGAAGGCTTACCACCATCTTCTCAAGGGCACCGAGGAATGGGTAATAAATGCCCACATCCCTTGAAAGAATAAACAACGATTAAAAATTGTTTCTTTTGAAAGCTTAACCATCTTAGTTTCAGATATGTCATTGCTGCTCAGGTTTTACTTACCTGACTGAATCAGCAAGGCGGCTGCCAGAGCAAGTCATCCTGACAAGCAAAGGTGGATTGCGTCTTACTCAAAAGTTAAAGTTTACATCTCCAGGCAGGATGTGGGCAGCAACTCTGATATAAAAGGCCCGAGTCCCAGTTCTAGGCGTTGAGCAGATAATCTAGACATTGCAATACTGAGGGAGTGCTGCATTGTCAGGGGTGCCACTGTGACAGTTAATCTTGTAACCTTATGCTGCAGCAACATGCAGCCACATCGATGCACTTTGTGGATTATTGGCATTTTAACCCTTCCCTTTATTCTGCCTGTAATTAGCGCTGCTGCTGCCGATCCCGCTCCAAGCTGCCGGGATCCCGCCAGTTTTGAAGCCCTCCTTCCAACTTTCCAAAGCGTCCCCGTCTCCAGGCAACCGGAAGCTCGCAACGTCCCGTTTCCATGGTAACGCAAGCTCGGTGTTCGATTGCCACAGGAACCATCGCGGGGGAAGGTTCGGGGGTCAGTGGAGAGCGGATTGCATTGACTGTCCGAGGCCGGGAGCACAGAGCGGCAACACTCCCCGCCCCCCCCACCCCACACACCCCGAGAATCAAACCCCCACCCCCAGGGGAAACAACCCACCCCAGGGTGATCCCCCTCGCCCAGAGTAACCTCCTCCACTCCCCATTCCCGGGGCAACACCCCTCCCCCACCTCCAGGGCAACCCCACTCCACCAGCCCCAGTATAACCAACCCCCTCCCCCATTCCAGACTAACTCCCCCACCCCCACAGCAAATCCCCTACCCCAGCTCCAGGGCAAGCCCTCCCCCAGGGCAATTCGCCCATCCGCAGGGGCAACCTCCTAACCCCAAACCGCTGGTGTAACCCCCCCCTTCCCCTCCCCACACTTCCTCCAAGAGCAACACCCCCCCCCCCCACCTCGTCCCCCGGGCCATAACCCCTCTCCACCACAACTCCCGCTCCACCCCCGGACTCCCAGGACAACCAGCAACAAACAAGACGCCCACCCTCATTCTCGACGGGGCAGGAATCGGCACCGAGTTCCAGGGTCATCATCATCCCTCATGAGTTCACCGAGCGAGCGCCCTGAGGAGAAGCTGGAGGCCGTTATCCAGGTTAGACACAGCTACTACAGCCCTTCCTCTCCCACTCGCCAGTTATCATGTTGCAGACACGGAGGGGGAATTGTCCCCGATCTGCGGCAGTAGAGGAGATGGAGGGAGTTTGCAGACTGTCTAGTCCTTAGCACTGGGGCGACTGGTGCTGCTATCCTGAGGCTGGGGACATCCCGGGCAACACATCTGCCCCTCTGCAAGAAATGATGTAGAGATGCCGCTGTTAGACTGGGGTAAACACAGTAAGAAGTCTCACAACACCAGGTTTAAGTCCAACCAGTTTATTTGATAGTAATCCCACAAGCTTTCAGAAACGCTGTCAGGTGTGTGGAAGGTTCTGATCAGAGAAGGGCATATAAAGGCACACACAGTTTACAGAATACTGATGAGAATGCAAGTCTTTGCAGCTAACCTGCTATTCAAGTCTTAAAGGTGCAGACAATGTGAGTGGAGATAGCATGAAGCATAGGTTAAAGAGATGTGTATTGCCTCCAGACAGCACAGTGAGTGAGATTTTACAAGCCCAGGCAAGTCATGGGGGTTACAGATAGTGTGACATGAACCCCAGATCCCACTTGAGGCCATCCTCATGTGTGTGGAAGTTGGCTGTCAATCTCTGCTCAGCAACTCCGTGCTGTTGTGTGTCGCGAAGGCCGCTTTGGAGAACGTTTACCCGAAGATCAGAGACCGAATGCCTGTGACCGCCGAAGTGTTCACCAACACTGGCATAAAAATTTAAAGCGGCCATCAATTTGACACCCACCAAGGCGGTGGGCGGGGGGGGGGGTTGTTTCGTGGTGGTATTGTGAAATTGAGTTTGCGAAATCAGAATTTAATGTTGGTAAAGATGTAAGAAAAATTGTGAAAATGCTAGAGGAAAAGAAACATTGTGTGGTCCTTTTAAAAGCTGATGTTTTGTTTCAGTGCTTGGAGGTTTAAAATGTAAAGTACACCCAGGGCCTGATTTTATCTTCGCGTTGCACCTGTTTTTGGGACCAAAACTTGGTAAAGTTGGGCATGAGGCAAGTTGCGTCGTCCACGCCCTCCTCTGTGTTGGTTCCCCCTTTACCAAAGCCTGAAAATTTGCATGCCTTTCAATTGACTTATTGGGCTGCCCACCCAACTTTACTGGCACTTCCACCTTTACCACTGCATTCACCTATCTGGAAGCGGCACGAAACAGACATGCTCCACATGAGACAGATTCGGGTGCTCCATCAGTGAGAATTAATGAGAAGCTAAGTGCCGAGCAGCCGATAGCTGCTGCTTGAGATTGGTGGGATGGCGGAAGGTAGGTCTGCTGCCGCTCTGCTTGAGATCGGTATGGTGGGAGGCTAGTTGGGTCCGACAGCTCTCTGCTTGAGATCAGTGCGGTGGGGGGAAGGTGGGTCCAGTGCCAGTCTGCTTGAGATTAGTGGGGAGCAAAGAGGGGTCCGTTGCCACTTTGCCTGATTGGTGAGGGGGAAGGGCCGTGATCTGTCTAGGTGGCGGGGGTATGGAGGGGATAAGGGAATCATTAATGTTGGGGGGTGGGGGGCTGGTGGAGCAATATCAGTGGGGGCCAGTAGAGGCATTATCTGGCCCAGGAGGGATGTGGCAGGGTAACTGCATTCTATTATTCTTTTTCTGAGCATGCGTAGTTGGAGGTGCCGGTCGGAGCTGCAGGGTTTTGAGTGTGTTAAACCCCGCCCACAGGCTTGTGCAGTGTGATTCAGAATTGGTGATATTTTTACAGGCAGAGTGCATATGGGGGTGCCTCAGAATGGGTCAAAAAGTTGGATCAGAAACACTCCCAGTACTTAGAATCATAATGATAAAATAGGGCTCCCCAGAGTCCAAGCATTTGTATCAAAAAGTGGAACAGTGGTCCTGACAAGGCAGCCTGTTTTTTTAAATTTTGCCCATTCAATTTAACACAGGCACTCATTTACCAAGAACCTATAAGATTTCAATTTGATGATGTTGACAACATCAGACTAATCCTATTGTAGGAAAATTGATAGGTCATAACAGGTATAAAAGTGAGTGCAGAGGGGGAAAAAAACAGGAAAAATGGGGAGAGCAACATATGAACTGCCACCTCTCAAGCCTCAAGAGGTGGAGAGTAGCCCTCAACTCTGCAAACTTCAGGTATTTTTTTGAGAACACACCATCTAATTAATGGAAGGTATCAAATAAGAACTTAAAGTAAGAGGAATCAACAGAGGAACTGCAAAAGATTCCAAGAATCACATATTTTGAGAGTTACTGAATTCTATTCTTTTCTTTTTGGTTAATGACTGAATACTTATTGGAACAACGTTCCTTGAGAATGTTATTTGATTCGATACATCACTTGTTTAAAGTTCCCTGTTAATTAAGTAAATAAATTGTTTAGTGTTCATTTTAAAGTGAGTGTCAGGTATTTCTGTTAGTTAACCACTAAGTGTTACTGAAGAACAGTTTACACCTCCCCATATATTTTTAACAGATTATAAGGCAAAGTATTTCTCTTTGAGGGATTCGTTGTTAGTCCTCAAAAGGGGGTCAGCCTCCAGATCGCATCAGTGGCCTTGTTGCTTTTCGTGTCATGGGGGGCCTACGAGTGTGTGAGGGGGTGGGGCCTGTTGTTGATGGGGCCTGATTTTGGTCTCTTAGGACGGACCCGGGTCAGAGCACTGACCTTGGGTGTTAGCACTGATTCTGGCTCCTTGTAGTGGCAACAGCAAGCAATGCTGCTGGTGGGGATGGCTGGAAACTGTCTACAATGGAAGTGCGACAGCCTTGGGACTTCTTAAGCAGCACTGTCTGTGGCCACGACTGCATGGGCTCTGGGTGTGTGTTTGTGGTTTGGGGGGAATGGTTGTGGGGGAGGGACTATGTTTTCAGTGTGGAGTCTGTGCGGGGGTATGGGAAATGTGTGTTGCAAGGAGACTGTGGGAGAGGATAAGGGGAGTGTGTGTTGCTGATGTATGCTTGGGGGATATGGGGAGTGTCTATTGCTGGTGGGCTATGCGGTGTATGGGGAGTGTGTGTTACAGGGCTGGGGTGAACAGAGTTCTCATTCTCATTCATTAACCTCTCCACCTGTCTGTCCTCTTCCCTAAATTCCACCCCCCTCTTTAGATTGAGGAGATCACTTTTGTAAAGCAACCCATTAATTTTTGGTTGTGGCTAGAGCTGAGGAGGAGGAGCAGGAGGATGAATTGTGAGCAGGGGAGGCCCAGGCCTTACCACTCGCAGGGGTAGAGGATGATGGCCACCGGAGGCAGGACATGGCCTTCATTTGTCCTGAGGTTGAGGGGCTGGAGAAAGACGGAACAGAGATTCTCAGCAGTTCCGCATGCGAGCGTCCTTCAAGCAACTTTCGGGCATTGCTTGCTGCTGAAGGCTCCTGCTCTGAAAGGAGAGAGTGTGACACCTGTGGACTACAATGACTTTCCATCCCAGTGCTTCTTTTTCCTTTAACTGAGGATTCCCCTCCATTATGGTAGCTGGGGCCCTCAACTGAATCCATCCAATTTCCTGTATTTCCACCTTCACCCTTTCGTTTCCTGAACTTCAAACTTTATCCCCTTGTCCTCATCTCTCCAACTCCCCAGCCTCCACATTCAATGGATCATCCTCCACTATTTTTGCCATCTCCAGTATGTTGCAACAACTAAATACATCTTTCCTCCCTCCCCTTTCAACATTCCAATGGTTTATTCCCTCAGTGAACTCCCTACCGACACACAATCATCTCTGACTTCTCTTTCCCACATCCGCAACACCTCTCATGCAAGTGCAGGAGATGCAGTAGCTGCATTTTTACCTCCTCCCTCCCACTGTGCAGGGCCCCAAACAAGATTCCTTGGTGAAACATGATTTACTTGCACTTTTTTTTCGAGTTAGTATTCTGTATTTGCTGCTCACAGTGCAATATGCTTCACTTCATTCGGTGTTTGGACTCGATTTGCAGCCGAGTTGGATTATAACAACCATGTTTTCAGTACAGTCTGCTAACTGGGCAACCATACTTCAATCTGCATCACCTCATCCAACACAGGCTGTGATCTTCAGTCTGCTTCAACCCATCCAATATACGATGTGAGCTGCAGTCTGCTTTCCCCCATCCAGTGTTATACTCATGTTGTAGTTGTCTCACTCCAGGCAGCATATGCAATAATTTCACACTTGTCATCACCCAAACCAGGAGAAGTTTCCCAAAATTGTTGATCTGGACAGGATCCCTCAACTTGTCTCCATCTGGCTGGGATATCCTCAAATCGCTACAATCCTGGATGAAGACAGATGAATGGTATCTTTATTCAATTCCCCTCTATTGTTTGCAGCAAAATTTAATCTGAAAAGGATCACGTTCCGTGGACACCTTTCTCCAGGCCCAATAGTTATGTCTTAAAAAGAGCCAATTTAACCAGCCTTTCATGAGTTAAAGATAAAGTGAGTTTATTATATATGGAAGGCAAGAAAATGGGAAAACAAATGGGAAAAACATTCATACAGATTAGAAGACAGGATTGAGTTCAACGGAAGTAAATATATATAAAAAAAATATATGTAACAGCTCTTGACTTGTGAAGAATAGATGATGGACTGGTGCAAACGCTTGGAACTTGTGAGAAGTCCTCAGAGGACAGAAGTGCTATGCTTCTTGAATATGTCTGTGAATAAATTTTAGTTACTGCAACTTACAGAATTGAGTGGTTGCAATCTTTCTGCATAACAGTGCTTGCTGGCTTTAACTTCTGTGTTAAAATTTCTAGCACTTGTTGTCACAGCACACACACACACACACACACATACACAACTTGGGCAGCTTTTCAGCTGGCTTTTAACTCATTCTTTGTATATTCCAAGCAGGAAAGTAAATCCACAAAATCCATCTGGTTAGTACATATAGAATCTCATGATGAGATGACCTATTTGTCTATTTTCCTCCACTGGAGATGGCAATTAGCTTCTGAATGATTTTTAGAAGTGCCTTGCGTTACCAAGTTGAGTTTACATCGAATGTAAAAAAAAATGCTAGCGGGAAAACATTGCATGATCCCTTTAAAAGCTGGTATTTTGTTTTAGTACATGGAGATTTAAAATACAAAGTACATCCAAAGTCAAAGCTGAAACATTTGTATCAAAAAAATCAAGCAGTAGTTTTGACAAGGCAACTTCCTTGTGTTTGAATTTTGCCCAATCAATTTAAAGCAGGCATTCAGCTACCAAGAACATGTAAGATTTGAATTTTATGTTATTGAAAATAGGATTGGTCAAAATCCCATAGTAGGAAAAGTGACAGGTCATCACAGGTATAAAAGAGACTGCAAGGGGCAAAACAGATAAAATGCCACCGGTCTCAAAGGGGTAGCTCTACACACTACCAGCTTTATATATCTCTTAAGAGAACAACCTTCTAACCAGCGAGAGGTATCAAATCAAAAAGAACTCACAGACAGAGAAATCAACTGATAAACTCCATTTTATTTGGCATGTTACTTGTTGAGTCAAAGTTCCCTGTTAGTTGAATAAGTACATTTTTAAGTGTTCATCTGAAAATGAGTGTCAGATATTTCTGTTAGTTACACACTAAACATTACTGAAGGACAGTTCAGCTTCCCACAGGGTGTTTTTTTCCTTCATTATGACACACTGAACATCACTACATGCAAGTAGAGCCTCTAAGTGCAGCATGGTGGCTGAGTGATTAGCACTGCTGCCTCACAGTGCCAGGGACCCAGGTTCAATTCCAGCCTTGGGTCACTGTGTATGTAGAGTTTGCAAGTTCTCCCTGTGTCTACATGGGTTTCATCTGGGTGGTCCAGTTTCTTCCCACAGTCCAAAGATGTGCAGGTTAGACGGATTGGCCATGGTAAGATTGCCCTTTGGTGTCCCAAGCTGTGTGGGTTGGATGGATTGACCATAGTAAATGTGTGGAGTTAAGGGAATGGAGCAGGGGAGTGGGACTGGGTGGATAGTGATGCATATCTTCCAAATGCCAGCGGATATCCATGGTCCACCAGAAATGTTTGGGGGTTTGCCTACCCTGAAAAGTTGTGCCAGAACTCACGATGCGAGCAGAAGTCTTCATTCTTCAGTGAAGTCATCTCTGCAGACTCAGCGCAATGGAAGAAACCCTAATCATGTCTGCTTATGACATGGCCAGATTGGGAATGTCCATTGAAGTCCAGTTTGGAACTCACAGTTTTACATTGAAAACACAGAAGGATTTTCCTGCTGTGATTAAAGATATGTTATAGTTTTTAAAATTGTTTTTAAAACAATTTAATTTAAGTAGTTAATACTATTGCTATTGGCTCATTTAAAAAGTATTTTTTGAGTGATTGAAGATGAGTATTATTTAATGTAAAAATAGGTTTCGTTATTTGTTCTAAATTTGCGAAACTATTTAAACCTGCATTATATTATTATACCACTTTCTATTTGGCATGCTTTAGTGTGCATATGTTTTAATTTAGAACATTCTAAATCTGCGAAACTATTTGAGCATGCATTTTATTATTATAATAGTTTTATAATTGTATGTAATTTAGATTATGGAAGCTGAAAATTTAATTGAGAAGATGAGATGAGAGAACTTTTTGGACCATGATTTGGATACCTGCATGAGATTGAACAAAGGGGAGTTCACATTTTCCATTAAACTACAAAGTTATGCAAATACTTTATTGAAATATACAGAACTCTTATATATTCTTAAACATAAGAATTATAAATTGAATAAGCATGCCAGAAGAACACGAAAGAATACATTTAGATTTTCCATGGCCTAAAATGTTGCAGAAGGGAGAATCTTAAAAGAGGGTTAAACACTGCTTAAACTATATTGCAAAATCCAAATGCTGAAACTTATTCTCGACTCCCCAACCAGGGAAAACATTTTTTCTCTATCTACTCACACCAACCTTGCTGGAACTTAATACGTTTCAATCAGATCTCTTCTCATCCTTCTGAACTAACGAAGACACGCCATTTGAACCAATCTTTCCTCATACAACAGTCCCGCCAACCCTGGCACCAGCCAAGTGAACTTCCATTGCAATTGCTCTGAGGCAAGTATTTGCTTTCTTAGGTGGGGAGAGCAAAACTGCATGAAATGCTTTAGGTGTTGTCTCACCAAGGCCCTGTACAACTTCAGTAAGACATAAATCATTTTTAACTCATTTCTGCTGTTAAAAGGTTATATCATGGTCAATGCAGAGTTGAGTGGACAAAAAGCAGAGTTGCCTCTCCATATGGTTGGTTGTAATTTTGCATCTCTATATAAGAGATCAAGGTTGGAGAAGATAAAGCTCAACTGGACTGCTGTCACCAGAGTGTTCAATGCTAAAACAGAACTACAGTGCATTCTGGATAAATACAAGAGTGTATTTGAAGAGACACCTGGCTCAATTGAAGGAGTTCAAGTAAATTCAAGATAAAGGCTAATGCTCAACAAAATGTCTCAAAACAAGAGCAGTGCCATATGCAATTCACCCAAAGGTCAAAGTTGAATTCGCATGACTTGTTAACTTTGGTGTGTTAGAGCCGGTTGCGATGAGTGACTGGGCTACCCCCATCGTACTTGACGTGAAACCAGATGGTTCAATTCATATTTGTGGTGATTTTAAAACAACAATAAATCCAATGTTGTGTGTTTACCAATATCCACTTCTTTTAATTGAAGATTTGTTTACTGGGTTATAAGGTGAGTAGAATTCAGCATGATTGATTTTTCACAAGCATGTGGCTGCTGAATTGCAGCCATTGTTTACTGTCGTAATTCATAAAGGTTCCTTGGGAGCACATCAGAGAGGGAGCGACTGGTGAGAGGAGAGCTTGTGAGTAAGTTACTGTGTTTTTTTAAACTAACGTCTCTAGCTTTTTAAAAAAATTTTAAACCGGATACAGGAAGTGGTCATAGGGAGGCCTGGGAAGTAGTTTTTTTATCTCTGGACCCCAATAAATTGGAAAGGTGAGGGGGTTCGCCTCTGAAGAGAGACTAAATAGACTGGGTCTGTATTCGTTGGAGTTTAGAAGGCTGAGGGGGGATCTTATAGAGACGTATAAAATAATGAAGGGGATAGATAGGGTAGAGGTAGAGAGATTCTTCCCTCTTAGAAAGGATAGCAGGACTAAAGGGCACAGCCTCAAGTGGGGGCAGTTTAGATCAGAGTTGAGGAGGAACTTCTTCACTCAAAGAGTAGTGAATCTCTGCCCGTTGAAGTGGTGGAGGCTACCTCGCTGAATATATTTAAGTCACAGGTCGATAGGTTTCTGATAGACAGGGGAATTAAGGGTTATGGGGAGAAGCGGGAAAGTGGAACTGATCCACTTCAGATCAGCCATGATCTTATTGAATGGCGGGCAGGCTCGAAGGGCTAGATGGCCTACTCCTGCTCCTATTTCTTATGTTCTTATTGTCACTCCACTAAGCAGCAGTTATTATTATTTGGCACTGAAATCAAATGTCAGCAAGTGAGATAGAAAATATCCCGACATTTAAGAATAGAGAAAGAGGTATCATTGTCAATGGATTGATTTTATTCTCAATGTGATTGTGCCTTATAAACATATGTTCATTAATCAATTTGCATTGTTAATCATTTTTTATTATTTTAACAACCATTTTCATGAGCATTGCACTCAGAAATATTACAGAACATGTATTTACAATTTAAATTATTTCCACTTTAACTCTCAGTTTTAGAAACCATGATATTTTCTCATGTAAGATTGATAATGTATAAAATTAAATGGTTGCAATTGTGACTCCAAAATAATGCCTTAAAGCCTGACAGCCGAAGATATAATTCATTCTAACACTATCACAGAGAACTCTAACACTGTGTTGTTGGGAATTTGAAATGCTCCTCATGGAAGACAATGCAATGTCAGTGCAGATTTGGAGCATTTACAGCAGAACCCAGTTGTGCTCTCAGGTGCTGAGAGTTCGTCTGTGCCTAATCAAATTGTAATGGTGGAATTTCCAGATTCTGTCCCAAATTATACCTGCTTTTTGGATGTCCTGCATACTTAGCATCCTCACTAGTCCCCAAAATCTCAGGCCCTAAATTACTCTGAACTCTTTGGGGATTGAATTAAATGTCTATATGTAGTTGGACAATACATTTGAAAAAGATGTTCCATTAATGATCCACTTCCAGCCACTACTTTTTTCTTTTTGTTGGAATTCATATAGTTCCAGACATGTGCTCCATATGTACCTGAGAAGACGCTTTCTATATCCTCCTTTTTCCAGGGATCGTAGTAATGTTCCCAATTTCGAAAGGGGATTGGATAGAACCGCCTTGGGACCCAGAAAGAGATCCCATTGCATTCTTTTGTAGTGAACTTGTCTGTGTGATTCAACTTGCACCATCGCTTCATAACACGGGTTATCAGTACAGGACCTTGATGACCCCAAATGTGCCCAATATAATTGGTCACAAAATCTTTCATGCAGTCCAACAAAAACTGATGATGTTTGAGATGAAATCCCATTACGCCATTACTGAAATCGGAATCCTGTTGCAAAACAGTAAAGTTAGCAAATGGCAAAGGCTTCATTGAGATAACATCGGTATCCAGATATGTACCACCATATTTCCATAGCAGAGCTAACCTGCAGCCATCAGCAAGGACATGGATCCAATACGTTTCCAAATCAGGATTCACCTGTGATAAGTGGACAAAGTAAAACAAATCTATTATGTTCTGTTACAGCATATTTAAACTTATTTCTTCACAGCCCATGTGCCTCCTCCTTCGGTCAAAGATAATTCTCAGTTGGTTTGCTGGAGCTCCACATGTTGTGGATATGCCGGCATTGGACTGGAGTAAACACAGTAAAAAGTAAACCTGGTGTTGTCAGACTTTTTACTGTGGCTCCACATGTTGCCCAAGGATATTCTTTAATGAATAATGGGAGTGTTTTTGTAATGGTTTATTCCTAAATGGATTCTCCCTGAACAATTGTGGGTATGATTGGATCCCCAGCCACTACACGGCACAATATATAGCACAGAAAGTGTTTTTGAGGAAGTCTGTAAAGAAAGACATTGGCCACTGAGAACCTGCTCGAAATGTGGGAGTAAATGGACCCATGACACACTGGCAAGGATGAGATCATAGTTATTGCTGAAACTTGCTTAAAGGACAGGAATTGTAATTCATTTTGTTGACCATTGCCGATGTGCAGATTTGCCACATTCCACTGGTTTCCAACCATGTAGTATTTTTCCCACCCATATGACTGAAGTGGTAAGCACATGGAGCACAGCAAGTGAAGAGAAATATGTGCTGATTGTACACAACATTGACCATCAGAGCCATGCACACTCTTTGTGTTCAAATACTTTTTCCACCACATAAAGTTGACAGCTCTTTTAATCTATGAATGATTAAGCATTTTCTACAACTTGTTATGAAATATTAAATGCATTCAACCTTATTCAAGTATTATCGTTAGTGAACACGCTCGATTTCAATCTTGTGGCCCATTCAGATGAAGGAGGGCCTCATGTGGCCCACACATTAACCTAGGTTGCCCATCACTGATCTTGGCACTAGGCTCCATGTGCTGAGATCAGACTTTCACAATGATTGGGCTGAACTGTGTCCTTGAACATTGGAGGGAACACCCTCATTGCAAAGGAGAAGCTAGTATGACTGAGGTATTCTGTTGCTAATGGCACCCAACCAATGAGTTGGCAGCTTTGCAGAGAACAGATGAGGGAGCCTCTGGACTGAGCATTGGGTCTTTCAGTGGAACGCAGACACAGTTGTCTCAGTGATACGAGGAAAGAAATGTTATGAGAGCAGGCAGCCATGGTGAGGTGACAGCAAGTGAGATTTATTTCATTTGTATGGGTAGTTTCTAACATACATAGGCAGACACAGTCTGCAAGTGCCTAACAATTGTGTCCATGCTGTGCACTGAGAGCTTCAGAACCTTTCTAACCTTACCGCTATGTGTTGGTGTGTCCCCAGGATCCACAGCAGAGATAGAGGTTGCCTGCTTTCTGCAACACCCTGTTGTCTGAGATGATCTTGGTGGGCGTCCTCTGGATGGCACTGTGGCACAGTGGTTAACACTGCTGCCTCACAGTGCCAGGGACCTGGGTTCAATTCCCGGTTTGGATCACTGTGTGGAGTTTGCACATTCTTCCCATGTCTGTCTGGGTTTCCTCCAGGTGCTTCGGTTTCCTCCCACAGCCCAAAGATGTGTAGGTTAGGTGGATTGGCCATGTTAAATTGCCACTTTGTGTCAGGAGGACTAGCAGGGTAAGGATGTGGAGCTATGGGGATTGTGGCTGGGTGAGATTGTGGTTGGTGCAGGCTCAATCGGCCAAGTAACCTCCTTCTGCACTGTAGGGATTCTGTGATCTTGAGGGTCCAACATGTTTTCGGGGTGCTGTTAGCAGTGTCAGCTTCCTCAGCATGAGGGGCTAGATCTGATTCAATCAGATGGGCTGGACCATCCCAGAATCTCCTGAGTGGAAGGCCCAGGGCTGTACACCAGCAGATCCTCCGCCCTAAGGGCCTTTATAAATCGGAGTATTGAGTATAAAAGTTGGAGTGTTACGGTAAGGTTGTATAAGGCATTGGTGAGGCCGAATTTAGAGTATTGTGTACAGTTTTGGTCACCTAGTTACAGGAAGGATGTAAATAAGGTTGAAAGAGTGCAGAGCAGGTTCACAAGGATGTTGCCGTAACTTGAGAAGTTGAGTTACAGAGAGAGATTGAATAGGTTAGGACTTTATTCCCTGGAGCGTAGAAGAATGAGGGGAGATTTGATAGAGGTGTATAAGATTTTGATGGGTATAGATAGAGTGAATGCAAGCAGGCTTTTTCCACTGAGGCTTGGGGAGAAAAAAAACCAGAGGACATGGGTTAAGGATGAAAGGAGAAAAGTTTAAAGGGAATACTGGGGGGGTGCTTCTTCATGCAGAGAGTGGTGGGAGTGTGGGATGAGCTGCCGGATAAATGTGGGGTCACTTTTAACATTTAAGAAAAACTTGACGGGTTCATGGATGAGAGGGGTGTGGAGGGATATGGTCCAAGTGCAGGTCAGTGGGACGAAGCATAAAATGGTTTGGCACAGACAAGAAGGGACAAAAGGCCTGTTTCTGAGCTGTAATTTACAATGGTTCTACTATGGTTCCTTGGGATAGAGGAAGTCGAGAAGCTTCACCATCCTCCAGCATTGGCAATAGTTGATGCCCAAAAATGCCTGAACCATGTGGTGCACACCCTGCACTATGGAGTGCATATACTACAGTATGCAATGCACATCCTGTGCAATGAAGTGCACACCATGCATAAATGGAGTGCACATCCTGTGCTATGGAGTGTATGTCCTGTATGATGGAGTATACATCCTTCGCTATGGACTGCACATCCTGCATTGTGGAGTGCAAATCCTGCATTATGGAGTTCACATCCTGCGCTGTGGCGTGTCCATGATGTCCTCTGAAGTACATATCCTGTGCTATGAAGTGCACATCTTGTGCTACGGATTGCACATCTTGCGTTATGGAGTGTACACTGTGCACTAAGGAGCACACATCCTGTACTATAGAGTTCGTGCCCTGAATCAACGCATCGAGGTCTCCACTGCATCCACCACCCTCGCAATGTTGTCTTGGTTTCCTCTCAGTGCCGGCACTATCTCCTCAGATAGAAGGCATTGGGATTCTTCCACTCAGACTTTCAATCTGAGGGGTGTAGCTAACATCCCTTCCTGATGTTCTTGACTTTGAAGCTCCAGCAATTGAGGTATGACTGAGTCGAGAAGATTGTCATCCTATTGGGACTCTGCAGATTCCTGGCCTTCCGCAATCCTCTGAGTCCCAGTTTTCTGAGATGTCCCTGCCTCCATCTGCTGCAGATCAGAGAGAGTGAGGCGCTCACCAGATTCTGACCCTAGGAACTCTCCACTACAAAATCCCCCTGAAGTATGTCTCTGTGCTGGTGGAGGGCATGGGTAAAATCTGTGATGTCTCTTCCATTTCCACTTCTGAGAACTCGTCCTCCCTGGTGTCTGGGGGAGACACCTGTGCCTGGCTGATGGAGGCACGATGCCTGCAAGGAAAAGGAGATGTTATTAATGCTTGGCAGGGGCATAAGGTTAGAAGGGACAGGGCTCACATTAGTTTGGTCTGATGGATGATGGTGTACTGGGTGCTCACTTGTTTTTTTGGCACATGTCTCAGCCTTGGTGCAGGGAAGTCTTCTTGCTTCCCAGTCAACTGGAGAGTTCTGTCCTCAAATGCTGAGAGGATTTTGAATTCGGGCATCCCTCCACCCAACTGGGATCTTTCCCATCTATTGTGAACCAGCCTCTTTTTCCAGAGAACAGATGGGGAATGTGGGAGCAGGCCACGTGCCAGGGCAGATGGTCAGGAAGGTCTACGTGTGTGGTTGGTACAGACACCCTCACCCGATGAAGGAGCAGTGCTCTGAAAGCTCATGATTCTAAATAAACCTGTTGGACTACAATCTGATGTTGTGAGACTTCTTACTGTGCTCATCCCAGTCCAACGCTGGCATCTCCACATCTTGTGTGGTTGGTGAGTGGGCACAGGGATGTGATGAGGAGACAAAGCCACAGGGGAGATGAGGAAGTGAGTGGGAGAGTGAGTGGTGATGTCCCTTGAGCTGACAGTGAGTGAGTTCCTGTGGATGTGTGATGGGTGTGTGAGTGAGTGAGCGATGATGAATGAGAAATCGCACATCCTGGCTGAACAAAGGAGATCATTTGTCCTCCTGCTGCATTGGATGGCCATTCTCTTGCAGGGTGCTGGTGCCGCTGGTGCAGCCATCACCTCCCATGTGGAGGTGGCGAACCTGCTTGAGGCTTTCTTCCCTGTTCATGGATACAGGATGTCCGTCTCTCCTCCACGGTATCCAACATTCTTCCAAGAAATGTCTCTGAGAATCTCGGGGCAGAATTCTTCTCAACAATTCTCATTTTGGGAGTTTGGGCAAGTGCTGGGTGCACTGGGGACACTGATTTGCAGCCTTTATATGGAGCAGCTTAAAGCACTCAGCTGATGGCAGGGTGGGTGAGTAAGGGTCTGCCTGCCATAGAACTGGTGTGAAAGCTGAACAAAATGTTTTCTTTTCCAAGTGGCTAAAAATATGGCATGAAAACTTGCCACCATCAGGGACTACTCACTGTTTTAGCTGTCCAAAATCACACATCGCCAAAAAAATCACAAAATTCCACTCAATAACAACAAATATACTCATTAAAATGTTTCTGATAACTGATTACCTTTTGATGCCACTCACGCAAAGGAGTGTTTTCAAATAGTTCACTGGGATTCAAGGGTAGAAGGACAACATTACTTATTGCAGATAACAGTGGAATGCCAGAATAATTAGGCTTTGGATATTGTGATAATGTGCCACTGAAACCCTTCATGAAATAATAGACGTGTTTGTCTGGATTTAACCGAGCAGCCGATTCCACTGAACACATCGCCAGTGGTGTGGGCTCAACTCTGTCAGTCGTCTCCACAAATATAATGCCAGGATCCATGACTCTTTCAGTTAGATTTGGATCAGCTTTAATTTTCTTCTGTACTACTTCGATGAAGTTGTTTGTAATAAACTGATAGGCGTCCGGCTTGTGCAAACCGTAGAGAATACCACACGTTGTAATGATAAGAGCGAGCAGGAACCACTTGTACTGGGATCCCATGATGTGGAACTGAACTGTTTCTTCAAAGGTTCCTGTGAAAGTGGAGAATATTATTTAGTAATGGAGCACTGTGATACAGGCCCATAAGTTACTGTTTCCCCAGTGTCACATTTGGGGGGTGCTCCTCTGGGAAATCCCTCCCGGAATTTCCCATGTATGATTTTACCCGGCAATTGCCCAGAAGTGCTAAATGCCTCTGGGAAATTGCAATGGGCTGGGAACCATCTGACAGAAGAGATTTAAATCACTAACTTCAGATGGTTCTGCCAGTCTTACTCTAACAATTACTCTGACTGAGTTAGAAGGACAAAAACACTCCTAACTTCAGAGTAAATATCTAAACACCCAGATTTAGCCTAGCAGTGGACGTGCTGTACACAGACCACCACCCGCAGCTCAAGGGAACCCACCATGACACTCCCACCCCGACCTGAACCACGGTCCCTGACCCCTTCCTCATCAGGCCCACCCTGGCCCAGGCCCACCCTCACCCACCTCAGGTTCATAAATCCTCCCCCTCCCATAATCTGTGAAGCCCCTCACCTGCTTTCCGTCCTCAGAACTCTCTCCTCTGCTCTGGTACACATCACCTCCAACTCCTCTGGTTCAGGACACACCTCCCCCTTTCTGGTCTTCCCCCAATCCCTCGTCATGGTAGACCTTTTATCTTTGATAAGTATCTGCTCCCTTGTCCCTTTGAACATCCCCTTCTAGGCAGCTACTAATTCCTTTCCTCTCTGTGTCCAAGTTATTCCACACCGATATTGCAGGGGGATGCTGTGCTTCTCCAGTCTCACCCAGGCTGAGTTTGGAAAGTACAGGAGACAGGAGTTTTGCAATCCCAGCGAGGGCAAATCGGTCATGAATGGCTATCTGACAGAGATTGTCCACTCTGCGGAAGTCATGGGCCAATCATGCTCATCCTGAAATCAACCAAGATTTACACATTGCATTCCATTGCTGAACCAATCTCCTCAATATGATGAATCATTCCCCCATGATCCACAAACTCCACAAGGCCACAAGAAGTGCATGCATCTTGGGAGTCAATGGTGGAAGTCAGATGTTGGCTCCAAAGTGCATTGCAAAGCCGAAAGGGCTCCAACACCAGGGTTGTTGAATTGGGAGGCCCCAAAACATTTCACGTCTTTAGGCCAAGTGGTTAATTGCCTCATTTCTGTGAAGTACCTGATTTGAATTATTGAGGGGGAGAGGGTTTATAATAGTGGGGAATGGCTGAGGTTGGGGGTAGAAGGAAAGTGGAGTTATATAAGAAATATATTCATTGTGCTTTGAAAATTACTAATGTGATTGACTATTTGAGATAGTTAATTATTGGTATTCTGTTCTTTGTGTAGTAATTCTTTTCATTTAAACTGTGATCCTTGTGGCTAAAGGAAAGGTGGCATGTGGCAGATTGGCTAACACTGCTGCCTCACAATGCCAGGGACAGGTTCAATTCTGGCGTCGGATCACTATCTGTGTGGAGTTTGCACTCCCCGTGTCTGAGGGTAATGCTGCCGGTTGCTTCCCAAAGTTTAAGGACATGTAGGTTAATGAGGTCAGTACAAGGTGTTATATGGTTCGGCCTGGGTAAGATGCTCTGTTGGAGAGTCGGTGCAGACTTGATGGGCCGAACGGCCTGCTTGCCTGTAGGGGTTGAATGAGTGCCCACAGAGTTCTGAATAAATATTTGAGATTCGCCCTGTCAAATGCCTTCTCCTGATGGAACGACAGGAAGGAGCTCAGCAGACAAGGCCTCTGCAAATGTGGATCAGGTCAGGACCAGATGGATGTTATCATGAAGGTTTTGGCCCAGGATTGTACAGGACAGGTCAGGGTGGATCACGTGGCCCAGCACAGTGCCAAGGTGGGCCGACACTGCCCTGACAAAGTTTTGTAGTCCAGGCAAAGGAGGGAGACCGGACGACAACTCTTAAGATGGCAGAGGATACCCTCTTGGGCAGCAGGGCATTCACAGGCCTGCTCTATTCAAGAGGCAATTCTCAGTTGCAATACTCTCCTCCAGGAAATTCCAGAACACCCTAAAGAATTCCACTGTCAACCAGACCAGCCCCAGGGTCTTACCCCTGAAGAGGCTGTTGAGAGCGCCATTCATCTCCTCCAGGCTGATAGGGGCATCACATTTTCCGATGCCGTCGGGGCCAAGCTGTGGCATCCTTGTTGAATGGATCCGAGACATTGTCGGCCAGCAGGATAAGGAGTTGCTAATGGATCCCATGTCTTTTTTCCAGTGAGTAGAAGAAGGAGGAGCCACTGTCTAGATCCTTGAGGAACCGGATTGGCGACTTCAAGTACACACCATGGCATCCGATAGGTTGCGGGTCCCTCAGCACACCCTTCTCACTGTACGCCAGCTGCAGGTCCGTGTCATAATTGGGCTGACAGGGCATGACTCCAGGTGGAAAGCATTCTGCTCCAACTCCAACTTTTTGTCGATCCCCTTATGCACTCTTGACATAAGGTACAGATGCGAATCTTGCCTGTATCCACCATAGCCTCAAAGAGGAGAAGCTTCTCCAGCCTACCCAGAAACAATGAAACAAATCCAGTAGCTGTTCGTCTCCCAGCTACAGGTTGTTAAAGTGCCAGTAGGTGGACACGACTCGAATGCGAGATGGAAAGAATTCCGTCTACACCAGGTGGTGGTCTGAGCATGGCACTGGCTGCATAAAAGACATGATGTGGAGATGCCGGTGTTGGACTGGGGTAAACACAGTAAGAAGTCTCACAACATCATGTTAAAGTCCAACAGGTTTAATCGGTAGCACAAGCCACTAGCTTTTGGAACACTAACATTCATCTGATGAAGAAGCAGCACTCTGAAAACTAATGGCTTTTACTACCAAATAAACCCTGTTGGACTTTAACCTGGTGTTGTGAGACTTCTTACTGTGCATGAAAGATGACAGAATGCACGATAGGTACTCCTTCGAAATGTAAAAGCAGTTGATTCTGGACACTTGATTCCAGGCCTCACGAGAGTGGACACCTGGAGTTTGGATGGGGATGTTGCCAGCCATCTACCAAGTCGAAGGACCCAACGAGGTCCCCCAACCTCATTATTATCAAAGCTTACTTGATGATAAGTAATTATACTTAATTATAAGGCAGTGTGTTCCTCAAGATTGTAGTTGCAATCCCCACTGAGAATGATCCACTCATTCATGTTGATGGAGCTGAGAAGAGTGGGCACTCATTCAAAGAAAGTCATTTGCTGCTGGCCAACCAAGGGAGCGTAGACATTCACAAAGTGAAACTCCACAACCCCCCTCGTGGTCTGTCCAGTGCCGCAATCAGCCTGGTACAGGCACCTTGACTCCCAAGGTCTTTGGCTGAAAACAATGCCAACAAGAGAGCCTTACCGCCAGAATTGCCACTTCAGTAGCCACAAGGCTTCATCTCCCAGAACGTATGGGTTGTGCCCTGAGTAGAAGAACAACCTGGGAACCTTCAAGAAGAAGAAAAGGTGGCATTCTACAGAAACAATTTACAACATGGGAATAAAATATGACTTGTGAAGAAGGGAATGCCCAGGAATATGATGAAGAGCTCCAACTGAATGTCTTATCAATAAAGGGTAGATCACATAGATTCTGGGGGATTTCCAAGTTAAGTGGACAACCTATTAGGATGGAAGTTGATACAGGTGCATCACCACTCTAAAAGAGAAAGTTGAGAGCTATATTTTATTTGGTATTAGTTCCAGAAACTTCACAGATAGTAGAGCACCAACAACAATCTCGAGTTGCCAGACAAGAAGTGAGGGCAAAACAATATCACTTCTGTAAGGAGATTGAATCTTAGTGTGAAATTATACCACAAATGAGAAATGGGTACCAACCATAGTTTTCGCAAAAAACTAAAGATGAACTAGTTTGGCAATGCAAGGATGTCCAATTGTTGTCATGTCAAAATGACTCTCAAAATTGTTGCATGTTTCTTTTAAGAGTTGATAGTGATGTCATTAGGGTGTTGCAGAGGCTGATGTTTTATTTTCAGTTTGTTCTCTGTATAGGCTTGAGCCCCGACCATAAACCTGTTGTGTGTAAGTTTGGATCTACATGTGCAAATCACAGCTGATTGCTTTTATGTAAAACCCACAACCTCTAACATGGTTATTAGTCTCAACACTATGTTGTGAGAAAGAATCTTGAAGTCTTGTAGCTGCTCGAACTACTTGTTTTCTGGGATTCGTGATCCACCTTGTTTCATAAAAAAAGCACAAAAGATACATTCCACTTGGCAACAAACAAAGTAATTTGGTTGAGATGTGTCTGTCAAATTAAAAAAAGATAAAAATTCATAATCTACACTTTTTAATTCTCAATCAGAAAATTGGATGTGTAATGAACTAACTACTCAACAGAACAAACTTGTCAAATGTAATGACATCATCACTACACTTTCAAAAAAAAAGGAACAAAGGAACACATGTGTGGGACTTTCCGGTTTTGGGGTGAGCATGATGGGAAAATTCCGCCATGGTATGCGATTTGAAGGGCCCATTCGCCACAGGTGGAAATCCTGTTAAGGCCACTAAATGTCATGAGAGGGCCACAGCAGGATTTCCAACAGTGAGATCTCAATTTGAGATTGTCTCCGTGCCCTTCCCACCAGCAATGTAATCCGGTTCACACCAGAAAGGTATGACCTAACTATTTGGCTTAATGCCATTGATTCTGGGATCATAAGATTCCGTGATATCACATCAGCGGCAATCATTATTGATTTTTGAAAATGTAACCAGTCATGATGAACATGCCAGGGGTGCGGATGTGTGAAAATTTCAGGGGTGGCTAAGGATATGGCTGGGCAGTAACTAGCACTGCCCCATGGCACCTTGGAAATGCCAACCTGACAAAGCCCCCATTGGAGGGGTTCCTTTATGTGTGTGGGGAGGGAGGAAGAAGTTGATGATGGGGGGGTTTATGTCCTTAATTGAGGATGTGGGGGCAATGGAAGCAATGTGGGGGATATGGAGGGAGCCGTTGCCCCAATACTGGTAGGGTGGAGGGGACAGAAATTGGGTGACACTGAAGATTGAGTTGCGCCTCTGCTTGCATGGCTTGGATGTGTCCCCATGTCTCATGGGTGTTGCGATCTCCAGGACTGGCCTTGATGTCTGTAGGGGGAGGTGACCTTTCGCTTTACTTTGAGATTGGGGTGTGCTTTAAAAAGTGCACCCTAATCTCTGAATCCCAGTTTTGCCGGAGACCCCTCACCTCTGTGTGGCTGTGTAATCCTCACCTGCACTTTGAAATTATACAGAGTGCTTTTCATCAGGCGAGAAAAGGCATCTGTGAAGCCAACAAGTTTCACACAGCTTCTCTTGCAATTCTGGGAAAACTCCACCCACAGTCTCATCATTCTTCAAATTCAAAGCTTCAGATCCTTTGCTCCTCCCAATATTTTGAACGAAGAGCACTCAGGATTATTCCAACCTCAAACTGTTTATTTCCAAATTCCAATTCATGTGTTTTGATCTTAATTCTGACAAAGTAATTGGAAAATTTTCTGGTCAAGTAATTCCCAAGTGTTGATTATTGTGGTGCTGCGCTCCTATGTGCGTGGAGGGCGAGAAGCAAGGAGGGTCACATGACAGATCAGGCCAATCGTGGAGTTAGTGGTTAGGGTCCACGAGTCACTGAGTGTTGTGGCGGCCTCGAAGGCTACAGAGGAGCTTCGATCCCCATCTCCCCTTGGCCTTTGTGCCTTATTAAGCAAGCAAAGGCTCACCCATAAGAAGTGGTCAGCGGTGGTAATCCTTTACTCTATTCGAACCATTGTTGCAGGTCTCAAGGTCAACACTACCTGACTATGAGCCACAGGCACGGCCCATTCCTTTGATGTGCACTAAAAGGTGTTGGTGATGGGAAACTGGCTTTTGGCTGAATTTCTAGATTGACTTGATGGGCTTTTTTATTGCTGTCCTATATAGATATTGTTTCCAAATAAACCTCCTATCCATTTATCTACTCTGTTGTTTGTAGATTAGTTAGAATAATGACGATTACGCGATTTTGCATTGCAATTCTGTCTAGCAACAACAGAAGTTACAAATTTAGCTTTTATTGGTAGAGGGATTTAATTTTGGAGCTGTGAGGTCATGTTACAATCGTACAAAACTCTGGTGCGGCCGCACTTGGAGTATTGCGTACAGTTCTGGTCGCCGCATTATAAGAAAGATGTGGAGGCATTGGAAAGGGTGCAGAGGAGGTTTACCAGGATGTTGCCTGGTATGGTGGGAAGGTCTTATGAGGAAAGGCTGAGGGACTTGAGGTTATTTACATTGGAGGGAAGAAGGTTACGAGGTGACCTGATTGAGGCATACAAGATGATCAAAGGATTGGATAGGGTGGACAGTGAGAGCCTTTTACCTCGGATGGTGATGGCTAACACAAGGGGACATCACTTTAAATTAAGGGGTGGTAATCATAGGACGGATGTCAGAGGTAGGTTCTTCACTCAGAGGGCAGTAAGGTCGTGGAATGCCCTGTCTGCAGCAGTTGTGGACTCGCCAACTTTAAGGGCGTTCAAATGGTCAGTGGATAGGCATATGGATAACATTGGAATAGTTTAGGTTAGAGGGTCATTAGATTGGTTCCACTGGTTGGTGCAACATCGAGGGCCGAAGGGCCTGTACTGCGCTGTAATGTTCTATGTTCTAAACATTGACCTGGTTTTATTCAGCCCACAACTCTTAATCAAGCCGACAACTTTCATTTGATTTTAAACTTAATGTTGAAACTACTATTGCAGAATGGCAATTTAGGAAAAGAACAATGCATTTAACCTAGAAAACCACAACAAAGAAAAATCCACACAAGTTCTTCATTAGACACACACTCATTCACTAATGGAGGCTGCCATATTCACACATTGGGGACGATTCTCCCAAAAAATTCTAAGTGCTGAATTCCCGGGAAAATTGAAATAATTCATGCTGTCTTTTGCAGTGAAAATTCACACGAAAATCTCCAACATTCTGTGCAATGCAGAGGCCACCAGCGTGAATATTATTATATTTCAGGGTGTGGGGTCTATTCATGCTGGAGAGGCTGAAATCACCAGCCTCTATATATGCGCAGTGGCCCTGAAATATCATTCTTTCAATCACTGACCAGCCCAGGATCCCTGCAGTGCTGCAGCTCCAACTGCCTCCACGGCACAATCCGCGGCCCCCCGTCCATTCGCGGGCCGGTCCCAAACCTTTCCCCCCAATCCCAGCCTGCCCCGATCTTCAGCCCTTTCCCCAGCAGTGACGATTCCCCCCAACACTACCCCAACAGATCAACCCCTGGCAGACTCCCCAGGCTGACCAACCCCATTCCCCATGCCCCAGCCTGCCCTGATCAGTGGCCTCCATCCAGCGCCTACCGATCTCTATTCAGGTGGCAGTGGGACCCCCGAATCTCACTGATTGCCCCCAGACCCTTTGCCCACCAGTCCCTGTCGCCTAGGCCCTTCCCCAATAGGCCTCTCCTCCTTGGCACTCCCCATGCCTGGTGAGCAGTGACAAAGTGCCTCCTGGGCACGGGTGCTTTTTCCCTTGGGCAGTGCTAGGGGGCACAGGCTGGCACAGTGTACCCATGCCGACAGGGCACCACCGTCCTGCCACCCAACCCCATGGGTGGGGCCCTGATTGCCCCTCTTCACTCCAGCAGGGTCAGGCCGCCAGCTCCCCAAAAGTGCGGAGCTGCTGTAATCCCCGCTGGAGTGATACACTCTGGCAGGGTGGGAGATTTTAGTAAGCTCAGAAAATTCAGCCTGGGCCCACTAACAGCATTTAAATAGTATGTGAAATAATATTTAAATGCTAGTGTCGCCTCACATCGATTTCTGGCGTCGCGCAGTCGCCACTGGAAATCCAGGCCTGAGAGATGCAATCGCAGCTCGAACGTTTGTGGGAATCCCACGAATCAGCTGACACACGATTCTCCTGGCTCGCTGCACTAAAACATTGGCACAATGCGATGGGACAATCGAAGCCATCATGCCCACAGCATTTCACTTTTCTTTCATTCAATTTCAACAATTTAAAACTGAAGTTAGATGTAGCTCTCGAGGCTATAGGGATCAAGGAAAATGGGGAAATGGAAGGTCAAGATATTGAATTTGATGATCAAACATGACCAAAATGAATGCGAGCGGGCTTGAAGGGCCAAATGATCTATTCCTACTTCTGATTTCCATGTCTTCCAAACATGTTTGTTCCATCACTCATCTGAATCTCTCACCATGCTCTAGAGCCCCCAAGTGAGTCACTCAGTTGCGATCTGCGGGAACGCATGCGCGAACCCCACGAATCGGCACTCGCGTGAATCTCCCAGTCTGATCTGCCAGATAATTACCGGGTCAAAATGGGAGACTTGCCCCCAGATTCTTTCCAGCTGTTTATTTGAGCATCTGCAATGGGGCATGCATTTCTGGCAAATCCTGCAGAATGGACTCGATGATCATTCTCACACAACGTATTTTGTATGGCATTGGGTGACAGACATTTACATAAAACATGCACTATATCATATGGTCACTAGATATCTGTTCTCCTTCATTTTAGATAACTCCTACATATTGAGTCCTCTGATTTAATAGTCTGTTAAGACTGTTCCCTCCTCAGATGGATTCAGCCTTAGTGTGCTGTCAGATCCTTGCCCACTCCAATTCCATGACAGGCGAGGTGATAAGAGTTCTGGTCAATGTGTCTGTAGGAATCTTCCATTTTGGATAACAAGACACACACACATATGTTTCAAAAACAGGAAATGCTGGAATATCTCAGCAGGTCCCACAGCATTTATGGGGGGAGAATAGAGCCAATGTTTTGTGTCTGGGTGACCCTTGCAGACTCAAAAGGTGGTTCTATTCTCTCTCCACAAATGCTGTCAAACCTGCTGAGATTTTCCAGTGTTTCCTGTTTTTGTTTCAGATTCCAGCAGCTGCAGTATTTCGTCTTTACGCACATACGCTTGCAGTTTTAGATCATAATTGTTCAGTCACGTGAATTGGAAGTTAATTCTGGTTAACAGTTGCACCAGAGAAAGCAAACTTTGAAAATAACTCTTGGATTTCATTTATTTTTCAATCATTTATTCATGGTGTGCGTGCATCGTTGCTGAACCAACAATTATTGCCCATTCCTAATTGGCCGTGGGAAGGGGTTGGGGAGCTGTTTAGTCCAATTTGCAAAATGGTTTATTATAAAGCTCAGGCTAATAAAGATACTTTGTTTTTAATTTCTAAGGACCACATTTGTAGAAATTAAAACGAGAGAAGTGAAAATCAGTAAGAAAGGTTTTAAAATAATGGGACTTAAAATCTTTTTTGTTTAAAGGAATCACATAAAGTGGTGCACACAGATGCATCAAAGCATGTTTTGTGCCACCCATTTCAGTTCTGCAGAGAAGTTAAGCCTTTTAGCAAACCAGTGACCTTTAAATTATCCTGTCATGGTTTGTATTTTTTGAGCGTAATTTTATATGTATTGGATGTTATTACTTTTGTTTCTTCACAGGTGTGATTACACATGTTAACTCAGTGGTTACCTGACCAGAGCCACAAGAGATTTCTTTTCTTTCCTTCCACAGGTGACAATTGATCTGAATGTGGTGTGAAAAATAAGAGCTGACAATACGCACGCTCTTTTAATGTCAGAGAACTGTGATAACGCCCATGATGTGCATGGGGAATCATTAATTGGCCTCTCAATTGGGCTTGATGAATACTAGCTCCCTGGGAACTGTTAATTAGCCAACCAGGTGAGGCTTGTATACTGAGTCCTGTATCAATCAAGACTCCATTATCATTTTAGTCTTGCTTGGGACAAGGGCCTGATTTTACCAAAAATTAAAATGGCGGTAAATTCGGGTGTCGGGTTTGTAACGTGATCTGTACCCGAAACCGAGCAGATCACGCCTTTACCGACATCCGATTTCCGCGTCCCAATCAGGCGGCCCAACTATTTAAATGCATTAGCATGCATTTAAATTGATTTAACGAACCGCGCACCCAACTCTACCACCAAATCCCACTTTACTGTCTTCGGATCCATTCCGGATCCGTGCCGTTAACAACCTGCAGATTAAAAATCCGAAGCACGTTCCTATTCAGCAGGGGAACCTCCGAACCCCTGTGAAAAGGAAAAACTTATAAACAAGAGTCACAACCAAGTGACCCACCTGGGTGCTCTAAAGCATGGTGAGAGATTCAGATGAGTGATCAAACATCAACGCATGTTTGGAAAATGCTAAAAAATTTTGGAAAAAATTTTGAATCACTGCATTCCGAATGTTCATAAAGTTTGATTTGAGGAAATGATTGATTTTATTGAGTGTGAGGTTAAAAGGTATTTTGCAGGTGTTTGTCAGTCATTCAAAGCTGGAGGCTGATTTATTTAAAAACGTATGTTTAGCAAGTATCTGTGTGTTAGTGTTTATGTGATTTTTCTTGCCTGTGAGTCTGTGTCTGCTGCTTCAATCTTTGAAGCATATTAGTTAATCCTCTATGGTCTGGTACTGGTAGTTGCTTTAAAGTTGCTTCTTTAATGCATACTGTTGTATTTTGAATTAGGTTAAGTGAGGGGAATAATAGGCTTTGATAAAATGATAGAGAAGTTGTTAAAATAACCCATTAAGGGTTTTGGGGAGCAAACGGGAAAGTGGATCTGATCCACTTTAGATCAGCCATGATTTTATTGAATGGCGGGGCAGGCTCGAAGGGCTCGATGGCCGACTCCTGCTCCTATTTCTTGTGTTCTTATGTTAAAATAATTTGTTCTGGGTGAAAGTGGTGTTTTTGGAGAAATAAAATGTGATGCTTTACATTCTGGTTAACTTCAAATGTCGGGTCATTGGATATTTCAACAGCATGGATTGGGATATGAATCTACAACAATTTTGGCTCGGAAGATTTAACCAAATGAGTTAAGCTGGGACCAGAGGAGCTTTGCTCCAACACGGGCATAAAAGCAATGTACCTTTATCCTTTCATTCCTTATTTGGAAATTTCAGCTGTTATTAACCTTCAGTAACTGTCACCAATGTAATAACTCCAGGAATCGGCAATAAAGGATCTATGCTTTATTGTACAAAATGAGCCGGGGGAAGGCCGGTGGGGGGGTTGGCGGGGACGGGGGGAGGTGTAGGATGAGCCACGATCGGACCCCCTTAGGAGGCAGGGCCCCCTCCCCAGCAGATGCCCCCAGATCAAGCCCCCCGGGAGGCACCCCCCTCCACTGATCAGACCCACCCTTATAGGCACCACCACCGCCCCCCCCCACCCCTCCACGTCAGACCCCGCCCCGGGAAGCAGGCCCCTCCTCGGCAGAGCACACCCCCAACCTACCTCGATTGCTGCTCTTCCCCCCACCATCCTTCTGAGCTGCAGTCGTTGATGTGGAGATTCCAGCTTTGGACTGGGTGAACACAATAAGAAGTTTCACAGCAGGTGGTGTGAGACTTCTCACTGTGTCCACCCAGTCCCACGTCGATATCTCCACATTAACCAGTGCAGGTCAGAAGGAAAGTTGGGGGAGAGCAGCAATCGAGGACAATTGATTGTGGTCTGATCGCGGGGGCAGGGCTCTGATCTCAGGGGCGATCCCTCCCGGGGGATCTGACTGTGGTGGGGGGGGGGGGGGTGGGGGTCTGCGGGGTGTTTGCCTCCCGGAGTGGGGGGGAATCACGGGGGTGGGGGGGGGGGCTGTCCCGGGTGGGGGGGGATGGATCGCGGGGGTGTGTGGTCTGCCAAGAGGCGCCTGCATCCTCGAGGGGTCCGATCGCGGGGCGGGGGGTCTGCCTCGTCTCTTCTTCCTCGTCCATTCTCCTGTGATTCAACACCAAAGTCATAATATGCGCTAACTTATCGTGCACTTAGGAATCACTTTCTCCTCCCGCAGAGTTTGAGTCTTTGTTTTTACCCTGATCTGGATTTGTCACAAAGAGTCCAGTTCGGACCTTACGCAGACAGTCTGATAGAGTATTGACAATTTGAATAAGACTCACCAAATTATTGTTCTGCCTTCACGGGTTTCTGGCAATTCATGTTTGTGAAAACAACTGAAGTTCGGATGGTCTCCAGTTTTCCCCACAGTCCAGATAAGACTCAAGTCCTTTCCAGGTGTTTATTTCAGCATCTGCACTTCCGGCAACTCCTGTAGGATGGACCTGATGATTATTCTCACACAAGGTATTTTTTGTGGCATTGGGTGACAGACATTTACATGTCTTTCTTTATCAATTAACCAATCACAGTGCTATACATGTTGTCTTTGTGATTAGACCTGCCTCTCTGCAAGGTCTGAATTCTAACTTTTGTCTTCAAACTGCTTTATTGAAGCGAGTTGCTCTGGACATTCGTATCCACACCATGCAGCAATCGCATGATCCCTAGAAGGGATCTGTTTACACTTCATCACCAGCATTTACAAGATAACAGAACAAAGACTCAAGATCTTGTGTGATACCTGTTCTCCTTCATTTTAGATAACATTCCTCAATTTTGAGTACACTGCTTTGATTTAATATATTCCATTGAGCTTTGTTCCCCTTCAGCTGAATTGAGTCTCATTGAGTTGGATGAAAAATCAGGTGAGAGACTGGAGAATTGGAAGGTCCTGCCAGTGGGATGGGCCCTTATTCCCGGAACAGAAAATTCCAGCCTTCTGCTTTAGAACAAAGAACAAAGACAATTACAGCACAGGAAAGGCCCTTCCGCCCTTCAAGCCTGCACCAACCATGTTGCCTGACTGAACTAAAACCCTTCTGGTGACCATATCCCTTTATTCCCATCCTAACATAAGAACATAAGAAATAGGAGCAGGAGTAGGCCATCTAGCCCTTCGAGCCTGCCCCACCATTCAATAAGATCATGGCTGATCTGTCGTGGCTCAGCTCCACATTCCCGCCCTCTCCCCATAACCCTTAATCCCCTTGCCTATCAAAAACCTATCAACCCGCGTCTTAAAAATATTTAGCGAGGCAGCCTCCACCACTTCAACGGGCAGAGAATTCCAGAAATTCACCACCCTTTGAGTGAAGAAGTTCCTCCTCAACTCCGTTCTAAACCGACCCCCCTTTATCCTGAGGCTGTGCCCTCTAGTCCTACTGTCCTTTCTGAGCGGGAAGAGCCTCTCCACCTCTATCCTATCCATCCCATTCATCATCTTATATGTCTCAATGAGATCTCCCCTCATTCTTCTAAACTCTAACGAGTACAAGCCTAGTTTATTCAGCCTCTCCTCATAGTTCAACCCCCTCAACTCCGGAATCAGCCGAGTAAACCTCCTCTGCACTCCCTCCAAGGCCAAAATATCCTTGCGTAAGTGTGGCGACCAAAACT
Source organism: Carcharhinus amblyrhynchos (assembly GCF_965287045.1). Taxonomy (NCBI): domain Eukaryota; kingdom Metazoa; phylum Chordata; class Chondrichthyes; order Carcharhiniformes; family Carcharhinidae; genus Carcharhinus; species Carcharhinus amblyrhynchos. The sequence continues at coordinate 71,416,253 of NC_137326.1, forward strand.
GCACACAGTACTCCAGCTGCATCCTCACCAGTGCCCTATACAGCTGCAGCAAGACCTCCCTACTTTTATATTCAATCCCCCTCGCTATGAAGGCCAGCATTCCATTCGCCTTCCTGACCACCTGCTGCAACTGCAGGCTGGGTTTTTGCGACTCATGCACAAGGACCCCGAGGTTCCTCTGCACCGTTGCATGCTGCAGTTTTTTGCCACGTAAGTAATAGTCCTTCCTACCATTATTCTGACCAAAGTGGACAACCTCACATTTGCCAACATTAAATTCCATCTGCCAGTTCCTGGCCCATTCGCCCAGCCTATCTAGATCCTTCTGCAGACTCTCCACACCCTCCGCACAATTTGCCGTTCCACCAATCTTGGTGTCATCAACAAATTTCGACACCATACACTCGGTTCCCTCCTCCAGATCATCTATATAAATGGTAAATAGCTGAGGCCCCAGCACCGATCCCTGGGGCACTCCACTATTCACCAACCACCAATCCGAATAGCACCCATTGACCCCCACTCTCTGCCTCCTATTTGACAGCCAATCCTCTATCCACGCTAACACCCTACCCCCAACTCCATGCCCCCTGACCTTCTGCAATAACCTCTTGTGAGGCACCTTGTCAAACGCCTTCTGAAAATCAAGAAAGACCACATCCACCGGCTCTCCTCTATCCACCGCCCTCGACACATCCTCATAGAACTCCAATAAATTCGTCAGACATGACTTCCCCTTAACGAAACCGTGCTGCATCTGCTCTACCAAACAATTCTCCTCAAGATGCCTCGCTATTTTCTCCTTGATCACGGATTCTAACATTTTTCCTACAACAGACGTTAAACTAACCGGCCTATAATTCCCCGCCTTTTGCCTGCCACCCTTCTTAAACAACGGTGTAACATTAGCCGTTTTCCAATCTTCCGGCACTTCCCCGGAATTCAGCGACGTTTGGAAAATAATCACCAAGGCATCCACTATCACCTCCGCCATTTCCTTCAGAATCCTAATCGTGCATTTGTCAAGACACGCCTTAAAAGTCACAAATGAGAGCATTGTAATTTTAAGAGATTAACCTGCTTGTATTTTGGAGATAAATGGCAGAAATCCTGCTGGAACTAAAATAAAATTTTAGTTAATTTACAAATTATGCGAGTTCAAAATTAAATTTGGAACATTGAGCAACCTTCTGAGTTATAAACTAGAAGTCTTGCTAACACACACAATGAACCCGTTAGCTAACAGGCAGTATTTTTTTGTCTAAGTGCTGGGCAGACTTGAAACTGGGAGAATTTCAGATCGATTTTTTGGGGACATTTTAGGTCCCCCCATGTGCACTCTGGCTGCAAAACTTTGAGTGAGTCCGATCCTCACTGTAGGAGCCGATGGGCAGGGATTAACACACCCAAAACCCTGCAGCTCCAATTGGAGCCATCATCCGCAAATGCGCAAAATAAATGCAGCTCCGTCCCAGGCCAGGTAACGCCTCCCCCCGGCCCCCACAAACACTGGACCCTCCCCAACATTACTGACCCCCTTACCCCCACCCCCCTGTAATCCAGACTGATCACGGCCCTCCTCCCCCCACCGATCGCAGGGAGAGTGGCAGCGGACCCCCTCTCTTCCACTGATCGCAGGCAGAGAGGAAGCAGCCACCCCACCCCCGACCCACCTGCATAAGAGCCGATCTGCTCCTGACTCCAATGGCTGTATAACACCTCCCTCTTTCTCCCTAGCCCCCAATCATCACAGAAGCACACATCCCCCCTCCACCGTTCCCCACATCAGCACACCTGCAAGTGCTCACTTGCATTCCCCTCATTGCTAACAAACATACTACGTTTAACTTGCTGGAATGCTCTCCCAAACTATCTGCAGCTCATCTGCCCTGACAAGGGGCAGCTCCATTAGAACCCCAAGGATGGACAGGCACACAGTCAGTGCAGGAAAAAATGGCAAAGAAGTCAGCACCCAGATTCACTGAGAGTGATCGCAACAGATTGCTCGATGTTGCAGAGGCAAAGCAGGGTACCCTCTTCCCCCCAGCAGGACGCAGACCAAGGGGAGGTGATGGTAAAGCAGCCTGGGAGGCAGTTGCCGCTTTGGTCAGTGCCATGGCACTGGTCCCCAGAACAGCGAAGCAATGTCGCAAAATGTCAATGATTTCATCCAGGCAGCAAAGGTGAGTGTTTAACCCCATCCAGTATCTTACCCCAAATCTCCCCCAGATCACCCCCACCCACAGCACCCTGCATACTTCCAACCCCTGACCTCCGCTCCAAGCACTTCCTTCCTTCTTGTTCAAGAATCACACAGCGCTTGCCCTCTGAGGACCAACTTCTGATACCCTGCAGGAGTCACACCATCATTTCTTTCATGGCTCTCCACAGGAGAAGAAAGCCCATATGAGAGTGCAAAGACAAGGGGTGGTGAACCTGACATCTGGGTCCCAACCTCTTTGACAAGCGAGCTCTGGAGCTGCGCAGAGAGGGGGACATGCGGGCTATCAGCAACAGCATGGTCGGGCTGTGGTCAAGAAGTGAACACCTGTCAACCCTCCACTCAATTTGAGTCAATTCGGTTTAAGGTGCAAGCGACAAGGTTTCAAGGAGATGTACGAGGCATGTTTATTTACACAGAGGGTGGTGGGTGCCTGGAACTGACTACTGGGGCAGATCATGGACGTAGATACGATAATGACTTTTGTATGATGCATGAATGGGATGTGAATAGAGGCATATGGTCCCCAGAAGGGCAGGAGATTTTAATTCAGATGGGCAGCCTGGTTGCTGCAGGCTTGGAAGACTGAATGGTCTCTTCTTGTGATGTAATCTGCTTTGTGCTTTGTTCTATGTTCAGTGGAGAAATGTCAAGCAACTTTCTGGCATCTCAGATTCCTCTCCCTTCCTTGCATTTAACATTGTGTCCCTACGGCAGCTCCTGCCCATCCTGAGACTGACAGCTCCGAAACTACTTGGAGGAAGCAGGTGAAGAGACCTTTGAGGGTGGCACTTTTTTGGCGTTAGCTTCCACCTCGCAAATCACCATCCCAGATACTCGAACATTGGTGGGTCCAGTTATTGGTGAGGCATCTGGGTCACTGTCTGGTGAACACGACACATCTGGTAACGTACATTGGGTAAAGGAGGGAATATCCGAGGTGTTTGGCATGCGGGAGGCATGGACTCAACTGGCCCCAGGATACATGCTGGTCTTCTGAGATCACTTCCTTCTCAGCTACTGGAGATGCAGCAAAAGTGCCAGGGAATGCAGGAGAGGCTGATGGTCACACTGCACTGACTGCGAGGATGTTGGGTGGAGACCGAAAGCTTTGGGACTAGCTATTGCCTATCTTTCGTAGTTCCCAGGCCAACACTGTAAGAGTGGCAGTGGAAAGTGTGGGGGAGGAGATCTTCAACATCAGTAATAGTCCCCAAGCAATGGCCGAGTCACAACAGGCCACAGCGGAGTCCCAGAGGGGCAGCGGCTGAGTCACAGCGGGCCACAGCTGAGGGACTCAACAGGCTTCTTGAGGCTTTGTGGCCCATGGCTGAGAAGCTGCAGAGCTTGCAGGAGGCCCAACGGGACAGGACTGAGACACAGCGGGCTACAGCAGCAGCCTTTGAGAACGTGGCCCAGTCTTAGAGGGTCACGGCTGAAGCGCTGCAGAACATGGCCCAGTCTCAGAGGGCACTTGCTGCAGCTGTTGACACATGGTCTCCGACTCAGGTTGCCATCGCAAAGGGCTTGATGTGATGGGTGTGATGCAGAATGTCCTCCAGGACTGGCGGGACCAGGTGACGTCAGAGCTTCTGGGGCTCATTGTGGAAGCACTACCATCCCAGAGTGGCCCAGAGGCCCACAGGAGCTCTAAGGGAGTAGAAAGGGCTCAAGTTCATCTCATGGCCTTCCAACCAGGAGACTATGGCTATGGCTACATCTTCTGACTCCCTCGTTCCTGACACCAGGATATCTCAAGTGCAGTGGGATGAAGATGGTATCATGGATATGTCCCTGCTACCTGGAAGCCTGCCTGGATCCTCAAGTTCCAGACCCTCCAGAAGGCACCTGGCAAGCTCATCACAGGCCTTGGGGCAAGGTAGGCAGCTGGCCCATTCCACCTCTGATGTACATTCTGGGGAGACACCAAGACATAGTGGTAGGCCATGTAAGGTTAGGAGGTTGTAGTTGCACCAAGATGGCTTTGGGTGCACTGATTAGATGGTTTTATTAGCAATTTTCTATTTTCGATCTTATGTTTGAAGTTATTATTAAGCCACATTTATTGTAAAGAATAAATGTTTTCCATCGCCCACCTGTGACTAATTTGTCTCAGATTAGCCTCGAACAGGAACGCTGTTACCCAGACAATCATCAGAGGGATGCTTCATGTTGATACCAGCTAGGGAAGCCCCTCAATGTTGTGTCACCGAGAAAATGAAGCCGTTGATTTCCCAGAACCCATGAGCAATTTGTTTCCCCCCCTCCCCAAGGTGCCCCAGGGCCCTTTATGGGGTTTGCAGATCCCTTGCCCATTACACGGATGTGGGCCCAGGTGTCAGCGTGCAAGTGGAGCTGAGATAGGAACCAGACGACATTGCATGGGCATCACCACAATGGTGATGAGTGAGTCATTATCACCCTCCTGCCTGCTAAAGAAACTCACAAATACAGCATACCCAGGCCCATCACTCTGGGGTTAAAATGTTGTGAAGAGGTGGGGGTGGCTACTGGAGCCCACAGGCTTCTAGTGAGCAAAGCAACTGGTGATCAGGGCTGTCCTTGCTGCCCTTGCATGCCTGATCCTTGCTGCCACCCCTCCAGCACCTGGATGGTACAGTTCAGCACTGTCCTCCTCCTCTTCCTCCTCCTCCCCCCGCTGGGCAGCCTACTTCCCAGCAACACCTGGCTGGTCGGCTTCCGCATCCTCCTCCTCCAAAAGGTCTCCTTGCTGCTGGGTCAGGTTATGAAGGGCACAACACACCATCACAATGTGGGAAGAAATCAGAGAGCTGTACTGTAGAGCACACCAGAGCGATCCAGGCATTTTCAGGAACCTTCCCCACTGTTGAGCGGGTGCAACGTGGGCCTCATTATATCGGGTCTCTGCCTCAGTCTCAGGCCTCTGCACAGGTGTCATCACCCAAATCCAAAGCGGGGTAGCCCATGTCACCCACAAGCCATCCTTGCACCCTGGGCTCCTCCTCAAAGATTTCAGGTGTGTCTGAGTTCCTCACTATAAACTTTTGTGAATGCTGCTGGGGTGTCTGCCCCAGATGTGCAGAATGATCATCTTTTGATCACAAACAAATTGCACATTTATGGAATAGAACCACTTTCTATGCGTGAATCGTCATGGATTCTGAAGTGGTGCCTTGAGGGCGATGTGGGCAGTGGCCACGAATCCTGCAGCCCAAACTTCCTGCTGGGTCTGGTCCAAGTCAAATTTGATATACTGGCCAGCCCGGGCATACAGGGATCCATAACCTCTTTCACACAGGCGTGAATAGCTGACTGGGAAATGCCACACACATCTCTGCTGGGGTCTGGAAGGAGCCAGTGGCATAAAAATTTAAAGTGGCCGTCAATTTGACAGCCACTGAGAGTGGGTGCCCTCCCCCCTGCCCTGAGGTGCCAGGTCCTGCAACAAGTGGTACAGGTGTTGCACTGTCTCCTTTTGGAGACAAGCTGTTGGTGGCACACAGTGTTCAACATTTGTTCAAATATCAATTGTGTGTGGAACTGCTGGGGTCTCTGCTCCCTTCTTCTCCTGCGCCCCTATTCTAGGTGAATGGCGGCTAGGTCCTGTCTCTGGTGACTGTCTCCCTCTACTCCTGTGAGTGGTAGGCCTGGGTCTCCTCTGCCCACAATTCATCCTCCTGTTCCTCCTCCTCAGCTCCAGAAGTAACCAAAACATCAGCAAAAGCCATCTTGTCAAATTGAAAGGGGGTGAATTTGGAGAAGGAGAGAAATAGATGGAAAGATTCAGGAATGCTGCTTGCCCCTAGCCCAGCAACACACACTGGCTTACTGCTCATTCCCCCCCACACAGGCCCCCCCAACCACACAGCCCTCCATCCCCTCACAGGCCTCCCAGCAACATAGACCCCCCTCCCCATTCCCCACCCTCAGGCCCCCCCAGCAACACAGCTCCTCTATCCTCCCCCGACTAACACACACCCAGAACTCATGCAGCAGTGAGCACAGACATTGCTGCTTGAAAAGTCCTGAGGCTGCAGCACCTCCATTTCAAAGGGCTTCAGCACATCCCCCAGCTGGAAGAGTGCTGTGTGCACCAGGACTCAGCAGCATCCCCAAGGCCTGAGGTCAATGCTGAGACCTAGTCCGTGCTGCAAATCGGACATCAGATCCAGTGATCAGCAACAGTCCCATTAGCACTGTAAAACATTGTTTCATCATTTTCAGTTTAATGTTGCTGCACTGAGTCACTGAGTAACCTGCAGCTATAAAAGTTGGCCACGTTTTAGAAGGTGCAGCTACTAATTCAAACACAGTTAAAAAGATTAATATCTGAATTCTGATCAATGGCTTCAGTTGTTTCTTCTGTTTGAGAATACATTCGCTGCAACTCACACTTACACCTACACCCACTTTTCAACATTTTAAAAATCAATTAATTCATTTTATCTATTTTCCTTATCGCAGTCTCTGATGTGTTTGAACCATGTAAATAAAGGTTAATAACAACTGAAATTTCCAGATTCGGGAGATGGAATACAGGGACAAGGGAAAATTGCTATCATGCTTGTGTTGGTGCAAAGTTCTTCCAGCTCCAGCTTGACTCATTTGGTTAACTTTTCACTTCCGTGACAAAATTGTTGTCAATTCATGTCCCAGTCCATACTGTTGAAATATCTAATGATCCAGGGAAGCCCTGTCAGCCTTCACATAACACAATAAATAGACAATTCCCCCTCACAGGTTCAGTCCTAATATGTTAAACCAGCCGACAAGAGGAGGAATTGTTTAGGACTGCGCTGTTGTTATTTATATTACCAACTTGGACATTGTGGAGGCTGAACACTAACTCTACCAGTATGTTCTGACCATAAACCTCATCACCAAACTATTGTTTCTCAGACTGGCATTGGCCTCAATACCTCTGGAGATCTTTCTTCCACAGCCTCTCATCTCACAGTCCTCCAACATCCCTGCACCGCTTCCCCTACCCACACAGCCCACTTCTACATTCATGAATCTATGACACCCTCCACCACTTTAACAGTTTCCAGTTCCCTGGTATTCACCATTTCCCTTTCCTAATGAGCATCCAATCCCTGTGCACCTCCATCCCAGTCCAGGACAGCCTGTGAGCCATCAACTTCTTCATGAATGGAGGTCCAATTAGTCCCCAACCAGCACCACTCTCCTCCTTCAGGCTGAATGTGTTCTCAATTTGAAAAACTTCTCCTATGACTCAATTGCCTCCTCCAAAAAGAAGTGTATCTTTATACCAGTCTTATTCAGGCCTCCTTCCTTCACCTCCTATCCTGATACATTGATGATTTTATCAATGTCATTTCCTACCCTGTCCCAAAATAAAAAAGTTAATCCAATTTCAAAGAACAAAGAACAAAAACAGTCCAGGAAACAGGCCCTTCGGCCCAACGAGCCCGCGCCACCATTTTAACGTTACCAGTCCCCCCTCCACCCATGACCCTTATCTATAGTTTATGGCATTCCACATTGAGGGAAACTAATTTAGGGACAATTTATCACCTCCAATCAGCCTAATAGGGGTGTGGGAGGAAACCGGAGCACCCGGAGAAAACCCACGCAAGCACGGGGAGAATGCGCAAACTCCCACAGACACTGGCCTAAATCCATGTGTCTGCACAGCAAACAGTGATAGTCACTGAGCTGTCGTGTTGCCCAGCATCTCGTCCAGTTTAAGCACACGCTAACGACATGAAGCACTAGGCCACTCGAACATTCAAGAGCAGCCCAAGTACGATCCATCGCGTGTATGCCCCTCGATGGACAACAGGGCGGACCGACTTAAAACCTGTGAATTAAAAGAGAAAAACATTATTATCATACCACATCCTTTTACATGACCAGGGACGTCCCAATGCTAATGAACCTTATTTAAAACAATCTCCTATATCCTCCCATCTCCAACCCACTCATGTGCCTGTCTAAGTTCCTCTTAAACAACTCCACCGTGCCTGCCTCCACCACTTTACTTGGCAGAGCATTCCATACCCCCACTACCCTCTGTGTGAAAAACCTCCCCCTAATATCCGCGTTGTACCTCTCCCCCCATCACCTTAAGCCCGTAGCCCCTCGTACTGTGCGTCTCTAGCATAGGAAATAGCTTACGTCTGTTTACTCTATCTATACCCTTCATTATCTTATATACCTCTATTAGATCCCCCCTCGGTTGCCGTCTTTCAAGAGAAACAGCCCCAATTTGCTCAATCTTTCCTCGTAACCCAGTCCTTCCATACCAGGCAACATCCTGGTAAACCTCTTCTGCACTCTCTCCAGAGTCTCCACGTCCTTCCGGTAGTAAGGCGACCAGAACTGGACGCAGTACTCTAAATGCGGCCTAACCAATGTACTATACAACTGCAACATTAGACTCCAGCTCTTATATTCTATACCCCTTCCTCTTAAGGCTAACATACCATAGGCTTTCTTCAGAACCTTCTCCACTTGTACTGCGACCTTCAAAGACTTGTGCACTTGCGCCGCCAGGTCCCGCTGCATTTCTATATTCTTTACAGGCTTACCCTTTATCACATAACTCCCCTCTACATTATTCCGGCCAAAATGCATCACTTCACATTTATCCGGATTAAACTCCATTTGCCATATATCTGCCCAATATACCAGCCTATCAATATCCCGTTGTATTGCCAGACACTGCTCCTCACTGCCCACCAATCCAGCCATCTTAGTGTCATCTGCAGATTTGCTGATCACACCACTTACTCCCTCTTCCAAGTCATTTATATATACTACAAAGAGAAGAGGTCCCAGTACTGAGCCCTGCGGCACACCACTTGTGACAGACCTCCAGCTAGAAAAGGACCCCTCCACTACTCCTCTGTCTCCTCATAGCAAGCCAGTTCTCAACCCATCTAGATAACTGGCCTTGTATCCCATGAGCCTTAATCTTTTCTACCAACCTACCATGAGGGACTTTGTCAGACGCCTTACTGAAATCCATATAGACGACATCAACGGTTCATCCTTCGTCGACCGTTTTTGTCACCATTTTGTTTCCATGCCTCCCTCAGCTTCACATGGTCCCTCTTCAACTCTGATCTTCCTTGACTTTTCTGAATCCATTTCCAAGAAAAAACTGTTCACCAATGTTCACTGTAAGCCAACTATTTCCCACAATTTTCTTGACTAAAATTCTTCAACCCCTCTTCCTGTCGGAATTCTATTCAATTTTCCAGTCTCCCTGTCTTCATCACACATTCAGATGCTCCCACCTTCCATCCCAGTGCTTCATTTTCCCTTGACTGAGGATTCCCCTCCACAATGGTATTGGGGCCCTCAACTGAATCCATCCAATTTCCTGTATTTCCACCTTCATCCCTCCCGTTTCTGAACTTCAAACTTGTTCCCTTGTCCTCATCTTCTCAACTTCCCAGTCTCCACATTCAATTGATCATCCTGTGCCATTTTTGCCACCTCCAGTATGTTGCAAATACTAAATACATCTTTCTTTTCTTCATTTTCAACTTTCTAATGGTCTAATTAATCCCTCAGTGAAATCCCTACCTACTCTCAATTGACTCCACCTTCCCATTTCCACAACACCTCTCATGCAAGTGCAGGAGATGCAGGAGCTGCATTTCTAACCTCATCACTTCCACTGTCCCGGTCCCAAACACACCTTCTTGGTGAAACCACGATTTACATGTATTCTTTTTCAAGTTAGTATTTTGTATTTGCTGTGTGGTAGCTAAAATGCTCAAATTAAAAATTTCATACCTTCTTTGGAGCAGCTCTGTAACAGCTAGTTAGAATGTTATTAGTTGCAGACCTTCACGGGAGTCTGTCTGTTATTTCAGTCAGATCTTCACTTGCATATGCCCCATAACATTCTGCTTTTTGACCAGACGGTGAGCAGAGGGTGACTTTTCCATAACAAATACCAAAGGTGATATATGGGGATGTGCTATGAAAATGAAGGATTAGAAGAAATCAATTTTTCATCGAATGAGGAAGGGCAAAAATCCAGGATTTGATTGGTAAACATATATGTCAAAGAAGGATGTGAAAAATCGCTTGTTCCTGATTGGCTGTAATTGACTATAACTGCTAAGTTATTTTTCTGTAATGTCACAACCACTGCAGTCATTTTGATGGTGAGGAAGGGAGTTCTCCTTGTGCGTAAGTAATTAAAAACCTTCCATTGGAAGCATGGTATCTAGCGTTGCTTATATTAGGAGTCAACTAAGAGTGCCTAAGGTCACTGGTACCAGGATCTCTGACAGCTGCTCACGATGCAATATGCTTCACTTCATTTAGCGTTTGGACTCCATTTGCAGCCCATTTGGACTGGAACAACCATTTTTTCATGTTTCAATACAGCCTACTAACTAGGCAACAACACTCTAACCTGCATCGTGCCATCCAACATAGGCCATGATCTTCAGTCTGCTTCAACCCATCCAACATAGGATAGGAGCTGCAGTCTGCTTTACCTCATCCAGTGTTATACTCATGTTGCAGCTTGTCTCACTCCAGACAGCATATGCAATAATTTCACACTTGTCATCACCCACCCTGTATACAGTTCTGGTCACTATATACATTTCTGGTCACCCTATTGTATAAAGGATATTATTAAATTAGAAAGAGTGCAGAAAAAATTTACTAAGATGCTACTGGGACTTGATTGTTTGAGTTATAAGGAGAGACTGGATAGACTGGGACTTTTTTCTCTGGAGCGTAGAAGGCTGAGGGGTGATCTTATAGAGCTTCACAAAATAATGGGGGGCATAGATCAGCTGGATAGTCAATATCTTTTCCTAAAGGTGGGGGAGTCTTAAACTAGAGAGCATAAGTTTAAGGTGAGAGGGGAGAGATACAAAAGTGTCCAGAGAGGCAATATTTTCACACGGACTTTTCACAAACAAGCTGCCAGAGGTAGTAGTAGAGGCTCGTACAATTTTATCTTTTAAAAAACATTTAGACAGTTATATGGGTTGTTGTTGTTTGTCCATCATCATTGATGAGGACCTTGACACCATTAGTCATTTTGAGGCTGGTTGCGGTGTGTCTGAAGATGACTGATCAAGCCAATTCGGGCACAGAATGTCCTGGCACATATTGGACAGACTTATGTAGACATTGTAGTTGTTGTGCTGGTGACTCTGGACTTGCACAGCTCATGCTTAAGTTGTGCTTCAGCAATGCACCTTGCTTCGTGAGCTTGACAGCCTTTGTGGATGAGGCAGTGTCAGGTAGGGTGGTTTTGTGCCAGTGTTTCCCAGGTGGTCGTGTCAATGTCAAGCGACTTCAGGGAGGCTTTGAGTGTGTCTTTGAAACGTTTCTTCTGCCTTCCATGTGAGCGTCTTCCAGCAGAGAGTTCCCAAAAAGGAGCTGCTTGGCTGTGCGCTCGTGTGACATACGGATGACATGACCTGCCCACCGGGTCTGTGCTCTCATCACCAGTGTGTGGACTGATGGTAGACTTGCTCTAGAGAGAGCTTCAGTGTCTGGTACTTTGTCTTGCCATCGGATGCATAATATTCTGCGAAGACAAGTCATGTGGAAATGATTGAGCTGTCTTGCATGCCTTAGATACACAGTCCATGTTTCACAGGCATACAGGAGGGTAGTGAGTACCGCGGTGCTGTAGACCTTCAGTTTTGTTTCTGGGCTAATTCCTCAACGTTCCCATACAGTGGAGCACGGTCTACCAAAAGCAGAACCTGCCTTTGCTATTCTGCAGTTAACTTCTGCATCAATAGTCACTGCTTGGGAGAGGGTGCTGCCAAGATAAGTGATCTGGTCCACTGCCTGTAGTTTCTGCCCTTTGATTGCGATTATGGGTGCTGTGTACGGTGCATGAGGAGCAGACTGGTGCATGATTTCGGTCTTTTTAATGTTGATGGTGAGTCCAAAGTTGTCACAAGCCGTGGAAAATTTGTCCATATTGACTTGCATCTCTGGCTCTGAGCCAGCATACAGGGCGCAGTCATCGGCAAAGAGGAAATCTCTCAGAACAGTCTCCTTCACTTTGGTAATAGCTTGAAGTCTCCTCAGGTTGAAAAGCTTCCCATCCACTCTGTACTTGAGGCTGATTGCAGCAACACTGTCCTGGAAGGCATCATTCAGCATGGCAGTAAATATCATGCTGAACAGTGTGGGTGCGAGCACACAGCCCTGTTTGATGCCATTGGTGACTGGGATTGCCTCAGAGGATTCTCTGCCATCCAGTACTCTGGCTATCTTGCCATCATGGAACTGGCGTACCATCTGAATGAATTTGGGGGGACAGCTGAACTTTGACATGATCCTCCACAGGCCTTGTCGGCTTACAGTATCGGAGGCTTTCGCGAGGTCATCAAAGGTTGTGTAGAGCTTGCGATTCTGCTCCTGACTCTTCTACTGAAGTTGGTGCGCAGCAAAAATCATGTCAGTACTCCCACGACCTTTGCGGAAACCACACTGTGACTCTGGAAGCAGGCCCAGTTCCAGATGAGTGACCAGACGATTTAGCAGGACTCTTGCAAGGGTTTTTCCTGTGATGGAGAGCAGCAAGATTCCTCAGTGGTTGTTGCATACTTGTTGATTGCCCTTCCTCTTGTACAAGTGTACGATGGAAGCATCTTTAAGTTCCTGAAGAATGGATCCTTGCTTCCCAAAGGACTGGAAGAACTTGGTGAGCTTCTTGATAAGTGCAGGACCTGCAGCTTTATGGATCTGTGCAGGTATGGCATCTGCCCCTGGGACTTTGCCACTGGATAGCAGGCTGGAGGCATCTTGAGGAGAATTGTTTGATAGAGCAGACACAGCACGGTTTCGTTAAGGGAAAGTCGTGTCTGACAAATTTATTGGAGTTCTATGAGGATGTGTCTAGGGCGGTGGATAGAGGAGAGCCGGTGGGTGTGGTGTTTCTTGATTTTTAGAAGGTGTTTGATAAGGTGCCACACAAGAGGTTATTACAGAAGGTTAGGGGGCATGGAGTTGGGGGTAGGGTGTTCGCGTGGATAGGGGATTGGCTGTCAAATAGGAGGCAGAGAGTGGGGGTCAATGGGTGCTGTTCAGATTGGCGGTTGGTGACTAGTGGAGTGCCCCAGGGGTCGGTGCTGAGGCCTCAGCCATTTACCATTTATATAGATGATCTGGAGGAGGGAACCGAGTGTATGGTGTCGAAATTTGTTGATGACACCAAGATTGGTGGAATGGCAAATTGTGCGGAGGGTGTGGAAAGTCTGCAGAAGGATCTAGATAGGCTGGGCGAATGGGCCAGGAACTGGCAAATGGAATTTAATGTTGGCAAGTGTGAAGTTGTCCACTTTGGTAGGAATAATGGTAGGAAGGACTATTACTTACGTGGCAAAAAACTGCAGCATGCAACGGTGCAGAGGGACCTCGGGGTCCTTGTGCATGAGTCGCAAAAACCCAGCCTGCAGGTGCAACAGGTGGTCAGGAAGGCGAATGGGATGCTGGCCTTCATATCGAGGGGGATTGAATATAAAAGTAGGGAGGTCTTGCTGCAACTGTACAGGGCACTGGTGAGGCTGCAGCTGGAGTACTGTGTGCAGTTTTGGTCGCCGCACTTAGACAAGGATATTTTGGCCTTGGAGGGAGTGCAGTGGAGGTTTACTAGGCTGATACCGGAGTTGAGGGGGTTCAACTGTGAGGAGAGGCTGAATAAACTAGGCTTGTACTTGTTAGAGTTTAGAAGAATGAGGGGAGATCTCATTGAGACATATAAGATGATGAATGGGATGGATAGGATAGAGGTGGAGAGGCTCTTCCCGCTCAGAAAGGACAGTAGGACTAGAGGGCACAGCCTCAAGATAAAGGGGGGGGCGGGTTAGAACGGAGTTGAGGAGGAACTTCTTCACTCAAGGGGTAGTGAATCTCTGGAATTCTCTGCCCGTTGAGGTGGTGGAGGCTGCCTTGCTAAATATATTTAAGACGCAGGTTGATAGGTTTTTGATAGGCAAGGGGATTAAGGGTTATGGGGAGAGGGCGGGAAAGTGGAACTGAGCCACGACAGATCAGCCATGATCTTATTGAATGGCGGGGCAGGCTCGAAGGGCTAGATGGCCTACTCCTGCTCCTTTTTCTTATGTTCTTATGTTCTGGCAGCTTTCGCGACTTCAGCTACTACCGGTGGGTCATCCATGGTGCTGTTGATATCAACCTGAGGAATCTGTCTCTTGCCTCATCGTTAATAGATGACGGTCGGTTGAGGATCGCTTCAAAGTGATCAGCCCATCTCTGCAGGATCTGAGCCTTCTCTGTACTGAGAGTTGTACCATCTGTACTCAGGAGGGGGGAACTCCTGAGAGACTGAGGTCCATAGAGAGTGTTGAGGGCTTCATAGAACCGTTTCAAGTCGTTTCTGTCAGCGTATCCCTGTATTTCATCTGCCTTGGCGCTCAGCCAGGCATCCTGCATTTTACGCAGTTTATTCTGGACTGTCCTGCGAGCACTGGTAAAAGCATTTTTCTTGGCAGCTGAAGATGGGTCGTTCTGACAGGCCCAGTGAAGATGGTGCTTTTCAACAAGTAGAGCCTGTATCTCCTCATCATTTTTATCAAACCAATCATGCTGCTTGCGGGTGGAGGGCCTGAGCATCTTCAGCGCAGATGTATGGATAGCATATCCATAGCATACCCCTGAGCAAGTTTTGCTCAGGGCTGCAATGTCAGTGTTGTATCTTGCATGGGTAAGATGGGTATAGAGTGATAGGGGCCAAATGTGGGCAATTGGGATTAGTTTAGGGGTTTAAAAAAATGGGTGGCATGGACAAGTTGGGCCAAAGGGTCTGTTTCTATGCTGTAAACCTCTACGATTCTGTGACTCTAAGAAGACTCACAACACCAGATTAAAGTCCAACAGGTTTATTTGGTACTAAACACCACAGCTTTCGGAGCACTGCTCCTTCGTCAGGTGAGTGGGAAGTTCTGATTACAAATACGGCATCTAAAGGCACACACAGTTTACAGAATACTGATTAGAATGCGAGTCTTTATACCTAATTAAGTCTTAAAGATGCAGACAATGTGAGTGGAGATAATATTAAACATTGGTTAAAGAGATGTGTATTGTCTTCAGAGAGGACAGTAAGTGAGATGTCATGGGGGTTACAGATAGTGAGACATGAACCCAAGATCTCGGTTGAGGCTATCCTCATGTGTGCGGAACTTGGCTATCAGTTGCTGCTCAGCGTCTCTGCGCTATCGTATGTCATGAAGGCTGCCTTGGAGAATGCTTACCTGAAGATCAGAGGCCGAATGCCCGTGACAGTTGAAGTATTCGCCAACAGGGAGGGAACAATCTTGCCCGGTGATTGTCGAGTGGTGTTCATTCATCCGTTGTCGGAGCATCTGCATGTACCATGCTTCGGGGCATCCTTTTCTGCAGCGTATTAGGTAGGCAATGTTGGCTGAGTTGCAAGAGTATGTGCCAAAGGCTGGTGGATGGTGTTCTCACGTGAGATGATCGCATCCATGTTGATGACCCGGCATGTCTTGCAGAGGTTGCTGTGGCAGGTTTGTGTGGTGTTGTGGCCACTGTTCTCCTGAAAGCTGGGTAGTTTGCTGCGAACAATGGTCTGTTTGAGATTGTGCGGTTGTTTGAAGGCAAGAAGTTGGGGTGTGGGGATGGCCCTGGCAAGATGTTCGAAGAGGTCTTGTTCGAACCTATGCATGAAGATGACTCTAACGCAGGGGAAGTTTTCCAAAATTGTTGATCTGAACGCGATCCCTCAATTTGTCTCAATCTGGCCGACATATCCTCAAATCACCACAATCCTGGACGAGGAGGGATGAACGATATCTTTATTCAATTCCCCTCTATTGTTTTCAACAAAATTTAATTTAAAAGGGATCGCGTTCCGCGGATACCTTTTCCAGGCCCAATAGTTATGTTTTAAAAGGAGCCAATTTAACCTGCCTTTCTTGAGTTAAAGATAAAGTGAGTTTATTATTTATGAAAGTCAAGAAAATGGAAAAACACATGCACAAACATTCATACAGATTAGAAGGCAGGATTGATTTCAAAGGAAGTGAATATATACAAAAGGTATATCTAACAGCTCTTGACTTGTGAGGGGTAGATGTTCGACTGTGCGGCTGTTGTGATTGGAGATTCCAGCAGAACTGACTTCAGTTGCCAAATAGTTTTGAGGTTCCAGTAAAGTTGACTTCAGCAGATAAATAATCAGCTTTGCAATTCAGATGCTCTGTAGTGCGGTGGAAAAGCTTCGCTGTTCTCTCTTCAGCTGCGGACTTTGCTGACTTGACTGACTTCCACAGTCAGACAGCGAGAGAGAGATTCCTGCAAAATAGCTATATGTAGACGTACTGTGAAATTACCTGATGTGGGGAATGAATCGATTTGATATTAATAATCATATTTAGATGGGCATTTTACTGCTTTGGAAATAGGCAAATGTAGTTTAAACACCAATAATTCAAAATCAGCTTTCCAGATGTTATCGGACAACAAATTTTATGAAATTGGGCACTCAATATGGAAGCAGACTAAAATTACACCCAGAGCCTCTCCACTAAAAATCACAAAGTAACGGACAGAGACTAGTAGGCAAGAGCATGCTTTTAGAATGCAAATGAGGGCTAGCACACAAGGGAAGCTGGACAGGATGGCACCTACAGGAACTAAATTAAAAAACACATCCCCACCCCACCAAATCAGCACTTGTAAACCTGTCAAACAACCTATGGAGACACCTAAAAATTAGCATAGCTAAGGAAATGTCCCTGGCCCCTCAAAACTCTTTGAGACCAATCACACACCCATTGTTCAAACCCCAGAGATTCTAGACCATTAATAACCAATCAGACAAGAACGATTAACACACACTTAAAACAATCACCCCAACACTCGAAAACATCGAGACAGGATGGCTAAAGTCGAATACTGTAAATAGAGTATTAGCATTTGAATCGCATACCACACTGAAGTTCAGGTATAATTATGGCCTGTTGTGGCGGATCGTTAGAGTGCTTTCGGGACAGTCCAATTGTATGTCCTGACTGCACCTCCGTCAACGTAAAAGAAAATAAAGTAGTGCCATTATTGAACTACACCCTGAGTCCATAGTGGTCGTTTCGCCCACTCGCGCTAACACAGGTATGATGGGGAAGTTAGTCAACACACAAGCATGATGGGTAAGCTGTCGCATACTGTGGGAACCCACATAAACAATTGTCGGTTGCAAAGGGCTAATTACTCTCACAGCCATGTACGAATAAAATAATAAAGAGAAAGCAAATAGTCATGGATATCCAAGTGTGAGCCAGGAGGGTCAAACTACAATGATAAGGGGCTGTCTGTCGTGCTTCCTCCACTACTAACCTAACAATCTATCTGTGTAAGCCATTTTGTTTCTGTTTTAACTGATTTAGTGATGTATGCGTATGAAGCTTAGTGTTTTCTTGTAACCTAAAGATATAAATTGTGGTGCAAACATTTGGAACTGGTGAAAAGAACTCAGAGGGCAGCAGTGCTATGCTTCTTAAATATGTCTCTGAATAAATTTTAGTTCCTGCAGTTTACAAAATTGGGTGGTTGTAATCTTTCTCCATAACAGTACTTGGTGGCTTTAACTTCTGTGTTAAAACTTCCGGCACTTGGCACAACACACACACACACACACACACAACTGGGGTAGCTTTTTAGCTGGCTTTTAACCCATTCTTTGTATATTCCAAGCAGGAAAATAAATCCACAAAACCCATCTGGTTATTACACATGGAATCTCATGATGAGATGGCCAATTTGTCTATTTCCCTCCACTGGAGATGGCAATTAGCTTCTGAATGATATTTAAAAGTGCCTTGTTTTGTGAAGTTGAGTTTACAAAGATGTAAAGAATGTAATAAAAATGCTGGAGGGAGAAACATCGCATGATCTCTTTAAAAGCTGATATTTTGTTTTAGTACATGGAGGTTTAAAATGCAAAGTACATGCAAAGTCAAAGCTGAAATATTTGTATCAGAGGGTGAAGCAGTAGTTTTGACAAGGCAATTTCCTTGTGTTTGAATTTTACCCAATTAATTTAAAGCAGGCATTCAGCTACCAAGAACTTTTAAGATTTGAATTTTATGTTGTTGACAACAGCAGACCAATCTTATGGTAGAAAAATTGATAGGTCATCACAAGTATAAAAGGGAATGCAAGGAGAGAAAAGACAGATAGTTAGCAACTGCCACCTCTCAAGTCTCGAGAGGGAGAGAGCAACTCTCCACTGCTAGCTTTAAATGTCTCTTTAGAGAACGCACCATCTGACCAGCGGAATGTACAAGATCAGAAAGAAGTCACAGACATAGAAATCAACTGATAAACTCCAGAAGGTTCTGAAAGACATAAAACCTAGTTGTATATTTTCTTTTGAGAATGACAAAATTCTATTTTTTTTTTGTTAATGAATGGACATTGCATTTATTTGAACAGTATTCCAGTGGAATCTTATTTTATTCAGTATGTTACTTGTTCAGTTAAAGTTCCTTGTAGTTAAATAAATAAATTGTTGTGTTCATCTGAAAATGAGTGTCAGACATTTCTGTTAGTTACCTACTAAACATTACAGAAGGACAGCGCAGCTTCCCACACACTTTTAACAGATTGTGAGGCAAGCCATTCCTCTCTGGGGGATTCAGTGTTACTACTTTAGGGGCTCAACCTCTGCATTGTAGCACTTACCTGGTAACAGGGTGGTGTTCCATTGGTTCATGTAGATTCACCCAGTGGCTTACATGTCCATTTAAAAAAAACTCAGGTCTCAATTAATGTCTAATATTTCTGGATGCAATTTGGTGTTTTTTTCCTTCATTATGACACACTGAACATCATGACATATAAGTTGAGCTTCTAAGGACAGCATGGTGGCTCAGTGGTTATTACTGCTGCCTCGCAGCACCAGGAATCCAGGTTCAATTCTGGCCCTTGGTCACTCTCTGTGTGGAGTTTGCATGTTTTCCCCATGTCTGTGTGGGTTTCTTCCAGGTGCTCGAGTTTCCTGCCACAGTCCAAAGATGTGCAGGTTACGTGGATTGGCCATTCTGAAATTGTCCTTTGGCATCCAAAGGTGTGTAGGTTAGATGGATTAATTATGATAAATGTTTGGGGTTAACAGGATGGGGCAGGAGAGAGGGATTATGTGAAATAGTGACGCATAGCCTCTGAATGACAGCTGATACCTATGGTCCACCAGGAAAACAAGAAGTCTTTGGGGGCTTGCCTGTTGAAAAATTGTGCCAGAACTCCTAATGGGAGCAGCAATCTTCAGTGAAACCATCTCTGCAGACCCAGCACAACGCAGGAGAACCCTAACCATGGTCCCTTATAGTGTGGCCAGATTGGGAATGCCCAATGAAGTTCACCTGATGAAGGGACTAACCCCGAAAGCTTGTGAGTCTATTATCAAATAAATCGGTTGGACTAAAACCTGGTGTTGTCAGACTTTTTGTTATATTATTATAACAGTTATATGTGTTTGTGTGTAATTTAGATTATGGAAGCTGCAAATTTAATTGGGAAGATAAGAGGTCAGAAATTCTTGGACCATGATTTGGATACCTACATGATATTGAGCAAAGGAGAGTTCACACTTTCGGCCATGGAAAATCTAAATGTATTTATTATTACTATTCTTCAGCTTGATACTTCATTTATAATTTTCATATTTAACTTTTCTGTATGTTTCAATAAAGCATTTTCATAATTTTGTAGTTTCATGGAAAATATTTATTAACAAAAATGTTATAAATGCAAAACTTTGATACCATATTAACATTTAACAAACATTTTACTTTAGTAGCTGCACTGACATGTTTAATTGACTCATCTCAAGTTCCTTATGAAACATATAGTTTTCTAACACCAAATAAAATATTTCTATATATTAACACAACAGTTCTGTTGTCTCTAAAGAAGGTGAGGGAGGGATATGAGGAGGGAAAAGGAGGGGGAAGAGAGTTAGAGGGAGGGAGAGGCAGGGGCAGGAGTAAGAGGGGAGGGGGAAATGGGAGGAAAGGAGAAGTGGAAGGAGAAAAGGGGAGAGGGAAGGGATTTTCACGTTGCCTAACTCTTCCATGCCTACATCAAAGCTTCGGAAAGAACTTCAGTTAAGAATCAAGCTAAAAGCACAAAGTTCCAGCGGAGGTGGGACATGACTTATCAGAGAGATAGTTTCCATCAGCTTACAGGAGACATGCATATATCATCTGAAGGGATACAGTTTCCTAAGGTGTTTAAACTCGCCAGTTGCATCAGCAAGACTCTTAAAATAGGACTCTTAAAATTGCTTAAACTATATTGCAAAATCCAAATACTGAAATTTATTTTTGGTTCTAGACTCCCCAGCCAGGGAAAACATCTTCCCTCTATTTACACACTCGAGCCCTGTTAAAATTTGATACATTTCAATCAGATTCCCTCTCATGCTTCTAAACTGGTGAACACAGGCCCATTTGAACCAATCTCTTCTTTTATAACAGTCCTGCCAACCCTTGCATCAGCCTAGTAAACTTCCATTGCATTTGCTCTATGGCAAGGATCTGCTTTCTTAGATGGGAAGAGCAAAACTGCATGAAAAACTTCAGGTATTGGCTCACCAAGCTACTGTATAACTGCAGTGAGACATAAATCATTTTGAACTCATTTCTGCTGTTGAAAGGTTATATCATGGTCAATGTAGAATTGAGTGGACAAAAAGCAGAGTTGCCGCTCCATGTGTTTGGTTGTAATTTTGCATCTCTATATGAGAGATCATGGTTGGAGAAGATAAAGCTCAACTGGAGTGTTGTCAATAGACTGTTCAATGCTAAAACCGACCTACAGTGCATTCTAGGTAAATACAAGAGCGTATTTGAAGAGACATTTGGCTCAATTAAGGGAGTACAAGTAAATTCAAGATAGAGGCTAATGCCCAACAAAATGTCTCAAAGCAACAACAGTGCCATATGTAATTCACCCCAAGGTCAAAGATGAATTTGTTCTGACTTGTTAACATTGGTGTGTTAGAGCCAGTTACAATGAGTGACTGGGCTACCCCCATTGTACCTGTCATGAAACCAGATGGTTCAATTCATATTTGTGGTGATTTTAAACCTCCATAACTCCAATGTTGTGTGTTGATCAATGTCCACTTCATTTATTGACGATTTGTTTGCTGGGTTATAAGGTGGGCAAAAATTCAGCATTGAATTTTAGAAAGTATGTCCCCGCTGAATCACAACCATTGCTAACTGTCATAATTCAGTTTAAAAGATTGCCCTTTTGAATTACATCCACACCAGCGTTATTCCAAAGATCGATGAATCAGATTTTAAGCGGTCTCTGTGGTATAAAATGTTACCTGGATGATATTCTAATTACAGGATCCAGTGAATATGAGCACTTGAATCATTTAGAAGCAACATTGGAATATCTTCAAGCACATGGTCTGCATGTTAAAAAAGAAAAACTATGGCTTGCACCTGCAGATTCAAACTAACATACAGCAAATTTATTGAAAGAGATGTTTTCTGCGCTGCACAGAATACAAACTGAAAGTAAAACAGCAACTTCTGCAGACACCCTAATGGCATCACCATCAAATGATGTGATCGACTGTTAAAGTAACAAGCAATCATTTTAAATGTATAAGATCCCTCTCGTTTACTCCTATGGTCATGACAACAAATTACTACAATATTATGCATAGAATCAATAATACTCTGGACACAATACCATGCACCATTAATCAACATACAAAGTCAATAAAAAGCTAATCAGGAGGCCATCTACTCCTCTTTGGTTGTATATGACATTCTGGAATTTGGCTGTCTTTGACTGTAGAATGATGCAGACACTTCTTGTCTTGGAACTATTTCTGTATCATTGTCACTCAATATAGCAAGAAGTCTGACAACACCAGGTTTAAGTCTGACCGATTTATTTGATAGTAAACTCACAAGCTTTCGGGGTTTGAACATCGCTCGACAATCACCAGGAAAGACTGTTCCCTTCCTGTTGGCGAACACTTCAGCGGTCACGGGCATTCGGCCTCTGATCTTCGGGTAAGCGTTGTCCAAGGCGGCCTTCAAGACACACGACAGCGCAGAGTCGCTGAGCAGAGACTGATAGCTAAGTTCCGCACACATGAGGATGGTCTCAACAGGGATCTTGGGTTCATGTCGCACTATCTGTAACCCCCATGACTTGCCTGGGTTTGCAAAACCTCACTTACTGTACGTCTGGAGACAATACACATCTCTTTAACCTGTGCTTAATGCTCTTTCCACTCACATTGTTGGCCTCTTTAAGACTTAGCAGGTTAGTTGTAATGACTCGCATTCTAATCAATAATCTGTTAACTGTCTGTGCTGTCATATGCTCTGTCTGAGGCCAGAACTCTCCACTCACCTGATGAAGGGGCAACCCCAAAAGCTTGTGGGTTTACTAGCAAATAAATCAGTTGGACTTAAACCTGGTGTTGTCAGACTTCTTACTGTGTTTATCCCAGTCCAACGCCGGCATCTCCACATCTTGATTCAATATAGCAGCAGAGACACAATCATCAGGCAAGTCAGATTCAATTAGGTCTTCTGTAGTAATATAAAGGCAAAATACTGTGAATGCTGGAACCTGAAACAAAAACAGAAAATGCTGGAAAATGTCAGCAGGACTGACAGCATCTGTGGAAAGAGAACAGAGCCAATGTTTTGAGTCTAGGTGAATCTTTTCGGATCCACTGAGATCTTCCAGAATTTTCTGTTTTTGCTTCTGTAGTAATGTTCACAACATGGGGGAACTAAAGCAGTTGGTACTTCTGGAGATGACTCTGAGAAATCAGAATCAGTATCATCCTCCATCCTAATAAATTATCCACTTAACTTTAGAATAACCCAGATTCTATATGATTGACCTTGTGCAGATAAATGGTTCAGTTGGAGCTCTTCATCATATTTCTGGACATTCTGTCCTTCACAGTCATAATTCTTTTCTTCCATGTTGTAAATTCTTTTTGGAGAATGAACTTCTCCTTCTCAAAAGAGCCAAGGTTCTTCTTCTGAATATTCTTCTTGGGGGAAGTTGGTCCAGTCCAACAAGCTTTTGCAATGTGACTGTTGTGGGGAAATTCTTTTAAAATGGTGGCCAATGTCTATAAACTTCGACTCAGTTCAAAACCTCAAAAAAGACACAGTCTGTTCAAAAGACAAAAGAACAAAGAAGAAAAAAAAATCACAGTGCAGGAACAGGCTCTTCGGCCCTCCAAGCCTGCCCCGGTCATGCTGCCTGACTGAACTAAAACCCACTACTCTTCCAGAGAACATATCCCTCTATTCCCATCCTATTCATGTATTTGTCCGGACGCCCTTTAAAACTCACTATTGTATCTGCTTCCACTACCTCCCCCGGCAGCGAGTTCCAGGCAGACACCACCCTCCGTGTAAAAAACTTGCCTCGTACATCTCCTATGCTCCCTAGTAATTGACTCTTCTACCCTGGGAAAAAGCTTCTGACTTTCCCGTTGGTCCATGCCCCTCATAATCTTGTAGACTTCCATCAGGTTGCCTCTCAACCTCCGTTGTTACAGTGAGAACAAACCAAGTTTCTCCAACCTCTCCTCATAGCTAATGCCCTCCGTGCCAGGCAACACCCTGATAAATCTTTTCTGTACCCTTTCCAAAGCCTCCAAATCCTTCTGGTAGTGTGGCAACTAGAATTGAACATTATATTCCAAGTGTGGCCTAACTAAGGTTAGAACATAGAAGGTAGAAAACTACAGCACAAGCAGCCCCTTGGCCCACAAGTTGAGCTGATCATATCCCTACCAACTAGGCCTACCTATAACCCTTAATCCCATTAAATCCCATGTACTCATCATTTATTTCTGTAAAACTACAACATGACTTGCCAATTTTTAAACTCAGTGCCCCGGCTGATGAAGGCAAGCTCGCCATATACCTTCTTGAGTACCTTCTCCAACTGCATTGCCATGTGTAGTGACCTGCGTACCTATACACCCAGAATGCAATGCCCATTCAGTGGACACTCGCTATCCTGCCACTAAAAAGACTACATCTGTCTGTGAATCTCATCAGCTGATGTAAAATTGCCTGCTACAATTCCCTCTCCTGGCTGATTGGCTAAATCAATATTAGACCATTAAATAAACTTAAATCCAAAGGTGTGTGATTGTTTTTTAATTCTTCCCCTCACATTCTTGATTACTTGAACCACCTCTATGTTAATTGTGTGTAATTGTACCTGAGTTTTGATTCTCATTGATGCTAAAAATCAAAAAGTAAAGTCACTTTATGTATGGCATGAGAAAGTTGTCTTTAAGTAGATATTCTCATATGTTGGAGCACCCAGTGGTATGGATGTCATAGTCATTGCTTCTTTCTTCTACTCGATTGATGCCGCCTTTGCCATTGTTTTGGTTGCCATGGAACAACAATCACAATGATCATCAAAATGAAAATGAAAAATGTGTGATCCCTGCACTGTGCTCATTCCTAGTGATCCGAACCAGCCAGTTGTACACTTCCCCAGAGAAAATTGAGCCAGTTGTTTAAGTTTCTCAACCTGTGTTTCCAAATATGTGCAGCCAGATTAGTTATGTTCTCTGAGGGGTCTGGTGTGTAGGTACAACATTTTGATCCAATCAGGACACATGTTCCACCCACAACCGCCAGGATAAAGTTTAATGCCATGCCATTCTGTAGCACAATCATGCAACCAACTCATCACTGATCTCTGCAAGGGCTGTACCTGTATCATTGGCAACCTTTTCTAAAATTGAGGTAATGGCTTCTATTTCCATAGACAGTCTCATATGTGAATAAGGTGGCATCATTATCCTCAGGAAATTGTCCAATCCCACCAGCATTGTTTTCTGACCTTTGGAAGCTGGTTAGTATGGTAAATATATGGGACTACATATCCAAGGCAACATGACCCCTTCCATCCAGAAGTCAACAATGGATATGATTTACTTCCACACATCTGTTAAGTTCCATTGAGAGTTGGATAGGTGGTCTCTCCTTCAAAACAGTATATATAACCTTGCAAACTCAATCATCATTTGGGCGGATCTAGACAAATTTTACTGGCTATGTCGACTAAATATCGACACTTGTTGGTTCCTAAATCCACTCCATGATCGTTCTTATTCTCGATGCACACTATTCCTTGGGCCTCTGAATCTGCTCTATTCGAAGTAAGGCTGGGGGCTGGGTTAGCTACGTCAAAGACAGGCGAATATCCATTCATGTGACCTGATCCACCTGTACAAGACCTATTTCTATAAAAGTCTATTCTATCACATTCCTCAATAAAACCTGTCATTGTTGCCCATGGATCCCTAAAAGACTGAATAAGGTGATCTCACACAATCAAATCTGCCCATAATAAAGCCACCAGATGTAAAGGTATCCCTTCTTCTGCATGAATAGGAATGTGTGTGCACACCCAACATTTAGATGTGTCAGCAGTTTTAGCATATGCATATGTCACATACAGGTAAGTATTAGTATGCACTTCTCGATGGACTGATTGTGTTAAACATAGTAAATATGTTTTACATATTTACATACATTTTCATACAATGAAATAGGATGCAGTCATCCTGTCAATTCAATGGTGCCCCTCAACCGTTTGTCCATATTGAAGAGATAAATACACTTTACAGAACCGTGCTATAATCTTGTACCTTTTATCTTCAAATGTTCCAGCTTGACACTCAGCTTGTAGTTGGTAGTCCATCTTCTTTCTTTTTTCAATTGTTGAATCTATCTTTGCTGATGGTATCCTGTAATTATAAACTAATGCCCTAACATTTGTAACATGATAACTAAATTATTCATATTTTAGTCTAATACTTAATCTAATTTCAATCCCATAATTTTTGGCTAACCTATCAATTTTGTTTACGAATCCAATTAACCCTTTCTTCAGTACTGTGGCTGCTGGAGCCATTTGATTCAGTGTTCTGCAAGATTATTCATTTACTGGAACATTCTCAACACTGGCAGCTTGCCAACTAGGGTACGGTTTCAACTGTGTTCAGTGTCTCCACCTGGGACCATATTTTTCATCAATTAGGACAGATGGTTGTCCTGCCACAACTACACTGATGGGCCCTTCCCATCTAGTACCCAATCCTTTCTTGTCTGTCATTAGCTGTACCATTATTTTGTCTCCAGGTGTAGATAATTTAGGAGTGTTTTTCTCTGTCAATTTCATCCAATCCTTGTATTGTTGCTGAATGACTGCGTGCCTCTTAAGAGAATGCAAACAATCTACCAGGTTCCCCATGCATTGAATTACTGCATCTCTTCCAATTTCAAGCTCGTCACCTCCCACCATCATATTTTTTGAGAGGCGCATTGCCCCAACAGTCACCAATTCGAAAGGAGTTAAACTTATTCCTCAAGATGGGGTAGCTCTCTGTCACAGCAATATTGCAGGCAAGGCCTGCACCCAATTCTTTCTTTCATCCAGAATGGGTGTTTTTTTAGTGTTCTGTTCATACGTTCCATCAATCCTGAACACTGTGGGTGATAGGGTATGTGAAATTTCTGTTTTATGCCCAACATTCTGCAAACTTACATCAAAACTATTCCAGTGAAGTGAGCTCCTTGATCTGATCCGAACTGAAGGGGCATTCCCCACCTAGGTATTATCTCAATTGCCAATATTAAAGTTATGGTTTTAGCTGTGGCATCTTTACATGGAAATGCTTCCACCCATCTAGTGAATTTGTTAATAATAATGAGACAAAACTTCTTCCCTCTCAATCTAGTAATGGTTATATGAAATCCATCTGCAAATTTCCCACGGTCCCTTAGGTTTTGGTTAATTACCCATCTTTACTTTACAGTGGTATCCTGGTTCGACTTGGGCACACTGAATACATCCTTGAATTTAATTGTCATTTGTCCCATTCCCTTCTACCACCAACAGTTTTCAATTAAATTGGTCATCATGTCTCTGCTTGTATGTGCTACCCCACAGTATATCTTTAATAAAGTCTGTTGTATTGCCTCAGGTGCTATTATTTTCCTCTCTCTCCTCCACACTCCATCTCATCCTTTTTGCCCTCCTAGTCTTTTCCATCCTTGTTTCTCATCTTCTGGAGCCTGCGCTTGTAGTTCTCTGACATCGATGCCTGAACTATCCCTAGCTTGTATTGTTGCCACACCTACTATTTATATTCCTTCCAAATTCTGCTCTAACAGGTTTTTAGCTGCCTTATCTGCTTTACTGTTCCCTCCTTGAGCTTTGCTTGTAATCTTCTTGTAGGCTTGTAATTTAATCACTGCTGCTTCTAAATGAATATGAGCTGCTTGGATTAGATCTTTAGTCAGGTTTTCATGCTGTATGTGTCCCCCACTTGAGTTAACAAAACCTCGCCTTTTCCAGGCTGTCATGTAATCATGAATTACCCCAAAAGCATATCTGCTGTCTGTGTAAATGTTAGCAAGTTTTCCTGCACTCCATTCTAAAGCTTTAATTAAGGCTATCAGTTCTGCAGATTTGCTTCCTGGAATCTGCTCTCCTGCAATCACTATTCTTTCACCATTTATCACTGCCCATGCAGTGGGGCTGTGCCAGTTACGCAATTTTAAGTCTGTAAAGGTCTGGTTCTTTTTCTCCCCATAAGGAGTCGCTCAACACCGGGTTAAAGTCCAACAGGTTTATTTGGTAGCAAATGCTACTAGCTTTCTGGGCTCTGCCCCTTCATCAGTGAGTGGGGAGTTCTGATCACAAACAGGGCATATAAAGATGCACATTCAGTTTAGAGAATACTGATTAGAATGCAAGTCTTTACAGCTAATCAATACTTAAAGGTGCAGTGAATGTGAGTATAGATAGCATTAAGCATAGGTTAAAGAGATGTGTATTGTCTCCAGACAGTACAGTATGTGAGATGTTGCAAGCCCAGGCAAGTCATGGGGGTTGCAAATAGTGTGACAGGAAGCCAAGATCCGGACTGAGGCCGTCCTCATGCGTGCGGAACTTGGCTGTCAGTCTCTGCTCAGCAACTCTGCGCTGTCGTGTGCCACGAAGGCTGCCTTGGAGAATGTTTATCCAAAGGTTAGAGGCCGAATGCCCATGACTGCTGAAGTGTTCACCAACAGGAAGAGAACATTCTTGCCTGGTGATTGTCGAGCAGTGTTCATTCATCCTTTGACGCAGCGTCTGCATGGTCTCCCCAGTGTACCATGCCTCAGGACATCCTTTCCTGCAGCATATCAGGTGGACAACATTGGCCAAGTTGCAAGAGTACGTGCCGTGTACCTGGTGGATGGTGTTCTCACGTGAGATGATAGCATCCATGTTGATGATCCGGAATGTCTTGCAGAGGATGCTGTGGCAGGGGTGTATGGTGTCGTGGTCAGTGTTCTCCTGAAGGCTGGGTAGTTTGCTGCGGACAAAGGTCTATTTGAGGTTGTGCAGTTGTTTGAAGGCAAGAAGTGGACGTGTGGACGTGTGCGTGATTCCAGGCAGTAACTTATTTTGATAACTCATTCTTTATCTGAAGTAACATCATTGTTTATAGTAGCTTGCTTTAATATGTTTTCCTATGTTGGAATTGTCCCAAACTCAGAAAACAGTGATATGGACTTTTTAATGTCTATTAACATCTATCTTATCACCTTGTTCACTTCCTTCAATGTTTATTTATTGTACTGGATTACTTTCCCTTTGAACCCACCTTGCAATCTGTTACAGTTTTCAACATTCCCATATTCAAAATTTACACCTGGATGTGCTCTGTGCTTTTGGACTATTTCTCTCAGTCTCATGGTTGGTTCATTAATTTTAAACATCCACTCCTCACAATGCAACTAAAATGCCGGTTGGTCACTACCGTCGTTGAATAGCCCTAAGTTAATGGTGCTGATGTCACAAGTTATCCAATGTAAACTTCACACTCCCCATCCACTCTATCTTGTGTCATTTTTCACTAAACACTCTCCCCCCTTGATTTGAGATAACAATTTCTACTACATTGGCTCGTAGTTGTTGCAAATCTTTAAACCACAAAGATTCATCCTGTTTGGGACTGAATGGGTTAACTCTCTGCTTGTTTCAAAAAAGGGGCAAAGATGGACATGTTGATGTCATTATTTTTCCTTGGCTAGCATCCAAAAATTTCTGTGTTCTCAGAACTTTGTGCTTATCCTGCTTTCTTTCTCTACCTTCCCACTTCATCTACCTTCCCACTTCACCCAACAGAAGTTTATATCATGACCCACTTAACCATAATTACTACACTGCCTTTTAAAATTGTTTCCTGGTTTGCTGTGGCAATCTTTGGCAATGTGCCCTTCCTTTCCCTGCTGAAGGCATGTCTTGATGTGGACTGGGTTACTTCTGCTCATTTTCCTCCTATTTTACTGAAAGTTACTTTAACCCAATTTGTGGCTCCTCTACCTAAAGTTTGCCCGAGTGCCCATTTAAAATTCTGATATTGGTGCTATTGTTCTGTCTTACTATCACTAAAAGAATTTCTATCTCTCTGATTTGTCAGTTCCAATTGATTCTCCCTGTCTGTGTCTTCCTCACTTGATTCCAATGAGGAGTGATGGATACAATGATTCTGTTATTGCTTTCCTCTTGGATTCTTTTTTAAGATCTTCCTGAGCATGTTTTTGGGAATAACTGTATACCAGCTGCCTCCTTCTACCATACATGTTATTTACCAAACAATGGCACTGTGCAGCCTTTTCAGTGTCTCTCTTTCTCACAAGACAAGCTTTTGAGATTTTCTGCTGTTGGTTTCTCTATTATTATTCTCTCTTTTTCTAATTCTCCAGACCATTCCTCTGAGAATGCCTTGTTTAAGTTTAACCCATAGCTCTTGCCAAAAGTACAACTTTCCCACAAACTTAACTCCCCTCTCCACAGGGTTATTTTAATGTCTTTTCTAATGTTTTCTTCTCTCTCACTCCTCCACACAAACAATGACCCAAGTCGGGAATCAAACCCAGATCCCTGGAGCTGTGAGACAGCAGTGTTAATAACTGTGCCACTATGCTGCCCCTGTTGTCTTGATAAAAACTGCTGCTTGGCATCTCAATACTAATATTTCAGTTTAGGCTCTCTATGTACTTGCATTTTATCTCTAAGCACAGAAAAAGTATCATCTTTTAACATACAACTTTACAAACACCAAATTCTAACTTCCTACCTCCCAATCCACCAGGTGGTTCCACTGGTCGGCGCAACATCGAGGGCCGAAGGGCCTGTACTGCACTGTAATGTTCTATGCTCTAATCCACAATTACTCCACTTTTGCAATTACTCGCAATACCTCCCCTTGAGAAAAAAATGAACAATCATTATGAAAAGATTGCTTCATTATTTTTAACCTTAACTTCATTACATTACTAGATCCACAGTTTATTAATCTAGAGTTTCACATCTTATACCAATTCTATTTATCGATAACATTGAACACTACCATTTCTATCTTATATAACATTTTATTTTTAAATTCGCAATAAAGCAGCCGTAATAATATTTTCGTGACTCACAACATGTACATTCTGTAAATTAAATGCTTGTAACATGAGATTCCAATGAAAAAATCTAATGCTCCTGTCCTTAAAACTTTCCAGAAATGTCAAAGAATTGTGTTCAGTATACACAATCATCTCTGATGCACTGTTTGCAACATAAACATTAAAATGTTGAAAGGTCATTACCAAACTCAATAACTTTTTTTCACTGGTTGAATATTTTTTCTGGTGAATATTGAGTTTTTTTGAAAACTAACAGATTGGCCTTTCAATTCCACAATCATTCTCCTGTAATAACACAGCTCCAACATCTACATTGCTGTGTTGATGGCAATTCAAAAATTTGGCGTGGCTAAAACAGGTGCGGCAGTTAACACTGGTTTTAAGAACACTGGAATTGTTCTGTCCACTGAAATTTTGTGATCTTTTATAAAAATCCATCAACGGTGCCACTGCGCTACTAAGGTTTGGTACAAATTTCCTGTAGAACCTGCTCCATCCCAAAAATCATAACAGTTCCTTCTTCGAGGATGGTCTTTGAAATTCCTCGATGGCCTTCGCCTTCAGGTTTCTCAGTATCATCTGTCCAATGTCACATTCGCCTTCTCAAATTGTTTTTGCCAATTTTATGACTAACTTTGCCTTCTGTAGTCTCGAAGAGCTCTGCCAAATGCTCCATGAATGGCTAAAGATAACTAAGTCATCTATGTAGACAGCACAATTAGTCAATCCTGCAACAACTGTTCATAAGCCTGTGAAAAGTGACGGGTGCGTTTATCTTGCCACAGGGCATTACTTTAAATTGACGTAGCCCATCTGGATTTACAAAAGCAGGAACTTCTTTTGCTCTCTCCGACAAAGCTACTTGCCAGTAACCGCAAAGTAAGTCCAACTGGTGATGTAAGTGGCTTGTCCTATCTTTTCCACACAATCTTCCAGCCTTGGAATTGGGTACGAGTCAGATTAAGTCACGGCGTTGACCTTTCGATAATCTACACAGAATCGTTGAGTACCATCAGGTTTGGGAACCAACACAATCGGCGAACTCCACTCGCTTTGACTCGGCTCTATGATGTCTTCTTGTGGCATTGCTTCCACTTCCTTCTGAATCCGCACTGCTTTGAGAGGATTAAGCCGATAGAGCTGTTGTTTTATCAGAACAGCATTCCCTGCATCAACCTTATGTGCTATGGTATTAGTCCTTTCCATTCTATTTCTACATAGGTCCTATATACCTCTAACAAGTCTTTTCATTCAGTTCTCTGTTCCTGGGACAGATAGTTCACTGCCCTACTCCATTCCTTAAGGATCTCTTCATTATTCAATTTATTCTGAGGCACATCAAAATCCAAATCATCTGAGTTTGATTCCTCACTCTGAGTGGCAGGAACTAATACCATTTCTCTGGTTCCCTTTCCCTGTCATAGTATTGTTTCAGCATGTTCACATGACATACCCTATATTTTTTTCCTATCTGGCATCTTTACCAGATAATTCATCTGATCTAACTTCTTCTCAAACTGATAGGGACCACTAAACCTTGCTTTGTAGGAATCTCCTGTCACTGGTAACAGCACAGTACTTCATCTCCATGGGCAAATGTACGAATTTTAGATTTTTCAGCTTCTTCTTGCTTTATTAGATGCTGGGCAAATGTTGCCTGGCTTATTCATCCACCCTGTTAAATCTTTCTCTCACCTCAGATACATAATCCAACTGTGAGATCTCCAATTTGGGATCTACCAACTTTTTCTTAATTACTTTTAAAGACCCTTTTACTTGGTGTCCGAATATCAATTCAAATAGAATAACCTGAATTGATTAATTTGGAACATCTCAAATAGCAAATAACATAAATGGGATACTTTTACCCAATCATTTGGGTAATCCTAGCAATAAACCCTCAACATGGTCTTTATGGTCTGATGTCACCTTTCCAATGCTCCCTGGGGTTCAGGATGGTACCCCCTCAATGTGTAGTGTCTGATGCCTAAACTATCTATGACTTCCTTAAGTATTTTGGCAATAAAACTGTCTCATTGGTCTGACTGAATCTCCTTGGTAATCCATAATGAGTAAAGAAAGTGATCAACTTTTCCACAACCTTTTTGCTTTGACATTTTGGAATGAAATTGCCTCTGGAAACCTGGTGGACGCATCTATTATGGTTAGCAAATATTGGTTCCCACTTTTGGTGAAGGAGGGGACCTACACAATCAATTTTAACCCGTGTAACAGTTCATCAAATGTGGGAATTGACATCAAAGGCAATTTCACAACACACATACACATCCCCTTCCCCACTCACGCCTCGTTCCCCCCTCAGAATCCCTTCCCCACTCATTCCCCTTCCCCACTCACACCCCCTGCCCACTCACTCACACCTCCTTCCCCACTCACGCTCCCTTTCGCATTCACACCCCCTTCCCGACTCACTCATATCCCTTTCCCACTCACACTCCCTTCCCCACTCACTCACACCCCTTTCCCACTCACACTCCTTCCCCATTCACCCCGCTTCCCCACTCACACCCTTTTCCATTCACTCCCTCTTCCTCACTCCCTCCTCTTCTCCACTCACACCTCTTTCCCACTCACACCCCATTTCACCATTCACATTCCCTCCCCTTCTCTGGGTGAATGTCATTGATGTCTCACTCTCTTGACTGCAAACTACACTTGCTACCTACAGTCAATCTTGCAAATCATGATTCACTGACTAAGGGGGCTCAGAATGTTGTAATGACAGGAAGGTTTCTCGATCATCTTTGACATGACGTCATGATACTTGTAGGCTACAGAGTTAATGTTGAAAACTCCCTGGGTCATTCACTCCTGAGTGTACACCACTGTACCACCACTTTTGGTTTGTCAGGACATATCGAGATACGATTCTATGGCCTCGCTCAACTCGAAACTGTAAAATTCCACTCCCCCAAGGTCAATGTATCTTTCTATGGTCCGCCCCTCATCTGTTCTGATTCCTGTGGCAGGCGGGGCTGTAAAATTTCCAGCTATGGTAATGTTGGAGCCTGGCTATTACGTCATTTTAAAGGTGATAATACCGATCTTTGTTTCTGTGTACAAGTGGCACATGAAGATTAAGACTTAATCAATAGCAGCCATCCTTACACACAGCACTGCCTCTCTGGATCATGGGGCTGATTTTATTTAGGTAGGTGATGATGCCTTTTAAAGTCATCTCTTTGGATTATTGTCAGAGTATTCTTATCATATTGGAATTGGTTTTTAATATGCAACATCAAATTGCTTCTTTACACACTATTATACCAAGAGCAGTATTTAGAATAATACAAATTAGAACAGGTGAAAAGTGATCTGTACGCTCAAACTTGTTTCTTCAGTGATTGTCAGATATAAATTGTGAAACTGTTGGATAGGTCAACACTCGTCATAAAATAATAATCATAATATCATCTGTTCAAGTCAGCAAAATCAATTCTAGAATTTATCTGATATCATGATGTATAACAATGTGAGTCCATTTAAAACTAAACCATTAGTTTCTCATTGATGCTGTCCTGAAAGTTCAGTCATTGACTAACTGTGTCAGACAGAACAGAAAGGAATGGTCGTCACTATGATCAATAGCTGGAGTGAGATGTTGCACACTGCCGGGTAGTGGTGTATAAAATAGATTAAACATAAAGGCAAATAGAAGGAAAAAGAGAAGAAAATGTATTCCAGTCACCGTGTTCACAATCAATAGCAGCTTTCCTGATCAATACTGTCTGTCATGAACAAGTTTGTCAGCACCATTTAAACACAGTAAGAGGTCTCACAACGCCAGGTTAAAGTCCAACAGGTTTATTTGGGAGCAAATCCACTAGCTTTCAGAGCTCTGCTTCTTCGTCAGCTAAGTGGGAGTTCTGTTCACAAACAGGGCATATAAAGACACAAACTCAAGTTACAAAATAATAGTTGGAATGCAAGTCTTTTACAGATAATCAAGTCTTAAAGGTACAGACAATGTGAGTGGAGAGAGCGTTAAGCACAGGTTAAAGAGATGTGTATTGTCTCCAGCCAGGACAGTTAGTGAGATTTTGCAAGCCCAGGCAAGTCATGGGGATTACAGATAGTGTGACATGAAATCAAGAGCCCGGCTGAGGCCGTCCTCATGTGTGCAGAACTTGGTTGTCAGTCTCTGCTCAGCGACTGCATTGTTGTGTGTCGTGAAGGCCGCCTTGGAGAATGCTTACCGAAGATCAGACGCTGAATGCCTGTGACCGCTGAAGTGTTCCCCAACAAGAAGAGAACACTTTTGCCTGGGGATTGTGATGGGGGTTCATTCATCTGTTGTTGTTGCATCTGCGTGGGCTTCCCAATGTACCATGCTTTGGGACATCCTTTCCTGCAGCGTATCAGGTAGTCAACGTTGGCTGAGTTGCAAGAGTATGTACCGTGTACCTGGTGAATGGTGTTCTCATGTGAGATGATGGCATCCGTGTCGATGATCTGGCACGTTTTGCAGAGGTTGCAGTGGCAGGATTGTGTGGTGTCGTGGTCACTGTTCTCCTGAAGGCTGGGTAGTTTGCTGCGGACAATGGTCTGTTTGAGATTGTGTGGTTGTTTGAAGGCAAGAAGTGGGGGTGGGGGGATGGCCTTGGCGAGATGTTCGTCTTCATCAATGACATGTTGAAGGTTCCAGAAAAGATGTAGTAGCTTCTCTGCTCTGGGCAAGTACTGGATGACGAAGGGTACTCTGTCTACCATGTCCTGTGTTTGTCTTCTGAGGAGGTCAGTGCAGTTTTTCGTGGTGGCGCGTCGGAACTGTTGATCAATGAGTCAAGCGCCATATCCTGTTCTTATGAGGGCATCTTTCAGTGCCTGGAGGTTCTATTGTGATCCTCCTCATCTGAGCAGATCCTGTGTATACGGAGGGCTTGTCCATACGGGATGGCTTCTTTAATGCGTTTAGGGTGGAAGCTGGAGAAGTGGAGCATTGTGAGGTTATCCGTGGGCTTGCGGTACAGTGAAGTGCTGAGGTGACCATCCTTGATGGAGATGCATGTGTCCAAAAATACAACCGAGTCTGATGGTGAAAACCAAGTTCTGCACACATGAGGCAAGCCTCAACAGGGATCTTGGGTTCATGTCACACTATCTGTAACCTTCACGACTTGCCTGGGCTTGCAAAATCTCACTAACTGTCCTGTCTGGAGACAATACGCATCTCTTTAACCTGTGCTTAACGCTCTCTCCACTAGCATTGTCTGTACTTTTAAAACTTGATTACCTGTAAAGACTCGCATTCCAACCATTATTTTGTAAATTGAGTTTGTGTCTTTATATGCCCTGTTTGTGAACTGAACTCCCACTTACCTGATGAAGAAGCAGTGCTCCAAGAGCTAGTGACATTTGCTACCAAATAAACCTGTTGGACTTTAACCTGGTGCTGTGAGACTTCTTACTGTGTTTACCCCAGTCCAACACCAGCATCTCTACATCAGCACCATTTAAAACCATAGAATGAAAGGGTTGGTGGGAGCAGCCAAAGGAAGTTCTGGAGTGACAGAAGACAGAGGAGAGGTTTGGACGATTGCTATTTGTGATGAAGAAAGGTATTTAGTGGAGTTCCCTCAGGGTTAATATCAGGGTACCTGTTTTTCTTGATTCATGTTAATGATCCAGACTGAGCTCTGTAGGGCACAACTTCAAACTTTGCAGTAAGATAACAGGGCAAGTTGTTGTGAAGTGTGAAACGAATGGTGATAATCTTCAAGGGGACAGAAACAGGCTGCTGGAACAGGTGAAATGTAATGTGTTCAGTGATGCATTTTGAAAAGACGAATGAGAAGAGGCAATACTTCGAGGAGATGTGAACAAACTGGAGAGAGTACTTAAAACATAAATATAAATGATTATGAGAGACTTTAGTTATATGAGTGGATTGTGAAAGGTGTCCTCTGTAAGGAATAGCAGTTTGAGAGAAGATTTGATGGAGGTGTTCAAAATCTAAAGGAGCTGGAACAGAGAGGTTTGGAGAAACTGTTCCCATTGGTTTCAAGGTTCCAAGAACCAGACAACACCAATTTAATGTAATTGGAAAAATAATGCAGAGGGGACATGAGGAAAAAGTTTTATCTGCAGCCAGTGGTTAGAAACTGAAATACGCTGTCCAAAGGTGTGGTTGAGATTGATTCAACCTTGCTTTTTGAATGTGAATTTGGTATCTAGAGAAGGTCTGCAAGTCTATGGGGAGAAAGAAAGGCAAGCTCTGACAGAGAGGTGACAAATAATTGAGCAAATTGTAAGTGTGTGGCATTGATTTTCCAAAGCTCTGAAATCAAAAATTGTAACTTTAGGTTAGAAAATTCCAATTTAATTCTATGATTTTGAGAATCCGGGAAATTGTTGAGCTGTTAGTTTAACAGCTATAGTTTGTTAATGCGATCTATAATTAAGGATAAAGTGATTCAGCTGTTTAAGAAATTTAATTGGATGAGATCGAAACGACATGAATTGTAAAGGATGGATTCATGTCTAATTAATCAAATTGAAGTTTTTCTTGACGTAACTGAAACGTCGACAAGGGAATATCTATGACCATGACACAAAGAACGACAACTTAGATTAAAGCAACATTATTGAAAAGAATAGAAAATAACATTTACATACACTGTATGGGCTATGAAAAAGATTTTGGACTTCTCCATCACCCAAAGTTAATAGATGGGTTGCTGAAATGTGGCATTGACAATACTGATTTAAAAATGAAAATGAGCTTGTCTCAGAACCAGTATAGACCAGTAAGCACAAAGATGATAATGAAACTGAGTTTACCATGAGGTTAGACATAGATGGCAGATGGTTGGATGACTTCAAGTTTATGGAAAGTAGAATGTGGGAGAGCAGCCAGAAGCATGTTGGAGCAGTCAATTCCAGAGATGATGAAAGAATGAATGTAGATTTCAGCAGCTGATGGGCTGAGAGATGGGGAGACATTGAATAATGTTACAGAGGGGAAAAGAGATAGTTTTAGTGATGATTTAAATCTGAGGTCAGGAACTCTCAAAGGATCAACTATAAAAGACAGGCTTAATCTCAAACTGTTACTTAGAAGAAGGTTGAAGTTTGTTGCTTGCGAAGGGAGTTTGAAGAGGAAATCAGTAAAAATAGCTGCAGTTTTCTCAATATGTAATTGGAGGAAATTAGTAGTCACCAGTATGGGATGTTGGATAAGGAGTAATTTAGCAACAATGGAGTAGTCAACTGAGGTAGTGATGGGATAGAGCAGGATGTCGACAATGTACATGTGAACACTAACATTGTGTTGTTGAGTGAGTTTGTCAAAGGACAGAATAAAGACCAGAAACAGGAAGGTGCCAAGGCTCGATTCTTGGAGGACACGGGATAAAATGGAGCAGGAAAAGAAAGTGAAGCCGTGGAATTTGTGGCTTTGACTCGATAGATAATATGCAGCTAGTTAAGGGCAGTCTCAAACAGTGGAGAGGCATTAGAAGAAGAAAATGTGGTCAATCCTGCCAAATGTCATAAGGTCAAAAGGACGTTACAAATGGGAGCAGGATTAGTCCATTCAGCCTATCAAGCTTAGTGATGGTATAAACATGAGGTCAGGAACTCTTTCAGGATCAACTTTGAAAGACGGCCATGTTTGCTTGCTTGTGACTGAGAAGATTGTGGTCTTAAATCCACGTCCTACGATGACTCTTTTCTCAATTAAAAATCTGTCTGATTCGTTTCTGGATATATTCAATACTCCAATCTCCACTGCTCTTTGTGGAAGTGAATCCGAAAGACTAATGACCATTTGGAGAAGGAAATCCTACTCATCTCTATCCTGAATGGAGACCCCTTCTTTTTAAACGGTGTCATAGAAACCCTACAGTACAGAAGGAGGCCATTTGGCCCATCGAGTCTGCACCGACCACATTCCCACCCAGGCCCTACCCCCATATCCCTACATATTTACCCACTAATCTTTCTAACCTACGCATCACAGAACACTAAGGGGCAATTTTAGCATGGCGAATCAACCTAACCCACACATCTTTGGACTGTGGGAGGAAACCGGAGCACTGGGAGGAAGCCCACGCAGACACGAGGAGAATCTCCACACAGACAGTGACCTGAGTTGGGAATCGAACCCAGGTCCATAAGAACATATTCTCTTACAGGGAGAAACATCCTCGCAGCATCTACACAGCTGGGCTCCTTCAGAATCTGATATCTTCCACAAGCTCATCTCTCAATCTTCTCCACATCAGTTGAAAATGAAGGGATAGTTTACCTTACGCACAGCCATGTATGACGTCATCTGTGACGTTATAAGCCATATCTAAGTACAATATAGAAGTCATAAATCTGATTGGAGGAATTCAAATGCGGAACTCTGGGAAAGATGGGAATAGTATTAGGAGCAGGCAGCAACACATTCCGGACTTGGGGTTGAAAGTAAGAGCAGAGATGGGAAGATAGTTTTCATGGAAGTTTCACGTCCAGGGTTACTTTTAGGAAAGAGTAATCCAACAAGTTTCTTTGTGTAGTGTTCGGACTCTGTTAGGGGATGCAGGTTTTAACAAAATGTAATTATTTTTGAGTCTTCTTCCACTTCTTTCAGGGAGTGAATTCCACCTCATAACTCCACAATGCATCAATAGAACTTTTAAATTCAATCATACATTGGCTAGAACATATGTTAAAATTATTGCATGTGTTAACTATTGAGAGTTTGGATCGTATAAAATTTAAAACTGTTAAAAATACAAAAAGAAAAATGCTCCAGTAAATCGAACAAGAGCAGAACAATCATGAAAGATTTACTGTAAGAACTGTTAAACTGACTGGAATCAACAGCAACGTCAATTTTCATTACTTGCTGGACCAGTTTTCAGTTCAACGAGTTGAGAACTGAAATCCAGCAAAACAAAACCTTCTTCTGCAGCGTGGCAATGTATAATGGAATGTGGGTTTAACCTTCAACAATGGAGCACATCAGCAAAGGACATACGTGAATCATTTTGATTAGGTTAACATCCAGTTAAATGCCGAAAATGCTTGTTGACCAAAGAAATGTTTGGTTTCACAGTTGACTAAATGTGTAGGTGCTTAGTTTCGTTGACACCCCAAATAATTGTGAAATTTTGGCTCCTGCAAGGACAATGAATGATTTGCAGAAAAAGTGTCACACCACATGATGCTGATCAGGCAGGCAGGATCATGGACTGTAAATGCTCAATAATCCTGGGATTATTGAATGTAACAGAAAAACTTGTAAGAATCCTAGTAAATCTCTACTAAAGGTTTCCTCACTAAAGAACACTCCATTATTTCATGAAGGGTTTCAGTGGCACATTATCACAATATCCACAGCCTCATTATTCTGGCATTCCACTGTTACCTGCAATAAGTAATGTTGTCCTTCTATCTGTAAATTTCACTGGACTGACTGAAAACATTCTTTTGGATGAGTGGAATCAAAAGGTAACCATTTATCAGAAACATTTTTAATGGGTGTGTTAGTTCTTATTGGGTGGTATTTTGTGATCTTTTTTGGCTAAGTGTGATTTTTAGGTGGGTAAAGCAGTGAGTAGTCCGTGGTGGTAGCAGACTTTCATGCCATATTTTTAGCCACTTGGAAAAGAAAATGTTTTGTTCAGGTTTCACACCATCTCTATGGCAGGCAGACCCTTACTCACCCACCCTGCCATCAGCTGAGTGCTTCAAGCAGCTCCATATAAAGGTTGCAATTTAGCGTATCCAGTGCACCCAGCACTTGCCCAAACTTCACCAATGAGAGTTGTTGTGAAAAATTCTGCCTGAAGATTCTTGGAGACATTCTTTGGCGGAATGTCAAATGC
Source organism: Carcharhinus amblyrhynchos (assembly GCF_965287045.1). NCBI lineage: Eukaryota > Metazoa > Chordata > Chondrichthyes > Carcharhiniformes > Carcharhinidae > Carcharhinus > Carcharhinus amblyrhynchos. The sequence goes on from NC_137326.1 coordinate 71,456,812, forward strand.
CACAGAGGAGAGTTGGCACATCCTGTAGCCATGAACAGGGAGGAGAGCATGAAGCAGGTTCACTAACTCTACATTGCAGATGATGGCAGCACTCTGCAATGGAGGATGGCCACCCAGTTGCCTCCATTTGCCATCACTTTATCTCCTTTTTCCTCACACCATTTTATAAATGCCATACTTACCATCTTATCTCATTCACCTTGTCTAGAGAGACCTTGCAGTCCAATAAAGTATTCTCATGATGACCGGAATTTTACCATCCCACCTAGCACGGGTGAGGGGCAGAAATGGGAAGGTCTGTTGACTGGGTGAGATTTTATGATTTTGGGACAAACAAATCTGGCAAAATATCTTTAAATGAGAAATCAAACATTTCTATTTGATCCCAGGCATGTTTTGATTCTTCACCTTCTTTCCATTTAACAACGGGGATGATTCTCCCATCCTGCTGTGCTGCTTTTAAGCACAATGTGGAGATGCCGATATTGGACTGGGGGAAACCCAGTGAGAAGTCTCACAACACCAAGTTAAAGTCCAACAGGTTTATTTGGTAGCAAAATCCACTAGCTTTCGGAGCGCTGCTCCTACGTCAGGTAAGTGGGAGTTCTGTTCACAAATAGGGTATATAAAGACACAAACTCAATTTACAAACTAATGGTCAGAATGCGAATCTTTACAGGTAATCAAGTCTTAAAGGCACAGACAATGTGAGTGGAGAGAGCGTTAAGCACAGGTTAAAGAGATGTGTTTTGTCTCCAGACAGGACAATTAGTGAGATTTTGCAAGCCCAGGCAAGTCGTGGAAGTTCCAGATAAAGTGAAATGAACCCACGATCCTGGTTGAGGCTGTCCTCATGTGTGTGGAACTTGGCTATCAGTCTCTGTTCTGCGACTCTGTGTTCTCATGTGTCGTGAAGGCCGTCTTGGAGAACGCTTATCTGAAGATCAGAGGCCGAACGCCCGTGACCGCTGAAGTGTTCCCCAACAGGAAGAGAACACTCTTGCCTGGCGATTCTCGAGTGCTGTTCATTAGCTCTGCATGGTCTCCCCGATGTACTATTCCTCGGAACATCTTTTCCTGTTGCGTATCAGGTGGACAACTTTGGCCGAGTTGCAGAGTATGTACCGTGTACCTGGTGGATGGTGTTCTCACGTGAGATGATGGCATCCGTGTCGATGATCCGGCATGTTTTGCAGAGGTTGCTGTGGCAGGGTTGTGTGGTGTCGTGGTCACTGTTCTCCTGAAGGCTGGGTAGTTTGCTGCAGACAATGGTCTATTTGAGATTGTGTGGTTGTTTGAAGGCAAAAAGTGGGGGTGTGGGGATGGCCTTGGTGAGGTGTTCGTCTTCATCAACGACATGTTGAAGACTCCGGAGAAGATGTCGTACCTTCTTCGCTTCGGGGAAGTGCTGCATGATGAAGGGTACTCTATCCACCGTGTCTCGTGTTTGTCTTCTGAGGAGGTCGGTGCGGTTTTTCACTATGGCGCATCGGAACTGTTAATCGATGAGTTGAGCACCATATCCTGTTCTTATGAGGGCATCTTTCTGGAGATGTCTGTTGTGATCCTCCTCATCTGAGCAGATCCCGTGTATACAAAGGGCTTGTCTATAGGGATGGCTTCTTTAATGTGTTTAGGGTGGAAGCTGGAGAAGTGGAGCATCGTGAGGTTATCCGTGGGCTTGCGGTACAGTGAAGTGCTGAGATGACCATCCTTGATGGAGATGCATGTGTCCAAGAAATCAACCGATTCTGGAGAGTAGTGCATGGTGAGTCTGATGGTGGGATGGAACTTTTTGACGTCATCATATAGTTGTTTCAGTGATTGTTCACCATGAGTCCAAAGGAAGAAAATGTCGTTGATACATCTAGTGTATAACATCGGTGGAAGGTCTTGTGTGGTGAAGAGGTCTTGTTTGAACCTTTGCATGAAGGTGTTGGCATATTGAGGTGCAAATTTGGTCCCCATGGCTGTTCTGTGTGTCTGGATGAAGAATTGGGTTTTGAAGCTGAAGACATTGCAGTCCAGGATGAAGAAGATGAGTTGTAAAATTGCACCTGGGGACTGGCAGTTGTCTGCTTAGAACACTGAGGCAGTTGTAGCAATGCCATCGTCGTGGGGGATGCTGGTGTAGAGTGCCAAGACATCCAGTGTGACGAGGAGTGCTCCTGGTTCAACTGCTCCATGTGTGCTGAGTTTCTGGATGAAGTCCGTAGTGTCGTGACAAAAGGTGGGATATCGTTGTACAATGGGTTTTAGGATGCCCTCGACGTAGTTGGAGAGTTCATGTCACATTATCTGTAACCCCCATATTTTGCCTGGCCTTGCAAAATCTCACTAACTGTCCTGTCTGGAGATTAAATGCATCTCTTTAACCTGTGCTTAATGCCCTCTCCACACACATTGTCTATACCTTTAAGGCTTGATTACCTATAAAGATTCACATTTCAACCATTATTTTGTAAATTGAGTTTGTGCCTTTTTCAGCCCTGTTTGTAAACAGAACTCCCACTTACCTGACGAAGGAGCAATGCTCCGAAGGTTAGTGGATTTTGCTACCAAATAAACCTGTTGGACTTTAACCTGGTGTTGTGAGACTTCTTACTGCTTTTAAGCACAGCAGACTGTGAGATTAAGTCCAGCCCTTAATGTGTCTCCCAGCACCAGATACCCAGCGCCATCAGCTCCATGCCAGAAATAGTCGTGGAGCTGCATAATTTATGTTAATTCAAATTTAAATGTAACTTGAGTGTTATTAACAGGCCCGGAGATTTCAGTCCAGCATTTCACACCCAGCCAGGAGTATTTCACTCCAACAGGGTTTACAGTAACTCCCCACTTTCAGGAAGCTGGTGGCCTGATCCTGCTGGAGTGAAGGGGGGAAATGGAGCCCCCAGGGATTTGGTGCACAGAGGGGATTGCCCCCTGGGTATTGGCATCCTGGCAGTGCCAGCCTGTGCCCCCGGCACTGCACAAGGGGCAAAGTTCCAATGCTCAAGGGGCACCTAGGCACAGCCGATCAGGCATGGAAAAGTGCCAAGAGGATGGGGGTCTCATAGGGGTAGGAGCTAATAAAGGTGGGACCTAACAGGATGAATCCTGATTGGGCAGGACCCCTGGGGGGAGATTGATGGGAGTTGGGGGTCCCATTGCCACTCTGTACTTTGGGAGCACAATCAAAAGGAGGGAGGCCAGCAATCGGGGCTGGACATAGGGATGGTTGGGGTGGGGGGGAGGATTTGGCTGGCTGGGGGGCGGGGGGGGAGTTGTTGGTCAGGGCTGTTGAGGGTTGAGGTGTGGGGGTTATAGGTGCTGAACAGGACCAGTGCTACTGAGCTGACAGAGTTTGTTTAATATTTGAGATTTAATTCTTAAGAAACCTTTTTATAGCAATAGAAGCAATCCAGCTGCAAGGGATGACGAGGTGTCATCAGGTCATTAGCGTTAAATTGTTAAAGCTATTTAGTGGAATCTGAGGGCAAATCATTCCAAGTTACAGCGAAGAACAATCAAAGTTTGCTGAATTCACATACTTTGTCTGAACGAGTTAACTCTTCACTATGTGCTCCATCGTTCAGAATGTTTTCTAATGGAACAGCAGTAATGGATATGTCAGTTCAAGGAGTAGCGGATGTGTGTCATGATATAGTTCATTGGTAATAAATGAAAGGAAATAACAAGGAAAGCCAAATGTTTTGCAGCAGATAAAAACAGAAACAGCAAATTTATATCACTGAAGGATGCCATTCAACCCACTATGTTTGTTGAAATAGAGCTCTCCAGTCTGGTCCCACTTCTAACTCTTCCTCTGTATTCCAGAAGGTTCTGGCATTACATGTGTCTATCCAAATGTTTCTATTAAATGTCATTTGTGTTTCCATCTCTCCAATTCTTTCGGGTCGGGTATTTCAGACCATCACCAATCTCTGGGTGAACAAAATCTACTCAACTTCCTGTCCCTGATTGTTGGCCTCTCTGTTTATAGAGCTAACTCTATCTTATCCACACTATCTCAGCACCCCCATATTTTTGTACAACGTTATCAAATCTGCCCTATGACTGAATCCCTCACAATCAATATCCTGCGATTACCATTGATTAGAAACAGAACTGGACCAACCACATAAATACTGTGACTCCCACAGCAGTTCAAAAGCTTGGAATCCTGTGATGAGTGACTCATCTCCTGACTATCAAAGTGTCACGGCACAAATCAGAAGTGTGATGGAATACTCTCCACCTGCTGGGATGAATGCAGTTTCAAAATTACTCAAGAAGCTTGACACTTCCAGGACAAAGCAGTCCACTTGATCGGCACCTCATCTGTCAACCGTAACATTCATTCCTTCCAACAATGATGCACAATGGCAGTAGCACAGACCATCTAAACAATGCACCGCAGTCTCTCAACTAGGCTCTTTTGATAGCATTTTCCAACCACTACCACCTTGAAGGGCAGGCACAGCAGATGTATGGGAAACATCACCACCTGCAAGTTCCCCTCCAAGTCACACACCATCCTCACTTGGACATATATTGCTGTTCCTTCATTGTTATTGGGTCAAAGTCCTGGAACTCCCTTCCTAACAATGGTTGGTGTATCTACACCACATGGACTGCAGTGGTTCTGAGAAGGAAGCTCACCACCAGCTTCTCAAGGGGCAATTAGGGAAAGGCAACAAATACTGGGCTTGCCAGTGAGCTAGCCAAGATGCAAACTTTAGTGAAATGTAAGCAACATAAAGCAACTCCTTTATTGACCAATATTTGCCATTATTACACATTCCTTTGGCTGAAATCCAACTCTCAGTGATGAACAATTTATAAAGTCTTAAACTTTATTAATTGGATGAACAATTACTCTATGGCATGAAGGAATGCAAGGAAAAAACCCCCTAGTTTTCTACCAAATCAATCTAAAGTAAACAACAGACTCAAAGTCAATTTCTGTTCAGTTTGTTGGGAACTCCAAACTCACTGAAACATTAATATGTAACCAGAGAATGCTGTCATTGCATGCACCCTACTGTATCAAGTAAGTAAATTTCATTGGCATAGATATTACAACAGAGAAGGAGACCATTCAGTCTTTTGTATCAGTGCAAGCTCTTCAAAAGATATCCACTTGTTCTCATCCCCAGTATATACCAGTAGCATTTCTTCTTTCTCATTTGTCACAAGTGGGCTTACATTAATACTACAATGAAGTTACTGTGAAAATCCAGCACTTGCTCTGGTACACTGAGAGCGAATTTAGCATAGCCAATGCATCTCTGGCATGTCTTTCAGAGTCTGGGAGGAAACCGCAGCACCTAGAGGAAACCCACGCAGACGTGGGGAGAATGTGCAAATTCCACACAGACAGTGACCCGAGGCTGGGGGTGAACCTGGGTCCCTGGCACTGTGAGGCAGCATAGTGAACAACTGTGCCACTGTGCTGCCTCAACTATCAGTGAAAACACCAGACCCAAACACTGGAGGCAGAGGCGGCTACCGGACATGACCACGCATGTGCTGATCAGATGAAGTTTTAACAAGTAATTAGATGCTGTGGAAATGATTGTGTAACATAGCAGTATGAGGAAACCAACCAACTGCTCTAGCCTGTTTTGCCACTCAGTTGGATCATGACTATTCTGTATCTTAACTCCATCTATCTACCTTGGTTCCATACATTTGCCTACTCCCACCAAACAAAAATCTATCAATATCTGTTTTGAAATTTTCAAGTGACTCCCAGCATCAATCAGTTTTTGGTTTAGAAATTTTCAGATTTCCACTAGCTATTGTGCGATGAAGACATGAATAGGCATGTATCTGCAGTGTCGGGGCTGGGAGCTATTTGATTTTTACACATGACTGAACTGGCAAGCCTATACCTAAAGCATAGGGTGTGGCGACTTGCAATGATACCTACATTATTTAAGGAACCATAGAGAGAAGACAAACATTAAGTGATAAATGTGTTTCGAAATTTCAAATATGCAAATGTTCCTTGCAAGCTGGCATCTTTTCCTTGTAGCATAGCTTAAGCTCCAGTTCCTAATCTTAGTTACAACTTTAGATGATGTGCTAAGCAGAAAAGTCACTTCACCACAGGAGTGGGAAGACTAATGGTCCAGTCACATGGATTTCTCTACAGTTACATCATGCTTCAGCATTATTTGAGTCTGGGAGCAGATTGCTTCTTTATGCTGTTCTATAAATTACTGCAGGGAAGAAACAGCAGGAATACAAATCTGTACAAGTAGATAAACCTAAAAAAAATGAAATCACAAGGGAATCCAAATGAACCTTTTTGGATAGTAAGGATTAGCAATGTACATTTTGTACACGGAACAGATGTTACTCAACTGTATAAGTGCAGTGGGGAGCAGCATCGCATTCCCATCTGTCATACACACAGCTGAATTAATATTTCTAAAGCCTACCTGCAGAGAAAAGCTCTGTGGCCACTGCCAGGAATGCATCTGACATGATGCTTTCAGAACTGACCGAGATATTCAGCTGTTTTGCAATGTTCCTGTAGACGTTCGGTCTGATGTACTCCAACTCGTCACCTGGAGACAGAACGAAACAAAATAAAAGAGAAATTCTGCTGTTTGGTGTATTGCTTTCTGATAAGGGGAATGATAGGGATATCTTAAATCACAATTGGGAAACTATCTGTTGGTGGATTTGTAACACTGCTGAGGGTCCATTCAAATTGAAGAGAGGAACAGTAAGTAACAGAATCTCTTTTGTGTGACTGTTACTTTATTGTTCAACATAGAAATCTTTCTTCAATCCAAAATTCTCCATTCCGGGCAATATCTCCATAAATCTCCTTGGTAGTGCCATCACATCTTTTATTACCGCGATCAAAATTACTACAGTTTTTCAAATGCAGGTCTAACTAGTATTTTATATAGTTCTCACAGAACCTACCTACTTTTATATTGTGTGTCATGACTGTAAACTTCTTCATCTTGTCCTGTACATTTAAGTCTAAATCACTCATAGATTGACCATGAAAACCAAAGGTGTCTTGGTTTCTTCACAACTTTGGATACATTTCATCCAAGTCTTATGATTTATTCACTTTCAAAGATGCTAAAACGCTTAATGTTTCCATTTTGTTTCCTCTGTTCAACCCTAGTCATCTCCTTTAAGGACCTATCCAGCTTTTCATCCTTCATCACTGCTGCAATTGTTACTTTCATCAATATTGAGACATTTACTGCTTTTGTATATCCGTCAAACCCCTCTATGGTTGGAAACCGAGAACCAGGAATGTAAAATTACAATTCCTGCCCTTTCAGTGTGTCACTTGTCTGTTTACTTCCACATTTCCAGCAGGTTCTAAGTGACCAATGTCTTTCCTTCCAGACCTCCGAACAAACACTTTCTATGCTATATATTGTGCCATGTAGTGGCTGGGGATCTATGCATAACCACAATTCTTCAGGGAAAATCTATTGGGGAATAAACTGTGACCAAATGGGCCACCTAAAATGGTGATTTACAGAGCACGCTGGAATAATTGGACAAGCAGTGAAACAGCAGACTGCAGCTTAAAAGACAGAGATAAACAGGCTGCAACTCAGACAACTGAATACACAGGAAATAGGCCATCCCAAAGACAATGGACACTTTCTGGTCAAACATACTTGTTTACTTTAACCCCTTATTTGGGAGAGAGGTATGTGACCTATGTGCCTCCAGCACCTACAGGCATGGCCGTTGGGTACACACGGTAAGAAGTCTCACAACACCAGGTTAAAGTCCAACAAGTTTATTTGATAGTAAACCCACAAGCTTTTGGAACGCTGTTCCTTCATCAGGTCACTCACCTAACGAAGGAACAGCGTTTCCGAAAGCTTGTGGGTTTACTATCAAATAAACTTGTTGGACTTCAACCTGGTGTTGTGAGATTTCTTATTGTGTTTACCCCAGTCCAACGCCGGCATCTCCACATTGTTGGGTACACACCCAGAGATCAGTGTGGCAGCACCTGATTGGACTCTTATCAGTCAGGGTGATCAAGTCCTGATCAATTGATTGACAAAAATCAGGAGATCACCCAAAAAGGACACAAAACCAAGGAGGGATAAAAAGCTGCTGCACAACCAAGGTTTTCCCTCTCTCCCTCTGACCCCACGAGCAAGCTACAACACTGGTGACCATCGCCAGAGACGACGAACAAGAGGAGAGCCACTACACCCGAGGAGAGTGCCAGACCAAACCGAAGGACCAGACTACGCAAAGTACTATTGAGATGTGGTGTTTTTAGATTTTCAGAAGGCGTTCGATAAGGTGCCTCACAAAAGGTTGCTGCAAAAGGTTAGGGTGCACGGAATTCGGGGTAAGGTGTTAGCGTGGTTAGAGGATTGGTTGTCCAATAGGAAGCAGAGAGTTGGAATAAATGGGCGCTTTTCTGGTTGGCAGTTGGTGTCTAGTGGTGTGCCGCAGGGATCGGTGCTGGGGCCTCAACTGTTTACCAAATACATAGACGATCTGGAGGAGGGGACCGAGTGTAGGGTAACAAAATTTGCTGATGACACGAAGGTGAGTGGAAAAGCGAATTGCATGGAGGGCGTGGAAAGTCTGCAGAGAGATCTGGATAGGCTGAGTGAGTGGGCGAGGACCTGACAGATGGAGTATAATGTTAGCAAATGTGAGGTTATCCACTTTGGTAGAAATAATAGTAGGAGGGATTATTATTTAAAGGGTGAAAAGCTGCAGCATGCTACAGTGCAGAGGGACCTGGGAGTCCTTGTGTACGAATCACAAAAATGCAGTCTGCAGGTGCAGCAGGTGATCAAGAAGGCAAATGGAATGTTGGCCTTTATTGCGAGGGGGATAGAATATAAAAGTAGGGAGGTCTTGCTGCAACTGTACAGGGTACTGGTGAGGCCACAACTGGAGTACTGTGTGCAGTTTTGGTCCCCTTATTTGCGAAAGGATATCTTCGCCTTGGAGGGAGTACAGAGAAGATTCACCAGGCTGATACCGGAGATGAGGGGGTTAGCTTATGAGGAGAGATTAAATAGACTGGGCCTGTACTCGTCGGAGTTTAGAAGGCTGAGGGGGGATCTTATGGAGACATATAAGATAATGAAGGGGCTAGATAGGATAGAGGTAGAGAGATTCTTCCCGCTTAGAAAGGAAAACAGAACTAGAGGGCACAGTCTCAAAATAAGTCAGGGGGCAGTTTAAAACAGAGTTGAGGAGGAACTTCTTCACTCAAATGGTGGTGAATCTCTGGATTTCTCTGCTCATTGAAGTGGTGGAGGCTACCTCGTTGGATATATTTAAGTCACTGATAGATAGATTTCTGATAGACAAGGGAATTAAGGGTTATGGGGAGAAAGCGGGAAAGTGGAACTGATCCACTTCAGATCAGCCATGATCTTATTGAATGGCCGGGCAGGCTCAAAGGGCCAGATGGCCTACTCCTGCTCCTATTTCTTAGGTTCTTATGTTCTTATGTTCTCATGTTCTTATGTTCTCATGAGATTAGTGTACAGATAAAGGCCAATATCTGCTTGGGTACTTGCCAGTCACACAAAGTTGAGTGAAGGTCACGTATTGGACTTGAACTCTTGTATTTCTATATATAGATAACATTGTTGGTTGGATGGGTGAATATTGATCGTGTGTCTTAAATAAATATTGATTGTACTAACAAGGCACCTACTCACAGTTATTTGTCCACCGTATAAGGATTAAAACAGACTGTGCAGTCAGCACAACAATTGGCAGTCTAGGATCATTTAGATAGCCACATGAACAGACTGGGAATGGAGGGATACAAATAGATGATCGAGTTAGGAACACATGATCAGTGCAGACTTGAGGGCTGAAGGGCCTGTTCCTGTGCGGTCTTGTTCTTTGTTCTTTGAGTATGGAAGAATGAAGGTACAGGGGATCACCGACACCAGAGAGGTACAGCTCCATCTTACACAGCAGCCCCGGGAAGAGATAGAGGGATATGTTTTAATTTTGGGCAGCCAGGACACTTTGCCCAAGATTGTAGGAGACCCCCACCACATACATGGTCCCTGAGACCACCAGCTCCACCAGTTAGGCCAGCTTTTAGCGCTTCATACACTCGAATGAACAGCATCCTGCCACCATGACTGAAGCAGGGGAGTTGTTTGTTGTTGGCCTGAACTTCAACACAGACAAGCAGTCCCCGGAAGAGGTTTTCTCCAAGTACGGGCAGATCTCTGAGGTGAAAGTGATTAAAGACAAAGACATCATGGCGTCTCGCAGTTTCAGCTTCATCACTTTCAAAAATCCAGAGGACGCTAGGGATGTGCTGCAGGCGATGAACACAAATTCCCTTGATGGTCATGCCAAGAAAAGGTCTGGAGGCAGCGGTGGGAATGGTCAAGGCAGTGATAGTGGTGGTTATGGTAACACTGGCTGCAGGAGAGCAGCACAAGGTGGCTATTGGAATTGTGGCACGAGAGGAAGCTACAGTGGCGGAGGCCGGTTTGGTACGGGAGATCAGGACAGCAAATTGGGTGGGTACAAGGGTGAAGGTGGATACTACTACGGTGGTGGTGATGGTTATGGAGGCCGATCATACAGGGACTATGACTGATCAAAGCAAGAGAAACATTTCTGCCAGATTCAGGATCAATCTCCCGCCTTGTACCTAAAATGGCTCCTGGAACCGCAGGAAGCAGTATCTGATGACATTTGGTTTGCCTGTCACATTAAAATGCTAGAAAACCATTTTTACCATGATTAATCTTGTTATCCAGTTGTTGACTTGGTTAACGCATTCTGAGGATTGAACATTTCATTTAAGAAAAATAAGCCATGTGGCTTTTAATGAATTTAATGAATTTTTATGAAGATGTAACGAGTGCGGTTGACAGAAGGGAACCGGTGGATGTGGTGTTTCTAGATTTCCAGAAGGCGTTCGATAAGGTGCCTCACAAAAGGTTGCTGCAAAAGATTAAGGTGCACGGAGAAGGTGATAAAGTGTAAGCGTGGATTGAGGATTGGCTATCTAACAGGAAGCAGGGAGTTGGAATAAATGGGTGCTTTTCCGGTTGGCAGTTGGTGACTAGTGGCATGCCGCAGGGATCGGTGCTGGGGCCTCAACTGTTTACCATATACATAGACGATCTGGAGGAGGGGACCGAGTGTAGGGTAACAAAGTTTGCTGATGACACAAAGATGAGTGGGAAAGCAAATTGCGTGGAGGACGCGGAAAGTCTGCAGAGAGGTTTGGATAGGCGAGGTTCTGGCAGATGGAGTATAACATTGGCAAGTGTGAGGTTATCCACTTTGGAAGGAATAATAGTAAAATGGACTATTATTTAAATGGTGAAAAAGTACAACTTGCTACTGTGCAGAGGGACCTGGGGGTCCTTGTGCATGAATTGCAAAAACTCAGTTTGCAGGCGCAGCAGGTGATCAAGAAGGCAAATGGAATGTTGGCCTTTATCGTGAGGGAGTTAGAATATAAAAGCAGGGAGGTCTTGCTGCAATTGTACAAGGTACTGGTGAGGCCACAACTCAAGTACCGTGTGCAATTTTGATTCCCTTATTTGCGAAAGGATATATTGGCCTTGGAGGGAGTACAAAGAAGGTTCACCAGGTTGATACCAGAGATGAGGGGGTTAGCTTATGAGGAGAGATTGAATAGATTGGGCCTGTACTTGTTGGAGTTTAGAAGGCTGGGGGGAGATCTTATAGAGGCATATAAGGTAATGAAGGGGCTAGACAGGGTAGAGGCAGAGAGATTATTTCCACTTAGAAAGGAAACAAGAACTAGAGGACACAGCCTCAAAATAAGGGGGAGTCAATTTAGAACAGAGTTGAGGAGGAACTTCTTCTCTCAGAGGGTAGTGAATCTTTGGAATTCTCTGATCATTGAAGCAGTGGAGGCTACCTCGTTAAATATGTTTAAGTCACAGGTAGATAGGTTTTTGATAAATAAGGAATTAAGGGTTATGGGGAGCAGGCGGGTAGGTGGAACTGAACCACTATCAGATCAGCCATGATCTTATTGAGTGGCGGGACAGGCTCGAGGGGCTAGATGGCCTACTCCTGCTCCTATTTCTTATGTTCTTAGACGTCTTCACTTGGAAAATTGGCATTGAACGCCTGTCGTGGGATTGAGACTGCAAGTTGAATATTGCCAGCAATGTAACTAGTTACTTTTGAGTTATTTTCCTTGTCACCAAAAAGTAATGAAAGATCTTCCAACACAGCAGCCTCTTCCTGTAACTTATTACAAGACTCTTAGAAAACAAACTGATGGTCTTTTGTTTTAAAACTCATTTCTTGAAAACTGTGTATTGATTTTTAAAAATCAAATGTCATTTGTTATACTTTCATCAGCTGGCATGTTCCTTTGAACAGAATGTTGCCACTTGGGAGTCAAATCTTTTGCCAGTGGATTATCTGAATTTAATGCAGCTTCAGAAAAAAAAACAGGGGCGGAGGGCATGGACAGTTTAAATCCATGTATATACATCAAATATTCGATGTGAAAACAGCAGAAATTACATTGACCTGCTCAGGACAATGATGGATGATGACAAAGATGCAATCTAGGATCTACTCATTGCACTCATCATCAGGGTAAACATGGAGGACAACTCAAGCAAGATGAACTTTTTGTTGCCCGGCTATTTGTGGTTTGACACAATGACAAAACTTGGGATCTGCCCTTGAATCATGGTCCCCTCTAATTTGTTAGCAGGATGTTTACAGAGAACCTACCAGATTGCTATCTGCATTAATAGGCAATAATAGACAGTTGAAAATCTTAATATCGGAATGTAACCTGGACTCGCGAATACTTATTGCAATGGTTTGTTGTTTGAATGTCTTGGTTTGTAATTAGATTATTGTATTAATGGTGTTTAGAATATGTGGTTGTTTGTATTTGTAGAGGGCTATTTTCTGTAGCTTCTGGAATGTATTATTGTAATGTATTAATGCCTGGGCCTTGCTTGAGTGTTGAGTGACTAGGAAATTCCTGACAGATACTCGTCCTGAGTTTGTGATCCATCACATTTCACGTTCAGGATCAAAGGGGAGACTGTGGCCAAATGGACCACCTAAAATGGTGATTTACAAAGCATGCTGGAATAATTGGACAAGCACCGAAACAGCAGGCTGCAGCTTAAAAGACAGAGATAAACAGGCTGCAACTCAGATGACCGAATACACAGGAAATAGGCCATCCCAAAGACAATGGACACTTTCTGGTCAAACATACTTGTTTACCTTAACCCCTCATTTGGAGGGAGGTATGTCACCTATGTACCTCCAGTCCTACAGGCATGGCTGTTGGGTACACACCCAGAGATCAGTGTGGCAGCACCTGATTGGACTCTTATCAGTCAGGGTTATCAAGGCATTTGACAAAGTCCCTCATGGTAGGTTGGTTGAAAAGATTAAGGCTCATGGAATACAAGGCCAGGTATCTAGATGGGTTGAGAACTGGCTTGGTAAGAGGATACAGAGAGTAGTAGTGGAAGGGTCCTTTTCTAGCTGGAGGTCTGTCACTAGCGGTGTGCCGCAGGGCTCAGTAGTGGGACGTCTTCTTTTTGTAGTATATATAAATGACTTGGAAGAGAGAGTAAGTGGTGTGATCAGCAAATTTGCAGAAGACACTAAGTTGGCTGGACTGGCGGGCAGTGAGGAGCAGTGTCTGGCAATACAACGGGATATAGATAGGCTGGTATATTGGGCAGATATATGGCAAATGGAGTTTAATCCTGATAAATGTGACGTGATGCATTTTGGCCGGAATAATGTAGGGGGGAGTTATATGATAAAGGGTAAACCTATAATGAGTATAGAAACACAGCGGGACCTGGGGGTGCAAGTGCACAAGTCTTTGAAGGTGGCAGTACAAGTGGAGAAGGTTGTGAAGAAAGCTTATGGTATGTTAGCCTTTATAGGAAGGGATATAGAGTATAAGAGCTAGAGTCTAATGTTGCAGTTGTATAGAATGTTGGTTAGGCTGCATTTGGAGTACAGCGTCCAGTTCTGGTCGCCTTACTACCGGAAAGATGTGGAGACCCTGGAGAGAGTGCAGAGGAGGTTTACCAGGATGTTGCCTGGTATGGAAGGACTGGGTTATGAGGAAAGATTGAGAAAATTGGGGCTGTTTTCCCTTGAAAGATGGCGACTGAGGGGAGATCTAATAGAGGTATATAAGATAATGAAGGGAATAGATTAACAGTGGTAAGCTATTTCCTATGTTAGAAACGCACAGTACGAGGGGCCACGGGCTTAGGGTGAGGGGGGAGAGGTATAACACAGATATTAGAGGGAGGATTTTCACACAGAGGGTAGTGGGGGTATGGAATGCTCTGCCAAGCAAGGTGGTGGAGGCAGGCACACTGGAGTTGTTTAAGAGTTACTGAGACAGGCACATGAGTGGGTTGGAGGTGGAAGGATATAGGAGATTGTTTTAAATAAGGTTCATTAGCATTGGGACGTCCCTGGTAATGTATAAGGATGTGGAATGATACGAATGTTTTTCTCTTTTAATTCACAGGTTTTAAGTCGGTCTGCCTTGTTGTTCAACGAGGCGCATACACGCGATGGGACGTACTAGGGCTGCTCTTGGATGTTTGAGAATAGCCTAGTTCTTCATGTCGTTAGTGAACGCTTAAACTGGATCAGATGCTGGGCAACACCTTGGGCAACAGCTCAGTAACTATCACTGTTTGCTGTGCAGACACACTCCCACAGCCAGTGTCTGTGGGAGTTTGCGCATTCTCCCCATGCTTGTGTGGGTTTTCTCCAGGTGCTCCAGTTTCCTCCCACACCCCAAAGGTGTGCTATTAGACTGACTGGAGGTAATAAATTGTCCCTAAATTAGTTTTCCCTCAATGTGGAATGCCATAAGCATAGATAAGAGTCATGGGTGGAGGGGGAACTGGTAATGTTAAAATGGCGGCACGGGGTCGTTGGGCCGAAGGGCCTGTTTCCCAGGCTGTTTTTGTTCTTTGTTCTTTTTTTGTTCTTTGATTGATTGACAAGAATCAGGATTGACAGAACCAGAGTGCCTGACCAGACCAAAGGACCAGACTACGCAGAGGACCACTGAGACCAGTGCACACATAAAGGCCAATATCTGCTTGGGTACTTGCCAGTCACACAAAGTTAAGTCAAGGTCTTGCATTGGACTTGAACTCTCGTATTTCTGTAAAGATAACTTATTGTTGGTTGGGTGGGTGATTATTGATTCTACTCACAAGAAGTTTATTCGCAGTTATTTGTCGACCGTCCAAAAATTAAAACAGACTGTGCGGCAGGCACAACAAAACCATTACAAAAACGCTCCCATTCTTCACTAAAGATTATCCTTGGGCAACATGTGGAGCTCCAGCAAACCGACTGAGAATGATCTTGGACTGAAGGAGGAGGCACATGGGCTGTGAAGAAATAAGATTAAATATGCTGTAACAGAACATAATAGATTTATTTTACTTTGTCCACTTATCACAGGTGAATCCTGATTTGGAAACGTATTGGATCCATGTCCTTGCTGATGGCTGCAGGTTAGCTCTGCTATGGAAATATGGTGGTACATATCTGGATATTGAAGTTATCTCAATGAAGCCTTTGTCATTTGATAATTTTACTGTTTTGCGACAGGATTCCGATTTCAGTAATGATGTAATGGGATTTCATCTCAAACATCATCAGTTTTTGTTGGACTGCATGAAAGATTTTGCAGCCAACTACATTGGGTACATTTGGGGTCATCAAGGTCCTACACTGATAACCCGTGTAATAAAGCGATGGTGCAAGCTGAATAACACAGACAAGTTCACTACAAAAGAATGCAATGGGATCTCTTTCTGGATCTCAAGGTGGTTCTATCCAATCCCTTATCAAAGCTTGGAACTTTACTCTGATCCCAAGAAAAAGGAGGATATAGAGAGTATCTTCTCAGGTACATATGGAGGACATGTCTGGAACTATATCCAAAACATCCAAAATGGACTTCCAAAAAGGAGGTCCAATTTGGGACAGAATCTGGAAGTTCCACCATTACAACTTGATGAGACACAATAAACTCTCAGCACTTGAGAGCACAACTGGGTTCTGCTGTAAATGCTCCAAATCTGCACTGACATTGCATTGTCTTCCATGAGGAGCATTTCAAATTCCCAATAACACAGTGTTGGAGTTCTCTGTGATAACGTTCGTATGAATTATATCTTCGGCTGTCAGGCTTTAAGGCATTATTTTGGGGTTCCAATTGTAATCATGTTATTTTGCACATTATTAATTTTACATGGGAAAATATGATAGATTCTAAAACTCGTAGCTAAAAGTAGAAAAAATTTTTAAATGCATATTCTGTTCAGTTTCTGAGTGCAAAGCTCATGCAAAAAGTGTGTAAATATAAGAATTAATTATCAATGCAAATTGGGAAATAAACAAATGTTTGTTTGTGTATAATCGCATTGAACATAAAATCAATTCATTGACAATGGTACCTCTTTTTCTTACAATTAGGATATTCTCCAAGATCCTGGTTGAGGCTCTTTAATCCAGGTTGAGAACACTTCAGCACGGGCATTCAGGCTCTAATCTTTGGGTAAGCACACTCTTCCAGCTAAAGGATGTGCCTGAAGTCCTTTGAAATGGCAGTGCTGCAGCCTCAGAGCTTTTCAAGCAGCAGTGTCTGTGCTCACTACTGCATGAATTCTGGGTGTGTCTTGTTGAGGGGAGGATGGGGGGAGCAGTGTTGCTGGCAGTTGGGGGGGGGTGGGTGTGGTGGTGGGGGATGGGGGCAGTATTGCTGAGGGAATTGTGGGTAGGGAATGGAGGGAGGCTGTTGCTGGGGGGCCTGTGTGAGGGGAATGGGCAGCAGAGGCAGTGCGTGTTGCTCAGCTACGGGCAAGCAGCATTTCTTCACCTCTCCATGTATTTCTCCCCTTCTCCAAATTCCAAACCGCCCTTCAGATTGATGAGATGGCTTTTGTGATGAAACCGTCTGCTCTTGCTGTTCTTTTGGTTGTTGCTGGAGCTGAGGAGGAGGAGCAGGAGGAAGAATTGAGAGTGCAGGGGGCCCAGGCCTTACCATTCACAGGAGGACAGGGAGATGGCCATTGGAGGCAGGAGCTGGACGCCATTCGCCCAGGAGAAGGAGGCAGTGGAGACCCTGGCAGTTCCATATATGAGTGCCGTTTGATCAAATGTCAGACACCATGTGCCGCCGATGGCACCAAAAGGAGACAATGCAACACCTGTACCACTTGTTGCAGGACCTCGGGGCAGGGGTGGGGGGGGCACCCACTCTCAGTGGTTGTCAAATTGATGGCCGCTTTAGATTTTTATGCCACTGGCTCCTTCCAGACCCCCAGCGGAGATGTGTGTAGCATTTCCCAGTTAGCTGTCCATGCCTGTGTTAGGAGGTCATGGAGGTCTTGTATGCCCAGGCTGGCCAGTATATCAAATTTGACCTGGACCAGACCCAGCAGGAAGCCCTGCTGCAGAATTCATGGCCATTGCGTGGGTGCCTAACATGCAGGGGGCTAGGGACTACACCCAGGTTGCCCTCAAGACCCAACTTCAGAATCCATGAAGATTCATCAATAGAAGGTGCTCCACTCCCGACACGTGGAATTGGTTGTATGTCTGCACCAGACACCCCGACAGCTTGCTTGACAGTTTTATACTCCGGAGCTCAAACATATCTGAGACCTTTGAGGAGGAGCCCAAGGTGCAGGGATGGCTCATGGGTGACATGGGCTACCCGCTTCGGACTTGGCTGATGATGCCTGTGTGGAGGCCTGAGACTGAGGCAGAGACCCGATATAATGAGGCCTACCTTGCCACCCCCTGAATGTGGAGAGGTACATAGGGCTCCTGAAAATGCCGTTCAGGTGCTTGGACCAATCTGATGGGGCCCTCCAATATAGACCCCTGATTTCTTCCCACATTGTGGTGGTGTGCTGCGCCCTTCGCAACCTGGGGTACCAGAGAGAGGACCTATTGGAGGAGAAAGGGGACGTGGAGGCCAACCTGCCGGGCATCACTGGGGTGGAGGCCCCCAGCAGGAGGAAGAGGAAGAAGGAGAAAGGGGAGGAGGACCACGCCGAGCAACGCCATCCACTCACTGGAGGATTGCAGCTCGAATGAGGCATGCGAGGGTGGCGAGGGAGACTCTGAGCACATACGAACATAAGAACGTAAGACATAGGAGCAGGAGTAGGCCATCCAGCCCTTCGAGCCTGCCCCGCCATTCAATAAGATCATGGCTGATCTGTCGTGGCTCAGTTCCACATTCCCGCTCTCTCCCCATAACCCTTAATCCCCTCTCCTATCAAAAACCCATCAACCCGCGTCTTAAAAATATTTAGCGAGGCAGCCTCCACCACCTCAACGGGCAGAGAATTCCAGAGATTCACCACCCTTTGAGTGAAGAAGTTCCTCCTCAACTCCGTTCTAAACTGCCCCCCCTTTATCTTGAGGCTGTGCCCCCTAGTCCTACTGCCCTTTCTGAGCGGGAAGAGTCTCTCCACCTCTATCCTATCCATCCCATTCATCATCTTATATGTCTCAATGAGATCTCCCCTCATTCTTCTAAACTCTAACGAGTACAAGCCTAGTTTATTCAGCCTCTCCTCATAGTTCAACCCCCTCAACTCCGGTATCAGCCTAGTAAACCTCCTCTGCACTCCCTCCAAGGCCAAAATATCCTTGCGTAAGTACGGCGACCAAAACTGCACACAGTACTCCAGCTGCGGCCTCACCAGTGCCCTGTACAGTTGCAGCAAGACCTCCCTACTTTTATATTCAATCCCCCTCGCTATGAAGGCCAGCATCCCATTAGCTTTCCTGACCACCTGCTGCACCTGCAGGCTGGGTTTTTGCGACTCACGCACAAGGACCCCGAGCACCAGGCGATTTGTTTACTGTGTTTTTGCACGCGGGTTTCATTCAACATCCCCCCTCACCCCAAAGTCCTCTATCTCTTGCAATGTTGTAACGCCAGAGTGGTTGGCCAGGTACGCTGTTTCTTTGGCAGGGAGGAGGGTGATGCCGATTTGCGAAGCACCATTATGATGAGCCCTGGTGCAAACTAGTCTGATTCCTACCTGAGCTCTGCATGCACACTGGCACCTGAGCCCACGTCTGTGAAGTGGGTAAGGGATCTGTAAACCCCTATACAGGGCCCCAAGGCGAGTAGGCGAGGGGAGGGGAGTGAATCGATCGTGGGTTCTGGGGAAGAAGTGGCTTCATTTTATCAATGACAGAGCATTGAGGGGCCTCCCCAACTTGGCATCAATGTGAAGCATGCCTCTGGTAACCAGCAGGGTAACAGCATTCCCATTGTGGTGGGTAAGTTGTTGGAAGGTATTCTGAGAGACAGGATCTCTCAGAGAGAGACAGGACAGGACCATTCAGAGATGCAAGGACTGATTAGGGATAGTCAGCATGGCTTTGTGAGTGGAAAATCATTTGTCACAAATTTGATTGAGTTTCTTGAAGGGGTAATGAAGAAGGTAGATGAGGGCAGTGCAGTTGATGTTGTCTATATGGACTTTAGTTAGGCCTTTGACAAGGTACCACATGATAGGTTGTTGCATAAGGTTAAATCTCTCTGGATCCAGGGTGAGGTATCTAAATGGATACAAAATTGGCTTCTTGACAGAAGCCAGAGGGTGGTTGTAGAGAGTTGTTTTTCAAACTGGAGGCCTGTGACTAGCAGTGTGCCTCAGGGATCAGTGCTGGGTTCACTATTATTTGTCATTTATATTAATGATTTGGATGAGAATATAGGGGGCATGGTTCGTAAGTTTGCAGATGACACCAAGATTGGTGACATAGTGGACAGTGAAGAAAGTTATCTCAGATTGCAATGAGATCTTGATCAATTGGGCCAGTAGGCTCATGAATGGCAGATGGAATTTAGTTTAGAAAAACGCAAGGTGATACATTTTGGTTGATTGAACCAGGGCAGGACTTTCTCAGTTAATAGTAGAGTGTTTGGGAGAGTTACAGAACAAAGAGATCTAGGGGTACATGTTCATAGCTCCTTGAAAGTGGAGTCACAGGTGGACAGAGTGGTGAAGGAGGCATTCAGCATGCTTGGTTTCATCAGTCAGAACACTGAATACAGGCTGAATAAAGGCCACACTTGGAATACTGTGTGCAGTTCTGGTCACTCTATTACAGAAAGGTTATTATTAAACTAGAAATAGAGCAGTAAAGATTTACTGGGATGCTACTGGAACTTGATGGTTTGAGTTATAAGGAGAGGCTGGATAGACTGGGACTTTTTTCTCTGGCGCACAGGAGGCTGAGAGGTGCCTTTATAGAGGTCTATAAAATAATGAGGGGCAGAGACAAGGTAGATAGTCAATATCTTTTCCCAAAGGTAGGGGAGTTTAAAATTAAAGGGCATAGGTTTAAGGTGAGAAAGGAGGGATACGAAGTGTCCAGAGGGGCAATTCTTTCACACAGAGGGTGGTGAGTGTCAGGAACAAGACACCAAAGGTAGTAGTACAGGTGGGTACAATTTTGTCTTTTAAGGCATTTACACAGTTACATGGACAAGATGGGTATAGAGGGATATGAGCCAAATGCGAGCAAATGGGATTACATTAGGGGTTTAAAAAGAAGGGCGGCATGGAAAAGTTGGGCCAAAGGGCCTGTTTCCATGCTGTAAACCTCTGTTCCAGGCAAATCTGAGACAAACTAGTCCCAGATGGGTGATGAGAAAACATTTATTGTTTACAATAAAAGTGTCTAAATACTAACTGCTAACATAAAACCATGTGAACAGAAAACTTCAAGGCACTTAAAAATCTACTTATCTTACTTATCTAGTGCTAGGAGCTATGAACATGTACCCCTAGATCTCTTTGTTCTGTAACTCTCCTGAACACTCTACTATTAACTGAGTAAGTCCTGCACTGGTTCAATTTTATTTAGAACAATGTCAGCAAGTGTGAGGTTATCCACTTTGGCAGGAACAATAATAGGAGGGATTACTATTTAAAGGGCGAAAAGCTGCAGCATGCTACGGTGCAGAGGGGCCTGGGGGTCCTTGTGCATGAGTCGCAAAAACCCAGTCTGCAGGTGCAGCAGGTGATCAAGAAGGCGAATGGGATGCTGGCCTTTATAGCAAGGGGGATAGAGTATAAAAGCAGGGAGGTCTTGCTGCAACTGTACAGGGCACTGGTGAGGCCGCAGCTGGAGTACTGTGTGCAGTTTTGGTCGCCACACTTGTGCAAGGATATTTTGGCCTTGGAGGGAGTGCAGAGGAGGTTCATTAGGCTGAAACCGGAGATGAGGGGTTTGGACTATGAAGAGAGACTAAATAGATTGGGTCTGTACTCGTTGGAGTTTAGAAGGATAAGGGGGGATCTTATAGAGACATATAAGATAATGAAGGGGATGGATAGGGTAGAGGTAGAGGGATTCTTCCCACTCAGAAAGGACAGCAGGACTAGAGGGCACAGCCTGAAGATAAGTGGGGGGGGGGCGCAGTTTAGAACAGAGTTGAGGAGGAACTTCTTCACTCAAAGGGTGGTGAATCTCTGGAATTCTCTGCCCGTTGAAGTGGTGGAGGCTACCTCGTTGAATATATTTAAGTCATGGGTAGATAGGTTTTTGGTAGGCAAGGGAATTAAGGGTTATGGGGAGAAAGCAGGAAAGTGGAACTGAGCCACTTCAGATCAGCCATGATCTTATTGAATGATAGGGCAGGCTCGAAGGGCGAGATGCCCTACTCCTGCTCCTACTACTTATGTTCTTAACCCTTCACCTGTGCCCAAGACCACAAGGAACTACAAAAGGTTGTGAATGTAGCCCAATCCATCATGCAAACCAGCCTCCCATCATTGACTCTGTCTATGCTTCCCACTGCCTCGGCAAAGCAGCCAGTATAATTAAGGGCACCATGCACCCCGGACATTCTCTCTTTTACCATCTTCCTTTGGGAAAAAGATACAAAAGTCTGAGGTCACGTACCAATTGACTCAAGAACAGCTTCTTCCCTGCTGCTGTCAGACCTTTGAATGGATTTATTTTGCATTAAGTTAATCTTTCTCTGTACCCTAGCTATGACTGTAACACAACATTCTGCACTCTCTCATTCCTTCTCTCTGAATGGTATGTTTTGTCTGTATGGCGCACAAGAAACAATACTTTTCACTGTATGTTAATACATGTGACAATAATAAACCAAATCAAATGTCTCAGTGCAATTACAACTTCCTAACCTTCCACGGCATTGGTGTCTCCCCAGAATATAGATCGGAGGTGGATGGGACCAGCTGCCTACCGCGTGTGATGCGCTTGGCGAGTGTTCTCTAGAGGGCCAGTACCTTGAAGGACCTGGCCAGCTTCCAATGTCTTGGATCCATGATGCCCTCTTCACCCCGCTGCCCCTGAAATGCCCAGTGTCAGGAATGGGGGAGACAGAAGTGTAGCCACAGCCACAGTCTACTGGCTGGAAGGCCCAGTATGCGCTCGAGTCCTTCCTCCTCCCTTGGGGTTCCTATGGGCCACTGGGTGACTCCACGGGAGGGCAGTACTTCTGCAGTGAGCTCCAGAATCTCTCTGACATCACCTGGACCTGCCAGTCCTGGAGGATTACCTGTGTTCTACCCATGATGGTTGAGCCCTCTGTGATGGCTCCTGAGTTAGGAGCCACATGTCAATGGCCGCAGCAAGTGCCCTCTGAGACTGTGTCCTGCTCCGCAGCCTCTCAGTCATGGCCCTCTGTGACTGGGCCACATTCTCAAGGGCTGCTGCCATAGCCCGCTGTGTCTCAGCACTGTCATTCTGGGTCTTGTGCAAGCTCTTGAGCCTCTTAACTGTGGCCCTCTGTAACTGGGCCACATTCTCAAGAGCTGCTGCCGTAGCCCGCTGTGTCTCAGAAGTGTCCCACTGGCCTCGTGCAAGCTCTCGGGCCTCTCAGCCATGGGCTGCAGAATCTGGAGAAGCCTGCTGATTCCCTCAGCTGTGGAAGGCTGTGACTCAGCTGTCGCCTTCTGGGACTCCGCTGTGGCCTGATATGACCCCTGGCCATTGCTTGGAGCCTGCCACTCATGGTGAGGATTCCCTGCCCCAGGCTTTCCACCACTGCAGACACCACCCTTGCAGTGTTGGCCTGGGAATCATGGAAGACAGGCATTAGCTGGTCGGCCTGGAAGATTTGGGACTCCTCCCAACAGCCTCGCATTCGGTCCAGTGTGACTGTCAGCCCTGCCTGCATTCCCTGTCTCAGGTTCTGTATCTCCAGCAGCTGAGGGAGATGTGATCACAGAGGCAGAGCATGTAGCCTGGGGTCAGCCTCTGGCTGGCTCCCACGTGTCACATGCCGTGGACGTCCCCTCCTTCGCCTGATGTACCTTATCAGATATGTTGTGCTCACCAGAGAATGACCCAGAAGCCTCACCACTAACAACCCACCGATGTGAGAATATCTGGGACGGTGAGTTGTGAGGCGGAAGCTGAAGCCAAAAAGGTGCCACCCTCGGAGGTCTCTTCACCTGCTTCCTCAGAGGAACCTTTGGAGCTGTCAGTCTCAGGATGGGCGGGAGCTGCAGTCGGGGCCACAATTCCAGATGGCCCTACTGTGTCTGGATCTGCTCCTGCAGCACAGGACACAAGGTTAACAGCAAGGGAGGGAGAGGAATTTTGGATGCCAGAAAGTTGCTTGACATTTCTCCATTGAACATAGAACAAAGCGCAAAGAAAATTTCATGACATGAAAAGTCCTTCAGCTCTCCAAGTCTGCAGCAACCATGTTGTTCATCTGAATTTAACCCCCTACCCTTTCGGAAACCATTTGCCTCTATTTCCATCCCATTCATGTATTTGTCAAGACGCCCCTTAAAAGTCACTATTGTACCTTGTTCCACAATCTCCCCCGGCAGCGAGTCCCAGGCATCCATCGCCCTCTGTGTAAATAAACATGCCTTGTACATCTCTTTTTAATCTTGCCCCTCGCACTATGCCCCCTAGTAACTGACTGAAATTGTGGAGGATTGACAGGTGCCCATTTCTGGATTCCAGCCTGACCATGCTGTCATTGACAGCTCAGATGTCCTTCTTCAGCGCCCACCCCTCAAAGGGGATGAGGAGCTGGAGGTCAGGGTCACCACCTCCATCTTCCCCTCTTGTGAGTGTTGTGGACATTCTTCTCTTGTAGGGGCAGAAAGAGCCATGAAAGAAATTATGGTGTGGCTTGTGCAGATGGTGGCCCTCAGAGGGCAAGCACAGTGATACTCTTGGAAAGGGGAGGAAGGAGGTGCTTGGGGGGGGTCAGAGGCTGGCAGCATGCAGGATAAAGTCTGACAACACCAGGTTTTAGTCCAACCGATTTATTTGATAGTAAACGCACAAGCTTTCGGGTTAGTCCCTTCGTCAGGTGAATGGAGAGTTCTGGCCTCAGACACCTGACGAAGGGACTAACCCGAAAGCTTGTGTGTTTACTATCAAAAAAAACGGTTGGACTAAAACCTGGTGTTGTCAGACTTTTTACTGTGTTTACCCCAGTCCAACGCCGGCACATCCACAGCATGCAGGATGACAGCATTTGGAGGTGATTTGGGGGAAGATACTAAATGAGATTAAGCACTCACACTTGCGATGAGGTAATTGATCTTTATGGGACACTGCTTTGCTGTTGTGGGGGCCAGTGCCCTGGCACTGACTGAGGCGGCTACTGCCTCCCAGGTCACAATGCCATCATTTCACCTGGGTTTGCGTCCTGCTGGGGGAAGAGGGTGCCCTGCCTTGCCTCTGCGCATCCGGCAATTTGCTGAGGTCACCCTCAGTGAATCTGGGAGCTGACTTCTTTGCGATTTTTTTCTTGCGCTACCTGCCTGCCTGTCCATCCTTGGGGTTTTTGTGGAGCTGTCCCTTGTTAGAACAGATCAGCTGCACAGAGTTTGGCGGAGCATTCCAGCAAGTTAAATACAGTTTGTTTGTTACATTGAGGGGAAGGTAAGTGGGCACTTGCCGGTGTGCTGATGGGGAGATTGGGGGATCTGTGCCTGTATGATGATCGGGGACAGGGGAGAGAGAGGGAGGTGTCATACAGCCGTCAGAGTCAGGGACGATGGGGGCCTTATGCAGTTGGGTCTGCAGTGGAGGGGAAGGGGGTGCTGCTGCTACTCTGCCTGTGATCGATGGGTGGGGGGGAGAGGGGGGTGACTGACACTCTGCCTGGATCTGTCTGGATGGTGGTGAGGCTGGGGGAGAAAGGGTTAGTAATGTTGAGGGGGGATCCAATGTCTTTGGGGGCCGGGGGGATGTGGCAGGGGTGTAGCATTTTGCTTTGCGCATGCACAATTGGAGGCTCCAATCAGAGCTGCAGGGTTTCGGGTGCGTTAAGCCCCACCCACAGGCTTCTGCAGCAAGAATCAGACTTGCTCAAAATCTTCCAGGCAGAGTGAGAATGGAGGTGGAGGGGGGAGGGGCAAGGCTAAAAACTATCCCAAAAAACAGATCTGAAACTCTCCTGGTTTCGAGTCTGCCCAGTACTCTGACAGAAATAGTAAAATAGCGCCCAGAGATGTCTACTAAAACACCAGCAGTAATTGACTCTATCCTGACCATAGAGAAAGGTAATATACTTCAAAGAGGTTAAAATTGATAAGGATGGGGGTTTGGATAAACTGTCTTAAAGTTGAAAACAAGACCAGGTGAGATGCATCCAAGACACTGAACAAAGTGAGTGGAAACTGTGGAAGCACTGGTCATAATTTTTCAGTCATCCTTAATGGCACGGATCTGCCTAATTACAGCAGGAACAAAAATTTAACAAGGAAAGATGATATGATCTGCCCAGCAACAGGTAAACATCTGCAAAGCGACAGCAGCAGCCAGCATTCAAAGGGGTTGATAAGGTGCGAACTTTCTGAGTAACAAGATGAACAGAATCAGGTGTAAATAGCTTTCATCAAGAAACAGCTTAGCTAGATAACTAAACAATCTATGGAGGTGTAAAAATGCTAATTTTGAGAATCATGGAATGCAAGAGGTGCAGACAGCCTAAATAATAGAGGGGGAAATCCCAGTGGAATGAGGGTATAGTTGCCAGCAGCTACAAAAGCAGGTAGGCTAGCTTAACATCTTACAGCTGACAAGCTAGTTTAAAACCTAACAGCTAAGAAGATAAAAGTTGAAGAGGCCATTTTTACAGCTGAGTCTGAGAGGCCATATTAACAGCTAATAAGTCTTAGAGCCAAGAGAATGCAGGAACCTTGGCAAAGGCAGTTTAAATATCTTCACTGGGCCATGAAAAGATGTTTCCCACATTGGATCACCATTGTATTGTATGGTAACTATAAGCTGGATCGAACTTACATATTTATTTAATTTGGAGGTTGTTTGGGAGTGGAAAAGTCTTAAGGAATCATAGAATCCCTACCGTGCAAAACGAGGCCATTCAGCTCATCCAGCCTGCACAGATAATATCGGCGTGGTTCATGACACTTAGATTCAGGGATGGTTAGTGAGAATAGGAGAAATTTAAACGTTATAGCCTTGTTCAATAAAAGGTGTGTAGCAACTATAAACCAGTCAGATTAACTTTGGTGGTGGGAAACATTTCAAAACGATAACTTGTTATAAAATTAATAAGAACATAAGAACATAAGAAATAGGAGCAGGAGTAGGCCATCTAGCCCTTCGAGCCTGCCCCGCCATTCAATAAGATCATGGCTGATCTGTCGTGGCTCAGTTCCACATTCCCGCCCTCTCCCCATAACCCTTAATCCCCTCGCTTATCAAAAACCCATTAACCCGCATCTTAAAAATATTTAGCGAGGCAGCCTCCACCACTTCAACGGGCAGAGAATTCCAGAGAATAGTCAGATGGACAAATGTGGGATCATTAAGGGAAGTCAGCATGGATTGTTAAAGAGAGAATCATGTTTGCTTACTGTCCTGGAGTTTTTTTGAACAGACAACAGAGTGTTGATGAGGGTAATGCTGTTGATCTGGTGTGGATTTCCAAAAGGCATTTGTTACAGTGTCACATAACAGACTTGTCAGCAAAATGAGAGTACATAGAACAAGAGAGAAAGTGGCAACATTGATTGAAACTTGGCTGAGTGACAGGATCAGTTAAGTAGTGGTTAATGGATAATTTTTGGGCTGGAAGAAAGGTTGTAATTGAGTTCCCCATGAGTCAGTGTTGGACTCATATTTTTCTTAATATAGATTAATGACCTAGACCTTCATGTACAGGGCATTATTTCAAAGTTTGCACCTGATATGAAACTTGGAAGCACTGTGAACTGTGAGGATAGTGTAGAAACTCAAAAGATACAGACACGTTGTGGTATGGGTACACAGGTGACAGATGAAGTTCAATGTGGAGAAATATGAAGAGATTCATTTTGGTAGGAAGGACATGGAGAGAAACTATAAAATAAAGGTCACAATTCTAAATGGGATGCAAGGAACAAGGGGACCCAAATGTAAATGTGCATAAATCATTAAAGGTGGCAGTGAGATTGGTTAATAAAATATACGCCATTCTATGCTTTATTAATGGGCAAAGAAATGCAAGATTAAGGAGATTATGTCAAACTTGTATATTACAATTGTTCAGCTACATCTGGAGTAATGCATCCACTTCCAAATCGTAGAATACTGGGTGTATAATTGAAGATGCATAGTGAGGAAATTCTGTTGCACAGGTCCTATGTTGGAATTACTCAGGAAGGTTAAACTTATGATAGGAAATTCCACTGTCCCTTTGGAACTTCCGCAAGCATAGAAACTGGATTATTCCTTCGCACTTAGCTGCATAGTTATTTAGGACATGTTAGACTGATTAAAACCTAGTGTAACATCCAGGTAACTTCACAATTGACCTTTCAATCGCACCAAATGACCACCCTTCCCATACCTGACTATCCCACCCTGTGTAACTCACTGGGAAAAGGGAGAATCTGGAGTCCCTCTTATCTTAACATAGGTTTAGTCACACAGTGAAGAGAACTTCCCTCACCCTACCCTCCCTGCCATGCACTGGTGGAACCCAGTTCTTATTTGTACTTAAAAATAATGCCCTAACCTTTCCTCAGTTATTAGTATGTGTTCTCATTTACAACTACAGCATACATTTCATTGTGACACTATTGCAATATTAATACCCCAACCTTCCAACCGACCCAGTTACTTTCCCCG
The DNA here is from genome assembly GCF_965287045.1 of Carcharhinus amblyrhynchos. Classification (NCBI taxonomy): domain Eukaryota; kingdom Metazoa; phylum Chordata; class Chondrichthyes; order Carcharhiniformes; family Carcharhinidae; genus Carcharhinus; species Carcharhinus amblyrhynchos. The sequence continues at coordinate 71,484,961 of NC_137326.1, forward strand.
AAGGCCACCCGACTATTCCTAATCTGACCCAACTACTGTCTTAATCACTTACCCACCTATCCACCTCACCCACCAACATACTCTAGCTTGCTCACCCACTCACCCACTGACACACTCTAGCTAGCTCACCCATTCTCCCACCTACACACCCCAGACATCTCACTCATTCACCTGCTCACCCACCTCCCCACTTGCTCATTCAACCACTTAATCATCCATTTACCAACATTGAAAAAGCTTGGGGTTGGGGGTAGTGTATTGAGATGGATAGAAAACTTGGTTGACACACAGGTAACAAAGAGTAGGAATAAATTAGTCTTGTTCCAAATGGCAGGCAGTGATTAGTGGGGTACTGCAGGGATCAGTGCTGGGACCCCAGCTATTCACTATATATACACATGATTTAAATGAGGGAACTAAATGGGATGTCTCCAAATTTGCAGATGACACAAGCTAGGTGAGAAGGTGAGCTGTAAGGAGCATGCAGAGATGCTTCGGTGCCATTTGGACAAGTTGAGTGGATGGGCAAATGAATGGCAGATGCAGTATTATTTGGTTAAATGTGAGGTTATCCATTTTGGTAGCAAAAGCGCAAAGGCAAATTACTATCCGAGTGACCATAAATTAGGAGAGACCTGGGTGTCCTCATACACCAGCCACTGAAAGTAAGCATACAGGGGCAGCAGGCAGTAAAAAAGGCAAATAATATGATGGCCTTCATAGCAAGAGGATTCCAGTACAGTGACAAAGATGGCTTGTTGCAATTATACAGGGCCTTGATGAGGCCACACCTGGAATATTGTGTGCAGTTTTGATCTCCTTCTCTCCTTAAGAAGGATGTTCTTATTCTGGAGGTAGTCCAGTCTGATTTCTGAAATGCCAGGATTGAAGAACAATCAAATTGGTTAGAATTATTTTCATTGGAGTTCAGAATAATGAGGGGGCGGTGTCTCACAGATACCTATAATTCGAACAGGATTAGACAGGGTAGATGCAAGAAGGATGTTCCTGATTGTGGGGCTATCCAGAACCAGGGGCACAGCCTGAGGATACAGGGTGGACCATTTAGGACATAGATAAGAAGAAATTCCTTCACTGAAAGAGTGATCAGCTTGTGGAATTCGCTACCATAGAAAGCAGTTGAGGTCAAAACTTTGTATGTTTTCAAGAAGCAGTTAGATATAGCACGTGGGGTGAAGATGATCAAAGGATATGGGGGAAGACGAGATCAAGCTGTTGAGTTGGATGATCAGCCATGATCATACTGAATGGTGGAGCAGGCTCGAGGGGCTGAATGGCTGACTCCTACTCGTATTTTCTATGTTTATATATTTCTATGCGATGAGATCTTGTGGCATCAGGTCAAAGGTAGGCAAGGAAACCTCCTGCTGGTTACCAATGACCGCTTCCCCCAGCTCCTGAGCCTCAGCTGAGGAACCAGAACTCTTTCATGTTGAACGCCACTTGGAAGAAACACTGAGGATGGTAAGGATGTGGGACTTAAATGTCCATCACTAGGATTGATTCAGTCGCACCACCACTGACCATAGCTGACTGAGTCCCACATAGCTGCTAGGCTGGATCTGCTTGGCCTTGTCTTCACCAATCTGCCAAGTGCAAGTGCACATGTCCATGGCCACATTAGTAGGAGTGACTACTGTACAGTCTGAGTGAACATAAGAACATAAGAAATAGGAGCAGGAGTAGGCGATCTAGCCCTTCGAGCCTGCCCCCGCCATTCAATGAGATCATGGCTGATCTGAAGTGGATCAGTTCCACTTTCCCGCTTTCTTCCCATAACCCTTAACTCCCTTGTCTATCAAAAACCTATCTACCCGTGACTTAAATATATTCAGCAAGGTAGCCTCCACCACTTCAACAGGCAGAGAATTCCAGAGATTCACCACTCTTTGAGTGAAGAAGTTCCTTCTCAACTCCGATCTAAACAGCCACCTGCCGCCCCCCCCCCCGCCTTATTTTGAGGCTGTGCCCTCTAATCCCGCTATCCTTTCTAAGCGGGAAGAATCTCTCTACCTCTGGCAACAAAGTCCCGTCATCATACTGAGGATACCTGCCTTTGTGCTGTTTGGCACTACCATGGCAAAATGGTATAAATTCATAATAGACCTCGGAACTCAAAACTAGACAACCATGAGGCACTGTGGGCCATCAGCAGCCGCAGGATTGTACTCAATCCCAATTTGTAACCCCATGGCCTGGCTAATCCCCTACTCTACCATTACCAGTAACCCAGGGGATCAACCGTGGTTCAAAGAGGAGTGCATGAGGACATGCCAGGAGCAACACAAGGCATACCTACAAAGGTGAAGAAACAACACAGAACTACCTGTGTGCCAAACAAGAAACCACATGAGGACAGATGGAGATTTGTAATCGCACAATCAATGGAACAGATCGAAGCTCTGCAGTTGTGCAACATCCAGCCATGAATGGTAATGGATAATTAAAAAACATCCTGGAGGAGCATGCTTTACAAATATCCTAGTCAGAGTATCGACATAGTGTTTCATGAAGCCCTCCTGGATGCTCCTTACGAATTCTGCCCTCTCCATGCCCCAAGCACTAAATGAATCCCAGTCAATATAGAGGAAGTTCAAATCTCCCACCCTGTACTTTTGCACCTTGCTAAAATCTGCCGACATATCCGTTCCTCTATCTCCCGCTGGCAGTTGGGTACCCTATAGTAAACCCCCAACATTGTGATTACAGGCTTCCTATTCCTGAACTACATAAGAACATAAGAAATAGGAGCAGGAGTAGGCCATCTAGCCCTTCGAGCCTGCCCCACCATTCAATAAGATCATGGCTGATCTGAAGTGGATCAGTTCCACTTCCCCGCTTTCTCCCCATAACCCTTAGTTCCCGTGTCTGTCAAAAACCTATCTACCTGTGACTTAAATATATTTAACGAGGTAGCCTCCACCACTTCAACAGGCAGAGAATTCCAGAGTTTCACCACCCTTTGAGTGAAGAAGTTCCTTCTCAACTCCGTTCTAAACTGCCCCCCCTCTTACCTTGAGGCTGCGCCCTCCAGTCCTGCTATCCTTTCTGAGCAGGAAGAATCTCTCTACCTCTGCCCTATCCATCTCTACCCATATTGCCTCGCTGTGTGGGCCCTCTGAGGTGTCCTCCCGCAGTACAGCTGTGATATTCTCCTTAACCAGTAATGCAACTCTCCCATCAATTTTACATCTCCCTCTATCCCACCTGAAACATCTGTATCCTGGAGTGTTAAGCTGCCAATCCTGTCCTTCCCTTAACCAAGTCTCTGTAATGGCAACAATGTCATAGTTCATGGTATTAATGCAAGCTCTAAGTCCATCTGCCTTACCTGTTACACTTCTCACATTGAAACAAATGCACTTCAGTCCACCAGATCCTCTTTGAGTCGCAACCACACTCTGCCTGTTTTTCTCTGAGCCTTATTGGCCCTACTCTCTGCTTCTCCTTCAGCCAATTCACTTTTGCTTTGGTTCCCACCCAACTACCACCACCGCCCCCTCACCACCATTCACCCCCCACCCACCCCCGCCCCCCGCCCCAAACTAGTTTAAATCCTCCTGTGTGACACCAGCAAACCTCCCAGCCAGAATGTTCATGCCCTTCCAGTCCTTCTTGTACAGGTCCCACCTACTGTGGAAGACCCCAAAATGGTCCAGATATCTGAAACCCTCCCACCAGCTGTTTAGCCACATGTAAAGCTGTACTGTCTCCCTATTCCTAGCCTCACTAATGCATGGCACAGGAAGTAATCCTAAGGTTACAACCCAAGAGGTCCTGCTTTTTAACTTTCTATCTCAATGACATTATTGTTCCTCAAGAGGCGGTGCTCGACAGACTGGAGGGACTGATTGTGGACAAGTCCCCAGGACCGGATGGAATGCATCCGAGGGTTCTGAAAGAAATGGCGGAGGTGATAGTGGATGCCTTGGTGGTTATTTTCCAAACGTTGCTGGATTCCAGGGAAGTGCTGGAAGATTGGAAAACGGCTAATGTTACACCGTTGTTTAAGAAGGGTGCCAGGCAAAAGGCAGGGAATTATAGGCTGGTTAGTTTAATGTCTGTTGTAGGTAAAATGTTAGAATCCGTCATCAAGGAGGAAATAGCGAGGCATCTTGAGGGGAATTGCTTGATAGAGCAGATGCAGCACGGTTTCGTTAAGGGGAAGTCGTGTCTGACAAATTTATTGGAGTTCTATGAGGATGTGTCTGGGGCGGTGGAGAGAGGAGAGCCGGTGGATGTGGTCTTTCTTGATTTTCAGATTTTGACAAGGTACCTCACAAGAGGTTATTGCAGAAGGTAAGGGGGCATGGAGTTGGGGGTAGGGTGTTAGCGTGGATAGAGGATTGGTTGTCAAATAGGAGGCAGAGAGTGGGGGTTAATGGGTACTATTCGGATTGGCGGTTGATGACTAGTGGACTGCCCCAGGGGTCGGTGCTAGGGCCTCAGCTATTTACCGTTTATATAGATGATCTGGAAGAGGGAATCGAGTGTATGGTGTCGAAATTTGCTGATGACACCAAGATTGGTGGAATGGCAAATTGCGCGGAGGGTGTGGAGAGTCTGCAGAAGGATCTAGATAGGCTGGGCGAATGGGCCAGGAACTGGCAAATGGAATTTAATGTTGGCAAGTGTGAAGTTGTCCACTTTGGTAGGAATAATAGTAGGAAGGACTATTACTTACGTGGCAAAAAACTGCAGCAGGCGACGGTGCAGAGGGACCTCGGGGTCCTTGTGCATGAGTCGAAAAAAACCCAGCCTGCAGGTGCAGCAGGTGGTCAGGAAGGTTAATGGGATGCTGGCCTTCAGAGCGAGGGGGATTGAATATAAAAGTAGGGAGGTCTTGCTGCAGCTGTATAGGGCACTGGTGAGGCCGCAGCTGGAATACTGTGTGCAGTTTTGGTCGCCGTACTTACGCAAGGATATTTTGGCCTTGGAGGGAGTGCAGAGGAGGTTTACTAGGCTGATACCGGAGTTGAGGGGGTTGAGCTATGAGGAGAGGCTAAATAAACTAGGCTTGTACTCGTTAGAGTTTAGAAGAATGAGGGGAGATCTCATTGAGACATATAAGATGATGAATGGGATGGATAGGATAGAGGTGGAGAGACTCTTCCCGCTCAAAAAAGACAGTAGGACTAGGGGGCACAGCCTCAGGATAAAGGTGGGGCAGTTTAGAACGGAGTTGAGGAGGAACTTCTTCACTCAAAGGGTGGTGAATCTCTGGAATTCTCTGCCTGTTGAAGTGGTGGAGGCTGCCTCGCTAAATATTTTTAAGACGCGGGTTGATGGGTTTTTGATAAGCGAGGGGATTAAGGGTTATGGGGAGAGGGCGGGAATGTGGAACTGAGCCACGACAGATCAGCCATGATCTTATTGAATGGCGAGGCAGGGTCGAAGGGCTAGATGGCCTACTCCTGCTCCTATTTCTTATGTTCTTATGTTCTTATCTAACTCCCTAAACTGCTGCTGCAGGATATCATCACTCTTCCAACCTATGTCGTTAGTACTAATTTGTACCACGACCTCTGGATATTCACTTTCTCCTTTCAGAATATTTTCTCCTCATTCAGAGACATCCTGGACCCTGGCACCAGGGAAGCAACATACCATCCTGGAGTCTCTTTCACATCCACAGAAGCGCCTAACTGCACTCCTCACTAGTCATCCCTATAACCATTGCTCTAGTGCTCAATCCCAGGATATCACTGTAGAAGTTCCTCAAGGTAGTGTCCTGGTCCCAACCATCTTCAGCTGCTTTATCAATGACCTTTCCTCTGTCGTAAGTCAGAATTGGGGAGGTTTGCTGATGATATTCAGCAATATTCGCAAGGCCCCATATACTAAAGCAATCCATGTCTATATCCAGCAAGACCTGAACAAGTCAGGCTTGGACTGATAAGTGGCAAGTAACATTTTGCCTCACATGTACCTGGCAATGACCAGCTCCAACAAGAACTGATCTAGCCATTGTCCCTTGACATTCAAATGGGCGGCACAGTAGCATAGTGGTTAGCACTGCTGCTTCACAGCTCCAGGGACCTGGGTTCGATTCCTGGCTTGGGTCACTGTCTGTGTGGAGTTTGCACATTCTCCTTGTGTCTGTGTGGGTTTCCTCCAGGTACTCTGGTATCCTCCCACAGTCCAAAGATGTGTGGGTTAGGTTGATTGGCCATGCTAAAATTGCCCCTTAGTATCCTGAGATGCATCGATTAGAAGGATTAGTGGGAAAATATGTAGGCTTATGGGGGTAGGGCCTGGGTGGGACTGTGGTTGGTGCAGATTCAATGGGCCAAATGGCCTCTTTCTGTGCTGTAGGGTTTCTATGATTTCTATGATTCAATGGCATTACCATTGCTGAATACCCCATTATCAACATCCTGGGGGGCGGTGGGGCGAGGTTTACCATTGACCAGCAATGGACCTGGACCAGCTATAAAAATACTGTGGCTACAAAAGGAGGTCAGAAGCTGGGAATTCTGCAGTGAGTAACTCCTGACTCCCCAAAGCCTGTCCACCGTTTATAGGGCACAAGTCAGGAGTGTGATGGAATACTCTCCACTTGCCTGAACGAGCGCAGCTCCAACAACACTCCAACAGAAACTGAGCACCATCCAGGAAACAGCAGTTCACTTTATTGATACTCCATCCACCACGGTAAACAAACACTCTCCCACTAACACATAATGACAGCAACGTGTACCATCGAAAAACACACTGCATCAACTCACCGATGCTCCTTAGAGAGCATTTTCCAAACCTGTGACCTCTACTACCTTGAAGGAAAAGGGCAGTAGATGCATGAGGTTCCCCTGCAATTTACTCACCATCTTGACTTGGAAATACATCACCATTCCTTCAGTCACGCTGCGTGTAAACTCCCTCCCTAACGACACTGTGGGTGTACCTACACCTGAGGGATGGCAGTTGTTCAGGAAGGCTTACCACTTCTCAAGGGCACCGAGGGATGGGTAATAAATGCCCACATCCCTTGAAAGAATAAACAATGATTAAAAATTGTTTCTTTTGAAAGCTTAACCATCTTCGTTTCAGATATGTCATTGCTGCTCAGGTTTTACTTACCTGACTGAATCAGCAAGGCGGCTGCCAGAGCAAGTCATCCTGACAAGCAAAGGTGGATTGCGTCTTCCTCAAAAGTTAAATTTTACATCTCCAGGCAGGATGTGGGCAGCAACTCTGATAGAAAAGGCCCGAGTCCCAGTTCTAGGCGTTGAGCAGATAATCTAGACATTGCAATGCTGAGGGAGTGCTGCATTGTCAGGGGTGCCACTGTGACAGTTAATCTTGTAACCTTATGCTGCAGCAACATGCAGCCACATCGATGCACTTTGTGGATTATTGGCATTTTAACCCTTCCCTTTATTCTGCCTGTAATTAGCGCTGCTGCTGCCGATCCCGCTCCAAGCTGCCGGGATCCCGCCAGTTTTGAAGCCCTCCTTCCAACTTTCCAAAGCGTCCCCGTCTCCAGGCAACCGGAAGCTCGCAACGTCCCGTTTCCATGGTAACGCAAGCTCGGTGTTCGATTGCCACAGGAACCGTCGCGGGGGAAGGTTCGGGGGTCAGTGGAGAGCGGATTGCATTGACTGTCCGAGGCCGGGAGCGCAGAGCGGCAACACTCCCCCCCCCCCCCCCACCCCACACACCCCGAGAATCAAACCCCCACTCCCAGGGGAAACAACCCACCCCAGGGTGATCCCCCTCGCCCAGAGTAACCTCCTCCACTCCCCATTCCCGGGGCAACCCCACTCCGCCAGCCCCAGTATAACCAACCCCCTCCCCCATTCCAGACTAACTCCCCCACCCCCACAGCAAATCCCCTACCCCAGCTCCAGGGCAAGCCCTCCCCCAGGACAATTCGCCCATCCGCAGGGGCAACCTCCTAACCCCAAACCGCTGGTGTAACCCCCCCCCTTCCCCTCCCCACACCACCTCCAAGAGCAACACCCCCCCCACCTCATCCCCCGGGCCATAACCCCTCTCCACACAACTCCCGCTCCACCCCCGGACTCCCAGGACAACCAGCAACAAACAAGACGCCCACCCTCATTCTCGACGGGGCAGGAATCGGCACCGAGTTCCAGGGTCATCATCATCCCTCATGAGTTCACCGAGCGAGCGCCCTGAGGAGAAGCTGGAGGCGGTTATCCAGGTTAGACACAGCTACTACAGCCCTTCCTCTCCCACTCGCCAGTTACCATGGTGCAGACACGGAGGGGGAATTGTCCCCGATCTGCGGCAGTAGAGGAGATGGAGGGAGTTTGCAGACTGTCTAGTCCTTAGCACTGGGGCGACTGGTGCTGCTATCCTGAGGCTGGGGACATCCCGGACAACGCATCTGCCCCTCCGCAAGAAATGATGTAGAGATGCCGCTGTTAGACTGGGGTAAACACAGTAAGAAGTCTCACAACACCAGGTTTAAGTCCAACCAGTTTATTTGATAGTAATCCCACAAGCTTTCAGAAACGCTGTTCCTTCGTCAGGTGTGTGGAAGGTTCTGATCAGAGAAGGGCATATAAAGGCACACACAGTTTACAGAATACTGATTAGAATGCAAGTCTTTGCAGCTAACCTGCTATTCAAGTCTTAACTGTGCAGACAATGTGAGTGGAGATAGCATGAAGCATAGGTTAAAGAGAGGTGTATTGTCTCCAGACAGCACAGTAAGTGAGATTTTACAAGCCCAAGCAAGTCATGGGGGTTAGAGATAGTGTGACATGAGCCCCAGATCCCGGTTGAGGCCATCCTCATGTGTGTGGAAGTTGGCTGTCAATTTCTGCTCAGCGACTCCGTGCTATTGTGTGTCGTGAAGGCCGCTTTGGAGAACGTTTACCCGAAGATCAGGGACCGAATGCCTGTGACCGCTGGAGTGTTCATCAACATTGGCATAAAAATTGAAAGTGGCCATCAATTTGACACCCACCAAGGCGGCGGGGGGGGGGGGGGGGGGTTGTTTCGTGGTGGTATTGTGAAGTTGAGTTTGCGAAATCAGAATTTAATGTTGGTAAAGATGTAAGAAAAATTGTGAAAATGCTAGAGGAAAAGAAACATTGTGTGGTCCTTTTAAAAGCTGATGTTTTGTTTCAGTGCTTGGAGGTTTAAAATGTAAAGTACACCCAGGGCCTGATTTTATCTTCGCATTGCACCTGTTTTTGGGACCAAAACTTGGTAAAGTTGGGCATGAGGCAAGTTGCGTCGTCCACGCCCTCCTCTGTATTGGTTCCCCCTTTACCAAAGCCTGAAAATTTGCATGTATTTAAATTGACTTATTGGGCTACCCACCCAACTTTACTGGCACTTCCACCTTTACCACTGCATTCACCTATCTGGAAGCGGCACGAAACAGACATGCTCCACATCAGACAGATTTGGGTGCTCCATCAGTGAGAATTAATGAGAAGCTAAGTGCCGAGCAGCCGGTAGCTCTCTGCTTGAGATTGGTGGGATGGCGGAAGGTAGGTCTGCTGCCGTTCTGCTTGAGATCGGTATGGTGGGAGGCTAGTTGGGTCCGACTTCTCTCTGCTTGAGATCAGTGCGGTGGGGGGAAGGTGGGTCCAGTGCCAGTCTGCTTGAGATTGGTGGGGAGGAAAGAGGGGTCCGTTGCCACTTTGCCTGATTGGTGAGGGGGAAGGGCCGTGATCTGCCTAGGTGGTGGGGGCATGGAGGGGATAAGGGAGTCATTAATGTTGGGGGGGATGGTGGACCAATGTCGGTGGGGGCCAGTAGAGGCATTATCTGGCCCAGGAGGGATGTGGCAGGGGAATTGCATTCTATTATTCTTTTTCTGAGCATGCGTAGTTGGAGGTGCCGGTCGGAGCTGCAGGGTTTTGAGTGTGTTAAACCCCGCCCACAGGCTTGTGCAGTGTGATTCAGAATTGCTGATATTTTGACAGGCAGAGTGCATATGGGGGTGTCTCAGAACGGGTCTAAAAGTTGGATCTGAAACACTCCCAGTACTTAGAATCATAATGATAAAATTCAGAGTCCAAGCATTTGTATCAAAAAGTGGAACAGTGGTCCTGACAAGGCAGCCTGTTTTTTCAAATTTTGCCCATTCAATTTACCGCAGGCACTCATTTACCAAAAACCTATAAGATTTCAGTTTGATGATGTTGACAACATCAGACTAATCCTATTGTAGGAAAATTGATAGGTCATAACAGGTATAAAAGTGAGTGCAGAGGGGTAAAAAACGGGAAAAATGGGAAGAGCAACAGATGAATTGCCACCTCTCAAGCCTCAAGAGATGGAGAGTAGCCCTCAACTCTGCGAACTTCAGATATTTTTTAGAGAACACACCATCTAATTAGTGGAAGGTATCAAATAGGTAAGAACTTAAAGTAAGAGGAATCAACAGAGGAACTGCAAAAGATTCCGAGAACCACATATTTTGAGAGTTACTGAATTCTATTCTTCTTTTCTTTTTGGTTAATGAATGAATACTTATTGGAACAACGTTCCATGAGAATCTTATTTGATTTGATACATCACTTGTTTAAAGTTCCCTGTTAATTAAGTAAATAAATTGTTTGGTGTTCATTTTCAAGTGAGTGTCAGGTATCTCTATTAGTTAACCACTAAGTGTTACTGAAGAACAGTTCACACCTCCCCATATATTTTTAACAGATTATAAGGCAAAGTATTTCCCTTTGGGGGATTTGTTGTTAGTCCTCAAAAGGGGATCAACCTCCACATCGTATCAGTGGCCTTGTTGCTTTTCGTGTCGTGGGGGGCTTACGAGTGTGTGAGGGGGTGGGGCGCTGCTGTTGTTGATGGGGCCTGATTTTGGTCTCTTAGGACGGACCCGGGTCAGAGCACTGATTCTGGCTCCTTGTAGTGGCAACAGCAAGCAATGCTGCTGGTGGGGATGGCTGGAAACTCTCTAAAATGGAAGTGTGACAGCCTTGGGACTTCTTAAGCAGCACTGTCTGTGGCCACTACTGCATGGGTTCTGGGTGTGTGTTTGTGGTTTGGGGGGAATGGTTGTGGGGGAGGGACTGTGTTTTCAGTGTGGGGTCTGTGGGGGGGTATGGGAAATGCGTGTTGCAAGGAGACTGGGAGAGGATAAGGGGAGTGTGTGTTGCTGGATGTCTGCTTGGAGGATATGGGGAGTGTCTGTTGCTGGTGGGCTATGCGATGTATGGGGAGTGTGTGTTACAGGGCTGGGGTGAACAGAGTCCTCATTCTTATTCATTATCCTCTCCTCTTCCCTAAATTCCACCCCGCTCTTTCGATTGAGGAGATCACTTTTGCAAAGCAACCCATTAATTTTTGGTTGTGGCTAGAGCTGAGGAGGAGGAGCAGGAGGATGAATTGTGAGCAGGGGAGGCCCAGGCCTTACCACTCGCAGGGGTAGAGGATGATGGCCACCAGAGGCAGGACATGGCCTTCATTTGTCCTGAGGTTGAGGGGTCGGAGAAGGACGGAACAGAGGTTCTCAGCAGTTCCGCATGCGAGCGTCCTTCAAGCAACTTTCGGGCATTGCTTGCTGCTGAAGGCTCCTGCTCTGAAAGGAGAGAGTGCGACACCTGTGCACTATCATGACTTTCCATCCCAGTGCTTCTTTTTCCTTTAACTGAGGATTCCCCTCCATTATGGTAGCTGGGGCCCTCAACTGAATCCATCCAATTTCCTGTATTTCCACCTTCACCCTTTCGTTTCCTGAACTTCAAACTTTATCCCCTTGTCCTCATCTCTCCAACTCCCCAGCCTCCACATTCAATGGATCATCCTCCACTATTTTTGCCATCTCCAGTATGTTGCAACAATTAAATACATCTTTCCTCCCTCCCCTTTCAACATTCCAATGGTTTATTCCCTCAGTGAAATCCCTACCGACACACAATCATCTCTGACTTCTCTTTCCCACATCTGCAACACCTCTCATGCAGGTGCAGGAGATGCACTAGCTGCATTTTTACCTCCTCCCTCCCACTGTCCAGGGTCCCAGACAAGATTCCTTGGTGAAACATGATTTACTTGTACTTTTTTTTCAAGTTAGTATTCTGTATTTGCTGCTCACGACGCAATATGCTTCACTTCATGCAGTGTTTGGACTCAATTTGCAGCCCAGTTGGATTATAACAACCATGTTTCCAGTACAGTCTGCTAACTGGGCAACCATACTTCAATCTGCATCACCTCATCCAACACAGGCCGTGATCTTCAGTCTGCTTCAACCCATCCAATATACGATGTGAGCTGCAGTCTGCTTTACCCCATCCAGTGTTATACTCATGTTGTAGTTGTCTCACTCCAGGCAGCATATGCAGTAATTTCACACTTGTCATCACCCAAACCAGGAGAAGTTTCCCAAAATTGTTGATCTGGGCAGGATCCCTCAATTTGTCTCCATCTGGCTGGAATAACCTCAAATCGCTACAATCCTGGATGAGGAGGGATGAACGGTATCTTTATTCAATTCCCCTCTATTGTTTGCAGCAAAGTTTAATCTGAAAAGGATCACGTTCCGTGGACACCTTTCCCCAGGCCCAATAGTTATGTCTTAAAAAGGGCCAATTTAACCAGCCTTTCTTGAGTTAAAGATAAAGTGAGTTTATTATTTATGAAAGGCAAGAAAATGGGAAAACAACTGGGAAAAACATTAGAAGACAGGATTAAGTTCAACGGAAGTAAAGATATATAAAAATATGTATATGTAACAGCTCTTGACTCGTGAGGAATAGATGATCGACTGTTGCGGCCGTTATGATTCACAATTTCAGCAGAGCTGACTTTAGTTGTCAAGCAGTGAGTTTTGAGGGTTCCAGTAAAGTTGACTTGAGCAGATGAATGGTGGGCTTTGTGATTCTGGTGCTCTGTAGTGCGGCGGAGAAGTTTTGCAGTTTGGTTTTCAGCTGCGGCCTTTGCTGACTTGATTCACATCCAAGTCAGAGAGAATGAGAGAGAGACATTCCTGCAAAATGACTGTTTGTAGGCATACTGTGAATTACCTGAGTGAATCGATTTGATATTAATAATCAAATTTAGATGGGCATTTTACTGCTTCGGAAATAGGCAAATGTAATTTAAACATCAATAATTCAAAATCAGCTTTCCAGATATGATGGGGAAATTAATCAACACACAAGCATGATGGGTAAGTTGTAGCATACTGTGGGAACCCACATAAACAATTGTAGGTTGCAAAAGTCTAATTGCTCTCACATCCATGTACGAACAAAATAATAAAGAGAAAGCAAATAGTCATGGATATCCTAGTGTGAGCCAGGAGGGTCAAACTACAATGATAAGGGGCTGTCTGTCGTGCTTCCTCCACTACTAACTAAACAATCTATCTGTGTAAGCCATTTTTTAAATTTTTAACTGATTTAGTGATGTATGTGTTTGAGGCTTAGTGTTATAACCTAAAGATATAAATTGTGGTGCAAACGCTTGGAACTTGTGAGAAGTCCTCAGAGGACAGAAGTGCTATGTTTCTTGAATATGTCTGTGAATAAATTTTAGTTACTGCAACTTACAGAATTGAGTGGTTGCAATCTTTCACCACAACAGTGCTTGCTGGCTTTAACTTCGGTGTTAAAACTTCCAGCACTTGTTGTCATAGCACACACACACAAACACACACACACACACAAAACTTGGGCAGCTTTTCAGCTGGCTTTTAACTCATTCTTTGTATATTCCAAGCAGGAAAGTAAATGCACAAAATCCACCTGGTTAGTACATATAGAATCTCATGATGAGATGACCAATTTGTCTATTTCCCTCCACTGGAGATGGCAATTAGCTTCTGAATGATTTTTAGAAGTGCCTTGCGTTGCCAAGTTGAGTTTACATCGATTGTTTAAAAAAAAATGCTGGAGGGAAAACATTGCATGATCCCTTTAAAAGCTGGTATTTTGTTTTAGTACGTGGAGATTTAAAATACAAAGTACATCCAAAGTCAAAGCTGAAACATTTGTATCAAAAAATCAAGCAGTAGTTTTGGCAAGGCAACTTCCTTGTGTTTGAATTTTGCCCAATCAATTTACGGTTTCGTTAAGGGGAAGTCGTGTCTGACAAATTTACTGGAGTTCTATGAGGATGTGTCTAGGGCGGTGGATAGAGGAGAGCCGGTGGATGTGGTCTTTCTTGATTTTCAGAAGGTGTTTGACAAGGTACCTCACAAGAAGTTATTGCAGAAGGTAAGGGGGCATGGAGTTGGGGGTAGGGAGTTAGCGTGGATAGAGGATTGGTTGTCAAATAGGAGGCAGAGAGTGGGGGTTAATGGGTGCTATTCGGATTGGCGGTTGGTGACTAGTGGAGTGCCCCAGGGGTCGGTGCTGGGGCCTCAGCTATTTACCATTTATATAGATGATCTGGAGGAGGGAACCGAGTGTATGGTGTCGAAATTTGCTGATGACACCAAGATTGGTGGAACGGCAAATTGCGCGGAGGGTGTGGAGAGTCTGCAGAAGGATCTAGATAGGCTGGGTGAATGGGCCAGGAACCGGGAAATGGAATTTAATGTTGGCAAATGCGAGGTGGTCCACTTTGGTAGGAATAATGGTAGGAAGGACTATTACTTACGTGGCGCAAAACTGCAGCAGGCGACGGTGCAGAGGGACCTCGGGGTCCTTGTGCATGAGTCGCAAAAACCCAGCCTGCAGGTGCAGCAGGTGGTCAGGAAGGCGAATGGGATGCTGGCCTTCATAGCGAGGGGAATTGAATATAAAAGTAGGGAGGTCTTGCTGCAGCTGTATAGGGCATTGGTGAGGCCGCAGCTGGAGTACTGTGTGCAGTTTTGGTCGCCGCACTTACGCAAGGATATTTTGGCCTTGGAGGGAGTGCAGAGGAGGTTTACTAGGCTGATACCGGAATTGAGGGGGTTGAGCTATGAGGAGAGGCTGAATAAACTAGGCTTGTACTCGTTAGAGTTTAGAAGAATGAGGGGAGATCTCATTGAGACATATAAGATGATGAATGGGATGGATAGGATAGAAGTGGAGAGACTCTTCCCGCTCAGAAAGGACAGTAGGACAAGGGGGCACAGCCTCAAGATAAAGGGGGGGCGGTTTAGAACGGAGTTGAGGAGGAACTTCTTCACTCAAAGGGTGGTGAATCTCTGGAATTCTCTGCCCGTTGAAGTGGTGGAGGCTGCCTCGCTAAATATTTTTAAGACGCGGGTTGATGGGTTTTTGATAAGCGAGGGGATTAATGGTTATGGGGAGAGGGTGGGAATGTGGAGCTGAGCCATGACAGATCAGCCATGATCTTATTGAATGGCGGGGCAGGCTCGAAGGACTAGATGGCCTACTCCTGCTCCTATTTCTTATGTTCTTAAAGCAGGCATTCAGCTACCAAGAACATGTAAGATTTGAATTTTATGTTATTGTAAATAGGATTGGTCAAAATCCTATAGAAGGTAAAATGATAGGTCATCACAGGTATAAAAGAGACTGCAAGGGGAAAAACAGATAAAATGCCACCAGTCTCAAAAGGGTAGCTCTACACACTACCAGCTTTATATATCTCTTAAGAGAACACACCTTCTAACCAGCAAAAGGTATCAAAAAGAACTCACAGAGAAATCAACTGATAAACTCCATTTTATTTAGCATGTTACTTGTTTAGTCAAAGTTCTCTGTTAGTTAAATAAATACATTTTTAAGTATTCATCTGAAAATGAGTGTCAGATATTTCTGTTAGTTACACACTAAACATTACTGAAGGACAGTTCAGCTTCCCACAGGGTGTTTTTTTCCTTCATTCTGACACACTGAACATCACTACATGCAAGTAGAGCCTCTAAGTGCAGCATGGTGGCTGAGTGATTAGCACTGCTGCCTCACAGTGCCAGGGACCCAGGTTCAATTCTAGCCTTGGGTCACTGTGTATGTAGAGTTTGCAAGTTCTCCCTGTGTCTACATGGGTTTCATCTGGGTGGTCCAGTTCCTTCCCACAGTCCAAAGATGTGCAGGTTAGATGGATTGGCCATGGTAAGATTGCCCTTTGGTGTCCCAAGCTGTGTGGGTTGGATGGATTAACCATAGTAAATGTGTGGAGTTAAGGGAATGGAGCAGGGGAGTGGGACTGGGTGGGTAGTGATGCATATCTTCCAAATGCCAGCGGATATCCATGGTCCACCAGAAATGTTTGGGGGTTTGCCTACCCTGAAAAGTTGTGCCAGAACTCACGATGCGAGCAGAAGTCTTCATTCTTCAGTGAAGTCATCTCTGCAGACTCAGTGCAATGGAAGAAACCCTAATCATGTCTGCTTATGACATGGCCAGATTGGGAATGTCCATTGAAGTCCAGTTTGGAACTCACAGTTTTACATTGAAAACACAGAAGGATTTTCCTGCTGTGATTAAAGATATGTTATAGTTTTTAAAATTGTTTTTAAAACAATTTAATTTAAGTAGTTAATACTATTGCTACTGGCTCATTTAAAGAGTATTTTTTGAGTGATTGAAGATGAGTATTATTTAATGTAAAAATAGGTTTCGTTATTTGTTCTAAATTTGCGAAACTATTTAAACCTGCATTATATTATACCACTTTCTATTTGGCATGCTTTAGTGTGCATATGTTTTAATTTAAAACATTCGAAATCTGGGAAACTATTTGAGCATGCATTTTATTATTATAATAGTTATATAATTGTATGTAATGTAGATTATGGAAGCTGAAAATTTAATTGAAAAGATGAGACGACAGAACTTTCTGGACCATGATTTGGATGCCTGCATGAGATTGAACAAAGGGGAGTTCACATTTTCCATTAAACTACAAAATTATGCAAATACTTTATTGAAATATACAGAACTCTTATATATTCTTAAACATAAGAATTATAAGTGGAATAAGCATGCCAGAAGAATACTAAAGATAAACACATTTAGATTTTCCATGGCCTAAAATGTTGCATAAGGTAGATTCTTAAAATAGGGTTGAACACTGCTGAAACTCTCTTGCAAAATCCAAATGCTGAAACTTATTCTAGGCTCCTCAACCAGGGAAAACATTTTTTCTCTATCTACTCAAACCAGCCTTGCTAGAACTTAATACGTTTCAATCAGATCTCTTCTCATCCTTCTGAACTAGCGAAGACAGGCCATTTGAACCAACCTTTCCTCATACAACAGTCCCACCAACCCTGGCACCAGCCAAGTGAACTTCCATTGCAATTGCTCTATGGTAAGTATTTGCTTTCTTAGGTGGGGAGAGCAAAACTGCATGAAATACTTTAGGTGTTGTCTCACCAAGGCCCTGTATAACTGCAGTGAGACATAAATCATTTTTAACTCATTTCTGCTGTTAAAAGGTTATGTCATGGTCAATGTAGAGTTGAGTGGACAAAAAGCAGAGTCGCCTCTCCATCTGGTTGGTTGTAATTTTGCATCTCTATATAAGAGGTCATGGTTGGAGAAGATAAAGCTCAACTGGACTGCCGTCACCAGAGTGTTCAATGCTAAAACAGAACTACAGTGCATTCTGGATAAATACAAGAGTGTATTTGAAGAGACACCTGGCTCAGTTGAAGGAGTTCAAGTAAATTAAAGATAAAGGCTAATGCTCAACAAAATGTCTCAAAGCAAGAGCAGTGCCATATGCAATTCACCCAAAGGTCAAAGTTGAATTAGCATGACTTGTTAACTTTGGTGTGTTAGAGCCGGTTGCGATGAGTGACTGGGCTACCCCCATCGTACTTGACATAAAACCAGATGGTTCAATTCATATTTGTGGTGATTTTAAAACAACAATAAATCCAATGTTGTATGTTTATCAATATCCACTTCTTTTAATTGAAGATTTGTTTACTGGGTTATAAGGTGAGTAGAATTCAGCATGATTGATTTTTCACAAGCATGTAGCTGCTGAATTGCAGCCATTGTTTACTGTCGTAATTCATAAAGGTTCCTTGGGAGCACATCAGAGAGGGAGCGACTGGTGAGAGGAGAGCTTGTGAGTAAGTTACTGTGTTTTTTTTAAACTAACGTCTCTAGCTTTTTTAAAAAAATTTAAACCGGATACAGGAAGTGGGCATAGGGAGGCCTGGGAAGTAGTTTTTTTCTCTCTGGACCCCCATAAATTGGAAAGGTGAGGGGGTTCGCCTCTGAAGAGAGACTGAATAGACTGGGTCTGTACTCATTGGAGTTTAGAAGGCTGAGGGGGGATCTTATAGAGACGTATAAAATAATGAAGGGGATAGATAGGGTAGAGGTAGAGAGATTCTTCCCTCTTAGAAAGGATAGCAGGACTAGAGGGCACAGCCTCAAGATAAGTGGGGGCAGTTTAGATCAGAGTTGAGGAGGAACTTCTTCACTCAAAGAGTGGTGAATCTCTGGAATTCTCTGCCCGTTGAAGTGGTGGAGGCTACCTCGTTGAATATATTTAAGTCACAGTTAGATAGGTTTCTGATAGACAGGGGAATTAAGGGTTATGGGGAGAAGCGGGAAAGTGGAACTGATCCACTTCAGATCAGCCATGATCTTACTGAATGGTGGGCAGGCTCGAAGGGCTAGGTGGCCTACTCCTGCTCCTATTTCTTATGTTCTTATTGTCACTCCACGAAGCAGCAGTTATTATTATTTGGCACTGAAATCAAATGTCAGCAAGTGAGATAGAAAATATCCTGACATTTAAGAATAGAGAAAGAGGTACCATTGTGAATGGATTGATTTTATTCTCAATGTGATTGTGCCTTATAAACATATGTTCATTATTCAATTTGCATTGTTAATCATTTCTTATTATTTTAACAACCATTTTCATGAGCATTGCACTCAGAAATATTACAGAACATGTATTTACAATTTAAATTATTTCCACTTTAACTCTCAGTTTTAGAAACCATGATATTTTCTCATGTAAGATTGATAATGTATAAAATTAAATGGTTGCAATTGTGACTCCAAAATAATGCCTTAAAGCCTGACAGCCGAAGATATAATTCATTCTAACACTATCACAGAGAACTCCAACACTGTGTTGTTGGGAATTTGAAATGCTCCTCATGGAAGACAATGCAATGTCAGTGCAGATTTGGAGCATTTACAACAGAACCCAGTTGTGCTCTCAGTTGCTGAGAGTTTGTCTGTGCCTAATCAAGTTGTAATGGTGGAATTTCCAGATTCTGTCCCAAATTATACCTGCTTTTTGGATGTCCTGCATACTTAGCATCCTCAGTAGTCCCCAAAATCTCAGGCCCTAAATTACTCTGAACTCTTTGGGGATTGAATTAAATCTCTATATGTAGTTGGACAATACATTTGAAAAAGATATTCCATTAATGATCCACTTCCAGCCACTACTTTTTTCTTTTTGTTGGAATTCATATAGTTCCAGACATGTGCTCCATATGTACCTGAGAAGACGCTTTCTATATCCTCCTTTTTCCAGGGATCGTAGTAATGTTCCCAATTTCGAAAGGGGATTGGATAGAACCGCCTTGGGACCCAGAAAGAGATCCCATTGCATTCTTTTGTAGTGAACTTGTCTGTGTGATTCAACTTGCACCATCGCTTCATAACACGGGTTATCAGTACAGGACCTTGATGACCCCAAATGTGCCCAATATAATTGGCCACAAAATCTTTCATGCAGTCCAACAAAAACTGATGATGTTTGAGATGAAATCCCATTACGCCATTACTGAAATCGGATTCCTGTTGCAAAACAGTAAAGTTAGCAAATGGCAAAGGCTTCATTGAGATAACATCGGTATCCAGATATGTACCACCATATTTCCATAGCAGAGCTAACCTGCAGCCATCAGCAAGGACATGGATCCAATATGTTTCCAAATCAGGATTCACCTGTGATAAGTGGACAAAGTAAAACAAATCTATTATGTTCTGTTACAGCATATTTAAACTTATTTCTTCACAGCCCATGTGCCTCTTCCTTCAGTCAAAGATAATTCTCAGTCAGTTTGCTGGAGCTCCACATGTTGTGGATATGCCGGCATTGGACTGGAGTAAACACAGTAAAAAGTAAACCTGGTGTTGTCAGACTTTTTACTGTGGCTCCACATGTTGCCCAAGGATATTCTTTAATGAAGAATGGGAGTGTTTTTGTGATGGTTTATTCCTAAATGGATTCTCCCTGAACAATTGTGGGTATGATTGGATCCCCAGCCACTACACGGCACAATATATAGCACAGAAAGTGTTTTTGAGGAAGTCTGTAAAGAAAGACATTGGCCACTGAGAACCTGCTAGAAATGTGGAAGTAAATGGACCCGTGACACACTGGGAAGGATGAGATCATAGTTATTGCTGAAACTTGCTTAAAGGACAGGAATTGTAATTCATTTTGTTGACCATTGCCGATGTGCAGATTTGCCACATTCCACTGGTTTCCAACCATGTAGTATTTTTCCCACCCATATGACTGAAGTGGTACGCACATGGAGCACAGCAAGTGAAGAGAAGTATGTGCTGATTGTACACAACGTTGACCAGCAGAGCCATGCACATTCTTTGTGTTCAAATACTTTTTCCACCACATGAAATTGACACCTCTTTTAATCTATGAATGATTAAGCATTTTCGACAACTTGTTATGAAATATTAAATGCATTGAACCTTATTCAAGTATTATCGTTCGTGAACATGCTCGATTTCAATCTTGAGGCCCATTCAGATGAAGGAGGGCCACATGTGGCCCACTCATTAACCTAGGTTGCCCATCACTGATCTTGGCACTAGGCTCCATGTGCTGAGATCAGACTTTCACAATGATTGGACTGAATTGTGTCCTTGAACATTGGAGGGAACACCCTCATTGCAAAGGAGAAGCCAGTATGACTGAGGTATTCTGTTGCTAATGGCACCCAACCAATGAGTTGGCAGCTTTGCAGAGAACTGATGAAGGAGCCTCTGGACCGAGCAGTGGGTCTTTCAGTGGAACGCAGACACAGTTGTCTCAGTGATACGAAGGAAGAAATGTTATGAGAGCAGGCAGCCATGGTGAGGTGGCAGCAAGTGAGATTTATTTCATTTGTACAGGTAGTTTCTAACATACATAGGCAGACGCAGTCTACAAGTGCCTAACAATTGTGTCCATGCTGTGCACTGAGAGCTTCAGAACCTTTCTAACCTTACCGCTATGTGTTGGTGTGTCCCCAGGATCCGCAGCAGAGATAGAGTTTGCCTGCTTTCTGCAACACCCTGTTGTCTGAGATGATCTTGGTGGGCGCCCTCTGGATGGCAATGTGGCACAGTGGTTAACACTGCTGCCTCACAGTGCCAGGGACCTGGGTTCAATTCCCGGTTTGGATCACAGTGTGGAGTTTGCACATTCTTCCCATGTCTGTCTGGGTTTCATCCAGGTGCTTCGGTTTCCTCCCACAGCCCAAAGATGTGTAGGTTAGGTGGATTGGCCATGTTAAATTGCCACTTTGTGTCAGGAGGACTAGCAGGGTAAGGATGTGGAGCTATGGGGATTGGGGCTGGGTGGGATTGTGGTTGGTGCAGGCTCAATCGGCCAAGTAACCTCCTTCTGCACTGTAGGGATTCTGTGATCTTGAGGGTCCAACATGTTTTCGGGGTGCTGTTGGCAGTGTCAGCTTCCTCAGCATGAGGGGCTAGATCTGATTCAATCAGATGGGCTGGACCATCCCAGAATCTCCTGAGTGGAAGGCCCAGGGCTGTACACCAGCAGATCCTCCGCCCTAAGGGCCTTTATAAATCGGAGTATTGAGTATAAAAGTTGGAGTGTTACGGTAAGGTTGTATAAGGCATTGGTGAGGCCGAATTTAGAGTATTGTGTACAGTTTTGGTCACCTAGTTACAGGAAGGATGTAAATAAGGTTGAAAGAGTGCAGAGCAGGTTCACAAGGATGTTGCTGTAACTTGAGAAGTTGAGTTACAGAGAGAGATTGAATAGGTTAGGACTTTATTCCCTGGAGCGTAGAAGAATGTGGGGAGATTTGATAGAGGTGTATAAGATTTTGATGGGTATAGATAGAGTGAATGCAAGCAGGCTTTTTCCACTGAGGCTTGGAGAGAAAAAAAACCAGAGGACATGGGTTAAGGGTGAAAGGAGAAAAGTTTAAAGGGAATACTGGGGGGGGCGTCTTCACGCAGAGAGTGGTGGGAGTGTGGGATGAGCTGCCGGATAAAGTGGTAAATGTGAGGTCACTTTTAACATTTAAGACAAACTTGACGGGTTCATGGATGAGAGGGGTGTGGAGGGATATGGTCCAAGTGCAGGTCAGTAGGACTAGGCAAAAAATGGTTTGGCACAGACAAGAAGGGGCAAAAGGCCTGTTTCTGAGCTGTAATTTACAATGGTTCTACTATGGTTCCTTGGGATAGAGGAAGTCGAGAAGCTTCACCATCCTCCAGCATTGGCAATAGTTGATGCCCAAAAATGCCTGAACCATGTGGTGCACACCCTGCACGATGGAGTGCATATACTACAGTATGCAATGCACATCCTGTGCAATGAAGTGCACACCATGCATAAATGGAGTGCACATCCTGTGCTATGGAGTGTATGTCAGGTACGATGGAGTATACATCCTTCGCTATGGAGTGCACATCCTGCGCTGTGGAGTGTCCATGATGTCCTCTGAAGTACATATCCTGTGCTATGAAGTGCACATCTTGTGCTACGGATTGCACATCTTGCGTTATGGAGTGTACACTGTGCACTAAGGAGCACACATCCTGTACTATAGATTTGTGCCCTGAATCAACGCATCGAGGTCTCCACTGCATCCACCACCCTTGCAATGTTGTCTCGGCTGCCTCTCAGTGCCAGCACTATCTCCTCAGATAGAAGGCATTGGAATTCTTCCACTCAGACTTTCAATCTGAGGGGTGTAGCTGACATCCCTTCCTGATGTTCTTGACTTTGAAGCTCCAGCAATTGAGGTATGACTGAGTCGAGAAGATTGTCATCTGATTGGGACTCTGCAGATTCCTGGCCTTCCGCAATCCTCTGAGTCCCAGTCTTCTGAGATGTCCCTGCCTCCATCTGCTGCAGATCAGAGAGAGTGAGGCGCTCACCAGATTCTGACCCTAGGAACTCTCCACTACAAAATCCCCCTGAAGTATGTCTCTGTGCTGGTGGAGGGCGTGGTTAAAATCTGTGATGTCTCTTCCATTTCCACTTCTGAGAACTCGTCCTCCCTGGTGTCTGGGGGAGACACCTGTGCCTGGCTGATGGAGGCACGATGCCTGCAAGGAAAAGGAGATGTTATTAATGCTTGGCAGGGGCATAAGGTTAGAAGGGACAGGGCTCACATTAGTTTGGTCTGATGGATGATGGTGTACTGGGTGCTCACTTGTTTTTTTGGCACGTGTCTCAGCCTTGGTGCAGGGAAGTCTTCTTGCTTCCCAGTCAACTGGAGAGTTCTGTCCTCAAATGCTGAGAGGATTTTGAATTCAGGCATCACTCCACCCAACTGGGATCTTTCCCATCTATTGTGAACCAGCCTCTTTTTCCAGAGAACAGATGGGGAATGTGGGAGCAGGCCTACGTGTGTGGTTGGTACAGACACCCTCACCCGATGAAGGAGCAGTGCTCTGAAAGCTCATGATTCTAAATAAACCTGTTGGACTACAATCTGATGTTGTGAGACTTCTTACTGTGCTCATCCCAGTCCAACGCTGGCATCTCCACATCATGTGCGTTTGGTGATTGGGCACAGGGATGTGATGAGGAGACAAAGCCATAGGGGAGATGAGGAAATGAGTGGGAGAGTGAGTGGTGATGTCCCTTGAGCTGACAGTGAGTGAGTTCCTGTGGATGTGTGATGGGTGTGTGAGTGAGTGCGCGATGATGAATGAGAAATCGCACATCCTGGCTGAACAAAGGAGATCATTTGTCCTCCTGCTGCATTGGATGGCCATTCTCTGTTGCAGGGTGCTGGTGCCACTGGTGCAGCCATCACCTCCCATGTGGAGGTGGTGAACCCGCTTGAGGCTTTCCTCCCTGTTCATGGGTACAGGATGTCCGTCTCTCCTCCACGGTATCCAACATTCTTCCAAGAAATGTCTCTGAGAATCTTGGGGCAGAATTCTTCTCAATAATTCTGATTTTTGGAGTTTGGGCAAGTGCTGGGTGCACTGGGGACACTGATTTGCAGCCTTTATATGGAGCAGCTTAAAGCACTCAGCTGATGGCAGGGTGGGTGAGTCAGGGTCTGCCTGCCATAGAGCTGGTGTGAAAGCTGAACAAAATGTTTTCTTTTCCAAGTGGCTAAAAATATGGCTGAAAAATTGCCACCATCAGGGACTACTCACTGTTTTAGCTGTCCAAAATCACACTTAGCCAAAAAAATCACAAAATTCCACTCAATAACAACAAATATACTCATTAAAATGTTTCTGATAACTGATTACCTTTTGATGCCACTCACGCAAAGGAGTGTTTTCAAATAGTTCACTGGGATTCAAGGGTAGAAGGACTACATTACTTATTGCAGATAACAGTGGAATGCCAGAATAATTAGGCTTTGGATATTGTGATAATGTGCCACTGAAACCCTTCATGAAATAATAGACGTGTTTGTCTGGATTTAACCGAGCAGCCGATTCCACTGAACACATCGCCAGTGGTGTGGGCTCAACTCTGTCAGTCGTCTCCACAAATATAATGCCAGGATCCATGACTCTTTCAGATAGACTTGGATCAGCTTTAATTTTCTTCTGTACTACTTCGATGAAGTTGTTTGTAATAAACTGATAGGCGTCCGGCTTGTGCAAACCGTAGAGAATACCACACATTGTAATGATAAGAGCGAGCAGGAACCACTTGTACTGGGATCCCATGATGTGGAACTGAACTGTTTCTTCAAAGGTTCCTGTGAAAGTGGAGAATATTATTTAGTAATGGAACACTGTGATACAGGCCCATAACTTACTGTTTCCCCAGTGTCACATTTGGGGGGTGCTCCTCTGGGAAATCCCTCCCGGAAATTCTCACGTATGATTTTACCCAGCAATTGCCCAGAAGTGCTAAATGCCTCTGGGAAATTGCAATGAGCTGGGAACCATCTGACAGAAGAGATTTAAATCACTAACTTCAGATGGTTCTGCTAGTCCTATTCTAACAATTACTTTGAATGAGTTAGAAGGACAAAAACACTCCTAACTTCAGAGCAAATCTCTAAACACTCAGATTTAGCCTCGCAGTGGACATGCTGCACACACACCGCCACCCGCATCCCAAGGGAACCCATCATGACATTCCCACCCCGACCTGATCCATGGTCCCTGACCCCTTCCTCATCAGGCCCACCCTGGCCTGGGCCCACCCTCACCCACCTCAGGCTCATAAATCCTCCCCCTCCCATAATCTGTGAAGCCCCTCACCTGCTTTCCGTCCTCAGAACTCTCTCCTCTGCTCTGGTACACATCACCTCCACCTCCTCTGGTTCAGGACACACCTCCCCCTTTCTGGTCTCCCCCCATTCCCTCCTAATGGTAGACCTTTTATTTTTGATAAGTATCTGCTCCCTTGTCCCTTTGAACATCCCCTTCTAGGCAGCTACTAATTCCTTTCCTTTCTGTGTCCAAGTTATTCCACACTGATGTTGCAGGGGGGATGCTGTGCTTCTCCAGTCTCACCCAGGCTGAGTTTGGAAAGTACAGGAGACAGGAGTTTCGCAATCCCAGCGAGGGCAAATCGGTCATGAATGGCTATCTGATGGAGATTGTCCAGTCTGCGGAAGTCATGGGCCAATCATGCTCACCCTGTAATCAACCAAGATTTACACATTGTATTCCATTGCTGAACCAATCTCCTCAATATGATGAATCATTCCCCCATGATCCACAAACTGCACAAGGCCACAAGAAGTGCATGCATCTTGGGAGTCGATGGTGGAAGTCAGACGTTGGCTCCAAAGTGCGTTGCAAAGCCGAAAGGGCTCCAACACCAGGGTTGTTGAATTGGGAGGCCCCAAAACATTTCACGTCTTTAGGCTGAGTGGTTAATTGCCTCATTTCTGTGAAGTACCTGATTTGAATTATTGAGGGGGAGAGGGCTTATAATAGTGGGGAATGGCTGAAGTTGGGGGTAGAAGGGAAGTGGAGTTATATAAGAAATATATTCATTGTGCTTTGAAAATTACTAATGTGATTGACTATTTGAGATAGTTAATTATTGGTATTCTGTTCTTTGTGCAGTAACATTCTTTTGATTTAAACTGTGATCCTTGTGGCTAAAGGAAAGGTGGCATGTGGCAGATTGGCTCACACTGCTGCCTCACAATGCCAGGGACAGGTTCAATTCTGGCGTCAGATCACTATCTGTGTGGAGTTTGCACTCCCCGTGTTTGAGGGTAATGCTGCCGGTTGCTTCCCAAAATTTAAGGACGTGTCGGTTAATGAGGTCAGTACAAGGTGTTATACGGTTCGGCCTGGGTAAGATGCTCTGTTGGAGAGTCGGTGCAGACTTGATGGGCTGAACGGCCTGCTTGCCTGTAGGGATCGAATGAGTGCCCACAGAGTTCTGAATAAATATTTGAGATTCGCCCTGTGAAATGCCTTCTCCTGATGGAACGACAGGAAGGAGCTCAGCAGACAAGGCCTCTGCAAATGTGGATCAGGTCAGGACCAGATGGATGTTATCATGAAGGTTTTGGCCCAAGATTGTACAGGACAGGTCAGGGTGGATCACGGGACCCAGCACAGTGCCAAGGTGGGCCGACACTGCCCTGACAAAGTTTTGTAGTCCAGGCAAAGGAGGGAGACTGGATGACAACTCTTAAGATGGCAGAGGATACCCTCTTGGGCAGCAGGGCATTCACAGGCCTGCGCTATTCAAGGGGCAATTCTCAGCTGCAATACTCTCCTCCAGGAAATTCCAGAACACCCTAAAGAATTCCACTGTCAACCAGACCAGCCCCAGGGTCTTACCCCTGAAGAGGCTGTTGAGAGCGCCATTCATCTCCTCCAGGCTGATAGGGGCATCACATTTTCCGATGCCGTCGGGGCCAAGCTGTGGCATCCTTGTTGAATGGATCCGAGACATTGTCGGCCAGCAGGATAAGGAGTTGCTAATGGATCCCATGTCTTTTTTCCAGTGAGTAGAAGAAGGAGGAGCCACTGTCTAGATCCTTGAGGAACCGGATTGGCGACTTCAAGTACACACCATGGCATCCGATAGGTTGCGGGTCCCTCAGCGCACCCTTCTCACTGTACGCCAGCTGCAGGTCCGTGTCATAATTGGGCTGACAGGGCATGACTCCAGGTGGAAAGCATTCTGCTCCAACTCCGACTTTTTGTCGATCCCCTTATGCACTCTTGACATAAGGTACAGATGCGAATCTTGCCTGTATCCACCATAGCCTCAAGGAGGAGAAGCTTCTCCAGCCTACCCAGAAACAATGAAACAAATCCAGTAGCTGTTCGTCTCCCAGCTACAGGTTGTTAAAGTGCCAGTAGGTGGACACAACTCGAATGCGAGATGGAAAGAATTCCGTCTACACCAGGTGGTGGTCTGAGCATGGCACTGGCTGCATAAAAGACATGATGTGGAGATGCCGGTGTTGGACTGGGGTAAACACAGTAAGAAGTCTCACAACATCATGTTAAAGTCCAACAGGTTTAATCGGTAGCAAAAGCCACTAGCTTTTGGAACACTAACATTCATCTGATGAAGAAGCAGCACTCTGAAAGCTAATGGCTTTTACTATCAAATAAACCCTGTTGGACTTTAACCTCGTGTTGTGAGACTTACTGTGCATGAAAGATGACAGAATGCACGATAGGTACTCCTTCGAAATGTAAAAGCAGTTGATTCTGGACACTTGATTCCAGGCCTCACGAGAGTGGACACCTGGAGTTTGGATGGGGATGTTGCCAGCCATCTACCAAGTCGAAGGACCCAACGAGGTCCCCCAACTTCACTATTATCAAAGCTTACTTGATGATAAGTAATTATACTTAATTATAAGGCAGTGTGTTCCTCAAGATTGTAGTTGCAATCCCCACTGAGAATGATCCACTCATTCATGTTGACGGAGCTGAGAAGAGTGGGCACTCATTCAAAGAAAGTCATTTGCTGCTGGCCAACCAAGGGAGCGTAGACATTCACAAAGTGAAACTCCACAACCCCCCTCGTGGTCTGTCAAGTGCCGCAATCAGCCTGGTACAGGCACCTTGACTCCCAAGGTCTTTGGCTGAAAACAGTGCCAACAAGAGAGCCATACCACCAGAATTGCCACTTCAGTAGCCACAAGGCTTCATCTCCCAGAACGTATGGGTTGTGCCCTGAGTAGAAGAACAACCTGGGAACCTTCAAGAAGAAGAAAAGGTGGCATTCTACAGAAACAATTTACAACATGGGAATAAAATATGACTTGTGAAGAAGGGAATGCCCAGGAATATGATGAAGAGCCCCAACTGAATGTCTTATCAATAAAGGGTAGATCACGTAGATTCTGGGGGATTTCCAAGTTAAGTGGACAACCTATTAGGATGGAAGTTGATACAGGTGCATTACCACTCTAAAAGAGAAAGTTGAGAACTATATTTTAGTTGGTATTAGCTCCAGAAACTTCACAGATAGTAGAGCACCAACAACAATCTCGAGTTGCCAGACAAGAAGTGAGGGCAAAACAATATCACTTCTGTAAGGAGATTGAATCCTAGTGTGTAATTATACCACGAATGAGAAATGGGTACCAACCATAGTTTTCGCAAAAAACTAAAGATGAACTAGTTTGGCGATGCCAGGATGTCCAACTGTTGTCATCTCAAAATGATTCTCAAAATTGTTGCATGTTTCTTTCAAGAGTTGTTAGTGATGTCATTAGGGTGTTGCAGAGGCTGATGTTTTATTTTCAGTTTGTTCTCTGTATAGGCTTGAGCCCCGACCATAAACCTGTTGTGTGTAAGTTTGGATCTACATGTGCAAATCACAGCTGATTGCTTTTATGTAAAACCCACAACCTCTAACATGGTTATTAGTCTCAACGCCATGTTGTGAGAAAGAATCTTGAAGTCTTGTAGCTGCTAGAATTACTTGTTTCCTGTGATTCGTGATCCACCTTGTTTAATAAAAAAAAGCACAAAAGATACATTCCACTTGGCGACAAACAAAGTAATTTGGTTGAGATGTATCTGTCAAATTAAAAAAGATAAAAATTCATAATCTACACTTTTTAATTCTCAGTCAGAAAATTGGATGTGTAATGAACTAACTACTCAACAGAACAAACTTGTCAAATGTAATGACATCATCACTACACTTTTAAAAAAGGAACAAAGGAACACATGCGTGGGACTTTCCGGTTTTGGGGTGAGCATGATGGGAAAATTCCGCCATGGTATGCGATTTGAAGGGCCCATTCGCCATGGGTGCAAATCCCGTTAAGGCCATTAAATGTTATGAGAGGGCCACAGCAGGATTTCCAACAGTGAGATCTCAATTTGAGATTGTCTCCGTGCCCTTCCCACCAGCAATGTAATCCGGTTCACACCAGAAAGGTATGACCTAACTATTTGGCTTAATGCCATTGATTCTGGGATCATAAGATTCCGTGATATCACATCAGCGGCAATCATTATTGATTTTTGAAAATGTAACCAGTCATGATGAACATGCCAGGGGTGCGGATGTGTGAAAATTTCAGGGGTGGCTAAGGATATGGCTGGGCAGTAACTAGCACTGCCCCATGGCACCTTGGAAATGCCAACCTGACAAAGCCCCCATTGGAGGGGTTCCTTTATGTGTGTGGGGAGGGAGGAAGAAGTTGATGATGGGGGGGTTTATGTCCTTAATTGAGGATGTGGGGGCAATGGAAGCAATGTGGGGGATATGGAGGGATCCGTTGCCCCAATACTGGTAGGGCGGAGGGGACAGAAATTGGGTGACACTGAAGATTGAGTTGCGCCTTTGCTTGCATGGCTTGGATGTGTCCCCATGTCTCATGGGTGTTGCGATCTCCAGGACTGGCCTTGATGTCTGTAGGGGGAGGGGGCCTTTCGCTTTACTTTGAGATTGGGGTGTGCTTTAAAAAATGCACCCTAATCTCTGAATCCCAGTTTTGCCAGAGACCCCTCACCTCTGTGTGGCTGTGTAATCCTCACCTGCACTTTGAAATTATACAGAGTGCTTTTCATCAGGTGAGAAAAGGCTTCTGTGAAGCCAACAAGTTTCACACAGCTTCTCTTGCAATTCTGGGAAAACTCCACCCACAGTCTCATCATTCTTCAAATTCAAAGCTTCAGATCCTTTGCTCCTCCCAATATTTTGAACTAAGAGCACTCAGGATTATTCCAACCTTAAACTGTTTATTTCCAAATTCCAATTCATGTGTTTTGATCTTAATTCTGACAAAGTAATTGGAAAATTTTCTGGTCAAGTAATTCCCAAGTGTTGATTATTGTGGTGCTGCGCTCCTATGTGCGTGGAGGGGGAGAAGCAAGCAGGGTCACATGACAGATCAGGCCAATCGTGGAGTTAGTGGTTAGGGTCCACGAGTCACTGAGTGTTGTGGCGGCCTCGAAGGCTACAGAGGAGCTTCGATCCCCATCTCCCCTTGGCCTTTGTGCCTTATTAAGCAAGCAAAGGCTCACCCATAAGAAGTGGTCAGCGGTGGTAATCCTTTACTCTATTCGAACCATTGTTGCAGGTCTCAAGGTCAACACTACCTGACTATGAGCCACAGGCACGGCCCATTCCTTTGATGTGCACTAAAAGGTGTTGGTGATGGGAAACTGGCTTTTGGCTGAATTTCTAGATTGACTTGATGAGCTTTTTTATTGCTATCCTATATAGATATTGTTTCCAATTAAACCTCCTATCCATTTATCTACTCTGTTGTTTGTAGATTAGTTAGTATAATCACGATTACGCGATCTTGCATTGCAATTCTGTCTAGCAACAACAGAAGTTCCAAATTTAGCTTTTATTGGTAGATTGGTATTGGTAGAGGGATTGAATTTCGGAGCTGTGAGGTCATGTTACAACTATACAAAACTCTGGTGCGGCCGCACTTGGATTATTGTGTACAGTTCTGGTCGCCGCATTATAAGAAAGATGTGGAGGCATTGGAAAGGATGCAGAGGAAGTTTACCAGGATGTGGCCTGGTATGGTGGGAAGGTCTTATGAGGAAAGGCTGAGGGACTTGAGGTTATTTTCATTGGAGAGAAGAAGGTTACGAGGTGACCTGATTGAGGCATACAAGATGATCAAAGGATTGGATAGGGTGGACAGTGAGAGCCTTTTAACTCGGATGGTGATGGCTAACACAAGGGGACATCGCTTTAAATTAAGGGGTGGTAATTATAGGACGGATGTCAGAGGTAGGTTCTTTACTCAGAGGGTAGTGAGGTCGTGGAATGCCCTGTCTGCGGCAGGTGTGGACTCGCCAACTTTAAGGGCGTTCAAATGGTCAGTGGATAGGCATATGGATAACATTGGAATAGTTTAGGTTAGAGGGTCATTAGATTGGTTCCACTGGTCGGTGCAACATCGAGGGCCGAAGGGCCTGTACTGCGCTGTAATGTTCTATGTTCTAAACATTTACCTGGTTTTATTCAGCCCACAACTCTTAATCAAGCCGACAACTTTCATTTGATTTTAAACTTAATGTTGAAACTACTATTGCAGAATGGCAATTTAGGAAATGAACAATGCATTTAACCTAGAAAACCACAACAAAGAAAAATCCACACAAGTTCTTCATTAGACACACACTCATTCACTTATGGAGGCTGCCATATTCACACATTGGGGACGATTCTCCCAAAAAATTCTAAGTGCTGAATTCCCGGGAAAACTGAAATAATTCATGCTGTCTTTTGCAGTGAAAATTCACACGAAAATCTCCAACATTCTGTGCAATGCAGAGGCCACCAGCGTGAATATTATTATATTTCAGGGTGTGGGGTCTATTCATGCTGGAGAGGCTGAAATCACCAGCCTCTATATATGCGCAGTGGCCCTGAAATATCATTCTTCCAATCACTGACCAGCCCAGGATCCCTGCAGTGCTGCAGCTCCAACTGCCTCCACGGCACAATCCGCGGCCCCCCGTCCATTCGCAGGCCGGTCCCAAACCTTCCCCCCCTAATCCCAGCCTGCCCCGATCTTCAGCCCTTTCCCCAGCAGTGACGATTCCCCCCAACACTACCCCAACAGATCAACCCCTGGCAGACTCCCCAGACTGACCAACCCCATTCCCCACGCCCCAGCCTGCCCTGATCAGTGGCCTCCATCCAGCGCCTACCGATCTCTATTCAGGTGGCAGTGGGACCCCCGAATCTCACTGATTGCCCCCAGACCCTTTGCCCACCAGTCTCCGTCCCCTAGGCCCTTCCCCAATAGGCCCCTCCTCCTTGGCACTCCCCATGCCTGGTGAGCAGTGACAAAGTGCCTCCTGGGCATGGGTGCTTTTTCCCTTGGGCAGTGCTAGGGGGCACAGGCTGGCACAGTCAGTGTACCCATGCTGACAGGGCACCACCCTCCTGCCACCCAACCCCATGGGTGGGGCCCTGATTGCCCCTCTTCACTCCAGCAGGGTCAGGCCGCCAGCTCCCCAAAAGTGCGGAGCTGCTGTAATTCCCGCTGGAGTGATACACTCTGGCAGGGTGGGAGATTTTAGTAAGCCCAGAAAATTCAGCCTGGGCCCACAAACAGCATTTAAATAGTATGTGAAATAATATTTAAATGCTAGTGCCGCCTCACATCGATATCTGGCATTGCGCAGACGCCACTGGAAATCCAGGCCTGAGAGATGCAATCGCAGCTCGAACGTTTGTGGGAATCCCACGAATCAGCTGACACACGATTCTCCTGGCTCGCTGCACTAAAACATTGGCACAATGCGATGGGACAATCGAAGCCATCATGCCCACAGCATTTCACTTTTCTTTCATTCAATTTCAACAATTTAAAACTGAAGTTAGATGTAGCTCTCGAGGCTATAGGGATCAAGGAAAATGGGGAAATGGAAGGTCAAGATATTGAATTTGATGATCAAACATGACCAAAATGAATGCGAGCAGGCTTGAAGGGCCAAATGATCTATTCCTACTTCTGATTTCCATGTCTTCCAAACATGTTTGTTCCATCACTCATCTGAATCTCTCACCATGCTCTAGAGCCCCCAAGTGAGTCACTCAGTTGCGATCTGCGGGAACGCATGCGCGAACCCCACGAATCGGCACTCGCGTGAATCTCCCAGTCTGATCTGCCAGATAATTACCGGGTCAAAATGGGAGAATTGCCCCCAGATTCTTTCCAGCTGTTTATTTGAGCATCTGCAATGGGACATGCATTTCTGGCAAATCCTGCAGAATGGACTCGATGATCATTCTCACACAACATATTTTATATGGCATTGGGTGACAGACATTTACATAAAACATGCACTAGTATCATATGGTCACTAGATATCTGTTCTTCATTTTAGATAACTCCTACATATTGAGTCCTCTGATTTAATAGTCTGTTAAGCCTGTTCCCTCCTCAGATGGATTCAGCCTTAGTGCGCTGTCAGATCCTCGCCCACTCCAATTCCATGACAGGCGAGGTGATAGAGTTCTAGTCAATGTGTCTGTAGGAATCTTCCATTTTGGATAAGAAGACACACACACATATGCTTCAAAAACAGGAAATGCTGGAATATCTCAGCAGGTCCCACAGCATTTATGGGGGGAGAATAGAGCCAATGTTTTGTGTCTGGGTGACCCTTGCAGACTCAAAAGGTGGTTCTATTCTCTCTCCACAAATGCTGTCAAACCTGCTGAGATTTTCCAGTGTTTCCTGTTTTTGTTTCAGATTCCAGCAGCTGCAGTATTTCGTCTTTACGCACATATGTTTGCAGTTTTAGATCATAATTGTTCAGTCACGTGAATTGGAAGTTAATTCTGGTTAACAGTTGCACCAGAGAAAGCAAACTTTGAAAATAACTCTTGGATTTCATTTATTTTTCAATCGTTTATTCATGGTGTGTGCATCGTTGCTGAACCAACAATTATTGCCCATTCCTAATTGGCCGTGAGAAGGGGTTGGGGAGCTGTTTAGTCCAATTTGCAAAATGGTTTATTATAAAGCTCAGGCTAATAAAGATACTTTGTTTTTAATTTCTAAGGGCCACATTTGTAGAAATTAAAATGAGAGAAGTGAAAATCGGTAAGAAAGGTTTTAAAATAATGGGACTTAAGATCTTTTTTGTTTAAAGAAATCACATAAAGTGGTGCACACAGATGCATCAAAGCATGTTTTGTGCCACCCATTTCAGTTCTGCAGAGAAATTAAGCCTTTTAGCAAACCAGTGACCTTTAAATTATCCTGTCATGGTTTGTAGTTTTTGAGCGTAATTTTATATGTATTGGATGTTATTAATTTTGTTTTTTGGCAGGTGTGATTACACATGTTAACTCAGTGGTTACCTGACCAGAGCCACAAGAGATTTTTTTCTTTCCTTCCACAGGTGACAATTGATCTGAATGTGGTGTGAAAAATAAGAGATGACAATACGCATGCTCTTTGAATGTAAGAGAACTGTGATAACGCCCATGTTGTGCATGGGGAATCATTAATTGACCTCCTAATTGGGCTTGATGAATACTAGCTCCCTGGGAACTGGTAATTAGCCAACCAGGTGAGGCTTGTATACTGAGTCCTGTATCAATCAAGACTCCATTATCATTTTAGTCTTGCTTGGGACATGGGCCTGATTGTACCAAAAATTAAAATGGCGGTAAATTCGGGTGTCGGGTTTGTAACGCGATCTGTACCTGAAACCGAGCAGATCACGCCTTTACCGACATCCGATTTCCGCATCCCAATCAGGCGGCCCAACTATTTAAATGCATTAGCATGCATTTAAATTGATTTAACGAACCGCGCACCCAACTCTACCACCAAATCCCACTTTACTGTCTTCGGATCCATTCCGGATCCGCGCTGTTATCAACCTGCAGAATAAAAATCCGAAGCACATTCCTATTCAGCAGGGGAACCTCCGAACCCCTGTGAAAAGGAAAAACTTATAAACAAGAGTCACAACCAAGTAACCCACCTGGGTGCTCGAAAGCATGGTGAGAGATTCAGATGAGTGATCAAACATCAACGCATGTTTGGAAAATGCTAAAAAATTTTGGAAAAAATTTTGAATCACTGCATTCCGAATGTTCATAAAGTTTGATTTGAGGAAATGATTGATTTCATTGAGTGTGAGGTTAAAAGGTATTTTACAGGTGTTTGTCAGTCATTCAAAGCTGGAGGCTGATTTATTTTAAAAATGTACGTTTAGTAAGTATCTGTGTGTTAGTGTTTATGTGATTTTTCTTGCCTGTGAGTCCGTGTCTGCTGCTTCTATCTTTGAAGCATATTAGTTAATCCTCTATGGTCTGGTACTGGTAGTTGCTTTAAAGTTGCTTCTTTAATGCATACTGTTGTATTTTGAATTAGGTTAAGTGAGGGGAATAATAGACTTTGATAAAATGATAGAGAAGTTGTTAAAATAGCCCATGAAGGGTTTTGGGGAACAAACGGGAAAGTGGAACTGATCCACTTTAGATCAGCCATGATTTTATTGAATGGCGGGGCAGGCTCCAAGGGCTCGATGGCCGACTCCTGCTCCTATTTCTTGTGTTCTTATGTTAAAATAATTTGTTCTGGGTGAAAGTGGTGTTTTTGGAGAAATATAATGTGGTGCTTTACATTCTGGTTAACTTCAAATGTCAGGTCATTGGATATTTCAACATCATGGATTGGGATATGAATCTACAACAATTTTGGCTCGGAAGTGAAGATTTAACCAAATGAGTTAAGCTGGGACCAGAGGAGCTTTGCTCCAACACGGGCATAAAAGCAATGTACCTTTATCCTTTCATTCCTTATTTGGAAATTTCAGCTGTTATTAACCTTCAGTAACTGTCACCAATGTAATAACTCCAGAAATTGGCAATAAAGGATCTATGCTTTATCGCACAAAATGAAAATAAACTGTGACCACAAGCCTATGGTGAACACATCAGGCCCGATTTTTCCAATTGGAGGCTAAGGGCCGGATCCAGACGTAAAACGGATTCGCGCCCGGAATCCTCATTCCAGCGTGCCCACATGCTTTTTGCCGGCTCCGGTCCAGTCCGTGCTGTGGGAAGGGTTCAGCACGGCCGGAACGATCGGAGCTCTGAACTGCGCCTGCACAGTTCAAAAAAAAATCTGAAACAGCGCACCGGGGCACGAAAGACAAAACCAGCAGAGAGACTGGCGGCGGGTGGGGGGGGACGGTGGGGAGGTGTAGGACAAGCCACGATCGGACCCCCTTGGGAGGCAGGTCTCCCCCCAGCAGATGCCCCCAGATCAGACCCCCCCGGGAGGCAGCCCCCCCTCCACCGATCAGACCCACCCTGGGAGGCACCACCCCCCCCCCCCCCCCCCCCCGACCCCTCCACGTCAGACCCCGCCCCGGGAAGCAGGCCCCTCCTCGGCAGAGCACACCCCCAACCTACCTCGATTGCTGCTCTTCCCCCCACCATCCTTCTGAGCTGCAGTCGTTGATGTGGAGATTCCAGCTTTGGACTGGGTGAACACAATAAGAAGTTTCACAGCAGGTGGTGTGAGACTTCTTACTGTGTCCACCCAGTCCCACGTCGATATCTCCACATTAACCAGTGCAGGTCAGAAGGAAAGTTGGGGGAGAGCAGCAATCGAGGACAATTGATTGTGGTCTGATCGCGGGGACAGGGCTCTGATCTCAGGGGCGATCCCTCCCGGGGGATCTGACTGTGGTGGGCGGGGGGGTGGGGGTCTGCGGGGTGTTTGCCTCCCGGAGTGGGGGGGAATCACGGGGGTCGGGGGGGGGGCTATCCCGGGGGGGGGGATGGATCGCGGGGCTGTGTGGTCTGCCAAGAGGCGCCTGCATCCTCGAGGGGTCCGATCGCGGGGCGGGGGGTCTGCCTCGTCTCTTCTTCCTCGTCCATTCTCCTGTGATTCAACACCAAAGTCATAATATGCGCTAACTTATCGTGCACTTAGGAATCACTTTCTCCTCCCGCAGAGTTTGAGTCTTTGTTTTTACCCTGATCTGGATTTGTCACAA
The DNA here is from genome assembly GCF_965287045.1 of Carcharhinus amblyrhynchos. NCBI lineage: Eukaryota > Metazoa > Chordata > Chondrichthyes > Carcharhiniformes > Carcharhinidae > Carcharhinus > Carcharhinus amblyrhynchos. The sequence goes on from NC_137326.1 coordinate 71,521,968, forward strand.
AGAGTCCAGTTCGGACCTTACGCAGACAGTCTGATAGAGTATTGACAATTTGAATAAGACTCACCAAATTATTGTTCTGCCTTCACGGGTTTCTGGCAATTCATGTTAGTGAAAACAACTGAAGTTCGGATGGTCTCCAGTTTTCCCCACAGTCCAGATAAGACTCAAGTTCTTTCCAGGTGTTTATTTCAGCATCTGCACTTCCGGCAACTCCTGTAGGATGGACCTGATGATTATTCTCACACAAGGTATTTTTTGTGGCATTGGGTGACAGACATTTACATGTCTTTCCTTATCAATTAACCAATCACAGAGCTACACATGTTGTCTTTGTGATTAGACCTGCCTCTCTGCAAGGTCTGAATTTCAACTTTTGTCTTTTCTTCAAACTGCTTTATTTAAGCGAGTTGCTCTGGACATTCGTATCCACACCATGCAGCAATCGCATGATCCCTAGAAGGGATCTGTTTACACTTCATCACCAGCATTTACAAGATAACAGAACAAAGACTCAAGATCTTGTGTGATACCTGTTCTCCTTCATTTTAGATAACATTACTCCATTTTGAGTACACTGCTTTGATTTAATATATTCCATTAAGCTTTGAGTCTTATTGAGTTGGATGAAAAATCAGGTGAGAGACTGGAGAATTGGAAGGTCCTGCCAGTGGGATGGGCCCTTATTCCCGGAACAGAAAATTCCAGCCTTCTGCTTTAGAACAAAGAACAAAGACAATTACAGCACAGGAAAGGCCCTTCCGCCCTTCAAGCCTGCACCAACCATGTTGCCTGACTGAACTAAAACCCTTCTGGTGACCATATCCCTTTATTCCCATCCTAATCATGCATTTGTCAAGACACCCCTTAAAAGTCACAAATGAGAGCATTGTAATTTTAAGAGATGAAGCCTGCTTGTATTTTGGAGATAAATGGCAGAAATCCTGCTGGAACTGGCCAGAAAATAAAATTTTATTTAGTTTACAAATTATGCGAGTTCAAAATTAAATTTGGAACATTGAGCAACCTGCTGAGTTATAAACTAGAAGTCTTGCTAACACACACAATGAACCCGTAAGCTAACAGGCAGTATTTTTTTGTCTAAGTGCTGGGCAGACTTGAAACTGGGAGAATTTCAGATCGATTTTTTGGGGACATTTTTGGTCCCCCCATGTGCACTCTGGCTGCAAAACTTTGAGCGAGTCTGATTCTCGCTGTAGGAACCTATGGGCAGGGATTAAAAAACATAAGAACAGAAGAAATAGGAGCAGGAGTAGGCCATCTAGCCCTTCGAGCCTGCCCTGCCATTCAATAAGATCATGGCTGATCTGAAGTGGCTCAGTTCCACTTTCCCGCTTTCTCCCCATAACCCTTAATCCCCTTGCCTACCAAAAACCTATCTACCCGCGTCTCAAATATATTTAGTGAGGTAGCCTCCACCACTTCAATAGGCAGAGAATTCCAGAGATTCACCCCACTTTGAGTGAAGAAGTTCCTCCTCAACTCTGTTCTAAACTGCACCACCACTTATCTTGAGGCTGTGCCCTCTAGTCTTGCTGTCCTTTCTGAGCGGGAAGAACCTCTCCACCTCTAGCCTATCCATCCCTTTCATCATCTTATACGTCTCAATGAGATCTCCCCTCATCCTTCTAAACTCTAACGAGTACAAGCCCAGTCTATTCAGCCTCTCCTCAGAGCTCAACCCCCTCAACTCTGGTATCAGCCTAGTGAACAACACACCCAAAACCCTGCAGCTCCAATTGCAGCCATCATCTGCAAATGCGCAAAATAAATGCAGCCCCCTCCTGGGCCAGGTAACCCCTCCCCCAGGCCCCCACAAACACTGGACCCTCCCCAACATTACTGACCCCCTTACCCCCACCCCCCTGCAATCCAGACTGATCACGACCCTCCTCTCCCCACCGATCGCAGGGAGAGTGGCAGCGGACCCCCTCTCTTCCACCGATCGCAGGCAGAGAGGCAGCAGCCACCACACCCCGGACCCACCTGCATAAGAGCTGATCTGCTCCTGACTCCAATGGCTGTATAACACCTCCCTCTTTCTCCCTAGCCCCCAATCATCACAGAGGCACACATCCCCCCTCCACCGTTCCCCACATCAGCACACCTGCAAGTGCTCACTTGTATTCCCCTCATTGCTAACAAACATACTACGTTTAACTTGCTGGAATGCTCTCCCAAACTATCTGCAGCTCATCTGCCCTGACAAGGGGCAGCTCCATTAGAACCCCAAGGATGGACAGGCACACGGTCAGTGCAGGAAAAAATGGCAAAGAAGTCAGCACCCAGATTCACTGAGAGTGATCGCAACAGATTGCTCGATGTTGCAGAGGCAAAGCAGGGTACCCTCTTCCCCCCAGCAGGACACAGACCAAGGGGAGGTGACGGCAAAACAGCCTGGGAGGCATTTGCTGCTTTGGTCAGTGCCATGGCACTGGTCCCCAGAACAGCGAAGCAATGTCGCAAAATGTCAATGATTTCATCCAGGCAGCAAAGGTGAGTGTTTAACCCCATCCAGTATCTTACCCCAAATAAGAACATAAGAAATAGGAGCAGGAGTAGGCCATCTAGCCTCTCGAGCCTGCCCCGCCATTCAATAAGATCATGGCTGATCTGTTGTGTCTCAGTTCCACATCCCCGCCCTCTCCCCATAACCCTTAATCCCCTTGCCTATCAAAAACCTATCAACCCGCGTCTTAAAAATATTTAGCGAGGCAGCCTCCACCACTTCAACGGGCAGAGAATTCCAGAGATTCACCACCCTTTGAGTGAAGAAGTTCCTCCTCAACTCCGTTCTAAACCGCCCCCTCTTTATCTTGAGGCTGTGCCCTCTAGTCCCACTGTCCTTTCTGAGTGGGAAGAGCCTCTCCACCTCTACCCTATCCATCCCATTCATCATCTTATAAGTCTCAATGAGATCTCCCCTCATTCTTCTAAACTCTAACGAGTACAAGCCTAGTTTATTCAGCCTCTCCTCATAGTTCAACCCCCTCAACTCCGGTATCAGCCTAGTAAACCTCCTCTGCACTCCCTCCAAGGCCAAAATATCCTTGCGTAAGTGCAGCTACCAAAACTGCACACAGTACTCCAGCTGCGGCCTCACCAGTGCCCTACACAGCTGCAGCAAGACCTCCCTACTTTTAGATTCAATCCCCCTTGCTATGAAGGCCAGCATCCCATTTGCCTTCCTGACCACCTGCTGCACCTGCAGGCTGGGTTTTTGCGACTCATGCACAAGGACCCCGAGGTCCCTCTACACCGTCACATGCTGCAGTTTTTCGCCATGTAAGTAATAGTCCTTCCTACCATTATTCTTACCAAAGTGGACAACCTCACATTTGCCAACATTAAATTCCATCTGCCAGTTCCTGGCCCATTCGCCCAGCCTATCTAGATCCTTCTGCAGACTCTCCACACCCTCCGCACACTTTGCCGTTCCACCAATCTTGGTGTCATCAGCAAATTTCGACACCATACACTCGGTTCCCTCCTGCAGATCATCTATATAAATGGTAAATAGCTGAGGCCCCAGCACCGACCCCTGGGGCACTCCACTAGTCACCAACCGCCAATCCGAATAGCACCCATTGACCCCCACTCTCTGCCTCCTATTTGACAGCCAATCCTCTATCCACGCTAACACCCTACCCCCAACTCCATGCCCCCTGACCTTCTGTAATAACCTCTTGTGAGGGACCTTATCAAACGCCTTCTGAAAATCAAGAAAGACCACATCCACCGGCTCTCCTCTATCCACCGCCCTAGACACATCCTCATAGAACTCCAATAAATTCGTCAGACACGACTTCCCCTTAACGAAACCACGCTGCGTCTGCTCTATCAAGCAATTCTCCTCAAGATGCCTCGCTATTTTCTCCTTGATCACGGATTCTAACATTTTACCTACAACAGACGTTAAACTAACCGGCCTATAATTCCCTGCCTTTTGCCTGCCATCCTTCTTAAACAACGGCGTAACATTAGCACTTCCCCGGAATCCAGCGACGTTTGGAAAATAATCACCAAGGCATCCACTATCACCTCCGTCATTTCTTTCAGAACCCTTGGATGCATTCCATCCGGTCCTGGGGACTTGTCCACAATCAGTCCCTCCAGTCTGTCGAGCACTGCCTTTCTAGTAACAATAATGTCATTCAGGCCCTCCACTCCTACCATCTTTCCATCGCTAACACCCGGCAAATTGTTCACGTCCTCCTCCGTGAAGACCAAAACAAAAAAGTTATTCAAGGCCTCTGCCATTTCCCCATCCCCTACCACTAAGTCCCCCCTCTCATCCTCTAAGGGTCCAACGTTCACCCTAGCCAGCCTCTTCCTTTTTGTATATTTATAAAAACTCTTGCTATCCTTTTTTATATTAAGCGCTAGCCCAACTTCATAGTTTATCCGACCCTTCTTTATCAACTTCTTCGTCATTCTTTGTTGACATTTAAACCTCTCCCAATCCTCTTCTCGCCCACTACTCTTAGCTACTCTAAACGCATCCGCTTTTAATTTAACACTTTCCTTTACCTCCTTCGTTATCCACGGCTGATTATCTCTCCTCCTACGATCCTTTTTAACCATCGGAATAAATTTCTGCTGAACACCAAGAAAGATCTCCTTAAAGATCCTCCACTGTTCCTCAGCAGACCTACCTTCCATCGCGCTCCCCCAATCAACATTCGCCAATTCCTCTCTCATCCTACCGTACTCCCCTCTGTTCAAACAAAGGACACATGTCCGGGAACCCACTTTCTCCTCCTCCATCTGCATCAGAAACTCCACCATACAATGATCACTCTTCCGAAGAGGATCCTTCACCACAAGGTCCCTAATTCTACCCGCCTCATCACATAACACCAGATCCAAGATAGCTTGCTCCCTCGTCGGCTCCAACACACACTGTTCAAGAAAACTATCCCGGCAGCATTCCAAGAACTCTTCCTCAAGCCCACTGCGTCCAACATGGGTCGACCAATCAATATGTAGATTGAAATCCCCCATAATTATCGCCGTTCCATTCCTGCACGCCGCATTTATTTGCGCGTTAACAGCCCGCCCCACCTCCAGATCATTATTTGGGGGCCTATAAACGACACCCACCAGCGTCTTCCTCCCTTTGCTGTTCCTAAACTCCACCCACAACGATTCCACTTTCTGCTCTTTGGTTCCTATATCATCCCTTACTACCACCCTGATGCTATCCTTAATCAGCAGAGCTACGCACCCCCCTTTTTCCTCCCGCCTATCCTTCCTAAACACTAGATACCTCTGGACATTCAGCTCCCAGTCCCTGTCATCTTGCAGCCACGTCTCTGTGATGGCCACCAGATCATATCCATTTGTGCTGATCTGCGCCACCAGCTCATTCACTTTATTCCGAATGCTTCGTGCATTCAGATAAAGTGCCTTCATCCCAGCCTTCACCTGTACCCTATTTGCCAGAACACCACCAACCATACTCACGCCCCCTACTCCTTTTATTATTGGGACATCCTTGGCCTCTTCCCTTACCTGTACCCTCTACTTTAGACGCCGTAATGTCACCTGCCCTCTCACCCTCCCCCCCGCTAATTAGTTTAAAGCCCTATCTACAGTCCTATGTACACGATTTGCCAGGACTCTGGTCCCAGCACGGTTCAGACCAACCCCATCCCACCTGAACAGGTCCCACCTACCCCAATACTGTTGCCAATGCCCCATAAATTCAAACCCATTCCTCCCACACCAATCCCTGAGCCACCCATTCACTTCCTTAATCTTATCAACCCTACGCCTGTCTGCGCTCGGTTCAGGCAGTTGTCCAGAAATAACCACCTTGTCGGTTCTACTTTTTAATTCCATTCCCAGCTTTTCATACTCCCTCCCCAGATCCTCAGTTCGCATTTTGCCTACATCATTGGCACCCACATGTACTACAACAACCGGATTCTCACCCTCCCACTCCAGGTTCCTCTGCAGCCCAGATGCGACATCCTGGACCTGAGCACCAGGCAGACAACACACCCTTCTGTGCACTTTGTCATTGTGACAAAGGACAGTGTCAATACCCTTAACCCCACTATCTCCAATTACGACTACGTTCCTTTTCACCTTCTCTTTGTCTATGTCCTGTGTCTGCATCACTGTACCATGTGCAGTTTGCTCACCAACCTCACAGCCCTCGTTCTTGTCCAAATCTCCCTCAGATCACCCCCACCCACAGTACCCTGCATGCTTCCAACCCCTGACCCCCCCGCCAAGCACTTCCTTCCTTCCTGTTCAAGAATCACACAACGCTTTCCCTCTGAGGTCCACCTTCTGATACCCTGAAGGAGTCACGCCATCATTTCTTTCATGGCTCTCCACAGGAGAAGAAAGCCCACAACACTCATGAGAGTGCAAAGACAAGGGGTGGTGAACCTGACATCTGGGTCCCAACCTCTTTGACAAGCGAGCGCTGGAGCTGTCCAGAGAGGGGGACATGCGGGCTATCAGCAACAGCATGATCGGGCTGTAGTCAAGAAATGAACACCTGTCAATCCTCCACTCAATTTGAGTCAATTAGGTTTAAGGTGCAAGCGACAAGGTTTCAAGGAGATGTACGAGGCATGTTTATTTACACAGAGGGTGGTGGGTGCCTGGAACTGACTACTGGGACAGATCATGGACATAGATACGATAATGACTTTTGTATGATACATGAATGGGTTGTGAATAGAGGCATATGGTCCCCAGAAGGGCAGGAGATTTTAATTCAGATGGGCAGCCTGGTTGCTGCAAGCTTGGAGGACTGAATGGTCTCTTCTTGTGATGTAATCTGCTTTGTGCTTTGTTCTATGTTCAGTGGAGAAATGTCAAGCAACTTTCTGGCATCTCAGATTCCTCTCCCTTCCTTGCATTTAACATTGTGTCCCTACGGCAGCTCCTGCCCATCCTGAGACTGACAGCTCCGAAACTACTTGGAGGAAGCAGGTGAAGAGACCTTTGAGGGTGGCACTTTTTTGGCGTTAGCTTCCACCTCGCAAATCACCATCCCAGATACTCGAACATTGGTGGGTCCAGTTATTGGTGAGGCATCTGGGTCACTGTCTGGTGAACATGACACATCTGGTAACGTACATTGGGTAAAGAAGGGAATATCCGCGGTCTTTAGCATGCGGGAGGCATGGACTCAACTGGCCCCAGGATACATGCTGGTCTTCTGAGATCACTTCCTTCTCAGCTACTGGAGATGCAGCAAAAGTGCCAGGGAATGCAGGAGAGGCTGATGGTCACACTGCACTGACTGCGAGGATGTTGGGTGGAGACTGAAAGCTTTGGGACTAGCTATTGCCTATCTTTCGTGGTTCCCAGGCCAACACTGTAAGAGTGGCAGTGGAAAGTGTGGGGGAGGAGATCTTCAACATCAGTAATAGTCCCCAAGCAATGGCCGAGTCACAACAGGCCACAGCGGAGTCCCAGAGGGGCAGCGGCTGAGTCACAGCGGGCCACAGCTGAGGGACTCAACAGGCTTCTTGAGGCTTTGTGGCCCATGGCTGAGAAGCTGCAGAGCTTGCAGGAGGCCCAACGGGACAGGACTGAGACACAGCGGGCTACAGCAGCAGCCTTTGAGAACGTGGCCCAGTCTCAGAGGGTCACGGCTGAAGCGCTGCAGAACATGGCCCAGTCTCAGAGGGCACTTGCTGCAGCTATTGACACATGGTCTCCGACTCAGGTTGCCATCGCAAAGGGCTTGATGTGATGGGTGTGATGCAGAATGTCCTCCAGGACTGGCGGGACCAAGTGACGTCAGAGCTTCTGGGGCTCACTGTGGAAGCACTACCATCCCAGAGTGGCCCAGAGGCCCACAGGAGCTCCAAGGGAGTAGAAAGTGCTCAAGTTCATCTCATGGCCTTCCAACCAGGAGACTATGGCTATGGCTACATCTTCTGACTCCCTCGTTCCTGACACCAGGATATCTCAAGTGCAGTGGGATGAAGATGGTATCATGGATATGTCCCTGCTACCTGGAAGCCTGCCTGGGTCCTCAAGTTCCAGACCCTCCAGAAGGCACCTGGCAAGCTCATCACAGGCCTCGGGGCAAGGTAGGCAGCTGGCCCATTCCACCTCTGATGTACATTCTGGGGAGACACCAAGACATAGTGGTAGGCCATGTAAGGTTAGGAGGTTGTAGTTGCACCAAGATGGCTTTGGGTGCACTGATTAGATGGTTTTATTAGCAATTTTCTATTTTCGATTTTATGTTTGAACTTATTATTTAGCCACATTTATTGTAAAGAATAAATGTTTTTCATCGCCCACCTGTGACTAATTTGTCTCAGATTTGCCTTGAACATGAATGCTGTTACCCTGACAATCATCAGAGGGATGCTTCATGTTGATATCAGCTGGGGAGGCCCCTCAATGCTGTGTCACCAAGAAAATTAAGCCATTGATTCCCCAGAACCCATGAGCAATTTGTTTCCCCCCCTCCCCAAGGTGCCCCAGGGCCCTTTATGGGGTTTGCAGATCCCTTGCCCATTACACAGATGTGGGCCCAGGTGTCAGCGTGCAAGTGGAGCTGAGATAGGAACCAGACGACATTGCATGGGCATCACCACAATGGTGATGAGTGAGTTATCATCACCCTCCTGCCTGCTAAAGAAACTCACAAATACAGCATACCCAGGCCCATCACTCTGGGGTTGAAATGTTGTGAAGACAAAAGGACTTCGGAGGAGGTGGGGGTGGTTACTGGTGCCCACAGGCTTCTAGTGAGCAAAGCAACTGGTGATCAGGGCTGTCCTTGCTGCCCTTGCATGCCTGATCCTTGCTGCCACCCCTCCAGCACCTGGATGGTACAGTTCAGCACTGTCCTCCTTCTCTTCCTCCTCCTCCTCCCGCTGGGCAGCCTACTTCCCAGCAACACCTGGCTGGTCGGCTTCCACATCCTCCTCCTCCAAAAGGTCTCCTTGCTGCTGGGTCAGGTTGTGAAGGGCACAACACACCATCACAATGTGGGAAGAAATCAGAGAGCTGTACTGTAGAGCACACCAGAGCGATCCAGGCATTTTCAGGAACCTTCCCCACTGTTGAGCGGGTGCAACGTGGGCCTCATTATATCGGGTCTCTGCCTCAGTCTCAGGCCTCTGCACAGGTATCATCAGCCAAATCCAAAGCGGGGTAGCCCATGTTACCCACAAGCCATCCTTGCACCCTGGGCTCCTCCTCAAAGATCTCAGGTATGTCTGAGTTCCTCACTATAAACTTTTGTGAATGCTGCTGGGGTGTCTGCCCCAGATGTGCATGATGTTCATCTTTTGATCACAAACAAATTGCACATTTATGGAATAGAACCACTTTCTATGCGTGAATCGTCATGGATTCTGAAGTGGTGCCTTGAGGGCGATGTGGGCAGTGGCCACGAATCCTGCAGCCCAAACTTCCTGCTGGGTCTGGTCCAAGTCAAATTTGATATACTGGCCAGCCCAGGCATACAGGGATCCATAACCTCTTTCACACAGGCATGAATAGCTGACTGGGAAATGCCACACACATCTCTGCTGGGGTCTGGAAGGAGCCAGTGGCATAAAAATTTAAAGTGGCCGTCAATTTGACAGCCACTGAGAATGGGTGCCCTCCCCCCTGCCCTGAGGTGCCGGGTCCTGCAACAAGTGGTACAGGTGTTGCACTGTCTCCTTTTGGAGACAAGCTGTTGGTGGCACACAGTGTTCAACATTTGTTCAGATATCAATTGTGTGTGGAACTGCTGGGGTCTCTGCTCCCTTCTTCTCCCGCGCCCCCATTCTAGGTGAATGGCGGCTAGGTCCTGTCTCTGGTGACTGTCTCCCTCTACTCCTGTGAGTGGTAGGCCTGGGTCTCCTCTGCCCACAATTCATCCTCCTGTTCCTCCTCCTCAGCTCCAGAAGTAACCAAAACATCAGCAAAAGCCATCTTGTCAAATTGAAAGGGGGTGAATTTGGAGAAGGAGAGAAATAGATGGAAAGATTCAGGAATGCTGCTTGCCCCTAGCCCAGCAACACACACTGGCTTACTGCTCATTCCCCCCTACACAGGCCCCCCCAACCACACAGCCCTCCATCCCCTCACAGGCCTCCCAGCAACATAGACCCCCCTCCCCATTCCCCACCCTCAGGCCCCCCCAGCAACACAGCTCCTCTATCCTCCCCCGACTAACACACACCCAGAACTCATGCAGCAGTGAGCACAGACATTGCTGCTTGAAAAGTCCTGAGGCTGCAGCACCTCCATTTCAAAGGGCTTCAGCACATCCCCCAGCTGGAAGAGTGCTGTGTGCACCAGGACTCAGCAGCATCCCCAAGGCCTGAGGTCAATGCTGAGACCTAGTCCGTGCTGCAAATCGGACATCAGATCCAGTGATCAGCAACAGTCCCATTAGCACTGTAAAACATTGTTTCATCATTTTCAGTTTAATGTTGCTGCACTGAGTCACTGAGCAACCTGCAGCTATAAAAGTTGGCCACGTTTTAGAAGGTGCAGCTACTAATTCAAACACAGTTAAAAAGATTAATATCTGAATTCTGATCAATGGCTTCAGTTGTTTCTTCTGTTTGAGAATACATTCGCTGCAACTCACACTTACACCCACTTTTCAACATTTTAAAAATCAATTAATTCATTTTATCTATTTTCCTTATCGCATTCTCTGATGTGTTTGAACCATGTAAATAAAGGTTAATAACAACTGAAATTTCCAGATTCAGGAGATGGAATAAAGGGACAAGGGAAAATTGCTATCATGCTTGTGTTGGTGCAAAGTTCTTCCAGCTCCAGCTTGACTCACTTGGTTAACTCTTCACTTCCGGGGCAAGATTGTTGTCGATTCATGTCCCAGTCCATACTGTTGAAATATCTAATGATCCAGGGAAGCCCTGTCAGCCTTCACATAACACAATAAATAGACAGTTCCCCCTCACAGGTTCAGTCCTAATATGTTAAACCAGCCGACAAGAGGAGGAATTGTTTCGGACTGTGCTGTTGTTATTTATATTACCAACTCGGACATTGTGGAGGCTGAACACTAACTCTACCAGTATGTTCTGACATAAACCTCATCACCAAACTATTGTTTCTCAGACTGGCATTGGCCTCAATACCTCTGGAGATCTTTCTTCCACAGCCTCTCATCTCACAGTCCTCCAACATCCCTGCACCCCTTCCCCTACCCACACAGCCCACTTCTACATTCATGAATCTATGACACCCTCCACCACTTTAACAGTTTCCAGTTCCCTGGTATTCACCATTTCCCTTTCCTAATGAGCATCCAATCCCTGTGCACCTCCATCCCAGTCCAGGACAGCCTGTGAGCCATCAACTTCTTCATGAATGGAGGTCCAATTAGTCCCCAACCAGCACCACTCTCCTCCTTCAGGCTGAATGTGTTCTCAATTTGAAAAACTTCTCTGACTCAATTGCCTCCTCCAAAAAGAAGTGTATCTTTATACCAGTGCTATTCAGGCCTCCTTCCTTCACCTCCTATCATGATACATTGATGATTTTATCAATGTCGTTTCCTACCCTGTCCCAAAATAAAAAAGTAATCCAATTTCAAAGAACAAAGAACAAAAACAGCCCAGGAAACAGGCCCTTCGGCCCAACGAGCCTGCGCCGCCATTTTAACATTACCAGTCCCCACTTCCACCCATGACCCTTATGTATTGTTTATGGCATTTCACATTGAGGGAAACTAATTTAGGGACAATTTATCACCTCCAATCAGCCTAATAGGGGTGTGGGAGGAAACCGGAGCACCCGGAGAAAACCCACGCAAGCACGGGGAGAATGCGCAAACTCCCACAGACACTGGCCTAAATCCATGTGTCTGCACAGCAAACAGTGATAGTCACTGAGCTGTCGTGTTGCCCAGCATCTGGTCCAGTTTAAGCGTTCACTAACGACATGAAGCACTAGGCCACTCTCGAACATTCAAGAGCAGCCCAAGTACGACCCATCGCGTGTATGCCCCTCGATGGACAACTGGGCGGACTGACTTAAAACCTGTGAATTAAAAGAGAAAAACATTATTATCATAGCACATCCTTTTACATGACCAGGGACGTCCCAATGCTAATGAACCTTATTTAAAACAATCTCCTCTCCCCTCCCATCTCCAACCCACTCATGTGCCTGTCTAAGTTACTCTTAAACAACTCCAGCGTGCCTGCCCCCACCACCTTACTTGGCAGAGCATTCCATACCCCCACTACCCTCTGTGTGAAAAACCTCCCCCTAATATCTGTGTTATACCTCTCCCCCGTCACCTTAAGCCCCTCGCCCCTCGTAATGTGCATCTCTAACATAGGAAATAACTTACCTCTGTTTACTCTATCTATACCCTTCATTATCTTATATACCTCTATTAGATCCCCCCTCAGTCGCCGTCTTTCAAGGGAAAACAGCCCCAATTTGCTCAATCTTTCCTCATAACCCAGTCCTTCCGTACCAGGCAACATCCTGGTAAACCTCCTCTGCACTCTCTCCAGAGTCTCCACGTCCTTCCGGTAGTAAGGCGACCAGAACTGGACGCAGTTCTCTAAATGCGGCCTAACCAACATTCTATACAACTGCAACATTAGACTCCAGCTCTTATATTCTATACCCCTTCCTATAAAGGCTAACATACCATAGGCTAGGGTGTTAGCGTGGATAGAGGACTGGTTGTCAAATGGGAGGCAGAGAGTGGGGGTCAATGGGTGCTATTCGGATTGGCGGATGGTGACTAGTGGAGTGCCCCAGGGGTCGGTGCTGGGGCCTCAGCTATGTACCATTTATGTATATGATCTGGAGGAGGGAACCGAGTGTAGGGTGTCGAAATTTGCTGATGACACCAAAATTGGTGGAAAGGCAAATTGTGCGGAGGGTGGTGAGAGTCTACAGAAGGATCTAGATAGGCTGGGCGAATGGGCCAGGAAATGGCAAATGGAATTTAATGTTGGCAAGTGCGAGGTGGTCCACTTTGGTAGGAATAATGGTAGGAAGGATTATTACTTACGTGGAGAAAAACTGCAGCAGGCGACGGTGCAGAGGGACCTCGGGGTCCTTGTGCATGAGTCGCAAAAACCCAGCTTGCAGGTGCAGCAGGTGGTCAGGAAGGCGAATGGGATGCTGGCCTTCATCGCGAGGGGGATTGAATATAAAAGTAGGGAGGTCTTGCTGCGGCTGTATAGGGCATTGGTGAGGCCGCAGCTGGAGTACTGTGTGCAGTTTTGGGCGCCGTACTTACGCAAGGATATTTTGGCCTTGGAGGGAGTGCAGAGGAGGTTTACTAGGCTGATGCCGGAGTTGAGGGGGTTGAGCTATGAGGAGAGGCTGAATAAATTAGGCTTGTACTTGTTAGAGTTTAGAAGAATGAGGGGAGATCTCATTGAGACATATAAGATGATGAATGGGATGGATAGGATAGAGGTGGAGAGACTCTTCCCGCTCAGAAAGGATAGTAGGACTAGGGGGCACAGCCTCAAGATAAAGCGGGGGCGGTTTAGAACGGAGTTGAGGAGGAACTTCTTCACTCAAAGGGTGGTGAATCTCTGGAATTCTCTGCCCGTTGAAGTGGTGGAGGCTACGTCGCTAAATATTTTTAAGATGCGGGTTGATGGGTTTTTGATAAGAGAGGGGATTAAGGGTTATGGGGAGAGGGCGGGAATGTGGAACTGAGCCACGACAGATCAGCCATGATCTTATTGAATGGCGGGGCAGGCTCGAAGGGCTAGTTGGCCTATTCCTGCTCCTATTTCTTATGTTCACAACCTTCTCCACTTGTACTGCCAACTTCAAAGACTTGTGCACTTGCACCCCTAGGTCCCGCTGCGTTTCTATACTCTTTATAGGCTTACCCTTTATCATATAACTCCCCCCTACATTATTCTGGCCAAAATGCATCACTTCACATTTATCTGGATTAAACTCCATTTGCCATATATCTGCCCAATATACCAGCCTATAAATATCCCATTGTATTGCCAGACACTGCTCCTCACTGCCCACCAATCCAGCCATCTTAGTGTCATCTGCAGATTTGCTGATCACACCACTTACTCCCTCTTCCAAGTCATTTATATATACTACAAAGAGGTCCCAGTACTGAGCCCTGCGGCACACCACTTGTGACAGACCTCCAGCTAGAAAATGACCCCTCCACTACTCCTCTGTCTCCTCTTAGCAAGCCAGTTCTCAACCCATCTAGATACCTGGCCTTGTATCCCATGAGCCTTAATCTTTTCTACCAACCTACCATGAGGGACTTTGTCAAACGCTTTACTGAAATCCATATAGACGACATCAACGGCTTGTCCTTCGTCGACCGTTTTTGTCACCATTTTGTTTCCATGCCTCCCTCAGCTTCACATGGTCCCTCTTCAACTCTGATCTTCCTTGACTTTTCTGAATCCATTTCCAAGAAAAAACTCTTCACCAATGTTCACTGTAAGCCAACTATTTCCCACAATTTTCTTGACTAAAATTCTTCAATCCCTCTTCCTGTCGGAATTCTATTCAATTTTCCAGTCTCCCTGTCTTCATCACACATTCAGATGCTCCCACCTTCCATCCCAGTGCTTCATTTTCCCTTGACTGAGGATTCCCCTCCACAATGGTATTGGGGCCCTCAACTGAATCCATCCAATTTCCTGTATTTCCACCTTCATCCCTCCCCTTTCTGAACTTCAAACTTGTTCCCTTGTCCTCATCTTCTCAACTTAACAGTCTCCACATTCAATTGATCATACTGTGCCATTTTTGCCACCTCCAGTATGTTGCAAATACTGAATACATCTTTCTTTTCTTCATTTTCAACTTTCTAATGGTCTAATTAATCCCTCAGTGAAATCCCTACCTACTCTCAATTGACTCCACCTTCCCATTTCCACAACACCTCTCATGCAAGTGCAGGAGATGCAGTAGCTACATTTCTAACCTCCTCGCTCCCACTGTCCCGGTCCCAAACACACCTTCTTAGTGAAACACGATTTACATGTATCCTTTTTCAAGTTAGTATTTTGTATTTGCTGTGTGGTAGCTAAAATGCTCAAATTAAAAATTTCATACCTTCTTTGGAACAGCTCTGTAACAGCTAGTTAGAATGTTATTAGTTGCGGACCTTCACGGGAGTCTGCCTGTTATTTCAGTCAGATCTTCACTTGCATATGCCCCATAACATTCTGCTTTTTGACCAGAGGGTGAGCAGAGGGTGACTTTTCCAGAACAAATTGTCTTTTTATTCCACAGGTGGAGGTCCACCTTGTTGTCAAACGAGGGGCATGCACACGGTGGGTCGTGCGTGGGCTGCTCTTGGAGGTTCCGGGAGTGGCCTCGTACTTCGTGTCGGTTTGCGTGCTTGATCCTGGACTGGTAGACGGGCGCCACAACAGCTCAGTGACTCGCACTGCTAGCTGTGCAGATACATGGATTTGGGCCTGTGTCTGTGGGAGTTTGCGCATTCTCCCTGTGGTTGCGTGGGTTTCCTCCGGGCGCTCCGGTTTCCTCCCACACCCCAAAGATGTGCTCTTAGGCTGATTGGTTTACCAAATTGACACTATTCTCCCCTGAATCTGGCTAAGTTAGGGGTTCCACTCGTAGACACGCAGGGTAGAATAGGTGTAGGAGGATGCGGCGGCACGGACTCGTTGGGCCGAAGGGCCTGTTTCCCGTGCTGGGTTGTTCTTTGTTCTTTGTTTGTTCTTAAATACCAAAGGTGATATATGGGGATGTGCTATGAAAATGAAGGATTAGAAGAAGTCAATTTTTCATCGAATGGAGAAGGGCAAAAAGCCAGGATTTGATTGGTAAACATATATGTCAAAGAAGGATGTGAAAAATCGCTTGTTCCTGATTGGCTGTCATTGACTATAACTGCTAAGTTATTTTTCTGTAATGTCACAACCACTGCAGTCATTTTGATGATGAGGAAGGGAGTTCTCCTTGTGCGCAAATAATTGAAAACCTTCCATTGGAAGCATGGTATCTAGCGTTGCTTATATTAGGAGTCAACTAAGAGTGCCTAAGGTCACTGGTACCAGGATCTCTGACAGCTGCTCACGATGCAATATGCTTCACTTCATTTAGTGTTTGGACTCCATTTGCAGCCCATTTGGACTGGAACAGCCATTTTTTCATGTTTCAATACAGCCTACTAACTAGGCAACAACACTCTAACCTGCATCGTGCCATCCAGCATTGGCCATGATCTTCAGTCTGCTTCAACCCATCCAACGTAGGATAGGAGCTGCAGTCTGCTTTACCCCATCCAGTGTTATACCGATGTTGTAACTTGTCTCACTCCAGACAGCATATGCAATAATTTCACACTGGTCATCACCCACCCTGTATACAGTTCTGGTCATTATATACATTTCTGGTCACCCTATTATATAAAGGATATTATTAAATTAGAAAGAGTGCAGAAAAGATTTACTGAGATGCTACTGGGACTTGATTGTTTGAGTTATAAGGAGAGACTGGATAGACTGGGACTTTTTTCTCTGGACCGTAGAAGGCTGAGGGGTGATCTTATAGAGCTCTATAAAATAATGGGGGGCATAGATCAGCTGGATAGTCAATATCTTTTCCTAAAGGTGGGGGAGTCTAAAACTAGAGGGCATAAGTTTAAGGTGAGAGGGGATGGATACAAAAGTGTCCAGAGAGGCAATATTTTCACACGGACTTTTCACAAACAAGCTGCCAGAGGTAGTAGTAGAGGCTCGTACAATTTTATCTTTTAAAAAACATTTAGACAGTTATATGGGTTGTTGTTGTTTGTCCATCATCATCGATGAGGACCTTGACACCATTAGTCATTTTGAGGCTGGTTGCTGTGTGTCTGAAGATGACTGATCAGGCCAATTCGGGCACAGCATGTCCTGGCACAGATTGGACAGACTTGTGTAGACATTGTAGCTGTTGTGCTGGTGACTCTGGACTTGTGCAGCTCGTGCTTAAGTTTGTGAGCTTGACAGCCTTTGTGGATGAGGCAGTGTCAGGTAGGGCGGTTTTGTGCCAGTGTTTCCCAGGTGGTTGTGTCAATGTCAAGCGACTTCAGGGAGGCTTTGAGTGTGTCTTTGAAACGTTTCTTCTGCCTTCCATGTGAGCGTCTTCCAGCAGAGAGTTCCCAAAAAGGAGCTGCTTGGCTGTGCGCTTGTGTGACATACGGATGACATGACCTGCCCACCGGGTCTGTGCTCTCATCAGCAGTGTGTGGACTGATGGCAGACTTGCTCTAGAGAGAGCTTCAGTGTCTGGTACTTTGTCTTGCCATCGGATGCATAATATTCTGCGAAGACAAGTCATGTGGAAATGATTGAGCTGTCTTGCATGCCTTAGATACACAGTCCACGTTTCACAGGCATACAGGAGGATAGTGAGTACCGCGGTGCTGTAGACCTTCAGTTTTGTTTCTGGGCTGATTCCTTGACGTTCCCATACAGTGGAGCGCAGTCTACCGAAAGCAGAACTTGCCTTTGCTATTCTGCAGTTAACTTCTGCATCAATAGTCACTGCTTGGGAGAGGGTGCTGCCAAGATAAGTGAACTGGTCCACTGCCTGTAGTTTCTGTCCTTTGATTGCGATTATGGGTGCTGTGTACGGTGCTTGAGGAGCAGACTGGTGCATGATTTTGGTCTTTTTAATGTTGATGGTGAGTCCAAAGTTGTCACAAGCCGTGGAAAACTTGTCCATGTTGACTTGCATCTCTGGCTCTGAGCCAGCATACAGGGCGCAGTCATCGGCAAAGAGGAAACCTCTCAGAACAGTCTCCTTCACTTTGGTAACAGCTTGAAGTCTCCTCAGGTTGATGAGCTTCCCATCCACTCTGTACTTGAGGCTGATTCCAGCAACACTGTCCTGGAAGGCATCGTTCAGCACGGCAGTAAACATCATACTGAACAGTGTGGGTGCGAGCACACAGCCCTGTTTGACGCCATTGGTGACTGGGATTGCCTCAGAGGATCCCCCGCCATCCAGTACTCTGGCCATCTTGCCATCATGGAACTGGTGTACCATCTGAATGAATTTGGGAGGGCAGCGGAACTTTGACATGATCCTCCACAGGCCTTGTCGGCTTATAGTATCGAAGGCTTTCGCGAGGTCAACAAAGGTTGTGTAGAGCTTGTGATTCTGCTCCTGACTCTTCTCCTGAAGTTGGCGCGCAGCAAAAATCATGTCAGTCGTCTCGTGGCCTTTGCGGAAGCCACACTGTGACTCTGGAAGCAGGCCCAGCTCCAGATGAGTGACCAGACAATTTAACAGGACTCTTGCAAGGGTTTTTCCTGTGATGGAGAGCAGCAAGATTCCTCAGTGGTTGTTGCATACTTGCCGATTGCCCTTTCTCTTGTAGAGGTGAACGATGGAAGCATCTTTAATTTCCTGAAGAAGGGATCCTTGCTTCCAAAAGGACAGGAACATCTTGGTGAGCTTCTTGATAAGTGCAGGACCTGCAGTTTTATCGATCTGTGCGGGTACGGCATCTGCCCCTGGGGCTTTGCCACTGGATAGCAGGCTGGCAGCTTTCGCGACTTCAGCTACTACCGGTGGGTCATCCATGGTGCTGTTGATATCAACCTGGGGAATCCTGTCTATTGCCTCATCGTTAATAGATGACGGTCGGTTGAGGATGGCTTCAAAGTGATCAGCCCATCTCTGCAGGATCTGAGCCTTCTCTGTAATGAGTTGTACCATCTACTTAGGAAGGGGGAACTCCTGAGAGACTGAGTTCCTTAGAGAGTGTTGAGGGCTTCATAGAACCGTTTCAAGTCGTTTCTGTCAGCGTATCCCTGTATTTCATCTGCCTTGGCGCTCAGCCAGGCACCCTGCATTTTACGCAGTTTATTCTGGACTGTTCTACGAGCACTGGTAAAAGCATTTTTCTTGGCAGCTGAAGATGGGTCGTTCTGACAGGCCCGATGAAGATGGTGCTTTTCAACAAGTAGAGCCTGTATCTCCTCATCATTTTCATCAAACCAATCATGCTGCTTGCGGGTGGAGGGCCTGAGCATCTTCAGTGCAGATGTATGGATAGCATCCCTGAAGCGTTCCCAGTCGTCCTCAGCACAGCCTGCAAGGTGTAGGTCAGCAAGTTTGATTTCTCAGTTTTCAGCCAGTGCTGAAGCTATGCTGGGGTTCTTTAGCTTGGCCACATTGATTCTTTTCATAACCTTGCTTCCTTGTGGTCACCTCTGAGGTCTGATGCGGAGCCTCATTTTGGAGACAATGAGCCTGTGATCTGTCCAGCAGTCAGCATCACACATGGCCTTTGTTACTCTGACATCCTGCCTGTCTTTTCTCCTGACAATGACATAGTCGATAAGATGCCAATGCTTAGATCGGGGGTGCATCCAGGACGTGTTGTTATGGGTAGGCAGACGGAAGTTTGTGTTGGTGATGAGGAGGTCGTGTGCTGCATAGGTCTTCAGTAAGAGTAGGCCGTTACTGATACACTTGCCCACTCCATGCCTCCCAATGACTCCCTCCCAGATTGCAGAGTCACACCCTACTCTTGCATTGAAATCGCCAAGCAAGATCAGCTTGTCGGTACTGCTCACTGCTGATAGTAGGGCATCTAGTTCATCGTAGAACTTGTCTTTCATCTTGTCTGGGTTGTTCATTGTGGGGACATAGGCGCTGATCAGGATGGCTTGACTTCTGTTCTGTAGCGGAAGCTGTAATGTCATAAGCTGGTCGTTCAGACCCTTGGGTAGACAATCAAGTTTCTGAACAAGGTGATTCCTGACGGCGAATCCAACTCCAGCATCACGACACTCATCGCTGCTGCGACTGCTTCAGAAAAAAGTGTATCCACCTCCAGTTTCAGTCAACTGACCTACGTTGGCAAGACAAGTTTTGCTCAGGGCTGCAATGTCAATGTTGTATGTTGCATGGGTAAGATGGGTATAGAGTGATAGGGGCCAAATGTGGGCAATTGGGATTAGTTTAGGGGTTTAAAAAAATGGGTGGCATGGACAAGTTGGGCCGAAGGGTCTGTTTCTATGCTGTAAACCTCTATGACTCTGTGACCCTAAGAAGTCTGACAACACCAGGTTGAAGTCCAACAGGTTTATTTGGTACTAAACACCACCAGCTTTCGGAGCGCTGCTCCTTCGTCAGGTGAGTGGGAAGTTCTGATTACAAATACGGCATCTAAAGGCACACACAGTTTACAGAATCCTGATTAGAATGCGAGTCTTTATACCTAATTAAGTCTTAAAGGTGCAGACAATGTGAGTGGAGATAATATTAAACATTGGTTAAAGAGATGTGTATTGTCTTCAGAGAGGACAGTAAGTGAGATGTCACGGGGGTTACACATAGTGAGACATGAACCCAAGATCCCAGTTGAGGCCATCCTCATGTGTGCGGAACTTGGCTATCAGTTTCTGCTCAGCGTCTCTGCGCTATCGTATGTCATGAAGGCTGCCTTGGAGAACGCTTACCTGAAGATCAGAGGCCGAATGCCCGTGACCGTTGAAGTATTCGCCAACAGGGAGGGAACAATCTTGACTGGTGATTGTCGAGTGGTGTTCATTCATCCGTTGTCGTAGCATCTGCATGGTCTCCCCAATGTACCATGCTTCGGGGCATCCTTTCCTGCAGCGTATTAGGTAGACAACGTTGGCCGAGTTGCAAGAGTATGTGCCAAAGGCTGGTGGATGGTGTTCTCACGTGAGATGATAGCATCTATGTTGATGATCCGGCATGTCCTGCAGAGGTTGCTGTGGCAGGTTTGTGTGGTGTTGTGGCCACTGTTCTGAAAGCTGGGTAGTTTGCTGCGAACAATGGTCTGTTTGAGATTGTGCGGTTGTTTGAAGGCAAGAAGTTGGGGTGTGGGGATGGCCCTGGCAAGATGTTCGCAGAGGTCTTGTTCGAACCTATGCATGAAGATGACTCTAACGCAGGGGAAGTTTTCCAAAATTGTTGATCTGAGCGCGATCCCTCAACTTGTCTCAATCTGGCCGACATATCCTCAAATCACCACAATTCTGGACGAGGAGGGATGAACGATATCTTTATTCAATTCCCCTCTATTGTTTTCAACAAAATTTAATTTAAAAGGGATCGCGTTCCGCAGATACCTTTTCCAGGCCCAATAGTTATGTTTTAAAAGGAGCCAATTTAACCTGCCTTTCTTGAGTTAAAGATAAAGTGAGTTTATTATTTATGAAAGTCAAGAAAATGGAAAAACACATGCACAAACATTCATACAGATTAGAAGGCAGGATTGATTTCAAAGGAAGTGAATATATACAAAAGGTATATCTAACAGCTCTTGACTTGTGAGGGGTAGATGTTCGACTGTGCGGCTGTTGTGATTGGAGATTCCAGCAGAACTGACTTCAGTTGCCAAATAATTTTGAGGTTCCAGTAAAGTTGACTTCAGCAGATAAATAATCAGCTTTGCAATTCAGATGCTCTGTAGTGCGGTGGAGAAGCTTCGCTGTTCTCTCTTCAGCTGCGGACTTTGCTGACTTGACTGACTTCCACAGTCAGACAGAGAGAGAGAGATTCCTGCAAAATAGCTATATGTAGACGTACTGTGAAATTACCTGATGTGGGGAATGAATCGATTTGATATTAATAATCATATTTAGATGGGCATTTTACTGCTTTGGAAATAGGCAAATGTAGTTTAAACACCAATAATTCAAAATCAGCTTTCCAGATGTTATCGGACAACAAATTTTATGAAATTGGGCACTCAATATGGAAGCAGACTAAAATTACACCCAGAGCCTCTCCACTAAAAATCACAAAGTAACGGACACAGACTAGTAGGCAAGAGCGTGCTTTTAGAATGCAAATGAGGGCTAGCACACAAGGGAAGCTGGACAGGATGGCACCTACAGGAACTAAATTAAAAAACACATCCCCACCCCACCAAATCAGCACTTGTAAACCTGTCAAACAACCTATGGAGACACCTAAAAATTAGCATAGCTAAGGAAATGTCCCTGGCCCCTCAAAACTCTTTGAGACCAATCACACACCCATTGTTCAAACCCCCGAGATTCTAGACCATTAATAACCAATCAGACAAGAACGATTAACACACACTTAAAACAATCACCCCAACACTCAAAAACATCGAGACAGGATGGCTAAAGTCGAATACTGTAGAGTATTAGCATTTGAATCGCATACTACACCAAAGTTCAGGTATAATTATGGCCCGTTGTGGTGGATCGTTAGAGTGCTTTCGGGACAGTCCGATTGCATGTCCTGACTGCACCTCTGTTGACGTAAAAGAAAATAAAGCTGTGCCGTTATTGAACTACACCCTGAGTCCATAGTGGTCATTTCGCCCACTCGCGCGAACACAGATAGGACGGGGAAATTAGTCAACACACAAGCATGATGGGTAAGTTGTAGCATACTGTGGGAACCCACATAAACAACTGTCGGTTGCAAAAGTCTAATTGCTCTCACAGCCACGTACGAATAAAATAATAAAGAGAAAGCAAATAGTCATGGATATCCTAGTGTGAGCCAGGAGGGTCAAACTACAATGATAAGGGGCTGTCTGTCGTGCTTCCTCCACTACTAACTTAACAATCTATCTGTGTAAGCCATTTTGTTTCTGTTTTAACTGATTTAGTGATGTATGTGTGTGAGGCTTAGTGTTTTCTTGTAACCTAAAGATATAAATTGTGGTACAAACACTTCGAACTGGTGAAAAGAACTCAGGGGGCAGCAGTGCTATGCTTCTTAAATATGTCTCTGAATAAATTTTAGTTCCTGCAGTTTACAAAATTGGGTGGTTGTAATCTTTCTCCATAACAGTACTTGCTGGCTTTAACTTCTGTGTTAAAACTTCCGGCACTTGGCACAACACACACACACACACACACACACACACACACACACACACACACACACACACACACACACACACACACACACACACACACACACAACTGGGGTAGCTTTTTAGCTGGCTTTTAACCCATTCTTTGTATATTCCAAGCAGGAAAATAAATCCACAAAACCCATCTGGTTATTACACATGGAATCTCATGATGAGATGGCCAATTTGTCTATTTCCCTCCACTGGAGATGGCAATTAGCTTCTGAATGATATTTAAAAGTGCCTTGTTTTGTGAAGTTGAGTTTGCAAAGATGTAAAGAGTATAATAAAAATGCTGGAGGGAGAAACATCGCATGATCTCTTTAAAAGCTGATATTTTGTTTCAGTACATGGAGGTTTAAAATGCAAAGTACATGCAAAGTCAAAGCTGAAATATTTGTATCAGAGGGTGAAGCAGTAGTTTTGACAAGGCAACGTCCTTGTGTTTGAATTTTACTCAATTAATTTAAAGCAGGCATTCAGCTACCAAGAACTTTTAAGATTTGAATTTTATGTTGTTGACAACAGCAGACCAATCTTATGGTAGAAAAATTGATAGGTCATCACAAGTAGAAAAGAGAATGCAAGGAGAGAAAAGACAGATAGTCAGCAACTGCCACCTCTCAAGTCTTGAGAGGGAGAGAGCAACTCTCCACTGCTAGCTTTAAATGTTTCTTTAGAGAACGCACCATCTGACCAGCGGAAGGTACAAAATCAGAAAGAACTCACAGACATAGAAATCAACTGATAAACTCCAGAAGGTTCTGAAAGACACAAAACCTAGTTGTATATTTTCTTTTGAGAATGACAAAATTCTATTTTATTTTGTTAATGAATGGACATTGCATTTATTTGAACAGTATTCCAGTGGAATCTTATTTTATTCGGTATGTTACTTGTTTAGTTAAAATTCCTTGTAGTTAAATAAATAAATTGTTGTGTTCATCTGAAAATGAGTGTCAGATATTTCTGTTAGTTACCTACTAAACATTACAGAAGGACAGCGCAGCTTCCCACACACTTTTAACAGATTGTGAGGCAAGCTATTCCTCTCTGGGGGATTCAGCGTTACTTCTTTAGGGGCTCAACCTCTGCATTGTAGCACTTATCTGGTAACAGGGTGGTGTTCCATTGGTTCATGTAGATTCACCCAGTGGCTCACACGTCCATTTAAAAAAAACTCAGGTCTCAATTAATGTCTAACATTTCTGGATGCAATTTGGTGTTTTTTTCCTTCATTATGACACACTGAACATCATGACATATAAGTTGAGCTTCTAAGGACAGCATGGTGGCTCAGTGGTTATTACTGCTGCCTCGCAGCACCAGGAATCCAGGTTCAATTCTGGCCCTTGGTCACTCTCTGTGTGGAGTTTGCATGTTCTCCCCATGTCTGTGTGGGTTTCTTCCAGGTGCTCGAGTTTCCTGCCACAGTCCAAAGATGTGCAGGTTACGTGGATTGGCCATGGTGAAATTGTCCGTTGGCATCCAAAGGTGTGTAGGTTAGATGGATTAATTATGGTAAATGTTTGGGATTAACAGGATGGGGCAGGAGAGAGGGATTATGTGAAATAGTGACACATAGCCTCTGAATGACAGTTGATACCTATGGTCCACCAGGAAAACAAGAAATCTTTGGGGGCTTGCCTGTCCTGAAAAATTGTGCCAGAACTCCTAATGGGAGCAGCAATCTTCAGTGAAACCATCTCTGCAGACCCAGCACAACGCAGGAGAACCCTAACCATGGTCCCTTATAGTGTGGCCAGATTGGAAATGCCCATTGAGATCCAGTTTGGAACAGACAATTTTACATTGAAAATTGATTTTTCTGCTGTTATTAAAGGTATGTTGTACCTTTTAAAATTGTTTTAAAACACTTTAATTAAAGTAGTTAATATTGTTGCTATTGGCTCATTTAAAATTTTTTTAATGATTGAAGATGAGTATTATTTCGTGTATAACTAGGTTTCATTATTTGATCTAAATTTGTGAAACTATTTAAATCTGTATATTACTATACAACTTTCTGTCTGGGAAACTATTTAAACCTGCATTATATTATTATACAAGTTCTATGTGTTTGTGTGTAATTTAGATTATGGAAGCTGTAAATTTAATTGGGAAGATGAGAGGTCAGAAATTCTTGGACCATGATTTGGATACCGACATGATATTGAGCAAAGGAGAGTTCACACTTTAGGCCATGGAAAATCTAAATGTATTTATTATTACTATTCTTCAGCTTGATACTTAATTTATAATTTTCATATTTAACTTTTCTGTATGTTTCAATAAAGCATTTTCATAATTTTGTAGTTTCATGGAAAATATTTATTAACAAAAATGTTAGAAATGCGAAACTTTGATACCATATTAACATTTAACAAACATTTTACTTTAGTAGCTGCACTGATATGTTTAATTGACTCATCTCAAGTTTTTTAAGAAACATATAGTTTTCTAACACCAAATAAAATATTTCTATATATTAACACAACAGTTCTGTTGTCTCTCAAGAAGGTGAGGGAGGGATACGAGGAGGGAAAAGGAGGGGGAGAGGAGGTAGAGGGAGAGGCAGGGGCAGGAGTAAGAGGAGAGGGGGAAATGGAAGGAAAGGAGAAGTGGAAGGAGAAAAGGGGAGAGGGAAGGGTTTGAATTTTCACATGTTGCCTAACTCTTCCATGCCTACATCATAGCTTCGGAAAGAACATCAGTTAAGAATCAAGCTAAAAGCACAATGTTCCAGCGGAGGTGGGACGTGACTTATCAGAGAGATAGTTTCCATCAGCTTACAGGAGACATGCATATATCATCATAAGGGATACACTTTCCTAAGGCATTTGAACTCGCCAGTTGCATCAGCGAGACTCTTAAAATAGGACTCTTAAAATTGCTTAAACTATATTGCAAAATCCAAATACTGAAATTTATTTTTGGTTCGAGACTCCCCAGCCAGGGAAAACATCTTCCCTCTATCTACACACTCGAGCCCTGTTAAAATTTGATACATTTCAATCAGATTCCCTCCCATCCTTCTGAACTGGTGAACACAGGCCCATTTGAACCAATCTCTTCTTTTAGAACAGTCCTGCCAACCCTCGTATCAGCCTTGTAAACTTCCATTGCATTTGCTCTATGGCAAGGATCTGCTTTCTTAGATAGGAAGAGCAAAACTGCATGAAATACTTTAGGTATTGTCTCACCAAGCTACTGTATAACTGCAATGAGACATAAATCATTTTGAACTCATTTCTGCTGTTGAAAGGTTATATCATGGTCAATATAGAATTGAGTGGACAAAAAGCAGAGTTGCCGCTCCATGTGTTTGGTTGTAATTTTGCATCTCTGTATGAGAGATCATGGTTGGAGAAGATAAAGCGCAACTGGAGTGCTGTCAATAGACTGTTCAATGCTAAAACCGACCTACAGTGCATTCTAGGTAAATACAAGAGTGTATTTGAAGAGACACTTGGCTCAATTAAGGGAGTACAAGTAAATTCAAGATAGAGGCTAACGCTCAACAAAATGTCTCAAAGCAAGAACAGTGCCATATGTAATTCACCCCAAGGTCAATGATGAATTTGTTCTGACTTGTTAACATTGGTGTGTTAGAGCCAGTTACAATGAGTGACTGGGCTACCCCCATTGTACCTGTCATGAAACCAGATGGTTCAATTCATATTTGTGGTGATTTTAAACCACCATAAATCCAATATTGTGTGTTGATCAATATCTACTTCATTTATTTGACGATTTTTTTGCTGGGTTACAAGGTGGGCAAAAATTCAGCATTGATTTTTCGAAAGTATGTCCCCACTGAGTCGCAACCATTGCTAACTGTCATAATTCAGTTTTAAAGATTGCCCTTTTGAATTACATCCACACCAGCCTTATTCCAAAGATCGATGAATCAGATTTTAAGTGGTCTCTGTGGTATAAAATGTTACCTGGATGATATTCTAATTACAGGATCCAGTGAACATGAGCACTTGAATCATTTAGAAGCAACATTGGAATATCTTCAAGCACATGGTCTGCATGTTAAAAAAGAAAAGCTATGGCTTGCACAAGTAGATTCAAACTAACAAACAGCAAATTTATTGAAAGAGATGTTTTCTGCACTGCACAGAATACAAACTGAAAGTAAAACAGCAACTTCTGCAGACACCCTAATGGCATCACCGTCAAATGATGTGATTGACTGTTCAAGTAACTAGCAATCATTTTAAATGTATAAGATCCCTCTCATTTACTCCTATGGTCATGACAACAAATTACTACAATATTATGCATAGAATCAATAATACTCTGGACACAGTACCATGCACCATTAATCAATATACAAAGTCAATAAAAAGTTAATCAGGAGGCCATCTATTCCTCTTTGGTTGTATATGACATTCTGGAATTTGGCTGTCTTTGACTGTAGAATGATGTAGACACTTTTTCTCTTGGAACTATTTCTGTATCATTGTCACTCAATATAGCAAGAAGTCTGACAACACCAGGTTTAAGTCCGACCGATTTATTTGATAGTAAATTCACAAGCTTTCGGGGTTAGTCCCTTCGTCAGGTGAATGGAGAGTTCTGGCCTATCAAATAAATCGGTTGGACGTAACATGGTGTTGTCAGACTTTTTACTGTGTTTACCCCAGTCCAACGCCGGCATATCCACATCATAAACACATCAACCCACACTCTTTGGGGAAACACTGCCCCTTCCTGGCCACTCCATCACTGAACATAAAAATGTGTCCCGGTGAAGTGTTTCTTGAGACGTGAAACTGTCAACCAAATGCCATCGCCAAAAGATGATCCGATTGACATTTTAAGTCTTGTACAACTATGCTGATATGTTGGTAATATTCGGTGCGATCAATTCCTCTGTCCAGATAATGCAAGAAATACGAGAATACAATCACTCACACATTTGAACAGACACACAGAAGATAAACAAATACAACATACAGGCATAACACAGAGTAAAACACTCAGACGTGGGTACCCGTACAACACACGTAAGCCATCTCTGCGAATCAAGATGTTGCTCATGCATTTTGATTAGTAAATAGACAATGATACCATGTCATTGCATGTGAGATTTACTGAATCGGAGTCATTTTGAATGAAAATTCTGCAACATTCTGAATCTAAATCATTCTGAACCTAAATTTTGAACTCTTAATCAGAATCATTCTGAGTCTAAATCGTTCTGATTCTGAATTTTAATCACTCTGACTCAGAATCATTCTGAACTGGGATTATTCTCAATGTGAATCAGAATTTGATGAATGCCAAATCTGAATTTGAAGCATTTTGAATCTGAAGTTAAATAATTGTGAATCAGAATCTTTATGGATAATTCTGATTGCAAATTGGAATAATTATGAATCTGAATCCTGCTGAATGAGTTTGAATAATCTGGAATCCAAATAATTATAAATCTGAATAATTTTGAATCCATTTGGAATCATACTGAATCTGAATCAAAATCATTCTCAATCTGAACCTGAAACCATTTTAATCAAATAAATGCAAAATGGTGCAGATGTTGGAAAACAGAAAATGCTGAACAAACTAATCAGATTTGGCAGCATCTATGCAAAGAAACAGAGTTAATGTTTCAAGTCCAAATGTCCTCTATAGAATTGAAGAAAAGTAGAAATGCAATAATGAATTATATAGTAGAAGTGGCTGGAGTAAGTGAGGCAGAATAGAAGAACAGTGATAGGTTGTGGAAAAGGAGAGATTGACAAAGGTGTCATGGACATAAAAATGAGAAGTGTTAATGGTGAAATTAAGGGATTATGAGTGTTAATCATGGCAAAAGGTAAGAAAGTAGAATATGTTAATGGGAACAAAACTAAACACAAGGGGTAAGGTTCTATTGAGGCAGGTCAAGGGAACTGAAAAACAAAAACTTTTCTTCAATTCTATAGAGGACATTTGGACTTGAAACATGAACTCTGTTTCTTTCCATAGATGCTGCCAAATCTGATTAGTTTATCCAGCATCTTCTGTTTTCCAACATCTGCACCATTTTGCATTTATTTGATTCAAATGGGTTTTGGGTTCAGATTCAGAACGATTTTGATTCAGATTCTGTATGATTCCAAATGGATTCAAAGTTATTCAGATTCATAATTATTTGGATTTTAGATTATTCAAACTGATTCAGCAGGATTCAGATTCACTATTTTTCCAAATTGAAAGATGGAGGGGAAAGTTCACAGTCTAAAGTTGATGAACTCATTGAGTCCAGAAGGCTGTCAGAATCATTCTGAATCTCATGAGATCAGAAGACATAAGAGCAGAAGTATAAGTTTATTTATTAGTGTCACAAGTAGGCTGAACACTGCAATGAGGTTATTGTGAAACGTCACCATGTTCCAGCACCTGTTTGGGTACACTGAGGGAGAATTTTCGCATGGCCAGTGCACTTAAACAGCAGTCTTTCAGACTGTTGGAGGAAACCATAGCACGCAAAGGAAACCCATGCAGGCATGGGGAGAATGTGCAGATTCCACACAGAGAGTGACCCAAGCTGGGAATTGAACCTGGGTCTCTTGCATTGTGAGGCAGCAGTGCAAAGCACTGTGCAACCCGTAACCCTTGATTTCCTTACCAATTAAATATCTGTCTGTCTCAACCTTGAACATACTTAATGGCCCAGCCACTTCAACCCTCTACGATAAAGAATTCCACAGATTCAGTACCCTAAGAGAAGAAATTCCTCCTCATCTCTATTTTAAATTGGTGAGCACTGTAAGAAGTCTCAACACTGGGGTAAAGTCCAGCAGATTTAATTGGTGACCCCTTATTCTGAGATTATGCCTTCTGATCCTATACTCTTCCACAAGAGGAAACATCCTCTCAGCATCACTCTGTCAAGCCCCCCCAGAAAACCACATATGTCTCAATAAGGTCACCCCTTAATCTTCTGAACTCCAGTGAGTGAATATAGGTCCAACCCACTCATAAGAAAGCCCCTCCATATCCGGGATCAACCTAGTGAACATTCTTGGAAGAGGGAGTAAGTGGTGTGATCAGCAAGTTTGCAGATGACACAAAGATGGCTGGACTTGCTGATAGTAAGGAGCAGTGTCAGGCAATACAGCAGGATATAGATAGGCTGGTATATTGGGCAGAGAAATAGCAGATGGAATTTAATCCAGATAAATGAGAGGTGATGCATTTTGGAAGAAATAATGTAGGGGGGAGTTATACGATAAATGGTAGGACTAGTATAGAAACTCAGAGGGACCTCGGGGTGCAAGTACACAAGTCCTTGAAGGTGGCAGTACAGGTGGAGAAGGTGGCAAAGAAGGCTTATGGTATGTTTGCCTTTATAGGAAGGGATATAGAGTATAAAAGCTGGTGTCTAATGTTGCAGTTGTATAGAACGTTGATTAGACCGCATTTAGAGTACTGCGTCCAGTTCTGGTCGCCTTACTACCGGAAGGACGTGGAGACCCTGGAGAGAGTGCAGAGGAGGTTTACCAGGATGCTGCCTGGTATGGAAGGACTGAGCTATGAGGAGAGATTGGGCAAATTGGGGCTGTTCTCCTTAGAAAGACGGAGAATGAGGGGAGATTTAATAGAGGTGTATAAGATTATGAAGGGTATAGATAGAGTGAACAGTGGTAAGCTTTTTCCTGGGTTGGATACAAAAATTACGAGGGGCCACGGGCTTAGGGTGAGGGAGGTGAGGTATAATTCGGATGTTAGAGGGAGGTTTTTCACACAGAGGGTTGTGGAGGCCTGGAATGCACTGCCAAGTAGGGTGGTGGAGGCAGGCACGCTGGAGTTGGTTAAAAGTTACTTAGATAGGCACATGAGCGGACTAGAGATGGAGGGATACAGGAGACTGTTCTAAATAAGGATCAAGAGCCTTGGGACGTTCCTGGGAATCAATTGATTCCTATGGACCTTCCAACATATTTTATGGCTCACTTGTCTTACTTCTGAGCTTCTGGGGATTCCGTGAATGTCTGTCTTAGTTGTGTATGTTTATAGATGTCTTTTCTTTTAATCCACAGGTGCTTCGGTTGTCCAACAAGGGGCATACATGCGGTGGGTTGTGCGAGGGCTGCTCTTGGATGTTGCTTTGAGAGTTGCCTAGTGCTTCATGTCGTTAGTGTACGCTTAAACTGGACCAGCTGACGGGCAACATGACAGCTCAGTGACTATAACTGTTTGCTGTGCAGATACATGGATTTGGGCCAATGTCTGTGGGAGTTTGCACATTCTCCCCATGCTTGCGTGGGTTTTCTCCGGGTGCTCCGGTTTCCTCCTACACCGCATAAATGTGCTCTTAGGCTGACTGGGTTAACAAATTGTCCCTAAATTAGTTGTCCCTCAATCTGGTTATGGTTCCGTTATTGTGGAGTCCAATAGGCGTAGACAAAGGTCATAGGTAGAACAGGGCACTCACAATGTCAAAATGGCGGCGCGGGCTCGTTGGGCCGAAGGGCCTGTTTCCCATGCTGTGTGTGTTGTGTTGTGTTATTCTCTGGACTATAATTTTTGCCCATTCACCTAACTTGTCGATATCCTTCTGTAGACATTTTGGCAGGATTTTGCGGCCTCACTCGGGCAAGACTGGGAAAGATTAAATAAACAACAAAGAATGACTAAGAAAGCGATAAAGAAAGGAAAGATAGAGAATGAAACTAAACTAGCTCTAAATATAAAAAATGATAGTAAAAGATTTTACAAATATATAAAGAGGAGACTGCCTAGAGTGAATGTTGGACCCTTGGAGGACGAGACGGGGGATTTAACGGTGGGTAACGAGGAAATGGCTGAGACTTTAAGTAAGTTTTTTGTGTCGGTCTTCATGCAGGAGGACACAAATAGCTTGCTGAATATTAAAGATAGAATGAGATCCTTAATACCATTACTGTTACTGGAGAGGTAGTGCTTGATAGACGACTGGGACTGAAGGTAGACAAGTCCCTGGGACCGGATGGAATGCATCTCAGGGTTCTGAAAGAAATGGCAGAAGTAATAGCAGATGCCTTAGTAATTATTTATCAAAATTCGCTGGACTCTGGGGAAGTGCCGGTGGATTGGAAAACAGCTAATGTTACGCCACTGTTTAAAAAAGGTAGCAGACAAAATGCAGGGAACTACAGGGTGGTTAGCTTAACGTCCGTAGTTGGGAAAATGCTAGAATCCATCACCAAAGAAGAAATAACAGGACACCTAGAAAAGAACGGTTTGATCAAGCCGATGCAGCACAGATTCGTGAAGGGGAAGTCGTGTTTAACAAATTTACTGGATTTTTATGAAGATGTGACTAGTGCGGTAGACAGAGGGGAACCGGTGGATGTGGTGTTTTTACATTTCCAGAGGGCGTTTGAGACGGTGCCTCACAAAAGGTTGCTGCAGAAGGTTGGGGTACACAGAGTTGGGGGTAAATTGTTAGGGTGGATTGAAGATTGGTTATCTAACAGGAAGCAGAGAGTTGGAATCAATGGATGCTTTTCTGGTTGGCAGTTGGTGACTAGTGGAGTGCCGCAGGGATCGGTGCTGGGGCCTCAACTGTTTACCATATACATAGACGATCTGGAAGAGGGGGCTGAGTGTAGGGTAACAAAATTTGCTGATGACATGAAGATGAGTGGAAAAGCGAATTGCATGGAGGACGTGGAAAGTCTACAGAGAGATCTGGATAGGCTGAGTGAGTGGGCGAGGACCTGGCAGATGGAGTATAACGTTAGCAAATGTGAGGTTATCCACTTTGGTAGAAATAATAGTAGGAGGGATTATTATTTCAAGGGTGAAAAGCTGCAGTATGCTATGGTGCAGAGGGACCTGGGGGTCCTTGTGCACGAATCGCAAAAACTCAGTCTGCAGGTGCAGCAGGTGATCAAGAAGGCGAATGGAATGTTGTCCTTTATAGCGAGGGGGATAGAATATAAAAGCAGGGAGGTCTTCCTGCAACCGAACAAGGCACTGGTGAGGCCGCAACTGGAGTACTGTGTGCAGTTTTGGTCTCCATATTTGCAAAAGGATATATTGGCTTTGGAGGGAATACAGAGAAGGTTCACCAGGCTGATACCGGAGATGAGGAGGTTAGCTTATGAGGAGAGATTAAATAGACTGGGCCTGTACTCGTCGGAGTTTAGAAGGCTGAGGGGGGATCTTGTAGAGACTTATAAGATAATGAAGGGGCTAGATAGGGTAGAGGTAGAGAGATTCTTTCCGCTTAGAAAGGATAGCAGAACTAGAGGGCACAGCCTCAAAATAAGGGGGGGGACAGTTTAGAAGGGAGTCGAGGAGGAACTTCTTCACTCAAAGGGTGGTGAATCTCTGGAATTCTCTACCCATTGAAGTGGTGGAGGCTGCTTCGCTGAGTATATTTAAGTCACAAGTAGATAGATTTCTGACAAGGGAATTAAGGGTTATGGGGAGAAAGCGGGAAAGTGGAACTGATCCACTTCAGATCAGCCATGATCTTATTGAATGGCGGGGCAGGCTCGAAGGGCGAGATGGCCTACTCCTGCTCCTATTTCTTATGTTCTTAGATGTGCATGCGTCACAAATGCGTGCACGAATCCCGTCAATTGATGCATGCGTGAATCTTCTGGACCAATCTGCCAAAAAATAGCAGGTCAGAATGGGAGAATTGCCCCCTTCTGAATCCCTGTTGTTCTGAATTTTAATTATTCTGAATCTAAGTCATTCTGAATCTGAATTCAAATTATTCTGAATCCAAATCAGATTTATTCTGAAT
The DNA here is from genome assembly GCF_965287045.1 of Carcharhinus amblyrhynchos. Lineage (NCBI taxonomy): Eukaryota > Metazoa > Chordata > Chondrichthyes > Carcharhiniformes > Carcharhinidae > Carcharhinus > Carcharhinus amblyrhynchos. The sequence goes on from NC_137326.1 coordinate 71,555,558, forward strand.
CAGAACAATTCTGAACTTGAATAATCCTGAATTTGAATTTGAAATATTCTGAATTGGAATCTCTTATTTTGAATTTGAATTATTCTGAAACTGAATCATTCTGAATTTGAATTTAAATCATTCTGTATCCAAATTTGATTTATTCTGTATCAGAATTATTCTGAATCAGAACAATTCTGAATCTGAGTTTAAATCACTCTGAAATAAAACTGGAAGTCTGTCCAGAAGAAAAGCTAAGGTCAGTTTGTGGGCAGTATGTGCAAATGTAGTGCAACCTGAGAGTTTCTAAATAAATTATAGTTGATTTCCTTATTTATTTCCACATGTTTCAGTTTAATTTATCAAAGCACTTTCACAACAGGAGGGAATAATATGAAGCAGTGAAAGGTAAGGATGTGCTTTCATTTCAAAGTATGCTTACTGCTGTAATGTTGGAAATCGTGGTCAGTTTTACACAGAAAGCTTCCAAAAAATGGCAAGGTGACAATGGCCAGATGATGTTTTTAAAATCTTGCTTCTGGCATGGTTGGCCACAGGATACTGGGAAGAACTCCCTCACTCTTTCTTCAGTATAGCAGCTGTAGGATTTTTCAGATCTACCTGACCAGACAGACTGCATCTTGGTTTAACTTCTTGTCTGAAAGATGTTCCTGCTTCTCAGGCTGATAAGCAGACTGACAGGATGTGGTTTAAATGCTGCTTCCATTCTGGAAGCCACCTTTGTTTCAGTTAACGTCAGGCCAGTCTGATCCAGGGCAAAAGGTTTTCTAGGATCCCACAACATGGATGATGAGGAGCTGGAATCATCTACATGCTTGGGACATGGGCATCCTGTGGAATGGTGAATCAGAATTTTCAGCCAGAGCTGCAGTCTCCACTCATTGTGACTGTCGAGGTGGGGTTCAAGCTCCTTGCCTACTGACTAAGAATAGGGGAATGCTACGCTGATATGGAGGCTCAATCCACTATCACAGCTTGCTGAAACTTACATAATTCAGTGTTCATATTAATCGATCTTCCCAAACCTTCAGGCAACAAGATTTATCTAGGATGCATCAGGATCATGAACTCAAATCAAATTGAGCGTTTACAAATTGGAGGAGTTTGTCAGTGTGTGGTTGTGTCTGAGGCCTGTGAGTGACAGTACAGAACCTTTCTTGTGCTGATTCTAGGAGGTGTCCTTGTTGCCTGTCCTATTGTCTGTCTTTCAGATCAATAGTGTGAGAAGAGCCAAGGACGAGTGGTTGATAGCTGTTGACACAATTTGGGAGCAGGATTCATTTCTTCCTGGTCATACTGCAGTTAATATTTACAAGAGTCAGAGGGCTCCCATTTTTCATAAACCTCAGTTCCCACATCCTTTACTGTGTATCTAAATCTGTGCTGTACCTACATGTTGTACCTGCCCTGGGAATGTTGGCTATCGACTGATAGCCAAGTTCCGCACACATGAGGACGGTCTCAACAGGGATCTTGGGTTCATGTCGCACTATCTGTAACCCCCATGACTTGCCTGAGTTTGCAAAACCTCACTTACTGTACTGTCTGGAGACAATACACATCTCTTTAAACTGTGATCAGTGCTCCTTCCACTCACATTATCAGCCACTTCAGGTCTTGAACAGCAGGTTAGGTGTAAGGATTCGCATTTTAATCAGTAATCTCTAAACTGTCTGTGCTTTATATGCTCTGTCTGAGGCCAGAACTCTCCATTCACCTGACGAAGGGGGTAACCCCGAAAGCTAGTGAGTATATTATCAAATAAATAGGTTGGACTAAAACCTAGTGTTGTCAGACTTTTTACTGTGTTTACGCCAGTCCAACGCCGGCATACCCACATCAATGTTGATGGGGGCAGTGTAGAGGGGCTTTACTTTGAATTTAACCCTGTGCTGTATCTGTCCTGCGAGTGTTTGATGTGGAGATGCCAGCGTTTGACTCGTGGCTTTTGCTACCAAATAAACCTGTTGGACTTAACTTGGTGTTGTGAGACTTCTTACTGTGTTTGATGGGGACAGTGTAGAAGGAGCTTTATTCTGTACCTGCCCTGGGAATGTTTGATGGGCCAGTATAAAGGCAGTTTTACGCTGTATCTAACCCCATGCTATATTTGTCCTGGGAGTGATAATGGGGACAGTGGAAAGGGAGATTTACTCTGTGTCAGACAGAATCTGTGCAGAAATGCAAAGGAAGCTGCTTTGGTCATGGATCAGGCACACTAGATGTGACGCTCCAATTGTTACTTTGACAAAAAACAATCAGAAAAAGTATTAACTTGGAGACTGAAATTTACAAAACACTTGCTAACCTGCCACATTCCCAGACTCTTAGCCAATCACAATCCATGTTTTGTCTTTCAATATATTTCAGATATGCACACATATACATATGTAAATCAAATTAATCTTCACTTACTACAGTACCCGAGTATTGCAGTAAAACAGTACAACTGATGATCGCAAGTTTCAGCACTGCTCACTGTGAGGCATCTTGATTTCCAAGACACAATACTGATATAAAATGTTAAGGGAATTGAGAGAGCAGAGAGCATGTGGGGAGGTGGAGTTGAGGTTGAGGATCAGCAATGATCTTCTTAAACGGAGGAGTGTCCTTAAACGGCCAAATGGTCTCCTCCTGCTTCTAGATCTTATGTTCATGGCCAGTAAAAGTCTCTCCGATGTGGAGGATTTCCTGCTGGGTGAGGATCCTCATTCTACTAGTATTACAGGATATATCTGGCCTCTGTTTACCTCAACTTAATGTCAACTTTATCACAACTGGCTGAACAGCTGGTGTTATTTTTTGTGAATGAAAGCCCTGGGATTGTTGCAATTGGCAGTATTAGGTACCCCAGGCCCTTTATTAGTCAGCTCAATCTCCCTCTGATTACTAATCACCATGGGAGTCTGCCATCTGATTCCAAGGTCTACACTTAACCACAAGGACACCTATAAACAGGAGTTTCCTGCACACTCCACATTTTCATCTATTACAAAGTAGGATTACAGTATCTGCTTGAACATATAGAACAGACCAAATATCAATGAGCTTTTTCAAAAGATTGCTTTGTGTTTCACAGCTGAAAAAAATGTGCTCATTAAACCTTACCATCAGAAAGGTTATTGTTACTGTGCTAGAGTGGCAGAGCGGTTAGCACTGCTGCCTCACGATGCCAAGGACCTGGGTTAATTCCTGCCGTGGGTGACTGTCTATGTGGAGTTTGCAAGTTCTCACCTAGTCTGCATGGGTTTCCTGTGTGCTCTGGTTTCCTCAGGTCCAAAGATGTGTAGGCTAGGTGGATTGACAAATGCTAAATTATCCCTTAGTGTCCCAAGATATGTAAGTTAGGAGGATTAGTGGATAAATATGTGTGGTTTAGATGAGATGCTCTATCAGAGAGAGTAGGTTTGATTTGATTTAATTTAATTTATCAAATCCTACATTGCAGAAGGAGGCCATTTAGCCCATCGAGTCTGCATCGATCATGATCCAACCCAGGCCCTATCCCCATAACTCCATGCATTTACACTATCTAGTCCCCTTGACGCTAAGGGGCAATTTAGCTTGGCCAATCCATCTAAACTGCACATCTTTGGAGTGTGGGAGGAAACTGGAGCGTCCGGAGGAAACCCACGTAGGCACGGGGAGAATGTGCAAACTCCACACAGACAGTGACCCAAGCCGGGAATTGAACCCAGGTCCCAGGCACTGTGAGGCAGCAGTGCTTGCCACTGTGCCGCCCCATTACATACATTATTGTTAAATGTATTAGCATACAGTGAAAAGCATTGTTTCTTGTGTGCTATACAGATAGAGCATACCATTCATAGAGAAGGAAAGGAGAGCATGTAGAATGTAGTGTTACAGTCATAGCTAGGGTGTAGAGAAAAGTCTACTTAATGTGAGGTAGGTCCATCAAAAGCCTGATGGCAGCCGGGAAGAAGCTGTTTCTGAGTCAGTTGGCATGTGACCTCAGACTTTTGGATCTTTTTCCCGAAGGAAGAAGGTGGAAGAGAGAATGTCCGGGGTGCATGAGTCCTTAATTATGCTGTCTGCTTTGCCAAGGCACTGGAAAGTGTTGGCAGAGGCAATGGATGGGAGACTGGTTTGCGTGATGGATTGGGCTACATTCATGACCTTTTGTAGTTTCTTGTAGTCTTGGGCAAAGCAGGAGCCATATCAAGCTGTGATACAACCAGAAAGAATGCTTTCTATGGTGCAGCTGTAAAAGTTGGTGAGAGTCGTAACTGACATGTCAAATTTCCTTAATCTTCTGAGAAAGTAGAGGCGTTGGTGGACTTTCTTAACTATAGCATCAGCACGAAGCGGACCAGGACAGGTTGTTGGTGTTCTGGACACCTAAAAACTTGAAGCCCTCGACCATTTCTACTTCATCCCCGTGATGTAGACAGGGGCATTTTCTTCACTACGCTTCCTGAAGTTAAAGGTGCAGACCCGAATGGCCAAATGGCCTGCTTCTGTGATGTAGGGATTCTGTGATTGTATGAAAGACAAAGCACAGCAGAGCAAGAAAATCCCTTCAGGAATTCAATAAGGCCAGACACAGTATCATCGTCACTCTTTACCTTAACCTTCACAGTGCTACTTTACCTTGCTGGGTAACACTCTCATTTCAGAGTCAGAAAGTTGTGGTTTCATGCTCCACTCCAGCTGTGTTTACAGTGTATATATATGTCTCTGGGGCATTGTGAGTTGGGGTTCAGGATACAAGGATCTGAGTAAAGATTTTAGAATACATTGAATGACCAGTTTATTGTATGAGAAACGGGGAGTTCCGTTGACAGAAGAAACTGTTCCTGCGAAAAGGAGAACAGCTTATAGAATTGAAGCTGGAGAGAGTTAGAAAGAGAAGAAAAAGATGTGGAGAAAGTAAAAAGCTGATTGAGACAGAAAAATACAAGTGTAGTATTCTAGTCAGGGATATGTTGTTTGAGGGCTTGTTCATTTTGAAGTGACTACATTCATGAGACTAGCTCATGGGTGACATCTGCATCTCCACATCATGACACCTGGTGGCCAGAGGGTATAATTACAGGTGCAGAGCTGCTAAATTCCATAATCCTTTTCCTGGTCACCATCCTTCACCTGTAAATATTTCCTGTCAATATCGGCATGGGGTCAGTAAAGCAGAGATTCCCAAAATTCCCTCCCCAGTTATGAGGGGATGGATGACCCATCTCAGAGCTTGTTGATCATGTTTATCAAGCTCTTAATGCATTAATGGGAACCTTGCCCTAGAATGATATACGACCACAGTTTGAAGGAGCTGGTGGCTAGCATTTATTACCCTTCCCTAACTGCCTTTAAAAAGGTGATAGTGAGCTGCCTTCTTGAACAGTTGCAGTCCATGTGGTGTAGGTACACCCACAGTGCTGTTAGGGAGAGAGTTTCAGGATTTTGACCAAGCGACAGTAAAGGAACAATGAAGTATTTCCAATTCAGGATGGTGAGTGACTGGAGGGCAATCTCCAGGTGGTGATGTTCACAAGTACCTGCTGCCCTTCTCCTTCTAGATGGTGCCATGGGTTTAGAAGGTGCTGTCGAAGGAAACTTGATGAGCTTTTGCAGTGCATCTTGTGGATGGTATACACTGCTATCACTGAGTTGGTGGTCATAGTCTCCTTCTGCATTGCAGGGATTCTATTTGACCCATCAAGTCTGCACCAACGACAATCTCACCAGGCCCTATCTCCATAACCCCACATATTTACCCCACTAATCCCTCTAACCTGCACATCCTGAGACACTGAGGGGCAATTTAGTATGGTCAATGCACCTAACCTGCATATTGTTGGACTGCGGGACGAAACCCGTGCAGACACGGGGAGAATGTGTAAACTCCACACAGTGACCCAAGCCGGGAATCAAACCCAAATCCCTGGAGCTGTGAGGCAGCAGTGCTAACCTGTGATGGACAGACTGAATATTTGTGGATGGATTGCCAAACAAATAGGCTCCTTTCTCCTGGATGGTGTCAAGCTTCTTGAGTTTTGTTGCAGTGTTGGGACGAGATGACTTGATGCCACGCTCAGTCAAATGCTAGTTTGCTCTCAAGGACCACCACTCCCACCTCAACCCTGGAATCAAGTCTTTGTGTGCATGTTTAGGCCAAGACTGGAATAAGATCCAGAGTTAAATGGCCCTGGTGGAATCCAAATTGGGCAGCCTACATTTCTCAGGACCATTCCCATTTCCATCACCACTATCATTCATTGTAAAAACGATCGAGAGAGATGCTATCTACATTTCTATAGCACCTTTCATGACTCCGGGTTTTTCCAAAGTGCTTTACAGCCAATGAAGTACCTTTCTTGAACTGCTGCCACTGTTGTAAATTTGAAATATGCCAGACAATTTATGCACAGCAAAATCCCATAATGTGATAATGACCCAAATAAACAAGGAAGAAATACTGGTCAGGAGACTAGGCAGAACAACTCTGCTCTTCCTTAAAACAGCAGTTCATTTATATCCACACCAAAGGATTGATGGCAGCTTGGCTTAATGTCAGTTCTGTGCTGACCAGCTGGTGGGGGTATTCGCAGACATCTTTACCCTCTCTTTACACCAATCTGAGGTCCCTAAAATGACCATCATCCCAAACCAAAGCAAAACCAAGCAGCATGCCTTAATAACTAATTAAGCTCCATCATTATGAAGTGCTTTGAAAGATTAGTCATGGCAGAAATCAATTCTGGCCTTCCAGATTGCCTGGATCTACTATGGTTCACCTACCACTGCAACAGGTCCACAGCAGGTGCCATCTCCCTGGCCCTACACTCAACCGTGGAACACTTGGATAACAATACACATATGTTAGCCACCTATTTACTGACAGTTCAGCTATTGTTCCTACAAAACGCATCTCCAATTTTCGTGGTCTAGGACTTGGCATCTCCCTCTGCGAATGGATCCTAGACTTCCTAACCCACACACTGCAATCATTAAGGATAGGCAAGAACACCTCCTCCACAATCATCCTCAACACTGGTGCTCCACAAGGTTGTGCCCTCAGCCCCTTACTATACTCCTTATACACATATTAGTGTGTGGCCAAATACCACTCCAACTCCATTTTCAAGTTTGCTGATGACACCACTACAGTTGGTCGGATCTCAATAATGAGACGGAGTATAGGAAAGAGATAGATAATCTGGTGAACCGGTGCAATGACAATAATCTCTTCCCCAATGTCATCAAAACGAAAGAGCTAATCATTGACTTCAGGAAGTGTATTGGAGGACATGCACCCGCCTACATCAACATTGATGAAATGGAAATGGTCAAATTTCTAGGTATCCAAGTCATGAACAACCTCTCCTGGGCCCTCCATGTCAACGCTATAGTTAAGAAAGCCCACCAATGTCTCTCCTATCTCAGGAGGCTAAAGCAATTTGGAATATTTCTATAACCCTCACCAACTTTACAGATGCCCTATAGAAAGCATTCTTTCTGGTTGTATCCCTCTCCCTTCCCATCAAAACATAAGTTAAATATGCGATGATTATAAATAAGTAAGCAAGGCAGGAGGATACGAATGATAAGCACATTTAGATTTTCCACAGCCCTAAATGTGAACTCTCCTTTGCTTAATCTCATGCAATAAGGTATCATGATCCAAGAAGTTCTGACCTCTCTTCTTCCCAATTACACTTTCAGTTTCCATTTTCTAAATTAAAACATGTGAACACTTACAAGCATGCCACACACAAGTTATACAATAATATAATGCAGATTTAAATAGGAGTTTCCCAGATTTAAGACAAATAACAAAACTTAGTTCATTTATACATATTGAAGAATACTCATCTTCAACCATAAAATAGAATTAAAAATTACACTTCAAATGAGCCAATAACAATAGAATTATCTACTTAAAAGAAATAGGACAAGACAATGATAAAATAGCTTCAACATAACTAAAATAGCAGGGAATCCTTCCATTGTTTGTTTTCAATGCAGAATTACTATATCCAAACTTGACCTCAATAGACTTTCTGAAGCTGGCCCTGTCATAAGGTTAGAGCCCTCCTGGACCCTGCTAGGGCCTGCAGAGATTGTCTCTCTGAAGGCTGCTGTTCCCATTGGGAATTGGATTACAATTTTTGAACGCAAGTAAGTGCACAAAAAAAATCAACTATTTTTGGCAGCCTATGTCTTTCTGTGCTAGTCTGAAGTTACGGGCCTTAGATTCTCATTTTTTTATATGCTTTTTGATCAAACTGCTTTATCTCTGCACTTACTGTTGTAATTCTGTCAACCATCCAGAACTGAGGATCTCTGCTTAATCCTCCACTTGTTCATGTTCTTTATTAACCATCCAATCAAAGGCTGTTTTGGATTACTGAACCTCATCCTCCTCATCTTTACTTTAGATTTCTATTCCTTCTGTCTCAATATGTGGCTTTGTGGTATTGTTACCATATAATTGAGAAAACATCCCAAGGTATGCTGCCTATAACATCTCAGTTGTTTGATTAGTTTTCAACCACAGTAGGCATAACTCCTACATTTGATCAGCTATATTATTACCCAGGATAAACTGTACTCCTGAAAAATGGAATTTCTCTACCATTCCTACCACCACTTCACCACTTTACAGCAGATTCTCCAACCTAACCTTACATAATGGAACACTACTCCCTCTGCCACTAATATTACCACCTTTTCTGGCAATACTCCTTCCAAACTACATTTCTCCTCATCTCTTACCATCAAAGATTGACTTGCTCCTGTATCTGTTAATATCTCAACCTTTTTACCTTGTACACATGAGCAAACATTACCCACAAAAATAAAAGCTTTACAAAAGATTTGACACCTGTTTATCAGCCAACTTCAAAACAGTCTTTTTTTTTGCATCTCTTCAGCTTTAGCCCTGTTTTTCTTTGCAAAATTAACAAACTCCACTGGCTTATCCTGTTTTGATGCATCCCAATATTTTTCTTAGACCATTAACACTGCGTCTTGGCATGTTCAACTTTATTACAATGGAAACATTTAAGCATTCCTATCTCTCTTCATCCTCATATGTTTTCTTTTAACCTGAGGCAAACTATCCTTATTACGTCCATCAAGAACTCCTTTGCCTTCGTCACCTGTGGATCTCTCTTTTCCCCAGATTCTATCCTTCACAAATTGAGATTTACGTAGAAAACCAAACTTTGATTTAGGAACTAATTCAAATCATCATAGAATCTTAGAATCCTTGCAGTGCAGAAGGAGCCAATCAGCCCAACAGAGCATTCCACCCAGGGCCTTTCCCGAAACCCATATACTTGCCCATTAATCCCTCTAACATATACACCATGGGATACTAAAGGGTATTTTAGCATGGCCAATCCAGCGATGGTGGGAGGAAACTGGAGCACATTGAGGAAACCCACACAGATGTATGAAGAATGTGCAAACTCCACAGACAGTCACCCAAGGTTGGAATTAACCCCAGGTCCTTGGTGCTGGGAGATAGTGGTGCTAACCATTGTGACATTGCGCTGCCAGTCTCACAGTTTTAACCCTTTGTTCTTCATTTGAATTCTCACTGCTTTGGGAAGTGAATTTTTAAATTCTTCCAAAATAACCATTTCCCTAAGAGCCTCAGACATCTGGTCCATTTTCAATGCTCTGACCTATCTATCAATGTTACATTATTTGATACTTTCAAACGCTATGTATGTCTGAGCTGGTTTCTTGCTGAGATTTGTAAATTTCTGATTGTTGGCTTCTGGCACTAATTCATGTGAACTCAAAACAGCTTTTCTCACCTCATTCTAATGCTTAGGTACCTCCTCTGAGAGTGATGCAAACACCTCACTAGTTCCACCTAGCACCTTTGTTTGAACTATCAATACCCACATGGTCTGTGGCCAGTTTAATTGTTTAGCTGCTTTCTCAAATGAAATGAATAAAGCTTCTACATCCTCTTCGTCAAACCTTGGTAGTTCTTGAATTATATTTAAACAGTTCCCCACTCGGCCTTTGACTAAGATGGATTGATTCCTGTTCATCACTTTCTTCAACTTCTGCCTTTGCAGCACCATTTTAAGTTGATAATGTTTTTGCAGTTTCAGTTTCCAGAATTCAAATGCTCTCTTTCTCTTTCCTCTTTCTCTATCCTGTTGTTCTGCCATTGCCTTTCACTTTTTCTTGGATTCTCTCTTTTCTTTCCTTTTAATTCCAAGTCAGGCTGTCTTATTTTCTTTTCCTGTGCAACTGTTTCAATTCCTTTTTATTGTTGCAACTGTTTCACTTTTAAAGTGGATTTTGGCCAATTCCAATTCAGACTGCCCCTCTAACAAATGCAAATGCTGAGCTTTCACTACATTTATCTAATCCTTTCTCACTCTTTCAGGCAAAGTCAACTTTAGCTTCTTCGCCAAATCCAAAAGGTGTGCTTTAACCATCCTTTGTAAACCACTCCAACTGACCTCTTCCATACCCAAGAAATGTTTAGCCACTGAAAGGGTCATTTTCATATGGCACTCACTATTTACTAACTAACCAAATGGATAAAATGATATGAAATAACCAAATGATAAAAGCACCAACTCCTCAGCACCCACTATCATTAAATTCAATAATCCCAAACCAAACAAGGAGTTATACTGATTACTCCCGCAAGAGCCCCCAATTTTTGTTAGGGTCCCAGACTGAGATGATTTCATTCAGACTAATGAGATTGGCTTGCTAGAGTATGAACTTCCAGATGAGACTTAATTGGATGGTTAAGTCAGGGAACTCCCTGTTTAAAGCAGGTGTGTCAGACTCCCAGCCTGCATTCGGCAGGGAGCAACTGGAGAGCTGGCTGTGTACAGATGTATGTGTAAATAAAGTAACATGGTGACAGGACTTTCTGTGGAGTTATTACAGTGGCGATGAGGAAAAAGGAGTGACCTGAAGGAATCACTGCACATATTGAGGGTAAGGCATTGTTGAGAAAACATGCCGCTGTTTGGGAAGCTGGACACTTTTGACACTTTTTGGAGGACTAGGACCAAAATGTGGTTAAGATAAAGTATTTCTTCAGGGCAAATGACATAATCCTTTGCTTCTCAGCTGAGGTTATCTTGCTGACAGCACGTGGGCCAGCAGCTTTTGCGAATATGCGCAGTTTAACTTTCCCTGAGGCAGCGGACACAAAGTCCTTCCAAGAATTGTCAAACTTAGTTCAAGAATATTATGACTCTAAGCCATCCCTGATCCTGCGGAGATACCATTTTTACTCCACATTTCAAAGCAGGAGAATCCATCACCAGTTTCCTAACAAGGCTAACACGTCTGGCAGAAGCTTGTGAATTCAGGGGGACACTAAATGAGATGCTCCGAGACCGACTGATGTGTGGAATTAATGGTATGACTATAGAGAACTCTTGTTGGCAGAGGTCCAGCTGGATTGTAAACAGGCATTACAACTGACCTTGTTGTTAACAAAAGCGGCAAGCAGAGCACATGAGCTCCAAGACATCCTGATAGAGGTACAGGCCACCAGGGAGACTGGGTTAGGGGACTACTACTACGGGGCAGGCGACAACATAGCGGCCCTCTGAAAGGATTCGGATTTGAGGGAGCCCAAGTCCACTTATAGAACCGCACCTAGACAAGGTCAGGTTAAGCCCAGAGTGACGGCAGTTCCTGTAGAGCCCCGCTCAGCACAACATTGCTATAGTTGCCAGTGTCAGGATACACAGAGGAAAAGCAAGTCTCCTAAACCAACATGGCCAAAAAACACGTAGGCCAAGGGACAGGAAAATTCCCCCTGCTTCTGATGAGGAACAGCTACTGTGCGTAGCGATGACAAAATCAGAACCCATCAAATTATCAGTGAGACTGAATGGGCGTCCAATTTTAATGGAGGTCAACACAGGCACAGCCGTATCAGTCATAGTGGAGACAGTGTTTAATAAGATAGTACTGGACTCCAACCCTCAGCCCTGACCAAAACTTCGGCAAGGCTGACGACCTATTCGCGGGAACAACTGAAAGTGATGGGTATAAGCCAGTTGCTCATGTGAAACAATTAATTAGGCTCCCATTAACGGTAGTGGTTTGAGACTGCACTTACTATGGCGAAATTGACTAAAAGAGATCCAGCTAGATTGGACAAATATCCTCCAGCTGGAAAATGGTCACCTGTTCTCATTAGGGGTAAAACAAAGGCGGAATATCTGCAGAACCTGGAGGAACTTCTCAGGAGATTTGCAGCAGTGGAAGTGCATCTGAAAAGGGAGAAATGCATCTTCTTGGCACCACAAGTAACCTACCTCGGGTACAAAGTGAATAAGTCGGGCCTTCATCCTTTGGAGGATCGGTGCAGGCAATAAAGATGCCCCGGCTCCCACAACCATCCAGGAGCTACGGTCATTTTTAGGACTGGTAATGTACTACAGGAAGTCCACACAGAATAGGGCCTCCCTTCTGGATTCCCTCCACCAGCTGCAAAAAAGGGAAAAACTCGGGAATGGTCGGCCCACCAGGACAGAACCTTCAGGGAAATTAAACAACAACTCTCATCTGAAAATGTTTTGCTATATTATGATCCCAAGAAGGAATTGGTACTCACCTGTGATGTGTCCCCATATGGAATTGGTGGAGCTTTGGCACACAGTTGGCAGAATGGACAAGAAGGTCAATAGCTTATGCCTCCAGGACTCTGGCAATGGCAAAGCAAAGATATGCTCAGATTGAAAAAGAAGGACTGACAGTAATCTTCGCAATTAAAAAATTTCACCATTATTTATATGGGCAAAAATTTACCATCGTAAGTGATCATAAACCCTTGCTGGGTCTACTGAAGGAAGACAAAGCAGTGCCACCGATAGCATCAGCCTGGATCCAGTGTTGGGCATTATTGCTGAAGGCATATCCGTATCAATTGGAACACCGACCAAGGACTAGATGGCAAATGCCGATGCCTTAATCTGGCTTCCGTTAACGGATACCCCACCATTGGTACCCAGAATGGAGGAGACCGTGATGACGTTAAACTTTATGGATATCCTCCTGGTGGGTACTTATAACATACAGAAAAACCCTGTATTGGCGAAGACAAAGCACCTGGTGCTAACAGGGCAGCTGGAAAGACCGGTCCATCCACAGTTCCACCCATTCTGGAGCAGGAGGGAGCAGATCACGGTGGAAGATGGGATACTGCTGTAGGAAGCACGGGTGATTGTCCCAAGGCAGGGCTGTCGGGCCATACTGGCTGAACTACACCATGGGAACCCTGGAGTATCAAAAATGAAGATGTCGGCCAGAAGCTCCATCTGGTGGCCAGATCTGGACTCAAACACAGCGAGCCTCGTAGGACAGAATGCAACACCGGCAGCCCCACTACACCCATGGGAATGGCCAGGCAAACCATGGTCACAACTCCATGTCGATTTTGCAGCTCGTTTATGGGGTCCATGTTTCTGGTGATAATAGATGCCTATTCCAAGTGGTTAGACATCCATAAACTAAACTCGGCAAACACGACGGCAACCGTTGAGAAACTGCGCACCTCGTTCGCAATGCACAGGATCATAGAGATATTACTTTCCGATAATAGTTCAGTGTTCACAAAATTTATGAAATCAAATGGGTTCTGTCTCATCAAGATGACGCCTTATCACCCAGCATCAAATGGGCTAGTGGAGTTAAAGGCCGGGTTGAAAAAACAGTCAGTGTCCACTGTCAATCAGTCCTGCCCCGGGGTCTTATCCCTGGAGAGGCCAACTTGCCTGCTTCTCTGCAAGGTCTGAATTCCAACTTTTATCTTTTCTTCAAACTGCTTTATTTAAGCTAATTGCTCCGGACATTCGTGTCCACACCATGCAGCACTCCCATGATCCCTAGAAGGGATCTGTTTACATTTCATCACCAGCATTTACAAGATAACAGAACAAAGACTCAAGACCTTGTGGTTACTAGATACCTGTTCTCCATTTTAAATAACATTCCTCCATTTTGAGCACTCTGCTTTGATTTAATATATTCCATTAAGCTTTGTTCCCCTTCGGAAGGATTGAGTGTTAACGAATTGGATGAAAAATCAGATCAGAGACCGGAAATATCATGAATTGGAAGGTCCTGCCAGTGGGAGGGACCCTTATTCCCAGGGCAGAAAATTCCAGCCTTCAGCTTTAGGAAAAAGAACAAAGACAATTACAGCACAGGAAAGGCTGTAACCCGCCATACTGCCCACCTTTTCTAAAATCTCCTACCCTTCCAGGGACCATATCCCATCCTATTCATGTATTTGTCATGATGCCCCTTAGAAGTCACTAATGAGAGCATTGCAATTTTAAGAGATAAAGCCTGCTTGTCTTTGGAAATAAAAGGCAGAAATCCTGCTGGGATTGTCCAGAAAATAAAGTTTTGTTTAATTTGCAGACTGTGCAAGTTCAAAATTAAATTTGGAATTTAAGTTATAAACTAGAAGTCTTGCTAACACACAGAATGAAACCTTCAGATAACAGGCAGCATTTTAAGTGCTGGGCGGACTTGAAACTGGGAGAATTTCAGATCCATTTTTTGGGTGCGCTTTAAGCCCCTCCAAATGCATTCTGGCTGCAACAGTTTGAGTGAGTCCGATTTTTACTGCAGGAGCCTATGGGCAGGGATTAACACGCCCAAAACCCTGCAGCTCCAATTGGAGCCTCCATCTGCACATGTGCAAAAAAATGCAACTCCCCTGCCCCCGATGAACAATGGACCCGCCCAACATTACTGACTCTCTTATCGCCCCCCAACTCCCTGCCATCCAGACTGATCATGGCCCCTCTCCCGCTCCCGATTACAGGCAGAGTGGCAGTGGCAAAACCCTCCCCCCATCGATCGTACTCATGGCAGCAGCCCCCCCTCTCCCCCCCACCCTGGACCCACCTGCATATGAGTCCCATCTCCCCCTGACTCCAATGGCTGTATGATACCTTCCTCTCTCTCCTCTGCTCCCCATCATCACAGAGGCACAGATCCCCCCCTACTTCAGCACACTTGCAACTGCTTACTTGTCGATTTTCAAGTTTGCTGATGACCCACATAGTGGGTCGGATCTCAAACAATGATGAGACAAAGTACAAGAATGAGATAGAGAATCTGGTGAACTGGTGCAGCAACAATGATCTCTCCCTCAATGTCAACAAAATGAAGGAGATTGTCATTGATGTCAAGGAATGTAAAGGAGGACATGCCCCTGTCTACATGAATGGGGATGAAGTAGAAAGGATCGGGAGCTTCAAGTTTTTAGGTGTCCAGATCACCAACAACCTGTCCTGGTCCTTCCATGCTGACACTATAGTTAAGAAAGCCCACCAATGCCTCTACTTCCTCAGAAGACTAAGGAAATTTGGCATGTCAGCTACGACTCTCACCAACTTTTACGTATGTACCATAGAAAGCATTCTTCTTGGTTGTATCACAGCTTGGTGTGGCTTCTGCTCTGCCCAAGATTGCAAGGAACTACAAAAGGTCGTGAATGTAACCCAATCCATCACGCAAACAGCCTCCCATCCATTGATTCTGTCTACACTTCCCGCTGCCTTGGCAAAGCAGCCAGCATAATTAAGGACCCCATGCATCCTGGACATTCTCTCTTCCATCTTCTTCCTTTGGGAAAAAGATATAGAAGTCTGAAGTACCAACCGACTCGAGAACTGCTACTTCCCTGCTGCTGTCTGACTTTTGAATGGTCTTACCTTGCATTAAGTTGATCTTTCTCTACACCCTAGCTATGACTGTAATACTACATTCTGCACTCTCTTGTTTCCTTCTCTATGAACAGTATGTTTTGTCTGTATAGCGCACAAGAAACAATACTTTTCACTGTATGTTAATATATGTGACAATAATAAATCAAATCAAATCAAATCCAATTGAAAGTCTTCCCTCAATGCTAACAAGCAAACTGCATTTAAATTGTTGGAATGCTCTCCCAAATTGCCTACAGGTCATCTGCCCTAACAAGGGACAATTCTGTAAAAACACCAAGGCAAGCAGGCAGTGCAGGAAAGAATGGCAAAGAAGTCAGTGCCCAGATTCACTGAGGGTGGCCTCAGCAGATTACTGAATGCTGCAGAGGCAAGGTGGGGCACCCTGTTTCCTCCAGCAGGACACAGACCAAGGGGAGGTGATGGTAAAGCAGCCTGGGAGGCAGTTGCTGCCTTGATTAGTGCCATGGCACTGGTCCCCAGAACAGCGAAGCAGTGTCACAAAAAGACCAATGACTCATCAGGCAGCAAGAGTTTAACACCACCTAGTATCTTTCAGCAAATCACTCCCAGATCCCTCACCCGCAGCACCCTGACCTCCAAGCATCTCCTTCCTTCCCTCTCAAGAATATCACTGCACTTGCCCTCTAAGGGCCAACCTTTGATACTCTGCAGGAGTCACACCGTCATTTGTTTCATGGTTCCTTCTGTCCCCACAGGAGAAGAATGCCCATAACACTTGTGAGAGGGCCAAGACAGGGGGTGGTGAACCTGATTTCAGGTCCCCACCCCCCTTTGAGGACAGGGCACTGGAGCTGTCCGGAGAGGAGGACATCCAGGCTATTAGCGACAGCGTAGTTGGTCTGGAGTCCAGAAGTGAGCACTTGTCAATCCTCCACTCAATTTGAGTCAATTACTCAATTACATTGGTTTAAGGTGCGAGGGGCAAGGTTTCAAGGAGATGTACGAGGTATGTTTATTTATACAGAAGGTGGTGGGTGCCTGGAACTCGCTGCTGGGGGAGATCATGAATGCAGATACAATAGTGACTTTTAGGGGCGTCTTGACAGATACATGAATGGGATGGGAATAGAGGCATATGGTCCCTGGAAGGGTAGGGGATTTAAATTCAGATGGGCAGCCTAGTCGCTGCAGGCTTGGAGCGCTGAGGGGCCTGTTCCAGTGATGTAAACTACTTTGTGCTTTGCTTTATATTCAATGGAGAAATGTTAAGCAACTTTCTGGCATCCCAGATTCCTCTCCCTCCCTTGCGCTTAACCTTGTGGCCCTACTACCGCTCCTGTTCATCCTGAGATTGACAGCTCCGAAGACTTCTCAGAGGAAGTGGGTTGAAGGGACCTCCGAGGGTGGCACCTTTTTGGCATTAGCTTCCACCTTGCAAATCACCATCCCAGATACCCTCACACTGATGGGCCCAGTTAGTGGTGAGGTTTCTGGGTCACACTCTGGTGAACACGACACATCTGATAATGTACATCAGTTGGAGGAGGGATCATCTGAGGCCTCTGGCATGCAAGGGCATGCCAGGGACAAAGACTCAGCTGGCCCCAGGCTACATGCTGGTCCATGGAGATCACTTCTCCCTCAGGTGCTGGAGATGCAGCAAAAGAGCCAGGGAATGCAGGAGGGGCTGACGGCCACACTGGACCAACTGCGAGGCTGTTGGGCGGAGTCCCAACGCTTTCAGGTGGAGACTAGCTAGTACCTGTCTTGCATGGTTCCCAGCCAACACTGCAAGGGTGGCAGTGGAAAGCCTGGGGCAAGAGATCTTCACCATCAGTAGCAGGTTCCAAGCAATGACCGAGTCACAGCAGACCATAACGGAGTCCCAGAGGGGCTGCCGCTGAGTCACAGCAGGCCACTGCTGAGGGACTCAACAGGTTTCTCGAGGTTTTGTGACCAACGGCTAAGAGGCTTGAGAGCTTGCAGGAGACCCAGCGGGACAGTGCCATAGCAACAGCCCTCAAGAATGTGACCAAGTCAAAGAGGGTCATGGCTGAGGGGCTGCAGAGCATGGCCCAGTCTCAGAGGGTACTCGTTGTGGCTACTGACAGCTGATCTCCGACTCAGGTAGCCATCACTGATGGCTTCATAACCATAGGTAGGATGCAAGTGGTCCTCCAGGACTGGCAGGAGCAGATAACGCTGGAGCTTCTGGAGTTCACTGTAGAAGCAGCACCATCCCATGGAGTGGCCCAGGGGCTCACAGGAACCCCAAGGAAGGAGAAAGGGCTCTAGTCCATGCCTGAGCCTTCCAGCCAGGAGACTGTGGCTGTGGCTATATCTTTTGACTCCCCCCTTCCTGACACTGGGGCATCTCAGGCGCAGCAGGATGAAGAGGGTGTCTTAGAAATGTCCTAGACATCTGGGAGCCGGCCAGGGCTTTCCACAGGGTGCCCGCCAAGCGCATCACAGGCCTCAGGGTCAGGTAGGCAACTGGCCCCCTCCACCTCCGGTGTACATCCTGGAGAGACACCAAGTCGTAGTGGTAGGCCATGGAAGGTTAGGAAGTTGTAGTTGCACCAAGATGGTCTTGGGTGAAGAGCTGCACTGATTAGATGTCTTATTAGCAATTTTCTGCTTTCTATTCACACAATTTTATGTCTGAACTTATTATTTAAACATAAACAATAAATGTTTTTCACCACTCACCTGTGACTAAGATTTACCTCGAACAGGAATGCTGTTACCCTGACAATCATCAGAGGGATGCTTCATGTTGATATCAGCTGGGGAGGCCCCTCAATGCTGTGTCACTGAAAACATGAAGCCATTGATTCCCCAGAACCCATGAGAAATTCACTCCCCTTCCCAACCTGCCCCAGAACCCTGTATGGGCTTTACAGACCCCTTACCTGCTACACAGATGTGGGTCCAGGTGCCAGCGTGCATGCGGAGTTCAAGTAGGAACCAGACTACATTGCACGGGCATCACCATAATGGTGCTTAACGAGTCGTCATCACCCTCCTGCCTGCTAAAGAAACTCACAAATACAGCACACCCAGGCCCATCACTCTGGTGTTAAAATGTTGTGAAGATAATAGGACATTGGCGGGGATGTTGGAGTTAATGGAGCCCACATACAGAAACACAGACTCCTAATGAGCAAGGCACCGGGTGATCAGGGCGTCCCTTGCCGCCCTTGCATGCCCAATCCTTGCTGCCAGCCCTCCAGCGCCTGGGTGGTGCGCTCAGCATTGTCCTCCTCCTCCTCCGAATGGGCAGCCTACTACCCAGCGACGCCAGGCAGGTCAGCCTCCACATCCTCCTCCTCCTCCAAAAGGTCTCCTTGCTGCTGGGCCAGGTTGTGAAGAGCACAACACACCATCACAATGTGGGAAGAAATCAGAGGGCTGTACTGTAGAGCACACCAGAGCGATCCAGGCACCTGAACCACATTTTCAGGAGTCCTGTGCACCTCTCCACTATCGCGTGGGTGGCAAAGTGGGCCTCATTATATCGGGTCTCTGCCTCAGTCTCAGGCCTTTGCACAGGCAAGATCAGTCAGGTCCGAAGCGAATAACCCATGTCACCCATGAGCCATCCCTGCACCCTGGGTTCCTTCTCAAAGGTCTCAGATATGTCTGAGCTCCTCGGTATAAAACTGTTGTGAATGCTGCCGGGGTGTCTGACACAAATGTGCATGATGTTCATCTTGCGGTCACAAACCCATTGCATGTATATGGAATTGAATCCCTTTCTATTCATGAATAGCCGAGGAATCTGAAGCGGGGCCTTGAGGGCAACCTGGGTGCAGTCTTTCACCTCTTGCGCATTAGACATCCCCGCAATGGACACAAATCCTGCAGCCAGGGCTTCCTGCTGGGCCTGGTCCAGGTCAAATTTGATATACTGGCTAGTCAGGCACACCAAACTTCCGTGACTTCCTTCAACGTGGGCGTGAACAGCTGACTGAGAAATACTGCAAGCATCTCCACCGGGGGTCTGGAAGGAATCAGTGGCATAAAAATTTAAAGCAGCCGTCAATTTGACAGCCACCGAGAGTGGGTGCCCCATCCCTCTGCCCTGAGGTGCCAGGTCCTAAAACAATTGGCACAGACATTGCATTGTCTCCTTTTGGAGCTGGAGGCATCAGTGGCACTGCACTGAGTTCTAAGGTTCCATCTCCAGCCACATTTACATTTGAGCTCCAGATCCATACTGATCTTCCTGCTTTCCATCAGTTCATCTATCTAAAATTAGGGAAGCTCTTCCATAACAAAAGTGGAAGATGAAAAAGATACACAATCATCATGCTAGCATTAAGCTTTCCAAATTAGCTGTAGGACACCAGGTCCCGATGCATAATCCTGTAATGGGTACAACTGCAGGGTTTGACCAGAATCATATCTGTAAAAGTTCACTACTTTTACTCGTGCCAAACTATGTCAAACTAGAGGTCAGATCAGTGCAGTCCATGTTTCCAGATCGATGGAAGATGCAAACCAGACAAGATTGAAGATGAAGCCTCAGGTAGAGTCTCTTTCCTCAGAGAAACGTCCATACAAGTCTGTTTTGGTTCTCAAGCGTTGTTTACGTGGAAAAGGGGGATGTGGTGTGTATACTTTTAAATGGGATGGTTAAGTTTCTAAGTATTCAACTTGACTAAAAAGGGTTCTGTACAGTGTAGACATCTCTGTCTATGTAGAAGTATCCTTGAATAAAGAATTCCACGTTAATGTGTCACAGATCCCATACTGAATGGCCAATATCTTGTGTGCACAGTCACAGATATCACAGAGGCTAACAATACACAACATACTGGACAATGTACCATGGAAAGTGGGAGCAATAAATGAAAGCAGAAACGTAGTGTGGATGCTGAAACATCAGCAAGCTGTTTCTAATTTCAGGTGGTGTTGATGATACAGGGAGAGTCTGCCCTCTTGTGGAAAAGAACATGTTTTGTTGTGAACAGCATTCAAATACATTCAGCACTTACCCCAGTAAGTTAGCTTTCACATGTTAAAAATGGGGAGGGAAGAAAGAGAGGTCCAATTCTGAAACACTGATTGAAAAATTCTGATTAAAAACCAACAAGGTTCAAAGAATTGAATTAAGATCAAAGACATTTCAAATACTCAGCAGCTCAGGCAACCATTGTGCAGAAAGAAAGTTAACATTTCCCTATGGCAGTTCATTAGAACTTGTTTTTATTATAGATTTGCAACAACTGTAGTATTTTCTTTCTAATATAAAGCACTGCATTAGTGATAGGTGATTCGATAGGAGAATAGATAGGCATTTCTGTGGCTGCAGTAGTGAACACAGAATGTTGTTTTGCCTCCCTGGTGGGAGTGTTAAGGAGGTGGAGATGCCGGCATTGGACTAGGGTAAACACGGTAAGAAGTCGCACAACACCATGACTACCATCGACACCGCAAACTGCTGGCTCCAAATGGAGAGGATCTCCAAGAAGATTGCGATATTGACACGGAAGTTGGGCTTTAACCTGGTGTTGTGAGACTTCTTATAGTGTTAAGGACGTCATTGAAAACACTAAGGGGCAGCCAGCCAGCAGTAGTAGTCCATATTGGTATGAACATAGGCGAAAAGAGGGATGTGAAATGTGGTCCTGCAGTCAGAATTCAGGGAGATAGGTAGGAAATTAATCAAGAGTTGTAATCTCCAATTTACTCCCAATGCCATGCTTCTAATTTCATTGCAGTGTTAATGTAAGCCTACTTCTGACACTAATAAATAAACTAAAACTAAACAATTGAGTACAGAAATAGGATGATAAATCAGATGGTGTACAAGGGTGGGCTTGACATTTTTGGGACATTGAGACTGGCTCTGGAGGACATGGGACCTGAACAGGCCAGATGGGTTTCTCCTCAATAGATGTGGGACTCAGTTCCTCGTGGAATGTTTTGTTAGCCTTGTTGAGGAGGGATTAAACAAACTTAACAAGGATATGGGAACTAGGAAATAATAAGAACATAAGAACATAAGAAATAGGAGCAGGAGTAGGCCATCTAGCCCCTCGAGCCTGCCCCGCCATTCAATAAGATCATGGCTGATCTGTCATGGCTCAGTTCCACATTCCCGCCCTCTCCCCATAACCCTTAATCCCCTTGCCTATCAAAAACCTATCAACCCGCGTCTTAAAAATATTGAGCGAGGCAGCCTCCACCACTTCAACAGGCAGAGAATTCCAGAGATTCACCACCCTTTGAGTGAAGAAGTTCCTCCTCAACTCCGTTCTAAACCGCACCCCCCTTTATCTTGAGGCTGTGCCCTCTAGTCCTGAATAATGTCACATGGCGTTGTTTACCGTCGCGTTGAGCCCAATTTTGGGTATGAAAATTTGGTAAAGTGGGGTGTGAAGTGAGTAGCACAATCTGCGTTCGTTTTTGCATTGGTTCACACTTCACCATGGCCAAAATATCGGAATGATAGGCAACCCGCCTAAAATGGGCGCAACATCAATTTAAATATTTTTGCATATATTTTAATCCAATTAGTGAGCTTCATTCCCCACTTTACCATCCCGTTCGCCCAATCTGGATCAGTCTGGAACAGGCATGCTCTATAAAAGCCGATTCTGGTGTTCCATCAGGGAGAGTTCGTGAGGAGGTAAGTGCCTACCATCAGACGGCTCTACCATGGCAAAATGGCATAAATTCAGAATAGATCTCGGAACTCAAAACTAGACAACCATGAGGGTAGATGGAGATTTGTAATCTCACAATCAATAGATCAGATCTAAGCTCTGCAGTCCTGCAACATCCAGCCATGAATGGTAATGGATAATTAAAAAACATCCTGGAGGAGCATGCTTCACAAATATCCTAGTTGGACTATCTGCATAGTGTTTCATGAAGCCCTCCTGGATGCTCCTTACAAATTCTGCCCTATCCATGCCCCTAGCACTAAATGAATCCCAGGCAACATAGGGGAAGTTCAAATCTCCCACCACCACAACCCTGTTACTTTTTCACCTTGCCAAAATCTGCCTACATATCTGTTTCTCTATCTCCCGCTGGCAGTTGGGTGACCTATAGTAAACCCCCAGCACAGTGATTACAGGCTTCCTATTCCTGAACTCTACCCATATTGCCTCGCTTTATTAGCCCTCTGAGGTGTCCTCCTGCAGCACAGCTGTGATATTCTCCTTAACCAGTAATGCAACTCTCCCACTAATTTTACATCTCCCTCTATCCCACCTGAAACATCTGTATCCTGGAGTGTTAAGCTGCCAATCCTGTCCTTCCCTTCACCAAGTCTCTGTAATGGCAACAAGGTCATAGTTCATGTTATTAATCCAAGCTCTAAGTCCATCTGTTACACTTCTCGCATTGAAACAAATGCACTTCAGTCCACCAGATCCTCTTTGAGTAGCAACCACACTCTGCCTGTTATTCTCTGAGCCTTATTGGCCCTGCTCTCTGCTTCCCCTTCAGCCAATTCACTTTTGCTTTGGTTCCTACCCTTCTCCCCCCTGTAAAACTAGTTTAAATCCTTCTGTATGACAATAGCAAACCTCCCAGCCAGAATGTTGATGCCCTTCCAGTTCTTCTTGTACAGGTCCCACCTAGTGTGGAAGAGACCCCAAATGGGTCAGATATCTGAAACCCTCCCACCAGCCACGTGTTAAGCTGTACTGTCTCCCTATTCCTAGCCTCACTAATACGTGGCACAGGAAGTAATCCTGAGGTTACAACCCTAGAGGTCCTACTTTTTAACTTTCTAACTCCCTAAACTGCTGCTGCAGGATCTCATCACTCTTCCAACCTATGTCGTTAGTACCAATTTGTACCATGAGTTCTGGCTATTCACCTTCTCCCTTCAGAATATTTTCTCCCCAGTCAGAGACATTCTGGACCCTCGCACCAGGGAGGCAATATACCATCCTGGAGTCTCTTTCATGTCCACAGAAGCGCCTAACTGCACCCCTGACTAAAATCACCCCTATAACTATTGCTCTAGTGCTCAGGCCCAGGATATCACTGTAGAAGTTCCTCAAGGTAGTGTCCTGGTCCCAACCATCTTCAGCTGCTTTATCAATGACCTTTCCTCCATCATAAGTCAGAATTGGGGAGTTTGCTGATGACATTCAGCAATATTCGCAATGCCCCATATACTAAAGCAATCCATGTCTATATCCAGCAAGACCTGAACAACAGTCAGGCTTGGACTAATAAGTGGCAAGTAACATTTTGCCTCACATGTACCTGGCAATGACCAGCTCCAACGAGAACTGATGTAGCCATTGTCCCTTGACATTCAAATGGGCGGCACAGTAGCATAGTGGTTAGCACTGCTGCTTCACAGCTCCAGGGACCTGGGTTCGATTCCTGGCTTGGGTCACTGTCTGTGTGGTGTTTGCACATTCTCCTTGTGTCTGTGTGGGTTTCCTCTGGGTACTCTGGTATCCTCCCACAGTCCAAAGATGTGTGGGTTAGGTTGATTGGCCATGCTAAAATTGCCCCTTAGTGCCCTGAGATGCATTGGTTAGAGGGATTAGTGGGAAAATATGTAGGCTTATGGGGGTAGGTTTTGGGTGGGATTGTGGTTGGTGCAGACTCAATGGGCCAAATGGCCTCTTTCTGTGCTGTAGGGTTTCTATGATTTCTATGATTCAATGGCATTACCATTGCTGAATCCCCCATTATCACTGGGGTTGGGGTTACCATTGACCAGAAATGGAACTGGACCAGCTATAAAAATACTGTGGCTACAAAAGGAGGTCAGAAGCTGGGAATTCTGCAGTGAGTAACTCCTGACTCCCCAAAGCCTGTCCACCGTTTATAGGGCACAAGTCAGGAGTGTGATGGAATACTCTCCACTTGCCTGAAAGGAAAGTGTTAAATTAAAAGCGGAGGCGTTTAGAGTAGCTAAGAGTAGTGGGCGAGAAGAGGATTGGGAGAGGTTTAAATGTCAACAAAGATTGACAAAGAAGTTGATAAAGAAGGGCAGGAGAAACTATGAAGCTGGGCTAGCGCTTAATATAAAAAAGATAGCAAGAGTTTTTATAAATATATAAAAAGGAAGAGGCTGGCTAGGGTGAACGTTGGTCCCTTAGAGGATGAGAAGGGGGACTTAGTGGTAGGGGATGGAGATATGGCTGAGGTTCTGAATAACTTTTTTGTTTCTGTCTTCACGGAGGAGGACGTGAATAATTTGCCGGGTGTGAGAGATGGAAAGGTGATAGGACTGGAGGGTCTTAATGACATTACTGTTACGAGAGAGGCGGTGCTCGACAGACTGGAGGGGCTGATTGTGGACAAGTCGCCAGGACCTGATGGAATGCATCCGAGGGTTCTGAAAGAAATGGTGGAGGTGATAGTGGATGCCTTGGTGGTTATTTTCCAGACGTCGCTGGATTCCGGGGAAGTGCCGGAAGATTGGAAAGCGGCTAATGTTACGCCGTTGTTTAAGAAGGGTGCCAGGCAAAAGGCAGGGAATTATAGGCCGGTTAGTTTAACGTCTGTTGTAGGAAAAATGTTAGAATCCGTCATCAAGGAGGAAATAGCGAGGCACCTTGAGAGGAATTGCTTGATAGAGCAGACGCAGCACGGTTTCATTAAAGGGAAGTCGTGTCTGACAAATTTACTGGAGTTCTATGAGGATGTGTCTAGGGCGGTGGATAGAGGAGAGCCGGTGGATGTGGTCTTTCTTGATTTTCAGAAGGCGTTTGACAAGGTACCTCACAAGAGGTTATTGCAGAAGGTCAGGGGACATGGAGTTGGGGTAAGGTGTTAGCGTGGATAGAGGATTGGTTGTCAAATAGGAGGCAGAGAGTGGGGGTCAATGGGTGCTATTTGGATTGGCGGATGGTGACTAGTGGAGTGCCCCAGGGGTCGGTGCTGGGGCCTCAGCTATTTACCATTTATATAGATGATCTGGAGGAGGGAACCGAGTGTAGGGTGTCGAAATTTGCTGATGACACCAAGATTGGTGGAACGGCAAATTGTGCGGAGGGTGTGGAGAGTCTACAGAAGGATCTAGTTAGGCTGGGCGAATGGGCCAGGAAATGGCAAATGGAATTTAATGTTGGCAAGTGCAAGGTGGTCCACTTTGGTAGGAATAATGGTAGGAAGGATTATTACTTACGTGGTGAAAAACTGCAGCAAGCGACGGTGCAGAGGGACCTTGGGGTCCTTGTGCATGAGTCGCAAAAACCCAGCTTGCAGGTGCAGCAGGTGGTCAGGAAGGCGAATGGGATGCTGGCCTTCATAGCGAGGGGGATTGAATATAAAAGTAGGGAGGTATTGCTGCGGCTGTATAGGGCATTGGTGAGGCCGCAGCTGGAGTACTGTGTGCAGTTTTGGGCGCCGTACTTACGCAAGGATATTTTGGCCTTGGAGGGAGTGCAGAGGAGGTTTACTAGGCTGATACCGGAGTTGAGGGGGTTGAACGATGAGGAGAGGCTGAATAAACTAGGCTTGTATTCGTTAGAGTTTAGAAGAATGAGGGGAGATCTCATTGAGACGTATAAGATGATGAATGGGATGGATAGGATAGAGGTGGAGAGACTCTTCCCGCTCAGAAAGGATAGTAGGGCTAGGGGGCACAGCCTCAAGATAAAGGGGGGGGCGCGGTTTAGAACGGAGTTGAGGAGGAACTTCTTCACTCAAAGGGTGGTGAATCTCTGGAATTCTCTGCCCGTTGAAGTGGTGGAGGCTACCTCGCTAAATATTTTTAAGATGCGGGTTGATGGGTTTTTGATAAGAGAGGCGATTAAGGGTTATGGGGAGAGGGCGGGAAAGTGGAACTGAGCCACGACAGATCAGCCATGATCTTATTGAATGGCGGGGCAGGCTCGAAGGGCTAGACGGCCTACTCCTGCTCCTATTTCTTATGTTCTTATGTTAATACTCCAACAGAAACTGAGCACCATCCAGGAAACAGCAGTTCACTTTATTGATACCCCATCCACCATGGTAAACAAACACTCTCCCACTAACACATAATGACAGCAACGTGTACCATCGAAAAACACACTGCATCAATCACCGATGCTCCTTAGAGAGCATTTTCCAAACCTGTGACCTCTACTACCTTGAAGGAAAAGGGCAGTAGATGCATGAGGTTCCCCTGCAATTTACTCACCATCTTGACTTGGAAATACATCACCATTCCTTCAGTCACGCTGCGTGTAAACTCCCTCCCTAACGACACTGTGGGTGTACCTACACCTGAGGGATGGCAGTTGTTCAGGAAGGCTTACCACCATCTTCTCAAGGGCACCGAGGAATGGGTAATAAATGCCCACATCCCTTGAAAGAATAAACAACGATTAAAAATTGTTTCTTTTGAAAGCTTAACCATCTTAGTTTCAGATATGTCATTGCTGCTCAGGTTTTACTTACCTGACTGAATCGACAAGGCGGCTGCCAGAGCAAGTCATCCTGACAAGCAAAGGTGGATTGCGTCTTCCTCAAAAGTTAAATTTTACATCTCCAGGCAGGATGTGGGCAGCAACTCTGATATAAAAGGCCCGAGTCCCAGTTCTAGGCGTTTAGCAGATAATCTAGACATTGCAATACTGAGGGAGTGCTGCATTGTCAGGGGTGCCACTGTGACAGTTAATCTTGTAACCTTATGCTGCAGCAACATGCAGCCACATCGATGCACTTTGTGGATTATTGGCATTTTAACCCTTCCCTTTATTCTGCCTGTAATTAGCGCTGCTGCTGCCGATCCCGCTCCAAGCTGCCGGGATCCCGCCAATTTTGAAGCCCTCCTTCCAACTTTCCAAAGCGTCCCCGTCTCCAGGCAACCGGAAGCTCGCAACGTCCCGTTTCCATGGTAACGCAAGCTCGGTGTTCGATTGCCACAGGAACCATCGCGGGGGAAGGTTCGGGGGTCAGTGGAGAGCGGATTGCATTGACTGTCCGAGGCCGGGAGCACAGAGCGGCAACACTCCCCCCCCCCCCCTCCACACACCCCGAGAATCAAACCCCCACCCCCAGGGGAAACAACCCACCCCAGGGTGATCCCCCTCGCCCAGAGTAACCTCCTCCACTCCCCATTCCCGGGGCAACCCCACTCCGCCAGCCCCAGTATAACCAACCCCCTCCCCCATTCCAGACTAACTCCCCCACCCCCACAGCAAATCCCCTACCCCAGCTCCAGGGCAAGCCCTCCCCCAGGGCAATTCGCCCATCCGCAGGGGCAACCTCCTAACCCCAAACCGCTGGTGTAACCCCCCCCTTCCCCTCCCCACACCTCCTCCAAGAGCAACACCCCCCCCCCACCTCATCCCCCGGGCCATAACCCCTCTCCACCACAACTCCCGCTCCACCCCCGGACTCCCAGGACAACCAGCAACAAACAGGACGCCCACCCTCATTCTCGACGGGGCAGGAATCGGCACCGAGTTCCAGGGTCATCATCATCCCTCATGAGTTCACCGAGCGAGCGCCCTGAGGAGAAGCTGGAGGCCGTTATCCAGGTTAGACACAGCTACTACAGCCCTTCCTCTCCCACTCGCCAGTTATCATGTTGCAGACACGGAGGGGGAGTTGTCCCCGATCTGCGGCAGTAGAGGAGATGGAGGGAGTTTGCAGACTGTCTAGTCCTTAGCACTGGGGGAACTGTGCTGCTATCCTGAGGCTGGGGACATCCCGGGCAACACATCTGCCCCTCCGCAAGAAATGCAACCAGGCTCTTTCCCTTGTATACTTCCCAAGAAACGGCTTGGAGTGGCAGCATTAACTAGGGGAGACTCTGCAAAACCATATGCCGGGCATCTCTTCCCAGATTCAGAATGGAGAGATGCAAAGCTGGAAGTTGAAGAAAATTAATAAGAGAATGTAGTTGACAGGAATGAGGGTAGAAAATCAGCAATGAAGAAGTTTGTCAGTGCCTGTGTGATGGTGTATATTTCAATGCACAAGAAAGAGTCTTGTGAATGTAGGTGGGTGAAGGGCACAGGTAAACAGACATGGCAAGTGTATGGGTTGCAATGTGCCAGGTGTGTGGGTACCAGCTGAATGGAGGTGATCTCCCACTGATAGCTGAGGGTAGGTTTGTGGTGGAGAGAAGGGATGCTTACAGGCACAAAGAGCACCCTGACTCTGAATTAGAGGTTTTCCCCTCTGACAGGGACTTGAACCTACCAGCTCAGCTGCATGTATTCCTAAACAGTGACCACCTCTCCCAGTAGTGTGCTGAAGCTTCACAACTGGTGACCCTCTGATTCCCTGGTTCCAAAGGCAGCCAGTTTGTGCTAAAATTCCTAAGCTGGCAAAAAGTGCAGGCTCGGGGCCCACTTTTTACCTCAATGTCAATATCCCAACTCCCCTCATAAAATTCAGCCATAATCACTGGCACCAAAATTCTCTGTCACTGATAACCCTTCCACTTGTCCAACTTCATCTCCTATCACAAAACCCTTCTCTTTTGGGGTTTGTTTTGCACTGGGTGAGTGGTGGTGGTGGGGGGGAACACCCTCCTCAACCTCACCCTCCTGGTAACA
Source organism: Carcharhinus amblyrhynchos (assembly GCF_965287045.1). Lineage (NCBI taxonomy): Eukaryota > Metazoa > Chordata > Chondrichthyes > Carcharhiniformes > Carcharhinidae > Carcharhinus > Carcharhinus amblyrhynchos. The sequence goes on from NC_137326.1 coordinate 71,584,716, forward strand.
TAGAATTGCCCCTAATTGGGTCTCTAATTATGGAAATTAACTGGCTGCTACTGTGGAGCAAACACTCTCTCCACTTCCACTCCTGTCATCAGTAAAGTAACTGACCACCCTTTCGCTCTGCCCAGTCATCTCCTGGGAACTAGTAAAATTCCGGCCTATAATTCAGTTAGATTTAGCATCTAAATGACACAGTGTAAAGGTTTTAAATTAGGCAAAGGCTAACTTTACTCAGCCCATGTGGATGCGAAACAGCTGTTTGAAGGTAAATTAGTTCTGAGAAGTGCAAGGTATCCAAGGAAGAGATAGCAAGGGTTCAGAACAAAACAAGAAAAAAGGCAGGATTGCCAAATCTAGAGCTCCTGGAAACAAGAGCAAGATAAGGCAAAAATAGGGAAGCTTCTATCAGATACCAAGAATTCCATAGTGCAGGAAACATAGGCAAGTATTGAAAGTGTAGGGGTGAAATTAAAAAGGAAATTAGGAAAGCAAAGAAAGAGAGGGTTTGAAAATATTAACAAGTACAATCAAGGAAAACCCCAAAAATGTTTTAGAAGTAAACAGAGCAAGAGGATAATTAAGTAAAGAGTAGGGCCTATTACAGATCAAAAAGGTGCCCTGTGTGCCCTAACAACGGCCATTATGATAGCTTTCTGAACCTGCGTGATTCTAATGCTCCTGGATACAAGAGTAAAATAAGGCAAAAAAATGTAAGCTTCTATCAGACACTGAGTTCCATAGTGCAGGAAACATAAGAACATAAGAAATAGGAGCAGTAGGCCATCTAGCCCTTCGAGCCTGCCCTGCCATTCAATAAGATCATGGCTGATCTGAAGTGGCTCAGTTCCACTTTCCCGCTTTCTCCCCATAACCCTTAATTCCTTTGTCTGTCAAAAACCTATCTACCCGTGACTTAAATATATTTAGCGAGGTAGCCTCCACCACTTCAACGGGCAGAGAATTCCAGAGATTCACCACCCTTTGAGTGAAGAAGTTCCTCCTCAACTCTGTTCTAAACTGCCCCCCTCTTATCTTGAGGCTGTGCCCTCTCGTCCTGCTGTCCTTTCTGAGCAGGAAGAATCTCTCTACCTCTACCCTATCCATCCCTTTCATTATCTTATACGTCTCTATAAGATCCCCCCTCATCCTTCTAAACTCCAACAAGTACAGACCCAGTCTATTTAATCTCTCTTCATAGTCTAACCCCCTCATCTCCGGTATCAGCCCAGTGAACCTCCTCTGCACTGCCTCCAAGGCCAAAATATCCTTGCGCAAGTGCGGCAACCAAAACTGCACACAGTACTCCAGCTGCGGCCTCGCCAGTGCCCTGTACAGTTGCAGCAAGACCTCCCTGCTTTTATATTCTATCCCCCTCACTATAAAGGCCAGCATCCCATTTGCCTTCTTGATCACCTGCTGCACCTGCAGACTGGGTTTTTGCAACTCATGCACAAGGACCCCCAGGTCCCTCTGCACTGTAGCATGCTGCAGCTTTTCGCCCTTTAAATAGTAATCCCTCCTGCTATTATTCCTGCCAAAGCGGATAACCTCACACTTGCTAACATTGTACTCCATCTGCCAGGTCCTCACCTACTCGCTCAGCCTATCCAGATCCCTCTGCAGACTTTCCACACCCTCCGCACAATTTGCTTTTCCACTCATCTTTGTGTCATCAGCAAATTTTGTTACCCTACACTTAGTCCCCTCCTCCAGATCATCTATATAAATGGTAAAAAGCTGAGGCCCCAGCACCGATCCCTGCGGCACTCCACTAGTTACCAACTGCCAATCAGAATAGCACCCATTGATACCAACTCTCTGCCTCCTATTAGACAACCAATCCTCTAACCACGCTAACACCTTACCCCCAACTCCATGCCCCCTAACCTTCTGAAGCAACCTTTTGTGCGGCACCTTATCAAACGCCTTTTGAAAATCGAGAAACACCTAGACGAGTAAAGAAAGTGTAGCTTTCTGAACTTGTATGGCAGCAAGCATGGACCTTGTGACCTCAATCTGAGCTTCTACTGCAGCACTGAGATGTTTGCTGGCTTCTGCCTGTGCTGCAGTGGAAGATGACATATTGCATACCAGACGTTGCACCTGCAAACATATTTATGATACAATCTTGGAATTGTTCATCATTTTCACACTGGAAAGAATGGGCTTCAAGCTCTACACCATTATGTATGTTGGGGCATAGTCCCTTTAACAGATCAGGTCACCTTGACTCTAGGGCTGATCTGCCTGGGAATGTCCCTGAGAGAGCAGTTGTCATTTGGAGTGTGGAGCGAGTAAGCCTGCAATAGGTATATGTTCTCAGACATCTGTCTGTAGAATACGTTGTTGAGAATACCTCTCAGTAGTAAAAAATTTAACATACATAATGCTCTAAGGCACCTTGCCCTCTACCAGAGAGTGAGGAATGCCAGTGAGTGTGCAGAAATTTGTTTGGGCAATGTGTTTGCCATAGCTGAATAGTGGGAAGAATGTAAATGCAGCACGATGTAGATGTGAGGTTTGCAGCGTATGGAGCCTTTTGGCATGAGCCCTGATTGCTGGTGGGTGAGTAATGAGGCTGTGGTGCGCTGAGTAGCAGAAGAGATTGGGGCTGCGATGAGTTGGCAGTGTCAGTGAAGATGCATTCACGGATCTTGACTAATCTGTGAGTTTTTTCTAGCACCCAAGCCAAGTCCTCAGGTATGTCTCTGGGAGTTAATCTCGGTGACCAGCATTCCCATTCCTTTCTCAGTTTTTCAAGGACATGCAAGTGCACATGTATTTGGTATTCTTCCCTCTGTGGTTCAACATTCCCTTGCTCTCTCTTGGCACCTCTGCTATTTTAATGGTGATAAAGGATTTGGCAAACTTTACAAAATAGCACCAAACGAACAATTGGGTTAAAGGTTTTCCAAGTCTATTTATTTGAAGCACCTGGGGAAACCATGGCATTGGTGTGCATGCGTGCGTGCGTGTGTGTCGATACACACACCTGATCAGCTTATTGCTTTTCTGTTATTTCAGAAACTAGAAGACACTGTACTGAACCCAGAGCTGAGTGGAGAGGATAAAACTCTGACAGTACGTGGAGAAGGAGAGGGTGCGACACTAACTCCAGTCCCTGCTCGAATCCGAGAGATAGTTACAAAGAATCTAACTGCGGAAGGAATGGAAGGTGAGGGAACTGCTCTAACTGGAGAACATTGGAATAATGACGACAAGACTGCACCCAATAGTGATGGCGAAGGATGGCACATGAGAGAAATCCATCGATTTCATAGAATTCCTACAGTGCAGAAGGGGGATATTCAGCCTATCGAGTTTGCACCAACTCTAACAGAGAAAGTTACACAGGCCCACTCCCCCACTTTATTCCAAATCTCAAGTATTTATCCATTGATTCCCCTAATCTACACATCTTTGGGCACTAAGGGACTATCTAGTTTGGCCAATCCACCTAACCTGCACATCCTTGGACTGTGGGAGGAAACTGGAGCACCTGGAGGAAATCCACGTAGACATAGGGAAATGTGCAAACTCCACATAGCCAGTCACCCAATGCCAGAATTGAACCTGGCGCTATTTGTAATTTGGTAGTTGTCATTTGAAGCGTGGAGCAAGTAAGCCTGTGATAAATATTTGTGTTCCCTGATGCCTGTCTGTGGAATAAGTTCTTGAGAATACCCCTCAGTAGTAAAGAATTTAACATACATGATGCTCTATGGCACCTCTGGATCACTAGTCTGATGACAATAGCACTATACCACTGGCTCCTTGTCTGGTGCTCATTCTCCATTTTGAATGTCAGGACTTATTTTTTGGCTCTTTCATCTTTGTTGAGCCAGCACAGTGGTTAGCACTGGTGCCTCAAGCACTAGGGAACTGGGTTCGATTCCTGGCTTGGATCACTGTCTGTGTGGAGTTTGTATGTTCTTCCCGTGTCTGCATGGGTTTCCTCCAGGTGTTCCAGTTTTCTCCCACAGTGCAAAGATGTGCGAGCTAGGTGGATTGGCCATGCTAAATTATCCGTTAGTGTCAGGGGGATTAGCAGGGTAAATATGTGATGATACAGGTATAGACCCTGGGTGGGATTGTTGTCAGTGCAGGCTGAATGGATCGAATGGCCTCCTTCTGCACTGTAGGGATTCTATGAACTCATGACCATGAATCCTTTTGTGCCAAAAGTAGCTGTCAGCCCTTCCCCACCTTTCTTCCTTGCCAACCTTTCTATAAGTATTGAAAGGACACAAGTGACCAGATAAATTTAAGACAGGAGACGGTCAATTTAAACTGTCCTGGATTCCCACTCTCTACCTGCCCATAAACAGAAAGTTGCCTTTTTAGTTTCTGATTTCCTCTTTAACTGATGGTATATTTTTGCCAATCCTTAAATTTGGAAATGTTCTAATCTTCTAAAATAACTTGCATAGCAAATCGAGGTAAGATGAAAACAAAAGTGTTGGTTTATTTTTACACACAAACACACGCAAAAGAGTTTTGCTCACTCAATAAATAGGTGATAAAGAAAAAGGAAAAGGATTCATGACACGACCACAACAAAATACAACTATCAATTTTACGTATCCAGAGTTCAGGATTAGAAGTCAACCGGAATGTTCCTTCTGAGGGAAGGTTGCCTAATTGTAGAATGCCCATCTTTCCAGAACAAGATTTCCATGACAGGAGAAGGCATATAGAATGAGTCAGGTGGCATGTTCCAAGGTTCCAGTAGTAGGCAGGTTCGATGAGGATTAGATTTCTTTCTGCTGCCATCTGCCTGAAGATAGACTGCACAGGCTGTTGCCTGGAGTTCTATTCATTTTGAAAGTCAACCAGGAACTGTTGGAATTCAGTTCCAACAGATAGGATCACAGTGCAGCTTGCTCAATGTTGGACACAGGGTATATATTCCTAACACTAGAATCTTGAAATTTAATGGCAGCCAGGATTCTTTTTTGATTTTGGAGACACTGGTGTTGGGTTAATTAATTGCGACTCTCTTTGTCAAAACCATTACATTAGGACTGCTAATGACTTGGTCAGTAGCACCATAATGGGAGATGATGACCTGCGAAGGTTTTCTTTTATTTGAAGTTAGCTGGACCAGACTCCCTGTCCCCTTGGCCTTGTTACTTTGAAACTGCTGCAAGGCATCAGGTGACCAGCTGGAGACATGCGAGTTTCCATTCTTTTGAGTGTATATATTTATTTTCTGTCTTGTCTCAACTGTGACACGAGGCCAATCTATCTATTCTGCCCTACCCTCATCAATCATCTTCGTTACTTCCTTGAAAAACTCGATCAAGTTAGTGAGACAGAACCTCCCCTTCACAAAACCATGTTGCCTTTTGCTAATATGTCCACTTACTTCCAAGTGGGAGTAAATCCTGTTTCGAAGACGTGGGGAGAACTTACAAAATGCACACAGACAGTGACCCAAGCCAGGAATTAAACTCAGCAAAGATGAAAGAGCAAATAATCTCTACCATGGACTCCCTAAGGCTTACCGGCCTATAATTAGGTGACTCATCTGACAAAGGAACAGCGCTCCGAAAGCTTGCAGCGTTTATTATCAGATAAACATGTTGGATTTTAACCTGGTGTTTTGAGACTTCTTACTGTGATCTCCCTTGTAGCCAGTGAGGAAAAAAAGATTTCTCTCAAGGCCCCAGCAATTTCCTCCCTTACATCTCTCAGTATTCTGGGGTATATCCCATTAGGCCCCTGGGGACTTGTCTATCTTAATGTTTCTCAAGATCCCCAATACATCCTCCTTTTTGATCTCAACATGACCCAAACTATCTACACACTCTTCCCCAAACTCATCATCCACCAAGTCTTTCTCTTTGGTGAATACTGACGCAAAGTACTCACTTAATATCTCGCCCATTTCTTCTGGCTCCATGCATAGATTCCCTCTGCTGTCCTTGAGTGGGCCAATTCTCTCCCTGGCTACCCTGTTGCTCTTTATATATGTATAGAAAGCTTTGGGATCTTCCTTAATCTCTGCTGGCCAATGACTTTTCGTGATCTTTTAGCCTTCCTGACTCTTTGTTTAAGTTTCTTTCCACTTTCATTGAATTCTACACTTGCTTTGTGTGTTCGCAGCCTTCTAGCTTCCTTTTTCTTTACGACTAGGCTCACAATATCTCTCCTTATCTAAGGCTCTCCTTATCCTTCATCCTTATCAAAATGTGCTGGTCCTGAATTTCTATCAACTTGCACTTGAAAGCCTCCCCCATGCCAGATATTGATTTGCTCTCAAATATCTGCCCCCAGTCTGCATTCTTCAGTTCTTGCCTAATATTGCTGTAATTAACCTTCCCCCAATTTAGCATCTTCATCCATCAGTAGCTTACAGCTTACTGAACTGTGGTCACCGTTCCCAAACTGCTCCCCTACTGAAACACTGGCCACCTGGCCAGGCTTATTCCCCAGTGTCGGTTCCAGAATGGTCCCTTCCCTAGTTGGACTATCTGTGCACTGTTTCAAGAAGCCCTCTTGGTTGCTCCTTTGAAATTCTGCTCCATCCACAACCCTAGCTGTAAGTGAGTCTCAGTCAATATAGGGGAAGTTAAAATCACCCACCACAACAACTCTGTTAATTCTACACCTTGCCAAAATCTGCGTACACATCTGTTCCTCTATCTCCCACTGGCCGTTGGGAGGCCTATAGTAAATCCCCAACACTGCGACTACACACTTCCTATTTCTGAGCTCTATCCATATTGCCTCACTGTACGAGCCCTCCGAAGTGTCCTCGCACAATACAGCTGTGATATTCTCCTTCACCAGTAGTGCAGTTCCCCGACCCCTTTTACACCCCCTGCATCCCACCTGAAATACCTGTACCCTGGAATGTTAAGCTGCCAATCCTGTCTTTCCCTGAACCAAGTCTCTGTAATAGCAACAACAACATAGTTCCAAGTATTAATCCAAGCTCTTAAGTTCATCTGTCTTACCTGTTACACATCATGCATTGAAACAAATGCAGTTCAGTCCACCACACCCTCTTTGATCAGCAACCACATCCTGAGTCTTACTGACCCTACTCTCTACTTCCCCATCAGTTAATTCACCTTTGCTTTGGTTCCACCCCCACCAACTAAATGCTCTCATGTGACACTAGCAAACCTCTTGGTCAGAGTATTTATGCCTCTGCAGTTTAGATGCAACCTGTTCTTCTCATTCAGATCCCACCTGCCCCAGAAGAGATCCCAATGGTCCAGATATCTGAAACTCTCCCTCCTACACCAGCTGTTTAGCCACTTGTTGAGATGTACTACCTTCCTATTTCTAGCCTCACTGGCACATGGCACAGGGGATAATCCTAAGCTTACAACGCTAGAGGTCCTACTTTTTAACTTTTATCTAACTTCCTAAACTGCTGCTGCAGGACCTCATCATTCTTCCTGCCTATATCGTTAGTACAAATATGTACCACAGCATCTGGGTGTTCACCCTCTCCCTTCAGAATGCTTTCTGTCTGTTCAGAGACATTCTGGACCCTGGCACCAGGGAGTGTCTTTCACATCCACAGAAGCCCCAATCTGTACCACTAACTATAGAGTCCTCTATAACTATTGCTCTAGTGCTCTTTGTCCTTCCCTGCTTAATGACAGGGCCAGCCATAGTGCTACTGCTTTGGCTGCTGCTGCTATTATCCCCTGATAGGTCATCTCCCCCAACAGTATCCAAAACAGTATACTTGTAAGGAACGAGGACGACCACAGGAGACTCCTGAACTGACTGCCTGCCCCTTCTTGTGGTCACCTCTCTATCTGCCTGCACCTTGGGTGTCGCAACATCACTAAAACTCCTGTCCACGACGCTTTCCGTACCTTTGTGCTCCTAAGCGCATCCAACTGATGTGGTTCCATGTGGTCTGTGAGGAGCTGCAGTTTGGTGCATTTCCTACAGATGTAGTCGTTCGAGAAGCTGGAAGCCTCACGGATCTCCCACATCTCACAAGTGCAGCACTTAGTTTCACTGACCAACATTTCTATAGCCAATTAAATTACTTAAGAAAATTTAATAAACTCTTACTTCACCTGTACCTCCTCACAGTGCCCTCTTTTTTACATAGACGGTGGTGGGTGCCAAGAACTCACTGCCGGGGGAGGTAATGGAAGCAGATACAATAGTGATTTTTAAAGGGCGTCTTCACAAATACATGAATACATTGGGAATTTTGGAGGAGGTAGTGGAAGCAGATATGATAGTGACTTTTACGGGGCGTCTTGACAAATACATGAATAGGATGGAAATAGAGGGATATGGTAACCGGTAGGTTAGGGGGTTTAGTTCAGTCAGGCAGTATGTTCCCTGAGGCTTAGAAGACTGAAGGGTTATTCCTTTTTTCTTTGCTCTTTGTTCATTCCGGAAGCACCTGAACAATGGGCTCTGTGGCTGCAATGTATGGAAAACAGTGACAATACCTTCTTCAGCTATTTTGTTAACTCAGGCTCAAGACATTGGAATGGAGAACAAAACTGGATCCTAATAAGGTCTTGCCATGGGCCCAGAGATTGGAAAGTTCCTTTCTTTCCACATGCCTCCCTTTTTTGGCTCCAACGTCACATGGCGTGCACTCTCTCACTATTGACGTTGCCTCTGGTAATTCCAAGTTTAACTTTTATAAGCCTTTCGGGTTAAGAGACTTAAGGTATTGAACATATTTTAGATCCTTTGTAAATACTTGTTACATTATGAAGTGGTGTGATAAGGGAGCACAGTCAGGAATTGTAGCAGGTGAGACACAGACAATGCAAAGGCCTGTTGATCTTGGGAGGGATTTTCCAGCTTTGGGGTGGATACAATGGGAAATCCCACTGACAGCAGTGGGACCGGAAGATCCCATCGCTGGTCAACAGCAGGCTGCCTCAGCTCCTGAAACAGGTTGCAGGGAGGCCAGAGGATCTCGCCTGTATATTTATTCATAAGAGCATCACTGGTAAGCTGTCATGTTCCAATTCCAATTCTCTTCTTGTATCTAGTGGTTCACTAAGACAGATATTCATTCATTTCCATAGCTAGTAATTCCCAGAACAGGTTACTTGCCTGTTGCCAGGGGCTTATGGCTTATGGGATACCATTCCACATCAAGCATGACTGACCGGAAGTCTCTCTGGTTGTTACCACCTGGCATTGCCTTGTTGGATGGATCTGCAGGCTGATACTCAATTTGTCTGACTGCATTATGCATGCATCTTCCTTGGATATCCAGTCCTAAGGTGGGACTCGAACCTGAAGTTTCTGGCTCAGAGGCAGGGATGTTACCACTGTGAAGTTATCATGTACTCATACAAAATTGCCCTTGAGAAGGTGATGGTGAGCTTCCCCATTGAATCCTTCAGTATGAATGGCCAAGGAAAGTGCACAAGCATTCAAAACATGGTCAGATTAAGTGTCAACCTGCAAATCTATCCCACAAGCCAATGCCAGGCAGTAAGAGCTGGAGAGACTCCTGGTCAGCCATGCTTAATGTGGAGTGGCACCTCTCGAGCTATAAGCTCTTGGTAATTCCCAGAGCAGGTTACTAGTTACGGAAATGAATGACTACCTGCCTTTGTGAACCACTAGGTACAAGAAGAGAATCGGAATTGGAACATGACACTTGCCAGTGATGTTCATATGAATAAATATACCAATGAGATTCCCTGGTCTTCCTGCAGCATGTTCCTCAGCAGCAGGAGGCAGCCTGCTGTTGACCAGTGGGGGATCTTCTAGTCTCACCACTGTCAATGGGAATTCCCATTGAATCCACCCCACACCACTGGAAAATCCATGGTGGGGGAATGCCATTGGTGGGACTGGAAGATCCTGCTGTCGTGACCAACCCAGAAAATTCTGGCATACATTTAAAAATTCCTGTCTCCAGCTCCAGTTTTCTAGAAGGAATTCCCATTATTTTACTTAGTAAGTAAAATCAGTGTGGGGTGAATTCCTCATCTCTTTCCCTGAGTAACATGTTTCTGACAGAAAGGGGACCTAGTGGTAGGGGATGGGGATATGGCTAAGGTATTGAATAACTTTTTTGTGTCTGTCTTCACGGAGGAGGACGTGAATAATTTGCCGGGTGTTAGCGATGGAAAGGTGGTAGGACTGGAGGGTCTTAATGACATTACTGTTACTAGAGAGGCGGTGCTCGACAGACTGGAGGGGCTGATTGTGGACAAGTCCCCAGGACCGGATGGAATGCATCCGAGGGTTCTGAAAGAAATGGCGGAGATGATAGTGGATGCCTTGGTGGTTATTTTCCAGACGTCGCTGGATTCCGGGGAAGTGCCGGAAGATTGGAAAACGGCTAATGTTACGCCGTTGTTTAAGAAGGGTGCCAGGCAAAAGGCGGAGAATTATAGGCCGGTTAGTTTAACGTCTGTGGTAGGTAAAATGTTAGAATCCGTCATTAAGGAGGAAATTGCGAGGCATCTTGAAGGGAATTGCTTGATAGAGCAGACGCAGCACGGTTTCATTAAAGGGAAGTCGTGCCTGACAAATTTACTGGAGTTCTATGAGGATGTGTCTAGGGCGGTGGATAGAGGAGAGCCGGTGGATGTGGTCTTTCTGGATTTTCAGAAGGCGTTTGACAAAGTACCTCACAAGAGGTTATTGCAGAAGGTCGAGGGACATGGAGTTGGGGGTAGGGTGTTAGCGTGGATAGAGGATTGGTTGTCAAATAGGAGGCAGAGAGGGGGGGTCAACAGGTGCTATTTGGATTGGCGGATGGTGACTAGTGGAGTGCCCCAGGGGTCGGTGCTGGGGCCTCAGCTTTTTACCATTTATATAGATGATCTGGAGGAGGGAACCGAGTGTAGGGTATCGAAATTTGCTGATGACACCAAGATTGGGGGAATGGCAAATTGTGCGGAGGGTGTGGAGAGTCTGCAGAAGGATCTAGATAGGCTGGGCGAATGGGCCAGGAAATGGCAAATGGAATTTAATGTTGGCAAGTGTGAGGTGGTCCACTTTGGTAGGAATAATGGTAGGAAGGACTATTACTTACGTGGCGAAAAACTGCAGCAGGCGACGGTGCAGAGGGACCTCGGGGTCCTTGTGCATGAGTCGCAAAAACCCAGCTTGCAGGTGCAGCAGGTGGTCAGGAAGGCGAATGGGATACTGGCCTTCATAGCGAGGGGGATTGAATATAAAAGTAGGGAGGTCTTGCTGCAGCTGTATAGGGCATTGGTGAGGCCGCAGCTGGAGTACTGTGTGCAGTTTTGGGCGCCGCACCTGCGCAAAGATATTTTGGCCTTGGAGGGAGTGCAGAGGAGGTTTACTAGGCTGATACCGGAGTTGAGGGGGTTGAGCTATGAGGAGAGGCTGAATAAACTAGGCTTGTACTCATTAGAGTTTAGAAGAATGAGGGGAGATCTCATTGAGACGTATAAGATGATGAATGGGATGGATAGGATAGAGGTGGAGAGACTCTTCCCGCTCAAAAAAGACAGTAGGACTAGGGGGCACAGCCTCAAGATAAAAGGGGGGCGGTTTAGAACGGAGTTGAGGAGGAACTTCTTCACTCAAAGGGTGGTGAATCTCTGGAATTCTCTGCCCGTTGAAGTGGTGGAGGCTGCCTCGCTAAATATTTTTAAGACGCGGGTTGATGGGTTTTTGATAAGAGAGGGGATTAAGGGTTATGGGGAGAGGGCGGGAAAGTGGAACTGAGCCACGACAGATCAGCCATGATCTTATTGAATGGCGGGGCAGGCTCGAAGGGCTAGATGGCCTACTCCTGCTCCTATTTCTTATGTTCTTATGACATGTCGCTTTCCATATGCCACTTTTTAGTTTCTAAACATTAGATTTGTTTGAGATGCCATCAGAAATTTGTTGCAAGTCTATTCTCAATTTTCTTTATTAAGTAAAACTACAAAGACAAAATCTACTTAGTGTTCAGGTACGCTTACAATTACCCACCTGATCTGTCTTCCATTGGTGAAATGGGTTCCATGGAACTGGTGACCAGTCAAACTCCTCTACAGAGCAGCTATTTTTTTTCTTCCTATCTTCTTCCACTCTGTCTTTCGTCTGTCTTTCATCTGTCTTTCTCCTCCCCTGACCCCAGAACTGAAAGATTTTTATATCCTTCTTTGCTGCAGGCTGACTTGTAATCAGGATTTTGAGTGACCTAATCAGTCAATGGGTATTTTGTCCATTGTGGCCACAATTCACCGTGATTTGATTAGTTCATCAACACTAATTCTTGATTATTTGTTATAATAGGGCACAGTAATGAGTAGAACAGAACCAATATCAGTATTTGATAGTGCTAGTCCAAAGATGTATGGGTTAGGTGGATTGGCCATACTAAATTGTCCCTTAGTGTCGGGGAACTAGCTAGGGTAAATGCATGGAGTTATAGGGATAGGACCTGGGTGGGTTTGTGGCTGGTGCAGACTCATTGGGCCAAATGGTCTCCTTTTGCATCATAGGACTTTATGCTTCTATGATTCTAAATGGCTTAGCAATTCCCTTTTGTTCTCAGGTCAAAGTTCTGTCTGCAGTTTGCTGAGGTCAACTAAGTTGCTCCCAGGTCAATGACCTTTTCCAGCAGTAAGTAGTTACAAACATGGAAATGAGTAGGGCTGTAACAAAAAACATATAAATGCCGTTGTAGAAGTCAGTGAGATACAGAAGAACTTGTCTGGCTATATGAAAATGGTGTCCAACACTAAGAAACTGAATTGCCCTGTCTTTAGACAACGCCACTCAATTCAGCATATAGGTCTAATGACTGAGATGACAAAACAGCTGGCAGTCCTTCTGAAATTTTCTTACAAACTTCCAGGCAGCCATGGACCTCCAGTTGAGAACCCTTGCCCTATTATTCCCCCGTGCTTACTGAGCATACTGCATTTTGTTAAGTCTGTGGGCGTAGCATGGCTTTTAGTGCCGTAAAATAAAGATCATGTTTTACTGTCTTTTTGTCAATATACAATTTCCATGTACATTTTTAAATTCAGTAGCATTCACTTAATGCTCATAGTAATTCAACATAAGCTTGCAATGATGCTGCTGAATTCTTTGTTACACTACTTGAAGCACCAATGTTGCATGTAACTATCAAATATTTTTACTCAGTTACTAATGCGGGAAAATCTCCATGTACGCAGAGGCCCTGCATTAGCTCATTTCTGAAATTCTCCTGTTTACAGTGCCCTTTGGAAGTTATATAGGGTGAGGCTACTTAGTGGACACTTCTGTACCAGAATTTTGAGGGGGGGACCCACAGAATTTAACTCTGCTTAGGTCTTGGATGGGAAAGGAGAATACCATCCTTAAGAGAATTAAGGGTTATGGGAGCAGGCGGGTAAGTGGAACTGATCCACTTCAGATCAGCCATGATCTTATTGAATGGCGGGGCAGGCTCGAAGGGCTAGATGGCCTACTCCTGCTCCTATTTCTTATGTTCTTATGTTCTTATCTGCAATGGCCCCTTTCCACATTGAGTACCACCAAGGTCAACCACTACTGCAGCACTCTTGAAATGATGTGCAGACATTAAAGAAACATTGCAGAAAACATTCACAAGAATGTTTCCCAGGATAAGAAACTTCAGTTACATGGATAGAATGGAGAAGCCTATGCTGTTCTCCTTGGAGAAGAGGAGGTTGAGATAGGGTTTGATGCACGTAGTCAGAATCAGGGGTCTGGGCAGAGTGGATAGAGACAAGGTGTTTCCACTTATGAAAGGATTGAGAACTAAGAGCACTAATTTAAGACGATTGGCAACTAAAGCAATGCCGACATGAAGAAAATCACTAAATACATGGAGTGTTTAGGATCTGACTACAACACCAGAAAGTGCAGTAGAATTAGATCCAGCCATGTTTCCAAAAGGGAATCATTATCTGAAGAGAAAAAAGATTGGTGGGCATTGGGGAAAAGGAAAGGGAACAGGACAAATGTGTTGTTCTTGCTGAGAGTTGGTACAGGCATGATGGAACAAGTGGCTTCCTGTTCTGTAATTATCCTATTGCTATGTGATTATATATGATTCTTTCAATATCATGTAGATGCCAAATTGTCCCTTAGTGTCAGGGGGACTAGCTAGGGTAAATGGATACGGTTTTGGGAGAGGGCCTGGGTGGGACTATGGTCGATGCAGACTCAATAGGCTGAATGGCCTTTTTCTGCACTATAGCATTCAAGATTCCATGATTTCATGGTCGTTCATTGTGGGATAATGTACACTCTATGAAAAGTATGAATGAGAAAAGGTTACAGATTGTCCATACTGGCTTCACATTAATGATGGAGTTGGGTGGATGTATGTCATCAAGTGTCAGATTGTTTTACAAAAAGAAATGTACATAGAAAGAGGTCCTTGGGAAAGGTTGTCACACAAAGTAATGTTTTGTTCAGGATCTAGAGATTTTTGATTTAATTTGGTTAGAATTTTGAATTATGTATATTCACCCCAATTTTTATTTAAAGAAAGAGAAGGGAATCCATTAATTGCATATTAATTGTGTTTAAATGTATGCATCTAGTGGGTATTCACTTGAATCCCTATAAACATTCACAGGTCAAAACTTGGGTTTTGGAGATGTATTCTTGTTATGCGTGTTGTGGTGAGCTTCTTTGAGCTAACCACCGGAGACTGGGGGACAGGTTACAATCATTTATTCATGATTCAAACATGTGCAGCACTGCCCCAGCAAAGCCTTTAAAGCAGCACTCTCCTCTAAGACAGCACTCACAGGATGAGCATGCTGATGACAATGAAACCATTGTTGGTTATCATGAAAACCCATCTACCTATCTGGTTTACTATTGTCCTTTAGGGAAGGATATCTTCTGACCTTACCTGGTCTGGCCTACATGTGACTACAGACCCACAGCAATGTGGTTGACTCTTAAGTGCCTTCAGAAATGGTCCAGCAAGCCATTCAGTTCAAGGGCACTTAGAGATGGGTAATAAGTGCTGACGCAGTCAATGATGCCCACATCCCCTCAATGAATAATAAAAATACAAATACTTCATAGTTAGTCAGTACACAGAATATTGTTTAAACATCCAATCTTATCTACATAGGTTTATTATTAAACCTTTATCCAGAAGCTTGGCTATTGTCTCCAGCTAGTTGGAGATAATCTACTCTTCTAACAATTAAACAACTTTGCTGGTGGGTTCTGTGGATCTGAAAATTTTGGGATGGGTAAAGTTTACTGGGTGAAAGCATTTAATTAGCCTGTGATTTTCACTCTAATGCAGGGGTGTCAGCTCTATCCCCCGTTATGCTAAATCTATTCAATCACCCAAACATGTGCAACTCTGTAAATAATACAGATTGGCTCCAGTTTTATCCTTCAGCTGCTGGCTTTCTGGAATAGAACAGCATCAGCTGTCGCACTGTTTCCTTCAGAGTAAATATTAGCCTGAATTGAAAAGATTTGCTTTATTGCTCTGAGCCTGTCCTTTTTAAAAACTTATACGCAAGATATGTGTCCATCAACTCTTTGTGCAGCTTAACCGTCTTTGAAATTTTTGCTGTGAAATCACGTAATAGGCATGCAAGTACATATATGTTACACTTTTGTATGTGATGTAATAGCACTTATTATCCAGGGACTGTTTGAGAAGGTTATACACATAATGATATTGTCTGGAAAATTGTTATTTACTGTAGGTAACGAATGAGTCAGGAAATGTATAGATATTCCAGAATCAGCAGCAGCGCTCAGCTTTATCACTCTGTTCATTTTGGTATACTGGAACCTCAATATACATTTGATCCTTCTATGCTCCAAAATTCGAGTGGCTGTACTGTATGAAAAGCAAAATTCATTCACACCATGCTCTTAGCAGTTTGAATGTCAGTTTATATGTTGAAGTTTGGCACTTTGCCTGTGCAATAATCACTGTCTTCGTTGTGTGAACTACTCTCAGACCTTGTGGTGATCTGGAAAAGTGCTGTATAAATACAAGTATTTATTTTTCAGACAAAGAAAAATACAATTGAAGTTGGTCATTTAGATAATTGGCTAATTCTTTCAAAGAAACCTTTGGTTCCCCCTATCACAGTACACAAGTGCCTCTACGAATAACATCATTGTTTTCCCTCCACTGCCCTATAAATGGAAATTCCATGCATTAATAATTACTTGTGTGAAGAAGTGTTCCCTGATATTATGAACAATCAACAACTCTTCCGAGTTTGCAGAGTGTGTGATTTGGAAGGAAGCTTGGGAAGATGGTGTTGCTGTGCATTTGATGCTCTTTTACTTCAAAGTGATGAAGATCACTGACCATCTTTGTTGAGTTGCCCCAATGTATTACGTATCCTGCAGATAGTAGAAACTGCAACCATGGTGATCCAATGATGGAGCGAGTGGTTGTTTAATTCACTAGATTGTTGCTGGTTAAGCGGATGATTTTGGCCTGGATAGTGTTGAGTTCTGCTGAAGCTGTAGACATCCAGCCAAGTGATTATTATTCCATTGCATGCCTGTCCTGTGCCCTATAGGTGAACAAGTGGCTTTGAGGAGTAACAGGTGAACCACACACCACAAACAATCCAATGTCTGCCCTATCTGGCATTCATGTATCTAGTCCAACTTTTCTGGTCACTGATGTCTCTCAAGACGTTGATGGTGGGGGACTTGGTTTAGCAATGTCAGTGAGGTAATTGTATTCTCTCATTCAAGATAATCATTAGAACATAGAACGTTACAGCGCAGAACAGGCCCTTCGGCCCTCGATGTTGCGCCGACCAATTAAGAAAAAAGCAATGACCCTCTAACCTAAACCATTCCCTTTCCATCCATAAATCTATCCACGGACCTCTTAAACGCCCCCAAACTTGGCGCATCTACAACTTCAGCAGGCAGGGCATTCGCTTACCACCATCTGGGTAAAGAACCTACCTCTGACATCCGTCCTATAACTACCACCCCTTAATTTAAAGCTATGTCCCCTCGTGCTAGCTTTCTCCATCCGAGGAAAAAGGCTATCACTGTCCACCCTATCTAAACCTGTAATCATCTTGTACGTTTCAATAAGGTCTCCTCTTAGCCGCCTTCTTTCTAATGAAAACAACCTCAAATCCCTCAGCCTCTCCTCATAGGACCTTCCCTCCACACCAGGCAACATCCTGGTAAACCTCCTCTGCACCCTCTCCAATGCCTCCACATCTTTCTTATAATGTGGGGACCAGAACTGTACACAATACTCCAAGTGCGGCCGCACCAGAGTTTTGTACAGTTGCAACATGACGTTGCGGCTCCGAAATTCAATCCCCCTACCAATAAATGCCAAGACACCGTATGCCTTCCTATCAACCTTATCGACTTGATTTCCAACTTTCAGGGATGTATGCACATATACACCTAGATCCCTCTGTTCGTCAACACTATTGGTTGACACTTGATTGTTGCATATGTTACTTCCCCCCCCGCCCTTATTATCTGAAGCCTGGGTCCTATAGCATGTCTACTTAGGCTGTCTCATTCACTAGAATTATGAAGGAAGCTGTGGAGGCCTTAGCAATGCTGGAATGGATAGAGACATCTGTATCAGATAGATTGATGAAGCTGAGATTAAGTACGTTTTTTACTCTTTGCCGGTTCTTGCACCATATGTTGGAAATCCAGTCTAGCAGTTATATCTTTCAGACCTCGTCCAGTTTAGTCAGTAGAGATGTCTGTAAGCCTTGCTTGATAATGGGCATTGAAGGCCTCCAGCCAGAATACATTCTGTGCACTTGCTGCCCTCAAAACTTTTTTAAGTGGTGTTCAACATGGAGTAGTGTTGATTCGTCAGCTGAAGATGATGGTACTTGTAATCAGTTGGAAGTTTCCTTGCCTTGTTTGAGTTGAAGCTTTAGGGGGCCAGACTCAAGGTTCTAACTTTATATTTCCTTCTCTTTTGTCCATTCTACCTTTGCATTCTCCTCCCCTTTCCCCATCCTAGGTTTCCATTTCTTTCTCTATCATCCTAACTTCTTCAGTCCTCTTCCCTTTCTGAGAAGAAACCGTTAGTCAAAACTTCTCAAAAAAGGAACGAGAACTTTTTGTGAAATCAGTCATAGTAATTATTTTTGTCAAGAGGAAATCAAGATTTTACACAATTCTTTAACCCCATTGGAATAAATGAGTGAATGTGTAGAAGAGTAGATAGAATTTGGGTTAATGACACCTTCCTCAAATTCTGTAAAAATGGGTCTAAATTAATGGGAAACAACTGACTAAAGGTTTGAATAGTTCAAAGGGGCTTTTTATATGCACTTGAATTATGAACATTGTCTTCTTGCTTTGTTACTGAAAGCTCTGTGCAGCGACATCTTCTCTACTTACATCTTCAAAGATTTCTGAATACCATCCTGGAGATCTGCATTGGGAAGCTGCTTTGGAGGTCCGAAAGACTATCCTCTGTGGCTAGATTAACAGAATTATAGAAATATAGAAAATAGGAGTAAAAGTAGGCCATTTTGCCCTTTCAGCCTGCCCTGCCTTTCATTATGATCCAATTTAATAGCCTGATCCTGCCTTCCCACTATATCCTTTGACCCGCTTTGCCCCAGGAACAATATCTAACTTCTTTTTGAAAACATGTAATGTTTGGGCCACAACTGCTTTCAGTGGTAATGGATTCCACAGACTTCCCACTCTCTCAATGAAGAAACTTCTCTTCATCTCGTGCTAAAAGTTTTATCTCATATTCTTAGACTATGATCCCTGGTTCTAGATTTCCCCACCATTGGGAACATCCTTCCAGCATCTACCCTGTCTAATCCTGTTGGAATGTTATAAATTTCTATGAGATTCCACCTCATTCTTTTAAACTCCGGTGAATATAATCCTAACCAACTCAACCTCTCCTCATACATCAGTCCCGCCATCCCAGGAATCAGTCTGATAAGCCTTCTTTGCACTCCCTCTGTAGAGAGAGCATCATTCCTCAGAGAAGGATACCAAACTGCCCACAATATTCCAAGTATGGCCTCACCAAGGCTCTGTATAATTGGAGCAAGACATCCCTGCTCCTGTATTCAAATCCTCTTGCTATGAAGGCTAACATACCATTTGCCTTCTTTACTGCTTGCTGCATCCATATGATTACCTTCAGTGACCATTTGTCAAGGACGCCCAGCTCCTGTTGCACATTCCCATTTCTTAATGTATGGCCATGCAGATAATAATCTGTTTCTTATTTTTGCTACCTAAGTGGGTAACTTCACATTTATTTACACTATACTCCCTCTGCCATGCATTTGCTCATTTACCCAGCTTGTCCAAATGACACTGAAGCATCTCTGCATTCTCCTCACAACTTACCCTCCCACCCAGCTTTACGTCATCTGCAAATTTCAAGGTCTTACATTTAGTTCCCTCATCTAAGTCATTAATATATATTGTGAATACCTGGGGTCCTAACACCGACCCTGCAGTACCCCATGAGTCACTGCCTGCCAATCAGAAAATGACCCGTTTATTCCTACTCTTTGTTTCTAGTCCATCAACCAGTTTTGTATCCGTTTCCTATCCCATATGCTTTTCAATTTTAAACTCTAATCTCTTATGTGGGATTTTTTCGAAAGTTTTCTGTAAGTCCAAATAAACGACATCCGCTGGTTCTCCGCCATGAGCTCTACTAATAGTATTCTCAAAAAATTCCATTAGATTTTTGTCAAGCATTATTTCCTTTTGATTTCCCATGCTGCCACTGTTTTCCAAGTGTTTTCCTATAATATCTTCGATAATGGACTCTAAAATTTTCCCCACTATTAAGTGCTCTATAATTCCCTGTTTTCTCTCTGCCTGTTTTTTTTTAAATTGTGGGGTTACATTAGCTCCCCTCCAATCTGTAGGAATTATTTCAGAGTCGATAGAGTCTTGGAAGATGACCACAAATGCAACCACTATTTCTTAATCTGGAATGTGGATTATCAGGCCCTTGGGATTTAATGGCCTCCAATCCCATCAATTTCCCCAACACCATTTCTGTACTGATACTGATTTCCTTCAATTCCTCCCTCTTGCTAAACTCTGTGTTCCCCAACATTTCTGATGTTATTTGTATCCTCCTTTGTGAAGACAGAATCAAAATATATGTTTAGTTGGTCAAACCATTTTTTTTTCCCCATTATAAATGTCCCTGTTTCTGATTGTAAGGGACCAATATATGTCTTCACCAATCTTTTTCTCTTCACGTACCTACAAAATTTTTTTATGTTCCCTGAAAGCTTACTATTGCACTCTATTTTCCTCTTCTTAATCATTTCTCGTGGTCCTCCTTTGCTGAATTCAGCTGCTCCCAATCCTCATGTCTGTTTTTTTTCTCTGACCAAATTGTATCTCTCTTCCTTGGATCTAATACCAATTCTAATTTCTCTCATGCCACGGTTTGGCCACCTTTCCTGTTCTGTTTTTGCGCCAAGCAGGAATAAATAATTGTTGTAGTTTACTTATTTGCTTTTTGGATGTTTGTCTATCCACTATTATCCCTTTAAGTAATACTTCCCAGTCCATCATAGCCAACTCCTGTCTCATACCATCATAGTCTCTTTTATTAAGATTCAGGACCCTTGTTCCAGAAACACCTGTGTCACCCTCCATCTTGATGAAAAATTCTATCATGTTATTGTTGCTTATCCCCCAAGGGGTCACGGACAATTAGATTGCCAATTATTCCTTTCTCATTAGACAATACCCAGTCTAGGATGGCCTTTTCTCTTGTTGGCTCCTCAACATATTGACCCTGAAAATCATCCCGTATACTCCCCAGAAATTCCTCCTTTATCCTATGACTAATTAATTTCCCCAATCTATATGCAGATTAAAGTCACCTACACTTACAGATATTCCGTTATCATGTGCATCTATAATTTCCTGTTTAATGCCATTCCTAACATCAACAGCATAGTTTGGGGGTTGATATTACAACACCCACTAATATTCTTTGCCCCTTAGTGTTTCTCAGCTCTACCCATACAGATTGCACATCGTCAGAGCTAATATCTTTTCCTTACTAATGCGTTAATTTCCCCTTTAACCAGCAATGCAACTCCACCACCTTTTCTTCTTTGTCTGTCTTTCCTAAATACTGAACAACCCTGGATGTTCAATTCCTATCCTTGGTTACCCTGCAGCCATGCCTCCATAATCTCAACTATATCATACCAGTTTACATCTATTTGCAAGATTAATTCATCCATTTTATAGCAAGTGATGGCACAAAGGCTTCTCTTTTTTAAATTACATTTCTTGTTTCCGTTATTTTTCTTTGTAGCCCTGTTTGATTCTGGCCCTTGATTTTGCTGCTTATCACTTTTCTTATTCCCCTTTCTGTATTTTGTTCTTGTCCTTGATTCCCTCTCTTCTTGCATAGGCTTCCATCCCCTGCCATTTTAGTTAAAACCCTGCCCAGCCACTCTAGCGAATATTCCCCTAGGGCATCAGCCCCAGTCCTGCCCAAGTGTAACCCCTTCAGTTTGTATTGTCCCACGTCCCCCAGAACCACTACCAGTGTCCCATAAATCTGAAACCCTCCCTTCCACACCATTTCTTCAGCCATGTATTTATCCAATATATCCTTCTATTTGTAATCTAACTATAACGTGGCACTTGTAGTATTTCTGAGATCACTACCTTTGAGATTCTACTTTACACCTTGCTTCCTAACTCCCTATATTCTGCTTTTAGCACCTCATCCTCTTTTTTACCTATGGTGTTTGTACCCCGATTTTTATAGATGTATCCTAGAAAGAATCCTTTTCGAATGTATCACAGTTTGGTATTAAGACTGAAAGAAACTACAAAGGGCCGTGAATGAAGCCCAGTCCATCACGCAAACCAGCCTCCCATCTATTGACTCCATCCACACTTCCTGCTGCCTCAAAAAGCAGCCAGCACAATCAAGGATCTCACGGACCTCGGACATACTGTCCTCCAAGTTCTTATTTTGGGAATCAGATACAAAAGTCTGAGATCATGGGTCAACCGACTCAAGAACAGCTTCTTCCCTACTTCCATCTGACTTTTGAATGGACCTACCTTATATTCGGTTGACCTTTCTCTACGTCCTAGCTATGACTGTGACACTACTTTCCTCTCCTTTCTTTCTCTCCTATGTACTCCAAGAATGGTATGCTTTGTCTGTGTAGTGCACAAGTAACAATACTTTTCATTGTATACCAATACATGTGATAATAATAAATCTAATCAAAGTGTGCTATGACGATTGGCTGTTTGTCATCCTTTTTCAGAGTGTCCTACAACTGCTCCAAGACTTCCTTAGTCTGAGCACCAAGGCAGTGTCTTGTGTGCAGCCACTGACAAGCCTGTCTAGTCCCCTTAAAATTGAATCCCTTATTACCACATGTTTTGTTCTTATGACTATGGTTCATGAAGGAGGAGATAGGTTAGATTTTAACTTTGAGTTTCTGTAAGTAGATTCACTACTGTTGGAATGGCCAAACCTTTTCACTAAGACCTCTCTTGGACCCGATCTTGAATAGGGCATTCCATGTGGGTTCTCAGTGTTTCTCCATTGGCCCCATGTCCATGTTGTGGATGGAGGGATCCCAAACCTTCTATATGTGGGTTTGATTATTTCCATAACCATTATGCTAACTAGATTGCTTGTGTGGTTGAAAATCTACTCCAGGTGACTTAGTAACTTAGCTAGCCACTGAAACATTCTCAAGCAGTTGCATTGTGGTAGGGAAAGCAGTGGTAAGAAAAGCAGGCTGTGAGTACAGCTTAGGGGCTCCTCACAAATGGCATGACAATTCAACCTAGAATTTTTCATGTCAAGTGTATGTGTGGCAGCAGAAGGCAAGTTGTGGCACTAATATTGTTAATTAATAACTGAATGGTCATTATCGGCCCTCAGACCCACCATGGTTGAAATGAGTAACGGTGATTTCAGAAGTCAATGTAACCAGAGTGCGTGGAACCAAGGCCCCTTCAAAATGAATTAGGTATTGTTAACCCAAAGAACTACTGATATGAAGTGTGCAGGGTACAGCATTACTTCAGGCTGCATCATATCTGGGGGTAATAACACATAATGACTGCATTACAGTTCACTCCATGTAAACAAAGAGAGAAACAAAGATCTTGATTTGTATAACATTGTTCACAAACACAGATTTCTAAATGTTTTACAGAAAATGAAGTACTTTTGAAATGTAGCTATTTTTGTAATAATGTAAACAAAAATTGGCAGCAAATTTGTCATCAAAATATTGCACAAATACCAATGAAACAAATGAACAGATAATTTGTGGTAATTTTTTTGGTTTGGGGATAAATTTGTGATGGAATTCAGCTGATGCTTTATATCCTTTCATCCATTTAATAGGGTAGAGTCTCGATTACCACCTCATTCCAATGGTAACATATTTAATGATGGAAATACTCCTTCAGTAATTTGATGAGGCATACTACAGCCTAAACCTTTCATCCTCATTCGCAGCTGGGGTTTTTCACTGCAGCTGCAAGTGATTGGAGTTTTGGCTGGAACGTTGAACTCCTTTCTTGTTTGCAATGGGTGCTGCCACGGATAAGACTGGAGAATCCAACCCTACAAGCAATTCAACCCATACACTGCCCGTACCAATCCCTCTTTGTCATGATCCCCATAGAGACTGATAACGTTCAAAGAGAGGCGACTCTTCCAGGGACCACTGGAAGGAGCCAAAGGATAAGATTTTCAGTTCTTAAGACTTTCATTATACAAAGCAAATGGATCAAACTTAATTAACAGGCTACTAACACATCAAATTTAAAGAGGTGAGTTTTGCATTAACTCACACAGCTGAAATACGTTTTATGGAATGCTCTTATGTGGTGTCATGCTTATGACAGATATATAGTATCCTAGTAACAGTCCCACCGTGACGCGCAGCTCTCCAACAGACTCATATCTCCATTGGATCAAAACTTCTAGTGTCTTTCAAAAATTGTTTCACTTAGCCCACTCAGTTGAACAAAAATTGTTCCGCTCAGTTTTTCAGGTTTGCCTTTCACCACCATCCAATTCTCCATTCCTTAAAACTTAAAAGATCTTGCCTGTTCCATTTCCTTTTGAACAAAAAACACTTACAAGCATTCTGTTTGGTTGTTGACACAAACAGTTCTTTTCTGTTTCTCCCTGAAAATGGCTGCTCAAACTGTCAGTTAGCATTTCAGTAGCTTTCTGTCTGAATTACCTCCTGTGGCAATGAGATAATGTGAACATATCGCCCCGTGGAGGTGTCTGTCCTGATTTCACCATTCCTCCTTTTCAAAATATCCACCTTCACCTTTGGTTAAAGGGGTTATTTTAAATAATAATGACGTTGCAAAGACCAGCATCATGGCACCATATACCAGCAGTACAGATTAACAGCTAACATCATGCACTGTCAATACAGTTCTTCCTAACAAATGTCAATATAGCTGAGTACATATACTGACAGTACAGCTTTCCCCCTGCACTTCCAATATAGCTCTCGCTGTTGGACTTTAACCTGGAGTTGTGAGACTTCTTACTGTGTATACTGCTCTCACCATACACTGACAATGCAGCTCCTCCCGTGCATTGTCAATACAACTCATCCCATGCACTGTCAATATAGCTTTTCCAGTGCACTGCCAATACAGCTCTCCCTGTGCTACCAAGACAGATCTCCCCGTGCACTGCCAATACAGCTCTCCCTGTGCACTGCCAATACAGTTCTCCCCATGTACTGCCAATACAGCTCTCCCTGTGCACTGGTAGTACAGCTCTCCCCGTGCACTGCCAAAACAGCTCTTCCCATGCACTGACAATATGGGTGGGATTTACAGCCTTGCTTGTCCTGAAACCATAAAAACCCACCTGAAGTCAATGGACCTTCCCACATTTTGCCCCCCGCCTGTTCAGATTCCCATGGAGGGCGGGCCAGTAATATTCTGGCCTTTAGCTCACCCTGTACACTGACAATATTGTTCAAACCCTTCAACAAACTCAATACACCCCTGGACCTGAAACGGTAGTTTTTATAAACTTCATATTCCTCCACATCCTGCCATCCAGAACAACTGCACAAAACCGAAAGGTGTATGCCACCTTTAAATGATCATGAACCAGGTGCCATAGGATTCCCATGCACCGCTGACTTTATTTTAAAGGTAGGATGTAATTTTTAAAAGAATTATGCTAATGAATACTCTTTGCATGCAAATATATTATAAGTATGAGCATTGAGTACCTTGCCTCACCATCAAAACCTAGCTTGGACCATATTACTCAGTGTGGATAATTGGGCCTGGGAACTCCCTCTCAATTTCGCTCTGTTCCAAGATGAGCAGTGTACAGATTGACACGTCGGAGAGTTGGCAGAGAACTTCTTGTCAAACTCATGGTTGAACAAATATATTGCTAAAATGTTACCTCCATTGAATAATGAAATACCAGGTATGCTGTTTGAAACAGATCATCAAGATTAAGATGCTGAAATATATATGGTGAACTGCACTTCAATGTATTGGCAAAGTGAACTTTATGGAGCCTACTATAAAGGGAAGAAAGGTGGCGTATAGGATAACCTAATTAGCCAGGGTGGAAAATTTTAATTTTCTGAATGCAGTTTGAAATCCAAAGATAAAGTCAGATGCCATGTTTGCAACATCTTGACCATTACTGTGGCCTGTGGCAGGTTTGTACTTATAATATATTTGCATGCAATGAATATTCATTCGCATAATTATTTTAAAAATTACGTCCTACCTCTAAAATAAAGTCAGCAGTGCATGGAAATCCTATGCCACCTAGTTCATGATCACTTAAAGGTGGCACACACCTTTCGGTTTTGTGCAGTTGTTTGCAAGGTCAGCAGTTTTCCTTGTTTAATTCTATGACACTATGGAAGAGGAGCAGGAGAATGAACTCTTGCTTGGATGCTAGGGATCAGCAAGCATGAGGGGGATTTGGAGTGGGGTCACAGACATAGGAAGAGTGGAAGAGGGATCCGGCAGAAGACAGAGTGGGCTTGGAGGCATGGTGGAGTAATTGACATGGGCCTGGTTGTCCTATGTGTGGTAGTGGGGCTGGTGATGGGCTCAGCCAGATATTAGACAGGAACTTTTAAAAGTTGGCAGGCAAACGGACACCTAGTAAGTGGGAGGTTTTCAAAAGTGTGTTAATCAAGGTCCAGGGTAAGCACATTCCTTTTAGAGTGAAGGGCAAGGCTAGTAGAAGTAGGGAACCTTGGTGACTCAATATATTGAGGCTCTGGTCTAAAGGAAGAAGGAGACGTTTCCCTTGAAAAGTATAGAAGTTGTCTCAGTAGAGTTTAGAGAGAAATCTCGAGGGCATAAAGGGGACATGAGATTGCCTTGGCAGAAAATGCAAAGGCAAATCCAAAGAGCTTCTACAAATACATAAAGGGCAAAAGAGTAACCAGAGAGAGAGTATGGCCTCTTAAGGGTCAACAAGGTCATCTTTGTGCAGATCCACAAGAGATGGGTAAGATCCTAAATGAATATTTTTCATCAGTATTTACTGCTGAGAAAGGCATGGATGTTAGGGAACTTGGGGAAATAAATAGTGCCGTCCTAGGCTGATACCGGAGATGAGGGGGTTGGACTATGAAGAGAGGCTGAATAGACTGGGTCTGTACTCGTTGGAGTTTAGAAGGATGAGGGGGGATCTTACAGAGATGTATAAGATGATGAAAGGGATGGATAGGGTAGAGGTAGAGAGATTCTTCCCGCTCAGAAAGGACAGCAGGACTAGAAGGCACAGCCTCAAGATAAGGGGGGAGCAGTTTAGAACGGAGTTGAGGAGGAACTTCTTCACTCAAAGGGTGGTGAACCTCTGGAATTCTCTGCCTGTTGTTGAAGTGGTGGAGGTTACCTCGCTAAATATATTTAAGTCATGGGTAGATAGGTCTTTGGTAGGCAAGGGAATTAAGGGTTATGGGGAGAAAGCGGGAAAGTGGAACTGAGCCACTTCAGATCAGCCATGATCTTATTGAATGGCGGGGCAAGCTCGAAGGGCTAGATGGCCTACTCCTGCTCCTATTTTTTATGTTCTTATGTTCTTATGTCCTGAGGAGTGTATATATTACAGAGAAGGAGGTGCTGAATGTCTTAAAGCGCATCAAAGTACATAAATCCCCAGGACCTGACGAAATGTATTCCAGGATATCGTGCAAGGCTAGCGAGGAAATTGCAGGTCCTCTAGCAGAGATATTTGAACCATGGACAGCTACAGGTGAGGTGCCTGAAGATTGGACAATAGCAAATGTTGTGCCTTTATTTAAGAAGGGCTCCAGGGAAAAGCCTGGGAACTACAGACTGGTGAGCCTAACATGGTGGGTTAAGTTGTTGTAAGGTATTCTGAGAGACAGGATGTACAGACGTTTAGAGAAACATTAGGGACAGTCAGCATGGCTTTCTGAGTGGAAAATCGTGTCTCATGAATTTGATTGAGTTGTTTGAAGGGGTAAACAAGAAAATAGATGAGGGCAGTGCAATCGACGTTGTCAACAAGGACTTTAGCAAGGCTTTGGACAAGGTACTGCATGGTAGGCTGTTGAATAAAGTTAAATCTCACGGGGTCAATGGATGCAAAATTGGCTTGATGACAGAAGACAGAGGATGGTTGTAGAAGGTTGTTTTTCAAACTGGAGGCCAGTGACCAGCAGTGTGCCTCAGGGATAGGTGCTGGGTTCACTGTTACTTGTTATTTATATTAAAGATTTTGATGAGAATCTATGGGGCATGGTTAGTAAGTTTGCAGACGATACCAAGATTGGTGGCATAGTGGACAGCGAAGAAGGTTATCTAGGATACAACAGGATCTTGATCATTTGGGATCTGGGAGTGTAGGTTCAAAGCTCCTTGAAAGTGGAGCCACAGGTGGACAGTGTGGTGAACAAGGCATTTGGCATTCTTGGTTTCATTAGTCAGAATATCGAGTACAGGAGTTGGCATGCCTTGTTGAAGTTGTACAAAACACCGGTAGGATCACACTTGGAATAATGTATACAGTTCTGGTTGCCCTAATATAGAAAGAACATTATTACACTAAAAAGAGTGCAGAAAAGAGTTACTAGGATGCTACCAGGATTTGATGGTTTGAGTTATAAGGAGAGGCTGGATAGACTGGAACTTTTATCCAGGGAAAATCAGAGGCTGAGGGGTGATCTTATAGAGGTCTATAAAATAATGAGGGGTATAGATAAGTTAGATAGTCAACATCTTTTCCCAAAGGTAGGGGAGTCTAAAACTAGAGGCCATAGGTTTACGATGAGAGAGGATCAATACCAATGGGTCCAGAGGGGCAAATCTTTACTCAGAGGGCAGTCGTAGAAGCGAGTACAATTTTGTTTTTTAAAAAGCATTTAGACAGTTACATAGGCAAGATGTGGGTAATTAGGACTCGCTTAGTGATAAAAACGGGGCAAGTGGACAAGTTAGGCTGAAGGGCTTGTTTCCACACTGTAAACGTTTATGACCCTATGATTCTATGGCTGTGGCACAATTTTTTAATTCCTCTCTGGCCACGGGGGAAGTACGAGGGGGACTAGAGGATGGCTAATGTGGTTCTGTTTTTCAAGAAGGATGGTAGAGATGAACCAGGAAATTACAGACCAGTGAGTCTCATGTAGTGGTAGGGAAACTTTTGGAGACTGAAGAGAAGAATTGATCTCTTGGAAAGGCATGGGTTAACTAGGCATAGTCAGCATGGCTTTGTCAGAAGGAGCTCATGTCTAGCAAATTTGATAGAATTTTTTGAAAATGGTATCAAGTGAATGGAAGTGGAAAGTGCAGCTGATGTAGTTTACATGGATTTTAGCAAAGTCTTTGACAGGGTCCCACATGGGAGACTGAGAAGATTGAAGCACATGGAATTCATGGAAACTTGGCGAGATAGATTGAAACTGGCTTTGCAATAGGACACAAAGGTGTCTGTTAGGACTGTTTAAGTGACTGGAGGCTGATGTCTGGTGGTGTATCACACGGAGGCTCGGTGATGGGACCTTTATTGTTTGTTATATAAATAAATGATATGGGTGATAATCTGGGGGTAACGATCAGCAAGTTTATAGATAATACCAAGATTAGTAAGAAGGTTAATAATGAAGGAGAATGTCGTAGATTACGGGAAGATATAGATGGGTTGGTCACATGGGGGGAGCAGTGGCGGATGGTATTTAACCCTGATAAGTGTGAAATGATGCACTTTAGAAGAAGTCACAAGACAAGGGAATATTTAATGAATGGCAGGACTCTGGGAAGCTCAAAGGAACAGATGGAGCTTATGGTACTTATTCCGAGATCCCGAAAGGTGGTAGAGCAGGTGAGTAGGATAGTTAAGAAGGGAAATGGGCCACTTGCTTTTCTCATTTTGGCAAAAAGTATAAGAGCAAAGAGGGAATGTTGGAGCTGTAAAGAACATTGGTTAGGCCACAGCTGGAGAACTGTGTGCAGTTCTGATTACCTCACTATAGGAAGGATGTGATTGCACGAGAGGGGGTACAGAGGAGACTTACCAGGATATTCAATGGATGGAGCATTTGAGCTATAAGGGAAGTCTGGATAGGCTTGGATTGTTTTGAATCTGAAATCTGAATGCGATTACTGTCACTGTCACTAGAGAGGTAGTGTTTGATAGACTAACGGGATTGATGGTGGACAAGTCCCCAGGACCGGATGGAATGCATCCCAGGGTTCTAAGAACATAAGAAATAGGAGCAGGAGTAGGCCATCTAGCCCTTCGAGCCTGCCCCGCCATTCAATAAGATCATGGCTGAGCTGAAGTGGCTCAGTTCCACTTTCCCGCTTTCTCCCCATAACCCTTAATTCCCTTGTGTACCAAAAACCTATCTACCCATGTCTTAAATATATTTAGTGAGGTAGCCTCCGCCACTTCAACGGGCAGAGAATTCCAGAGATTCACCACCCTTTGAGTGAAGAAGTTCCTCCTCAACTCCGTTCTAAACTGCACCCCTCTTATCTTGAGGCTATGCCCTCTAGTCCTGCTGTCCTTTCTGAGCAGGAAGAATCTCTCTACGTCTACCCTATCCATCCCTTTCATTATCTTATACGTCTCTATAAGATCCCCCCTCATCCTTCTAAACTCCAATGAGTACAGACCCAGTCTATTTAGTCTCTCTTCATAGTCCAACCCCCTCATCTCCAGTATCAGCCTAGTGAACCTCCTCTGCACTCCCTCCAAGGCCAAAATACCCTTGTGCAAGTGCGGCGACCAAAACTGCACACAGTACTCCAGCTGCGGCCTCACCAGTGCCCTGTACAGTTGCAGCAAGACCTCCCTACTTTTATCTTCTATCCCCCTCGCTATAAAGGTCAGCATCCCATTTGCCTTCTTGATCACCTGCTGCACTGCAGACTGGGTTTTTGCAACTCATGCACAAGGACCCCCAGGTCCCTCTGCACCATAGCATGCTGCAGCTTTTCACCCTTTAAATAGTAATCCCTCCTACTATTATTCCTGCCAAAGTGGATAACCTCACACTTGCTAACATTGGACTCCATCTGCCAGGTCCTCGCCCACTCGCTCAGCCTATCTAGATCCCTCTGCAGACTTTCCACACCCTCCGCACAATTTGCTTTTCCACTCATCTTCGTGTCATCAGCAAATTTCGTTACCCTACACTCAGCTCCCTCCTCCAGATCATCTATATAAATGGTAAATAGCTGAGGCCCCAGCACCAATCCCTGCGGCACTCCACTAGTCACCAACCGCCAATCAGAATAGCACCCATTGATACCAACTCTCTGCCTCCTATTAGACAACCAATCCTCTATCCATGCTAACACCTTACCCCCAACTCCATGCCCCCTAACCTTCTGAAGCAACCTTTTGTGCGGCACCTTATCAAACGCCTTTTGAAAATCGAGAAACACTACATCCACCGGTTCCCCTCTGTCTACCGCACTGGTCACATCCTCATAGAATTCCAATAAATTCGTCAAACACAACTTCCCCTTAATGAATCTGTGCTGCGTCTGCTGTATCAAACAATTCTTCTCTAGGTGCCTCGCTATTTCTTCTTTGATGACGGATTCAAGCATTTTTCCAACAACAGACGTTAAACTAACCAGCCTATAATTCCCTGCCTTTTGCCTGCCACCTTTTTTGAACAGTGGCGTAACATTAGCCGTTTTCCAATCTTCCGGCACTTCCCCGGAATCCAACGAAGTTTGGTAAATAGTCACTAAGGCATCCACTATCACCTCTGCCATTTCCTTCAGAACCCTGGGATGTATTCCATCTGGTCCTGGGGACTTGTCCACCATCAGGACCGCTAGTTGATCAAGCACTACCTCTCTAGTGACAGTAGTCACATTCAGGCCCTCAACTCCTACCATCCTTCTGTCTTTAATATCTGGCAAACTATTTGCGTCCTCTTCCGTGAAGACCGAGGCAAAAAACTTATTTAAGGCCTCAGCCATTTCCTCATCTCCCACCACTAAATCCCCCCTCTCATCCTGTCAGGGTCCAACATTCACTCTAGCCAGCCTCCTCCTCTTTATATATTTGTAAAAACTCTAACTGTCCTTTTTTATATTTAGTGCTAGTTTAGCTTCAAAGTCTATCCTTCCTTTATCAACTTCTTAGTCAATCTTTGTTGATTTTTAAACCTCTCCCAATCTTCTATTTGTCCACTACTTTTAGCCACTCTAAACGCATCAGCTTTTACTTTAATACTCTTCTTTATTTCCTTTGATAACCATGGCTGATTATCCCTTCTCCTACATTCCTTCTTGCTGATGACACCAAGATTGGGGGAAAGGCAAATTGTGCGGAGGGTGTGGAGAGTCTGCAGAAGGATCTAGATAGGCTGGGCGAATGGGCCGGGAAATGGCAAATGGAGTTTAATGTTGGCAAGTGTGAGGTGGTCCACTTTGGTAGGAAGAATGGTAGGAAGGACTATTACTTACGTGGCGAAAAACTGCAGCAGGCGACGGTGCAGAGGGACCTCGGGGTCCTTGTGCATGAGTCGCAAAAACCCAGCTTGCAGGTGCAGCAGGTGGTCAGGAAGGCGAATGGGATGCTGGCCTTCATAGCGACGGGGATTGAATATAAAAGTAGGGAGGTCTTGCTGCAGCTGTATAGGGCATTGGTGAGGCCGCAGCTGGAGTACTGTGTGCAGTTTTGGGCGCCGCACCTGCGCAAGGATATTTTGGCCCTGGAGGGAGTGCAGAGGAGGTTTACTAGGCTGATACCGGAGTTGAGGGGATTGAGCTATGAGGAGAGGCTGAATAAACTAGGCTTGTACTCGTTAGAGTTTAGAAGAATGAGGGGAGATCTCATTGAGACGTATAAGATGATGAATGGGATGGATAGGATAGAGGTGGAGAGACTCTTCCCGCTCAAAAAAGACAGTAGGACTAGGGGGCACAGCCTCAAGATAAAGGGGAGGCGGTTTAGAACGGAGTTGAGGAGGAACTTCTTCACTCAAAGGGTGGTGAATCTCTGGAATTCTCTGCCCGTTGAAGTGGTGGAGGCTGCCTCGCTAAATATTTTTAAGAAGCGGGTTGATGGGTTCTTGATAAGAGAGGGGATTAAGGGTTATGGGGAGAGGGCGGGAAGGTGGAACTGAGCCACAACAGATCAGCCATGATCTTATTGAATGGCGGGGCAGGCTCGAAGGGCTAGATGGCCTACTCCTGCTCCTATTTCTTATGTTCTTATGTTCTTTACCATTGGAATGTATTTCTGCTGAGCACCGAAAAAAATCTTCTTAAAGATCTTCCACTGTTCCTCAGCAGTCCTACCGACCAATCCGCATCCCCAATCTACATTTGCCAATTCCTCTCTCATCCTATCGTACTCCCCTCTGTTCAAACGGAGGACACAGGTCCGGGACACTACTTTCTCATCCTCCATCTGCATCAAAAACTCAACCATACAATGATCGCTTGTCCCAAGAGGATCCCTCACAAGAAGATCCCTAATTCTTCCTGCCTCGTTACACAACACCAGATCTAAGATAGCTCGCTCCCTCGTTGGTTCCGTCACACACGGTTCAAGGAAACTATCCCGGCAGCATTCCAAGAACTCTTCCTCAAGCCCTCCGTGTCCGACATGGGTCAACCTATCAATATGTAGATTGAAATCCCCCAGAATTATCGCTGTTCCATTTCTGCACGCATCATTTATTTGCTTGTTTATAGCCCACCCCACCTCCAAGTTATTATTTGGGAACCTATAGACCACACCCACTAGCGTCTTCCTCCCCTTACTGTTCCTTATCTCCACCCACAACGATTCCACGTTCTGCTCTTTGGAGCCTATATCTTCCCTTACGACCGCCCTGATATTATCCTTAATCGGCAGAGCTACCCCTCCCCCTTTTTCCTCCCTTTTATCCTTCCTAAACACTTGATACCCCTGGACATTCAGCTCCCAGTCCCTGTCACCCTGCAACCATGTTTCTGTAATGGCCACCAGATCACATCCATTTGCGCTGATCTGCGCTGCCAGCTCATTCACTTTGTTCCGAATGCTTCGAGCATTCAGGTAAAGCGTCTTTATCCCAGCCTTTATCTGTACCCTATTTGAAGGAACGCTACCAACCTTTCTCATGCCCCCTTCTCCCTTTATTATTGGGTCATCCTCAACATTTTCCTGTGCCCGTACCCTCTCTTTTACTTTAGATATTGTAATTTCTCCTACCCCTGCACCCTCCCCCCCACTAATTAGTTTAAAGCCCTATCTACAGTCCTAGTTATATGATTCGCCAGGACTCTGGTCCCAGCACGGTTCAGACCAAGACCATCCCATCTGAACAAGTCCCACCTGCCCCAATACTGGTGCCAATGCCCCATAAATTCAAACCCATTCCTCCCACACCAATCCCTGAGCCACCCGTTCATCTCTTTAATCCTATTTACCCTACGCCCATCTGCATGTGGTTCAGGTAGTAATCCAGAGATAACCACCTTGTCAGTTCTGCTTTTTAATTTGATTCCCAGCTTTTCATACTCCCTCTGCAGATCCTTAGTTCCCATTTTGCCTATATCGTTGGCACTCACATGTACCACAACAACCGGATTCTCACCCTCCCACTCCAGGTTCGTCTGCAGCCCGGATGAGACATCCTGACAACACACCCTTCTGTATTCTTTATCATTGTGACAAAAGACAGTGTTTATACCCCTAACTACACTATCCCCAATTACCACTATATTCCTCTTTACTTCTTCCTCTTTGTCCTCTGTCTGCACCACTGTACTGTGGGCATTTTGCTCATCAACCTTACAGCCCTCATTCTTGTCCACACTGGGAGCAAGAACCTTAAACCTGTTGTGCAGATTGAGAGGCTGAGGCCTTTGGGTCCCCCCCCTCCTTCCTCCCCACTCTCCCCTCCTTCCTCTCACCCTTCCTCCCCACTCCCCCCTCCTTCCTCTCACCCTTCCTCCCCACTCCCCCCTCCTTCCTCTCACCCTTTCTCCCCACTCCCCCCTCCTTCCTCTCACCCTTTCTCCCCACTCCCCCCTGCAGCACCGTCTTGTTCCTGACCCTCAGAATTAGCCAGATTAGGGGATGTGAATCTCTCTTGTACCCCATTATCCAGTTTACACTCCCTCTCCCTGATGAGCTTCAGTGTCTGAAGCTCAGAGTTCAGCTCAACTACTTTGAGCTGGAGCTCTTTAAGCAACCAGCACTTACTGCAGACATGGTCACTGGGAAGAACCTTGGGGTCCACCAGCTCCCACATCATACAGAAACAGCACATCACATGCCCCTCCATCACAGTCTCCTAGTGATTTCTAAACACAGTTAAGAATTTAAACTTACCTTGCCCTTTTCTCCCAAGCCTTGTGATCCAAAGCCCTTACTGCTCACTCTGCTTCCCTCTCACTCCGCTGCCCGCTCCCGACGCTGCCAGCTGTCTACAGCAGTCCTCCTTTTAAACTTTGCATGGTTAAAAAAAAAATCCCTTCCCACAAAGCCCCCGTGATATCCACCATCAAATCCTTCTGAAGGAAATGGCAGAGGTGATAGTAGATGCCTTAGTGATTATTTACCAAACTTCGCTGGATTCAGGGAAGTGCCGGAAGATTGAAAAACGGCTAATGTTACGCCGCTGTTTAAAAAAAGTAGCTGGCAAAAGGCAGGGAATTATAGGCCAGTTAGTTTAATGTTGGAAAAATGCTTGAATCCGTCATCAAAGAATAAATAGCGAGGCACCTAGAAAAGAATGGTTTGATAGAGCAGACGCAGCACCAATTTGTTAAGGGGAAGTCGTGTTTGACGAATTTATTGGATTTCTATGAGGATGTGACTAGTGCGGTAGACAGAGGGGAACCGGTGGATATGGTGTTTTTAGAATTTCATAAGATGCCGCCCAAAAGGTTGCTTTAGAAGGTTAGGGGGCATGGGGTTGGGGGTAAGGTGTTAGCGTGGATAGAGGATTGGTTGTCTAATAGGATGATGTGGGTATGCCGGCGTTGGACTGGCGTAAACACAGTAAAAAGTCTGACAACACCAGGTTTTAGTTGGACTAAAACCTGGTGTTGTCAGACTTTTTACTGTGTCTAATAGGAGGCAGAGAGTTGGTATCAATGGGTGCTATTCTGATTGGCGGCTGGTGACTAGTGGAGTGCCGCAGGGATCGGTGCTGGGGCCTCAGCTATTAACCATTTATATAGATGATCTGGAGGAGGGGGCTGAGTGTAGAGTAACGAAATTTGCTGATGACACAAAGATGAGTGGAAAAGCAAATTGTGCGGAGGGTGTGGAAAGTCTGCAGAGGGATCTGGATAGGCTGAGCGAGTGGGCGGGGACCTGGCAGATGGAGTCCAATGTTAGCAAGTGTGAGGTTATCCACTTTGGCAGAAATAATAGTAGGAGGGATTACTATTTAAAGGGCGAAAAGCTGCAGTATGCTACGGCGCAGAGGGACCTGGGGGTCCTTGTGCATGAGTCGCAAAAACCCAGTCTGCAGGTGCAGCAGGTGATCAAGAAGGCAAATAGGATGCTGGCCTTTATAGTGAGGGGGATAGAATATGAAAGCAGGGAGGTCTTGCTGCAACTGTACAGGGCACTGGTGAGGCCGCAGCTGGAGTACTGTATGCAGTTTTGGTTGCCGCACTTGCGCAAGGATATTTTGGCCTTGGAGGGAGTGCAAAGGAGGTTCACTAGGCTGATACCGGAGATGAGGGGGTTAGACTATGAAGAGAGATTAAAAAGATTGGGTCTGTACTCGTTGGAGTTTAGAAGGATGAGGGGGGATCTTATAGAGATGTATAAGATAATGAAAGGGATGGATAGGGTAGGGGTAGAGAGATTCTTCCCGCTCAGAAAGGACAGCAGGACTAGAGGGCACAGCCTCAAGATAAGGGGGAAGCAGTTTAGAACAGAGTTGAATAGGAACTTCTTCACTCAAAGGGTGGTGAATATCTGGAATTCTCTGCCTGTTGAAGTGGTGGAGACTACCTCGCTAAATATATTTAAATCACGGGTAGATAGGTTTTTGGTAGACAAGGGAATTAAGGGTTATGGGGAGAAAGCGGGAAAGTGGAACTGAGCCACTTCAGATCAGCCATGATCTTATTGAATGGCGGGGCAGGCTCGAAGGGCTAGATGGCCTACTCCTGCTCCTATTTCTTATGTTCTTACGTTTTCTTTAGAGCAGGGAAAGCTAAGGGAGGACATGATTGATGTGTATAGGATTATGAGGGATTTGGACAGGATGAATAGGAAGTAGCTGTTTCCCTTGGTTGAGGCATCAATCACGAGGAGGCTTTTTTTTAGGGTAAGGGGCAAGAGGTTCAGATGGGATTGAGAAAAAAAACTCAAAGTGGTGGGAATCTGGAAGGCATTTCCTGGGAAAGTATTGGAGGCTCGAGCTCTTACAACCTTTAAAAAGTATTTGGATGAGTACTTGAAATAAGATAATATTTAAGGATAGGAGAGAAGTGCTAGAAAATGGGATTAATGTGACTTTAGTGGTAGTTATTGTCAGTGCAAACTTGATGGGTCGAAGGGCCTTTTCTGCACTATGACTCAATGGCTTTGGTTTCCCAATACGTTTTACGTGAATGGGAGTGGATTTGGGCAGGAAGGTTGTGGCTGTGATGCAGTGCCTTCCTGTTCCAACAGGAGGCTCTTTAATAGGCTGCCAAAGATGCAACATTGCCAGCTGACATGGGGAATCCATCAGTGATTAGCTTCCCTGCTGTTAAATCAAACATGTTTTCCATGCGTGTCACAGGCATTGTAACTACTTGCAATTGTAGCCACTTGGGAAAAGGCAAAAAAAGAGAAAGCTGAAGTGGCACTCAGTTATGGATACGATGTTGGGAATAATGTGCTGTTGGCAACATCCTGGCCAATGTGTCAGAAATTGTGGTCGCTGATATCCACCATCAAATCATTTGCATGTCCACTCAATCATCTTCGGCTCAAAGATCCCTGTTGGGTAACTGCACTGCAATGTTCACGTGGCAAGTGGGTAATGGTGGACTATGCTCCCAGTGAAAGCTGAGAAGATTGGCCCTAGCTTACATACATACTTAGGTATGTAAATATCATGCATAATTGAAAAGGATGTTCAAGGAGCATCAGACTTGCATGAGGTAAATCTCTAATGATGTCCTGCAACTGAAACTTGTGACTCTGGAGTTTTCAGTAATCATGTGCCTTAATTATGTGTTCCAAACTTTCTACTGTTTTCCAGTTCAGTCAGCTTTGAAAAAGCTAAAGTTTATTTATTAGTCACATGTAAGGCTTACATTAACACTGCAATGAAGTTACTGTGAAAACCCCCTAGTTGCCACACTCCAGCTCCTGTTTGGGTCAACACACCTAACCAGCACATCTTTCAGACACTGGGAAGAAACCAGAACACCCAGAGGAAATCCACACAGACACGGGGAGAATATGCAAACTCCACACAGACAGTGACCTAAGGCGGGAATCAAACCTGGGTCCCTAGTGCTGTGAGGCAGCAGTGCTCATCACTTTGCCACCGTGCTGCCCGTAGCTTCAACTGACTCTGAGAATGACAGCACTTTTTCATTCGCATTTACTTCTTGCACTGTGAGTAAAACCAGAAAATTTAAGGTTGTAATGTCACTGGTCCATACTTTAACTTTATTCTTTCATTGGCTGCAGGCATCATTGGCAAGGCCAACAACTGTTGGCCATCCCTAATTGCCCTTGAACTGAGTGGTCCCTTTCAGAGGCTAATTAAGAGCCAACCACATTTCTGTGGGTCTAGAGTCATACGTAGTCCAGACCTGGTAAGGATGGCAAATTTCCCTCCTTAAAGGAAATAAATAAATCTGCTGCGTTTTTTAATGATGATTGCTTCATGGTCACCATTAGTAAAGCTATTCATTGGGTTTAAAAACTATCAGCTACTTTGCTGGGATTTGAACCGATGGCCTCAGAATGTGGGCCTCTGGATTACTAGTCCAGTGATGTCATCATCTCTTCATGAGTTAATAAAGATTAATTAGGTTGTTGGGACTATGGCAGCTGGATCACGGAAAGACCTGAATGCCATTAGGAAATTCTGCAGAAATGATCTTGGACTACAAAAATAGCAGAAATATCTTTCATCCTGACTTTCTGATCAGGAGGAGACTTGCCCTGATTTTACAATCAAACGGAAATCTGAAAAATATGTGGAATTCTATTGACAAGATGCCTTTTTAAACAATGGTTCTTAAGATTTGGATGTCCCTGGTAAAGCCAGTATTTATTGTCCATCCCTAGTTGTCCCTAAGAAGGCAGGAGTGTGCCTTCTTCTTAAACTGCTGCAATTCCATAGTGAAGGTATTCCCAGTGTGGTGTCAGGGAGGGAGATTCAGGGGGTTAATATTTATAGTAATATTATTGAGGGGTTTATTTGGCTACTTCAGAGTGCAGCACAGAGTCAAACACCTAGGCAGAAGACTGGATCATAATCCTGGAATTCCCTCCTTAACATCACTGTGGCTGGGCCTACACCACATAGACTGGGTGATTCAAGGAGGCGACTCCCTATCACCATCTCAAGGACAATTAGGAAGAGACAACAAATGTATGCTGTGCCAGGGACAGTCACACCTCATGAACAAATACAAAATCATAGACTAGCTGTGATAGTGAAAGCAGATTTTTCATCCCGAAAGGACATTAATGAAATAACTGGGTTTTGAACAGAATTCAAATTCATAATAGGCCAAGGTGGCATTTGAACATATGTTCTTTGGTT
Source organism: Carcharhinus amblyrhynchos (assembly GCF_965287045.1). Taxonomy (NCBI): domain Eukaryota; kingdom Metazoa; phylum Chordata; class Chondrichthyes; order Carcharhiniformes; family Carcharhinidae; genus Carcharhinus; species Carcharhinus amblyrhynchos. Next base: position 71,623,874 of record NC_137326.1, read on the forward strand.
TATGAGTAACAAAATAATTATACTACCACACTTGATCAACCTAACATACCTACCCACTAGTATCAGGCTGGAAAATTCCACCCAGCTTTGAAAAAGAGGCATTAATCTATATTCCTTTTTTTTACCTCAATGCAGCCCCACAGGATAGGAGTCCCATGGCCAGTCTTCAGGAAGAGAATTACATGTTGCAGGAGGAACTGTCCCGCTTGGAGGATTTGTTGGCACAGAGCCATGCCGAGCGTGATGAGCTAGCTATCAAATTCCATGCTGTCAGTGAACGGGTAAGGAAGGGCGTGTATACAATGTTCAGATGAAGCCCATTGAAATGAATTATAAATGTTGTATCTTGTAAGAACTGATTTACAAACATACTAAACAGGATCAGGAGTAGGCCGTTCAACCCCTTGAGCCTGCCCTGCCATTCATTAAGATCGTAGATGATTTATTTGTATTAAGTTCCACATTCCTAGCTACCCACCTGATAACCTTAGATTCTTGTTAGGCAAAAGAATCAATTTATCTCCGCCTTAACAATATTCAATGACCCTGCCTCCACCACCTTCAGATGCAGAGTTCCAAAGTCAGAAAATCCTCTCAAGAGAAAAAAAACCCTCCTCTGTCTTATAAGGGTCAAGGATCAAAAGGACACTAATTTAAGATGATTGTCATGAGAAGCAATGGTGACATGAGGAAAAGCTTCTTTATAGAGCAACTGGTTAGAATTTGGAATGACCCTTAATTTTAAAACTGTGCAACCTACTTCTGGACTATCCCACAAAAGAAACATCCTTTCCACACTCACCTTGTCAAGACAGTTCAGGATCTTATTTATTTCAATCAAGTCACTCCTCATTCTTCTAAACTCCAGGAGAAACAAGCATGTTTGAATGAATTGTTGCAAGGCAACAAACCGCAAATGAGAACTATAGTATGTGCTAGTATAGCTGGCTGCAATGGCTGCAAATAGTTTTGATGACTTGTAAAACATTTGAAGTGCTGTACCTGACATAGTGGGTGCTGTGTCCTCTGTTCTAAGTGTTGTGCCTAACAGGTGTTCATTAGATCATGAAATGGTTACAGCATTGAAGGTGTTCACTCAGCCAGTTTTGTCCATTCTGTCTCTTTGCAAGAGCAACTCAACTAGTCCTCCTCTCCTGCCCTTTCCTAATAACCCTGCAAATCTTTATTTTCCTGGTGTTAATTCAATCTTTGAAAGGCCTGATTGAATCTGCCTCACTACTCAAAGGTGATGCATCCCAAATTCTAACTAGTTGCTCTGTAAAGAAACTTTTCATGACAATCATCTTAAGTTGGTGTCTTTTTGATCCTTGGCTCTTCCACCAATGTGAAGAGCTTTTCTCTAACTACTCTGCCGAGAAGCCTCAGGACTAAACTGATAAATCCCCTGGATCTGATTGCCCATGTTCTAGACTCTTAAACAAAGTGGCTGCAGACATAGTTGATTCATTAGTTGTAATCTTCCAAAATTCCCTAAATTTTGGAAAGGTTCCAGCAGTTTGGAAAACTGCAAATGCAACACCAACATTCAAGAAAGGACAGAAGCAAAAAGCAGGAAACTATAGGTAAGATGGACTAACATCTGTCATTGAGGAAACCATTATTGAGGAGGAGCAGGATATTTAAGAGATCTTATCATATGGTAGGCAACATTCATGCCTGAATCAGAACTCTGGGCTCAAGTCCCATTCCGGCCACTGATGGCCAAGGAAGGTGCGTTCATAATGCTGCCAAACAGGTTGGCTGTCAATCTGCAAATCCTTTGCACATGCCAATGGCAGACGGTAAAAGTGGGAGAAATTCCTGGCTTGCTATATGACGGCGATCACAGCATTAATGTAAAAGTCTGCCTTTCCACTACAGCTCGGACGCCAAGTGATCTGTAACACACACACCCCGACCAGCAGGAAAATCGGATTAAATCAACCTGTGATTTTTGTGAAAGGGAAATTGTGTTTGACACATTTATTGGAGTTCTTTGAGGATGCAATTAAGCAAGGAAGATAAAGGGTTACCATTATGTTTGAATTTCCAAAAGCCATTTGATAAAGTGATACATAAAATAATACTGTTCAATTAAAGGGCTCATTGAGTTGAGGGGGATCTTTGCTATTTACAATCTATTTCAATAAAATGGATGAAGGAACCAAATGTTTGTAGTCAAATTTTCTAATGGTACAAAGATAGGTAGACAAGCAAGTTTTGAGGATAATACAAAGTCCCTGCAAAGATATATAGAAAGGCAAAGTGAATGGGCAAAAATGTGGCAGATGGAGTATAATCTGGGAAAATGTGAGGTTGTCCACTTGAGTGGCAAAAATAGAAAAGCAGAATATTACTTTGATGGCAAAAGAGTGCAACAGTACAGAGAGATTGGATATTCTTTGGATGAATCATTTGTACATGAATCACAAAATGTCAGGTTGCAGATACAGCAAATAATTAGGAAGGTAAATGGAATGTTGGCCTTTATTACAAAGGGGATGGGAGTATGAAGGTAGGGAAGTTTTACCACAACTGTTCAGGGCATTAGTGAGAGGGCAGCTAGAATAACCTGTACAGTTTTGGTCTCGTTCCTTAAGGAGAGATATCCATTCAGTAGATGTAGTTCAGAGAAGGTTTACTAGGCTGATTCCTGGAAAGTTGTGGTCTTGTAATGAGGAAAGGTTGAGCAGGTTGAGCTTGCATCCATTGGAGTTGAGAAGAATAAGGAGTTATCTTTGCAGAATTAGAGAACCCCAGCAGTACAGAAGAAAGCCATTTGGCCCATTAAGTCTGCACTGATTCTCTGACAGAATATTTTACCGAGGCTTTCTCCCCTACCCTTTTCCCATGGCTAATGCATCTAACCTACACATCATGGGATACTAAGGGGCAATTTAGCATGGTCATGATCTAACCTGCACATCTTTGGACCAGAGGAAACTGGAGCACCCGGAGGAAACCCACACTGGCACGGGGAGAATGTGTAAACTCCACACAGTCACCCAAGGCTGGAATTGAACCCAGGTCCCTGACATTGTGAGGCAGCAGTGCTAACCACTGTGCCACCATGCTCCTCAAGTAAGTATTGAAATGCCTGATCATAGTGGGTGCAAAATACTACAACCTGTGATATTGTTGAAATCAGTACAGTTATGTTAATGAAAATACATGAAAATCAAGGAATGGGACCTAAAGGCACGAAGCAGCTCATTTTAATATTCTGCCATGTAGCATAATTTGATATTCTGCTTTATAGAAAAATATATTCAGTCACCCCGTGCTTGGTGTTCCTGTTGTATATGGAGCCAAAGCTAAGTATGGCCACCAGGAGAAGCGGGGAACAATTGGATCAAGTTGTATATCTTTTGGTCCTTAATGTAAACTTCCTTCATTAATTGCAACTTCCGAACTATAGTAGTGCTGCATTGTCTACATGGTGTAATAACAATGATTGTGGCTAATTCCTATTATAGATTTCAGCCACAGCTAGTGAAAAAAGTTGACAAGAAACATACACCACAGATTGAGTTGATTGCCTGTAACATTGTTCTCAACTGGTGTATATCTTGTCATCATGCTGCTATATTTGTATCTTCCATGCTTTTTCTTTTTAAATAGGGTAAGAGGGCAATATAATATGTTGTGGCAGAGCGAGAATGCAATGACGGCAAATTATGCACATTATAAAATTCTGAGGGTGTTTGATAGAGTTGATGGTAGAAATGATGTTCCCCCTATTGGGGGAATTTAGAACTAGAGACACAGTTTAAAAATAAATGGCCTGTCATTTAAGATGGAGATAGAAACATAGAAAAACTACAGCACAATACAGGCCCTTTGGCCCACAAAGCTGTGCCGAACATATCCCTACCTTAGAGATTACTAGGCTTTCCTGTAACCCTCTATCTTACTAAGTTCCATGCACTTATGTAAAAGTCGCTTAAAAGACCCTATTGAATCTGCCTCCACCACTGTTGCTGGCAGCCCAATAGAAATAGAGATGGTGAGAAATTTCTTCTTTCGGAGGGTTATTAACCTTTGGAATTCTCTTACCTGGTGAAAAGTGGAGGCTGGATCGCTGAACATTCAAGGCAGGGATATCTTTGATTTAAAGGGGAGTCAAGAGTCATTGGGCAGGCAGAAAAGGAGTTACGGCCACAACCAGATCAGCCATGATCTTACTGAATGGCTTGAGGGGCCAAATGGCTTAATCCTGCTGCTATCTCTTATGATTGCTATCAAATCTCCTCTCGGGATAATCTCAGTACCTCCAGTTTATCATTTTACAGCAGTGTGTCATCCATGAAAGTATTCTTTTAATACCTTTCTTCATCCTCTCAAAAGCCTTAACATTCTTACTGAGGCAAGGTGCCCAGAATTGGACACATGTAGGCACTGAAACAGTTTTTTAAGAAGTTTTATCAAAAACCTTTTTGTTTTTGTTCTTCTGCCTCTACTCATAAACTGTCTTACCAACCACTTTCTCCACCTGCCCTGCCACCTTTAACGGTTTATACACATATCCCCCAGGTCGTAGAATTTTGTTGAAATTCTCCTGTTTCGCTTGCTGCAGAAATCGTAGCAGACAAGGCAGAAAATTCAGTGGACCATTCAAAAGTCCATTGTGCTTGGGTGGGAATTTCTGATCTTGGGACTTGCGTGGCTGAAGAATCCCACCCAGGGTCTCTCTTCATTTTTCCTACCAAAATGAATCATTTCATACTTGTCAGCATTGAATATCACGTGTTTCATATTTGCCGTTTACCAGCCTGTCTGTACCCTCTTGAAATCTATCACTTTCCTCATTGAAGTTCAGTGGATAGGTGCCATGACACTGTACAGCCCTGCTGCAGCAACCTCTGCAAGACGTGCCGGATCATTGACACAGATGCCATCATGTCACGTGAGAACACCATCCACCAGGTACACGGTACATACTCTTGTAACTCAGCCAATGTTGTCTACCTGGTGTGCTGCAGGAAAGGATGTCCTGAGGCATGGTACATTGGGGAGACCATGCAGATGCCATGACAATCACTAGGTGGGGTGTTCTCTTCCTGTTGGGGGGCACTTCAGTGGTTGCGGGCATTCGGCTTCTGATATTTGGGTAAGCGTTCTCCAAGATGGCCTTCACGACACACAACAATGCAGAGTTGCTGAGTAGAGGCTGATAGCTAAGTTCTGCACACATGAGGACGGCCTCAACTAGGATCTTGGGTTCATGTCACACTATCTATAACCCCCACGATTTGCCTGGGCTTGCAAAATCTCACTAACTGTCCTGTCTGGAGGCAATACACATCTCTTTAACATGTGCTTAGTGCTCTCTCCACTCACATTGTCATTACCTTTAAGGCTTGATTTTCTGTAAGGCCTCTCATTCCAACCATTATTTTGTAAATTGAGTTTGTGTCTTTATATGCCCTGTTTGTGAATAGAACTCCTACTCACCTGATGAAGTGGCAGCGCTTCGAAAGCTAGTGGTTTTTTCTACCAAATAAATCTGTTGGACTTTAACCTGGTGTTCTGAGACTTCTTACTGTGTTTACCCCAGTCCAACACCAGTATCTCCACCTCATTGAAGTTCATAATGTTTCCAAGCTTTGTGTCATCTGTAAATTTTGAGATTATGCCCTTTGCACCCAAGCCTAGGTCATATATATCAATGTCATGGGAAGGCAATGGCCTAGTGGTACTATTGTTGGACTGTTACTCCAGAATCGCAGATAATGTTCTGGGGACCTGGGTTTGAATCCTGCCATGGAAGATGGTGGAATTTGAATTCAGTAAAAAATATCTGGAATTAAGAAGCTACTGATGACCATGAAACAATTGTCAATTGTTGGAAAAACCCATCTGGTTCACTAATGTCCTTTAGGGAAGGAAATCTGCCATCCTTACGTGGTCTGGCCTATATGTGACTCCAAAGTCACAGCAATATGGTTGACTCTCAATTGCCCTCTGAAATGGCCTAACAAGTCACTCAGTTGTAACAATTGCTACAAAGTCTCAACAAAGAAATGAAACCGGACAGACCACCTGGCTTTGACGTAAACACCAGAAAAGACAACGGCAAAACAAATAGCCCCGTCAACCCTGCAAAGTCCTCCTTGCTAACATTTGGGGGCTAGTGCCAAAATTGGGAGAGCTGTCTCACAAACTAATCAAGCAACAGCCTGACGTAATCATTCTCACAGAATTATATCTTATAGATAATACCCCAGACACCACCATTACCATCCCTGGACATGTTCTGTCCCACCAGCAAGTCAGACCCAGCAGAGGTGGCGACACAGTGGTATGCAGTCAGGAGGGAGTTGCCTGGCAGTCCTTAACATCAACTTCGGACCCCATGAAGGCTTCAGGTTAAACATGGGCAACCTTTTACTGGTTACCACGTACCTTTCTCCTTTGGCTAATGATTCAGTAGTCCTCCATGTTGAACAAAACTTGGAGGAAGCACTGAGGGTGGCAAGGATGCAAAATGTATTCTGAATGGGGGAATTTCATCCGCCATGAGCGGCTCAGCAGCAGCACAATTGATCGAATTTGTTGGGTCCTAAAGGATATAACTGCTAAACTGAGTCTGCAGCAAGTGGTGAAGGTACCAACAAGAAGAAATAACATACTTGACCTCATCCTTACCAACCTGCTGGCTGCAGATGCATCTGTCCATGATAGTATCAGTAAAAGTGGCCGCCACACTGTCCTTGTGGAGACAAAGTCCCGCCTTCACATTGAGAATAACATCCATTGTGTTGTATGGTACTATCACCATGCTAAATGGGGCAGACTTTGAACCAATCTAACAACTCAAAACTTGGCATCCATGAGGCGGGCCATCAACAACAGCAGAATTGTATTCCAGCACAATCTCCAACCTCATGGCCCGGCATATCCCCCATTCAACCATTATCATCAAGCCAGGGGATCAACCCTGGTTCAATGAAGAGTGCAGGAGGGCATGCCAGGAGCAGCACCTGGTATACCTAAAAATGAAATGTCAGAGGCTACAAAACAGGACTACTTGCATGCCAAATGAAAAAAAACAGCAAGTGATGGGCAGAGCTGAGCAATCCCATAACCAACAGATCATATCTAAGCTCTGCTGTCCTTCCACATCCAATTATGAATGATGGTGGACAATATATCCCCATCCTAAATGATGGAGGCGTCCAGCACATCAGTACAAAAGATAAGGCTGAAGTATTTGCACAAGTGCCAAGTGGATGATCCATCTCGGTCTCCTCCAGTGGTACCCAGCATCTCAGATGCCAATGTCCAGCCAATTCAATTCACTCCATGTGATAACAAGAAACAGTTGGAGGCACTGGTTATTACAAAGGCAAAGGACTCTGATAGCATTCCAACAATAGTACTGAAGACTTGTGCTCCAGAATTTGCCGCTCCCGTAGCCAAGCTCTTCCAGTACAGTTACAACACTGGCATCTACTAAATGATATGGAAAATTGCCCAGGTACGTCCTGTACACAAAAAGCATGACAAATCCAATCCGGTCAATTGCCACCCAAGGAGTCATCAACAGTGCTATCAAGCAGCACCTGCTCAGCAATAACCTGCTCAGTGACGTCCAGTTTGGGTTTCACCAGGGTCACTCCTGACTCATTACAGCCTTGGTTCAAACATGGACAAGAGAACTGAATTCCAGAGGTGAGGCCAGAGTGTCAGCTCTTGACATCAAGGCCGCATTCGACCAAGTATGGCATCAAGGAGCCCTAGCAAAACTGAAATCTGAAAGTGAAGAAGTCAAAACTGAAAGTGGGTATCGGGGGCAAACTCTCCACTGGTTGGAGTCATACCTGGTACACAGTAAGATGTTTGTGATTGTGGAGGGTCAGTCATTTCAGCTCTAGGACATCTCTGCAGGAGTCCCTCAGGGTAATGTCTTGGCCCAACAATCTTCAGCTGCTTCATCAATGACCTTCCCTCCGTCATAACGTTAGAAGGGGGGATATTCGCTGATGATCGCACAATGTTCAGCACCATTTGTGACTCCTTAGATACTAAAACATGTTCAAATGCAACAAGATCTGGACAACATCCAGGCTTGGGCTGACAAGTGGCAAGTAAAATTCACGCCACACAAATGTCAGGCAATGGCCATCACCAATTAGCGACACTCTAACCACCGCCCTTGATATTCAATGGTGTAACCATCATTGAATCCCCTACTGTGAACATCCTTGGGGTTACCATTGATCAGAAACTCAACGAGACTCCGGTTAGAGGGTAGGAATACTTGTTGTGAATAACTTACCTCCTAACTCCCCAAAGCCTATCCATCAAGTACAAGGCACAAGTCAGGAGTGTGAAGGAATTCTTCCCATTTGCCTGGCTGGGTGTAGCTCCAAAAAGAAACAAGAAGCTTGACAAAGCAGCCTGCTTGATTGGCACCATATCTACAAATATTCAATCCCTCCACCACCGATGGTCAGTAGCAGCAATGTGTCCTATCTACGAGATGCACTGCAGTAATTCACCAAAGATCCTTAGGCAGCACTTTCCAAATCCACGACCACTTCCATCTAGAAGGACAAGGGCAGCAGATAAATAGGAACACCACCAGTTGCAAGTTCCCCCCCAAGCCACTTACCATTCTGACTTGGAAATATGTCACCATTCTTTCACAGTCACTAGGTCAAAATCCTGGAATTCCCTCCCTAATGGCATTGTGGGTCAGCCCACAGAATATGGACTGCAGCGATTCAAGAAGGCAGCTCACCAGCACCTTCTGAAGGGCAACGAGGGATGGGCAATAAACGCTGGCTGGCCAGCGATGCCCATGTCCCACAAATGAATAAAAAGAAGAAAAGCATTGGTCCAATTCCAAACTTCATTGTATCCCTTTGATCAATCCAGAAAGCAACCATTCTCTGTTCCTTGTCGCTCAACTAACTCCGCCAATTAGTTATTTTTACTCTAGGTTACACCTTGTCCTTTTCCTTACCATAACATACAAGAATGACTGATCTTTAATTAAAAGCAAAACGAAATCTGAAAAAAAACAGAAAAGACTGAAAAAACTCAGCAAGTCCAGAAACATCGGTGGAGAGAGAAACAAAATTAATGTTTTGAATCTGTATGACTGCAGAGTTAAAAGAGGGAGCAATGTGATGGATTTTATACTGTGTAATAGAGGGTGAAGCAGTTGAAGCAGAGTAGAAGGTCAGTGATAGATGGGAGGTTGGAGAGATTGCAACAAAAATGTGCAGGTCATGAGACCGAGGAAACGGCTTTCACTGTTCTTTAATTATTCCCCTATTAACCCTTGATTCAATTGAACTACCTTGTTTCTCAGAGCCAGGTCCAGCAGTGCCTCCTTCCTCATTGGAATAGATCAAGAAAATTCTCCAAAACACATTTCACAAATTTCTTCCTCCTCATTCGAAGGTTTCTCATTATTACTATGTAATAGTGTAATATCAGCTGTAGTGCGTGATGTAATCGTCATAGTGGATGACGTACCTGCTACTGGGATGACTGCTACCAAATGTAGTGGGTGATGTACCTGTTGTAGTGAGTGCTGTAACATCTGTATGTTATAATGTATGTGGTGCTTGTAACTTTTCCTTATTCAGAGAATGTGAGCATCGCTGGCTAGGCTGGCATTTATTGCCCATCCCTAATTGCCCTTGAGAAGGTGATGATGAGCTATCTTATTGAATCATTGCAGCCTATGTGGTTGTATGTACACCCTCAGTGCTGTTAGGGAAGGAATTCCAGGATTTAGACCCTGTGACAATGAAGGAACGGTGGTATATTTCCGATCAGGATGGTGAGTGACTTGGGGATGAACTTCCAGATGGTGCCGAATGCTCTTCCCATGTGTCTCTTGCCCTTGTCCTTCTAGATGGTAGTGGTCTTGGGTTTGGAAGGTGCTGCCTAAGGAATCTTGGCGAGTTCCTGCAGTACTTCTTGTAGATGGTACACATGGTTCTTACTGTATATTGGTGGTGGAGGGATGAATATTTGTGGACAGAGCAGCAATCAAGTGGGCTACTTTGTCTTGGAAGGTGTCAAGCTTCTTGAATGTTGTTGAAGCTGCACTCATCCAGTCAAGTACTCATCCAAACAGTATTCCATCATACTTCTGACTTGTGCCTTGTAGGTGGTTGACACGCTTTGGGGAGTCAGGAGGTGAGTCCTCACTGCAGGATTCCTAGTCTGTGACCTGCTCTGGTAGCCAGGGTATTTATATGGCTAATCTAGTTCAGCTTCTGGTCAATGATTTTGCAGTTGGACCTTGGATATTGCTCTGAGGAACTCCTGCAGTGATGTCCTGGAACTGAAATGATTGATATCCAACAACCACAACCATCTTCCTTTGTGCTAGGTATGACTCCAACCAGTAGAGAATTTTCTTCAGATTCCCATTGTCTTTCACTAGGGCTCCTTGACTTCATACTTAGTCAAACGTGGCCTTGGTGTCAAGGGAAGTTACTCTCGCCTCTTGAGTTCAGCTTTCTTTTCGTGAGTGCTGTACTCTCTGTAGTAGATGCTGTGCCTGTTGTAGTTGCTGTTATTCCTACTGCAGTGGGTTTTATACTTATGGTAGTGAGTGTGATACTTGCTTTGGTAGGTGCTATACCTAATACATTGGCTGTCATTCCTTTGTTATGGGTGTTGTACCCACTATAATGGACGCTATACCTTTTATTTTCTCCTTTGTGAGCACTTTGAGCCATTTTATTACATTGAAGGTGCTCAATAAAGGCATGTTGTTATTGTTGCTGCTTGAAAGCAATGTAGTGTTCCTTGATTATCAGCAGAGGGCAGCATTCATTCAACCTGTGTTATGGTAACTTTGTTCCGTGTTGATTGATGCACTTTGACTAGAACTACATCTTCAGGTTTTAACCCCGAAACACAAACACCCATTGTTAGGTTTTCCTTTATTATTTTTGAACACTGTTTCATACTGTAATCTTGTATTTAATTATACTGAACATAGTAACTTAGGCAAGGAGCCTGTGTGAATTATCACAGTGAAATCTTTGCATTTCCGTGGCACCGTTAACATGAATACAATTCCAAGATGCTTCATAAGTGAATGCTGAGAGAATGGTTGGTGAGAAAAGAGCGATGTCAGGAGGGTCAAGCAAATGCTTTGACCAAGAAAGGAAATTTTCCAAGGGAGCAGAGGAGATAAATGTGTTTCAGGCTGGTACTTTGAGAGTGTTCTGCTGCCCAGGGGTAGCAATGAGGTAGGAATGCAGGAACAGCAGTAGGCCTGTCAGTTCATCAAACCTGCTCTGTTATTCAATTAGATCATGGCAGGTCGTCTACCTGAAGACCACTTTCCTGCTCTACCTTTATTCTCCTTGATATCATTAATCTTTAGAAATCAATCAATTTCTGTCATGAACATACTCAATGATTTAGCTTCCATAGCGTACTGGAGTAGAGAATTCCACAGATTCACTACTCAGTGAGTGAAGAAATTCCTTCTCATCTTGGTCCTAAATAACTCACCACATATCCTGAGATTATGTTCCCTGGTTTTTGACTCACCAGCCAGAAGAAACATCTTGGGAGCGAATCTTCCAACCCGCTGCTTCAATTTTCTAGCCAGAGCCTTGCTGACCTTGAACTTAGTTCCAGCAGAGAATATAGGCTAAGGTGTGCTTTAATGTATCACACCCTGAACTCCACTCCTTGTTTTCAAATGGGTTCTTGATTTGCCCTGCACATCTTGATTTTAAATCTCACTTTGATTATTTCCCCTCAAGACTGCCTGCACTACCTGATTTCTTCCAGTTCACTTGCTGCTATAAACACATCCAAATCACTAACATGCATCTCGGCTCTCACATAAAGCACGCTGTGCTTTGTATGTCTCATACAAGTCACTTAGATGTAGTCAAGAAGGCAACTTACTCTCTCAAAGACAATTAGAGATGTGTAATGAATGTTAACCAGACCGCATCATGAATTTTTAAAAAATGTAGTCCAAAAAAAGTGGATCAAGGAGCAATGATAAGAGCTGTGCTGTTGATCAAAATTTTATTCAGAGAGCTAGGTTTTGAATACACATCTGGAACCTGGAAATATGGGAAATGTAGAAAATTGATTTCAGACTGTAGAAGCATATTGGCTGAATTGTCTACCATTGATAGGAGAGTATTAAATGGGTCAAAGAATGTACAGTTGTTCAAACTTAGAAGAACAAAAACAGATAAGATGGGAGAGAAGGCTGGAGAGCTGCATGGAAAAGTACAGAACTGTAAATGTCATTTGGTTGGGCCCAGAATCTAGTTCTTTTTAGCTAACTATTTCCTCAATTCTCCCTTTAATCTTTTAACACGGTCCATGGGCAGGGCCATTCATTCTCTGCATTCACCAATCTTTGTGCCTGTTTTTATTCTGTGTTTGAGATGACATCCTCTCATTCTAGAGTTAATCGCTATTAGGATTCAATTTATTAAATTTTCTCTAATTTTCAGTGCTTGTATCTCTCTCTTTCCAGAGTGGATATGTGGCAGGTTTTTCAGCCTCTCCTCTGAGTTCAGATACTTTAAGCTCAGTGTCACTATCATGCTTGCCCTTTGTACATTGCCTTCAGTGCATGGATATCTTGTAATATGTAGCACAGTGACCAGAACTGTACATAGCATTCCAAATGTAGACGTGGCAAAGTTTAATTATACAAGCTCTCTGACACATCCCGGACCTGCATTCTGGGACCCGGTTATGCATTTCAAGACCCCAAGTCTGCTCACCTTATTACACAGTTGAGTTTTAATGCCCCCGGAACACTTTATTGTGTTTTTTTTTGTATGTTATAGCCATTTTGTATGTGCTAGTTGTTTTTGAAATACCAACGTTTGTTATTAGTAGGCTTCAGTGCCGGAGAGAAGTCTACAACATTTTAGCACTGATTTTACAGTATGTGTTCACCAGTAATGAGATCCATGACCACAATCAGAGCAGTAATAGGAAAACAGATTGTTACTTGAATGGAGGCAAATTGAGAGAGGTGGACACTCAGCAAGAACTTGATGTCCTTGTGCATCAGTTGCTGAAAGAAAGCATGCAAGTACAGTAAAGAAGGCAAAATGTTTGTTGGCCTTTCATGGCAAGAGGAATTGAGTATAAGAATAGAGGTGTTTTACTGCAATTGTATAGGGCATTGGTGAGGCCACACCTGCAATGTTGTGTGCAATTTTGGTGTCCTTATCTGAGGAAGGATGTCTTTGCTATAGAGGGAGTACAGCAAAGGTTTTCCAGGTTGTACCTCTGATGGCAGGTGTATAAAATGAGGAGAGACTAAGTCGGTTAGGATTGTATTCATTGGAATTTAAAGAGTGAGAGGGGATCTCATAAAAACTTGTAAAGTTCTAACAGGTGAGACAGGGTAGATTAAGAAAGAATGTTCCCAGTGGTGGGGGAGTCCAGAATTAGGGGTTATATTGAGGATAAGGGATAAAACTTTTCGAATAGAGGTAAGGAGAAATTTCACCAGAGAATGGCGAATGTGTGGACCATAAGACATAGGAGCAGAATTAGGCCACTCGGCTCATCAAATCTGCTCCGCCATTCAATCATGGCTGATACTTTTCTCATAACTTGCCTTTTCCCCATAACCCCTGATCCCCTTATTAATCAAGAATCTATTTATCTCTGTCTTAAAGACACTCAATGACCTAGCCTCCACAGCTTTCAGCGGTGAAGATTTCCATGGATTCACCACTCTCTTGCTGAAGAAATTCCTCCTCATCTCTGTTTTAAAGGATCATCCCTTCAGCCTTAGGTTGTGCCCTTTAGTTCTAGTTTTTCCTACTAGTGGAAACATCCTCTCCATGTCCACTCTATCCAGGCCTCACAGTATCCTGTAACTTTCAGTAAGATCCCCCCCTCATCCTTCTAAACTCCAACGAGTACAGACCCAGAGTCCTCAACCATTCCTCATGCGACAAGCTCTTTATTCCAGGGATCATTCTTGTGAACCTCCTTCGGACCCTTTCCAATGCCAACACATTCTTCCTTAGATATGGGGCCCAATACTGCTCACCATACTCCAAATTGGGTCTGACCAGAGCCTTATACAGCCTCAGAAGTACATTCCTGCTCTTGTATTCTAGCCTTCTCAACATGAATGCTAACATTGCATTTGCCTTCCTAACTGTCGACTGAACCTGCATGTTAACCTTAAGGGAATCTTAAACAATGACTCCCAAGTCCCTTTGTGTTTCTGATTTCCTAAGCATTTTCCCATTTAGAAAATAGTCTGTGCCTCCATTCCTCCTCCCAAAGTGCATAACCTCACACTTTTCCACATTGCATTCCAACTGCCACTTCTTTGCTCAGTCTTCTAACCTGTCCTAGTCCTTCTGCAGCACCGCCCCCCCCACTTCCTCAAGAACATAAGAACATAAGAAATAGGAGCAGGAGTAGGCCATCTAGCCCTTCGAGCCTGCCCCGCCATTCAACAAGATCATGGCTGACCTGAAGTGGCTCAGTTCCACTTTCCCGCCTTCTCCCCATAACCCTTAATCCCCTTGCCTACCAAAAACCTATCTACCCGCATCTTAAATATATTTAGCGAGGAAGCCTCAACCACTTCAACGGGCAGAGAATTCCAGAGATTCACCACCCTTTGAGTGAAGAAGTTCCTCCTCAACTCCGTTCTAAACCGCCCCTCCCTTTATCCTGAGGCTGTGCCCCCTAGTCCTACTGTCCTTTCTGAGCGGGAAGAACCTCTCCACCTCTACCCTATCCATCCCTTTCATCACCTTATACGTCTCAATGAGATCTCCCCTCATCCTTCTAAACTCTAACGAGTACAAGCCCAGTTTATTCAGCCTCTCCTCATAGCTCAACCCCCTCAATTCCGGTATCAGCCTAGTGAACCTCCTGTGCACTCCCTCCAAGGCCAAAATATCCTTGCGCAGGTGCGGCAACCAAAACTGCACACAGTACTCCAGCTGTGGCCTCACCAGTGCCCTGTACAGTTGCAGCAAGACCTCCCTACTTTTATATTCAATCCTCCTCGCTATGAAGGTCAGCATCCCATTTGCCTTCCTGACCACCTGCTGCACCTGTAGGCTGGGTTTTAGTGACTCATGCACAAGGACCCCCAGGTCCCTCTGCACCGTAGCATGCTGCAGCTTTTTGCCCTGTAAGTAGTAGTCCTTCCTACCATTATTCCTACCAAAGTGGATAACCTCACACTTGCCAACATTGTATTCCATCTGCCAGGTCCTCCCCCACTCGCTCAGCCTATCTAGAACCCTCTGTAGTCTTTCCACACCCTCCGCACAATTTGCCGTTTCACTTATCTTTGTGTCATCAGCAAATTTCGACAGCTTACACTCGGCTCCCTCCTCCAGATCATCTATATAAATGGTAAATAGCTGAGGCCCCAGCACCGATCCCTGGGGCACTCCACTAGTCACCAACTGCCAATCCGAATAGCACCCATTGACACCCAATCTCTGCCTCCTATTTGACAGCCAATCCCCTATCCACGCTAACACCCTACCCCCAACTCTATGCCCCCTAACCTTCTGTAACAACCTTTTGTGCGGCACCTTATCAAACGCCTTCTGAAAATCGAGAAACACCACATCCACCGGTTCCCCTCTATCCATCACACTAGACACATCCTCATAGAATTCCAATAAATTTGTCAGACACGACTTCCCCTTAACGAAACCGTGCTGCATCTGCTCTATCAAACAATTTTTCTCAAGATGCCTCGCTATTTTCTCCTTTATTACAGATTCAAGCATTTTTCCTACAACAGACGTTAAACTAACCGGCCTATAATTCCCTGCCTTTTGCCTGCTACCCTTTTTAAACAGCAGTGTAACATTAGCCGTTTTCCAATCTTCCGGCACTTCCCCAGAATCCAGCGAGGTTTGGAAAATAGTCACCAAGGCATCCACTATCACCTCTGCCATTTCTTTCAGAACCCTTGGATGCATTCCATCCGGTCCTGGGGACTTGTCCGCCATCAGTCCGTCTAGTCTGTCGAGCACTGCCTCTCTGGTAACAACGATCTCATTCAGGCCCTCCACTCCTACCATCTTTCCATCGTTAACACCCGGCAAACTATTTGCGTCCTCCTCCATGAAGACCGAAGCAAAAAGGTTATTCAAGGCCTCAGCCATTTCCTCATCCCCCACCTCTAAATCCCCCCTCTCATCCTCTAAGGATCCAACATTCACCCTAGCCAGCCTTCTCCTTTTTATATGTTTATAAAAACTCTTACTATCCTTTATTATATTTAGTGCTAGCCCAGCTTCATAGTTTATCCTTTCTTTATCAACTTCTTCATCATTCTTTGTTGATATTTAAACCTCTCTCAATCCTCTTCTCATCCACTATTCTTAGCCACTCTAAACGCATCAGCTTTTAATTTAATACTCTCCTTTACCTCCTTTGTAATCCTCGGCTGATTATCTCTTCTCCTACGATTCTTTTTAACCATCGGAATAAATTTCTGCTGAGCACCAAGAAAGATCTCCTTAAAGATCCTCCACTGTTTCTTAGCAGACCTGCCTCCCAATCTGCTCCCCCAATCAACATTCGCCAATTCCTTTCTCATCTTATCGTACTCCCCTCTGTTCAAACAAAGGATACAGGTCCAGGATCCTACTTTCTCCTCCTCCATCTGCATCAGAAACTCCACCATACAATGATCACTCTTCCCAAGAGGCTCCTTCACCACAAGGTCCCTAATTCTACCTGCCTCATTACATAACACCAGATCTAAGATAGCTCGCTCCCTCGTCGGCTCCAACACACACTGTTCGAGGAAACTATCCCGGCAGCATTCCAAGAGCTCTTCCTCAAGCCCACCGTGTCCAACATGGGTCGACCAATCAATATGTAGATTGAAAACCCCCATAATTATTGCCGTTCCACTCCTGCACGCCGCATTTATTTGCGCGTTTACAGCCCGCCCCACCTCCAGGTCATTATTTGGAGTCCTATAGACGACACCCACCAGTGTCTTCCTTCCCATGCTGTTCCTAATCTCCACCCACAACGATTCCACATTCTGCTCTTTGGCGCCTTTATCTTCCCTTACTACCACCCTGATACTATCCTTAATCAGCAGAGCTACCCCCCCCCCTCTTTTTCCTCCTGCCTATCCTTCCTAAACACTTGATACCCCTGAACATTCAGCTCCCAGTCCCTGTCACCTTGCAACCACGTCTCTGTAATGGCCACCAGATCATATCCATTTGTGCTGATCTGCGCCACCAGCTCATTCACTTTGTTCCGAATGCTATACTACCTATACTATACTATATTCAATACTACCTGTCCCTCTACATATCTTTGTATTATCTGCAAACTGAGCAATAGTGCCTTCACTTTCTTCCTCTAAATGGTTAATGTATATTGTGAAAAGTTGTGGTCCCAGCACTGACCCCTGAGGCACTAGTCACTGGCTATCATCCTGAAAAAGATGCCTTTATCCCCATTCTCTGCCTTCTGCCAGTCAGTCAGTGGAATTCACTATCATCGTATGTAGTTGAGGCCAAAACATTGTGTGATTTCAAGAAGAAATTTGATATAGCCTTTGAGGCGAAAGGGGTCAAAGGATAAAGGGGAAGGTGGAATCAGGATATTGAATTTGATGATCACAGTGAATGACAGAGCAGGCTTAAAGGACTGAATGGCCTACTACTGCTGCTAGTTTCTAGGTTTCCATCTCTGCCTGTTCACTAACTAATTTTCATTCAGTTGCCTCCTATTGTTGAACTGCACCCCTACCCCCACCACCTCAAGGTGATGTCGCTGGCAAGAGAGACAGCTCTGCTTCTGCCCTTAGCTCCAAATCACTTCTAGATGCTGTGAACAGCAATGGCCTCAGCACTACTCCAAGTGACATTCTGCTAATGGCCCTCCTGCCACATTGGCCCTGTTCTATTTAAAAGCCACACATTGCCTTCTCAGCTGTATCCAATTTCCCATCTGCTACAGGAACTTTCATCCTATTCAGAATATAGATCCATGAAGAGGTTATTCAGCTTACCGAGACTTTTCCCACCATTGGATTACATCGGGCCAGATCTGTATCCAAACTGCATTTAATTGCCTTGGTCCCAATGGCTTTCATAGGTTTGCCAAACAAAAATCTCACAATCGCAGTTCTGAAATTTTTCAAGACTTCCTCAATGGCGCTTTAGGACAGATGTTCTTGATTTTCACCATCCTTTGTATGAAGAAATGCTTCCTGATATCACCTCTGAAAGGTCCAGCTCCAATTTGAAGGTCTTGTTCAGGGATATTTCAGGTCATGCTACCTAGTGGACTAATTGCTGGTGGTGTGGCACAGTACTAATAGCCTTAATACAACACATCACTGGGACTTCTATTCTCATCATCACCCACCATTGGGACCAGTTAGATGGATGATGGAATCTTTCTGGACTCGGGCTTTCTATTCACCCTTTCAAGAACTCCAGTAAATTTGTTTGACACGATCTTTGTTCTGTGAATTTTTCCTGACGACTCCTTGCATTTTGCTGTTGTGCCTCTCAGGATACCTTTGAATACTGTACTTTACCCACAACCAAATGTTAGACTTGCTGTCCAATAGGCTCGCTTCAAAGCTGGATGTTTCATTAGTTACTCTCCACCTCATTTCTAATTATTTTCTGAGGACAGATCAAAAGACGGGACTGATCTTGCCACTTCTTGGTGGATGAATTAAGGAAGATCAAAGTAAGACAAAGGGCAGAATTTTTCCAAAAAAAATGCAGAGTCGTAACAGCGATAATATCGGAGCGATCTGTGCTCGTCTCTCAGGCGCACTCTGGACAGTAATCGTCCTGCACTCATGGCTTTTTAGGAGTTGTGCATTGGGGACGGGTGGGCAGAGTGGTTGTGATGGATGAACATGCCTGTGAGCCCAGTTATAGAGCACCTAGGTGCTGTTTTAGATGGGCCTAGCTTAAGTTGAGCTTTCTCTACACCCTAGCTATGACTGTGACACTACATTCTGCACCCTTTCCTTTCCTTCTGCCCTATGCACTCAAGAAATGGTATGCTTTATTTGTATAGTATGCAGGAAACAACACTTTTTACTGTATACCAATACCTGTGACAATAATAAATCAAATCAAGCCATTCAAACTGACACACATTCAGCACAGACTTCTCACTCACACTGGCAGCAGCCCTGCTTCCTTATAAGAAATTCATCATTTACAAAAAACACTCGCTTCCATAGATCCACTGTTACATGGCTCCAGCCCTCAGGACTCACCATCCGATCTTGCCTGCAGTGCCAACCAGCTTTGCCTGCCTGTATTGCCTTTGGCAAACCACAGCTTCCTGTGTGTCTGTTTTCTTTTACATCTTGCTAGAATTCTCACATATGTTTGAGGGGCAAGGTTAGAAATGGTGGCGATGGAAAGTCAGAGTGGGGGCGGGGATAGCAGTATTGTGCTGTGGGCTGGTGGTGGGAGGGATGGTGTGGGGCGTAGGGGCAGGAGTTGGGGAGGGGGGAGTGAAGCTGGAACCGAAAGAAGAAATTGCCTGGGACTGATTCTGTGTGGCAATGGCTGTATGAATGGGGGTGGGGTTGGAAGGAGGAGGCACTGGTATTTTCACAGATGTGCTGCATAAAGGAGGGGATTGTGAGGCAGTAACTAATGCAGTAAATTACCTGTGCTGAATGGGACTGTTTCCAGCACGCTCTAGGGGCTCAGGGACAAATGAGTCCATTGTGCATCTGTGAATGTGAGTTTTGGACTGAGGTGGAATGCCAGACTTCTCCCATTTGCCCCAATCAGAAACCCCCTGAGCAACTAGTGTTCAATGGAAGGAGCACAGCAAAGAACACTTACTCTTGAAAAGAAGGCAGATGGTCCATCTGTTCAGTGACTGAGAGATCAGGATTTCAGCAATGCAACTTTTCAGGAGTTGACTGAAAGTTAGAGCTGAACGAGTAACAGATATGTTTCAAAAATTAATATGAGGCCACTGTATCATGAAAGTTTCATAACATTGCAACCTGCTCAGTAAATCTGTGTTTTTACAGTAATATTTACAGTAGACACTTCAGACAATGAGAAGATTGGCTCGTGTGTGTCCCTACTTTTCGATATCTGTTTAAGTCAGCTACTGCAACTTTTCTTTCTTGTCTCTAGTTTTGTTCCTCTTCAAGATGAGTGTCGGGGAAATGGTAACAGTTTGCCATTTCATAGCATCAAGCACATCTTGGTAGTCTGCTGCAGAGTAAAATTCATTTTGTTCTCAGCCTTAGGAGGGTAACATCTGCAGCATCGGTGCACAGTTTTCATTTTCCAAAGCAGTTATGATGTATGAAGGGATAATTTACTGGGGAAGATCTATGTATTTCCCACTGGAACCTGGGCTAAAGCTGTGGAAACACATTTTATAAAGAATCCTTGTGGGCCCCAGATTAAGAGTAACTGATCAGTCCAGATAACATTCAACTCCTGAATAATTAGTAATTAATTTCTATTTTGCAGTGAAAGGACCTTATTCATGTTTCCTACGCCTATGATTTTCACTGAGATAGGATGACTCAGGTCCCTTTCATAATGGCAAGCCGGCCTCGATTCCAGACCTCATTCCTGAGCTGTCTGATTTTGGGAATGCCTTTAAAAAGTCCATATCTGTCTCTCCAAATCTGTCCAGCGCCATTGTGGAGATGGGCATGGAGTCTGGTCTGGTTTTTATAAAGCCATGGTTCACAGCCCGTTGTGATTCATCAGCCTGCATCAGCATGAGGGGAGCTCATCCCTCCCTATTGTTATGGGCTGTAATGTCCTGGAATCCACAATAGCATTGGGTGCACACAACCTCTAAAGGCATTATAGCTACCTTAAATTAGGTCCCGTATGAGACAATAGGGAGGGATCAGCCACCAGTCTCCAATCCAAGAACTTTGCCCCCATGAGAGCAGGAAGCAATGTGTATCCATAGAATCCCTACAGTGCAGAAGGTAGCCATTCAGCCCATCGAGCCTGCACCATGTCTCCAAAAGAGCATTTACCCAGGTCCACCCATCCTATCCTGTAACCCTGTGTATTTAGCATGGCCAATTCACCTAACCTGGATATCTTTTGACTGTGAAAGAAAATCGAAACACCCAGAGGAAACCCATGCAGACACGGGGAGAATGTTCAGACTCCACACAGTCACCTAGGGCCGGATTCGAGCCCAGGTACCTAGTGCTCTGCAAACCACTGTGCCTCCGTGCTCCCACATCTCTCAAATTCCTTCTGAGTTAGGTGGGGTGAATGGGGGACCTGGGAGGGAGATTGGTTGCCACCAAAGGAACACTGGTCTGATAAAATTTAACACTGTCAAGCCCACATTTTGTAGGGAATAAACACTTGGGAATGATGTTTGACATTTAAACCCTGCACTTGTAGAACTGGCAGACTCCTAATAACCGGTGTTTCCAATGGAACGTTAGTTCATCCAAATCGTACGGCAGGACCAGTACTCATGAAAGTGGATAGGTGGAAAACCCAATAAAACCCCTTAACAGGGAAGACAGAAAAATCCCCACAGAAAAATCCAAACCGGGATGTTTGTAAGATATTTAGCTAAGTGGTCGATACTGCAAGAGCCTCCCAATTTTCAGCTTCAGGAATATTTTCCAGCAGAAATCAATTAATAGAAATCAGAAGCAGAAAACTTGGCTATTGCTTCTGATATTGAAATGCATCTGGGACCCCCTGTAAGTACTCACCTCGTCCTGGTCACCCCCTGAAAGTACTCATCCATTCCTGGTCACTCCTGTAAATACTGACACATTCCTGGTCACCCCTTATAAATACTGACACATTCTTGATCACCCCATGTAAATAGTGATACATTCCTGGTCACGCCCCCCCCGTTCCCCCCCCCCCGTCCCCCGTCCCCCAATACTGTCACACTCCTAGTTACCCCCTGTAAATACTGACACATTCCTGGTCACCTCCTGTAATTAGTGACACACTCCTCGTCACCCTCTGTAAATACAGATACACTCCGAGTCACTGCTTGTAAATACTGACACACTCCTAGTCATTGCCTGGACATTCTGACACATGCCTGGGCAACCCCTGACAATATTGACACATGCCCAGGAAATCTGTTTAAGTACTGACACACACCCAGTCACAGGTTTGAAATACTGACATACGCCTGGGAAACTCCTGTAAATAGTGACAACAGTCTTAGGAAACTCCTGTAAATACTGTAGCATCCCTGGGAAACTCCTTTAAATACTGACACTCACTCACTGTTATTTCTGACACACTCTTGGATACCACTGTTAATTTTGACACATTCCTAGGAAATCATTGTAAACGTTTGACATATACCTGAGAAACATGTTTAAATACAGGCACAATCATGGTCACACCTTTTAAATACTGACATATTCCTGGGAAATCCCTGTCAATACTGACACACTCCTGGTTACCCCCTGTAAATACTGATACACTCCAGAGAAACCCTTGTAAATACTTATACACTCATGCTAACTCACTGAAATCCTGACACACAAATTACTGTAGATACTGACACACTCCTGGTCACCCTTCTTATATATTGACAAACTCCTGGGACATCTCTGTACACACGGACAAACACACCTGAGAATTCCCTGTAAATAGAGACACACTCCTGGTAATCCCCTGTAGAAGCTGACACACTCCTGTTCACCACCTTTAAATACTGAGACACCCCTAGGTAATTATTGTACATACTGACAAACACACCTCAGAATCCCCTGTAAATACTAACACATTTCTGGTCACTTGCTTAAAATACTGACACACTCTTGATTACTCCTGTTAATACTGACACACTCTTGGTTACTCTTGTTAATTCTGACACACTCTTGGTAACCCATTGTTAATACTGACACAGTCCTGGGAAACTGCTGTAAATACCGACACATGCCTGGTCACTCTGTAAATGTGGACACATCCTGAGAAATTGCAGTGAAAATGGACACATTCCTGGGAAACCTCACGAAGTGCTGATACATTCCTGGGAATCCCCTACACTCCTGATCACTCCCTGTAAGTCCTGACACACTCCTGGAAAACTTGAAAAGCTGCAGGGCTTTTTGAAGAGGGAGGGCAAATTAAAAGAGGTTGTGGTACATGTTGGTATCAAGGATATAAGTAGAAAAGGGGATGAACTCCTGCAAACAGAAATTAGGGAGCTAGGAATTAGATTTTAAGATTTGACCCAGAAGCTAGTAAACTGTTGATTATTTCCAGTGCCATGTGCTAATGTGTATAGAAATAGGGGATTAATCAAAATGAACGTGTGGCTGGAGAGAGAGTGCAAAATGGAAGGTTTCAGTTTTCTGGGACATTGGAACCATTTTTGGGGATTGTGGGACTTATACAAGGCAGACAGGTTGCATCTGAACTGAAATGGGACCAGTGTCTGTAGGGAGGTTTGCTTGTGTGTTGTGTTGTTGGAAGGGTCTAAACTAATTTGGGAGGTGGGTGGCATCCTGAGAGAAGGTTCAGCAGGGGGACATGCACAGCCAAAATTAGAAGAGATAGCAAGTCAGTCAAGAAGGCATAGAAGTTGTAGGACACTTAAGGCTCAAGGGAGTTTAACAAGATTGGATGGTATTTATTTTAATTCAAGAAGTCTTATGAAAGAAGCAGATGAGTTGAGGGCACAAATTAAAACATGGGGCTATAATGTTGTTGCTGTCACTGAGACATAGTCGAGGATACTGAAAGTTGAAAGGACAGAGAGAAGCAAAAAGAGTTATTTGTTGTGTTCAAGGGAACTTGTGTTCAAGTGCAGATATGTAGGCAAATTTCAGATACGAATTAAAGTAGTGACAATGGGGGATTTTAATTTCCCCAATATTAACTGAGGTAGTCATAGTTGAAACATTTGGAGAGAGTGGAATTCTTAAAATGCATCCAGGAGAACTTTTTAAGCCAGTACATAGAAGCTCCAACAAGAGGGGGGTAGGCCTGTACTTAATTTTAGATAATAAAGCTATGCAAGTGGTTGAAGTACCAGTGCAGAGCATTTTGTAGACAGTTAGATTCAAAATTATTATGGAAAAAGAAAAGGAGGACCTGAAATCTAAGTTCTAAGCTGGGGGAAGGCTGATTTTGATAAGATCAGATATGATGCGGTCAGAATGGATTATGAGCTGTAATTTTTAGGTAAATTTGTGAATGAACAGTGGGATGCATTCAAAAAGAAAATAAGGACACTATAGGGTCAACAGGTTCCAAAAAAGAAAAAGGATGAGACCAACAAATTTAGTAAACCTGGATATTGAGGGATACACTACATTGAATAAAAAGGAATGGGAAGCTTATGGCAGATATTGAGCACTCAAAACGGCAGATACCCTGGAGGAGTATAGATTGTGGAAGAGGGAACTTAAAAAGGAAATTAAGAGAGCAAAAAAGGGACATGAAAGGATACTGGCAGGTAAAATAAAGGAAAATCCTAAATTGTTTTTCAAGTACATTAAGGGTAAAAAGATAACTAGGATAATCTAGGGCAAGAGTAGGCCCACTAGAGACCACAGTAGTAATTCGTGTGTAGAGCCAGAGGACTTTTTAATGAATACATTGTATTGGTGTTCACTAATGAGACAGATGATGTGAGTATAGAAATCAGGGAGAAGGACTGTGATACAATTAAATAAAGTAGCATAGACTGAGAGGAGATTCTGAATGGCCTAGCAGGCTTAAAAGTAAATAAATTTCCAGGGCCAGATGAAATGTATCCCAGGCTGTTGAGGCAAGGGAGGAAATAGCAGAAGCATTGGCAGTAATTTTTATTTCCTCTTTGGCTACAAAAGAGCTATGATGTGGAGATCTGGCATTGGACTGGGGTAAACACAGTAAGAAGTCTCACAACACCAGGTTAAAGTCCAACAGGTTTATTTTGTAGCAAAAGCCACTAGCTTTCGGAGCATTTCTCTTTGGTCAGGTAAGTGGGAGTTCTGTTCACAAACAGGGCATATAAAGACACAAACTCAATTTACAAAATAATGGTTGAAATATCAGTCTTTATAGGTAATCAAGTCTTAAAGATACAGACAATGTGAGTGGAGACAGGGTTAAGCACAGGTTAAAGGGATGTGTATTGTCACCAGCCAAGACAGTTGGTGAGATTTTGCAGGCCCAGGCAAGTCGTGGGGGTTACAGATAATGTGACATGAGCCCAAGATCCCGGTTGAGGCTGTCCTCATGTGTGCGGAACTTGGCTATCAGTCTCTGCGCAGCAACTCTGTGTTGTCATGAAGACCGCAGAGTCGCTGAGCAGAGACTGATAGCCAAGTTCTGCACATATGAAGACGGTCTCAACCGGGATCTTGAGTTCATGACACACTATCACCAACCCCTATGACTTGCCTGGGCTTGCAAAATCTCACTAACTGTCCCGGCTGGAGACAATACACAGCTCTTTAACCTGTGCTTAACTACCATTAAGGCTTGATTATCTGTAAAGACTCACATTCCAACCATTATTTTGTAAATGGAGTTTATATTTATATGCCCTGTGAACAGAACTCCCACTTTCCTGACAAAGGAGTAGCACTCTGAAAGCTGGAGGCTTTTGCTACCAAATAAACCTGTTGGACTTTGACTGGTGTTGTGAGACTTCTTACAGAAGAGGTGCTAGAGGGTTGGAAGACAGCCAATGTGGTAGTATTATTCAAGAAGGGAAGAATGGATAAACCAGGAAACTACAGCCTAGTCAGTCTCATTTCAGTGGTGAGAAAGCTATTGGAAGCAATTCTGAGAAACAGTATTAATCTGCATTTGGGGAGGCAGAAATTAATCCAGAATGGTCAGCATGGTTTTGTTAAATGGTTTGTCTGACTAACATGATTGAATTTTTTGAAGAGGTGACCAGGTGTGTAGAGGAGGGCAATGCATTGAAGCAATCTTCTTGGACTTCAGCAAGACTTACGATAAGGTCTCACATGGGAAATTGATACTAAAAGTTAGAGCCCATGGAAACTAAGGAAATTTGGCAAATTGGATCCAGACTTGGCTGAGTGGCAGGAAGCAGAGGGTGATAGCCGAGGGGTGCATTTCTGACAGGAAGCCTGTGTCCAGTGAAAATTGGTAGAGTAATTAAAGATGAGAATAGCCTTAGATTACAGGAGTATATAGATGGGATGGTTAAATGAGCTGATCAATGGCAAATGGAATTCAATCCAGATAAGTGTGAGGTGATACACTTGGGCAGGACAAACAAGGAAAGGGAATACATGATGAATGACAGGACCCTGGGAAGTACCGAAGATCAGAAGGATCTTGGTGTGCATGTACACCAGTCCCTTTAGGTAGTAAGACAGGTGGAAGCATCCTTTCTAGTTGCATCACAGCTTGGTATGGCTCCTGCTGTGTCCAAGACCACAATAAACTACAAAGGGTCATCAATGAAGCCCAGTCCATCACTCAAACCAGTCTCCCATCCATTGACACTGTTACACTTCCCACTTCCTTGTAAAAGCTTACAGCATGATCAAGGACTCCATGTGCCCTGGACATTCTCTTCTCCATCTTCTTCCATCAGGAAAAAAAGGATGCAAAAATCTGAGGACATGTACCAACCAACTCAAAAACAGTTTCTTCCCTGTTGCCATCAGACTTTTGAATGGACCTACCTTGCATTAAGTTGATCTTTCTTTACACCTGGCTATGTCTGTAATACTACATTCTACACTTTTTCCTTTCCTTCTCTATCTATGGCATGCTTTGTATAGCACACAAGAAACAATACCTTTTGTTGTATACCAATACATGTGTCAAATCAAATAGAGTGGTTAAGAAGACATATGCTATACTTGCCTTTATTAGCCAAGGGATAGAGTTTAAGTGCAGGGAGGTTATGTTGGAACCGTATAAAATGTTGGTTAGGCCACTGCTGGAGTAATATGTACAGTTCTGTAATCCACATTAATAGACGGATGTGATAGCACTGGAAAGGGTGCAGAGGAGATTTACCAGGATGCCTGGACTGGAGAGTTTTAGTAATGAAGAGAGATTGGATAGACTGGCATTGTTTTCCTTGGAGCAGACAAGTCTGAGGAGGACCATGATTGAGATGTGTAAAATTATGTGGAGTATAGACAGAGTAGACAGAAAGAAACTTTTCCCCTTGATGGAGAGATCAATGACTAGGGGGCCTAAATTTAACATAAGGGCTAGGAGGTTTACAGGGGATGTGAAAAAAAATTGTTTTACTCAAAGGGTGGTGGGAGTCTGGAACTCACTGTTTGAAATAGTGGTGGAGGCAGAGACCCTCATAACATTTAAGAAGTATTTAAATTTGAACTTGCAATAAGAACATAAGAACATAAGAAATAGGAGCAGGAGAAGGCCATCTAGCCCTTCGAGCCTGCTCTGCCATTCAATAAGATCATGGCTGATCTGAAGTGGATCAGTTCCACTTTCCCACTTTCTCCCCATAACCCTTAATTCCCCTGTCTATCAAAAACCTATCTACCCGTGACTTAAATATATTTAGCGAGGTCGCCTCCACCACTTCAACAGGCAGAGAATTCCAGAGATTCACCACTCTTTGAGTGAAGAAGTTTCTCCTCAACTCTGATCTAAACTGCCCCCCCCCTTACCTTGTGGCTGTGTCCTCTAGTCCTGCTATCCAAGGCAAACCAGGCCATGGGGAAAGTGCTAGACAATGGGATTAGAATAGTTAGGTGGTATGTTTGACCAGCGCAGGCACAATGAGCTGAAGGACCTTTTTGTTGCTGTAGACCTCTGTGAGACTGTGAATATTGGCACACCATCTTGAACATAGTGACATACTGCTGAACCTTTCTACTAAATAGCTTTGGTTACCCAGACACAAACTGTCTTGTAAAGCTCCAAAAGAAAATGCAGACCACCTGATGACAAGTACAGGAATGAAATTCTCAGTTTTAGTTTCTTTTGTTTTCACCTTCCAACTGGAATTCTTTGAAGGAGTCTTAAACTGGTGTATGACAGTAATCCAGTCGGTTCCATTTACCTTCACTTTCAAAAGGCATTGGCCAGAAAGTCCTCATGTCACATTAGTAGAGAAGCTTATGGAATTGATAACAAATTGTCCACAATCATTTAGAATTGGCTCAACAACAGAACGTAGAGAACAGTGATGAATTGAAAGGCCCTGTCTTGGAACAGACAGCAAGTGGTGTTTAGTGGGGATTTATTCTCAAACCTCCATTAACCGGAAATTTGCGAATGATATAAAACAGGATGCCTGTCGTATTACATTTGCTAATGATGGAAAGCTCCATAGGTACATAATGAATACAAAGGGGCTTGATTGTCTTTAGAGTAACTTAGGCCAGCTTATGTTACTGGACTGGATTGGGGCGTCACAGATAAGATTTTAAAATAGGGCTGTTTATGTAGGAACACATAACAGTAAACATGTATATAATGTGAAGAGTCCTATTTGAAAATTTGCCAGTGGAATTTTAGGACTCAGCAAACTTAATCCTTCTGTAATTCTTAGAAATATTTTGCCTTAAGGGGGAGAACATATCTAAAATTTCAAGGATGAATTGAATAGATTGTATTTTAAGAGCATAGGAATACTAAACCATTTAGTCCCATTGTGTTCAGCCACTCAGTGCCTGATCTGTGACCAACTACACATTCCCCCTTTGCTCCATCTCCCTTAGTTCGTTTGGCTAACAAAAATCTATCAATCTCAGCTTCATATTGAACAACTGACTTGATACTAATTGCCATTTGCAGAAGACAGTTTCATATTTTTATCACCCTCTAGGTGTGGAGGTATTTCTTAATTTTGCTCCCGAAAGAATAATCTCTAATTTTTAAACCATGTCCCCCACCCCAGTCATTGGCTGCCCAACCAGTGGAGGTAGTTTGCTCCCAATCTCCATATTTGTTCCCTTCAGTACCTTTAATACTTTGATGAAACCACTATCAAACTTCTCAAATCTAGGAAACACATCCATAGTTTATTGAATTGCTGCTTACAGTTTAACCCTTGGAGTACAGGTGCCATTCTAGTAAATCTACACTGCCCTCCCTACAAGGCCAATGTACTTTTTTAAGGCCTTAACTGCTTGAAGTTTTACTGCAGCTGTACAAGGCCTTGGTGAGATCACATCTGGAGTACTGAATACAATTTCATTCCCTTATTTGAAAAAAAACTTTGTTTGAAGCAGTTCAAAGAATGTCATTTGACTCATTCCTGGATGAAAGTCTTATATTGTGAAGAAAGGTTGAAAGGTAGGGCTTTTACCCACTGAAATTTAGAAGAATGAGGGGTGATCTTATTGAAACATATAAGATCTTGAGGGGACTTGAGAGGATGGGTGCCAGGAGGATGTTGCTTTTTGTGGGAGAGACTAGTACTGGGGGAAACAGTTTAAGAATAAGAGATCTCTATTTTAAGACAGGTGATTGGAACCTTTTTCTCTGAGGATGGCTAGTTTGTGGAATTCTTTTCCCCAGAAAACATAGGTTGGGTCTGAAGTTTTTTTTCAAGTTGAATTAGATATATTTTTGACAGACAAGCGGGTAATGAAGAGTGAGACAAGAAAATGGAGCTGAGACCACAATCAGATCAACCATGATTTTGTTGAGTGGTAGAACAGGCCTGAAGAGCCAAATGGCCTACCCATACCCCTAAGTCCTATTTTCCAATGTTTCAGATGTGGTCTAACCAGTTCTTTGTGTAGCTGAAACATGGCTTCAACCCTCTTTTCTGTTCTTCCAGATACAATTGTCAACCTTTTTGATTATTTTCTGTGCCTGTTTGTGACATTTTAATGATCTGTGCACGTGGCCTCCATTTTGTCTTCATAAATGTGAAACTATAGACAGGGTTTATAGGAGAGGCTATGAAGCAATTTGAAAATATCTGTCCATCATGCTCTTGAGTTCACACTGCCAGTGTGAGGAAGTTAGCCAGTAAAATCAAATCAGCGCAAGAGCAAGAGGAAATGAGCAGTACACAACACCAACAGACAGACAACACCAGACTCTTAAAACCACATAGCTTCCCTTGATGCTATCTGAGAGGAGTGTTTAGTTAAAATTCATTTTACATGATACGGCTATCACAGCATTTGTTGCCAATTCTTTAAGAAAGTGGTTATGAACTGCCTTCTTGAACCACTGCAGTCCATGTGGTATAAGTACATCCAGTATGCTGTTAGGGAGGGAATTCCAGGATTTTGACCCAGTGACAGTGAAAGAATGGTGATTTATTTCCAAGTCATGATGGTGAGTGACTTTCAGGGGAACCTCCAGGTGGTGATGTTTACATGTATCTACTGCCCCTGTCCTTCTAGATGGGAGTGGCTGTGGGTTTGGAAGGTGCTATTTAAGGAGCTTTGGTGAACTCCTACAGTTCATCTTGTAGATGGTACACCCTGCTGCCAGTGTGCAGTGCTGAGGAAATTAATATTTATGGGTGGAGTCCCAATCAAGCGGGCTGCCTTGTCCTGGATGATGGCAAGCTTGTGGTGTGTTTTTGCGACTGCATTCATCCAGGCAAGTGGTGAGTATTCTATCATATTCCTGACTTCAACCTTGTATATAGTGAATATACTTTGAGGAGTCAGGAGATGAGTTACTTGCCATAGGATTCCTAGCCTCTGGCCTGTTCTTGTAGCCACAATATTTTTATAGTTAGTGCCATTCAGTTGCTGGTGAATGGTAACCTGCAGGATAGGGGGATTCATTGATGGTACTGTCATTTAATGTCAAAGGCAATTGGTTAGATACTGTCTTGTTGGAGATGGTCATTGCCTGACATTTGAATGACATAATTATCACTTGCCATTTATTAACCTAAACGTGGATATTGTCCAGGTCCTGTTGCATTTGGACAGGGACTGCTTCAGCATCTGAGGAGCCATGAATGTTCTCCTTAAAGAGCAACAGTTCAATAAGGAGGCATTGAAAGGATTTGCTTCCTGTTGCAAACTGATCTCCAAATTGCTTCTCAAACATAGAAAACAAGGGATGCTGAAATTTATGTCAGAATATGACTTTATTGTACATACATTTATAGTATGTGTTTATTATTACCTAACCTAGTGCCCCCCACCCTCATGCTGTTTTTGAAGCTGAGGCTGATAGATTTTTCTTAGCAAACATAATAAGGGATATAGAATATAGAAATATGAAGTTAAGTCACAGATCAGACATTGAATGGTAGAACAGAGTAGGATTAAAGGGTCTAGTGTTCCTACGCTCCTAAAATTCAATCCATTCAATTTATTCTTGGAATTTTAGTTATGTTTTCTCCTTTAAGGCAAAGTGAACATCAGGAGGATTAAGCGTCCTGATCCCAAAATTCCACTGGCACATTTTCAAATAGGACCTCTTCATTTACACACATGTTTACTGTTATGTGTTTCTATGTACACCCCCTGTACTGTATCCTAATAGTTATATGAACAAATATTGAAGCACACTGGCCAGCTAGGTCACATGTGCTGTCATCAGGAGAATGAATTCCAGACATGACACTAGTGTTGGTTCCTGGAGCTGAATGCCTGTTAACCAGTGAGGGGAGACCTAATGATACAAGTAACGTACTGTGGAATTGGAGAGTTAGTGACCCAAAGGATTTGAAACCGTTTACCCTTGTTCTCTCCAAATGGTTGCTTGAGGGCTGTAGCCCAGGTCTCAAAGATGTGACTCGGTGGTGTTATCCTTATTCTAAACCTGAAGGTTGTGTGTTGCTGTCCCATTCCAGAGATTCAAGTTTTCCCTGGTGTCCGAACAATAATTATCCCTTAGCCAATGAAATAGATTATTTTGTTTAGTGTCAGATCTGAGAGATGGGAGCACAGTACTGCAGTGGAGCATCAACCTGGATTTTGTGCTCAAGTCTTTGGAGGGGAATTCATGACCTTCACAAATTAGAAGCAGTAATCGTATCTCCCTTATTGCCAATCAGCTGGGCTCAACAGAGACTGCGGATGAACCTTGACATCTTCCTAAAGGTTGAGGGAGCTGGGGCTTTTCTCTTTGGAATGGAGGAGGATGAGAGGCAACTTAATAGAGGTTTATAAGATGATGAGAGGGATTGATAAAGTGGACATGCAGAGACTATTTCCTCGGGTGGATGTAGCTGTTACTAGGGAGCATAACTATAAAGTTCATGGTGGGAGATATAGGAGGAATGTTCGAGGTAGATTCTTCACTCAGAGAGTGGTTGGAACAGCTCATATAACTATTAGGATACAGTACAGGGGGTGTACATAGAAACACATAACAGTAAACGTGTGTAAATGAAGAGGTCCTATTTGAAAATGTGCCAATGGAATTTTGGGATCAGGACACTTAATCCTCCTAGACTAGAATAGACTGCCTGCTGTGATAGTGGAGTCGGACACTTTAGGAACTTTCAAGTGGTTGTTGGATAGGCACATGGAGCACTCCAGAATTATAAGGAGGGGATAGCTTGACCTTGGGATTGGAGATGGCTCGGCACAACATTGAGAGCTGAAGGGCCTGTACTATGCTGTAATGTTCTAAGTTCCTATGTTTCTAATGTGAGTACCTCACAGTGGAATGCAGTAGGAATTTTACTTTACTTCACCCATGATGATGATTATGGGAGTTTTTGCTGGACGAGGATTAATGTTGAGAGACTTAAATTTTCATATTTAGCAATGTGTAGCTCCAATTAAAATTAGATTGTTGGTGTGTCTGTACAGGCACAACCTGAGCAAATAGCATCATGGAAATGAGGGAAGAGGGAGAAAATCAAACTGCAATGTGTGTCATTTGCGTGCAACTTTTTATTTTACTTTACACTCCACCCTACCATGTAACATTGATGAGGAGTAAGCCAAAAGCAACCTGAATGCAGAACTGAAGATGGAAGGGTTAATGGAACTGCCCATTTTGAAAATCACTCAATTAGACAATGAGAATTATATTTACTGTGCCTACCCTATTCAAACATTCCAACAGGGATAATAAAGGAAGCGAATTAATGATTTGGGAATCATAATTAGAGATCACAGTGCTCGGGGACTGAGTGTAGCCAAAATGTTCCCTGTTCCAAGAGTGGAGCCAAGTACAACTGCCAAGGTCATTAAGGGCAGTTTGCAGCCTTAATGGAACAGCAAGGGGCCATTGTGTCAGGCCTTAAATTAGGGAGTGTGGTTGAAGGCTGTATGTATTTACAACGACCCAAACTCATTAGCACTTTTTGGGCTTTTGTGGGAATGTCTTGTTGGCTTCTCGCCAACTTCACCATGTTTAATTTCCTTTACCTTTCAGCTTTGTTTTAAGTCAGATTGGAAAGGTCTTGCTGCATAACTTCCTGCTTAGTCCCTGATACAATTTTTTTAGATAGGACTGTTCAGGTTTACTAAAGGGGCCAATGATATTGTCAGTACCAGTAGCAACTTGCTCCAGGATGGTGATCAATCCAAGTTAATGAGTGGACAAACTATTAAAAGTGATCAATATAATGTAGTATGTTAAAACTTTACTTGAAGTTGTTCACTTTCTAATGGGCAGGTTTGCAGAACTAAACACAGAGTATTTGACTTTGAGGAAAAGGTAGCTTCTCGGCATAAGTCCATTCTCAGGATTCATACATACTGCTCAAGATAGTTTACTCTGAGTATCTCAAAGGAAACCTATTTGTTGAATTATTCCTTCAGGAAGGAGGCCAGCACACCAGCACATAGCATTGCCATCCCTGACAGACTGAGTCACAGACAATTCACAATATGCATCAGGTTCTAATGCCATGGGCCTCTCCAGATTTGTCAAATTCGAAGCCCTGTGGTTCACTGATGGATTAATAATTGGACATATTTGTAAAGAGGTAAGGGCTGGATAAGGCTAGGATTTCTGGGAGCGAAGCCCACGCATTGTCACTATATTTGACAGCCACTTCCTGTTCTCTGAAGTGCCAAACAGAAAAACCCTCTTCACAAACACCTCAAACCCACTTTGCGGGCCAGCCAATTGAGCCAGAAATAGGACTGGCAACTATGCCACTTCATTGGTTGTTCACTATTTCTTGTTAAAGACAGCAGAGCGTGTCTTCCCAGTGAAAGGTCTTTATTGAACTGATCTGAGATGGCAGCTTACAGAGACTGCCTTATGGTGGATGTCATCAGACTACGGAAAGCTAGATAGGACATGTAGTACTGTTGTATTTCAAAACTCACACCTCATTTTCATGATAATCTAAAGACACCAACATCCCCCTTTTCCTACTGAGCAACAAACATATTTGCATTCACAATCATGTTACCCAGGTTACCCACTATATATGCACTGTTCTCATGCATTAACAACTACTTGTTCGACTAGTCAATACTACACGCATTACATTCATATCATTAAACCATGCAGATCATAAGAACATAAGAACATAAGAAATAGGAGCAGGAGTAGGCCAGCTAGCCCTTTGAGCCTGCTCTGCCATTCAATAAGATCATGGCTGATCTGAAGTGGATCAGTTCCACTTTCTCGCTTTCTCCCCATAACCCTCTTAATTGTATGCATGTGCATTGTCATTGGATGTTAATTTGAATAATGTTTCCTTTTCGTTGGGTGTCTTACCAGTGACATTTATTGCTACGTTGATTGTTGTTCCATTGCAATCATTGGGACCTCTGTGATTGTTGGTAGTTCTGTACTCAGTACAGTAGGTGAGATCCATTCTTCCTGACTGATCAATTGCTGTGAAGGATTGGCTTCGCTAGTTCTGTGTTAATTTCTGCCAACTCCAGCATGACACCAGTGCTCAACACATCTTCCCCACACCACCTTTGTCAGCATTCTGCAGGGTCCATTCTCTCCGGTACACCCTGGTTCACTCCTTCACCACACCCAACACCTCACACCCTGCCCTTCCCATGCAATCACAGAAGGTGCAAGGCCTGCCCCTTTACCTCCTTCCTGCTCACCGTCCCAGGTCCTAAACACCTCTTTCAGGTGAAGCAGCACTTCACATGCACTTCCTTCAGTCTGATATGTTGCATTCGCTCCTGCCAATATTGCCTACTCTACATCAGAGAGGCCGAACGCAGACCGCTTGGCTAAACACCTTCCGTTCATCTGCAAACAGGACCCTGACCTTCCTGTCATTGCCACTTTGCTCCCCCCTTTTCAGAGTGAATCATGCTTTGTCACTCTGCATTTCACACAGTGTTTCTGGTACGTATGCACAAAAAGCGGGAAATACTCCCCTTTTCCCACCCATTGGGCACATAGTTTCATTTTGGGAGAATCGTGGCCATTATATTGCATGAAACACCAGTGTCCACTTGACACTTCTTGTTCGCTTGATACTCTCCCTCTGCAATCATAATAATAGTCAAAAATCATTTATCGCGTATAGACTTGAGGAACCAACCTGTATTATTATATACAGTTCTTCATCAGGCTCTCCTGCTGATACTCCTCCAGTTGCCATTTGTATAGGCTTGTTTGGCTTCTTTTCAGCCAAAAACTTGTATGTGAAATGATTCAGCTCCTTGCAGTTAAAACATTGTTTTCCCTACACTGGGCAACGCTTCTTTTCCTCTGCAGTATTTGCAACCTGCCCTTTGTCTACAATTGCTTTATTTTTTGATCTGGAATGTTTCTCAGCATAATGTATCTCCTGGTCTGCTCTGCCATGTGCTCCAACTGATACTTCACAACATCTGCCTTTCTACACATGACCGTTCCTTTCTTGGTTGTCAGTTTCTCATCTTTCAGTAGATTTGCTCTCTCCAGAGGATGTAGAATGGCTAAGACTAATCTATTTTTAATCAGATCGTCTTTTAGCTGTCCCAATTCGCATAATTCTGTAAGCGGTGTTACTGCAATCACATACTGTTCAAAAGTCCAGTTTTCACCTTAAGCTCTTGTGTTGAAGACATAACGTTCATATGTAACATGCACTTGGGATTCAAAGTGGGAAAACTGGCTATTTTGCCACATATCACCTTTCTTTTCTTTTGATTTGATTTATAATTGTCACATATATTAGCATATAGTGAAAAATATTGTTTCTTTCATGCTATACAGACAAAGCAAAGCATTCATAGAGAAGGAAATGAGAGATTTCAGAATGTAGTGTTACAGTCATAGCTAGGTGTAGAGAAAAATCAACTTAAGGCAAGGGAGGTCCATTCAAAAGTGTGACGAGGGAAGAAGCTGTTCTTGAGTTGGTTGGTATGTGATCTCAGACTTTTGTATCTTTTTCCTGACGGAAGAAGGCGGTAGAGAGAATGTCTGAGGTGCGTGAAGTCCTTAATTATGCTGGCTGCTTTGCTGAAGCAGTGGGAAGTGTAGATAGGTATACTGGGTCTGGGAGTGGAAAGTTTACAGCAGCAATGCTAACTCGCTCCATATTTTTAAAATTTGCTGGCTTTGTGTTTTTCTTTATCCCTTTTCAGCATCTTTTAGCCAATTTGAACATTTCCCTCTGCCTTTCTGAGCTGTCGCTTCTCTGTAGCAGTTCTAAAGTTTAAAACTCTAATTTAAATCCAGCCCTGATACCATGTTTAAGCAGAGCTACATCACTGTCTTCTGAGTGAAAAGTCTTTATTGAAATGATGGCAGCTTTATAGCTCATGGTAGAGGTCACCTGACTATGGCAAGCTTGATAGCCATGCAGAACTGTTGCATTTGTGATCACAGTAGTGTAACTGATTTTTTTTAATGTTTAAGAGGAATGCTTAAAAATTCAGTTTTATTTTACACGCGGTCAGTATTTCTGATAGGAATGCAGCTCAGATTTTGGTACAGCAGGATATTTAATCATTTCAGCCTTGCAAGTGTTCATTTTAAGTAGAGCTAATGGACTTTTGTTTACTTAAGTTCCATTGGGATTTCTGATTAGAGTGACAGGATCATGTGATGATGTGGTTGATGTGCAGAGCTAGGTTTGTAGAAGAGAGAAAAAGCTGTTGCAGAAATTAGTATGTTGCAGCTGAAGCCTGGTATATGTTAGAAGTATTTTGCTGGCTTCTGGAACTTTATCTCTCTCTGAAAGCAAGTATGCTTGAGTTTGCTAGCTGTATTTATTTAAAAATGGATTTAATTTATGCATGAGTGTGGCTCATTTGGAACTAGGACTGTCATAAGCTGGAAAATAAAGTTGCTTCCTTTCATTTTTAAATATTGTTAATGGTTAATGGTTAAGCTGAATCATTTGTTAGAGTTATATTTAAATGGTGTTATTAAATAAAATTTGTTTTACTACAAAAGTCCCGAATTTGTCAGTGGAATCATTTCTGGAAAGAGTGACAGGATCATGTGATGATGTGGTTAATGTGCAGAGCTAGGTTTGTAGAAGAGAGAAAAAGCTGTTGCAGAAATTAGTTTGTTGCAGCTAAAGCCTGGTATATGTTAGAAGTATTTTGCTGGCTTCTGGAACTTTATCTCTCTCTGAAAGCAAGTATGCTTCACAAAATTATTGCGTTCCAGTCTGGGTTCATCACATCCCTTCGGGTTCTGGCCCAGGGCACTAACACATTTGAAAACCCCAAGTTCACAAACTTTAATTCATGTGATGACATTGGATATTCTTTCACTTCATTAGTGGCTGCTCCATTTCCTCTACTCCCACCAGCAACAATTGACAGACATCAAGGGCGTGAATTTCCCAAAAATAAATTGAATGCCCAGTGGTTTGGAAAATGGGAGATTTTCCCATCCATTTTTTTGGGCATACTTTGTCCGATTAATTTCCAGCACTTTGTGCATCACACAGTCCACCAGGGAATTCATGCCGGTAAGAGAGGGGCAGGACATAATCTCGCCTAAGAGGCCAGCATCAGCGTGCAGAGCAGGCCACTGGGTTTGCGTCGATCTGTCAGTGGGGAGATCGACACGTGTGCATTGCCTCCACCCTCCCCCAATCGCCAGCCTCCCAAAGTCTTCCCCAACCCCCCCTCACCTGATTGCCAGCCTCCCCAAAACCACCCCCCATCATGGGCCAGCCCCAATTGCCACCACCCCTGGGCTAGCCCCATTCCCAATCTCCTATGGGCAGCCCTGATCGCCCCTCCCCCCCCCACCCCTACCGATCCCTAATGCAGAGTTCCACCCTCCTCACCACCACAGATTGACCCATCCCCTCAGTCCCCACCTCCCCTCGGCACTGCCTGGTGCCCGGTGGGCAGTCAAGGGTGGAGGCTGATCCTGCCAAAGGGCTCCCCCCCCCCCCCCCCGCTGTCCCTGACCTCTGGGGGGAGAGTGAGGGGATGGTTGGAATCAATGGCCTCTGCCCCACTCCCCCCAATAGTGAGGCCATCATTCCTGGTCTCATTCATGGGGACCAGTTTTAATCCCCACTGGTGGGACCCTCTTCCAGCCTGGCAGGAAGAGGGGAAGTTGGGGAAACATTAGTGATTCTGGACAATACTGTCCCAAGCTTGCTAACGATATTGCAATATTAATATGGTAATCAGCTTGCGCTGTTTTCTGGTGTTTGGCTGATTACGCCATAAAAAAATTACCCGGGAAAGTCAGCCGGTTGCGAATCCCGCTACAGCAGCCCCACCCCCCCCAACCCCTGTGCTCCTCGGGTAGTGCAGCGGGCTGGGACAATCACACCCAATGAGTCTCAAACATAAGATTTCAGCTCAACTGTGGCCATTTTGCCTCTTCAACGGGCATATGTGTTTATGTAAAGTTGCCAGCCAGATTGTGCACTCTGGATGATTTACAAGCGTACAGGTGGCCAGTATAGAAGAAAATGCAAGAAAAGACATTAGTCTTTTTCACAACTGGATGAATGACTCAAGAGTTCTGCTCTCCACCAGTCTGGCCACGGGGCTTTTTCTTTCCTGGATAACTGTTGATATTGTAGATCTTTCACTTGGGCATTTTCCATAGTTCTCTGAAGCTGATAATGCCCCAGCCATGTGGCAGATGGCAGAATGCCCATATTACACACCCATACACACAACACAAATACATGCTGTGGTTGTGAAAGTCACATGTTCTTTTAATTAAGAGGAACATGAGTTTCTCGTACTTCCCATCGCGCACGAGCGGACACACAGGACTGAAACAAGAAATTGAAGCTCTGCTCTAATAGTTCCTTTTATGCAGTGATCTGTCAATGTGAGAGTGGCTCCAGAAGGCAGTCTATGATACAGTTTTCCACCACCTGCAGTATAACTGCAATCTAATGTGCAGCTAACTCTTCAGGAATTCCAAGATTAGTCATCAATTATCTTTGAATACTTTTTTTCCCTGCTGCAGAGAACTAGTCGTATCCAAGGCATCATACTCTAAGCTACACCCTGAGACTGTCACCAGCCAGAGTGCATAAAATATACTTTCTCATAGTACATATTCTGAAAAGAAGCCAAATCAGATAATGAACGGATATTCTCTTTCAAACATTAAAATAACTGTACAGAATGAAATTCTCTTCACTTTTCCTGAAGCTTCCCTCTCAGGTTCCTGCCCCATGGCACTTGCTGATTTCCCTTCCCTTCCCCCACTCCTTGTGTCCCCTTTGTGCCCCCGGGGTTTAGAAAAATACGTGATAAAAGGCTGGGGGGGGGGGGAGGGAAAACCCAATTACTCTTCAGTGCACAATCAGAAGGCATGTCCTGTATTTCATCTGATTTTACAGATTAGAAATAACTGTGATTAACTGCACATTGAGTTTGAATACAGCTATTTAGGAATGAGACACTCGGGGCTTGGAGCGTGGGAAGCAGGGGTTACAGCCAAGGAAAACAAGATAAGGGGACTTGCGAGATGGAGCCGAGGCTCAGGGATTGATTTTGACAGGGATATTTTTGTGCTATTTTGTACAAGTGGAAATGTGTTAATAAACAGAGAGTAATGTAGTCATTTTTTAAGCAAGGTTAAAGAGTAAAGAAATCTGCGAATTATGAAAATCTGAAACAAAAAGCAGAAAGTTCTGGACGTGCACAGCAGAACTCAAAGTCATCAGATCGCTAATCTTAATTTAGGAACAGGGGAAGGCCATTCAGCCCCTTTTGACATGCACTATCATTCAATTGGACAATGGCTGATATCTACATCAACTCCCTTTACCTGCTTTGCTCCATATCCCACAATATCTTAGTCCAGTGATCTCAGTCTTAAAAGCTCCAATTGTTCCACCAGTCATAACATTGTGTGAAGACTTTTGGTGGAATTTTACACCAGCGAGATTTCCCACTCCTGCTGAAGTGAATGAATTTTTGAATGCTCGCTGCATTTTCCAGCCCCGCCCACTTCATGATGGGCTATAAAATTCCACTCTTCTCGATTTCAAATGTGAAAGGCTGAATGGCCCTGCAGCTTCTCCATCACAAAGTTCAACTTTCTGAAAAAATAATATCAGATGCTTTGCTCCACTACCCTAACTGGATGCCGCTGATTCTGTGAGAAGAACTTTCCGATTAAAATTACCTTGTCTAGGTTATTATCTGTAGCGTGCTTGATGCCATTAACTCTGAAAAGAAGAAAGATGGTAGAAAAGATAATGTCAAGAAGATTTAAG
Organism: Carcharhinus amblyrhynchos; assembly: GCF_965287045.1. Lineage (NCBI taxonomy): Eukaryota > Metazoa > Chordata > Chondrichthyes > Carcharhiniformes > Carcharhinidae > Carcharhinus > Carcharhinus amblyrhynchos. The sequence goes on from NC_137326.1 coordinate 71,664,332, forward strand.
ATTACATGGCACCAAGCTTAGTTTGGAACACGGGAGCATAAAGTGGAAAGATGGAGTAAGTTCAGGAAAGATGGAGTAAGAGTGGGAGATTTGCATGTGAAGATGCAGTGAGGGAAAAGAGCGTGCAATGAGGTATTGGAATGTGGCAGGTGAAAGAGAGAAGTAGTTGAGTAAAAAATAAAGCTTGTGATAGAAAGAGAGAGGAGGGTTGGAGACAAGAGAAGGATTGATCACTAGACAATTTATTGTGAGAGAGAATTTAAAAGAACCTCCTGAGACATGGTACCTTGTCAAAAGGGTTTGTACATTGCAGAGAGCTGAGAATCCTTGGAATTAGCACCAAAAGATAAAAGTGAGGACCTTGTTGGGAGCTTTGGTGAAGGAGGGGATGTGACCACCCAGTTGTTTCTTCAAAAATGATTTTAAAACCAGGGCCACTTTCTCTGAGCTTCACCACTGTTTATTTTGGTCACTCTCACCAATATACCTATTATTTATTCTCTTGGCAGTATTGATTCCTTATTTTGTGTATGACCTCACAAGCACTTAGCATCCACACATACGCAAGCCAATTGTCATTTCTCATGTATGTGCCTTGATGATGAGTGTGAGGAAACCATTTGAACACACAAGCTCCACAACTGTGCCCAAGACTATTCTCAACTGTTGTCCATGAATACAACTGGATCTTGTTGGTCTATAATCACATTTTTTCCTCCACTATTGAGCTTCACCAAATTAGACATTTGTTCTCTGGTATTCAGTCAGTAATTTGGTGAGAACAACCTGAACCCAGTTGACAAATGGGCATACCTGTGTGATCATTCGTTAGTTTAGGAATATGCTCTAACCATGGGTTGCTGGCCGCACTTACCAGAAAATCTCAAGTAAGGTGGCTGTCAACGGATGGAAAATCATGGATGGTACACCCCCCAACTTGCAGTCCCACCATCCAAGTTCCATTGGTGAATTTGGAGAACAAAGAGTGCTATCAGTCATGTGTATTCATTAAAATGACCTCATAATATTTTCAGAGAAACGGTCAGTGACATTGTCCTTCAGATAAGACAAACTGAGACCCATCTGCTCTGTGCTGTTTGTGAAATCTTTCTGTGCACCAATTCACTGCTGCATTTTTTCATGACGTTAACTGCATTTCAAAAGAACATTGTTGCCTGTCGAGTGTTTTGGAACATCTTGCGGTTGTGTAAGATCCTATAGAAATTGCAAGTCTTTTTATATTTGGAAGCAGCACCAAGAGTTTTTTGGGTGTTTTATATCAAATTTGTTACTTGCCATGCAGGAAGGTTCCTGGATCAATCAGTAGTCTGTGCTGTGTTAGAATATCTCAGCTAAGTAGTTCTGCAACTAATCACAGCACCGCAACGTGAGAGATAAAATCATAACTGCTAATCTGCACTCACTGTTGGAATGTGTACATGTGTGGCTTTGTCTCTGGGTGGGTGCGTGTTTATGTGTGAAGTGAGGACTGCATCAGGCTTGACTCTGACGCTTCCCAAAGTTGAATAGGCCCACCATGTTGATCGTCTAGCCTCGTACATGCAGTTGGCCACGGCAGCCCTGAGCCATCAACTTTGGGTAGCAAGAGGGGAGGAAACCTAAAAGGGAAGAGAGAACTGCAGCAAAATTAACTGAGTGTGTTAATAAAAACCTCTTTGCAGAAGGGTAAAGAAAACACAACTAAAATATCATAATGAAACAGCTTGTATTATTACAATTACAGAAATACTCAATTATGTGTATATATTTTTCAATTTCTCAGTTAATCCTTGCAATACAAAGAGATTATTCAACAGGAACAAACTGTATCATGCATCCACATGGTACAATGTGAGTTAGTGGCCCTCCAGTGCCAGCCTAACATATGCCAAGTTTACAGTCTTGCGGCTGAGCCATCGGAGCGTAGCTGCCATGAGTCACTCTGGAGAAGGAAGGGAGGGAGGGAAACCAAGGGAGCAAAGCTCAGGGGCACAGTACTTTCAGTTAGAAAGGGCAGAACCAGAACTCTTGATGGGTGTATTTATAGCTGTGGGTCTCCGCTTGGCCTTGGCAGGATTGATGGAAGAAGTAATGAGTTTTAAACCCGTGAACTCCCAGAGGCAATGAGGCAGTTCAGTAGCATTGGATTGATAGGGTCTGGTTTCAATCGCCACTGGAACCAAATAAAGATTATTACAATGATATAAAGCAGCTGACATAGTAGAATAATTATGGCAGTGTGGGGACATTTTTAACAATTAAAACAGTGTTGTGGAATATTATCTGCCCAACGAGTGAAGATTAAACACAAAGAATGTTTATTTTGAGGAGCTGGAGTTAATTGTGCCCTCCGCCTCTCTGCTCCCCCCACCCCCAGCAATCACAGAAGTTGGATTGTTGAAGCCCAGCACCAGCTGTTTCCTGTTAACAAGAACAACCTGCCTGCAGAGGATGAGCCAACTCATTCGATTTGACTCAGCAAACTCCATGTCCCACCCACCCCCCACTCTGCCCCTCACTAAAGGCCGTACAACTTTTGTTTTGCTCTGGAACATGCCGTAACTTGAGGGCAACATTCCCTGTCAGAACACTAGAAATGCCTGTATCTGAGGCAGACCAAAGCGCTGGCCGTATGTATAGGACCCTGATCGCTTTGATGAGGACGCGGCGCTTTGGACATGTTCTGAGATTGCGTGTGTGAAGATCGCAGAGCATTCAGCTAGATATCAGTTTCACAGTCCCAGCATTCTCTTTAAATCAAGGCCATATAGGCCCATTTCCCAATCTATTAACTGTTCAATGGAAACAGAGGCCAGGTACTAGCAATAAAATGATAAATTGATCAAGCCAACTACTCACACAACCTCAACCATATTGCAGCATCCAAACAAGACAGCCCACTAAATGATTGGCAGGCTACAGGCTTTATTAACTCTCCAGAATGAGATTAAATATTGGCAATGCTGCTTATGGGTTAGTGTGAGCATCATGAAATGTTTGCCTTTTTGTTTAAATTTAAAATTTCAGCAGCAGCTACTTTATTAATATAGCATCTTTATTGTCGTAGAATGTCCCAAGATGCTTCACAGGATCATTACCAAAGAAAATCTGAGAGGTAGTGGTGAGATGTTAGAGCTGATGATCAAAAGCTTGGTCAAAAAGTTAGGTTTTAAGGAACATTTTAAAGGAGGAGAAGTAGCGAGGCAGAGACATTTAGAAAGGGAATTGCAGAGCTTCCAGCCTTAGCAACTGAAGGCATATCCTTTGATGGTGGATCAGTTAAAATCAGGACTGGTCAAAAGGTCAGAATGAATGCAGATGTCTCATGGCATTATATGGACAGAACAAATTATAGACAAAGGGAAGAGTGAGGCCACAGAGTGATATGAAAACAAGGATGATCATTTCAAAACTGTTGCATTGCTTTCATTATCTGAAAGTAATGTAAGTTTTCTTGTATGGGTTGATAGCACCCAGCTCTAATTCCTTACCAATACCTGTCAGGCTGTTTGTCTGGTAACCAGTGTTGGATGAAGAGAGGTTTCCATCGACTGAATATTGGGAAGAGTAAAGCCATTGTCATCAGTTCCTGAGATTAACTCATTCTTTAACCACCAATTCCATCTTTCTTCCAGTAGCTATCAAAACTTTTCACACCCTCGGTGTCACATTTAAGGCCGAGATGATCTTCTGATCACATATCCACACTAACTCTACTTCCAACCCCATAACAAGGCCTGACTCCGTCACTTTCACAGATCCCGTCTGTAACTCCAGCGAGCACAAGGGTGATGAGTAAACAGAACTTAGTGCGAGCTAGAAGATGGGCAGAGCTTTGGGTGAGCTCAAGTTTATGGAAGATCGAGACCAATCAGAAGAAAATTAAAATAGTCAAGTGTGGATGTAGCAAAAAACAAGGACCCCAATGTGACATAACTCTGCTGGATGTGTATCCTTAGCCCAGACCTACCCCCCGAGTCAGTCTATTGGCTCTTGTCAGCCATTTGAAAGGACAGAGGTCAGAATATTTTATTACCTGGATGTTTTTGGTGGGAAGATTCAGGAATTTCCTGCTGAGGTCATGCCTGTGGTTTAGGTAAATGTCAAGTTCCCTGCATCCTTTTTGCTCGAATCTGTGAGGATAGTATTTTTTTTTCATATTTGTGTTGTTTTTTACCCATGGTGCTTTCTCAGATGGATTGCTTCCTGAGAATGTGGGTGTGAGAATTGGTGGGGGTGTGAGTGGGGATGAGGTGGAGGTGTGGATGGGAGTGGAGGTGTGGGTGTTAGTGGGGGTGAAGGTGGAAAAGCAAGAAGTTCTTGGTCGCATCATCTGCAGTTGGTATATCATAGCAGATTGCAGGATAAGGGTGAAATGAGATTTGAGACAGGAATGTAATATCATCCTAGATGTCTTCAGCGACAATGGCTGTCCCAGCCTCAATAATCGCCTGATAATAATGCTGAGCGCTGTTGCTTCCAAGGGTGGGTATGCATGCAGCTGTGCCTTACCCTCTCTGGTTCTTCACTGCTTCTCACTGTTGTTTGTCTCATTGTGATGTACAGGACAGGGAAGAGTATCAGTGAGTTTGTTGTTAGCCATTTGATGATGTGAGCGTTATCACTGAATTGCTACAAATATGTGCAAGCTGCGAGATGTGGGGGTGAGGCCGGCAGCATAGGTAAAAATGTGAGGGGCAGATGGAACATAGGAAAGTTGAGCATGAGCCCTGATAGTTGGAGATTGTTGATGGGCTAGAGGTTTGCGGGGGTGTACTGAGACATTTGTGAGATTGATAGGAGATGCTATTTGAAATATAAGTGAATGGAATCTTTCACCCTTTTCCAGAACTGCATCCAGGTTTTCAGGACCAGACTCCTGCCATTGAACACCGTGGCTATTTGTTTCCTCAGCTTTCTCTGTGTGTGTCCAGAGGATCACCTACCGCCCCCTGCAGAAAGATCCTCCTGCAGCTAGGCCTCCTGAGAGTGGGAGGCCTTGCACTGGCCTGCTACTCTATGGCTCTGAAATTTATCCTGCTCAGGAAGTCTTTCCTAGTGGCTTCCAATACTTGTTCTAAGCAGAATGCATCTTCTCCTTAAAAAGGTGCAGGCCAGCTTTAAATAATGTTACCTTTGCACCAACCTGGGCCCCCTGCTGCGTATGCAGCCACTGAGCAGTGCATTTGAAGCTGGGTCGGATACCACAATTATGGAAGTAGCAGGTAACATGAATTTTTTTTGTGCTCACCTCACCACTTACCATTAGGCATGGGAGAACTGAGCATCTGCAAATGGGCCTAATTTGCATTTTTAACTTAGCTTTTTGCTAGATGAGAATCAAAGAACCTTGGATGACAGGGCAAATGGAGTTGAGTTAGAGATCAGCTAACTGGATGATAGAATGGGTTTGAGAGGCTGAATGGGTTCCTTCTGTTGCTGTGTTCAATGAAGCATTCCTCTTGGGACAGCATCACAGTTAGATGTAAAGTACAGCTCTGCCCAGTTCAATCTCTATATTACAGATGATCACCAACAATATGAGCATGACATTTGCATTTCCTGCACTAATTATCTGAAGGAATGTTCCCTGTCACTCAGGTGAGTCACAAAGAAAGGACCACTGGTGAATATTTTCTGCGTTTCTTGGCCCCATAAGGAAAGTAAGATGTAGGGAGCCATTCCAACATTAGTGGGGGCCTTGTAGCAGACTTCCCACTCAGTGTCATGACTTCTGCTTATTGCCGACCCTGGATTTCCAGCATAATCAGCCAGAAATCTGTGTGGAGCTGAATATCACTCCAGTGGGTTTACAGCAGCTTCCCATTCATTGGAGCAAGCTTTGTATATTTGATGAAGAAGCATGCTGCTTTCCAGCAGTCCCTTTCCTTACAGTTGAGAAAAACTGGTTGCATTTGAAGATTTTGGAAAGGGAATGCAACAAAGATGGTTTAATCTCTGGGGAATTTTAAATATCCATTTCCCATTGGAAGGGCATTGTTAAAAACGGCCCTACAGTGTCAGTTCCTGTACACATGTAAAAGGAAATGGTGTACTGAGAGAGTGTGCACTTCTGATAAAATGTGAACTTGCACCCAACATATTCAGTCTTTTTAATGCTGCTACACTGGTCATTGGTAAAAAATTGAATTAATAGCAGAGGGAGTTATTGATAAGTGTAGTTTTCTTCTTCAAGGTATCAGCGTTAACTCAGGAGGCCGTGGATTCAAGTCCCAATTCTGAATCTTGTTAACATTTTGGTGCAGATTAAGAGAGTTCTGCAGAGACAGAGGTCCTGGTTTTAGCCTGAGAAGTTAAACAGCCTGCACTCTCAGGTGGATGTATGTCTGGGACAACATGTATCCATCAGCCAATATTTTAAACAGGTGATCTGGCCGTGCAATGTTATTTATGGGAACTTGTTCTGTGCCAGTGTTTGCTGCATTACAGCAAAGACAATTCTTGGCTGTAAAGCATGTTGAGATAGTGAAAAGCTCTATAGAAATGCAAGTTTTTTTGTAGATACCTCTAACAAAAATGATCTTCAACGGTGATAAGTGACAGAAGACAGTTCTGAGACTCAATGCTTGATTTCCTATAAGAGACAACGTGCAGGCAACCACTTTATCAGAGATGCATTTTATTGCATGCTATCATGCCACATGTTACACACTGGTATACCATTTCAGTTGGCTGTAATGGGGTTTCTCTGGTAGCCCTTAGACCTAATTGTTTTTTCTGTGTTCCTTTCCATCAGTTGGAGAAATCCTTCAAGGTTGAAGTTTCTGAGAGGGAGCAAAAAGGGGCTGAGACAAAGGCTGTGTCAGATCTCCGCCGCCAATTTGAGGATGAAGAGAAGGTTTATAGGAGAAAGCTCCAGGCATATCAAGATGGACAGCAGCGTCAGGCTCAACTTGTACAAAAGCTTCAGATCAAGGTAGGAAGAGAACAACCTTTCCAAGCAGATTCCAATTTTCATTGAAATCAAAGGCAGATTCAAACCAGAAAATCAGGATGTTGGAATGGAGGGGAGGGGAATGAATGTTGCCAAATTGCAGAGGATTTCTGTCTTTGGGGGAAGGTCCACTGCTGCAGGCACTTAATATCTGAAAGAAGGCAAGACAGGGCTCTTGCCAGCTCTTTAGCTCATGGATGATACTCCCCAAATAAAATACTGCTCCTAGTGTTTCTGCACCACCACAACCTTGTCAGTAGGAGAGGGATGGAGGTGGGGGGGGGGGGGGGGGGTGGTAGGAGGCTTTTGCCCAGCACATTGTTTTACCACGTGGGGTTTGTGTGAAGGGAGTTCCCCCACATTTGTTCTTAGTAAGTGACAGCATTTATTGTCCAGTCATAGCTATCCATAAGGGACTGTCTATAACTGAGGGGTTTGCTAAAGTCATTGCAGAGTGCATAAAAAATTGACTGCATTGCATGTAATTGGAACTAAATGTAAACCAGTTAAAAAGGAAGCTGTCTGCAACATTGAGTCTTTGCTTTGTCTTGTCCAGAAAATAATTGGATCATTTAAATCTCAAGGGAGTGAGAGAAACAGAGAAACGGAGCTCTGAATCAACTGAACACTTGAGCCAGCAATTTAATCATGTCCTGATTATTTCAGGAATTAACCAGACAAAGACCCTCAATGGAACTGTAACATTTGCCATGTCAGCTTGAGTTTCTCTGTAGGCAACCAGAGCATAAAGCAGAATGATTCAGAAAGCTTATTACAATATTTAAATATGTGTTCCTACATTGAATGTAGAAGCTTTTTGTGAAATTGGCCTATTCTGACTCACCACAATATAAACTCACGTCACAACCCATGGCACAAACTGTCAGCAAGGACCTCTTGAAGCTGTCAGTTGAGCATGCTCTTCAAGCTTATGACCTACACAGGTATTCATTTAATATTTCTGCCATACTCTCATAGTGTTTCACAGTTCGTCTTTAAGCATCTTTCAGTTGCTGAGTAAAGTCTATCACACTTAATGCAGGCTATTTCTATATAAGCCATAAACGCAGAGAAGGAGGTCATTGGGCCCATTGAGTCCATTACTGCTTTAACTGTTCATGGAAAAATAAAACAAAAGTAAAAGTAAAGTTTATTTATTAGTCACAAGTAAGGCTTACATTAACACTGTGATGAAGTTACTGTGAAATTGGGCTTATTTTGGTTGACGTAAAAATTTATTTATGACTTTTTCATCTTTCAATGGAACCAATCAGCTACCTTCCCTTCTTTTTACCGCCGTCCATTCTTCTGATTTTGGCTTTCAGATGTTTTAACCTGTCCATAAAACCATGTCATTTATATTCGGAGAGAGTTATGTCCCCACACAGAAGGGTTGACGAATTGATTTGTGGGCAAGATATAAGGTGTGGGCAAGTTTGATTGGGGTAGCAGTGACAGTACGACGTATAGAATGTTTGACAAGGAGAAGAAGCAGGAGTGAGATGTGTTGTAATGGTTGTAGGAGAATGTATATAGAAGTATGGATGGAAGTGTTGTGAGCTTCTGTACCAGTGGTGCAAGTGTAGGGCGGCTAATTGAAGTGAGGATGATAAGATTACTGAACATTTGATATTGTGGACAAGTCCCGGGAGCAAAATTGGCCATCTCAGTGAGTAATTCCCATTGAATTGTCGTGTGAAGGGCTTCTTGTGCTGCACGACCCCACCCCCTGAAACTCTTGGGGATGCAGGATATCTGTCCTTCTGTCTGCTGCTGTCTAATGACTGCATGTAATTCTGTGCCTTGGCAAAGAGAGCATCCATTGACAGATGCTCTCTTTGCCAAGGCACAGAATTACATGCAGTCATTAGAGATCAAGCTAGCCATGCAGCTCAAGCACTAGGATTTGCTTCTTGTGAGTGGAAGGTTGAGTGATGCCACAGAGGTCCCCAGTGGAGCCCAATAAGGAGCCACTTGTGTAGCAGTTAGAACTGTGGTAACTTTGGTAGCCATTGGCAATAGATGCCCTTCCACTCCCCAAGCATCAACACTTGGAGAATGTGACAGATATGTCCCACCAGATCCCTGAATATGTGGAGGTATCAATGATGCTGATTCCCGCTTATTTGAAGGAATGACAGGCATTTTCTGTACACCTTCAGTTATGCGAGCTGCCTACACTCAGTGGATCTGTGAGCTTCATCCTCTGGCTCTGTGAGTGCGGAGGTGCCTTGCTGTCCCTTGCTGATAAGGGTGGTGTGCTTTCTTTTGACATGCTTGATACTGGCATATCACTCTACTCTGCCATTCTTCCTGTTCGCACCCGATGTTAAAGACTTTGCCAAATGATAAACACATGCAAATACATTTGTACAGATTAGAAATGGGAATTGGTTCCAAAGTAAATAATTTTTAAAAAAATGTACAAAACATTCCTTGACTGGAGGTGTAGGTTATTGAGCATTGTGGCAGTTATGATCTGAATTTCCAGTAAGACAACCTTCAGTAGACAAATGGTTGGATTTGAAGATTTCTGTAGTTTGGTGGAAAAGCTTCCCTGCTTCCATATCAGCTGTGCTCTTTACTGACTGACTTAGATTACTTCAGCAATCAGAGAAAGTGATAGAGGTATAGCTGAAAATCACATTTGCGGGGGACCATAGTTACTTGCTGGCATTTTGCTTCTCTGTCACACATGTTCCAACATCCCAGTACTAGTTCTTACACAAATATACAGAAACACTTCGGGGAGCTTTTCAGTTAGCTTTTTTCTTGGTTTATATATGTTCCTGGAAGGCCAAATCCAAAAGTTCATTTGGGTATTATTCACAAATATTTCTTGATGACATCATATCCTTCAGCCATTATGTCCCATTGCCTCCACCAGAGATGGCAACAAGCTTCTGGATGCTTTAGATATATCTTTGTCTGGAAACAATGTGACTCCATTGTCTCTCAGAATGTCACTCCTCGCTCCCCTGCATCTTCCCCAGCAATTCAGTCTGTGACTGATGTAACATCCTCACCCACCTTTGGTTTGTATATCAATTTTTTTAAACTCACAAGTCTTATTTAAAGTTCAATATTTCCAGACATAAGTTGATATTTTTCGTTCATTATTAAGACACCCTCCAGTTCATGTAATTTCACCCCATGCCTTACCATTGATCTGGAATGTAGAACCTTAGTTCTGAAACCACCCTGAAATCATTGCATTATTGCCTGCAGAGCCTGGCACAGATTCGGGAGAGCTGTGAGCAATGGGCAACATGAGGGAGGTGACTACACCATGAAGTCACAAGAAAGTGCAATTTGCCAGGTGCCTGTCCCTTCTATCCAATCGTGAATGATGCCAATCTAACTAGATGCTGGCATGGCCTTTTGATCCAGCACAGTGGTGTGTTTCTGGTGAGCAACTTCATAATGAGCATTTGAACATTCATGATGTTCAAATATATTCACTTACTGTTCCTGACATGATGCATTGGGAAATGCATGCCAACATTGAAGTCTGGAGTGGGCAATCGCCACCCTGTTTTCACGATGTGCAAGTTTAGATTTTGCACTCACATAAAATCCCACCCCCCCGCCACGTACACCTTCTACTAGCATGATTGGAAAATTCTACTCCAACCCCCTTCTCTTTAACCATCAAACATTTGAGCTGTTTGTAATGAGAAGGCTTGGCAGCAAAAAGAACAAGAAGGCATCTTGTTTGTGAGATTCTACGATTCTATGGTGGTAGTGCTTGGACTTGAGTATTGACATACAAGTTGTCTAATGGAGGGCCATGGAGTTAATGGTCTCACAGTAATACAGCACAAAAGGAGGTCATTCAGTTTATCATGTACTAGAAAGGACTATCCAATTAGACTCATTTCCCACATTTTCTTATGTTGCTGAAAAATATCTCTTTTCAAATGTATTTGCAACTTCCTTTCAGAAGGGATTATCAATTCTGCTTGTGTCATCCTTTCAAGCAGTGCATTCCTGATTATAAAAACTCGCTGTGTAAAGATATTCTCTCAGCTTCCCTCTGGTTCTTATTCCAATTATCTTAAATCAATGTCCTCTGGCTCCTGAACTTCCTGTCAGTGGAAACAATTTCTTCTCATTTACCCATTCAAAATCCTTAGTAATTTTAAACACTTCAATCGACTCCCCCCTTAACATTCACTTCTCCAAAGGGAACAATCATGGCTAGTCTTTCTTGAGGGCCTCCTACCACATTTCTCCAAAGACGATTTACCCAAGTCCTCAAATCAGTTTTTACAGTATTCTGATGGGAACCATCCAGAAATCAAATGTTTCATTCAGATCCAAAGTTTAAATTGTTCCAAGTATTCATTACTATAAAATGAAGCTGCCAGGTATGTGTGCCAGCAGTTGGACTCCCATTGGCAAAGACATGTCCCTGGATACGACAAGGGGCTGCTTTTTGTCCCATTACTCAACTTGACAAACCATTGTGGGGCCTAGCTAAAATCGTTTAAAAGCTTAGAAGAGCTAAAACATTTCATACAATCCCATTGTTCAATGAACAATGGCTATGTTTAAATTTGCAAAAGGAATTGGGTTGATCCGGGTTTCATTGAGTTTAATCCAGTCTAATCCAAATGTAACCTTCATTAAATCACCAGCTGATGCTGTGGCACAACTCTACAGGGATTACAGTTAGCTCCCGAACAATGAGTTCTTGTGCTGTTTCCATGAGCGAGATCCAGGTTGAGGCTCTGTGGGAATAACCTCCTCACTGCTTAACAAAATAAATCTGTACTGAATAGGGAATTGTGGGAATACAAGAGTCAATGTGGTTACGAGCTCCGAGTCTTATGGACTAGGTTTGGCCCAAACTTTCGAAAAGGCTCGCTGTAGGAAATATTGTAGAGCTACATTTACAGAATACACTACAGGGACATATTAAAGAAGTACGTTTACAGAAAACATTACAGGAAAATATTATAAAAATTCATTAATAGGATAGAATATCAGGGAATGTTAGAGTTACATTTAAAGGGTACACTATCGGGGTATCTCTGCCAGAAACTTTTTGATGAAGGGAAAAGGGATCAGGGAAGTAATGCGCAGAAGGGATATAGAGCTGGAAAAAGTTGTGGAGACAGGATTTATGGAGGCTATGGAGGGATTCAAAGACAAAGATAAGGATTTTCAATTTAAAGTATTGCGGGATTGGGAACCAGTGCAGATCTCAAAATAGAGGGGTAATGGGCTGGTGTGCTAGATGGAAGCAAAGATGATCATTGTTACAGTGATGGAAATGAGAGCCAGTAAAGCTTCTGAAGCTTAGCTCCTTGTTGAACAGAACGTCAAGCCTATAAACAACTGGAGACAGTGGCCAGAGAGGAAATGGCATTAGCAGCAAATGAGCACTTTACATTGGAAGCTAAAGGTGATGGTTTTGGCTTGGAAGTAAGCAAACTTGTTCAAGGTTGGAGTTTGGACATGCAGGCTCACAGCGCAGAGGCAATTTGAGGATGGAGAGAAGTGGTTGGGTTAGAACTGGGTATCATTAAAGTATGTGTAAAAGTTAACTTTGTATGGGCAGCTGATTTCACTAAGGGTTAAGATACAGATCAGGAAGAGGCTAAGGATAGACCTTTGGGTGACTCTGGCACTGATGGTGTGGAGATACAAAGAAAAACCATTTCTGGAGATGCCTTCTCTATTTCTCTAACTCTGCAGCATGAAGAAGACAAGATTTGAATGTGAAGAATGGTGAATTAGAAGAAGCTGATGACTAAGGATGTGAAATTGACAAGTCACTCAGTTTTTGAGAACTAATTCCTACAATGGATGCATCCTGCAATGTGTAACTTTTTTTGCCAAAGCAGTCCCACGCATTGTGGCTCTACGAACATCCCTCGTATTTCCTCTGATAAAACTGAATTGACATCTTTTAGACGTCATTTCTTAGCACATCTCTGGACATCAATATACTTTGTCTAATTTGCTCCCTGGTAAATTGTCTTCAGACACTCAATAGGGCCACCTCATTCCAGCTGCATGCAAATCCAGTTTGCAGAGAAAAATGTACTTCTGCTCATTTAGAGCCTCTCTCTTTTGCATCTTACCTTAACGGCAAGACGCCAAAGGCATTGAGATTAAATGGGACAGATTCTACCCACGCAATTCTAATTGCAGTCCATTCTTTCTGCAGCAACAGCTCTCAAGGTATCAAAATGGTCTCCCCTTTAACAGTCCAGCTGCCTGTTGAAGAGTTTAAGAGTTGCTGCCTGGCTGAATGTTACTCCTCCCCGCCAATAATACTCCTGACCTGATACCCTGCACATACTTCGGTTCACTTTGCATAATTCAGTGAGGTCAGCTCACCTGATGGCAAGAGTGGTGTATTTGCATCATGGTCAAGCATAGCCCCAGTCTTGTTGGTCCCATGAACTTGATGCTTATTGATTATAGGACACTGATCTATGTGAGTTGACCAAGACAGAACAGGATTCTGTGTAAAGCACTTGGGCTGGTTTTGTGATTGTGTTGGTGGCAGACAGCCTTTACCCTGCTCAGGATCAAAAGTCCCAAACCTCCCTTTGATTCAGTAGTTCTAACATTACTGTTTCAGGTACTTCCTACATCAACCTTTCTTACTGTGGTAATTATTGGTGACTAGTATTTAATCAGAGGCAGATTTCTGCTTTAGAACCGTACACACTCAAAAGTGTCTGAAACCTAGATTGCCTAGGATGTTTACAGGCAGCAGATTCTCAAGACCATCAGTGAAAGCTGGATTGAATCACATCTCAGCAGTAAGAAGGCCAGATCTAATCCTCTGCCAGAGTAGGAGAGTTTCAGAATACTTATGCTGAAGTCCTTTGAAGGGTTAAGTCTGCTGCAATATTTAGCCAAATTAATGTAATGCTTGGATCCAAGCTGTGTTTGGACAGATGACTCTAGATAAACTCAGACCTGCTCCAAGCAAGATCTGATCTAAACACAGAATACTGACAGGGCAAACCACTTCCCATTGCATAGAATTTGTACTCCAAGAATAACAGTTAAAACACACAAACTACTGATCCAAGCAAAGAATGTTCCGGATTATCTAGCGCTGAATAGCCAAAATGTTGAACACAGGCAATTCCCCAGGCACATGTCATTCAGACACAGCAGCACAGTTACAAGGCTAATCACGCTCATAATAATAATTGAGTGCGTTTCAGTTTTCCTGTTACTTGTACGAGCTGAATGAATGAATGTTTAAGAGGCCTGAACACGTGGATTGGCTAATTGTCTATTTTTATCATCAATTTGTAGAAAATTTGGTCTAATGTTTCTTGGCAATCAAACTGTGTTTTAGTGAAAGTTTGATAATCGAAGATTTTCATACAAAAAATGTACACATAACCAATTTAAATTTCAACTTTGACCATTGGACAATGGACTGGGAAAAGTAAAGAAAGTCTTGCATTTCTTAAGCTCTTTTCACAACTCCAGATGTCCCATAGTGTTTCCCAACCAACGAAGTATTTTTTGAAGTTCTGTCCCTGGTGCAATGCAGGAAATACCAATTTGCACACAGCAAGATCCCATAGAACAGGCAAGGTGATAACAACCAGGTAATCTGTGATAAAAACTAAATGCTGGAAAATCACAGCAGGCCTGACAGCATCTGAGGAGAGCAAATAGAGCAAATTAGCTCTACTCTCTCTCCACAGATGCTGTCACACCTGCTGAGATGTTTCAACATTTTCTGTTTTTGTTTCAGATTCCAGCATCTGCCATATTTTGTTTTTATTCCTTCAGATAATCTGTGATGTTGGTTGAGGGTTAAGTATTGGTTAGAACACTGGGGAGAAAGGCCCAGCTCTTCTTCAATGTAACGCCATGGAATCTTTTATGTTCCCTGTTCCTGATGGAGTTTGGGAGATTGACTTTGAGGGGGCAAATCCAGGTCAAACAAGATATTAATATTTCATTGTTGACTGAAAACCTAGGGTGATTTACCTACTTGCCATTTCCAGCAAGAAATCTCACCAACTGGGAACATGTATTGGAAACATTCCACATCTGATCTGATCATTAACTTAAAGGGTTGGCTGATCTTGCACCCCAAAAACATCTGGAACATACTGAGACTCCTCAGAAGGAGTGCAAAATTTGGATGTTACTCCTATGATACCTTGCGAAGTAGTGTCTGTCCAGCCAGGCTGTTCGGGCTGCAAGACGTAGAAACATAGAAAATAGGTGCAGGAGTAGGCAATTTGGCCTTCAAGCCTGCATCACTATTCAATATGATCGTGGTTGATCATGCACTTTCACTATCCCACTCTTGCCGTCTCTCCATTCCCTTGGTCCCATTTGCCACAAGAGCAATGCTCAGGTCCTCCTTGAACATATCTAATGAACTGGCTCCAACAGCTTTCTGTGGTATTGAATTCCACTGGTTTCTGATGGAAGAAGTTCTTCCTCATCACAATCTGAATGGCTTACCTCTTACTTTTAGACTGTGACCCCTATTTCTGCACTCTCCCAACATCGGAAACATTCTTCCCGCATCCAGCCTGTCCAGTCCCATTAGAATTTTATATATTTCTATGAGACCCCTCTCATTCTTCTAAATTCCAGTAAGTAGAAGCTTAGTTGATCCAGTCTCTCTTCACATGTCAGTTCTGCCATTCCAGGAATCAGTCTAGTGAACATTCGTTGGACTCCTTCAATAGCAAGAATATCCTTTCTCAGACTAGGAGACTAAAACTGCACACAATATTCAAGGTGTAGGCTCAATAAGGCCCTGTATAACTGCAGCAAGAGATCTTTACTCCTATACTCAAATCCTCTTGCTATGAAGTCCAGCATGTCCTCACCACCTGTTGTACCTGCATGTCAACCTTCTTCGACTGTTCCACCATGATACCCAGGTCACGTTGCACTTCCCTTTCCCTAAACTATCACCATTTAGATAATTATCCTCCTTCCTATTTTTGCCACCAAAGTAGATAATCCACATTATGTTGCATTTGCCAAGTATTTGCCCACTCAGCCAGCCTGTCCAAGTCGGCCTGTAACCTCTTAGCATCCTCTCACAGCACACACTACCACCCAGCTAAGTGTCATCTGCAAATTTGGAGATATTCAATCATCCAAATCATTAATGTATATTGTGAATATCTGGGGTACCAGCGGTGGTCACTTCCTGCCACTCTGAAAAGGACCCATTTATTCCCACTCACATCTTCCTGTCTGCCAACTAGTTTTCTATCCACATCAATACATTACCACCAATACCATGAGCTTTAATTTTACTCACTAACCTCTTGTGTGGGAACTTGTCAAAAGCTTTTTGAAAGTCCAGAACATCCCTTATCCACTCTGCTGGTCACATCCTCAAAAAATTCCACAAGAATTTATCAAGCATAATTTCCCTTTAGTGGATCCATGCTGACTTGGACTGATCCTGTCGCTGCTTTCCAAATACTCAGTTATGTGAGAAGCAAGTCTCACATATTCCAAAAGGACTGCACCTTACATAGTGATCTTGTTCTAGAATTCCCTCCCTTTTTTCATTGTGAAAATCTTTCTCCTGCTGCAGTAGTTTCATAGGCACCGATAATCTTTCTACTCCGTAAAATAATTTGACTTTAATATTCACTGTTTGAATGTGTAGTCTCATCACCAAAAGTGACTAGAGGTGAATTTCATGTGTTGCCTCTTTTAGGTCCTTCAGTACAAGAAGCGATGCGGTGAGCTGGAACAGCAGATCCTCGAGAAGACCTCTGAGTCAGAACAGCAGAAAGTGTTAGTGAGTATGAGCCACTAATATTTCATGTATAGAATTCTGCCTTGGAAAAGGTCTCATTCTTCATACTAAGTTTCAAGAGAATGTCTAACAGTTGGTGACCTGCAAGACTATACTTGCTCCTCTATCTGTATACTTTTTGCCAGGAGAGACATCAACTCTTAGTGGCTGGGTTGTATCAACAGTGTGGCCTTTTCATGTGACAGGATAGAGAGACTGAAAGAACGAGCAGCAGAGAAACATTATGGGTGGTATGTTGGAGAGAAAGAGTGAGCTAAACAAAGTACAGAAGAGAGAAAGGCAGAAAGAGTGAGATAAAGCGAGGGGACCAAAAGTGCAAGAAGGACTGAACGCATATGAGGAGGAAGGAAGAAAGACAAAGACAGTTCTTCACTAATAAAAAGTGCATTGTGTCTTTTTTTTACTGACCATTTTCTGGGTGAAGAGACCACTCTTTGGGCGAAGGTAAAATCATAAAAATGTAATTACTTATACACCATAATAGATAATATTGCAAATCAGTAGGTTTTTTCCAGCTCTGTGGCTGCCTGAAACAGTGAAAGTAAACACTTCACAATCATAACCACTGCGAGCAGGATGCGCTGAGGAACTCTTAACCACTCAGCCATCGCAGCTGTGCAAGTTTGTGCCCGGTTTTGAATTGGTGACCTTTTGCATGCTAGGTGAACGTGATCACCACTACACTACAGAAGCAGTTAAAAGATAGTAAATCTCTCCAACTGCTTCACAGAGAGTAAATGGATAACAAGTTTATTAGAGTTCTTTGAAGATGTAGCAGGCAGGGTGGACAAAAGCAAAGCAGTAGATGTAGTATATTTTGAACCATTGAATCATAGATTCCCCACAGTGCAGGAAGAGTCCATTCAACCCATCAAATCTGCACTGACCCTTCAAAAGAGCACTCTACCGAGGCCCATTCTCCCAGCCTATCCCCACAACCCTACACATATACCATAGCTAACTCATTGTCCAATGTGCAAGAAACATCAAAGAGTCAGGATAAATGAGTCTTTGAAGGTTGGCAGCTGTGACTAGTGAAATGCTGCAGAGGTCAGTGCTGGGCCTCACCTATTTATGATCTTCATGCATGACTTGGGATCGACTGTACTGTAGCTAAGTTTGCTCATGAAACAAAGATCGGTAGGAAAGCAAGTTGTGAGATGGACACCAAGAGTCTGCAAACTCTGGTTACGTTAAGCAGGTGGGCAAAAATGTGGCAAATTGAAATAGTGGGCAGAATTTTACAAGATTTTTTTCTGATTGTCCAGCTAATGTGAAAACAGGAGAGATCCTCATCTGTTTTTCAGGTGAGTTTTCATGCTGAATCTTATGCACCCAGTCTTTGAAAAAGTGAGGTAGACCATTTCTAGCCATTCGAGGCAGTGGGTGGGGCTCAATTCACTAGCCAGCCAGCAGCTCAGATCAGAACCACAAACTGCGCTTGTGCAGAAAAAAGATTTAAAAAAGCAGCTCTCCTGGCAGAAACCGTCCCAGGCCTGATACAGCCTCTCCTCATGGATATCAGGAACCACTCTACACCACCAACATTACTGATGCGTCACCCCCCTCCCACCTCCCTCCAGATTCTCTTGCATAAGGCCTCCTCATCACTCCCCCCAGTCTCGATGGCTGAATAACATGACCCTTTCTCTCCCCTGCTCCTGATCATCACAGAGGCACAAATCCACCCCCCCTCCTCAGCACACCTGCAAGTGTTGATTTGACTTCCCCTCCATGTAACAAGGCAAACTACGTTAAACTCGCTGGAAGGCTCTAACGGATTCACCCAAACTAACTGCAGCTGATCTGCCCTAGCAAGAGAAAGCTCTATAAAAACGCTCAAGGATGTACAGACTGGCAGGCGTTGCAGAAAGAAATGGCTCCCAGGAAAGCAGCTCTCCATTTTTTAGATGTTTATCTGGCTAGGTTGCTGCAGTTAATGGAGGCAAGGCAGTACGTTCTGTTCTCTCCCCAGCATGACGCCGTCCCAGGGGCAGGGATGGAAGTGCAGCCTGGGAGGCAGTGGCGGCATGTGTTAGTGCCAAGGCACTGGTCTTAAACAGGAGAACCAGGAAGCAGTGCTGCAAAAAACTGACCTGATCTGGGCAGCAAAGGTCAGTGTTTAACCTCATATCGCATCTTCCCCCTAAATGACCTCAGATCCCCCGGATTCCAGCACCCTACATGCTTCCAGCCCCGACCCGCAAGCACCTCCCCCCCCTCCCCCAAGAGTATCTCAACCTTTGCCCTCTGAAACCTTGCAGAACTCATTCCATCAGATCTTACATGGCTTCTTCTCTCCCCACAGGAGAAGAATGCCCATAATCGCTGGGAGAGGGTGAAGACAGAGGCTGGTGTGCCCAAGATTCGAGACCTTACCGCCTTTGAGAAGTGGGCATTGGAGCTTGCAGGAGAGGAGGGGATGAGGAACATTAGTGACAGCATGGTCGGGCTGGAGCATAGAACCTACCAATCTTTCACTGGTTGGAGATAGCTCAATAAGATGCATGCAGCCCAGGTTCCTCTCCCTCCCTTGCACTTAATCTTGTGTTCTGTGTTGCAAAAAGGCACCCCAAGGCACCTGGCCATCTGACATCGCGGCCCCCCCACCGCTGCTCCCATCCATCTTGCCCCTGACAAGAAGCCGATGAAGGGATACTGAGGTCGGCACCAGTTTTGCATCAGCTTCCACCTCACAACTCACCATTCCAGAGACTCTCACATCAGTGGGTCAAGTTAATGGCAAGGCATTTGGGTCACTCTCTAATGTGTTTGAGACATCTGCTGATGTACATCGGGTGGAGGAAGGAACGTTCAAAGCCTTTGGCAAGTGGAGTCTGCTAGAGACAAGGAACTCAGCTAGCCCCAGGTTACATGCTGGACCTCTGTGAACACTTCTCCCTCAGCTGCTGGAGATACAGCAACAGAGCCAGAGAATGCATGAGGGGCTTTCAGCAACATTGGACTGACTGCAAGGCTGTAGGGAGGTATCCCAAAGCTTTCAGGTGGACCAGTTATTGCCTGTCTTTCATGGTTCCCAGGCCAACACTGCAAAGGTGCTGTCCACAGTGGAAAACCCTGGGGCAGGAAACCCCCACCAACAGTGGCATGATCCAAACAATGTCTGAATCACAGAAGATCACGGCCGAGTCACAGCAGGCCACAGCTGAGGGCTTCAACTGTTTTTTTGAGACTCTGAGGCCCAATGCTGAGATGCCCAAGAGCTTGCAGGAGATCCAGCAGGGCAGAGCTGAGACACAGCGGGCTATGACTACAGCTTTTGAGAATGTGGCCCAGTCACTGATGGTCATGGCTGATAGGATGCAAACCTTACAGGAGACCTAGCGGGACAGTGCTGAGACACAGCAGGCTATGGCAGCAGCCTTTGAGGACGTGGCCCAATCATGTTCTCAAAGAGGGTCATGGCTGAGGGGCTGCAGAGCATGGCCCAGTCTCTGGGAGCACTTGCTGCTGTCATTGACAGGTGGCCCCTGACTCAGAGGGCCACCGCAGAGGGTTTGGCCACCTTGGCAAGAACGCAGGTGGCTCTCCAGGACTGGCAGGGCCAGGTGCTGGAGCATCTGGAGTTCACTGCAGAAGCACCACCATTCCAGGGAGTGACCCAGGGGCCCACAGGAACCCCAAGGGAGGAAGGACAGCTCAAGCCCATGGCGGGACCTTCCATGAGAGTGTCACTGTGGCTACACCTTCAGACTCCCCTGTTTCTGACACTGAGACATCTTGGGGGCAGCGGGATGAAGAGGGTGTCATGGATACACCCTTGACACCTGGAAGCTGGCCACGGCCCTCAAGGTCCAGCCCTCCAGAGGATAATCACCAAGGGCATTACAGGCCACAGGATGTGGTAGGCAGCTGGCCAGCTCTACGTCCGATGTACATCCTAGGGAGACATTGAGATTTAGTGGTAGGCCACGTAAAGGTAAGAAGTTGTCGTAGTGGCACTAGAATGGCACGGGTGAAGGACAATGCTAGTTCAATAGAATACTTAGGCACTTTAAAGTCTCATGTTCACTTGTTATATGAGCACTTATTTTGAAGGCACTTTTATTGTCACCAATAAATGTTATTTCACCCCACATCTATGACTAATTTGTCTTTGATTAACCTCTAACAGGAATGTACTTACCCCAAGGGTTGCCAGAGGGATCCTGCACATTAATGTTAGTGGGGGAGGCCCCCCAGTGCATTGCTACTGAGAAAATCAAGGGCTCAAATAATTCACTGGGTACAGAGGTTGGCACGCATTGACATCTTCTTACAGCATCTACCATGGCATCTCCAGAACCCATGAAAGATTTCCTCTCACTACCCCCCACCTGCTATGGGGTCCTGCATGGGGGTTTAGTGCTCCTTTACCCACCACCCAGACATGGGCCCAGGTGCCAGCGTGCATGCGGAGCTCAGGCAGCAGTCAGTTTGCACCAGTGTATCATCACAATGGTGCGTAGCGAGTCATCATCACCCTCCTGCTTGCCACAGAAACTCGATAGCACAGTGTACCCAGGCCCACCACTCTGGTGTTACAATGTTGCAGGAAATTGTTGGAGCCAGCTGGGAATTAAACCTACGTCTGGCAACACAGGTCTCTAGTGACCAGAGCATGTGATAATCAGAGCCTCCCTTGCTCCCTTGCATGCCTGAGTCTTGCTGCCGCCAGCCCTCCAGCGCCAGGGTGCTGTTGCTGTGAAGCTGTCATTCATTTGCCGGGGTATCTGGTGCAGACATCATGATGTTCACTGATGGTCACACACTAATTGCACATTTATTGAATGGAAGCCTTTTCTGTTCATGAATTTTCCTGAATTCTTCACCAGGGCCTTGAAAGCGACATGGGTGCAGTCTATAATCCCCTGCACATTTGGAATCCCTGCATTGGCCTCGAACCCTGCAGCATTTGCTTCCTGCTGGGCCTGGTCCAAGTCAAATTTAATATACTGGCCAGCCCAGCATACAGAACATCTGTGATCTCCTTAACACACTTGTGGACGGATGATTGGGAAATGCCACAAAGATCTCCACTGGTGGTTTGGAAGGACCTATTGGGGTAAAAGTTTAAGGTGGCCATCACTTTCCCAGCCACTGTGAGTGGGTGTCCTCTGTCCCCCTGACCCCCGAGGTACCAGGTCCTCAACAAATGGCACAGGTGTCGCACTGTCTCCTTTTGGAGCCAGAGTCTTTAGCGGCATGTTCAACAATTCCTCAAAGGACACTCACGTGCGGACTACTGGGGTCTCTGCTCTCTCGTCCTCCTGCTCCTCATCTCCCTCCCCCCTTGGGGTGAATGGTGGCCAGGCCCTGCCTCCAATGGCCATCTCCTTCTTCTCCTGTGAGTGCTAAGGCCTGGGCCTCTTTTGCCTGTAATTCATCCTCCTGCTCCTCCACCTCAGCTCCAGCAGCAACCAAAAGAACAGCAAGGCTAATTGATTGCACTGCAAAAGCCATCTCGTCAATCTGAAGGTAGGGGGGGGTGCAGCGATTGGGATTTGGTGAAGGGTAGAGACAGATGGAGAGGTTAAGCAACTCTGCTCGCCTCCAGCCCAGCAACACACACTCCTCATAACCCCCACAGCCTCCCAGCAATGTGTATTCCCCATACACCCCAGCAACACACACCCCCCATACCTTCCCACAGCTCCCCAGCAACACACACTCCCTGTACACCCCCAGCAACACAAACTCCCCATACTCACCACAGCCCCCCAGCAACACACACTCCCCATACCTCCCCCAGAGCTCCTCAGCAACGCATACACTCCCCATACTCCCCTCCACTCATATCCTCCCCCCCCCCCACCCCCCAACAACAACACACACACACCCAGAATCTCTCAAAAGGTTGTTAGCCTTTGGAATTCTCTTCCCAGAAGTTGAGTTATTAAATTAGAGAGGAAATTCCATAAAATAAGCTTGAGGAGGCTAAAGACTAATGGTGGAATTGCAGGTGAAGGGATGTTCAGGAGGCCAGAGGATATAAAGCTGGAGATAATTGCAGAAATAAAGTAAGGGGAAATTGTAACAAAAAGGTGCTTGAATTCATGAGTGCTGGTAGAAAGCACTCCCACCACACTCATCCCCTCAACCCGAGGTTAAGTGGGTTATTTAAGCCTTGATTGCAGCCCATCAAGACATATGTTCTCCAAGGATAGTGAGAAAGGCAATGGGAAATCATCTCACCTGATCTTCACTAGCATACACAGCGTAGAACGTCAGAGGCTTTTTCCCAGGGTGGAAGTGTCAATTATAAGGGTGCACAGGTTCAAGGTGAGAGGGGGAAATTTTAGGGGAGATGTGTGGAGGAAGCTTTTCACACAGAGAGTGGTGGGTGTCTGGAACACGCTGGCAGAAGAGGTGGTGGAAGTAGGAACATCAGCAACATTTAAGAGGCATCTGGATGGGTACATGAGTAGAGAGGGAATAGAGGGATATGGACCGAATGGGCAGATTGGCTTTTATTTAGTTTAGTTAGGTCATCATGATTGGAACAGGCTTGGAGTGCCATAGAGCCTGTTCCTTTGCTGTACGTTTTTTTGTTCTTTGTAATAGCTCAAGGATCTCGATATATGCAACTTGAGTTAGAACCTGGCTTAGGGCAAACTTCAATGGATTGACAAACAGACAATTTGAATAGTCAGTCAGAAGAAGTTCAGCCTGGAGGTAACAAACAAATGGGTAAGGATATCAGCAGCAATAGAGTGAAGCAAAAAGCAACAAAGGTATTGTGAATATGTAGGCTAGCAGTTTTCCATTGAGGTTTCATCCAAACATGGGGCTCTGCTTACCTCTACCATATTCATTTATGCAAAAGTAACATAATTCCCAAATCCATACTAGTGTTATTGCTGTGTTGGGCATTATCCTTAATTTTCAGTTACAGACCCGCTTAGAAACAACTGAATCTCACTTAAGGAAGGCAGAGTATGAGCACAGCACTGAACTGGAGACCACCCTCATTCGCCTGGAGGAGGAGCAGCAGAGGTGAGCGACATTTGTTCTGTATTACTCAACAGTACCTAGAGCTCTTGCCAATCTTTCTATGCAGTGGTGACACCGTCTGTGGCCTTTAGCTTAAAAGCAAAATACTGTGGATGCTGGAATATGAAACAAAAACAGAAAATGCTGGAAAATCTCAGCAATTCTGACAGCATCTGTGGGGAGAGAATAGAGCCAATGATTTTAGTCTAGATGACCCTTCACCAGAGCTGACAAAGGGTCATCTAGACTCGAAACACTGGCTCTGTTCTCTCCCCTCAGATGTTGTCAGACCTGCTGAGATATTCTGTTTTTGTGATCTTTAGCTCATTCAGTTTCCAATTTGTGCTGTGGGGGAAACCCCTCGAAAGAAATAGAGCAAGTAAGAGATCAAAAGGGAAAGGTTGCATGGATGAGGTTTACACTCCTCAGACTGTGGTGTTAATGTGTGAAGTTGGAACATTCTCCACTGAATCTTGTGCATTTCAAGGCAAAGTGTGAAAAAACTTCTTCTACACTGCCTCAAACTGCAGTTTCATCGCGACCTCCAATGAGTAACTCTCTTGCATTTGTATGATATCATTGTATTTCTTACACCACAGCTTCCCAATGTCCTCTCTCAAGGATGACAGTCAATTACAGAATTATTAGTGCTGAAGGAGGCCATTTGGCCCATCATGTCTGTACCAGCTCTCTAAGTGAGCATTATGACTTAGTTCCATCCCCCTACTTTTTTCTCGTAACTCTGCACATTGTTACCATTCAAGTAATCATCCAATGCCCTCTTGAGTGCCTCGATTGAAGCTGCCTTCACCACATTTCCAGGCAGTGCAATCCAGACCCAAAAATGTTTTCTCTCATTGACATTTGCTCTTTTGCAAATCACTTTAATTCTGTGCCTTCTTGTTCTCAATCCTTTTATGAGTGGGAAACAGTTTCCCCTTATCTACTCCATTCAGTACATTCTGGTTTTGGTCATCTCTATCAAATCTCCTCTTAGCCTTTTTCCTTCCAAGAAAAACAGCCCCAACCTTTCCAATCTATCCTCATAACTGAAGTTTCTCCTCCCTGGAGCCATTCTTGTAAATCTCTTCTGTACTCTCTCCAATACATTCATGTCTTTCTTAAAATGTGACACCCAGAACTGTGCACAATATTCCAGCTGAGATCTAACTAGTGTCTTGTATAAGTTCAGCATAACCTCCTTGCCCTTGTACTCTATGCCCCTATTAATAAAACTTGGGATACCTTATGTTTTATTAACTACTCTCTCCACCTGTCCTTCTGCCTTCAATAATCCATGCACATGTACACTCAGGTCCCTCTGCTTCTGCATTATCATAACAACTGTAAGGCTTATTTTATATTGTCTCTCCATGTTCTTCCTACCAAACTGTATTGCCTCATACTTCTCCCCATTGAACTTCATCTGCCACCTATCTGCCCACTCCACCAACTTGTCCATGTCTTTTTGAAGTTCAGTGCTGTCCCCCTCAGTTTACAATGCTTCTTAGATTTATGTTACTTGCAAGCATTGTAATTGTCTTCTGCACACCAAAATCTAGATCAGTAATGCTTATCAGAAAAAGTAGAAGTTCTAATACCGATTCCTGGGGAGCTCCACTACAAACCTCTCTCCGGCTTGACAAATATACATTGACAATTATTCTCAGCCAGTTTTGCATCCACATTGCTACTGTGCACTTTATTCCACTTAATGAGAGCTTTAAATGATTTTGAGTTAATATAGCACAATGTGCCCGTGCCCAGGAGAAGCTGGATTGTCACAGCCAAACTTCATTCTTACAGGTAACTTTGACTCTCTTTACAAAGAGATTTATTATCCAATTCCTCCAAATCTATACTTTTAAATTTATTTTCAGGATGTGGGCATCGCTGGCTAGGCCAGCACTTATTACCTATCCCTAATTCCCCTTGAGAAGGTTGTGGTGAGTTGCCTTTTTGAACTGCTGCAGTCTCTGAAGTGTAGGTACATCCACAGTGCTGTTAGAGAGGGAATTTTACCCTGTTATCGTGAAAGAATGGCAGTATATTTCCAGGTTAGGGTGGTGAATAGCTTGGAGGGGAATATCGAGGTGGCAGTGTCGTAGATTTCTGCTGCCTATGTCCTTCTAGATTATAGTGTTATCCTTCTATCTTCTATCAAGATAGAAGCTTGTGCCACCCAATCCCGGAAGGGGAAAGGACAGTATGCCACCCTGTCCCAGAGGGGGGGAAGGACAGTGTCTGACTTCCTTTATTACATACTACAGGCTGCCCTTACAATCGTGTCACAGGGATCTTATCTGCCCTTCAAGTGCATGTATGTCTACTCATCAATTAGTGACTTCCACGCTATGGGTTAAGGCCCTTGCAAAAGCCAAAATGAGGTCTGATTGAATTTACTTTGCATGGTTTTGCTGAGCTCGGGTTTCCATCCTCTTTCCTCTATCGGAAGAAAATTGGATCGGTCAGAAATGGCACGTGGGTCTTCCACATCCAGGTCCGTCCGCTATTTTCAATGTCTGCCCTACTGTGTCAGAATTCAACCCTGCCAGGTTACCAACTGTCAGCACAACTGTTCTAGTCATTGCTTACAGGTGTGAGCGCACTGTGTCGCCTTCCCTGTAAATCAGCCTCCATGTCCCCTTAGCAACAAAGCCACCAAGACTTATTGTCAAGCAGTATTCAGAACAGGTCACATGACTACTCTATTTTACCTAAAATTGAACACGGTCCCAGAAATATATAACTCACAAACTGAGTATTTATAACATTCACTGACTTAAAATCAGTGCTGTTCTGTGTGCGTGACACCTGGCTGCAGGTGGCGTTGGAATCTGGTCACAAGGGAATATTTTCTATTTGACTTAGAATTTCTGCTTCACTGTTGTTCTTGGCTCTGGGGCCTGCCTGATGGCAGAGAATGGGAAGTGGTTAACACACAGCTGTTGAATTGAGATTTGTGTTTTTCTGGAGTTGACTGTACTGGTATGAGCCTGACTGTTTCTGCCTGGTGTCCTCATCTTTACCTCCCAGCCGAGACTCATCTCACATTTGAGTTACAGCCACTGTTGCACACTTGTAGATGTATTTTAAAAAATCAGATGGTAGAATCACTGAATTTCTTTCTGCCCCCTTTCATTCTTAGCTTTCAACCCATAATTATTTGGTGAGTATATTACAATTTAACCTTGTGTCAGCTCAGGCTACGTGTAAGCACTAGAGTAGAAAGTTGTTATCCCAGGGCTTGATAACCTGATCTTGCACCAAGGGACTGCTGATTTGTAAGAAGTGCCACCTTTTAAACAAATTTGTTCAGATTGAAAGACCCCACAGTATCAGTCAAGGAAGTGCAGGGTTAATATTCCCCTTTCAACAAGAACTGCCAGCAAATAATTGATTAATATAGAAAAGATTTACCAAAATGTTGCCCGATATGGAGGGCATTATCTGTGAGGAGAGGTTGGAGAAACTTGGTTTGTTCTCACTGGAATGACAGAGGTTGAGGGGTGAAACCAAAAGAGAAAATGCTGGAAAATCTCATCAGATCTGACAGCATCTCTAAGGAGAGAAAAGAACTAATGTTTTGCGCCCAGATAACCCTTTGTCAAAGCTCATCTGAGGGTTGGCACTTAGCCTTTGCAAGGTAGAGATCAGTACGCCAGACGACAACAGCACCCCCTCTGTTGGCAGGTTTGATGACAATCTGAATTGGATCTGAGGGAACAAAGAGTGGAGAATTCGGAAGGAGAGAGGTTGGAATGGGTGACGGGGGCAGAAAAATTGAGACAGCCACTATCTCGTCAACAGTTCCTAATGAAAAGATTGAGGGCAGGCAATTGTCCTGGAGCGAGTGTCCAATTGGAGGCAGAATGTTGGAGGCATGTAGAACAGGAGGAGGACTCTTGCCCAAAGAAGTGGGCATAGAGTTGAAGGCTACGAAAGAAGAGTTCAATATCATGTCGAGTCCGGAATTCATTGAGGTGAGGGCACAAGGGTACAAAGCTGAGCCCCCAAAAGAAAAAATGCTGGAAAATGTCAGCAGGTCTGGCAGCATTTGTAAGGAGAGAAAAGATCTGATATTTCGAGTCCAACTGACCCTTTGTCATCCTTTGAGGTTGAAGGGTAACCTGATAGAAGTCTGCAAGATTATGAAAGGCATGAACAGAGTGGATTGCCAGAAGCTTTTTCCCAGGGTCAAAGAGTCACATACTATGGCGTGTAGGTTTAAGCTGTGAGGGGCAAGGTTTAAAGGAGATGTATGAGGCACATACGTCTCCTTTAAACGTTTTTTTACACAGAGGATGGTAGGTTCCTGGAACTCACGCTGGGGGAGGTAGTGGAAGCAGATATGATAGTGACTTTTAAGCGACATCCTGATAAATAAATGAATAGGATGGAAATAAGGGGGATATGGTCCCTAGAAAGGCCGGGGATTTTAGTTCAGATGGGCAACATGGTGCAGGCTTGGAGGGCCGAAAGGCCTGTTCCTGTGCTGCAGTTTTCTTTGCTCTTTGTTCACCTTTTATTCATTTGTTGTGGGCATCACTGGCTGGGCCAGCATTTATTGCCCGTCCCGAATTTCCTCAAATGCTGGACCATTTCAAACAACATCTTTTTTAAGAATCAACCACATTGCTGTGGATCTGGAGACACATGCAGGCCAAATTTCTTTCCCTAAAGGACATTACAACAATTGACAATGGTTTCATGGTCATCATTAGACTTTTTAATTCCAGATTTTCATGGAATTCAAATTTCATCATCTGCCATGTTGGGATTCAAACCTGGATCCCCAGAGCATTACCTTGGGTCTCTGGGTTACTAGTTCAGTGACAATCAGTGTGCTATCACCTTACGTCACTCCCTCACTTATGTTATTGTAGAATCTTGTATTAAAAAGTAGAAACACATACAGTGGCATGATAATACTAACTGCACTTTTGAAGTAACTCATGAGATGTTAAAACTTTGGAATGTGAATGCATTCAATTGCTATAATAAACAGGATTAAATTTAATTGTTATGTTCCCTATGGAGAAGCCATAGGCCGTAATAACCAAATTTTATAAATGACCCCCAAATGAAGTAATTACTAATAAGATCCTTTTATTATGAATTGGCACCAATGCATATTAAACATGAATTAAGAGGCAAGTGATATTTTAAATGAAAAGTTGAATTTCACTTTAAATAGTACAACAAAGATTCATCTTACACAACCACCCGCATCATGCCCCGCAGACACGTGATACCATGTACAGTCCAAAATTCTTTAACTTGGGCTCTGGTATATAAGATCTCTCACTTTCCCAGTCAACTGTTTCAGCCCTTTAGTCGCATTCATTGGCAGCCATATTCTATATGAGTCGTCAGGAGATGATCACCACCACCCACCGCCCGTACCACCACCTCCCCTCCCCCAAATCCCAAAATGGCACAGTCCTGTAGAACTGCCTTAGTTGGTCTTGATGGCATGGATTCCTCAGAGACTAATTTATCCCATCTCTTGAATTCACCCCATTAAACAGTCTGGCCAACGCTGGCAAAACTCAGTAGTGGTAAAATTGTTCAATTCACAATCACTTCTCTAACCCTGCCTTTAGCCTTCTGTCCTGTCTAACTGTAATACACACGCAGCTCCTTGTAAATGTGCCTTTTCTGTCCTTCCCTCTGTTGTGGCTCTCCTTTGTGTCTAACCACATGGCTTCTGGTCTTAACTTATCTCCTGTTGGTATTGATGCCATAGAAGGATCACCAGGTCTTATCGTCAAAGAAAATTACAATCGATCCCTTTGCAACTCGTGTAAATTGTAAAGTCATTTTCAAATATATTCAAAGTAATATAGATTCTACAGACATTTTAAATATTACAAATTTCCTTCACTGTATTGCTTTGGGTCAAAGGCTGTTTCTTAAAATATTATAATTGTGCAGTACAAACAGTGTGTCTTTCTTTTGGCAATTCATTGCAAAGAATTATATTGGTGTAAGTGAAAATGTGTTTCAGTATCAAAGGAATTGAAGTGGTTATATTGAGTCCAGCTATATTGACGCTTTCATTTTGCTTTTCTCAATCTCAGAAGGATGAAGGCAAGCATTTCATTTCATTGTCCAACAAGTTCACCAACCTTTGCCTTTTATGAATTAGAACAAGACTTAACTACCCTTCCCCTTCACAGCCCTGTCTTTAACAGTCTTTAACTTCACCAGAATCAACATTTTTCACTTAATTAATTTTACAATTATCACACTCTGCCCTCCATATTCATCAGAACAATCGTAAAAATCTTCCCAAGCATTGTTTGTAAATTTAAATGAGGCATCTTGATTCTTATTGCTCAAGGTTTTGCCATGAGGAATGAACCAGCAAATGACTATCACTTATTTTGTTCAGCTGAAACGGAGGCAATGTGTATAAATGTTCTGTCTGTCTGCAAGGCACAGGGCCTTGTGTATTAACATATGTAGCTTCCAGGACATGCAAATGCACTACACTGCATTCTCCATTGCACACCCTCTACCAATCAGAATCCCCTTGCCAACCAATCAGCACTTTTATTGTCATATAATATTGTTGTTTCCTTGATATTGGTACTCTGGTGATTGTTCTGATAGGTGCAAGACGAAAAGCTTCAACAAAATGTCTTTTTTCAGCAATAACGGAAAATAATTAGAAGACTGAGAGGAAAGGTCAGAGAGAAAGAATGTTGGCTTTCCTTGTGAGTAAAATGAGGAATGCCATCCAAGAGTCACTGTTAGCAGCTGAAACACTGAGGCAGTGCAATGAGAAGCAGTTCTTAATTTGACTCAGTATTTGTAATTGATCAAGACAATGAATGGGAAATGGAATTTACAGCTCCGAATTATCAAATTTGATATGATCTGGGAAACAATTCTACTAAAAAACTAGGAACCATGTTTATAACTTCAAAAGAGCTCAATTAAAAAACTTGAACAAAGGATTGAAGAGAATGGGTGGGAGGATGATGATTTGCTCCAGTTTCAGTAGAGGACAAATGAAGTACCTATAAAAGGATAATCCTGCACGTACAGGTTAAATACATAACCATTTCAACAAACTCAGACTAGACAATGAGACCTCAAATATAGATTAACAAATCTGAAGTGAAATGAAGAGGAAAATTAACTGCCACAAATCAGGATCAGAATGTCAAGATCAGTACAGAATGTGATTGGGTTTAATCTCTCTGAAATAGAACCAGCAGCTTGACTCAGGTCAACGCCATGTTGCGGGAGCAACTAGAACAGGCCAACACAGCCAATCAGAGACTTGATGAGGATCTTCGCAAGCTCACAGTTGATTTCGGCAAAGCAAGGAATGAACTGGAGCACAGAGAAATGACAGCGCGGTGGGAACAGGAGGTAGCTATCTGTTCTCACATTAGTCAGTGCTATCACACTTGCTTATTCCCACACAACTCTGGTGGACTGTCTTACAAGACGCAATGTGAAATTGCTGCTGTGACAGCCATAACTGTGAGACAATCTGCTTGGGTTGTGTGCAATCCTAAAATAATTCTTTCCTTTTTGTTTATTGCTGTATGTTTTATTTTGTGTGCTCATTGGAGTGATGGGTGTTAGTTCTGGGAAACGGAACATTCTCTTGTTTGTAGTGTCACAGTTGGACAATGCAGGAAAATCTTTGCATTGACTTTTCCACCACATTATACCCTCAGAATTCTTCTTACTGCAATAGAAAATATTTTCAGTTTTCCCTGTCACCCATTCACACCCAATTAATGGTTGATAATCCTTCCAACATTTCTTCCCCACTACTCCCAAGGAAAAAGTGAATGAAGATACAAAACATAAAAATAAACTCCCATAAATAATCTTTTTAAAATGTAGATCTTTTTAATGAAGCTTCAATTTAAGAGTTTTCAATTTCTCGGAAAGGTTCCTGGCAGAAATGTTATTTATTGAGAGTGCATCTGTGATTTCTCTGCTTAAATTACAATGGTTGAGGCTCTTACTTGTTACCTCCCAGTATTTTTGTACTATGGGCCCATGCCCTTCAGGAACGCTATATGCTGCTGGTAGGAGTCAGAACATCACACCCAGCATATGTCAAATTTTCAACATGAGTCCAGAATGAACCCAGCTGGGGAATGAAATTGGAAAATTTCCTACCTTTGACCTACTCAAGAGTTTTCCTATCTTGACATCACTCTAAGGGCTTCTAAATCTGTTAAAGTGACTTCAACAAAGATTTAAAAGTTATTTGAAGATTTTCATGGTTTGAGCAGTAACATTAAAACAATTTTAACTTTTATGCCATCTAAAAATTTGCTTTGAGGAAATAAGTTGTTACCTTAAAAAGTTCTTTAGAAGTGGTAGGCCTCAATGCATCAAGCAGCATACCCTGCCCATCACTGGGAGGAATGACTGTAAGAGGTAGTTACATATAGTCGAGGCTGAGATATGGGCAGGATCTTACTGCTGATCAAACTATTGTGTTTATAATAGGTAGGTACATATTGAAACTCTTGCTATTTATTGGTTGGCTATACAGAATAGTTTCTTGAATAAGAGTTGCTTGATGTTACTGATGAGAATTAGGGCTGCTGTCTTGGAGGAAAGTGTGGTGTTTGTTAGTAGATCTCCCCATGGCCTCTCTGACACATTATGGCTGAATTAAGTCTAGAGTTGGATTATTGGATATGATGATTATTAAGTTGAGTGTGTTTGTCAATAGCTGACTTGTCACATTAAAGCAAGTTTGATATTCCTTGAATCTAATGTGTTGGCTGTGACCTGTTTCCTCAATGCAGACAGGTCCATAATTGAATGTACTGCTGTGAGTTTGTGATTTGTTGCGAGGTGGTTCCTTGTCTTTGTAAATGTGTAGATGTGTGTGTAGCTTCTTAGATGACTTGTATCGGAGTTGATGTCCACTGACTTCAGTATATGTTGCACTCTGTGCAAGGTGGGATTGATGTACAGGAAGCTGACTTTTGTTTTTGTGGAAGTAACTGCTATGGAGTGAGTAACAGATGGGTATGTGTTATCTTTGTATGAAAAGAGCCCTTTGAATTGATGTGTAGACTTAACATGGCAACACTCTTGTTGTAGATGTTTCTAGTCAAGGATGGAGTAGGCTTTTTTAAAGAGGATGTTGGAAACCAATAAGAGGGTGAAGAGATGAAGAAAAGTACAGTGCCGATAGTTGAGATATCTGTCAGTGTGAATGGGTTTACAGTTGACTTGATGTATTTGTATGCACTGTGTGACTTGGTGATGACAACATCAAGAAGAGATAAGCAATGTTATACTTCAATCTCCACAGTAAATATAATACTCGAATGTTGGCTATTATGGTGCTGTAGAAAGCTGTGAAATTCTCTCCTATCTAACCATATGGGGAAAGTGTCATATCAAAGCTAGAGTCTAGTTTGAAGATGAGCAAATTGAAGTCTGCTTGTTTGATCTCGACCGTAAAAATGTTAGTGACAATGGAGATCCCATAGCAGCATAATTTGTTTGTTTGAAATAGGAACCTTGCCATTGGAGTGACGCTCAATTTCAGCACATCAGTAGAAAATTTGATCTGGTGACATCGCAGTTCTGCTAGATAAGGAAAAGACTTTTTCCAAACATTGTTTGATAATGAGACAAGTTCCTAAGATGTGTACATTGATGAACAGTAACCCAAAATCAAAAGTGACCTCTGTTTTTTAAGAGATGTTTGTAGTTTGCTGTATTCCCTTAATGAAATGTTTAGAGTTTGTGATATTTTGTGTATATTTCCCAATTAGTGGCTGCAGGTGTTGAGCTGTCTTGCCTGTTGGGGAACCTTCCATGAAGATAGGTCTCAGCAGGGCATCTGATCTGTGGATTTTGTGCTTCTAATGTAAAATTGGACTGG
Organism: Carcharhinus amblyrhynchos; assembly: GCF_965287045.1. Lineage (NCBI taxonomy): Eukaryota > Metazoa > Chordata > Chondrichthyes > Carcharhiniformes > Carcharhinidae > Carcharhinus > Carcharhinus amblyrhynchos. The sequence goes on from NC_137326.1 coordinate 71,697,962, forward strand.
AAGAAAAAGTAATAAACGTTTATTATCCAAAGCCTTGGATAAAACATTATCCCTGTGTCGAGAGTGACTTGGTATTGATTTTTCCCTCAATAGCAGAGGTAGGATCTTTGGGAGTTTTTTAAAAATAGATATCAATGTTGAGAAGGTATAGAGTATTTGTTATACTCTTCTTGGTCTTGGTGACTATGAAATTCCTCTGATCTGCAGTAAATATATGAATTGAAGCGTCTAAAAGAAGATCCTTGGTGCTATTTCTCTACCTTGTTGATGTTGAATTCCAGTTGTTATACTGTGAAAAATGCTTGTGGACCCGTGTACTTTGGGGAAACAATCGGCAGCCTGCACACTATACTCAAGGAGCATCAAACCTGTTTCAATTGTCGCGAATAGAACAAGTCAACTATTATCAAACATGGACACCACATCCAATGGTCCAATTTTAGACTTATCTCATGCATCATACATTTGCATGCAAGACTTACCAAAACCGCCATGGAAATTTGCAATGCCACACCATCCCCCAGGACAGATGCCTTTTGGTTAGTGACATCTGGCTACCTTTGTTCAAGAAACATATTACCATCTATTCTGCACAGTCAACTAATCAGTTAGCATGTATTAACACAAGCTTGGCCAATCAGCAGCAATGTCCCGTTCTATATTTCCATCCCCCAATACATCTTTCGCTGTTCCAGTTATTCCTCTAGATGAGGGACAGAGTAAATTGTCCAAATTGTCTAAGCTTACGAACTCTTCTAGGTTGTCTTGTGGTGCAGTAGGTAGCACCTCTGCTGCTGAACAAGAATCTCAAGGTTTGGGTAATACCCAAGGACTTGATGGCCATGGCAGCCGCATTCATAAAGCCCAGAAATATGCCAATGACAGGCGGTAAGAAAGGGAGAGATTCTTGGTCAACATTTCCTGGAAAGGATATTGGAGCCTTTACCATCAATTTTCACAGTTGCAGACTACAACAATATAAAAACATATACATGTTGCCACAGAAACACAGACTCCCTGAGTGAACTGCAACACATCACACCATTTCTTCTAAGGTACTCTCTTAAGATGACAACTGCTTTTTCAGGAAAAATTTTACCTGGTGTAACCCTAAAATAAATTATTTAACTCAATGTTCAATATTCTTGTAACAGCAATGTTAAAAGGCATCAGAAAAAATACTTCCCATTTTGTCTCTTACTTTTTTCTAGACATATGGCTTGCACCATTGCAGTGAGCATGACAGGCTGCTGGGACTATGGCAGCAGGTAGCCACGGTCCGCAGTGATCTTACTGATCTGAGGAGTGGGATGGAGCGGTAAGCCCTATTAGCTGTCGAATTGGACTGGAGGTCACAACAAAGAAGAAGAGATCCTCCCTTTTAAACCATTGGGTACAATCATGGTTACACCTAAGTACCTTCAATTAGCTCAGCATGGCACTTGGCACCTTCTTTATGAGAACACTGGAATTGCTAGATTTAAAAAAAAAATCTGTTTAGTTTGCCTTCTGCTGTGGTTCAATTGGTAGAACTCTTGCTTTTGCACCAGAAGGTTCCAGACTCAAGTCCAATTTGAGCTGGAAAATCAAGAATAGCATTCCATTCTGAGGGACACTGCAGTGTCAGAGGTGCCATCTCAAGGAAGCCATTGATGCTTGCACTGCGTCACTATATCCTGCTAATCTAGATGTGCTGCTATTTTCTGGATCTGTGTTCGTTGAACTTATGAATTCAGCAACTTGCACAGTGCAGTTCAACTTTAATGGCACCATGAATGCCCAAATAGATGGTGTTGCCATGGGATTCCCTTGAGGCTTTGCTCTCGTTAACCTTTTTCACAGTTTCCGCAAGAGACACATTTTCAATGGGATGACACCTAACTTCGTATCCCTTACATATTCCTAGCATCCTTGCTATATTTGAACCTGCAGCTACATGTAAGAATTCTCTTGTTTAGGATTCCTACAACTCCACATGTTGTAAGATTGCCCTTATTGGTAATTTTGTAAATAGGGTCTGAACAACTTATTCACTGTGCAAACTTGAGACCGAAATTGGGTGCATCAAAGCTATCCTGTGATATGATGACTATCTCACTCAGATCATTGCTCATTGTGTATAATGTATAGTCGTGAATGGGCCGAAGGTCATCAACTTCTGTCCTGAAAAGTGCCCATTGAACCTCAATTACCGAGAAGGGCAAAATGTCTCAAAAATTTGAGCAACAGGTGAAGCTAGCTGTTCACTCTACTATTATGCAGTAACAGCACAAGTATTATTCACCACAAACAGGAGGCTACTGTCACATGAATGAGCAATGTGGTATATGAATTTCAGTGCCAGTACGATGTCAGGTACATAGGTTGTACATTCCAATAACTGATGGATGGTATCAAACATCATGTCCTCCAGCTGTTCACAATAGGTAGAGTACTGACCATTTTCAATCAGTCCATGCTTGCAAAACTCAGAACATAATGTCTAACTTTTGATGTGATTTTGCAATTGGACAGCTGAGAATTACACTCGCAACCAATTTAAGATTATTAGTCGTGGCCTGCAATCTAACTCATGTACGTTTGTTAGAAGTTACATATGTTCATATGCAGTGAACAAAGTTACATAATTGCACCTTATTATTCAATCCCTCTGTCTCCTCAATCATTTTGTATTCTCTCCTGCTTAATGGCTAAATTTGCTCAACCATGTTGGGGAGGGGGAAAGAGCAGGGTACATGATTTCTGGTTTTGTTCCTTTGTCTTGACAAACACTAACAATAATTGTCTTTGTACTGTATGGGTTGACCAGGAGATCTGTCTGTTTGTTCCCCAACACCAACCCCCAACTCTTCAGGAGTCTCCTGGAGGTGAAAACTGATGTTGCTCAGACATCCCGGCGCCTACAGATGGCCTGCTTGAACCTGGAGTCCAACTTGCGTCAGTCTCAGGCGAGTACTACTTCTACACTGGAGAAGCACACAATGCAAAGTGGAAGGCTTGAACAGCAGCTCCGAGATAAGGTCAAAGAGATGATTCAACTGCAGAGCAAGTGTGATGCAGACAAGGCAGAGCTCCATGCAAGGTAGGGTGAAATAACACTTGGTGGTAATGAAGTAAGGACTTTAGAGGCGTTTCCTGCTCAATGTATCTTGATTCCAGCCTTTAGAGAGTTTCCCTTGAGCGCCAACATGACCTTCCCAGATCTCATGTTAACCAGTTTACTCTTTCATAATTAACTAGTCAAGGCTATTAAGTGCCCAGACTACTAACTGATTAGTAATTTGTAGAACATGGCTGCTTTGTGCTATTGTAATTTTAAATTGCTATGGGGAAAGGATGAGATCCCTTCCATCGCATTATTCTGCATTCTGGTGGAACCTTGGTTTGGTGGACAGGGTGTGAATGTACCTGATGATTCACTGCGTGCCTTCAAGAGAGAGCTGGAGGTTTTGGCTGAAATAGAGAATGCATTAAAAATGGGTATCAATTAATATGAGTCATGACTAAAGTGGACTCCTGAACTAACTTTGACCACTTGAAGGAATCAGGAAGGAATTTTGCAGATTTTATTACTTCCAGATGACTTTGGGTTTTGGACCTGGAGTTTTATGTTTGTCTGTCTCAAGAGACTAGATGGTGTCGAGCAGCGTAGGGAATCCCTTGATCTGATGCGCAAGGGATCACAGATATAGGGGATAACAGCAACAAAAACAACTTATATTTAGTAAAACCTCCAAAAGTGCCTAACAAGAGCAAAATAAATCAAAACATTTTTAATACCCAACAGCAGAATCAAAGGTTTTTATAAACTTCTTAAAGAGGAGAGAGAGTATATAGATAGAAATTAGAAGCAGGGATAGACCATTCCGCCCTTCGATCCTGCTCCGCCATTCATTTTCATCATGGTTGATCAGCAAATTCAATATCCTGATCCTACCTTTGCCCCATGTGCCTTGATCCCTTTAAACAAAACATAGAAACAAGAAGTAGGAGTTGTCCATTCGGCCGTCTGTTGGAGAGGGTTAGGGCATAAATTCCTGAGCCTAGGTAGCTGAAAGCACGGTTGTCCAATGTTAGACTGATTAAAGACATGATTCACAAGAAGTCACAATTTGAGTGCAGGGAGCTTCAAATTTTGTCAAGTTGTGGGAGATTACAGGGGCATGAAAGGAGAAGGCAATGGAAAGATTTGAAATCAATGATGAGGATATTGAAATTAATGTGCACTTATATGGTGCACCAGTTCACAATCACAAGCATACTGCCATGACTAGCGAAAATGAGTCATATACATAACTGTAAACATAGGTTGCATTCAGTATACAATTGTCTGGAATGTTGTGTCTTCTAAAAATTGATATTAAAAGTCTGCTAAGGATCAGGTGGTTTTTGCAATTTCTGCTCAAACTCAGAATGACCTCAAGACTTTTGAAAATTCCCAATTGAATGACCATGGGTGGGGTCCACCTCTTGAATGAACATATTTAGACAAAATTATTTGTGGAATTCACACTTCCTTTTGTTTATGGATTTACCCAGAACTCAAAATCTATGGATTCCCAGACTCAGGGCCTCTGAGCTCAAAAGTAAAAAAAGGTGTAGAGAAACAAGGTCATCATATATTGGTGTGAATGATCACTATTGTGCTGTAATGGCTTCTACCTTTACATCATTCTTTATAAACAATAGAAAAGTATTGATCATGTGGTTATATACCTGAAACTGACCACACATAACGAATCTTATTCCCCGAAAAGCTAGTCAGTCTGCAAAAAACACAACAAAAACATCATCAACAATGTCAGTAACATCAATGCTACAAAACTGTACACTGCAACGTTGTTAAGTTCCCCAAGCCTATTTCTTTTGAAGTCCACCAGTACAGTAAAAGCAAATTACTGTGGATGTTGGAATCTGAAGCCAAAAGAGAAAATGCTGGAAAATCTCAGCATGCCTGGCAGCACCTGTAAGGAGAGGAAAGGTCTGACATTTCAAGCCTAGATGACCCTTTGCCAAAGCATTGACAAGGGTCATTTGGACTCGAAACATCAGCTCTTTTCTCTCCTTACAGATGCTGTCAGACCTGCTGAGATTTTCCAGTGTTTTCCCTTTTGGCCACCATGCAGTAAACTGATCTCCTGGTAATAAGCCAACAGGCAAATAACTTTTGTGACTTGCTGAAAATCCTCCTCTTTCAGGGAATCTTGTAACAACTTTCAGAAACCACTTTGGATTTTGAATTCTCCTAGCCAGACTTAAAAAATGGAAAAAAAACACTTCATCATCAGACCCCTGCACCAAGATGAGCCAATCATGTATACAATCCCATTTGATGTTACTACTGGGCAGTCAAGTCCCAGAGTGGAACTCCAGCTCGATGGATTGTACATTCTAATTTTTTATTTAGAAATGTGGATGAACAAAACCACAGGAATGATGATTAACATTTAATAAATGAATAAAACATTTATTGAACAGGAAAGTATTAACTGTAACGCATTACTCCTTCACCCCACCTATATCTTTGCAGCTGTACACAGATTTGTAAGGATAGCACAAGGTACAAAGTATATCTTACACTCAAATATTCTCAGTCCATGTAACCCAACAGGCCAAATGTGGTCAGACGCACCACACTATGAAACCAAGTGGCAGATGTCACCCAACACAACTTCTGTGGATTTCTGATCAGCTCCTCACACTCTGAACCAACTGGCCTCACTGGAACTCTGGCTTCCACATGAGTGTTTCCAAATGCCACTGTTGAAGAATATGTTTGGAATCTTCCTCCCAGCAAAGCTTTACCTCGGATGCTTTCATGAATGATCCACTTCCAGGATTTCAGTCTCTCTTTTCGGTATTCCTCTGCCTTGGATTGCCATGTGCATTTAAGCGTCAACACAATTTTTCAGGTATCCAACCATGCCAACAGAACACCATTGTTTCACGGGCTGTCTTAAGATGTCACCAAACTTTTGATATACCTTAAATGCCTGACTTCTCATCCAGCAAACTTTAAATCTGGTTCTTGAAGTTGTCCTTTTAACTCAGAGCTCTTCATCTGTTTTTATTAGAATTTTTCTGAACAGCACCATGTCCTATAATCAACTGTCTTCTTGAGACAACCTCTTTGTCCTCACTTTTGTTTCTTTTGGGACTTTTTTTAGGAAGTCTGCTTTCTGCAGCTCCTTTGACCCGTCCAGCTTCTCCAGTCTCGAGCTTACAACTAACTCAAAAGTTCTTCTTGTCCCATGGTAGTCCCTGGCTGCTAAGTAGCCTAGTTTTCCTTGAAACCTTGTTTGCTTTCATGTCATAAATCCTCATTACCATGCATACATTTAAACCAAACTCAAGTAATTAGTTGTTTCAAATACAGAAACACGAAAGTAAAGTTGCTTAAAGCTATAACTCACTTCCAATAACCACAAATAAAAAAATTCTGTTTCCTGGCACATTTGACTTATGAATTATCATTTTGTAACTTGCAAAAGTACCCTGTCCTCTTTAACTGTATTTTCTCATGTGTGTGTGCACCCGTGCGTGTGTTTGTGTGTGTATGTTTGTGTGTGTGTGCGCGCTATTTTCTCATGGAATGTTTGAGTTTGTGATGTGGTGTTAGATTTTCAGGGTGAGATGTGAATAAACCGTCCTTTTTATTCAAACTCATTAAAAGCTTGCTGCTGAAAGTTTAATTTACTGTACACTCAGCAGTTAAGAAACAGACAAATTTTTCTTTCCAAAGTAGACAGCAAGAGAAATAAACTGGTGCCTCAGTTCTCTCTCATCTCTGTCCAGAATGACTGGTCTGATGGGTCAATGAACTTTGGAGGTCCTTAATATATGGGCACCAGACATATGGAAGAGCACAAGATGGAAGATCGGAGGCCAGGCAGAAGAATGTTAGAATCGGTTAAATAAAAACATGGATGAGATTTTCAGTAGCTGATGAGCAGAAGCAGGGTCAGAGATGATCCACATTAGAGGCGGAAGTTGACTTTCTTGGTGATTGTGCAGAGATGTGGTCGGAAACACACCTTGAAGAAAAAGCAACAGCAAGGGAGCCAACTTTCTTGCTCAGTTTATAACAGTTGCCAAGCTGGGAAAAAGTTGAAGAGAACCAAGGCCAGGATTTTATGGCCCCTCATGCCAATGGAATATTAATTCAAATAATCGACCACATTCGCTTGGGGCGGAGCAAGGAGGGGTGCGGGGAGCACAATTTGGCAGGGCTATAAAATCCTGGCCCAAGTTTGTGATGGGGAGCAATGTTAATGGCACTCCAGTATTTAGTTGGAGGAAATTTCTGCTCATCCAATACTGGATGTTAGACAAGCAGGTGACAAATCAGAGACCACAAGAGGGTTTAGAAACTTGGGGGTGAAATAGAGCTGAGCATATACGAAGAACTGGATGTTATGTTCCTGTATGACATTCCAGTGGGGTAGTATTAGAAATAGAAACAACAACTTATATGTTTATAGAGTGCTCAATGTAGGAAAAAACCTTAAAGTGCTTCATAGGTCAGACAAAGTTGATAGCAAAAGAAAGAGATACTCGGAAGGATAATGGGATCAAAGAGGTAGATTTTAAGAAGAGTCTTAAAGGAAGAGAATGGAGAAAAATTTAAGGATGAAATTCAAGAGCTTAATGCCTGGACAGTTGTACGCATGGCCACCAATGATGAGAGAAAGGGTATGGAAGAATAAGGGAGGCTCAAGTTGGAGGAACACAGTTTCTCAAAGACTTGTAGGGGCTTAAGGAGGTAGCAGGGATATTGAGGGGTGACGCTATGGAGCGGTTTGAACATAAAGGTGGGTTTTTAAATTGAGGGACAGTTGTGTTGGACCAGTTTTTGTCCTACATCTTTGTTTATGGTTTTGCTTGTAATAATGTAGCACAAATTTAAGATTATTCATTAAAAGAATGAAAGGAAAGTTTTTGTTCTATATGGAGGATTGATAAGGCATTTAAACAGTTCAAGAGGCAAAATTCACAAATGGTTTTAAGGGGAAATAGATTTTTGAGAAGTACATTGTAAGACGATGTGTCGAGGGCAGACAGATAGAACTGAGTGGAGATTGCCTGCACTGTATAATTCCATGACTCAATCCTTCTGTTTCTCCATTTTGGAATGTTCAGCATGGATGGTTATTCTCTGTTATTCTGCACTCCTTGGTGTAGATCCTGTCTTGTTCATTTGTATAAAATAGATGATAGTGAGCAACCTGTTTTGAATTTCTTCAAATTTTATTTCCATTGACTTTAAAAGAGCTGCTGATTTACAATTACTTGTTTTACGCTATTACACAGAGGGGAGGAGGACCTACCCCTCTTGTGAAGGCAGACTGACTAAACTGATCTGGCACATGTGCAGATGTATTTTCTCTAGTGGGGGTCTTTGGATAATGATTCAAAGCAGGAAATCTGGCTGATTTTCTTCCAACTCCTCGTCAACCCGGACTATTGAGACCAATCTTACCAACCCATTAGCTCATTACCTGAGATTAGTTAATTCAACGCAGACTGGTAATCAAACCCAGGGATGCTGCAGTCAATTTATTCTCCATGCCACCTCAGGCATTTCATTGATCCACAGGTGAAAGACATTATACCATCCCAAAATGTGATCCTATCTAGACCCCTGTGAATTAGTCAGTCACAGAAAAAATGGTAACTAATAGCATATCATTCAAAATGAGCCCACCTGCAGACAAAATGGGAAAATTAATCATCTGCACCAAATAGAACTTTGAAGAAAACAAAAACCTTTTCTCAGTAAAAATTAAGTCACCTCTGTGAGGTAAGAGTTGGACTTTCTGCAATTGTGTAAGAAAGGTGAAAGTGAAGCAGCAAGTCTGCTTTACATCCCTCTCAAGTTCTATTCCCACTGACTTCATGGAAATGGGGATATGTATAGAATGGGTAGCTGACTTGCTATCACCACACTGAGTGAGAATGTGTCAAAAAGAATGAGGTTTTGATTTCCAGTTGGTATAACTGAGCATACTCTACCTAGGGTGCAGACACCACTGTTATTTCATGTAAAAAGAGCTCAGCTGCAAGTAGAAAATAATCTGAAGCAGTTTGTGTATTTTCACAATACTTACACAGTCTCTTTGTTCCCCTGAGACTTGTTGTCTCTTTGATCGAGCAATCCAAAACTAATCCTACTGCCTCACTGTGCCCCCTTAGCCCTGTGCCTTGTTGTGTTTCAAATATTACCCAACTTTCCCTGAAAAGATTGTCTTGGTCTCAGCTACTCTCTGGAACAATACCTTTATCATGTTTATGTGTGATAGAGACTAAATTGCCATAATTAATAAACAACTCCAGTATCATTGTATAATGTGACTTCTAGACTGGTCAGAGGTGACCTATGGCCTTTTATAAACTCACAACCCTATGTTCTCATTTAAGAAGTGTTATTTTCATTTCATTGAAGGGAAACAGGCATTTGCCAGCACTTTATGTGAAAAATAGAAGATCACCTACTACAGCCAATGCCATTTGGACACCTTAATTTAGAAAAAGTGTTAAGATGAAGGAGAGGGTCCAGCTGAGATTCAATTACACAATACTAATGAAGAGAGGCTTTAGTTAGAGGAGATTATTTAAAATTTGTGCTTATATGGTGTTATATATTTAAATGATTGCATGATTGATTTAAGAGTAGGTCACGTGATTTGATGGCGATGTTATTAGGGTGTTGCACTGGCTGCTGTTTTTGTTTCAGTTTCTACCTACACAGGAAAAAGCTCCTAGAATAAATCTGATGTTGTTAGTTTGAATCTAGGTGTGCAAACCACATCTATTAGTTTAATATCCACAATGCTTAACATAGTTAGGATATTATACATGAGATGTATGCATACTTGGCTAGACCAGCATTTAATGCCCATTCGTAATTGTCCTTGAGAGGGCAATGGTGGCCTTCTGAAACCACTGTAGTCACTGTGGTATAGGTACAACTAAAGCGCTGTTAGACTGTAAGTTTCAAGGTCGTGACCCAGTGACAGTGAAGGAATGGCAATATGTTGCCAAGTCAGATAGTGAGTGACTTGGAGGGGAACCTCCAGGTTGTGGTGTACCCATGGATCTGCTACCCTTGACCTTCCAGCTGATAGAGGTGCAAGTGTGGGAGGTGCTGTCGAAGGAACCTTCATAAGTTCCTGGAGTGCATCTTGTAGATGGTACACACTGCTGACACTGTGTGTCAGTGGTGGGAGGGAGTGAATGTTTTCGTTGGTAGAAGAGGTGCAAACTGAGTGCGCTGTTTTATCAAGCTTCTTGTGTGTTTTTGGAGCTGCACTCATATAGTTAAGGCACTCCTGACTTAAGCCTTGTAAATGATGAATAGGCTTTGGGTAATCAGGAGGTGAATTACTTTCTGCAGAATTCCCAGCCTTTCTCCTGCTGTTGTAGTCAGTTCAATTTCTGGTCAAGAGTTATCCCTGGGATGTTAACAATGGATTCAGTGGATTCTGCTATAGTAATGCCATTGGATGTCATGCGGAGATAGTCAGATTATCTCTTGGTGATGGTTAAAGCCTCACTTGTATGGCACTTATAAGTTACAAGGAGATCTGATGGGGATATCCAAAATTACAAAGGGATTTGGCAAGTTCAAAATGACAAATTCTATTTCTACTTCTCCATGACCAATAACTCGAAGGCATGAATTTAAGGTCATTGACAAAATGAAAGACGAGGGGAATTTCTGAGGTTACATGGGGATAGTTAGTGTGTGGACCATCCAACCGGACACAATGGGAGACACACAATCCATAATATTTGGAAAAGAACATTTTAATCAAGTATAGGGAGAGGGATAGAAGTCAAGATTAAGTGGATATTCCTTTCATAGCAGGTATGACTGAATGGGTACAATAGCTTTCTTCCATGTGAACATTTCACAATTCTAATATTTAATCCAAGCGTGAGAGTTTTAATGGCATCTTCCAGCAATTGCAGGGAGTATGTTTTTCAAAATAAATTCCACACATTTATCTTGAACATTGAGATACTCTACAGTGACCGTAAAAATTATTCCAGGACGGTGTGTGAAGGAAATCCCTCGATCTGGCCAACCATCTTTGGTGGACTTTACATTGTGGCACAGAATACATTTCTGGGTATTCTACTCCAAAATCTAAGAGCATTTCATCACTCCACTCTGCTCAGGGATTTTGTCACAGTCCAATTAAAGTTGCATTGCTGAAGTAGTGAATTTTTACACCACAAGAGGACCTCATGGAGCCAGTTGAATATTGAAATGTCCCCTTGTGGAAGAGGCATTGTGATTTACGACAGAGGTTGAAGGGTCTTTGTCCATTGGCATTTATGTGTAATCTTTAAAATAGGAGGAAGTGAACCAAAGCAGTTGACAAAGTTTCCAGGGTCCTTGGAGAATGTGTAGAGGAAATCTACTAGAATGGTATCAAGAATGAGGAACTTCAAATTGCAAGGCGAGACTGGAGAAATTTGAATTGTTCTGCTTAGAGCAGAGCAGGTTAAAGGGAGATTTGATGGAGGTTTTCAAAATTAGGAATAGTTTTGACAGAGTGAAAAGGAGCAATTGTTTTCACTGGCAGTAGGGTCAATAACCATTGGATACAGATTTTAAATCATTGGCAACAAAACCCACAAATTCATTTCAATGCAATGAGTTTTAATGGTCAGGAATACTTGAAATGAAACGATATGCAGATTTATGGAGAGAGAACAGGGGAATGAGACTAATCAGATAGCTCAGAATTGCTTTCTTCTTAGAATCCCTACAAGACAGAAGGAGGCCATTCAGCCCATCGAGTCTGCATTGACCACAATCCCACCCAGGCCCTGTTCCTGTAATCTCATATATTTACTCTGCTAATCCTCCTGACATTAGGGTCAATTTAGCATGGCCAACCAGCCTAACCCTCACACCTTTGGACAGTGGGAGGAAACTGGAGCACCTGGAGGAAACCCAGATATCGGGAGAATGTGCAAACTCCACACAGATAATGACCCGAGGCCAGAATAGAACCCGGATCCCTGGCACTATGAGGCAGCAGTGTTAATTACTGTGCCACCCTATCAAAGCTAAAAAGGAAATAAATAACTTGGTGGGCAGGAGGTCTTGTGGTACAGTGCCTATACCTTTGGGTTCAAGTCCTATCGCAGGCCTTGATAGTTGTGGAAAGTGCAGAATAACATAGTCAAACAGGTTAAACTTCTGCCTATAAATCCTTCAATGCACTAGTGGCCGGCAGTAAAGCATCTCCTGGCCAGTCGTATTGCAAAAGGCAACAGCAAACCACTGCTGTATTTTGCCAAACATATACATAGACCAATCCAATGGAAGTCCAGGATCACTAATGCCCTGTTAGGGCACAGTGCCTGAAAAAGTAGCTTAGTAGAATATCCAGTCCTTGAGACAGTCAGCAGAAGTTTTTTCACAGTCCCGATTTAGGTGAAGTATTTTGAATCTTTTAAGGATAGTTTTTAGCTGATATTTCTGGAGCCCATTGTTACTTCTATGATCTTATTCTAGGATTAATGAGCTATCTGCCATGACGGAGAGGCTGAAGATCCAGAATGCTGAAAAGGAGAGAACAATCATGTCACTCAACCGGAGCATAGAGAAGTTGGTAAATAAGTGCTGTGGCTACTCTATAACCTTGTAGAGTGAATAGCAAAAGAACATAAGAAATTAGGAACAGGATAGTCCAGTCAGCCCTTTGGGTATATTGTCCAAAACACTCTTGAATACAACCATGACAGGAAATTCAAGGTCACTTGTATTCATTTTAAAACACTATTCCACTGTCAAGGGAAGTGGCAATGTGCAAACCACTGAAAGATGATTCTAAGTAACGGAAGTGATATTTCAAATCCAAAATATCAGTATAACCAAAACAATTTGAAAAAAAATTATTTTCTTCTAAAGATAACAAGCGGAATTCTCTGATCTCGCCTGTGACTGGGGTTCTTTGGTTCTGCTGCAGGGAATGGAGATTTGGCTGATTGCTACATTCCACGTTCTCACTGGCAGCAGTGGCGGGATGAACAAGATTGAAGAATCCCAGCCAAAATCTTTTCTGCCAGGGCTATTTTCTGCTGCATGTTGACTGAACTGGCTGGCAATATGTTGTAGTTATGCCATGCCTGACAGTATATTCAACCATCTCTAGTCGTTATTCTCATGGTAATGGGACGCTGGGAGATCAAATAGACCACTGTCTCTTTGGACACTAGAGATCAGGTGAAACCTGCATGGCCTTGAGGAATGACCATTGAAGCAGTTGCCTTAGATTGGGCTTGGCATTGAGGCCTTCCATGATGGAATAGCATGCAGCACTCACTGTCTAATGAGAGGCAACGGCACCTTTGAAAGTGTGTTCCTACAAGAGGCAGCATGTTTTGGCAGAGGATGGGAGAACGGAATGGAAATTTTGAGATGTGTTTGGCTACTTTATCTGTTCCTACTGTAAAATTATCTCTGCTTTTTCAAATATTTCCAAGATTTTTTAAGTTTTCTTTCATGAGTTGAACAAAGCCCCCGGGCTTAGAACCTTGTGCAACACAGATGGCTTTCTCCATGTTCTTGCTATGGTGTATGTTAAAAGCAAATTACTGTGGATGCTGGAATCTGATACAAAACAGAAAATGCTGGAAAATCTCATCAGGTCTGGCAGCTTATGTGGAGAGAGAATAGAGCTAATGTTGCGATTCTTGGGCGAAGATGGAAAGCAGGATTTTTAAAAAGTTAAAAATGAAACAATGAAAGAAATGAGGTTTTTTTGAAAGATATACAAATAAAGATAAAACAAAAGGAAATAAAATAAATAGAAATGGAGTGAAGGTGGACGGGAGATTTCATGCTCCGAATTTGATGAACTCAGTGTTCGGTCTGGAAGGATATAAAGTGCCAAATCAAATATCAGGTGCCGGTCCTCCAGTTCGTGTTGGGCTTCACTGGAACTTTGCAACAGTAAGAAGTCTCCCAACATCAGGTTAATGTCCAACAGGTTTAATTGGCAACGGTATTCGAAGTCTCAGGCTCCTTCATTAGGTGAGTACTTAACGTTCACAAACAGATCATATACAAACACAAACTCAATTTACAAGTTAATGGTTGGAATGCGAGTCTTTACAGGTAATCAAGTCTTAATGGTAAGTCAGTCTGAGTCTGTGGCCGCTTTCACCATCTGAAACCGTCACAATACCTGACTGACAGTTCCAGATGGTGAAAGCGGCCATAGATTCAGGCTGACTTACCTTTAAGACTTGATTATCTGTAAACTTGCGTTCCAACCATTAAGTTGTAAATTGAGTTTGTGTCTGTATATGATCTGTTTGTGAACATAAGTCCTCATTCACATGATGAAGGTGCCTGAGACTCCAAAAGCTAGTGCCAAATAAATCTGTTGGACTTTAACCTGGTGTTGTGAGACTTCTTACTGTGCTTACCCCTGTCCAACGCCAGCATCTCCATAACATTGCAACAAGCCAAGAGTGGGCATGTGGATGTGAGAGCAGGATGGTGTGTTAGAGTTGCAGTGGCGTGGGAGATGGGTCAGACCAAAGCAAAAATTATACTCATAGGCCTTCAACGCTGCTCGCATCCCCTCTCCTTCCCAGAAGCAGGAAAGGGTCTCCCTTGTCCCCACTTTTCACCATATCAGCCTCCGCATTCAAAGGATCATCCTCCACTATTTCCGCCAACTCTAGCATGATATCAGCACCAAACATATCTTCCCTTCATTCCTCCTGTCAGCATCCGTATGAATCATTCCCTCCAGGACACCTTGGTCCACTCCTCCATCAACCCAACCTTCACCACCTGCCCATTGCACCTTACCATGCAAATGCAGAAGGTGTGACACCTATCCCTTTTCCTCCTCCCTAGTCACCATCCAAGGGCCTAAATATTTGTTTTCAGGTGAAGCAATATTTCACATGTACCACCTTCAATCTGGTCTATTGCATTTGCAGCTCCCAATGCGGTCTACTCTACATTGGAGAGACCAAACACAAACAGGATGACCACTTTGCAGAATACCTATGGCCCATCCGCAAACAGGATCCAGACTTTCCTTTCGCTTGTCATTTCAACACACCTGCTCTCTTGACCACATGTTCATCCTTGGCCTGTTGCAATGTTCCAGTGAAGCCCAATGCAAACTGGAGGAAGAGAAACTCATCTCCTGATTAAGCACTTTACAGCCTTTTAAATGTTGAGTTCAACAACGTCAGAGCATGAACTCTCTTCTTCACCCCATTTCTGTTTATTTTGCTTCATATCATTTTATCTTATTTATTTATATGATAAATTATTTTATTTTTATTTCTTCCATTGTTTCATTTTTCCACCTTTTTAAAATCTTGCTTTCCATCTTTTCCTGCTCCCTGCAGTCTCCTCTCCCTCCCACTCCACTCTAGCCATCCATTACATGTCTCATGTTAACCTTTGACACTTTGCTTACGGTGACTCTGCTATTAACACATTCTGATCTCTTCATGGGCCACCATCAGCACCCTTCTCAGCCATGATTACCACCACATTCCTTTTGTCTTTTTGTGTATGACATCTTTGTCAATCCCTCCACCCCCTCACCCCAGCAGTATAAATATCAACCTATTTTCTATTGTTTTCAGTTCTGATGAAAGGTCATCCAGATTTGAAACGACATGTATGTTACTTGAATTCATTATGGTCTTTTTAATCTGATATGACTGCTTGTCAGTCCTCTTCAGGGAATTTTTAATTAACAGTTAAGAGAGGAAGCATTTGTTGTCACTCCAACCTTTAACAGCTCGCCTGCTTCATGTGTGGATTGCTAATTCTCAAACCTGGCTGATCACAGGAATCGGGAAAAACTGAAATTACAAGTGAAACCTTGGAGAATGAAGCTCTGTGGAATGAGACAGAATCCTTACGTCAAGCCTTACACAACATTGCTCAGGTACAAAAACAAGAGTCAAATCCATGAAATGCATCTGTTCATCAGCTCTTCAAAGATGAAAATGTTATGGAAGCACATGGAGAGAGGGTCGCTTATAAACAGCGTCAGCTCAGGTTGAATATTGGGGATACAAGGCTGAGCGAATAATCTATAACTTGCCTTGTGGAACTAGCAGTCTTTATTCAGGACTTTCCCCCAGGGTCTTCAGTAGGGGATAGAGTTCACATTAGGGCATGTTAGACGGGCTGTTTAAGGAGATTCAGTAGGTAGAGTGGGATGTATATGGGATATGAAACATGTTTAGCTAAAAGGTCTCATTGAAGACTTCCAGACCTTTGTTGGGGTGCTTCTGTCACCCCCAACCACCCTAAATGGGTTTTCTGCTCATCATGATGCATTATCACTAACTTGTCCTCCTCAGCAGTGGCAGTCTTCCTGTTGTTTATGGAAGGCATGTTGAAGGCCATCTTGTAATAGGTATAATCCCTGACTTGGAGATTAAATAATATCATCTGGGGGCTGAGAAGTAAGTTCAGACTTGAATTTTCAGATGATCTGGAACTGTAACCTTTTTTTAATGATAATATTTAAAATGTGTAAGTATTTACATTGGTCATTCTGATTTTTATTCATAGGTTGCTGTTGCTGATGCCGAGTCTATGCGCTCCCTCTCCAGGGAAGCAGCTGCCGAAGTGACTGAGACTGGTAGTGGAAAGCTCAGCTCACCCCACCTGTCTGGGTCACCAGTGTTGCGCACGCCTTCCCCTCGCAGGCGCAGATCACCTACCCGTTCCCAGTCTCCATTACGCAGCATGTCACCATCTTTTGGTGATTCCACATTGTCTGCAGTCCAGTTAGCTCTACAAAGAAGACAACTCCAGGTACAGGTGAGTAGAGAGGAAGACCTTTAAACAACTGAGTGCTGATGAAGGAGTAGTGCTCTGAAAGCTCGTGATTCCAAAAAACCAGGTTGGACTTTAACCTGGTGTTGTGAGACTTCTTTCTGAGTCTTTAGAAGGTCACTGCACAGGACCTGTGGGTGAGGCCCTTGTAGAGTTGGAGTGTCCACAATTATGAGATGCTTAAGGAGAGTTGAAGGATTGCTAATGAAAGAACTCCAAGAATTCTCATAGCTTGCAGAACAATGAGAGCACTGTAGAAAATCAAAGTGAATTCTGAAAGCTGTGGCACACCTTGGTTTAGTCTCGGGAGAAGAAAAGGAACCCTCAAGATCTAATCATGTATATGGAATCTTGGGTGGAATTAGAAGTAGAACTGGAAGTGTGCTACTGAGACATTTGGGTTTAAAGAGTAAGTGTCTTTGAAACTAGTGCTAAGTTAGTAGCACTTACATTGTTTGACTCTTACATTGTAACAATTTTTGTTTAAAACATGAAATCTTGTGGCATAATTCTTTCAGTTAATGTCTGAGAGTACATTTTGTAAAGTTACTTGTCTCCACGAAGGTTGTAACACATCCTAAGCCATGGTTGACTGCTTATACTCAGTCATTCAATTGATTGTCCAGAGGTTCAGTTCAGTGCTATTGCAGTAGTATCCTTTATATCTAAAATACGCTGTAACTGGCTTGTGAGTGCTTGATGCCAGTGCTAAATGGCTGAAATTAGAATTTGCCCTGATATTCTTCACCTTGAGAATCACAGATTTGACACTAAAAGAAAAAAGAAGTGATATTTAAGAGGAGACATGTCTTTGTCAATAGCTACTTGAACTCTAGAGTTCTTTCGATAAGAGATGAAGGGCAACAACAGGTTAAATAGTTAGCACAGCTTATCTCTGAATGCCTGCTCATACCTCCTGGAAAGAAATTGTGGCTTTGCAGTGGGTTGCATGATCCATAAACTGCTCAGACTGTAGTTTCTTCCCACCTCCCACCTTCTACTTTGTTCACAGAAGTTCAAAGGCAGCCATGCATACCTGTGGTTGCAAAGATGTGAAGGCCACGGAAACACTGAAACCTTTTAACTACTGTGACAACCCTGTTTATAGTTCTTATTAAAAAGAGAGGAAAAAAAATAGATTGCACAATAATTCTGTGAACTGCAATCCAAAAAGGTGGAGGGAAAGTATTTTAAGTTGTCTGCTTTACAATTGCATTTAATGAGATGAAAATAGCTGAACCGATTTGATGCTCAGTCTGTTGAGTGATTCGAATTTAGAATTAGTAAGAAGGATTATGGAATTTGAATAATATTTTACTGGCAATTAGTGGGGCATCATGCATTAATTTAGTGTGACACACATTTGACCCAGAGGGAGTGAACAAATCTGCACTATCTGATGTTAACCTTTAACTGCCATTGTTAAGCAAGAATTTCCTTCAGCATTGAGCAGGAGACAAGGAGTTTCGTGCTAGTGAAGCTAATATGTAAGATGTGGAGCAGGGATTACTGAGGGAGGACTGCTGGGAGAGATACCTTGGGTGATCATCTTAGATACACAACTGGAGAACTATTGTCAGAAACCATATGGCAGATTTCCTCTTTGGCTGTGCAGTGAAGGGAAATCTGAGTGAGGTGGAGGGAAGCAATATCAGAACAGGAGAAAAAAAATCAAGTAGATTTATCCAACAGGCTGACTGATAAAATGGCATGCCCTAGTTTAATCTTTACCCCTATCTGCACTAACAAAGTTTTACATCAGGTAGGGATGCTAACACTGACCACAGCATAGCTGAGCTAAAGGGGACAAACAGTCAGCTACGTTGAGCTATGTTATCCTGCACTCATAACATTCTTGGAATAATTTTGTCAGGCAAAACACCCAGAGCGGATACACAACAAGCAGGAAGACATTGTCAGAGTTGGGATTATAACACTAAATTAGAAATACTGTTACAGCTGCTGGAAATAGGAATAAAGCACAAGGTCAGAGGCAAGGCTTTAATTTAAGTTAGCAATAGGTCTGTTAGAGTCTCAGGCTGTAGTGCTAGATTAGTGATGAGGTTAAAGCAATTACTTTCATTCCTTCTTTTGATGTCAGGAAGCAGCAGGATGGAGCTGTACAAATAGAGCTACACGAGTTGCAGGTTTCCCACAGATTCATGGCATCATTGACTGCACCCAAGTCATACTAGGGGCTGCTTCATACAAGGCGACTGCCTTTGTGATTTTAAATTCACAGCAGTGTTCTTTTTTAGCAGAACCCTGAAGCTGTAACTCACTGTCAATCAGAGTGCTATTGCATTAACAATTATCTTGCTTCTCAAATCCAATGCGACAGCTACACATATGAGACCAAAATTCCCAATCTAAACTGTCTAATGCTGATCTCTGGGGTTGGAGCGGCAAAGGGTTAAAAATTGGTTAAAGGATTTCCTCTGTTGCCTTGAAATCTAGCCCAGCAGTATTATAAGTCTCGGGCCATTGCAATTAGCCTTTACCTGTCAGCCCTGTCAAACAGGGGAATGAGTTATTGGCCTGGCTGCTTTGATCACAATTGCACTCTTTATACATTTAATAGACAACAGCTCACTGGCACTACAAAGCTGCATATTTTAGAAAAAAACAAAATCAAAACTTTAAAGGGTCCCTTCACAGTTATTAGAAAGTCCTGTGACACAGTGGATTGAATCTCTGCGTCTGAGCCATGAGCTCAGGGTTGAAGTCCCATGATGGCCGAGGAAGGTGCATTCATAACATGGCAAAATCAGGTTGATTATCATCCTGCAAGTTCCTCCAATACACACCAAAGGCAGGTGGTAAGAGTGGGAGAAATTCCTGGTCAACCATGAAGATGAAAAGAAAGCCCCTGCCATCAGGGTCCATAGTTCCAGACACAACATGCATGTAATGGAGCATGTTGTCTCAGCAACTCAGACTTTCTGGCAGTACCAGTCACAGTTTTTATTTGTGAGCTATCACATTACAACTCAATGTTGCATTATTATGGAGGGATTTATTGATATCTGTCCCTGTCACACTATTGCTGGGGTGGGGTGCACTGAACATGTTCAATCATAGTATAAGTCTCATTTCAGATAAGCAGGCTTCTTATGCACCTTTTGAATGCAGTATTAGTTGTGACAATTCCCTAGTAACTCTAACACAGATTAGATGCACAGTTAAACTTACTCTACACTGCCCCATCAAAGACTCCTAATCTGAAAATGACTGCAAAGGTCCAGTACAGGGTAAAGCTCCCCAACACTGTCCCATAAAACACTCAGGGAAGTACAGCATTGGTTAGTTACAGAGAGGCCAATTTTAATTGACAATGGATTTCCATTGGGAAACTGCTCCAACAGGTTGATTTCCTGCCAGACAAAGACAGCAGGAATTGGAAAGGTTTAATTGTAAGACCTGACATAAAGACCACCTGTCCACTTTCTACAGGAAGGACATAGAGCTCGAGCAGGTGAAGACTGTGCAGCTAAGGACTCCAGATAAGTCACATAGCGAGGTTTTCAGAAGGGCTTCACAGAGGAAAGGCCTGGGGCAGGGGATGCAAAAACTTAATTTATGGGGCCCAAAGGAGCACTGCCACTGCTCCCACCCCTACAAAGGAAAGTTCTAGGCTTAACTGAAAGTCCATTTCTGTCCTCAGATTAACCACAGACTACTTTGTCCTTGCAGGAAAGCTATGCAACTCCCCCACTTGGGCCCAGTTAAAAATTGCATTGTGATCCTCATCATATAATAAGACTCCAACTTGCGTGAATTTAGGCAGTCACGTCATGCCTGCAAACTCAACAAATTGATATGAGCAATGGTCAGGTTATAAGTGGAACAAGCATGTTATTTTCTAATTGGCCCAGTTTTCGCTGGGCAAGTAAGGGTTAATACTCTTCCTGGAATAAAGGTCTCCCTGCAATCAGAGACTCTGAAACTCAGGGAAATATGAGTTAGATACAAAGTAAAGCTTCCTCTACACATGCCCTTTTGTAGTTTACTTAGTGCTCAGTCATTATTCACTGTGCCTGTTACACCAACTGGACTTGTGGTGATAGCAGTTCAATTCATTCTTGTTATCAACCTCAGTGGCTTACTCAGGTGCAACTGTGAATAAAATTAGTAAAGGCAGAAATTTATGGATGTTGCACATCCTTCTTTGAAACTTCATGACTTTTAAAAAGACGGCAAGAAATTTTAGAAGGTTGATTCTGCTTGTATAATATACTGGAAACGGCTATGCAAGAAGCAAGTCAGTTTATAACCAGTGAAGTGTGGCCATTTCCTCAGGAGTTTCGTGGAAAATTGGATGCTGTTCAGGACGTAGTGGGCTCTTTGAAGAAGCAGCTGGGGGAGAGTGAGAGTGAACGGAGGCTCCTGGAGCAGAGGATGGTAAAGCTGAAAGATGAAGCTGATGATTCAAGCCGAGCCAAGGATGATGCCAGGAGAGATGCTGCCCGCTACCGATCCTCTCTGGAAATCATTGGAAGGTGAGCGTTGGCATTCTGCTTGGAAAAGGCACAACGAAGAAACTTTGTTGGAGCTTAATTCAGGGATATGCCAATGAGCTTTAAATGGAGGTTTCCACTACTTCAAGATATCATCAAAGTGAGGTAACTGAATCCAGGTTTCATCTTTTGCAAGTGACACCATCCACTTGTGAAGTGAAGACATTGGTTAAATTTCACGAGGTTCATGGGTGCCCCAATAACGGTGAAAAGTGAGTCCCAAGCCTGCAATGGTCAGCAGCAGCCTCCTGCTGATTGGCTGCCTGCAGACCCACCACCTGATCTAGCCTGTGACTTCTCCACGCTGCTTGCTTAGTGATTACCTCAGCAGCGTTACTTGGAGAAGTAAACACTGCTGAGATTTGTAGGAGATCGCAGGTAAGTAAACCAAAAAAAATTAGTATCAAAGTGGAAACTCCAGCAAGGAGATTGTTGAGGATTCAGGAGGCTGTCTTCTTTCTTTCCCGGTCTGCTAGTCTTAGGGACATCTATCTGGTACTCCGGCTGCCACAGGAAGGCTGCCTCCATTTAACTGGCGGCCTCCCCATGTTTTGGAGTTTGCTCTGCCTACAGCAAATGCTAACTATAAAATGGTCCCTAATTGGACCTTTGTATATGAAAATTGGCTGCCCGCTTCCCTGAAGCAAGCAGCCTCTCCATTTCTGCTTCCAAGGCTGGGATAGTGCCCTAGCAGCAGGATCACAATGAGGCAGGGAATTATAGGCCGGTTAGTTTAACGTCGGTTGTAGGTAAAATGTTAGAATCCGTCATCAAGGAGGAAATAGCGAGGCATCTTGAGAGAAAGTGCTTGATAGAGCAGACGCAGCACGGTTTCGTTAAAGGGAAGTCGTGTCTGACAAATTTACTGGAGTTCTATGAGGATGTGTCTAGGGCGGTGGATAGAGGAGAGCCGGTGGATGTGGTCTTTCTTGATTTTCAGAAGGCGTTTGACAAGGTACCTCACAAGAGGTTATTGCAGAAGGTCAGGGGACATGGAGTTGGGGGTAGGGTGTTAGCGTGGATAGAGGATTGGTTGTCAAATAGGAGGCAGAGAGTGGGGGTCAATGGGTGCTATTTGGATTGGCGGATGGTGACTAGTGGAGTGCCCCAGGGGTCAGTGCTGGGGCCTCAGCTATTTACCATTTATATAGATGATCTGGAGGAGGGAACTGAGTGTAGGGTATCGAAATTTGCTGATGACACCAAGATTGGTGGAACGGCAAACTGTGCGGAGGGTGTGGAGAGTCTGCAGAAGGATCTAGATAGGCTGGGCGAATGGGCCAGGAAATGGCAAATGGAATTTAATGTTGGCAAGTGCGAGGTGGTCCACTTTGGTAGGAATAACGGTAGGAAGGACTATTACTTAAGTGGCGAAAAGCTGCAGCAGGCGACAGTGCAGAGGGACCTCGGGGTCCTTGTGCATGAGTCGCAAAAACCCAGCTTGCAGGTGCAGCAGGTGGTCAGGAAGGCGAATGGGATGCTGGCCTTCATAGCGAGGGGGATTGAATATAAAAGTAGGGAGGTCTTGCTGCGGCTGTATAGGGCATTGGTGAGGCCGCAGCTGGAGTACTGTGTGCAGTTTTGGGCGCCGTACTTATGCAAGGATATTTTGGCCTTGGAGGGAGTGCAGAGGAGGTTTACTAGGCTGATGCCGGAGTTGAGGGGGTTGAGCTATGAGGAGAGGCTGAATAAATTAGGCTTGTACTCGTTAGAGTTTAGAAGAATGAGGGGAGATCTCATTGAGACGTATAAGATGATGAATGGGATGGATAGGATAGAGGTGGAGAGACACTTCCCACTCAGAAAGGATAGTAGTACTAGGGGGCACAGCCTCAAGATAAAGGGGGGGCAGTTTAGAACGGAGTTGAGGAGGAACTTCTTCACTCAAAGGGTGGTGAATCTCTGGAATTCTCTGCCCGTTGAAGTGGTGGAGGCTACCTCGCTAAATATTTTTAAGACGCGGGTTGATGGGTTTTTGATAAGAGAGGGGATTAAGGGTTATGGGGAGAGGGCGGGAATGTGGAACTGAGCCACGACAGATCAGCCATGATCTTATTGAATGGCGGGGCAGGCTCGAAGGGCTAGATGGCCTACTCCTGCTCCTATTTCTTATGTTCTTATGTTCTTATGAGAGCAAAATCACTGCAGCTCCATACAATTCCTCCCCATCTCCCCCACACCATCCTAGCCATTTAAAGTATTTTGCAAACTGAGATCACAGACATGCAGATCTCCTATGAAGTAGAAATGTCAAGATCTCATCTATAAAGGTGGCACCTCCAATAATGCAGAATTCTCTCAGTACCACAGAGTTGTGTCAACCTAGGTATTTATGCTTCATAACTGCAATGGAACTTGGACCCATAACCTTCTGACACTGACCCACAGCTGGCAGCCAGTGATCATCACTGAATTTGAGTCAATTTCCTCATTGTTGTCCAGAAAGTTAATTGGAAATGGGTTTAAACTGAGAATGCTACTTTGTACATCCAAATAAAATTAAGAAACATTTCCTGTTAGTTCTGAGAGCGTAGAGGGTATTCATGTGAATGCTTGTGCAACTGGAAATGGATTTCTGCCAATTGGAAACTCAAAGTCTCTTTGTAGAGATGGCAGTACAGCTTAGTGGACAGAACACCTCGTAAGATTGTTGTGTTTTGCCTCACATTCCAACTAGAGTCTTTATTTGATTTTCAAAACAATTCAATAAAGATCCAACCTTGCTGAAGAACCACTCCCATTAATTCATAAATGTCACATTTGATTTATAGATCTTAATCATGTCCCCTTAAGAGAGCCAATGTGTAACCTGTCACCAACAAAACCCAGCCTTCCTATAAAGTAAAAAGGAATGTTGTGCTCAGAGTTATTTGCATGCCCTGGACGAGCAGACACATTAATTGCTCCTAGATTACGCATGAGACTTCTGATGCATACCGACATCACTTCAGAAGATGTAAGGCAGGAAGTACTGGAAATGCTCAGCAGATCAGGCGGCACTGGTGGAGAGAGAGAGAAAAAAACAGAGCTAATGTTTCAGGCCAATGACCATTTCAGAAGATTGATTTCAGTTGTGCCACGTTTTTGTAACAGACTAACTTGGCAAACAAGTTTATCTTCAAATACCCTTTTCCAGCAATAAGCACAACTATTTAAAGTCAACCTAATTTCATCAGCTTTTGAACCAGTTTAGGAAAGGTTTAATAAAATAAACTAAACAGTTAAATTTATTTGGTCTTTGCAGACCTTCACTAAGAAGGTTTACACATTTTGCTTAGAGAGCAGGGGACTGCTAATTATAATTCCTTCCAATCCTATCTCGACAACACCTGTGCATAGCTCAAAGCTGTCCCTAAATGTTAGGTCAAATGTGACCGGTCCTTGCATCTAGAAAAATCTTCAGCCTGAAATATCAGCTGAGATTATGTGCCCCAGTCTCAGAGCAGGACTTAAACCTACAACCTCCTAACTCAAGAATTTAGAGCACTGTCAGAAGCACCAATTCCATTCCATTTGTCTTCTGCCCAAATGTAGACCCTTGGCTGATTCATCCTGAGCTGTTTTCTCGGTCACTTCTGTCAGTGGTGCTTTGTCATTGTCTTTTGTTAAGGAGGGCAGGGCTGGAGGCAAACCTCAAGTCTACCACAATTCGAATGGGAACTGAAACTTTGCTTTAATTCTGAACCAAACATTAGCCATCTAACCAAGTGAGCAAACCTGCCCTCCTCCCAGAGATTATAGGTCACAAAACTTTGTAATTTTAGCCCATTATTTTCAATCTATAGAGCTAACGGTTAGAAAGTCATTTGCTATAAGAAATCAGTATTTCCTACGTCTTCCTTTTAGAGAATACTGCAGCACTCAATCACATGAATCCCCAGTTGTCTGAATTGCATCTGTGCCACTATAATTGATCATGAACACGAATACTGACACTTCTCTGTTGTTAACAGTTATGAGTCACAGGCAATGTTGATAATATTCATTCAAAATGTCCTTTTTCCTGTGTCTTTTTCCTCCTTTCAGTGAGAAAGGCAATTTGGAAAAGTTGGTGCATTCGCTGAACCAGCAAATCGACAACTTGCAGCTGGAAGTGGAGCGGCTGAAAACAGTGAATAGTGATCTGCAACACGAGCGAGATCATCTTGAAGATGAGAAGGAGGAGTTACACAAAGACAAGGAGCAAGCCAAGAAAGAAGTTGAGAGAGGGTTAGCAAATAGCTGTGGGGATTGTTTACACATGAACAAGTTAATATTGATGGAGCTAATGAGCATTGGCTGATTGTAGCCCCATTTAACCTTAGTACACACAATGTAATGATTTAGGGAATGGGGAGATTTCCTTTTGGGTGTGCTCCATAGCTGATGTAGTCAGTAATTCAGAAGTGCAGGGTGGGCACAACCCATGCTGTGATTCCAGAGCACAGGAGGATTGCAAATCTTAAAATCCTGATTTAAAGAGGGAAGAAAATTTGACTGGATAACTACAGGTCTACAGAATGGTGCACATTTTACATACAATATTCTCAGATAAAATGAATTGGCATTTAGGAAGTACAGGCTAATAAAAGCATAGATTTGTGATTGAGTTATTTGACATAATGAAAAGGGTTGATAAGAGCATTGCTGTTGATGTGGTACATTTTAGCTTCCAAAAGATGATTGTTAAAGGACTGCATAATGGACCTGTTAAAAGTTGAAGCCCATGGGATTAAGGAGATCCAGCAAAGATGCCAAAAGACAACATTGGACCAATCTAGAGTCCCAGGCTAGCCACACTGATCCCCGCCGACTATGGTAAGGTCTGCAAGACGTAACAGGCTACAAGATGAAGGCACGTAACATCGCCAGCTCCAAAGCACCCCTCTCCGATGAGCTCAATGCATTCTATGCCCGTTTTGAGCAAGAGGTCAGTGAGAGCATGCCCCCCACCCTGGAAGTCCTGGATGAACCTGTAATTGGGATCACCATTGCAGATGTCAGAGCAGCTTTCTTGAAGGTCAACCCACGGAAAGCAACTTGCCCAGATAGGGTATCTGGATGTGCAGTTAGATCCTGTTTGGATCAGCTGGTGGAGGTATTCACAGACATCTTCAACCTCTCTTTACAACAATCTGAGGTCCCTATCTGCTTCAAGAAGAAGACCATCATCCCGATACCTAAGAAAAACCAAGCAGTGTGCCTTAATGACTATCGGGTGAGCTGTAGTCATAAATAGGAGTCTAATATAGGTATCCTTGTTATCTAGGTATTCCAGGGTTGAGTGCAGGGCCAGGGAAATGGCGTCTGCTGTGGACCTGTTGCAGCGGTAGGCAAACTGTAGTGGATCCAGGTAGTCCGGGTGGCTCTGACATCAATCATTATGAAGTGCTTTGAAAGATTAATCATGGCACGAATAGATCCCAGGACTACCTGGATCCACTACAGCTTGCCTAGTGCCGCAACAGGTCTACAGCAGGTGCCATTTCCCTGGCCCTGCACTCAACTCTGGAATACCTAGATAACACCTACGTCAGACTCCTATTTATTGACTACAGCTCAGCCTTCAATACAATTATTCCCACGAAACTCATCTCCAAACTCTGTTACCTGGGCCTCGGTAGCTCTCTTTGTGACTGGATCCTGAATTTCCTAACTCACAGACCACAATCAGTAAGGATAGGCAACAACACCTCCTCCATGATCATCTTCAACACCACTGCCCCACAAGACTGTGTTCTCCGTTCCCTACTATACTCCTTATATGCCTATGACTGTGCAGCCAAATTCCCCTCCAATTCGATTTTTAAGTTTGCTGACAACATAGTAGTGGGTTGGATTGCAAACAATGATGAGACAGAGTACAGGAATGAGATAGAGAAACTGGTGAACTGGCACGGCAACAATAATCTCTCCCTCAATGTCAACAGAACAAAGGAAATTGTCATTGACTTCAGGAAGTGTAAAGGAGATCATGCACCTGTCTACATCAATGGACTGCAAAGAACTACAAAAGGTTGTGAATGTAGCCGAATCCATCACACAAACTAGCCTCCCATCCATTGACTCTGTCTACATTTCCTGCTGCCTCGGCAAAGCAGCCAGTATAAATAAGGACCCCATGCACCCTGGACATTCTCTCTTCCACCATAGAACCACACCATAGAATCATAGAACCCTACCTTCATCCTTCGGGAAAAAGATACAAAAGTCTGAGGTCACGAACCCACCGACTCAAGAACAGCTTCTTCCCTGCTGTTGTCAGACTTTTGAGAGGACTTACCTTGCATAAAGTTGATCTTTTTCTAGCTATGACTGTAACACTGCATTCTGCACTCTCTTGTTTCCTTCTCTGTGAACAATATGTTTTGTCTGTATAGCGCGCAGGAAACAATACTTTTCACTATATGCTAATACATGTGACAGTAATAAATCAAATCAAATCAAATTAAATTGATTATGCAATTGCATACAAAATTGGCTAAGGGGCAGAAAGCAAAGAGTAATGATAAGTGGTTGCTTTTCAGATTGGACAAAAATGCACAGTGGCATTGTCCAACAGGTTGATATTAAAACTATTGATTTTTTTAACTTGGTTATACAGGGCAGAATTTCAAAGTTTGGAGATGAAGTGAACTTGGAAAGGTAGTTAATGTTGAAGAGGGTTGCAGCAGACTTCAGGAAAACATCAACAGACTGGTGAAATTGACACATGGCAGATGAATTTTAATACAGAGATGTTTGAAGCAATGCATTTTGGCAGGAAGAATGAGGAGATTCAGTGGATCAGATCTTCAGATATCAGGAGGGGTGATGTACTGGATTTAACTGCTGATGTGGATTGGGATTTAGAGGAAGTCCTGATATGCACGCAGACATGGGGTGGGATTTCCTGGCCACGCTTGCCCCAAGACTGGAAAATCTTGCTCAAAGTCAACGGACCTTTACATGGTCCATGCCCTGTCCGTTATGATTTCCAAGGCAGGCAGGATGAGAAAATTCCACCCAGCTGTGTTTAATCTTGTGATGGACTGGGTTGCGCTGCCCCAGGCACACTATGAATGTCTCTTACAGGGGAATCTTTTCTGTAGTGACCCTCTTTCCTGGTTTTCTCAATGGATGGTTGTGCCAAGGGATCACTGGTGCAGTCAGGATCAGGAGTGTCAGCTGAAAATTCACAAAATGCCAAGAACTCAATGATTTCCACAGTGAGCAATGATGCACACAGTATCAAAGAATCTGAACCAATATGAACTAAATGGCAGAATTCTAAAAGGGTACAGGAAGAGACCTGGGATTGAACATACAATTCATCTTTTAAGATGGCTGGGCAAGTTGAAAAGGTTGTTAAAAAAGTGAACCTTGGCTTTATTAATAGAGTAATACAGTACAAAAGAGAGGAAACTCTGCTAAGTCTTTAATTCGTTTTCAACCGGACTATTGTGTACAATTTTGGACACCACCCCTTATGAAGGATGTGGAGATGCTGGAGAAGATGCAGAGGAGATTTATTCATTGCTATCAGGTCTGAGGGACTTCATGTTACCTGAGAGGCTGAGGAGGCTAAGATTGTACTCCATAAAGCAAAGAAAGTTAAGGAGAGATTTAATAGAGGTGTTCAGAATTAAGAAAGATTTTGACAGAGTGACATAGAAAAACTTGTTTCCATCAGTGGGATGGTCAATAACCAGAGGACAGAGGTTTAAGGTAACAGAGAGAAGAGCAGAAGGGAGATGCGGGGAAAAAGAAGTACATTGCAAGTAATTATGATGTGAAGTGTATTAGTTGAAAAGATGACAGAAGCAGATTCAATAGTAATTTTCAAATGGTACTGAATAAAGACAGGAAAAGGAAAAAAATACAGGATTACAAGGAAAGAGTAGAGGAGTGAGACTAATGGATAGCTCTTACAAATACCTAGCATGTCACTATGGTTTCCTTCTGAACTCCAGGATTCTATGGCATTGGGGTAGGATGATGTGGAGATGCTGGCGTTGGTCTGGGGTAAACACAATAAGAAGTCTCACAACACCAGGTTAAAGTCCAACAGGTTTATTTGGTAGCACAAGCCACAAGCTTTCAGCAGTCACGGGCATTCAGCCTCTGATCTTCGGGCAAGCGCTCTCCAAGGCGCTTGCCCGAAGACACACAAAGACTCCAAGACACACAATGCAGAATCGCTGAGCAGGAACTGACAGACAAGTTCTGCATGTCCTCATGTGTGCAGAACTTGGCTGTCAGTTTCTGCTCAGCAATTCTGCACTGTCATGTGTCATGGGGGCTGCCTTGGAGAACACTTGCCCAAAGATCAAAGACTGAATGCCTGTGACTGCTGAAAGCTTGTGGCTTGTGCTACCAAATAAACCTGTTGGGAATTTAACCTGGTGTTGTGAGACTTCTTATTGGGAGAGGTGTCAGCCCTTGAACAATGTGATGGACAGCAGTTCTGCCCTACCATTTGTTGGCATCTCAACAATGCCACCGAAATGACTGAAATGTCAGGCTTGGCATATCGAAGCCCAAACTTGTCCTTGCCTGTCATGCTTGCATTTCACAGTGTTTCCTAATTAGTAACCAGGAGCTGGATTTTGGCTGATTTTTGTTCTCTGCTCCCTAATCCAGTGAAGTAAGTGCTGTTTCACATAACAGTCTCCCTCCCTACATAATCTCGCCTGACACTTAAATACTGGGGAAGTACTGCATGTTACATATGTCCAGCTTTTGGATGATGTGTTTCAGACAGGCAAATGTAATGGGCGGTATACACAGGTATCAGGGCTGGGATCTCAACTCTTTAGAATTTATATACATGGTCTGGATAAAAAGATTTAAGGGATGATTTCCAAATTTGCTGAGGACACAAAGTAAATTGTAAAGAGGACATAAGGAGGATAAAAAGGGACATAGATAAGTTAACTGGGCAAAAATCTGACAAAAAAAAATAATATAGGGAAAATGTGTAATTATCTTTTTATCAGGAAGAATAAAAAAGAAATATATTATCTAAATGGTGAGAAATTGCAAAGTTTTGAGGTGCAAAGGGTCTGGATGTCCAAGTGCAAAAATCACAAAAGTCTACAATGCAGGTACAGCAAGTAGTTAGGAAAGTGAGTAGAATGCTATTTATTGTGAGGGGATTTGATTGCAAAAGTAGGGAAGTTATGCTTCAACAAAATAAAAAACAAATTACTATGAATTCTGGAATCTGGAACAAAAACAGAAAATGCTGGAAAATCTTAGTGGACCGACAGCATCTGTGGAGGGAACGGAATCTAGATGACTCTTCAACAGAGCTCCAGTTGCACAGGGCACGAGTGAGATCACATTTGGAGTATTGTGTGATAATATTGGTTGCCTTATTTAAGGAATGATTTAAATATATTAGAAGTAATTCAGAGAAAGGTTATAAGACTAATACGTGGAATGGATGGGTTGTCTTATGAGGAAATGTTGGACAGGCTGGGCTTGTAAGAGGTGACTTGTTGGAAACACATAGAGCAAAATTCTCAAAGTCTCTTTGGGATTAAGTGCCCATGGCAGCTGGAAAATGAGAATGTTTCTTGGGCTTGGGCAGTGTCGATCAGGTGGGGTTCAAACACCTGAAAGATGCTAATGAGCTCATTTTAAGCAACCCACCGGCCAGCCCCAAGTCTGAGCTACCATTTTCAAATGGCTCCCCGATCTCCACACTCGGAGACAGGCACGCCCACCTCCCAAAAATTTAAACTGTTATCCCCCACTTCCTCCTCAGACTCTCCGTCCACTCAACATTCACTCCCCCTCCCTTCAATCCTCCCCCAATCTGTCTCCCTTCAGGCCATGTGCCTTGATTCTGCATTGCTCCCTGGCATTGACACTCTGGTCTGGTGTCTTGGGCCCTGAGGTGATTCAAGGAGGTAGGTTCAGTTGCCATTTGTCCCTCTGCTCTTGCAAGGCTGCAGAGGAAGGAACCCTCAAAGGTCCTGGGGGTTGGGTGAGCTGAGGTTGGGGGCAAAGAGTTGACTTCACCACTCTCCCCTGGGATGAGTATGTCACAGTAGATGATCTTCCATGGTATACCTGAAGATCATTCTCAACATGCTGATTTCAGACAGCCATGTGACCATGTATTCCTGCCTATAATTTTTAACCTCCATGCACCCCGCTTCTCTCGCCACCTCCCCCTTCCCCACCCCAGTCACCTGGCAGGATTTTAAATCACAGCAGTACTCCACTCTTCAGCAGAGATTTTCCTTTTGTTAGAAGCTGCAGGTGTGAGTGGACACTTTTGAAGTCCTCTGACAGAGAATAGGGGCCTGATTGTCCCAAAAAAATTCCAAGTGTTGAATTGGCAGGAAAAATGGTGTAATTCAAGATTGTTTTTTCAGTGAGAGTTCAGACTCAAATCTGCCACACTCTGTGCACTGTAGAGGTCACAACTGTGAACATCATTAAAAGCCTGGGGGGTGGGGCTTGTTCACGGCAGAGTTTGACAGTTCCAGGCCTCTGCGCATGCACACCATCCCCTCACTGCCTGACCCCCTGGGGGGCCCTGACTGCCCCCGCCCCACCCCGCTTCACTCCAGTGGGATCTCCCATAGTTCCCCAAACATGGGGAGCCACTCTAAACCCCACTGGAATGAAATACTCCTGGCAGTCAGGAGATGCTATCAGGACCGGAGAATTCATTTTGGGACCTGATAATGACATTTAAATTACATGAAAAATAGATTAAATCACTTGCCTTGTCTTCCCACCAGTTTCCAGCAATGTCATGACTGCGCCTGCACTCAGTATGTGGGAGATGAGCATGCATTGGGAACTCATGCACGAAACCCGCAAAATGGCTGACATCCGCATCT
Source organism: Carcharhinus amblyrhynchos (assembly GCF_965287045.1). NCBI lineage: Eukaryota > Metazoa > Chordata > Chondrichthyes > Carcharhiniformes > Carcharhinidae > Carcharhinus > Carcharhinus amblyrhynchos. The sequence continues at coordinate 71,730,148 of NC_137326.1, forward strand.
CCCAACCCAACGTGCCAAAAAGTATGCACGTCGGAATGGGAGAATCGGGCCCAAGATCAATTTCATCTGGTGGTGGGGGGTTCAAATAGCCTCTGGACCTACTTCGCCGAACCCGCTCAGGGCCCAAGCATCAGGCCAAGGGACCACACACTTTTTTTGTCATTGTCAAGACGCTTGTCCTGAAGGCAGACTGAATTGAGGCATTGAGGAGAGGCTGATTGTGTGGTCTGAAGGGGAAGGGGCTGAGTGGGGGTTTGAGTGGGAAGTGGAGCTGTGTTGGGGGATCTAAGAGAGAAAGGGGTATGTGGGGGTCCTAAGGGGGAAGGAGGTATCTGTGAGGGGAAAGGGTGGGGGGGGGGGGGGGGGGGGGGGGGTGGTTGGGTCACCCTAATGCCTGTGTGGTGTGTTGGAAATGGAGGGTGTGTGGGCGAGGAGATGGGGGTTTGGCTGACAGGGGGCTGGTAATGGTGTGCTCTGAATGTTCATATGTAAACCAAGCCTCCATTTGGCCTCTTAGCTGAATATTAAATTCTCATTCTGATCTGCATATTATTGCATTGTTGCTTTGGGGAACTCGGCTGCCATATTTCCTGAATTACACATGATGACACTTCATAAGTATTTACTTGACTGTAAAATGTTTTGGGAATTGTAAAATGTGCTACATAAATGTAAGTTTTGTTTTAAACTATTAATTTTAAAAAAATCCAATGTGTGATTTGTTCATCACTGCTTCAGTCCACAGCATATCTTCAACAAAATTGAGCTTTGTTTTCAGTTTTCCAAGCTAAGTCTTCGTGGCTAGACAGCAGTACCTTGTGCTTTCATTAGATAATAAGATACCTCTCCTCTGATGACTTACTGTACTGGAATCTGGATGTCAATAATTGTGTTCTTACAGGCAAAAGGCATTGGAGCTGATGGAAGTCAAGAACTCAGCTTTGAGAAAAGAGTTGGTCATTGTAAAGGAAGCCTTGAACAAAGCTACACTGGAGAAGGAGGTGCTGCAGAATGAGAAGGCAGACTTAGCTGAGGCTCTCAGCAAGGTATGTGGTACAGAATGTGAGAACCCAACAAATTTAGGGCAGAAGATGCAAGGGAGTGGTGTCTGAGACTTTCAGCGTGCTATGAGGTACGTAGTGTGAAAATCCAACAAGTAAAGGGCATGAAGAAAATGAGGAACTTTTCTGAGATTCAAGCACAGTTTCCTGGTTACTTGAGGATTTTGATACTGCATTAGTTTCAGAATCAGTCTCCTGGATTTATACCACCTTGCAAGAATGACCCCGAGAGGCAAAGAAAATAATGGTGACAACAAATAGTTTTAAATGTGGCCTTGAGAGACCATTTTAAGTTGACTGATAATATAGTGCCATTCATTACTAACTAGATGCTCATCATCTCTGGCATACCGGAATTATGAATGAAATACCTTAATTTATTTTCACTTCATCAAGAGATTTGTGTTATTGTTTTGGTTTCTAAACCCTGACATTCACTGGATTAACTCCTGTTTAAATTAGCAAGACATTTTGTTTGTTTTATTGGACTTGGCCCACTTGCATAAACTCCTTTTAATTTGGTCATACTCTTGGTGCAGTAAAATTTTGGATCATTTGAATAATAAATCCTTCTACATTTAGTTCAGAAACAACACTATCATTCTTCCTCAAGATTGTTCTTCTTGGTATACATAGCATAGGGTTCTAATGTATGTTGAATTCTCCTTCTGTTTTTGTGGCTGTACACAGTTGTATTTGATCTTGATGACATTTTGTGATGAAGATGTGCAGGTTAGGTTGATTGGCCATGGTAAATTGTCTTTTAGTATCAGGGGATTAGTGGGGTAAATTCATGGGGTTACAGGGATAAGGCCTGGGTAAAATTGTGGTTGATGCACACTTGATGGGTCAAACAGCCTCTTCTGCATTGCAGAGATTCTATTCTGTGATTAACATTTTGTGTAAATTGTTTGTGCTTCTCCCTGTAGATGTATTCTTCTCATGAATGTTCTCCATTTTTTGACCTTGTAGGCTGAGCTAACTATTACTGACTTGGAGTTGTCCTTGAGCAAGTTGAAGACTGAAGAAGATGTACTGCGAGACACTCTTGTCAAGATGAGTGCACTAAATGAAGGCTTAGCTCAGGATAAGGTTGAATTAAACCACATCCTCCTTCGGGTGAGATACCTGAGGCAATCTCAGAGGACCTTCTCAGAATGAGGTCACTTTAATGCCCACTAGTTCTGATTGTATGGCGTCAGATGAGATTGCATATTAGAGGAAGTATAAAAGTAAATTGTATAGATCACATTATAAAAGCCAGAAATACATTGCATCTGATTCCTCATCTTGGTTGATGTGCCTCAGGAGCTGTCAGAATATCTTCTCAATTGTGAGACAATTGGGATCTTGGGGTCCGGGTCCACAGGACTCTTAAATCGGCCTCGCAGGTGGAAGAGGTGGTCAAGAAGGCGTATGGTGTACTGGCCTTCATTAATCGAGGGATTGAGTTTAGGAGTCGGGAGGTAATGCTGCAACTTTATAAGACCCTTGTCAGGCCTCATTTGGAGTACTGTGCGCAGTTCTGGTCGCCTCACTATAGGAAAGACGTAGAAGCTATTGAAAGGGTACAGAGGAGATTTACAAGGATGTTGCCTGGACTGGGAGGCATGCCTTATGAAGTTAGGTTGAGGGAGCTGGGTCTCTTTTCCCTGGAGAGACGAAGGTTGAGAGGCGACCTGATAGAAGTTTATAAAATGTTGAGAGGAATAGATAGGGTGGATTCTCAGAGGCTATTTCCCCGGGTTGAAATGGTCGCTACGAGAGGACACAGATTTAAGGTGCGGGGAGGAAAGTACAGAAGTGATGTTAGGGGTAAGTTTTTCACTCAGAGGGTGGTGAGTGAATGGAATCGGCTGCCGTCAGTGGTGGTGGAGGCGAACTCGCTGGGGTCTTTTAAAAGACTTCTGGATGAGTATATGGGGTTTTATGGGATTGGGGGTTATAGATAGGTCTATAGATTGGTAGGTGTTGATGTGATCGGCGCAACTCGTGGGCCGAAGGGCCTGTTTGTGCTGTAGTGTTCTATGTTCTATGTTCTAATTCAATTCTGCAAGTGGCCTCTGCATCCTGAGGTGACTCTGAGTACAGAGGCCCATGCTTATCAGGATGATCCCCCATCCTGCTCTCTGATTAATTCACCAGGTCACGTGACCCTTAATCAATCTGAAGACCCTTAAAGGGACAATCACCACAGCCCCTTGTTACAATGCCCTGTCTCACTTAAAGCAGTGAACCTAACCCTGCCCCTTAACCAGCTGGCTTTCTGGATTATAAAGCCCTTTGTGAAATTCGCCATTAATATTTTTATGTTCTACTTTCTTTCATGGCTCCTTTTTAATTATCTGCTGCTTCTTCAGAAAGAAATCCTTATACATAATGGAAGTGCAAAGGTGGGTAGGGGTCGGGTGAAAACATCCATGCAAGATCACGGGGTAAGATAATTGTTGATACACGGACGATCAAAAATTTTAAGATAACAACAAAGAATTGAGCAGGAAGTTAGAAAAGTTCTTTGCCCTCAGAATGGTTAGCCTAAGAAAGTCTCCAGAAACTACAACCCACAAACGATTTTTTAAAATTCATTTAGGGGATGTGGGCATCACTGGCTAGGCCAGCATTTATTGTCTATCCCTAGTCTCCATTGAAAAGGTGATGGTGTGCTGCTTTCTTGAACCTCTGCAATTCATGTGATGTAGGTACACCCATATTGCTATTAGCGGGAATGTTCCAGGATTCTGACCCAGCGACAATGAAGGAACAGTGATAAATTTCCAAGTCAGGATGGTGTGTGACTTGGAGGGGATGTTCCAGGTGGTGTATTCCCATGTGTCTGTTACCATTGTCCTTCTAAATGTGCAATGGTTGTTTGTTTGGGAAATGCTGTCTTAGGAGTGCTGGTGAATTCCCATACAAACATCTGCTACTGTGTGTCAGTGGTAGCATGTTTGTGGATGGAGTGCCAGTCAAGTAGGTTGCCTTGTCCTGAAATGTTGTTGAGGTTCTTGAGTGTTATTGGAGCTGCACTCATCCAAATAGAGACTATTCAGTCCACTCACAAGGAAATAATATTGCTTGAAAAAGAAGGATATTGAAGAAGTTAGTGAGATTTATCTAGGTAGCTAATATGGAGAGAAACACCACCTTAATCTTGATCGGTCATAGGGCATGTTCCTGTGCTATAATATTGTGTTCTTGATACGCTCAACCCAACGTCACCAACAAATCATAGAATCATAAAATCATAGAAACCCCACAGTGCAGGAAGAAACCATTTGGCCCCTTGAGTCTGCACCGATCACAATCCAACCCAGGCCCTACCCCCATATCCCTACATAATTTACCCGCTAATCCCTCTAACCTATGCATCTCAGCATTCTAAGGGGCAATTTTAGCATGGCCAATCAACCGAGCCTGCACATCTTTGGACTGTGGGAGGAAACTGGTTGATGAATGATGTGTCATACTTGCAAAGCATGTTAAAAATGCCACAGACAGTTCAACATGATTTTAATATTTTCTCCACCTTGAAGTCTTAGCCAAAATTGCCCCAATGTCCATTATGCCATTGGAAGTGTGGGGGGAAGAGCACTTTCACTCCTTGGTCCATGTCCCTGTTTCGGAAACACTTGACTAACTTTAGTGGATCACTCGCCTTCACTTTGATCCTCGTTCGAGAAGTGAACCTTAAAGGATTACCATGGCACAACATGGTCTAAGTGCCACCTGGCAAATTATTATGTTTTTAAAAACATCTAAGCCTAATCAGTGGGTTCCTTTGTGATATTTAATTTTTTTTATTCATCTGTGGGCCAGCATTTATTACATAAGAACATAAGAAATAGGAGCAGGAGTAGTCCATCTAGCCCTTCGAGCCTGCCCCGCCATTCAATAAGATCATGGCTGATCTGTCGTGGCTCAGTTCCACATTCCCACCCTCTCCCCATAACCCTTAATCCCCTCTCTTATCAAAAACCCATCAACCCGTGTCTTAAAAATATTTAGCGAGGTAGCCTCCACCACTTCAATGGGCAGAGAATTCCAGAGATTCACCACCCTTTGAGTGAAGAAGTTCCTCCTCAACTCCGTTCTCCCCATCCCTAGTTGCCTTTCAGAACATGATGGTGAGCTCCCTTCTTGAACCTCTGTAGTCCTATGTGTGTTGGCGTATCCACAGTGCTGTTTGCGGGTGGGGGAAGTTCCAGGATTTTGAGCCAACAGCAATATATTTCCAAGTCAGGACAGTAAGTGACTTGGCGGGGAATACCCATGGTGGAGTTCCAACGTATCTGCTGTCCATGTCCTTCTAGATGAGATGTAGATATTCCAGTATTTAACACCAAATATCCCCATCCCTATAACTCTAATGTTATAGATGTCCCTAATGACATCAGGGACAGGCAGAAATTTATGGTACTCAGTGTTGCTTCAGTGCAAAGAATGGAAAACATATCTGATGGTAACACACACTTGCCTGGCATTGTAAAATGCCATGTGGCAAGGAGGCCAACGCCAGAGCAGCCAGGTCTGATGCGAATTAGGACAAGCAAAGTTGAACTGACCCATGTCAAAGCAAGTCGGGCAAGCCTGACATGTTCTGTGAGCTATGGCCTGAGGCTCCTGACGCTGAGTAAGTAAGGGCAGTGTTACAGGTACTTGCCAGACACAGGTGCCGCATTCCATATATGAAGGAATGACATGTGCTCTATGCACCTGGGAATACTCCTGTCATTGTTCATACTTTCACCCATTGGCTGGCTGCGAGGGTACTTCCTGGAAAGGTGCCAAAAGAAGGATCAAAGAGGAAGCCTAGAGATCCCATCAATAAAGACTCAGTGTCAGCAGCAGAGATGCAGCAAGCATCCAGCAAAGAATCAACGAAGAACCAAGACCAAATTTTGCCACTTGAAAGACCCTAAGTTTGGAAGTCAGTGAAGATCCAAGATCAAAATTCATACCCGGTGGAGTGAGCCTGACCAGTTCAACTTCAAAGGTCATATTTGGATCACAGATAAATGTGCTAGAGTAGTTTTTATTTAAATTAAAGAAGTTTTGTTTAAGAATCAAAAATTTACATTGAATGAAGGTGTTTTGTTAAAGTTTGGTACCAAAAGCATCGTAATAAAGACAAAGTTTCTTTAAATATAATCACAAGTTGACTTTCATCACACAAGAAGAGGCGTCTTGGTGAAGGAGTTATGGTACACTGGTCGAAGTGTCTTCCCAGATAATATTGGTGTGCCTGGTGATCCTTGATAAAAAGTGACTAAAATTTGGTCCAAAATCGAACCTTAGAAACCTCACAAATTCTTGGACATCCAACCTGAGCCTGAATTAAGAGGGCAATAGCCCCACGTGATGGCCAGGATTCAAATGGTGAACGGGGGTAGAGGCAACCGACAGCAATTGGAACATAAACAAGGTGGCTGTTAAGTGTGATGAACAAATGGCAGAACTTGGTTAGTTAACAAGCTAGGGTAAACTCTGCAAATCAGCCTTGAAAGGTGCTCCACATAGCTCCAGTGTATTGAGTCGGAGGGCCTAGGTGAAAATTTAGCGAGAGCTATCCTACCCTGGTCACCTCCCTTCATCAAACCCTAAAAAGTAAGGGTAGAAGAATGGCAGTGCCCAGAATGAGAAGAGACACTGAGAAAATACTTGAAGAAGAAACGAATCAAGTGGGTCAGGTACTGTAGCAAATCATATCGGCTCCAGGAGCCGCAAGACAAAGATATTGGGAGGCAAAGATATTGGGAGGGGGCACATAGAGACCAAGGGAAGGGTACTTCCAAATTTAATAAGGTTTCTGTAATAGCCAGCTGCATGGAGCAGCTACGAGAAAAAAAATCCGAGAATATAAAGTTGAAGGAAGGGTTAGAGAATGTGAAGCAGGAAACGAAAAAAATGAAAACAAAAGCATTAGAACAGAAGCAGAGAAGCCAAGTGAATCTGTGGTACATGGGTCAGTTTCACACCCAGTGTGAAAAATCATATCAGGGACTGCAACATGCGACCTGCAATCGGTACACAGCACAAAACTCTGTGACTGAGCTGATGGAAAGATGTACAAATCTAGAGGCTGTTGACAAAGGCCTGCACCATGCAGCCAAAGGAAACAAACCTCATGCTGCGGATCATTCAAAATGCCAGCATGAGATTGATAAATTAAAATCTCAGCTTTCAATACAGAGAGGGCATCTTGGTAAAAGAGTTTATAATATGTGGGTTGAACTGTCTTTCCAGACAGCAGTTCACTCATGCTGTTTGAAACCTTGTTCCTTCAGCAAGTAATTGCTTTGATATTGAAATGGACAAAACACAGTCCTGACAAATTTTACACCCTTGTCTGATCCAGCACTGCCAAAATATTGGCAACTGGAAGAAGAAAAATATAATAAACCTTTACAACTTAAATAGCATGGTGGCACAGTGGTTAGCACTGCTACCTTACAGTGCCAGGGACCCAGGTTCAATTCCAGCCTTAGGTGACTGTGTGGAGTTTGCACGTTCTCCACAAGCCTGCGTAGATTTCCTCTGGGTCCTCGAGTTTCTTCCCAGTCCAAAGATGTGCGGGTTAGGTTGATTGGCCATGCTAAAAATTATCTCTTAATGTCAGGAGTCTAGCAAAGTAAATATGTGGGGTTAGGGAGATAAGGCCTGGATGTGTTTGTTGTCAATGCAGGCTCGTTGGTCTAAATGGCTGTCTTCTGCACTGTAGGGTTTTTATGATACTATGATTCTACTGTTGCAGAATTAGATATGTGTCAAATGGAAAAATCAATTCCAACTTGACTTGATTCATTTCTTTGACTGAAATGGTTTGAACCAGAACTGAGTTTGATAGAAACTGTTTCAATTCCCAATGGTTCTGATCTCAGTTTGGGAATGACTGCAGGATGGGCTGGCCCAAACAGCTCGGATGCAATGGTTTGATCTGTATCCTATTAGTCTGGCTTCAAATCATTTCTTGCATATTCTGTGCTGCCAGTTTGAAATTCAGAGTAGAATAAACAAGCCTGAAAACTTGAATAAAAACAAAACTTGGAAGGTAAATGTAATTTGGTATTTCCATTCCTTACTAGATGGAAGATGACAAATCAGCCCTGCAAGGTCAGAAGAAAGAGGTTGAAAAGGCAAAGGCTAACATTCAGGACGTGCTGGTCCGTGTGAAGCAGGAGAAGATGGAGTTGGATACAGAGAAGCATGAACTAGATCAGTCTCTGCAGATTGTGGAGCAGAGCCGAGGGCAGCTGGAACATGAACTGCTGATATTACAACAAGAGCGAGGTCAGCTTCAGGAGCAGCTCGGGCAGGTATGGGAGCATGAACCGCATTTGGAGGCATTTCTCATGAACATATCCACATCATCTGTTTTATATTTTTTGTTTTAACGGTGTGCAGTGGCAAGAGAAATGCTCAATGGGAACAGTGCCAAAACAAAATTGGTAATGTACAAAAATTTGTACAATACGTTTAAAGAAATGAAACAATCCAAGGTGCTTCAAATTGTGCCATTGAGTCATGTGAGGAGATATTAGATCAAATGACCAAAATCTATTGGCCACAGGTTTCGGTTTTGAGGAATGTTTTAAAAGAAGAAAGCAAGGTAGGGAGGCTAAGAGGAAATTTTAGAGCTTGAGATCTAGGCATCTGAGGTATGATAAATGGTGGAGCAGTTAGAATTGGGAGTGCGCAAGGGGCCAGAATTAGAGGAATACAGATATCTTAGTCATGGGGCTGGTGGAACCATGGCACCATAGAATCCATACAGTGCAGAAAGAGGCCATCCAGTCAATCAAGTCTGTGTCAACTCTCTAAAAAGTATCCCAACCAGCCACCAAGAATGGATCCTTGGGGGACCAACAGATCCTGCTCGATGTTTTTGGAATAGTGGAATTCAGAGATAACAATGTGGTCCTGGCCAACCTCCTATCTTCCACCCAATGTACACTTAGCATCATTTTTGTTGAACTCATATCTTAACTGGCACCAAGTTTCATACACCCATTGTCCCTGTGCTTTTTGACTTACATTGTCTTGCAGTCCAGCAATGGCTCAATTTCAAAAATTTCATCCATGTTTTCAAATCCATCCAAGTCTTTTCCCCTCCCTACCTCAAACTTCCTACAATCCTACATACCTTTGAGCTCTCTGTGCTCATCTAATTTCATCCTCTTGCATATTCTTGAATTTTGATCACTCCACCATTGGCAGCCATGCCTTCAGCTTTCTGCGTTCAAAGCTTTAGGATTCTATCACTAAACTTCCTCTCCTCCCTACTTTCTCCACCTTTAAGACTCTTTCTCTACTCAGCTGTCCAAATGGAGGGAATTTTAACATTTTTAACAGCATCTTTGGATCAGATGGGGAGGTTAAAGTCTGAGAAATCTGCTTCCCAACAACCTCAAACACACCCATTCCTGGCTTTAGCTGAGGCTGTGAGCATTATAACATTCAAGTTTTTGGCTTTAACTGCTGACAGCCAGATTTCCCAAATTCCAGGAAACTTGACAGGTTCTCAAGGCATGGGGTTTGTTGATTCAGGAGGTAAATGCCTTCACACCTATGGGATCCAAACGCCTGAGTGAGGAGTGTCCATGATTGGGCACCCCCAACTTCTATCAACCTTGTCCCTGAGAACACTACCTCACCGCAAAGACTCTGACTCCTTCATTGATCAAGAGGACTGCATTTCCACTCACCATGAGGCCACTGAGTACTGTTTCCAAGGCATCCAAACTACACTGCCCCTACCCTGCTGAACTGGGAATCCTGAATTGTCGATTTCCCTCAAACTTTTTACCTCAGCTGCTCCCTGTGGTCAGGTAAGTAAACACTTGGCCAATATCTCCTTATTTGTCTCAAATTTCATAGAACCACAAAATAGTTGCAGCACAGAAGGCCAATTGGCCCATCATGTCTGTTCTCTGAGTAAGTAATGCACCTGGTGCCATTTCCTTCTTTCTTCCCATTGCCCTGCACGTTTTTCCCTTTCAATCCAATTTCGTCTTGAATGCTCAGTTGAACCCGTCTCCACCACACTCTCTGGCAGTGCATTCCAGATTGTAACCACCCTCTGTGTAACAAAGTTTCTCCTCATGACTCCATTGCCTCTTTCACTAATCACCTTAAATCTGCACCCTCTCATTTTCAATTCTTCCAACAGCAGGAAACAGTTTTACCTCATCCACTCTGTACAGCTATCTTGTTTGATAAGATTTCTATGAAGCACCTTGGTCCCTTTCATATTGTTAAAGATGCTGGGGAAATTCAAAGAGTAAAAGTTCAACTCATGACATCAAAAGAGAAAATCTTGGAAATACTCAGGTCTGAAAGCATTCATGGTGAGAGAAACAGATGTTTCAATGCTGTCACCTTTCATTTGAACCCATGGTTGTCCATCAACTTCATAAAAGCAATTAATTATAAATATCAGAGAGGCAGTGGCATGGTGGTATTGGCACTGGACTAATAATCCAGAGACACAAAATAATGCTCTGGAGAAACATGTTCAAATCCCTCCACGAGAAATGAATTCAGTAAAAATCTGGAAACAAAAGTCTAATGACACAAAAACATCGTCCCGATCTGGTTCACAAATGTCCTTCAGAGAAGGAAATCTGCTGTCCTTATGTGGTCTGGCCTACATATGACCCCAGACCCATAGCAATGTGGTTGACTCTTAAAATGCCCTCTGAAATGGTCCAGCAAGTCACTCAGTTCAAGGGCAGTTAGGGATGGGCAATAAATCTGGTGATGCCCACATCTCATGAATGAATAAAAGGAATTCAAATCAACAAGACAGTCTTTTTTGCTAAAGTAATAAAGAAGCCTGTGGACATCGGACTTTTAACCAAAAGTAGAAAATTCTGCACATCCACAGCCTGTGAAGGTGGGATAGGTTGACCTCTCAATAGTTTGAGTGTCAGATTCCATTCCCACTGCTAACCCGGTCCTTTCCCAGCCTGGCTGACCAACCCTTTGCCCCTTTCCTGGCTCTCCCTGATGCTTATTTTTATTTCACTTTGACTCCACCCCGGGCAGGCAAACAGGCAGAAGCAGACTCTGAATGAACGGCTGGTGCAGACAGAGCGGGACATGGAACTTCAGAGCAAAGGACTACTCCGAGCCAGTAAGGAGAAGGAGGAGCTGATGAAGGAGAAGGCCAACCTGGTGGTCCAGCTGACAGCTGCTGAGAAGGAGAGCAGGGCCCTTTCTGAGGAGGTAGCTGCTCTCAGGTAGGGGATTCTGAGACTGCGTGCTATATTTAAACATTTCATATGAATCTCCAGCAAAACTTGCCAAATGTTACATAGAAGTTAGATGCTCAGTATAACACTTTGGCTCACCCTGACTGATTAAACTGTGAGACTTATGAGAGAAGATTCTTCTGTTAATACAATTCAACTTTCCAGAAGTAGTCCAGTGAGTGAAAGTGGATGGAGTACAAGCTTATTTTGCCAGAACCTCATTATTAACAAATATAAATGAAGTAACAGCAAAGAAATGTGCCAAGAGTTGTTACTTCCAGCTCAATAGCATGGACATACTGTGCAGAAATGTGAATAATCTCAAATTTTCAGAAGGGAGAACATGATCAACCAGCCAGGGGTGCATTGAAAGAATCCACATCTAGAGGTGACAAAGACCTGGATGAAGTTTACAACAGTAGCTCAGCTCAGACAGAGGGTGAAGTCAGGCAGTGTCACAGAGATGGAAATAGACGGTTTTAGCAATGGCAAGAGTACGTAGCTCCAGGAAAAGGTCATGGGATCGGAAGGCCACCTCCATAGATTAGTCCAAAGTCCTGCCTGAGATGACATTCCAATATGTCCTTTCCATTATTCATTGTGAATTTGCAGCTTTTCTGAGTTTTTATTTTTGTTTTGTTTCAGGGCAGATAAGGAAGCTTTAGAGACCAACCTGTTTGAATCCCAGAAACTAGTTTCACAGCTGCAAACTCGAAAGGAGAAGCTGGAGGGAGAGAACCAGACCATTCTTCTTGCAAAGGAGTCACTTCTAGGTCTTGTGTGTTCTAATATACAAGTGTCTTTTTTTTGTATATATGTGTACATGCTTTATATGTGTGTGTTTATATAATTATCTGTTTTAAAATGTGTTTGCACATATGCATGTCGATTATCACATGCATGAGCTCACTCAGACATGGATAATAGGTACTGAGATGATTATACCCTTTTAATCTGCAATTTTGGACCAGGTAAAATCCAGTACATGTTTAGTTCCTTCCCCAATAGCACATCATACCAATTCAGGACAACTTACATCATTGCAGCTGACAAACTAACTCACCTTAATGATGCCTCTCTATTGCACCCAACTACACTGCATCCTCAACATTGTGGCACCAATTTATCACCCTGAGCAACACACTAATCAGGTCAGCTGATTAACACTTACCCTACTCTACAGGAGATTGTTAGATTTTTTTAAAAAAGAAGAAACATAAAGCAATTGCTAAAGAAATCAAATAGCAATTGGGAAAACAAAGAGGATTGATGTTTCACCCATTTTGGGCACGATCATGTTTATACCCAGAAAAAGTGTCTGGTAAGATTGGCATAAGAAAGGCATGTTCCTCAATTTTTCCTTCTCACGTGGTCTTTCCACCTCAAGCACCAAACAATGGGTGGGACAAATTTGTAAGATTGCCCCTTTATTTCTAGAACGATAGATTTGAAAAGCAGAAGGGTCATGCTAAACTTGGATGGAATATTGGTTAGGCTGGACTTGAAGTTCATGCAAGAGTTTTCATCTATATATAATAAAAATGGTGAAGATGCAAAAATAATTTACAAAGATTATACCAGGACTGAGAAGATTTACTCACCAGCAAAGACTGAAGAAGCAGGGGACCTTTTCTTTAGCTGGGGGAGGATGACCTGACAGAAGTCTTTGATAACGATAGTGTTTTAAAAACCAGGTTCCACTGGTGGAGTCCAAAAGCTAACGGCAGAAATATAAAATAATTACAAATAAATCTAATAGGGAGTTCAATGAAACATCTTAACCCAAAGAGTGATAAGAATAAAATTAATGTAAATAAATTGTTGCTCTTTCTTTCCTTCCAAGTGACATCTACCCTACCATCCCTAAATACAGTGCACCCTGAGCCCAGTGACACCTATCCTACTGTCCCCAAATGTACTCCACCCTCAGTCTAGAGACACCTATCCTATTGCCCCCATATACAGTGCACCCTCAGCTCAGTGACACCTACCTGACTGCTCTGAAATATTCTCCATCCTCAGCCAAGTGTCACCTAACATGCTATACCCAGATTCACTATACCCTCAACTAACTGGAATCCAGGTTTGGTGCATAATTGAATATAACTGAACTTTGCTGTTTCAGAGAGGTGATTGCCATTCCTTTTTGCATTTCAGTCGAGATTGATGTTGCACGAAAGGAGATGGACCTGCAGCTAATCAACATTGAACACAGTAAAGAACTGTTGCAGCAGAAATTGAATCAGGTGGAGCAAGAGGCTCAGATCTCACTGAAAAATGAAAAACTGATCCATGAGGAAGACATTGAACACCTCCGTAAAGAAAAGGTATGTACTGTTTAGGTCTCAATGACTTGATGAAGAGGTATTCGTGGAGATGTCCAACTTTAAGAACATAAGAAATAAGAAATAGGAGCAGGAGTAGGCCATCTAGCCCTTCGAGCCTGCCCCGCCATTCAATAAGATCATGGCTGATCTGTTGTTGCTCAGTTCCACTTTCCCGCCCTCTCCCCATAACCCTTAATCCCCTCTCTTATCAAGAACCCATCAACCCGCTTCTTAAAAATATTTAGCGAGGCAGCCTCCACCACTTCAACGGGCAGAGAATTCCAGAGATTCACCACCCTTTGAGTGAAGAAGTTCCTCCTCAACTCCGTTCTAAACCGCCTCCCCTTTATCTTGAGGCTGTGCCCCCTAGTCCTGTCTTTTTTGAGCGGGAAGAGTCTCTCCACCTCTATCCTATCCATCCCATTCATCATCTTATACGTCTCAATGAGATCTCCCCTCATTCTTCTAAACTCTAATGAGTACAAGCCTAGTTTATTCAGCCTCTCCTCATAGCTCAATCCCCTCAACTCCGGTATCAGCCTAGTAAACCTCCTCTGCACTCCCTCCAGGGCCAAAATATCCTTGCGCAGGTGCGGCGCCCAAAACTGCACACAGTACTCCAGCTGCGGCCTCACCAATGCCCTATACAGCTGCAGCAAGACCTCCCTACTTTTATATTCAATCCCCCTCGCTATGAAGGCCAGCATCCCATTCGCCTTCCTGACCACCTGCTGCACCTGCAAGCTGGGTTTTTGCGACTCATGCACAAGGACCCCGAGGTCCCTCTGCACCGTCGCCTGCTGCAGTTTTTCGCCCCGTAAGTAATAGTCCTTCCTACCATTCTTCCTACCAAAGTGGACCACCTCACACTTGCCAACTTTCTATTCTACCCTGTGACAGAATCTATCTAACTCGTCAATCTCCTTTCACAATTCAGATACAATCTATCTTGTCATGAACCCTTTAAAACATTTACTTTCCCGAAAAAAATGAAGGCTTTGTTGCAAAGATCCCCTGTTTCCAAAAATAGATGAGTAAATGCACAAAATTGATGTATTTCGCAGAATGGCTAATTCTGGCCAAACCCAAATAAGGTGCACTATACTGTGCAGATGCAGGTGAACCTGTGAGGATAAGAGCGTGGTGGGGTATTGCTGGTGAACCCGTGAGGGGGTGGTCTCTCAGGAACATGAGAAGTCCTGATTCTGATGCTGCCCTGGCTAGATTAAACACAAGCTCAACGCATGCTCAGGAGCTGCAGAGATATCAGATATTCAGGACAAAACACACCCTAGGAAAGCCTGACACAGGATAAAAGGCTCAGTTACAGGACGGTCCCAGAAAATCCTAGACGTTTGGTCACCCTGGGGCTTCATTGAAACATAACACAATCGATATCCCGTTCACATGCAGCATACCTTTACACCAGTCAGCCTGAAGCAGGGCTGGAAATTGTCACGTTCAATATATTTGAAAAAAGACGAATCAAGCGAAAAAGATTGAATAAATGCTTCCTGTCAAATTTGTTGGATCAAAAGGCTGACTTTGGGTAAGTTTGTAATGGTGGGGATATAACACAGTGAAAACTGATGGCTTTTGACCAGCACATACTACATTGTGTGCCCACAGGAGAGCCTACGGCTTAAGCTGACTGCAGAGAAGGATGAGACAGTTCAGCGCTTTCAGCAGGAACGAGATGACCTACTCACCCGCTTCGAGGAAGAGAAAGAGGAGCTAAATGAAGAAATTCTCAGTTTACAAAAAGAGAGGGATGAGTGTCTGATCCAGGCGGAGAGCCAGAAACAGCAGGTAAAGAACAAATTGGTTTCTTTAAAGGTTCAAATGCAAACTACAAGACACTCCATGTGATTATGAAACAGAGTTATGTAATACACAGTGCTTAGGGACTCCCCATGGAATTAAAGTGGTAGAACTATATTGCTCCAAAACAAGGTGCTCTAAGAATTGAAGTGATGTGGTGTGCATCACTTAGAGGATAACAAACACGTTAAAGGGGAAAAGCTTACATTTTATGAGCAGAATTAGGAAGAATTCACTCTGGTTGCTCTTCCTTATAGAGTTATACAGGTTTACAGCATGGAAACAGGTCCTTAGACCCAATTTGTCCATGCATCCCAGTTTTTACCACTAAGCTAGTCCCAATTGCCCACATTTGGCCCGTATCGCTCTATACCAATCTTACCCATGTGACTATCTAAATGCTTTTTAAAAGACAAAATTTACCCATCTCTACGAATACATCTGGCAGCTCGCTCCAGACACTCACCACCCTCTGTGTGAAAATATTGCCTCTCTGAACCCTTTTGTATCTCTGCCCTCTCACTTTAAACCTATGTCCTCTAGTTTTAGATTCCCATATCTTTTGGAAAAAATGTTGACTAGCTACCTTATCTATGCTCCTCATTATTGTATAGATCTCTATAAGATCAGCCCTAAACCTCCTATGATGCAGGGAAAAAAGTCCCAGTCTAACCAGTTTCTCCTTATAACTTAAACCATCAAGTCCTGGTAGCATCCTAGTACATCTTTCCTGCATTCTTTCTAGTTTAATAATATCCTTTCTATTATAGAAAGGATTCATTTAATCATACAAAGTTACAGATCTACTTTGGCAGGTTCCTGGGAGCTTTCTTCTGCCACCTCACTAGGCCACTGAAAGGAAGATAGTGGGTTCAGCTGGGACCTTCCAAGCATTGAATTTACAGAAGCATTCCAGCAGATTTGTTCTCCGATAGGTGAAACATCCCACCTAAATTTGGCTTTTAAACCACACCTGCTAATTTGCTGGCAGTTTAGTAATTCATCTCTGTAGCAAAGCAGCTCCATATGTGTGCTAATGGTTATTGTTTAATCGAGCCCCATACTGCACTTTAATTGATCCCAGATGAGATGATTATGAACTGAGTCTGCAGTTTCCATTGTAAATGTAACACTTTAATTCCATCTTAACTTAATCGCCTGTCAGGTGATCATTCTTCCAGCTCTTGTGTGAATTGTTAATTTTCTTGTGCTCTTGGCAATGAACCTTAAACAACTGTTCAACACTAAATTAAACACTTAATGTGGATGAGAAAACCACTCAGGAATACATTTTGTAAAAGTGTTTTCTTCATTTATTCATTAGAAAGAAACGTATTCACTGCAATAGCACCATCAGGTACAGTTCCACAAAGGTTAGAAATTCCAGATTTGACTTTTGGTCAGTGCTGAGCCAGCTGACGATTAGTGCAGATTTATGGGCGTTGTCAGTATACTTTGGCCAGGTACATGGCTAGAGTCCATAAGTCAGAGTTCCTGCTGTCCATCACCACCATGCAAGATGGAGTGGTTGAGTACTCAGGGTAGGAGCTCTGGTCTTGTGAACAGATGGCAGATAGTTTAATGAGTAGATGAGCAGTACTGACATGAAACAGTTTAGAGACTGGAAATGAGAGAGAATGGGTACCGGATGAAATATGCGGTATAATATAAGTCCAAACACAGGACACATGTAGAATAGAGAGCATTACTCAGTCTGAAAACTAAACCAACAGAGAGTAAAAGTGGTAAAGCTAAGGCTTGAACTTACCATGAGTTTTGAACATTGTAAGTTTACGCCACATCTTCGAGATGACACTAAGGGGCACAGATGAAAGAACGTTGGCGGCATTTTCCTCCCTCACCGCAGTGTGTTTCGCAGCAGCAGGAAGCAGCATTCACTCGCTGATAGCAGGATCTTATGGTTGTCAAAGGGGCTTCCTGTTGAACATGCTTCTCACAGTTGGGAAGCCATGATGGGGGTGTGCCACTGACAGAACCATAAGATCCCGCTGGCGTTAAACAGCAGCAAGATATCAGCACATGTGTAGCAGTCCAAAAAAAGGAATTAGGAAACATTTATCTCATATGCATACACAGTTCCTGCGCAGAAGTTTCATGCAAGACTCAGGTCAATAGCCCAAGGTTCCATGGGCAGAACAGAAATTAAACAAAATATCCATTAGAAAAGAGGGACACATGACAGATCTCATTACCAGAGTGCAGTCAGAGAAAACCAGAGAACAAAACCAAGTATAGCACAGCACAGGAATAAGCCCTTTGTCCCCCCCAAGCCTGCGTCGATACGTGACGTCTTTCTAAGCTAAAGATCTTTTGCCTCTTTGCAATTTTTATCCCTCTGTTCTTGCTTATTCACGTATCTATCAAGATGCCTCTTAAATATTGTATCTGCTTCTACCACCTCCTCTAGCAGCACATTCCACGCACTTACCATTCTCTGTTATAGAAAACCTGGCTCTCACATTTCCTTTAACTTTCTCCCTTTTACCTTAAACTTATGTCCCCTAGTAATTGACATTCCTACCCTGGGAAAAGGCCCAACTATCTATTCTATCCGTGCCTTTCATAATTTTCTAAACTTCTATCAGGTCACCCCTTAGCCTCTGGCATTCAAGTGAAAACAAACCAAGTTTGTCCAATCTCTCCTCACAACTAATACCATCCAAACCAGGCAACATCTTGGTAAATCTTTTCTGTACCCTCTCCAAAGCCTCCACATCGTTCTGGTAGTGTGGCAACCAAAACTGTACACAATAACCAAAATATGGGCTAACTGAAGTTCTATACAGCTGCAACATAACTTGCCAATTTTTATACTCTATGCCCCAATCGATGAAGGCAAGCATGTCATATGCTGTCTTGACCACCTTGTCCACTTTCAGGGAACTATGAACCTATACACCTTGATCCCTAAATATGTTAATTGTTTTAACAGTTCTGCCATTTACTGTATGTTTCGTTCCTGCATTAGACCTTCCAAAATGCATCACCTTACATTTGGATTATCTGCCATTTTTCTGCCAAAGCCTCCAACCTATCTATATCCTGCTGTATCCTTTGGCAATCCTCCTCACTATCTGCAGTTTCCCCAGTCTCTGTCTCAACTGCAAACTTACTAATCAAAGCAGCTGTATCCTGTTCCAAATCATTTCTATATGTCACAAACAGCAGGGGTCCCAGCACTGATCCCTGTGGAACACCATTGGTCACAGATCTCCAGTCAGAAAAACACCCTTCCACCACCATTCTCTGTCTTCTATGCCCAAACCAGTTCTGCATTCATCGCACCAGTTCACCATGGATCCCATGTGACTTCAGCTTCTGTCTTAGCCTGCTGTGAGGGACCTTGTTAGAGGCCTGGCTAAAGTTCATGTTGACAACATCCAACACCTTGCCCTCATCAACCATCTTTGTTACTTCCTCAAAAAAACACAATCAAATACACACCCTCCCTTGAGTAAATTCTGTTCCTAAGAACCTTCTCCAATAATTTCCCTGCCACTGATGTCAGACTCATTAGCCTATAATTTCCCAGATTATCCCTGTATTTCTTCTTAAACAACTGAACAACATTGGCTACTCTCCAGTCATCTGGGACCTCCACGTGACTAATGAGGATACAAAGATTTCGTACAAGGCCCCAGAAATTTCCTCCCTCGCCTCCCTCATTATTCTGGGATTGTTCCTATCAAATCCTGGGGACTTGTCTACCTTAATACTTTTCAGAACACGCAACATCTTTTTCATTTTGACATGCCCCAGCATATCAGCATACCTCTCTCCAGACTCATTATCCACCAGATCCTCCTCCTTTGTGAATATCGATGCAAAGTGTCCATTAAGATGTCACGCACTTCCCTCGGCTCCATGCATAAATACCCTCCTTTGTCCTTGAGTGGAACTACCCTTTTCCTAGCTACCCTCTTGCTCCATATATACATACAAAATGCCTTGGGATTTTCCTTAATCCTGTTTACCAAGATATTTCATGTCCCCTTTTAGCCCACCTAACTCCTTGTTTAAATTCTTTCCTGCTTTCTTTGTATTCTTCAAGGGCTCTGTCTGTCTTCAGTTTCCCAAATCTTACATAGGCCTCCACTTCCTGGGTGGGATTGTTGTCGGTGCAGGCTCGATGGGCCAAATGGCTTCCTTCTGCACTGAAGATTCTATGATTCTATGAAACCTTGTGTTTCAGATTTTTCCATAATCTGCCCACAAATCTGAGCTGGAGGAGTCCAATAATTCATCGTATTTGATAAAAATTGCTGGGGAAATTTATAACAAAGGATTAATATGCTTAATGCTCAGTTTGACCTATTAGTTTGGCATGTGATATAAATTGAAATTTTACATGCATATGGTTGAGTGGATGGAGAATGATATGTCTGCACAAAAGAAATAGGGAGAAGGGTTTTCCATTCCTGTTTTCACCAAGCGGGATCGGCAGAAGGAGCAGAAAATCCTGCGAGAAGCCCAAAATGTAATTTATGCCAACATGAATTCCCATTGTCATTGTCTCCACACTTGTCAATGATGTAATGGGATATTGACATTTAACATAGGGATCCCCATTAGAATACATTTACATGCCTCTACTTTGACAATCCACCCTTGCCAATCCCCCTCAACCCCCTCATGTTGCATAATCCAGCTCACAAATTCTCTTGTTTGCGAATCTTGCCATCCTTATTGTTCACTTTCATAAGAACACGTTGGTTCTGAACTCTAATCAACTAGCCTTCAAAAGGTTCCCACATTACATCAGTGAATTTACCCTCAAACAGCCACCCCCAATCTACATTCCCCAGTTCCTGTTGTCATAGTTAGCTTTCTCCAGGTTTAGTACTTTCACCTGAGGACTGTTCTTATCCTTATCCATACGTAATTCAAAACTAACAGAATTATGGTCACTGTTCCCAAAATGCTCCCCCTTGAAACTTTGATCATCTGGGTGGGTTCATTCCCCAGTACCAGATCTAATATGGTGTAATGCTTTGATGGGTCGAGTTGGGAAATGCGCACATCTGCCAATTAGCAGGGCTCGTGCATGAATTCCTGATGCATGCACCTCTACCACTGGAAAGCAGGTGCGGTCAGGACCACGCAGGAAAAAGGCACAAAGAGCAGGTAAATGATTTTAATCTATTTGTAATGTAATTTAAATGTCATTACTGGGTCCAGGTCTGAATTCTCTGGGCCAGCCGGCAGGAGTATTTCAATCCAGCAGGGTTTAGAGTAGCTCCCAACTTTTGGGGAACTAGCGGGAGAATCTGCTGGAGTAAAGGGGGGCAGTTGGGCACCCCCATGCGTCCGGTGGCTGGCGGGGTGGTCCCCACTGGGCATGGGCACCTGGCACTGCCAGCCTGTGTGCCATGGCACTGCCAAGGGGCAAAGTGCCCAACCCCAGGGGTACTTTGCATTGCCCTCCGGACATCAGGCAGTGGCAAGGGGATGGGGTCCAAAGGATGAGGCCAGCTGTGGACGGGGTCTAGGGGGAGATCGATGGGGGAGGGGTCCTGCTGCCATTCTGCATGGGGATTGGTCAGGGCTGCAGGGAGGCCAGTGATTGGGGCCGGCAGGTGAGGGGTCTGTCTGGCGGGTCTGCTAGAGTGGTCGGGGTGAGAGGAGATTGTCACTGCTGGGGGGTGGCTGTGCTGGAGATTGGGGCACTCCAGGATGAGTGGGAGGGGTCAGTGCTGGCTCCGGAATGCTTGTGAGCGCCACGATCGGGCCATGGGGGAGCGGAGGGACAATTTGCTGGCCAATGATTAAGCTGACCAGCAAATTGCAGGCTGACAGTTTGGGGCCATTGCGCATGTGCAGAGGCCGGGAACTGTCAGACTTTGGCATGAATAGGCCCTGCCCCCTTCCCCCCAGCTTTTCATGATATTCACAGTTGTGACCTCTGCAGTGCACAGACTGCGGGAGATTCAAGTCTGAACTCTTACTGAACAAACAATCATGAATTATACAATTTTTCCCGCCAATTCAGCACTTAAATTTTTTTTGGGAGCATCACCCCCATTAAGTCTAAGGAGGATCATTCTCTTCCAGGATGAGTGCACTCTGATGGTTTTATTTATACATATTGTGTCATTGCTCTAGAAAAATGCAAAGTATGAATTGCCCTTAGACTTGAGATTTATCTTATTTTGGTCTCTGGCACCCTCTGTGACATAATTCGCACCTTCAATTTGGAGGAAAATAAATCAAAAGCAAGTTTAATGTGACTGATGATAGAATTACCAGCTGATAACATTGTTGTAGTGATAAAGTTGCAATTGTTTGGCAGGAGCTGTGTTGCTGTCCATCCATCAGTGCTGCAGGCCATGCCATGTGGAAAATGTGATCCATCTGATCAGTTACCAAAGCCCAATCATCAGTTTTCCTTTGTGTTCCAATTTTCCATTCTCTTTCCTTGTCAGCCATTAACCAGCTGAACAAATTTCTATTTTTTCAAGGCCTTGTGTCTCAAGGAATCGGAGAAAAATATCCTGTCTGAAAAACTGGGGCATGTCCAACGTGAACTTGGCAATGCGAACATGGAAATTGACCGGGTGAAACGAGAGTTACATGGTCGACAGGAGCAGGACAAGGTGACAATCAATTTAGCGTTGCTTTCAAGAGCATTGTTTTTCCCCTTTAAAAATGAGTTAATACTGCTGTCAAGACCAATTGTGGAGAGATTTGCAAATGACATGTTAGACAAGTTACATAATTTACAGAAATAAATTTATATGTAATGCAGATTACATAAATTGAGATTTTATGCAGAATAAGACAAGAACTAATCTTTTGTATCATGTCCTTTTGTCCAGAACACGATTAAGATCATTAATGATGACCTGAAGACCTTTCGGGGTCAGTTTGAAGAAGCAGTGGCCACCCATGAGAGAGAGGTCAAAGGTTTCAATGAACAGATTAAAGACTTGACACGTCAGAGAGAAGTGACCCTCAGGGAGGTGGGTTCAAAGATTATCTATTTTCACCTCCAGAATCAAAGTTGTGACTAATTGCTTAGATTCTGAGTGATTTTGGTTTTCTTTTTATAACTTTTCTACAGTGACACACATGGAGTGCCACGTTGCTTTGAGGTGAAATGCTTTTTGTGGAAAGCTTATTCAAGAACCCATAGTTTAGACAAAGAGGAGAGAGGTAGACTTGTAAATTCAGTATAAGCAAACAGCTGAAATTAAAACACTATGACCTGGGTCTTCACTCACAAAGAACACCCCATTCAAAACATTTAAATTCTCTCAAATACTTAATTTGTTATAAAAACAAAGAGAATTCATTACCCCACATCAAAAACAGCGAATATTTTAATGATCTCTTTGAGTTGTCAATCAAACAGTATAATTAGGATCCCCCTACTGAAAATAATGGTAGGTTGTGTAAAACAGCCAAACATTAATAACAATATAACGATAATTATGGGGGTAAAGTCAACAAAAAGCTATTGTAACTGCTCGGCCAATTTTTTTCAACTCTCAGTCTCACTGGCAAACGTTTTTCTTCGATTTTTTTTAAAGGACTGGAGATTTAAAGAACTTCACAACTTGAATTTCATCAACTCTCACAAATACTGGCAGGCTTTTTATATTTTTGTTGGTTCAGGGTTTTAAATAACTTAGCAGCTTGATGGTTCTACATACCTTATCCACCCTTCATGAACATTTACAGCTCCTTCCTAAATTCATGGCTCATACACTACTGGATAATGCCCTTGCTACATTGCTACACATAGAAAGGAAAAAATTAACAGAAGGCCAACTCAATAACAGTATTAAAACAGCTAAAAATGAAATGTAAAGAGGCCGAGGACTCTCAGTAGGTTTGATTTTAAACATGCCCAACCTACATACAGCAACTATCCACAAAGTCAATCAGATGTCAAAGTACATAGACAAAGTGTAGACTGCAAGTCTCGGGAATTAATGATGAATCTATGTAGATCATCCCATTGCATACAGTATCCAGTTCTAATAGCCAATAAATAACTGACATTTAATTGATTGGAGGCAGCAGAAGAGAAGAGCCATGAGACACATCCCTTGTGACAAAGGGCTGAGTTATGAATAAAGAATGGAACCATCTGGGAAAAAATTTTGTGTTAATGTAGTAAAGGGTATCAAAATTTGGACTTCGGTAGATCCTTAAGAAAACTGTCATTTTCTGGTTATTAGATATTTGATAAATTAAAAATATATCCAACTACACCCTAATGCAAAAATAAATAAATAAAACTCGGCAGGGTATCAAATCTTAAAACTTGGACAAATAACAAGTAAAGTCAGAAAAAAAAATCATGGATTACCCAACAGCTTGTTTACAGCTGGATGGTCACTTTCACAATAGCTGCTGGTACTTCTCCCTGGGGCAGCTGGTCTGCAGCTGGATCTTGATGATTCTCTTTTCACTCAAACACAATGGTGTTGAATCCAAATTCTCCTTTAAGAATTCTCCATTTGCAGCAATCAGGCTTTCTGGTGAATTTTTCAGATCATAAACAGCTCAGCTTTGATGAGAGAGATCTCAAGAAAAACTCAGTGTGGAGGGCAGTGGGGGGAGTGGGTAAGGCTGTTGCCCCTTCTGTCCCTGAAGCAGTCTCTCCCACTATTAGTACACATCCAGTGTATTTTACACCCAACTAGGTCATATGACCTCCATCTTCAAGCTCCATAAACTCTCTGTCTCCTTAAAGCAGCTTGTGCCCTTCATAAATGCAACATATCAGCTGTTATAGGCTAGTGTCCTTTGCTTGGCAAAAGCATTTTTTCCAAAAACTTCTATATGTCCAGTCTGTGACATTATAAATGAATATTCTGTAAAACACATCTTCATAATAGTGTATATCAATCACCCGTGATCACAGTGTTAAATGCAAAGGTGAGGGATTCACACTTGCCTTGAGTGGGAAACAACTTCTCAACAAGGTACATACTCTTGCAACTCAGCCAACGTTGTATACCTGATACGCTACAGGAAAGGATGTCCCAAGGTATGGTACATTGGGGAGACCATGCAGATGCTATGGCAACGTATGAATGAACACCGCTCAACAATCACCAGGCAAGAGTGTTCTCTACCTGTTGGGGAACACTTCAGCGGTCACGGGCATTTGGCCTCTGATCTTCAGGTAAACGTTCTCTAAGGTGGCCTTCAAGACACACGCCAACACAGAATTGCTGAGCAGAGACTGATAGCCAAGTTCCGCACACATGAGGACGGCCTCAACCGGAATCTTGGGTTCATGTCACACTATCTTTAACCCACACGACATGCCTGGGCTTGCAAAATCTCACTAACAGTCCTAGCTGGAGACAATACACATCTCTTTAACCTGTGCTTAACCCTCTCTCCACTCACATTGTCTGTATCTTTAAAACTTGATTACCTATAAAGACTTGCATTCCAACCATTATTGTAGAAATTGAGTTTGTGTCTTTAAATGCCCTGTTTGTGAACAGAACTCCCACTTACCTGACGAAGGAGCAGTGCTCCGAAAACTAGTGGCTTTTGTTACCAAATAAACCTGTTGGACTTTAAACTGGTGTTGTGAGACTTTTTACTAGGATTCTATTCTGTAAGCTCCATGCTCAGAGACCTAATTACTATCTTGAGGGTTATCAAGCACTTTGCATTGTCAACCTTCCAAGGTGCATTCATGAATCCCTCAAGTCAAGGTCCACACATTTGTGAAAGTTACCTGAGCATCTCTTAGTTATACTGTAGGCAGACCCAAATCGATGATCTAAACGTCAAAACAAGCTCTACCCTCTTCAGCATCCCCCAATCCCATCCTCCCTCTTTCAAGCCAACTTCTCACAGATGCACTTGACACCACAGAGCTGCACTGGAGGAACTGTCAATGGGACAATATAAAAAGGCAAACTGCTCAGCACTTCCTGGATCACTCGGTGGCCCTGCAGATGCCACTGCTCAGGAAAGGGTTAATATGGTTGGCACTGAATGAAAAGAAAAACAAATCTGTTAAACCATGACCAATTATTTTTGTTGGCAGTTTGACCAGCCTCTAAGACTGATGTATGGACCACACAGATGACTGATTTCTCAATGGTGATCACATTTGCTTGTATGCGTCCCCTTATAGACTAAGTGCTCAACTTAATCCTTTGTTTACTCTTTATTAGTTTATTATATGAGAACTTGGTCAAGTAAAATATTCCTATTTCCACCCAGAAAACCAAATCTGCTTGGCGCCAGGCAAGGCTCTGCTTATCTCAGAGGGAACAATAAACTTTTTATAGCCCGTTTCACACTGGGAATAATCTGAGAACATAGTATTTATTTTATAAATGTGGAAAACTGCTTGCAGCTGCTACAGAAATGTCTCTGAGTTGTCAAGCTATTGTAACAACTGAGGGGATGTATATTTGTTGACTTGGGAACTTGAGGCTTGTGCAGAAATGGGAAGCATGTTCAAATGAAAGTTAATGGCACACTTTTGACTTTGTTCTCAGATCCTGAGGATAAATGCAAGGATCTTCCCATTACAGTTATCCATCTGCTACTTCCAAGGCAGACCTTAGGGCACTGCGTGGCCTTGCGCTATTCAAAGCTATTCCCTTTTGCTGCATATCATTGTACTCCATACTTGTGAAGTTCCATTGGCTCTTATATTCTTATCACTGTGCCATTGGTGGTCGTGCCTTCTGCTTCTTAGATCTTAAGCATTGGAATTCCCTCCCTGAACCTTTCTATCTCTATACTTCTCTCTCCTTTAAAATCTATTCCTTAAACCAAGCTTTTGTCCACCTGTTCTCATTATCATTTTCTGTAGCTCAATCTCAAATGTTGTATAATAACTCTGCTTTGGAGCTCGTTGAAATGTTTTATTATGTTAAAGGTGCTATATAAATGAAGTGTAGTTTTCACTTCTGAAATCCATCCAACCTTTTTTTGGGCTGTATACACACTAGTCTGCACTGTTGTTTCCCTGACGTAAGGAGTGCCTTATTCCCAGCTCAGCCCAAGACCCAACCTTTCAGCCATTCTGCCCTATTCTCTGGAACTTTCCAAGTCATCCCCTTTTTGCTTCTCCCTTGTCCTCTGAAGCTTCATTGGAAGAGATAGCTTCCTACCTCTTCGACTGTGCACTTGCCAAATGTTGTCTTCCAACTTTTGTTCATAAACAGATGGAGGAGTTAAAGACACAGCTTCGTATGGTAGAGGATGCTCGAGATGGAATTCGCCGAGATCTCATCGAAGCTCACAGGAAGGTCCGAGAGAATGAGGAAGCCCAGGAGGTGCAACGGAAAGAGAACCTGGAGCTCAAACGCATCCTGAATGATGAAGTCCGAGAGAAAGAAGCCATCCAGAACTCCAATGAAGAGCTAAGGAATAACATCAAAAAAATTGAGAGTGAAAGAATCAGGTATTACATATTCAGGGCTGGCTATCAGAAATAGCTTCACAATGTACAAAACCTACCCTGCTCCTTGCAAATCCACAAACTCAAAATGACCACAATATGTTCACAATATGTTCACAATCCTTACGTTCAAAGCAGGTAAAACTGTACCTTAAACATGTTGAGTGGATGCCCCCACATCCTCATGGTGTGTTTTCCAGTGGTGGAGATGGCTTGCCATTGGCCATCAGTGGGATCTTCTGGTCCTGCCAATGTCTATGCAATTTTGCATGGCTCGCTCATCTCGCTATCTGCTGCTGCACCAAAAGATTCTGCCAGCAAGAAAGGCCAGAAAATCCCACCAACACTGTCAAAACTGTATTAAAAGAACCAAAGGCATCAAACCAGCCAAAACTGTAGCCTAAGCACACACTATCAAAATTGTAGCAAAAATCCAGAGATACTGAATCCTTCCCAAAATTATTTTTGAATACCCTGCAGATACTGTACACTCACGAACCTGGCACCCAGATTACCAGCCTCTCAACTCTAATTACTGTTGTATTTGAATAATTACATTTATTATGTTTCTGATTGATGAAAATTGACTAAGTATCCATGTTGTCAGCTTAAAGAGAACAAACGAGGAGAGAGAACAGAAGATTAACATCCTGGAAGAAGCCAAAGTCTCAGTTCAGAATGAGGCAGGAGAACTGCGTTCAAACCTCCGGGAAGTTGAAAAGTCAAGACTGGAGGCCCGAAGAGAATTGCAGGAACTTCGACGACAGGTGAGGAAAGGAGGCTCAGAGAGACCAGTTGATGTTAATCTCATTCCCCAGTGATGATTGGGACAATATTACCGTTCCTTCACTGTCACTGTATCAAAATCCTGGAACTCCCTCCCGAACAGCACTGTGGGTACAGTGCGGTCTGCAGTGGTTCAGAAAGTCAGCTCATCACTGCTTTCTTAAGGGATGGCACGATGGCACAATGGTTAGCACTGATACCTCACAGCCCCAGGGACCTATGTTCAACTTGGCCTCGTGTAACTGGCTGTGTGGAGTTTGCACATTCTCCCTGTGTTTTGTCTGGGTGCTCCAGGTTCCTCCCACAATCTAAAGATGTGTGGTTAGGTTGATTGGCCATGCCAAGTTACCCTTTAGTATCAGGGGGATTCGCAGGATAAATATGTGGGGTTACATTGATAGGGCCTGGGTGGGATTGTTAGCGATGCACTGTAGGGATTCTGTGATTTCTATGATTCTAATTAGGGATAGGCAATAAATACTGCCTTAGCCAACAACACACATAAACCTGGGTCAGAAAAGCCCTGCTATATCTCATGCCTGCTGTAATAATTAGCAGTCAGGAGAAGTTGTTTTGGTCTGTAATTGAAGTTAGGTGAATTAGATTTATTTGACCCTTTTTGAGCTTGTGTTAAGTAGTATGCAGTCTTCAGCTATTCCTTGTCTTCCCTCCTTTTCAATGGAATGGTGGTGAAGTGGTTAGGACTGCTGCATCACAGTGCTAGGGACTGACTCCTGGTTTGGGTGATTGTGTGGAGTCCGCACATTCTCCCCATGTCTGCATGGGTTTCCCCCAGGTGCTCCGGTTTCCTCCCGCCAAAAGACATGCCGATTAGGTACATTGGTCATGCCTAATTCTCTCTCAGTGTATCTGAACAGACACCAGAGTGAGTTGACTAGGGCATTTTCACAGTAACTTAATTGCAGTGTTAATGTAAGCCTACATGTGACACTAATAAATAAACTTTACAAACTTTAAAAATTAGTTGAATAAATATCAGAAGCTGTGATTGGAGGGTTACAGGAATGGGTACAGAATGACAACACCAAATTGTCCCCAGGGACATGACGTGATTGCTGCTCAGAGAAAGGGGTCAGTATTTGTAGCCGGCAGTATCTTTGGAAAGCAGTAGGACTGGGTTTAATACTGTATGGACAGAGGAAGGGACAGCGTGTTTGGAAGGTATCAGGACATAATTTGAGCAATAGACTTGGGATGAATGAATCATGTCTAGTTTTGTTTGATTACTTTAGGGAATAAGGAGAATTTATGCAGACTTTAATTCCCTAAAGAGATTGGGTAGAGTGTTAGAATCTGTGATAAAGAGACAATTCTTTTGATCTGTGGTAGACGTAAGCATAATGAACCACATTATCATTTCTCTTGCTTAAAGTTCCAACTAACTGATAACTCAGTACCAATCCCCTGAGGTGCCTTGGTGCCAATTAGTCTTTAAAGCTTGATATGAACAACCAGTTTGAGATTTTAGATTAAAGGATGTTTCTGAAACTACAAGACAATCTCAGAAATTAGCTTCCACACTTGCTTACTGCCAACCTTTGTGCTGTTTACTCAGGTGAAGATGTTGGACAGTGAGAACACTAAGAAGAGCAAGGAAGTGGTGGAACTGCAATCCCAAATAGCTTTGAATGAGCATCGAGAGGAGGAGAGCCGGAAGGAATCCTTTGCTCTGAAGCAGAAAATTGTGGAGGTAGAAACTGGCCGTGAATCAACTCGCAAAGAGGTGAGAGCTGAGCATTGTGTGATTGTTCCTGATTGATAAAGCAGCAACACATCTACAAGAAAATAATTCAAAACTATTACAGCTTAGTTAGAGCAATTTTGCCACGTAAGCCTCTTCAAATAGTTTCATTGAATATTTACATCCATCTGAATAGACAGACAAGGACTTGGTTAAAAACCTCATCTGAAAATATAGAGCCTCCATCAATTGTGTACTCCCTGAGTACTACACTGAAATGTCAGCAAGATTATGTGTTTAAGAGGGGTGGAATTTTCCCATTCCACCCACTAAGGGAATCAAAGCAGGTAGGACATGCGCTATGCAAAGGTCTGTTGACCTCGGGCAGGAGTTTCCGGCCTTGGGATGACCGCACCTAGAAAATGCCACCCCTAGAATTGGATTTGGATTCATTGCTTTTCAGGTGTGAGATTGCTATCAATGATCCCAACTGAAAAACTAACATGAAGTTACCTGGTGTCTTAAACTAGTGAGCAAATTAATGTATTGAGTCAGAGCATGATTGGTATATTGGCTCACAAGCGAGGATTAAGTTTCTCAAAAAGCCTGCTGGAAGAAGATCTGGGGGCTGAAAACATTTCCATCCACCCACTATTGAACCTCCCACAAATTTCAAGAACAAAGTCATTTGGGCTTACAGCAGTAATGGCGCATCTGGTGCACTGCCTCAAAAAAACCATCATGGGTCAAGCCATTAACATGTCAAGCAATTGATTAGGAATGTTCAAGAGCTCAGAGTTGGTAGAATGTGGAGATCGAGGCAGGCTTGTAGGGTTGAAAGGAATGCAGAGATACGGAGCAACAAAGCCATGCAATAATTCAAAAAGTTTAAAATTGAGGCATTATTCAACCAAGAGCTAATGTATATCAGTGACTTGAGGGAAGATGGGTGAGAGGGTCTCAGTGCAGGTAGAACATGAGCAAATAGAGTTTAAGTAACTTCATGTTTGAGGAAGGTGGAACATGAGACACCAACGAGGCGTGCATCAGGACAAAATCTGTTCATATAGTTTTTGTGCTGACTTTTTCTCTTTCTAATTGAACCTTAAGCATCATTGCATTATGGTCACCCACATTTAGTTGATCTACCGAGTCAATTTTATTCCCCAGCCAACTCTAGCAATGCCTCCAACCCTGTAGGCCAACTAAATATACCTTGAGCAAGGAGTCTTGTACACAAACAAAAACAGAAAATGCTGGAAAATCTCAGCACGTTTGACAGCATCCGTGACGAGAGAGTAGAGCCAACAGTTTGAGTCAGGATGACCCTTGTTCAGAGAACTTTGAAGGCTTTGGAGGACAAGATTTATATGGTGAGGGCGAGCAGGGGTGGGGAGGGGCTGTAATTGTTAGGAATGACATAGACAAAAAGACAAAGGGGATGTAAATGTGACGATGAAGGCTGGGAATGATGCTAAGGGTGATCATTGATGGATTGGAATGTGGAATGCAGAACAAAGGTGCAGAGTGTAGAAATGTGGCAAATGGCCTGAGTGCTGGGGGGCAGTGAAACAATGTGGAAAACAAGATTTTAGAAGCGGAAAAATAAAAATAAGAATGTGAACTAATAAAAATGGATGAATAAGATGAAAAGAAGAAACTAAATAAAATAAATTGAAATGGAGTGGAGGTGAAAGTTTGTGCTTTGAAGTTGTTGAACTCAACATCCAGTCCGAAAGGCTATGAAGTGCCCAATCGGAAGATGAGGTGCTGTTCCTTCAGGTTACATTGGGCTTTGCTGCAACATCTCAAAAGGCCAAGGACAGTCATGTGTTGAAATGGCAAGTGACGGAAGGCCTAGGTCTGCTTGTGGTTGGATTGAAGATTTTCTGCAAAGCAGTCACTCAAGCTGTGTTTGATCTCTCTGATGTAGATAGGTCGTATTGGGAGTAGTGAATGCAATAGGCCAGGTTAAAGGAGATGTACTTGAAACATTGCCCTGTGATGGTGAGCAGACAGGAAGTGAAGGGGCAGGTGTTGCACCTTCTATGATTGCATGGGAAGGGTGCCATTGGCAATGGGTGAGGTATTGGGTGTAATGGAGGAGTGGACCTGGGTGTCCCAGAGGGAATGGTTCCTGCAGAATGCTGACGGTGGTGGGAGGTGAGGGAAAGATGCGTTGAGTGGTGGCATCGTGCTTGAGTTGACAGTAACGGCGGAGGATGATCCTTTGAATGCAGAGGCTGATGCGGGGCAAAGTTAGGACAAGGGGGGACTTTATCCTGGTTCTGGGAGGAAGAGAAGGGAATGAGAGCAGTGGGCCAGGAGATGGTTGGACATGATTGAGAACCCTGTCAACCACAGTGGGTAGAAAACCAGGATTAAGGAAGATGGAAGCCATATCAGCAGCACCATTTTGGAAAGTTTCATCATCAGAACAGACATGGTGGAGGTAAAAGAACTGAGAGAATGGGATGGAGTCCTTACAGAATGTGGCATGTGAAGAGCTGTAGTCAAAATAGCTGTGGTAGTTGGTGGGCTTGTAATGGATACTGGTGCACAGTCTATCACCAGAAATGGAGACAAGAGGTCAAGGAAGGGAAGAGGATTGTCAGAGATGGACTATATGAAGGTGATAGAGGGTGAAGTGAAATTGATAATTTTTTTCAGGTCAATTTACATGCTCTTTGTCTTTATGTCTGCGCATTCCTATCATATAATATAATGTTATATAGTGTTACAAAGATCTTGGTGATTGTGTATGTATGGTTAAAAAGCTCGACATCAAATATAACACCAGATTTTCAGACTATCTGGTTCAGCTCAGACTATTGATGCAGAGAAGTTTGTTTTGTTACATACTTTTTGCAGGTTGCCAATCTCCAGAAGAAGATAATAGATATGGAAAGTGTGTTCAAAAAGTGTGAAAAGGAACTCCTTGAACAACTAGAGGATTGCCACATGAATGAGAAGAAGTTCCAAGACAACAATCGCAACCTGGAAATGAAGTTGCAACATGCAAAGGGAGAAGCGGATGAGTTAACACTGAAGATCAGTGCCATGGAAGGCCGTGTAACTGGTCTAGAAACAGAACTGGCCAAAGTCGAGGCTGCCAAGAGGGATGTGGAATTCAAGTTGGGTAACTTGCACTCCACACTGCGCAGAAACCTAGGAATTGGCAGGTCTGGACGTACATCGAGCCCAGGATTTCCTAGCCGCAGCCCATCTCCGCGGAGACCTCTCTCGCCCAATAAAGGTATCAAATGCGCAAAGTGTATTTCTCCATATTCAGTAATTCATATAATTACAGATTGATTTATGCAAACTATCTGGTTGCTATCAAATGTGCCTCGAACCTACCTCTTCTTCACACCAGCAAATTGAGATTATCCAATCTCAATCCCCTCATCTTTCTAAAATCTGATCTAATAGTTTTTGTGCTGACTTTTTCCCTTTCTAATTGAGCTTGAGCCCCATTACATTATGGTTACCCACATTTAGCTGATCTATCTGATCTACTTTATTGCCCAGCCAGCCCCAGCAATGCCTCCAACCTTGTAGGCTGATTAACATGTATCTTGAGCAAGGATTCCTGTGCACATTTTAGGAATTCAATGCACTTTTTACCATTCATTTGTCACAATTCTGGAGTGAATAATTCAAATCTCCCAGAACAACAATTTTGTAGTTACAATTTGTACGTCTACATCACAGCCTCAAATAATGTAATCAGTCCTTTATCTTGGTGCTCCAGTCATGTTGAGTCTGTCTGTATTAATTGTCTCTACCAATTTCCCTAGACAGACCATGTATTCCTCCAGAACATGGGGAGGAAATTGAAGAGGAAATCTGTAATCAGATATGAGTAATCTATAATTAGAGAGATGAGTAAGGATATCAAAATTATTCCTCCAATGAAAATGGGTTGGAATATGTAAGACAAGCTGCTGAATCGCCTGCAGGAAACTAATTCCACCCACATTAATTGGATTATTTCTGTTTTGTAATCATCAGGTTTTGACAACACTTTCACCACCACCACGGATGGACGGGGCAGTCCAATTCCACAAACTGGATCACCCGATCGCAGCCATTCCAGTTCTCCATATCACTCAGTGTCACCCACCCGTGGTGAATCATACCTGGCTGATATCGATCCCGAAGTGGTTAACAGCGCCCTGCAAGATTTCATGCAGGAGCTTCGTGACTCACAGAGGCACAAGGTCAAGTATCTTAAAGTTCTGAGCTGTATTCAGCTACTCGCTTTCTACTACCTAATTAGAATCATTAATCTGTACTGATATATAAGTGCTGCAGCTTGATCCAGTAATAGCAACATATGATGCCTTTGGCATAATAAAAGAACCTTCTGAGACTATTCAAAATTGGTAATAAAAGAAAAGCCACCAAATATGGATAGGCTTTGAGAAGATTTAGATAAGCAGAGAAGAATCATAGAAACCCTACAGTGCAGAAAGAGGCCATTTGGCCCATTGAGTCTGCACCAAGCACAATCTCACCCATTCCCCACCCCCCATCCCTACATATTTACCCGCTAATCCCTCTAACCTACACATCTCAGAACGCTAAGGGGCAATTTTAACATGGCCAATCAACCTAATCCGCACACCTTTGGATTGTGTGAGGAAACCAGAGCACCCGGAGGAAACTCACGCAGACACAAGGAGAATGTGCAGACTCCACACAAACCCAAGCCGGGAATCGAACCCAGGTCCCTGGAGCTGTGAAGCAGCAATGTTAACCACTGTGCTACCGTGCTGCCCTGTGTGTGGGCGAAGAAGTATAATGGAAAGAGGTTCAGATAATAATTTACAGTTTAAGAATGAGGAAGTGAAGACTGCCATCCATCATGGAATGGGGGGATGCCAGCATTGGTAGCTCATACGTAAGGTGAAATCTGGGACTAAAGTGTGTAGGGAAAATTTAAGATTGAGCTGAAAGTGTAGTGCAATTGGGAAATGAGAATATGAAATTTGATATTGGAGATAGGGAATAAATAGAGGCCAGCAAGGTTTGAGCTGTTGAGCGAGTGAACTTACTGCAAGAGGACATGAGATGGATTGGCAAGGTGCAGGTTAAGAGAGGAGAAAGAGCTGTGAAAAGGCTAATCCAGGCAATATTGCAGAAGTGGGAAGGAGCAGTCTTGGTGATGGACTAGGGGAGAATCATGAAGCCCTGCACAAGGTTGAATAGGCCACTAACATTTCTGCATAGTCTGATTCCGCTATAATAACTGTCAGGGAACAAAGGACAAGAGAGTGAAGTCAAGTGTATTGTACAAGAAGAATGACTTTTGTCTGCCCAACCTAATTGCAGAAAGAACTCTCATAACACCAGATTAAAGTCCAATAGGTTTATTTGGTAGCAAAAGCCACTAGTTTTTGGAGCGCTTGCTGCTCCTTCATCAGGTGAGTGGGATTTCAGTTCACAAACAGGGCATATAAAGACACAAACTCAATTTACAGAATAATGGTTGGAATGTGAGTCTTTACAGGTAATCAAGTCTTAAAGGTGTAGACAATGTAAGTGGAGAGAGGGTTAAGCACAGGGTAAAGAGATGTGTATTGTCTCCTGTCAGGACAATTAGTGAGATTTTGCAAGCCCAGGCATGTCATGGGGGTTACAGATAGTGTAACATGAACCCAAGATTCCGGTTGAGGCCGTCCTTTACGTGCAGAACTTGGCTATCAGTCTCTGCTCAGCAACTCTGTGCTGTTGTGTGTTGTGAGCCTTGGAGAACGCTTACTGAAGATTAAAGGCCGAATGCCCATGACCACTGACGTGTTCCCAACAGGAACACTATCTGTACCTCCTCAATGGTGAATCCACACCAACAAATTGGGTCAGAATTTTTTCTGGCCTTAATTAACATTGTTGTTATTCTATGTGTGTTGAAATGGAAATGAATTTGATGTAGGTGTATTTACACTCGCCTCTTGCATGCCTACCTATTGTTGCCTAGCTTGCTTAGAAATAAGCAATTTTTACTGTTTTTTCCACAATATTGTTCAAAAAACCATTAAAGTCAGGCTAGATTTTGGCTGTTTCATCACTAAAAACACTGAGCCAAGATGACCTCCCCCAGAGGCCAAATGTGAAGGAATGCCTTTGGGTGTCAAGTATACAGACTCAGGAGGCACATCTAAACATCACAGTCCACGTGGGAGTTTTAAAAATTTCATTCAAGGGTGTGTGGGTGACACTGGTGGGCCAACATTTACTGTCCATCCCTCTTTAGCCTTGAAAAGGTTGTGGTGGATTGCCTTCTTGAACCACTGCAATCCATGGTGTGTAGATGCTCCCTATCATGCCTGTACGATTCCTCCATTTTTGAATAAAACCCATTATATTCCTAAAATTCTATGGAGCTCATTTGTCCTCCTACTGCACTGATGTAGCATCAGTTTGTGGTAGAGGGATCCCAGAGCAAGGTGTAGTACAAACTCTTCTTGTGAGGATTGCAGTGTGAAAGAAGGGGAGGAGAAGATGTCTTCATCTGCCATCTCAACATAATCAAACCTAAGTGCTTTCTTTAATAGGAAGGGTAAAGGCCCATGGTGCAGTATACCACTAATGTTGAAGAGAGTTGGTGAGAGATTGAGGTAATTATAGTCTGGTCATGAATGCTTGGATTTTAAAGTTTGCCAACTGAGAAAGTAGGGATGTCTGAAGACATACACCCAGCTCAAGCAGATTTTTTTTTCCCCAAGTATACCTTCCAGATGTAAGGCCTGGTGCTTTCCATACACAAAATTTCACATCCTTGGCTGGACAACTCTGTGCAGCTACTGAACCCCCTCAAGTAGGGGTCAATTTGAATCATGGATTCAAGAAGAAGAAAGGGAGATTGGAACTGTTTCCAAAGACAGTGGGATCAAGGGTTGTTTTATGTATAATAAAAGTATAGTTTATTTATTAGTCACAAGTAAGCAATATATTAACACTGCAATAAAGTTACTGTAAAATTCCTATAGGAGAAGGATGATGAAGGCAGATTTAAAGGAAAGAAGGACAACACCATTAACAATATTGACTACCATGGGGACCATGAGGGGAAGTTATATGTTCAACAGTTCAGTGAGAATAGGATCGAAGGAGCAAGATGTGGGCCTCATGGACAAGATAAGCTGAGAGAATGCATGAAGGAAGATGGGAGAGAAACGAAAGAAAGGTACAAGTTCAGGGCCAGGGCAGGGAGCCACTTTTGGAGGAACTTTGGCCTAATGGGCTTAAGAAAGAAAGGACAAGACAGCTTATCAAATTACCTCAATCTTAGTGACTGATCAGCTCTTGTTGAAGAATTTTATTCTCAAACATCTGCAGGGAGATACCTCTTTTTAAAGTTTGTTTATTAGTCACAAGCAAGGCTTACATTAATATTGCAATGAACTTACTGTGAAATTTCCCTAGTCGCCACACTTTGACACCTGTTTGGGTCAATGCACCTAACCAGCATGTTTTCCATCTTGTGAGAGGAAACTGGAGCACCTGGAGGACACCCACGCAGACACAGGGAGAATGTGCAAACTCTTCACAGACAGTGACCCAAGCCGGGAATCAAACCCAGGTCCCTGGCGCTGTGAGGCAACAGTGCTAATCACTGTGCCACCATACCTTCCTCGTGTTTTGTTCTTCCAAACACACTGTGGTTTCAAATTGAAGCAACTTAATCCCATTCTGTGTTATTCCAAGGAGAAGGAGTGTGGCAGAATGATTTTTGATTACTTCTATTCTTAACTTCGGTCTGTCTTGGGAAGTAGGACAAGAGTGAGGTGTCTCTTTGTTCAGCAAATGATAGCACATACTAAGTGCCAGAGAGTGAATCTGACACTTGTGTGCATAGTTAAAGACTAGGAAAGGAAACCCTGAGAAATGCATTCTTATCCAGAGATGGAAATAACTTCAGAATGTCCTCAGGATAGTGAAAAAATATCTTTAGGAAAAGGAAGAAAGAAAATCTTCCACATGGCACTACAAGACAAGCTAAAAACTTAACATGCAGAAAATTACTATTTGAAGTGTAGTCACTATTGTGGGGAAGATGAACACAATAACCAGTTCGAACACAGCAAGATCCCAGAACTGAAAAATAACATGAAAGATCAGCTCATTTGTTTTTTTTTTGGATGAAGTTGATTGACTGGAACACCAAGGAAAGCTTTTGCATGTCACTGGAATAGGCAGATTTACAACCGAGCATTAATATCTCGTAGAAAGACAAACACCTGTAATCGTGCAGCAACTTCCTCAGAGTTGTTCTGTAGTATAGATCAGCTAATGTGCTGACCACCTGAGTGGGTTTGAATCTGCAATTTTCAGATTCTGAGGCAAGAGCCCCAAGATTGCAACAAAGTCTATTATTTAATAAAAACAAATTCTTCCAAATAGGTAAAAACACCTTCCAGCCTAAAGGTGCACAATCTGACATCCCTCTTTCAAAATATTTCAATGATATTTGTCCCCTGGCTTGACAAGGTACCTGTTTGTGTGATAAAAGCTGGGGGTTTGGTACGGTTCTGCCCATCTTTGGCCCATGCGCACAGTCAGGCTCTGCGGGTCCTTTGACTGCAATGCATCCAGTCAGGAGGAGGTTTTAAAAGCTGGTCATTTGCTTTCCACCTTAGGATGAGGCTCAAATTCACCTGACAAACCTGGCAAGGCAGCTTGCAGAGATGGAAACTGACCGGGACCGGACTAATGCACATGTTCAGCAGCTCCAGAAATCCTTCACTGAGGCAGAGGAAGGTCAGTCAAGAAATGGGAAGACTGCAGATGAGACACTATGAGGAGGAACTTGCACTCAGTTTTCAGGGGTGGGAAGGAAAGATCACTGGCAGGAGCGAGCAATCCTGCGAGAGCCCCAAAACATGGTTTAGGCCGGTGAGATTTCCCATTCTAATTGTCCCTGCCAATCACATTTCACACTGGGATCCCCATTTGAATGCATTTAAATATGATTATCAGGACTTTACACCTGGTAGTTCCCCTCACCATTAGGTTACCCATTCTTCGCATCATCGTGAATTACGACAGGTCCCCCATGACGTGTACCTGGTGAGCAGATCCCACAGGAAGCATGCAGATGACTACATCACCCGAGGGGAGAGGGTCATGCCCAGGCATTACCATGACACTGTCCCTGGCACTTCCTCAGGCATTGCACTCTGGCACTCCCCCGGCAATGCTAGGGGCAGTGCCTGGGGGGTAGTGCCTAGGATGTTCTGTTGAGGGTAGGAAGAGAGTATTCTTTGGTAGGTGGGGAATGGGCACAGTCCATGATGGGTGGGGGAGAGCGTTCTATTTTTAATTTTTAAAAAGTCACCCCGATCTTTTAAAAATGAAGTTGCTGCCAACGTGATGTTGTTCTTTAAACAAAGTTCTAAACAAAATGGTGGCAGAGCCCCCTTGGGCTCAGCAGCTTCTACGCTGTTTTTCACACCTGCTGCCCCACTCTGCAAAAGAAATGAGAAAGTTTCACTCTAACTTTCTGGAGGGTTCCACTGTGGGTGTTGGAGTCTGGCACTGTGCTGCTAAGCCAGCCAATTCTCATGATAGTCCCATTTATTGAGCTGCCCCTTTCAGCTATGCCTTTGTGTGGAGAGTGCCACGTAAAGGAAAAGTGCTGCTCGATGGAATACAGAGAAATTCAGGCAGTTAGTCACCAGCGAGGTTGGGGTCTGTTCTCTGTCAGTGGTGAGCAGGAGTAAATCCCGCTGGAGGGAACCACTCCTGGTGGCAGAGGGGGTAAGATACTAGCGGGCCTGGAGAAATCAGTCCCGGACTTGTCAATCATATGGAAATCTCGATTTCCATATAATAATCAGCTCCACGCCAATTTCCAGTGTGGAGCTGATTACGTGAAAAGATTTTCTTCCCAAGATGCATGGAGGCCATGAAGCCCAGCAGGAAACCTGCAAAATGGCCTCCACTGATGTTTCCTGGCCCGCTGCACTGCTCAAGCAGCAGCAGGCTGGGAGAATCACCCCTAACTTTTTTGCTTCATCAGCTCTGACACACAGCTTATTATCGTATGGAAATCTCCACATGATTAGCGGGCCTGCAACTGAATTTTCTGGGCCCACTAGCATCTCTTTCCCGCCAAAGGGGAACAGGCAGCCCGACTTCATTGGAGAGAAGAGAACCACTGAGCCCACTCCAGGAGGTTGGAGGTAAGAGGCAGTGGCAGCCTGGCGTTCCCCAAGGGGGAAACTAGGATTGCCAAGGGGCACCTTGGCAATGCCCACCAAGCAGTGGGGGGCATATTGCGGGGCGGGTGCTCATTGGGGGCTGGACCTGCTGCCACTCTGCCAGGAGATCGGTGGGGTGGGAGGGAAGGAGGGTAATCGGGGCTGGTCATCTGGGTTGGAGGGTTCTGGGCTGCCTGGAGCAGGGGTGTCGGGGAGACCGGGCCTGGCAGGGGGAGGTGGGGGAGGGAACATAGGGACTTGTCGGGGAGGGCTTGGAGATCAGCGATTGAGGGGTGAAAGAACCAGAAGTCCAGTAATGGGGGGTTTGCAGTACTCGCCAGCAATCTGGAGTAAGAAGTCTCACAACACCAGGTTAAAGTCCAACCAGTTTATTTGATAGTAAACCCACAAGCTTTCGGGGTTTGCCCCTTCATCAGGTGAGTAGAGAGTTCTGGTCTCAAACAGAGCATATAAAAGGCACGCGCAGTTTACAGAATACTGATTAGAATGCGAGTCTTTACAGCTAACCTGCTATTCAACTCTTAAAAATGCGGACACTGTGTGTGGAGATAGCATCAGGCACAGGTTAAAGAGATGTGTATTGTCTCCAGACAGGACAGTAAGTGAGATTTTACAAGTTCAAGCAAGTCATGAGGATTACAGATAGTGCGACATGAACCCAAGATCCCTGTTGAGGCCATCCTCATGTAAGCGGAACTTGGCTATCAGTCTCTGCTCAGCGACTCTGCGTTGTCATGTGTTGTGAAGGCTGCCTTGGAGAACACTTACCCGAAGCTGCAGGAAAGGGTGTCCCAAAGCATGGTGCATTGGGGAGACCATGCAGATGCTACTACAACGGATGAATGAATATCGTTCGACAATCACCAGACAAGACTGTTACCTTCCTGTTGGCGAACACTTCAGCGGTCACGGGCATTCGGCCTCTGATCTTTGGGTAAGCGTTCTCCAAGGTGGCCTTCATGACACACAACAACAGAGTCGCTGAGCAGAGACTGATAGCCAAGTTCCACACACATGAGGATGGCCTCAACCGGGATCTTGGGTTCATGTCGCATTATCTGTAACCCCCATGACTTGCCTGAACTTGTAAAATCTCACTTACTGTCCTATCTGGAGACAATACACATCTGTTTAGCCTGCGCCTGATGCTATCTCCACTCACATTGTTCGCATCTTTAAGACTTGAATAGCAGGTTTGCTGTAAAGACTCGCATTCTAATCAGTATTCTGTAAACTGTGTGTGCCTTTTATATGCTCTGTTTGAGACCAGAGCTCTCCACTCACCTGACGAAGGGGCAAACTTCAAAAGCTTGTGGGTTTACTATCAAATAAACTGGTTAGACTTCAACCTGTTGTAATGAGATTTCTTAGTATGTTTACCCCAGTCCAATGCATCTCCACATCATGACAGCAATCTGGAGGCCAGCAATAGGAAGGGGGGTGCTAGTACACAGGTGCCAATTTCCATGCTGACAGATTGGCACATGTGTAGTGGCCTGCTCAGCGCTATGTTGCCGGCCTTGCGGGCAGGAATGGGCCCTATCCACAGATTTCCAAAGTGAATCATGCTAGGGCACTCCGTATGCACAGTGTCAGAGATTCATCCTGGAAATCCTGCTAAAAAATACTGATGGGACTTATTTTCATTTTCCTGCTCATTGGGAACTTTGATTTTTTTTGGGAGAATCCCAGCCATCTCTTTTGAGAAAGTGAAGGTCAGGGCCCTTGGAAGACAAGGGCATTTTTCCAATTAATACTGAGCCTTATAAGCCTAGAAACTCCTGTGCTGGATTAACGGTCAGTGTTAAATTAGTTTGACAACACTTGGACAGTGTAACAACCATGAAATCAAAGAATGATTACAGCATGTGAGAAGCCATTCAGCCTATCACATCTGTGCTAGCACTCTGCAAAAACGACTTGTCCAGCCTTAGTCTCCTACCTTTTCCTATCACGATGAAAATTTTTCATTCTCTGATAACTGTCCAATTGTCTTTTTAATTCCACAATTAAATCTTCCTTCATTACATAGACAGGCAGTGCATTCCTGATCCTAACCATGTGTTGCATAAAAACATTTTTCCTCATGTCGCCCTTCTGCTTTTTCCAGTCACCTTAAATCAATGTCCTCCAGTGCTTGATCCTTCCAATCTGGCTTCTCCCCATCTACCCTCACCAAAACCCCTCATGAATTTGAGCACCTCTATCAAGACTCCTCTTAATCTTCTCTTCTCCAATGAGCACAGGTAATTCTAGGTAATTGAAATTCCTCATCCCTGGAAACATTCTCATGAGTCTTTTCTGCGCTCTTCCTCATGCCGTCTCATCTTTCCTGAAATGTGTCCAGAAGTGGATGAGGTTTTGAAGCTGAACCAGTGTTATTGACATTAGGGCATAAGAAATAGTAGTAGAGCCTGTTGAGCCTGCTCTGCTATCCAATATGATCATGGTTGATCTTGGGCTTCAATTCCACTTTCCCATGGGCCCACCACATTGCTTCATTCCCTGAGAAACCAAAAATCTGTCCAACTCAGCCTTAAATATTTTCAACAATGGAGCTTCCACAACTCTGTAGGGTAGAGAATTCTAAACATTAACAATGCTTTGAGTGAAGAAATTCCTCTTTTTCTCAGTCTTAAACGATCAGCTTCTTCTCCTGAGGTAGTACCTCATGTTCTATATTTCCCAGCCAGGGGAAACAGCCTCTCAGTTTCTGCCCTGTCAAGCCCTTTAAAGTTTATTTATTAGTCACAAGTAAGGCTTACATTAACACCTCAATGAAGTTATTATGAAATTCCCCTGAATGAGATTATCTCTTATTCTTCTAAATTCCAAAGAACTTAGGTCCAATTTACTCATCATTGGACAATCCTCTCAGCCTGGGGAGCAATCTAATGAACTTTCACTGTACTGCCCACAATGAGACTATTCTTTAAAAATGGAGACCAAATCTGTGCACAGTATCTCACAGTCTCTCTCATATTTTACCCTGTTGTATTCATTGGTCTGCTTTTAAATTTCCAAATTGTTCCAAAGAATAATGTGCAAAGTTCTAATATCAATATTTTGTTTCAAAGGGAAGCGTGCGTTAGATGGGAGGCTGAATAATGCTCAAACTACGCTCATGCTGCAAGAAGAAACTATAAGGCGTGGAGAAAGAGAAAAGAAGGCCCTGGCTGAACAGGTGGCCTCGTTGGAACGAAATCTGCATTCG
The DNA here is from genome assembly GCF_965287045.1 of Carcharhinus amblyrhynchos. NCBI lineage: Eukaryota > Metazoa > Chordata > Chondrichthyes > Carcharhiniformes > Carcharhinidae > Carcharhinus > Carcharhinus amblyrhynchos. The sequence continues at coordinate 71,772,951 of NC_137326.1, forward strand.
TCTGAGGGAGAGAAGCGAGCACATCAGGTAATGGTTCCTGAAGGAAAGGTTGGGCAGAATTGGTGGCCAGTGTCCAATGTGGATGGTCACCACCCCTGTATTGAGCTGAAGAATTCATACTGATTTCAGTCCCTCAATATTTCACAAGAAAAGTTAATTTTCTTTTCAGTATAATTGAAGGCTGTCACTATTGATCAATAAAATATTTGGAAGGTGGCATTGAAAATTGTTGAAATCAATTCAATTTCTTAGGAGACACTGAAGGCAGTTGGAACCCATCCGATCTTTGCTTTCTCCCATTGTTGGCTACACACAAACTTGAGACCGGAAAGTCCTCAAGGCCAGGGTGGAGCCATATAGTGCGGTGAGCTGTTCAACAGTCCAATGACTCTGATAGGGCTGCAAACTCCCACCAACGTAAAACTTTGTCTGTGACTTGAGTTTTAGGCATTGCAGCAACTGGTGCATTTACTTAACATTTGTGCTTGAAATAATTTATACATAACTTATAATGGGTGGCACAGTGGTTTGCACTGCTATCTCACAGTGCTAAGAGCCTGGGTTCAATTCTGGTTTCGGGTCACTGCCTGTGTGGAGTTTGCACATTCTCCCTGTGTGTGCATGGGTTTCCTTTGGGTGCTCCGGTTTCCTCCCACAGTCCAAAGATGTGCAGGATTGATAGATTAGCCATGGTAAATGCATGGGGTTACTGGAATAGGATGGGGCAGGAAAGTAAATGGGCATGGGTAAGATGTTCTTTCAGAGAGTTGGTGCAGACTCAATGGACAGAATGGCCTTCTACATTGTAGTGATTCTATAACTAATAAGCCACTGAAATGTTGCTTTTATATTCTTCTCATTTTTGATAGTGGAATTTTACAAGGCACGTGGCACAGTGGAACAGTGGTTAGCACTGCTGTCTCACAGTGTCAGGGACTTGGGTTCCAGTCCAAATGGTCTCTTTCCGCACTGTAGGGATTCTATGGTTCTACGCCAACTGTTGCCTCACATGAAGGCTTATTTTCCTCTGGGCTGCACCTCCTAGAACCCTACAGTACAGAAGGAGGTCATTTGGCCCATCAAGTCTGCACTGACCACAATCCCACCCCAGGACCAATCCCTACAACCCCACACATTTACCCCGCTAATCCCTCTAACCCACACATCCCGGGTCACTAAGAGGCAATTTAGCAAGGCCAATCGACCTAACCAGCATACTGTAGTGTGGGAGGAAACCGGAACATCTGGAGGAAACCCACGCAGACACAGGGAGAATGTGCAAACTCCACAAAGACATGACCCAAGCTGGGAATCAAACCCAGATTCCTGGAGCTGTGAGGCAGCAGTGCAAAACACTGTGCCACCGTGCTATCCATGGTGAGGAAAGGAGTGTATTAACTAGCTGCAAATGCATTGTTTGGAGATTAGGTTGGATAGATTATATGACTTTAACAAATTTGCGTGGAGAATTATGATAATTATGATAATTGTCAGAATATAGGAAATTGGATCACATCAGTTTGCTGCTAATGGGTAGATAGATGCCTGAGACCTCTACACCCAGGAACTAAATTTCTCATGTTTAATGCTCACAGCATCCAAATCTATCATTTGCTACAGCATTTTTTTGTATACTAAGACTGATAATTTATTTGAGATGATCTTATTGTCCTCATCCAGCATTGGTTTTCTTTTAAAATTTGATGATAGTTTGCCATGTCAGCTTGTTGAATTGAGCTGTTAATCCACTTGTTGCATTTTAGGGCAGCATGATTGGCCACTAGCTCATCTCCATGTTACCTGTATCTCAACATTGGCCATATCACTATGAGAAGATTTTTAAAATTATTTTCATGGGATGTGGCGAGGCTTGCATTTGTTGCCCATCTCTAATTGCCCTTGAATTGGGGGGGCCATTTCATAAGGCAGTTAAAAGTCAACCACATTACTCCGGGTCTGGAGTTACCAGACCAGGTAAGCTTCTTTCAGAGAAGATTCTCTTCTTCTTAAGGGCATTAGCAAATCAGATGGGATTTTATTGATAAAGTCAGTGGATTGTGCACATTCTCCTTGTGTCTGTATGGGTTTCCTCTGGGTGCTCCGGTTTCCTCCCACAGTTCAAAAGTGTGCGGCCATGGTAAATGCTCCTTATTATTCAAAGATGTGTAGGTTAGGAAGATTAGCATGATAAATATGTGGCTTATGGGGATAGGATCTGCTCTGTCAGAGAGTTGGTGTATTCTTGATGGACCGAATGGCCTCTTTCTGCACTGTAGGGATTCTATAATGATTACCATTATTGAGACTGGTTTTCAATATCAGTTTTTTTTAATGAATTTAAATTCCACCACTACCAATGATGGGATTTGGACGCATGTCCCCCAGGGTATTAACCTGGACCTGGATTACCAACACAGTGATATTCCCTCTGCGCCACTGTCCGCCCATATAAATCCCAAATAAGTACGTGCTATTTTACAGTAGGACACTAACTCAGGTCCACTCTTATTCAAATAGAGGCTTTAGATGAGAACCAGGTAACTTCCCTACTTCCCATATTTCAAGAATATTGATGGGCACAAGATAACCAAGAAGGAAGAAAGAACCCATAGTCATTGCTTTTATGAAAGAAGAAAGGAAAAAGATGAACAATGGGAAAGCTGATACCTTTCAAATTGTTACAACCAGGTGAGAAAGAATGAACTGGCACCCCTCTATTCAGCCTCCTCAGTTGGCCACAATAAAAATGTGTTAAGCTTCTTTTTCATGAGGAGATGGCTTTTTGAAAATCAGAATGTATTTAACCAATTAAGCTGTGAGTAATAAGGAGCCAATGAAACAAGTCTTGAGTCAAAGAACAAATTTATTAACTCTGAAATCTGAGGAAAAACTAATAAAAGAATAATTATGAACACACAAGTACCAGAAATAAGGGAAGTTAGAATCCAGTAAAATATGTTAAAACAATTCACAGTTAACCTGTTCTTGAGGTGTCAATTTTTAAACATTGCGGCTATTTTAGAAACATAGAGACGTAGAAACTAGAAGCAGGAGTAGGCCCATTTGGCCCTTCAATCCTGCTCCACCATTCATTTTGATCCTGACTGATCATCAAGTTCAATATCCTGATCCTACCTGCCCATATGTCACTTGACCCCTTTAGTCCCAAGAGCAATAACTAATTTCTTGTCAAAATCACACAACATTTTGGCCTCAACTACTTTCTGTGGTAGTGAATTCCACACATTCACCACTCTCTAGGTGAAGAAATTTCTCCTCATCTCAGTCCGAAAATATTTACTCCTTATCCTCAAACTATGACTGCTAGTTCTGGACTCCCTCACCATCGGGAACTATCTTTTTGAATCTACCCTGTCTAATCCTGTTAGAATTTATAAGTTTCAATGAGATCCTCTGTCACTCTTCTAAACTCCAATGAAATTAATCCTAACCAATTAAGTCTCTCCTCATATGAATAGGTTAGCCGGTTTGTGGATGCTGTCAGATATAGAAGATGTTGAATTATCACGAGATCTCGGTTCGTTGGTAGTTTTCTCATAACATTAGCTACTGAACCAAGTAATATACTTGTTTCAAATGAGAGAAACAGAGAGAGAGAGAGACCAGCTTTCATATTTCCTCTGCTGAAATCTCTGCAATCTCTACAGTGGCTACAGCATGGCATGTTATACTTCGGCTGTTGTGTATTTTCTAAGGGTTTTGAGTGGATCTGTCTGCAGCAGCCATTATTTTAATATCCTGCATTTACATTGTCGTGTCTCTTCCTTAAATTGTGCTGAATTTCAATGAGTATTTGAGTTACAGGAAATGTCTCTCTTTTCATACTTCCCTGAAGGTGATCTGTTTGATTTTCACCTTCACTTTGAAGGTGGCCTCTGTATCATTTCAAATTTCAAAATTTCCAGTCAGTTCAAATTTTGAAAAACATATTTTCAAAACTAAAGAAGTGTAGCCTCATGATAACAATGATGATGATAATAATGCCAGCGATTGACATGAAGCCTGCATGCTTAAGGTAACTATGCCAGTGTAGGAGATTGTAAGTGTGATGTTTATCTCTAACGTTTATCAACTGCAGGAGAAGATCAATAAGATGAAGGCAAACGAGACAAAACTGGAGGCTGACAAGCGCAAGCTCAAAGACATACTGGAAGCATCTGAGAGTCGTGTCACTAAATTGGAGTTATTACGGCGCTCCCTGGAAGGCGAGCTGCAGAGGGTGCAGTTGACACTGGCTGACCGTGAGACAGAAGTCCAAATCCTTCAAGACCGAATTGAGATGCTTCAGCATCAAGTGGCTGATGGTGAGACAAAGGCCATGTCTCTCCAGCTCACCCTTGACCGGCTGACGATGACCCTGGCCAAAACTGAGGAAGGTGAGAGTCACCTGAAGGACAAGGTACACAGTCTGTCGCTGACTCTCTCGGACACGAGTGCTGGAGCAACCGTACTACAGGACCGAATTTCTCAGCTTCAAAAAGCACTAACATCTAGTGAACAGGACCGACGTGTACTTCAGGTAAAAGCTAATTCACCCTTTGTCATATGTCATATGTCAGAATGTCATATTCTCAGATCAGAGAGTCATACTCCCTCTCTACATCCAGAAATTCCATGCTTCAGTTACCTCTAGATGTGACATTCTAACGTTCTGGCGGTTTGCCTTCCCCAAATTTCAAACAAAACTTTTGCTGCCTGCGCCCTGACTTGCATCATGTCTCGTTTAGTCATCACTCTTACGCACGCTGACCTACATTGCTTTCTAGTCCCGCAAATCCTCAGTTTTAAAATGATTGCCTTCAGTTAAATCCTTCCATGACTGGCCCATTTCTATCTCTGAGGCCACCTCCAGTTCTACAACTTTCCAATAACACTGTGTTCTTCCAATTCTGACCTCTTAGAAATCACCAACCTTAATCACTCCCAACATTGATGGCTCTACCTTCAGCTGCCTGGGTCTTAAACTGTGGAATTCCTTCCCTAAACCTCTGCACCTCTCTCTCTGCTCTTTTAGGACACTTACCTCTCGTGAGCAAGCTTGTGATCACCCTTTATATCACATAAAGATATATCTTTATGTGGCTTGGTATCAAATGCTGTCTGATAAGTCCCCTGTGGAAACTCCTTGGGAAATTTTACTGTGTTAAATGTGATAGAAAAATGGATTGTTGTTGTTATAGCAGGCCAAATATCAACAAGATAGCAGATGAAGCACAATAAAGTTTTAAAGTTTATTCATTAGTGTCACAAGTATGCTTACATGAACACTGCAATGAAGTTACTGTGAAAATCCCCAAGCCATCACACTCCGACATATGCTCAAATACACTGAAGAGAATTTTTTTTAGCACGGTCAATGTATCGAACCAGCATGCCTTTCGGACTGCGGGAGGAAACCAGAGCACCCGGAGGAAACCCATGCAGACACTACACAGACGGTGACTCAAGTCAGGAATCAAACCCGGGTCCCTGGCGCTGTGAGGCAACACTGCTAACCACTCTGCACTGTGTCGCCCTCACTGTGCCACCGTGACACCTTCCATGAAGTGTGTAGTTATCCACTTTGGTCATAAGAATAAACTATTAGAATATTTTTTTAAAAATTGAGAAACTTGTAAGTGTTGATGTTGAAAGAGATAGGGTGTGCTTGCACAAGGAACACAGGAGGTTAGCACACAGCTGCAGCCAGCATATAGGAAGGCAAATGGCATGTTGGCCTTCATTGCAAGAGAATTGGAGTCAAGAATAAAGAAGTCTTGTTAGGGTTGTACAGCGTTTTGGTGACACCTCACCTGTAGTAGTGTCTGCAATTTTCATCTCCACATTTAAGAAAGGATATAGTTGTATTGGAGACAGTGCAGCAAAGGTTCACTAAATTGATCCTGAAGATGAGGAGGTTGTCACATGATGAGAGGCTGAGTAAATTGTGCTTATATTCTCTGAAGTTTAGAAGAATGAGAAACAATCTCATTTTAGCCTATAATTCTGAAGAAGCTTAACAGGGTGAACACTGAGAGATTGTTTCCAGGAATTTAAAACACAGGGACACAATCTCAGGGTAATGGCTCAATCATTCAGGACTGAGATGAGGAGAAATTTTTTCACAGAAAGGACTATGAATCTTCGGAATTCTCGACCCTTGAGGGTGGCGATACTCCATTTTGAATATATTTAAGGCTGGGCTAGACAGATGTTTGGGCCGGAATTCTCCAATGTAATTCACCCTGCCACCACTGCTATTAAGAACAAAGAATTTGATGCTCAGCAGCAGAGCTGGAGAATCTCAGCCATGGGCAAGGTGGAGAGTTTGGCTCTGGGTGAGAAAGTGGAGTTGTGTCCCAAGATCAGCTTTGATTGTATTGAATGATGAACTATAGTCGTATTGAGTGGCAGAACAGGCTCGATAGGCCACATGATCTACTCCTGCTCCTATTTCTTATGTTCTGAGAAGTATAAGGCATTGAACCAGAAAATGCAGACTCGGAATGATCACCCCGTGAGCAATACTGGTGATTGGAAAACATATTTTTACACAGACTAGTGCCCAGTTGCAATAGCTACAACAACAGTTGATGTTGGAAAAGTATCTGACAAATAGTGAGATCAAGAAATAATAATGTAGGTTCTGGAAAGTGAAAAATAAAAACAGAAAGCTATTCAACAGCTCTGACAGCATCTGTATCAGAACAGAATTCAGTCAATCCACATTTTGTTTCAAGCGTCTCCCTTAAGACAATCACTCAAAGTGAGATTTGAAGTCATGAGGGAATGCTGTATCATTATCAGGATGGCAGGCTTTGGGTTGGGTCACCATTATCTGTAGACAACATCATGTTAGAGGTAAATGATGGAGATGTTTGGTTATCTTTAAAAATTATTGGATATTGTACCAAGTTTTTCCATTGATCTTTAGTTGGCATATAGTTCATAATAGCTTATTGTCCATGGACTGCGTAAAATGGGCTCATGATGTCATACTCCACATATTATCCCATTGACAAGCAGGAATCAAGGTGATACAGTCTATATGAGCAGTGTTCTGATTGGCTGGCAATTGTCCTATTCTAGTTGGCTTTGTTTTAAGATACAGTAATAGTCTGATGGTATTTGAGGTAATAAAGTACAGACTGTAACTAACAAGACTGGAGTTACACTGCCCTTGCTCTGCTTTCCCTAATGATAATAAACACTTTCTCAGAACAATAAAAATATCTTATTTTAAGTTTTTAAAGTACCCAAGGGATCCAAGCTAACTCTTTAAAATCAGCTTCTCCCAAAACTGAAATTAAATCGCATTCAGTGGTAAGCCAAATTTGTGTGGAAAGGGCTTCTGAAGTTTGAAATTTTTTTTAACAATTTGTTCTTGGAATTTGACCATCATTGGCAAGGGAAGCTTTTGGTGTCCATCCTAAACTGCTCTTGAGAAGGTAATGGTGAGTTGCCTTCTTGAACTGCTGCAATCAATGTGGTGTAGCTACATCCACAGTGATGTTAGGGAGGGAGTTTCAGGATTTACACCCAGAAACAATAAAGGAATGGCAATATACCTTGAAATCTTGCTGTCGTTTACCCGGCAAGATCTATGGTTCCGCCAATGACACATCCCCGCTGCAGGTTGCCAGGCATCAAGGGGGGTTTTCAATGGGAAATCCCATTCACAATGGCAGGACCATAGGATCACACCATCAGCGACTGGCCTGCCACCTCCAGCCACTGTTTCAAGTCAGGATAGTCAGTTACTTAGTAGAGAACCTTGGGTAAAATTTTAAGAATGGTGAGCGATTAACACTTGCCATCTCATGCATCAGTGCCCAACTTATGATCATTTACGGCCTTAATAAGTGAATGGGTAGCTTTCCCACCTGTGACCCTGCCTACCCAAGCATGAAATTACATCTGCGTTTTGGTGGGTGGGCTCGCAGGAGGAGTCCCATCCATTCAAGTTTACACCGCCCCCTCCCCACCCCTCCAACCCCAGCCCTGAATCTGCCTTGGGGTGAGGTAAAATTCCGCCCTTGATATTCCATTGAGCCTGCTACCCTTGTCCTTTTGGGTGATAGAGGTTGCTGCTTAGTTAGGCGCTGGTGAAGGAATCCAAAAGTAACCAGTTGCTGAGCAGAACTACCATATTTGGCATTGCCAGCAATATTTATATTATGTGAACAAATTATAAAAAATTTTGGGACGTCTTAAGATGAGGAAATATGATATATAAATACATGTTCTGGTGACTTATGGGGTAGCTGCAGGAACAAAATGACCACAAAGGGTCCAGATTATGGCAAAACTCGACTGGTTCAGTATGTCCTTCAAGGATGTGAATCATACCATCAATATCCCTTGACAACCCCAAGTCCTAGTCTGAGACCCATGACTCTTTTTCTCATTTGTGGGATTGGGCCTCTCTGACTCGATATTTACTGCCCATCCCAAATTGCCCTTGAGAATGTGGTGGTGAGCTGCCTTCTTGAACTGTTGCAGCCCCTGTGCTGTAGGTACCCCCACAGTGCAGTTAGGGAGGGAGTTCCAAGGTTTCCAGTTCCACGGTATCTAGTTGTATCTTGAGCCACTCATTTACCAAAGTAACTTGTGCTTCCCTCTTCAGTACTGTGCTCTGTACCAGATGCATTTTGGAGTTTTGGAGCAAAACTCAAAGTCCTCCACCAATACAGGCCCTCATCCAATAATAATCATCAAATATGCTCCTGATTACATGAGGGGGGTCTACTCTTCTGAAAAGTCAGTTTTCCTGACCCATTTTGCAGATCATGTTTGGCTGTTTCCACTCAAGCAGCTGCTACCAGAGCGGAAGTTTACACTCTCCAAGGGCAAAGCCCCTCACTTTTCATCTGCGTTGTTGTATCTGGCAGCCCGGCTCTGAATAAATCAATGTCTAAATTCACTGCAGCATTAGTGTGGGCGGAACAAATAAATCTGAATGAATTCTAGGAAACAATCTTGCGTTGAGGATCCATTTTAACTTTGTATTATATATTGTGTAAGAGAGTGATAGTGAATCAGCAGCCCAGTTTAATTCTCTCCCAGTTAAAATTGCCACTGACTTCAAAGGAATTAAAAATCATGACAATGTAAAACAGATTGCTGATTTGCTGTTTACATTGTAGTGCAATAACATAATGATTTCTGAAAAATAGTATTCACTCAGCCATGTCCAGAGCAGTAACCTCATATATGTCCCATCCCAGCAGATTATTCCCATTCTACATTCTTAAAAGTAAAATAAGCGTTGAACCTAAACCATCAGCAGTATTTGATGTGTCATTAGGCTGCCCCTCAGAGTGAATTAGATATGAATTGGTAACCATCATTCTCCATGTTTTGACCTCTGATCTTGACCATGATATAAGGAAGACTACTAGCCTATGTGTCATTCCTTACCACAGATAACAAAGAAAATCAGGTTGTGTTATCCTTGACTCAAACTGTCTCCATTAAATCATGTAACCTTCTGAGCTGCAAAATGACTCAAAATCTCAAAGCGAGTCAAGCACATCAATTTTCACATCGGAAATTAACTGTGTGTAACAGAAACACAGAATGGCTACAGCGCAGAAGGTTAAAAAACGTTTTAGAACTTTCCAGTAAAATCCAGTCTTGTTCGTCAGTAAAGGAGCTAATCCCCGTCTGGCAACTACCCACTTGGATCCTGTCAATAATGTTCAATCAGACGGACACAAAGCCTTTCTAGAAACATCTTTGTCTCCAGACCCCTGGTACTGATTGTGTCTCTGTGCCAACACCAAAGAAAATCCAATTCTTCTTGGGTATTTTGAGATGGCTGCGAGCCAACTTCAATGCTTCAAGTTTAGGGAAGACCCAAAAGGCAAGGAATGGGAAAAAACAGCGTAATAGCACCATCTGTATCCAATTACCTTGGTGACCCTGTCCAACCTTCACTGAACGTGTTGTGCATGAAGAAAATTGACTTTGTGGAAAATCCTACAATTCACTCTGAGCCTGGCATTACACGCTGAATGCTTGTGGATATTGTGATGTACTGGGTGCTCATCTAATGTACAGCCTCTGTAATGAGAACTCCTTAAATCGAGACTTAAAATCTTTTTCTATAACAAACTAAATTTGCAAATAAATTCATTTTATCTATCCCCCCCATCTGTCAATCTTCAGTGAGTTATTCCTGTTTATCATCTCAGGTCTTTCAGTGTGTCTGTCCCTGCATTTGTGATCCTTTGATCTGTACTTCCCTCCAATTCTGATCCTTCTGTCCCTCCCTCCATCTCTACTCCTCTAATATGTCTATCCTGCCATCCCTGATCTTCTGGTGTGTTTGTCCCTCCACCTCTATACCCATCTCTCCTTCCACCTCTGATCTCTCACTGAGTCTTTTCCTCCACCGCTGTTTGTTCAGTCTGTCTCTCTTTTTGATATTTTGTTTCATATTCTGATTTACAGTATGCACAATGTTCTGTTGCAACACTTCTCTGCCCTGGTGTAACTTTGCATTTGAACCAAAAATTGAAAAAGTCTTACCCGACAAGAATAAACCTTTTTTTCCAGTCCTAACTTGCGAACTATGGAATAAGTGCAAGATTAAATCAGATACAGTCAAGTAGTGAAATAATTACTGAGATTCCTGCACATGTTAGACATGAACAGACGATGTCAGATAGCAACTGTCAAAGAGATTCAGCTTTAATGCCTGAGTCTGCAAGAGGAAATTATTCCACAGTGGGTAGGGAGAGATTGCGAAGGGAGTATAGCAATAACAATACTGAGAGCCTCCAGAAATAAGAATAGACAACAGCTCTGGAGCAATCTCACCATGTGGTGTCTGTGACATTGTGCAAAGCTGAGAATGACTCCTCGGGTGCTGTTATCTTTGCTCAGACAAGGAGAGAGCTTTTTATGTGTTTGTCTTGGCAAATGGCCAGTATGCCAAGCGCTGTAATAATCCTAACAGTGTTTGTTTAATAGAGAGCAGCATCAGAGGCGAGAGTGTGGATGGTGAGGGTTGGGGGGGCATTTTGGAAAGCAGACCTCTCAGTCAAATAGTCTGTCCTCTTAACTCTAACTATTGCTGAATTTTACATAAAGAAATAAGTCACCAACTTTTCCACCCTTTTAGTAGGATTTGCAAGAAAGTCTTGACATGGCAACTAAGATCTCACCAGCAATGCAGGCCACGGCACAGCAGTTGATGCTCTTGCCTCATTGCAGCTCAGGAAGGTATCTTTTACAGCTCAGATGTTCATGACGCAGTGCTTGTGATCCAACTTTGGTACATGAGATTCATGATGCTGGGCGTTGTGAGACTAGAATTCACCATCAGTGACTGTTATAAATCTTCCAAGTTTTGTGCTGAACATTCTTTCAGGTTTGACATTAGTGGTCTCGCTGGAGAACAGACCTCAAGTCTCCTATGATCTGGAGCACATCTTGTACTACATCTAGTTAAGCAATAGCATAACCTGAGGCATGACATAGAATCCTTGCAGCATACATTGGCAACTATGACCTCGCATGTGCCACTTTGTGGATTCTCCTGCCTTCGGAAGGCAGAGGGAAAAACATTCTAGTGGGACAAAGCACAAATGTGAGCTGACATGGTGGGAGGGGAGGCAATGGCATAATGACATTGTCGCTGGACTAATAATCCAGAGACCTAGGGAAGCTCTGGGGACCGGGATTTGAATCCCACAATGGCACATGGTGAAATTTGAACTTAATAAAAAAAAGTCTGTAATTCAAGACTGGATTCCCCAACCTCGCCTGTGATGGGATTCTCCCAACCCTATGCAGTGAATGAAGATTTGATAGAGCACAAAATTCTCCATTCTTACTGGCAGCAGGAGCGAGGCATGCGAGACCGGAAAATTCCAGCCTAAAAGTCTAATGATGACCATGAAACCCATCTGCTTCAGTAATGTCCTTTAGGGAAGGAAGTACGCCATTCTTACATGGTCTAGCCTACATGTGACTCCAGACCCACAGTAATATGGTTGACTCTGAAATGGATAACAAAGAGGGATGGGCAATAAATGCTGGCCTAGCCAGCAATGCCCTCATCCCATGAATGATTTTTTTAAAACACTGGTTTATTTTGTATGAAAGATATAATTGAGTAAAATGTAGTTTTCACAATCCGATGAGCCACTGCCCTCAATTCCTCATTCCATGAAAAAGATTAGATTGTACTGACATAAGAACATAAGAACATAAGAAATAGGAGCAGGAGTAGGCCATCTAGCCCCTCGAGCCTGCCCCACCATTCAATAAGATCATGGCTGATCTGAAGTGGATCAGTTCCACTTTCCCGCTCTCTCCCCATAACCCTTAATTCCCTTGTCTGTCAAAAACCTATCTACCCGTGACTTAAATATATTTAGCGAGGCAGCCTCCAGCACTTCAACGGGCAGAGAATTCCAGAGATTCACCACCCTTTGAGTGAAGAAATTCCTCCTCAACTCCGTTCTAAACTGCCCCCCACTTATCTTGAGGCTGTGCCCTCTAGTCCTGCTGTCCTTTCTGAGTGGGAAGAATCTCTCTACCTCTACCCTATCCATCCCCTTCATTATCTTATACGTCTCTATAAGATGCCCCCTCATCCTTCTAAACTCCAACGAGTACAGACCCAGTCTATTTAGTATCTCTTCATAGTCCAACCCCCTCATCTCCGGTATCAGCCTAGTGAACCTCCTCTGCACTCCCTCCAAGGCCAAAATATCCTTGCGCAAGTGCGGCGACCAAAACTGCACACAGTAATCCAGCTGCGGCCTCACCAGTACCCTGTACAGTTGCAGCAAGACCTCCCTGCTTTTATATTCTATCCCCCTCGCTATAAAGGCCAACATCCCATTCGCCTTCTTGATCACCTGCTGCACCTGCAGACTGGGTTTTTGCGACTCATGCACAAGGACCCCCAGGCCCCTCTGCACCGTAGCATGCTGCAGCTTTTTGCCCTTTAAATAGTAATCCCTCTGACTATTATTTCTGCCAAAGTGGACCACCTCACTCTTGCTAACATTGTACTCCATCTGCCAGGTCCTCGCCCACTCGCTCAGCCTATCCAGATCCCTCTGCAGACTTTCTACACCCACCGCACAATTTGCTTTTCCACTCATCTTTGTGTCATCAGCAAATTTCGTTACCCTACACTCAGCCCCCTCCTCCAGATCAACTATATAAATGGTAAATAGCTGAGGCCCCAGCACTGATCCCTGCGGCACTCCACTAGTCACCAACCGCCAACCAGAATAGCACCCATTGATACCAACTCTCTGCCTCCTATTAGACAACCAATCCTCTATCCATGCTAACACCTTACTCCCAACTCCATGCACCCTAACCTTCTGAAGCAACCTTTCGTGCGGCACCTTTTCAAACGCCTTTTGAAAATCGAAAAACACCACATCCACTGGTTCCCCTCTGTCTACTGCATATTAGATTAATATACATATTAGATTGAAGCTTACTTTAAAGCTAGTTATTTGAGATTAACTGGTCCTAGTTTCTGGTTTGATCTACTGGTATTAACCCAACCATTTTGATCTCTTTAATTAAGGGATAGAAAACAAAATACTTTGAAAACCATGAGGTCAGGGTTAGAACTACTTAGCTGTCAATTATCAGTAGTTTCAAATTAGAGCTAATCATGGCACATGTTGTAAATATCTCAACCTACTGGTTAAGATCAAGTGTCAGATCAAGCCCAAGGTGGGGTGCAATGCCTTTTCTTATCAGCTTGTATCCAGTATGTCTGTCTCTTGTGGGGTCCATGAATTGGATTCATTGTTTTTTGGAGAAAGCAAGGAGATAGACTAAGGGTTTGTCTGGTCCACTCTGAGCATTGAGAGAAGGAGAGGAGACTCTGGCAGTTCCGCACACAAGTGTCTTTTGAGCAACTGTCAACTATGAGATATCGCATTCCACCAATGGCTCCGAAAAGAGACAGTGTGGCATTTGTGCCATTTGTTGCAGGACCTGCAACCTCGGGGCATGGGTGGGATGGGGGGTGTGGGGGGTGGTGTTGGGGGGTTTGGGGGGGAGCAGTGGGCACCCACTCCTCATGGCTGTGAAAGTGACAGCTACCTTGGACTTTTAAGCCATCCAGGTCCTTCTAAACTGCCAGTGGAGACCTTTGTGGCATTTCCCAACCATTAGTCCACAAGTGTGTCAAGGATATCACGGATGCTCTGTATACCCGTGCTGGCCAGTATATTAAATTTGACCTGGACCAGGCCCAGCAGGAAGCCCGGGCTGCAAGGTTTGCGGCTATCGTGGGGATGCCAAATGTGCAGGGGGCTATAGACTGCACCCAAGTCACCCTCAAGGCCATAGTGAAGAACCCAGGGAGATTCATGAACATAAAGGGCTTCTATTCAATAAACGTGCAGTTGCTGTGTGACTATCAGTTGAATATCATGTACACCTGTGCCAGATACCCCAGCAGTGTGAATGACAGTTTCATATTGAGGAGAAGCCCAGGATGCAGGGATGGCTCATGAGGGACATAGGATACCCGCTTTGGACATGGCTGATGACGCCTGTGCAGAGGCCTGAGACTGAGTTGGAGACCCAGTATAATGAGGCCCACGTTGCCCTCTGTTCAATAGTGGAAAGGTGCATAATGTTCCCCTAAATGGTTTCAGGTGCCTGAACTGCTCTGGCAGAGCATTCCAATATCGCCCCCAGATATTGTCCCACATTATGGTGTTGTGCTGTGTCCTACACAACCTGGTGCCGCAGCAAGGAGACCTTTTGAAGAGGAGGCTGACCAGTCAGGGGTTGCGGGGGAGGAGGCTGCCCAGCAGGAAGAAGAAGAAGAGGACAATGAACAACAGCACCCAAGTGCTGGAGGGCTGGTGGCAGCAAGGATCTGGCATGTGAGAGCAGCAAGGGAGGCCTTGAGCACAACACGCTTTGGTTACTAGGGGTACATGGGTTCCATTCCCTGTGCTCCCCCCTCCCCCACCTTGAAGCCCGACAATCTCCTGCAACATTGTAACACAGAGTGGTGAGCCTGGGCATGCTGTGTTAATGAGCTTCTGTGGCAGGCAGGAGAGTGATGCGACCCACTACGCGCCATTGTGAAGATGCGCTAGTGTAAACTAGTCTGACTCTCACCTGAATTCCGCATGCACACTGGCACCTGAGCCAATGTCTGGGTGGTGGTTAAGGGAGCACTAAATCCTCATTGCAAGGCCCCAGAGCGGGTGGGGTTAGGGGGTGTAGTGAATCTCTTGTGAGTTCTGGGGATGCCATGGCAGATGCTGTAAGTCACTGCCAATGTGTACCACCTGCTGCAATTAATGAATTATTTGAGCACCTTGATTTTCTCTAGCCTGTGAGAGGCTAATTAGAGACAGGTGTGGGGTGAAATATCATTTATTGTTGCCAACAATAGTGCTTTCAAAATAAGTAATAATATAAAAAATGGGGAGTTAGGTGAAAATTATCTTAACCCTTTGAAACTAAAAATCTGCCTGTGGTTTGCTAGCTAACTCAGAGCCTAAAATGGCAAGAAATGGGAACCTATTAAAGGAGTCATGCTGCAACCATACCGGATGTTGGTGAGACCACATTTGGAATATTGTGTTCAGTTCTGGTCACCTCATTATAAGAAGAATGTGGAAGCATTGGAGAGAGTGCAGAGGAGATATACCAGGATGCTGCCTGGTTTGGAGGGTAGGTCTTACAAAGAAAGGTTGAGGGAGCTGGGGCTTTTCTGTTTGGAGCGGAGGAGGATGAGAGGCTACTTAATAGAGGTTTATAAGATGACGAGAGGGATTGATAGTGTGGACGTGCAGAGACTATTTCCTCGGGTGGATGTAGCTGTTACTAGGGGGCATAACTATAAGGTTCATGGTGAGAGATATAGGAGGGATGTCCGAGGTAGATTCTTCGCTCAGAGAGTGGTTGAGGTGTGGAATAGACTGCCTATTGCGATAGTGGAGTTGGACACTTTAGGAATTTCCAAGCGGCTATTGGATAGGCTCGTGGAGCACTCCAGAATTAAAGGGAGGGGATAGCTTGATCTTGGGATTGGACATAGCTTGGCATAACATTGAGGGCTGAAGGGCCTGTACTGTGCTGTAATGTTCTATGTTCTATGTTCAGAGGAGGTGGCAGTGGGGGTGGGGTGGGGGGGGGGAGCGTGGGGGGTGGGATCAAGGAAAAATATCAAAGGCGGAAAAGTGAATAAGAAAAATGATAGTCAGAGAAACCCAAGGTCCAAATTCAAACAGGGCCTCAGTGAAAGATAGTGGAAACAGGACCAATAATGTTAAAAAGACAAGCCTAAAGGATTTGTGCATTAAAGCGTGGAGCATTCGTAATAATGTGGATGAATTAATCGCACAAATAAATGTAAATGGTTATGATATAATCGAGATTACGGAGACGTGGCTGCAGGGTGACAAGGGATGGGAGCTGACTATCCAGGGGTATTCAGAATTTAGGAAGGGCAGACAAAAAGGTAAAAGTCGTGGAGTTGCATTGCTGTTTAATAGAAAGTTAACACCATACAAGGAAGGATTAGCTTCGACAATGTGGAATCTTTATGGGTAAAGCTAAGAAACACCAAGGGGCAAAAAACTTTAATAAAGGTTGTATGTAGACTGCCAAACTGGAGTGGTGATGCTGGGAGTGACATCCAACAGGAAACTAGAGATGCATACAATAAAGGAAAATCTGTAATTATGGGTGATTTTAATTTGCATATAAATTAGGCAAAGCAAATTAGTCACAATACCATAGAAGAACTCTTCCAGGGATGTGTATGGGACGGTTTTCTGGACCAATACATTGAGGAACTAACTAGAGAGAAGGGCATTCTAAACTGGGTATTGTGTAATGAAAAAGGAATAATTGGCAATCTAGTTGTGCGAGGCCCCTAGGGAATGAATGAATATAACATGATAGAATTTTCCATCAAGTTGGAGAATGATGTAGTTGATTCTGAGATGAGGTTCCTGAATCTCAATAAAGGTAAGTACAATGATATGAGGCATGTGTTACTTGAAGGGTTGATGGTGGATAGGCAATGGCAAACATTCAAGGAGTGCATGAGTGAACTGCAACAATTGTCTGGCACAAAAGTAAAACTGGAAAGGTGGCAAAACCACAGCTTACAAGGGAAATTAGAGATAGTATTCGATCCAAGGGAGACACCTTCAAATTGGCCAAGAAAAACAACTGACCTACAGATTAGGAGCAGTTTAGAATTCAGCAAATGAGGACCAAGGGACTGATTAAGAAGAGGAAAATAGAGTATGAGAATAAGCTTGCTGAGAACATAAAATTAACTATACAAAATTGGTGAAGACAAATATAGATCCTTTACAGTCAGAAACAGAGGAATTTATAGTGGGGAACCAAAGAAATAGTTGACAAATTGAATATATATTTTGGTTTTGTCTTCACAAAGAAGGACACAAATAAGGTACCAGAAATATTGGCGAACACGAGATTTAGTGAGAGGGAAGAAATGAAGGAGATCAGTATTAGTAGATAAATTGTATTGGGGAAGCTGTTGGGATTACAGGACTTGATCCCCTGTGAGATATTAAGGGGTTAACATCGCATGCAACTAAGAACTTCTGAGTTGATTTCAAAATGACAAGCTTAAGACACCTGTGATTAATGAATTTACCCTTTAACAGTTCTCTTTCTTTCAACATAAAGATATTACGACCTTAGATATGGTTAACTTGACTAGAACAAAGGGTGCCTTGTGATTAGGTATATTGTATCAGATCACATGTGATCATAAGGATTGCAAAAGCTACATAAAGGGGGACTGTCCCATTATTCAGCACACCTTTGCTACCTGACTCCTAGCACTAAGTGGAAGTTATGTAGCAAAGGTTTGCCAGCTTGCGTATATAAGAAGAATAAAGAACTTTTGAATCGGACAGCGATTGGTTTTTGCCTTTGTATCAAGGGTAGAAGAGTCTCGCGAAAAACAAACTGAACACGTGCATCCCCATGTACTATTGGAAGTGGCCTGAGAAATAGTAGATGCATTGGTGGTCATCTTCCAAGATTCTATAGACTCTGGAATAGTTCTGACAGATTGGAAGGTAGCTAATGTAACCCCACTTTTTAAAAAGGGAGGTAGAGACAAAACTGGAAATTATAGAACAGTAAGCCTTACATCAGTAGTAGAGAAAATTCTAAAAGCCATTATCAAAGATTTTGTAGCAAAACACTTGGAAAATAGTGGCAGGATCAGACAGAGTCAACATGGATTTATGAAAGGGAATCTACTGGAATTCTTTGAGGATGTAGCTAACAGAGTTGATGAGGAGAAGTCATTGGATGTGGTTCATTTGGACTTTCAGAAGGCTTTCAATAAAGTCGCACAAAAGTGATTAGTTTGTAAAATTAAACTGTATGGGATTGGGGTAGTGTATTGAAATGAATAGACAACTGAGTGGCAGACAGAAAACAAAGGCTAGAATTTTACCGGCATGCCCGACCTAATTCCGAGGACAGGTGAGGCTCGGAGAAAGGCATTTTCCATTTGTCTTGGGCGGGGTCGTATGAAACTTGGGCAGATGTGCCAGTGAAATTCCACCTAAAGAGTAAGAATAAATAGGCCTTTTTCCAAATAGCAGGCAGTAGTTAGTGGGGGAGGAATCAATTCTGGAACACCAGCTATTCACAATACACAATTAATGATTTAGATGAGGGAATGAAAAGTAATACCTCCAAATTTGTAGATGACATAAAGCTGGGTGGGAGGGAGAACTGTGAGGAGGATACAAAGATCTCTCAATGTCATTTGGACAAGTTCATTGAGTGGGCAAATGAATGGCAGATACAATATAATGCGGATAAATGTGAGGTTATGCACTTTGGTAGCAAAAACAGGAAGGCAGTTTACTATCTCAATGGCCATAAATTAGGAGAGGGGAATGTGCAACAAGATCTGTGTCCTCGTACACCATTCACTGAAGCTAAGCAGGTGCAGCAGGCAGTATAAAAGGCAAATGGTATGTTAGCCTTGATAGCAAGAGGATTCGAGTGCAGGAGCAGGGATGACTTGCTGCAATTATACAGGGCCTTGGTGAGGCCACACCTGAAATATTGTGTGCAATGTTGTTCTCTTTATCAAAGGAAGAACATTCTTGCTCTAAAGGAAGTGCAGAGAAGATTATCAGACGCATTTCTGGGATGGCAGGGCTGATGGATGAGGAGAGATTGAGTCAGTTAGGATTATATTCACTGGAGTTCAGAAGAATGAGGAGGAACTCATAGAAACAGATAAAATTCTAACAGGACTAGATGCAAGAAGGATGTTCCCAAAAGTGGGGGTCTCTAGAACCAAGGGCCACAGTCTGGGGACACAGAGTCGACCATTTAGGACAGAAATGAGAATGAATTTCTTCACCCAGAGAGTGGTAAGCCTGTGGAAATCGCTATCACAGAAAGTAGTTGAGGCCAAAACATTGTGGGTGGGATTCTCCCAAAAATATTCTAAGTGCTGAATTTGCATAAAAATGAGTAAATCACACTTTCTTTTTAAGCAGGATTTTCAAAAAGAATCTCCCACACTCTTTGCACTAGCATGAATCTCATTAAAAATCTGTGGGCAGGTCCTATTCCCACTGGAACGGCCGGCAGCATAGCCCTGAGCGAGCCACTGCCCAAGCGCCGATCTGTTATTAGCAGAGGTCGCCGCATGCATAGTAGCCCCACACTGCTGGCCTCCGAATCGCTGGCCAGCTTGATCGCTGGCCAGCACAACAACCCTCCATCACTGGCCATGCCCCTTCACCCCCTCCCCCCGTGTCTCACCAGTGAGATCCATGATTTTTGACTTTCGCCGGATCTTGAGCCCCCACTGCCATTCCTGCAGATGGAGAGCATGGGCTCAAGATTGCCCCCTATGACTTTAAGTGCAGTAGAATGTCTCAAAACTCAGGTGACGAGACCAGATGGAGCAAGGCAGGGATTTCCTCAACCCAAAGACACTTGACTTAAGATAATTAATGTTAATGGAGTGTAGGTGAATCAGGATGCAGAGTATTTGAGTTTGGTTTTGTTTGCAAGACTCTTTTTATGGTACAGCTATTTGCAAATATTTCATGCCCGTCTTCACTTGATTCTGCGGCTGTAAATGGAAGAGATTACAGAGCTTAAAGCCAAAGCTTGCCCCCCACTGCTCAACCCTCTGAGTCAGGGAATAGTCAATCTGATCTGCTTTCCTGTGAGCTGCTAGCATTCCTTATTCAGGAATGGGAGCCTCAGATTTACTTTCTCTACCTAGCCCAGTGACTGAGCAACAGAACTTAGTGCCACTGACAGTGGGCAGGAGTTGTTATCATGGCTGATCAAAACCAAATTGGTTGCATTGGAATTTTCTATTAAAGTTCTCCCAAAAGAACCTGCAAATATTTCTGCCTCCAAACCTTGCTCAGTATTTGGCAAGGCAGCTGACATCTGTCCCTGATATGTTCAGAAAGATGAAAAGACTGGAGCTTTTTTCCCAAAAAGAAAGAAGGCTGAGAGGGAGGTCTTTAAAATTATGAATGAGTTTGATTGGATAGACTTAAAATATTTTCCACTATGGGGCCTTTTTTGGAGGATAAATCTTAGATAGTCATTAAAGACCAAATGGAGAATTCAGGAGCAACTTTTGACCCAGGAATTGGTTAAAATGTGGAACTTGCAACTGTAAAGAATAGCTGAGGTGAATAGCATTTAAGGGGAAACTGGAAGAATAGATGAGGAGAAAGGAAGATAGCTTGATAGGATTAGAAGTAAGGTGGGAGAAGGGTCAGTATGGAGTATTAACACCAGACCAACTGAACTGAATGGCCTGTCCTGTAAATATTATGTAATTCTATGTAATTTTCTGTAAATGGGCCTCACCTGTCTTTTGTTTGTTTGTGTTTTGGCCACAGGAGCGGTTAGACACCATCCACCAGGGACTCTCAGACACTAAGAAAAAAAACCATGCTTTGGTGGAACGTGTGCAATTGATGCAGAATGCACAGGCAGATCTGGAGCTGAAGCGCTTGGAGCTGGAAGGACAGAACCGGCAACTGCAGGAGGTAGACACCAGAAATCGGGAGGCATTACCATGCAGAAATTTGAGTTTATGGATGTCAACGTTTGACTGGCATCATCAGTAGGGACCCACTTATGTTGATGAATCAAACAGCAACAAAATAATTATCTTCCAGATCAATCTTTAGATTTATTCCAGTTTTATTGAACTCCTTTCCTGTAGATGCTCACACAGAATTGGTGGTATCTGGATCAATGGGCATCTTCTGTCTTTTTGCATTGTTTGGGTAATCATCATGGCTTAAAAGGTTGGCAAACAGGCCAGTCATATTTCACAAACCTACTTTTTTTTTAATGACATAATTAGCAGAATAGAGGGTGAACCAGTGGATATGGTGCATTTGGATTTTCAGAAAGCTTTTGATAAAGTCCAACGTAAGAGATCCTTGCTTCTAGTCCTGGTTAAACTCTACTTATAGATTTAAGAATGTGGATCAGAGACAGGGCAGTCACATTAGTCACTCCTCTACCTGCAGGCATTGCATCAGCGGCAGGAATGTGAGGAGGAGGTCCTGAAACAAATTGAGAAACTTCAACAGGAAAAGCACATCTACCAGGAGCGAGTGACTAACCTGCAGAGAGCTGTTGCCCAATTGGAGAATGAGAAACGAGAACTTCAACGTTCCAAAGTCCGCCTCGAGAAGGACCGATCTGCCCTAAAGAAAACGCTGGATAAGGTAAGGGGTTCACCAGTGTTTAAGACAGGCTGATGGCTCTGTGAATTACAGCCGGGGCAACAGCCATTGATATGCACTTGGAGAATGCTCACTGAGGCTGGAGACCAGTTGACATCAAATAGCTTCCCACTTAACCCCTTCATGTGTTGCGGCCAGTAAGAAAAAACCAGAATATAAATTTGTGACCCATTTTTGGACTTGGGATTGGCTTCAGGGAGGAATTTGAGATGGAACCTTTTTCTGCTGGGATTCTTACTGAACTGACCAGGCACTGTTTTCTCCTTCATTGTGACACTACAGAGTAAATTTCTAAACTGCCTGGGTTAAACAATTTGGCAACCTTTTTCAGAGCTCACAAAATTTCCATTCCAATGGAACATCCTACATCAAATTTTGAGCCACTCAGTTAAATTCCTACCCATGCACTGACAATGAAACTTTTATCCTCTATCTGGAGATGAGACTGAAGCGTTGTCAGCCAAGGAAGAACTCAGGTGTGGAACACCAATCTACCTTCTCCCATTTGTTGGTATGTAAACAAACATTGTCGCCAGTTTGCACAAAAAAGATTCAACAAACAGAAAGTAAAATAAAGACTAATATATCTATTTATGATGGTGTTGGTTGAGGGAGGAATATTGACCAGGAGATCAATGTTTTTCTTCAAACAAAGCACAGGTAACGTTTTATGTCCACTTAGAGTCAAATAGTTCAACATTTTCTTTAAAAGATGAGACACCTGACAGCGCAACCCACCCTTGGCACTATACCGAAGTTTCAGCTAGCATTATGTGCTCATGTTCTGGATTGGAACATCAATGTCCTTCAATCTTCTGACTTTGAAGCAAGTGTGACACCAGCTGAACCAAGCTGGCACACACGTTAGCAAGCTCCACTACATCAGATTTGCTGTGAAGTCAAGGTTGCTTTTCATAAGTGGCATCAGTTAAACTGAATATGTACTCCAATAACCTAACAGAGCCACATGGGGACAGAGCCTCTTTTTTCAGCCTGCTCTCATTTAGAACCTGTCAGTGTGAAGTCCACTCTCTATAAATAGCTCAATTGACCTAGAGAAGCAAAATTTGACTTGATGGACCTCCATCTGGAAGGAGAAGTGTAGAACCACCATGAGTGAAAGGGAGCAGCAACTCATGGTGTCAGGGAAATATCTGTGCAGTAATCAAAGCAGCAACAAGGTCAGATATCAGAAGCTGTTAAAGCTCAAACACACAAGTGACTGTAGTAAAAAATACACTTCCAGTGCCTCCCGGCTATGCTTAAATAAGCACCGCTCTCAGGTTTGCTGGGCAGGAGCAGAAAATTGGTGGTAACAAAGCAGGCAATGGCAAAATAACATTGGGAATCATGACTAAGTTATCAAAGTCCAATTTTGCATTTATTTGTGAGGCATGTTTCTGGTTGGTTAAACCACAGTGTGCCTGGAATTCAGAATGGGTTTGCAACCAGTGACCAGTCAACACGTCAATTTCCAGAACAATTTTGATCCTGCTACCACCTCATTTTTAGGTGCAAAGGGGATGTTGAATCACAAAAATTGCCTCTGCAGAATTCTCAGGCATTAAGGCAGTTGGAGCAGGAATTGTACTGCTTCAGACACAAAGTGCCTGGTAGTTTGGTGCCACCAGTTTTGTTTCTCACTGGCACTACCTTCTGAAGCTCAACAATTTATTTCTTTCAGGATATGTTTTGTTACGCGGTGCTTTGTAAAAAGTTGGGACTCAAGTGGATGCTGCATGATACTTGCTTGGGGTCACACAAGTTCTGGTGTTATTATGTTCTCCCAGGCCTACAGATACAGAAGAGAGTGTACAGCAAAACGCAGCTTCAAAAAACCACCATCAAATTGCAGGGTATGGTTCCAATGCCCCTTTAATTGGCGATCCTTTGCAGGCCATGTGATGGAGTCAGAACCAATGGAGTGTGAATGTGTGAACTGGGGCCAAGTGGGAGTAAGGGCGTACATTCCCAGGGCTGGAAGGCTTCATCTGGAGTCAGGAAATTGTTGGGAGTAGACCTGTTAAATCCTTAGTTGTACATAGTTCTCCTTAGTCAATAAATCCTTTACTTTGTTACTAGCTATATCAAGTGACTTTGAGTTAGTACACACTGTCTCTATAAAAACTTCTTTGCATCCCCGTACCATGTCATCTTGATTTTTCCCACGCCATCCCTCACATAAATGTGTATCATGTCTGTTGGCTTATGAGCATCTCTTAAACAAAGTTGCTTCACACTGGGGCTGTTTATATCTCTGTTTTTTGTTGCACAGCAAAACTCTATGTGGCTAGCATTCAAAGCCATTTTTCTGTACTAAGAATACATTTTTATTGATGATCAAGGAGAATTAGTAGCTCAGTGGTGTGTTGGTTATGAACTCTGTAACATTGCTGCTTGGAGCAGGCACTTGGTATTTCAACCCATGCTGCGTTGCTGCTACCATGAGATTGTCCATTTCTGTTTTTCCTCCATTTCTCAAGGCCAGCAGGGTTCTGGAGGCTAGATTTGTTTTGTGTACATTTTGTTCCCTCAGCTTTTCTGGAAGGATGCTCTTATATAACATATTGTTATTCTAACCCTTAATGGTCATCAAAATGACTCTTGCAAGCCCTGGATATCCTGTTTATTTTATATTGAATTGCGTAGAATGTACAGCACAAAAACAGCCCATTAGGCTCAACTAGTCTAAAGTCCACTCCTCTGTGAAATCAGGCATTCAAATGACTTCTTAATGCTCATTTGCCTCTGTGTCTACAACTCTAGGTGTTAAATCTTTAAGTTCATTTCAAACAATTAATGGATGTTCTGAATACTGTAAACATGCATGTTACTTCCCTGCTTCCTTGCATGCTGACAAAAGGCACAAAAATCCAATGGTATCTTTTCTCAGTGGTTTCCTTGGTAGCCACATCTTTGATAGAATTGAAGTGATGGGGCTGCTCTGTTCACTACCATTGTACAGAATTCCTGTAGACCAAAACGTTTTCCCATGGGTCAACTCTTTCTCTTTCACTCCCAATGTAAATGATTTCTGATGAGCAAACTTCTTTACACTTACTGCCAGAATTCCATTCACTCCTTCCCTATCCTTGGTCCAAGCATAAAATGCTATTGGTCGCATATTGTTACAGCTCAATTCAGATCGCTGAATTGCACAGATTTTGTGAATCCAATCACATCTTGCTTCAAGTATGTTTTTATGAAGTGTTCTGTGCATTTTTGTTGAGATTAAATAGCTGAATTAATGGTGAAATGAGCTTGAGTGCAAAGGTTCACCAAGTGGCAGTTATTTATTGCCAGTTTACAGGATTTTGACACAAACAGAGCTCTTCTTGGCAAGTGGGCTCTGTTTATTAGAATTCAAGCTGCAAAAACCAAGGGCCTGAATCAGCA
The DNA here is from genome assembly GCF_965287045.1 of Carcharhinus amblyrhynchos. Taxonomy (NCBI): domain Eukaryota; kingdom Metazoa; phylum Chordata; class Chondrichthyes; order Carcharhiniformes; family Carcharhinidae; genus Carcharhinus; species Carcharhinus amblyrhynchos. The sequence goes on from NC_137326.1 coordinate 71,798,120, forward strand.
GAAGTACATCACAAATGTTCATTTTGACCAGCAGCTAAACTTGATTTGTGTGTGGGCTGATCAGTCACTTTTCAGTGCCGTCCATTTCTTGGTCTGATCTTTAATGATGGCACTGTGCCTGACGCCTGCTCAGGGCCCACCCTGCTTTGTTTAAAGAATGAGAAGCCCGTTAGGACCCCTCATCATAAAAAGAAATCAAGCCTTAAAACAAAGCACAACAGTCTCACTTTAACATACCCTCATTCTCTCTACTCCTGATAGCTTTTACAGCTCGAGGGTGCAGAACTGGCAGATTATTTTGGCAGATAAGGCAAAGGAGAATCCAAAGAGCTTCTACAAATACTTAAAAGACAAGAGAGTAACAAGGGAGAGAATAGGGCCTCTTAAGGATCAACAAGGTCATCTGTGTACGGATCCAAAAGAGATGGATGAGATCCTAAATGAATATTTCTCATCAGTATTTACTGTTGAGAAAAGCATGGATGTTAGGGAACTTGGGGAAATACATAGTGATGTCTTGAGGAGGATTACAGAGAAGGAGGTGCTGGAAGTCTTAAAGCCCATCAAGGTAGGTAAATCCCCAGGACCTGATGAAGTGTATCCCAGGATATTGTGGGAGGCTAGGGAGGAAATTGCGGGTCCCCTAGTCGAGATATTTGAATCATCGATAGTCACAGGTGAGGTACCTGAAGATTGGAGAGTGGCAAATATTGTGCCTTTGTTTAAAAAGGGCTGCAATGAAAAGCCTGGGAACTGCAGGCCAGTGAGCCTCACATTTGTGGTGGATAAGTTGTTGGAAGGTATTTTGAGAGACAGAATCTACAGGCATTTAGAGACACAAGGACTGATTAGGGACAGTCAGCATAGCTTTGTGAGTGGAAAATCATGTCTCATAAATTTGATTGAGTTTTTTGAAGGGGGTAACCAAGAAGATAGATGAGGGCAGTGCAGTTGATGTTGTCTACATGGATATTAGCAAGACCTTTGACAAAGTATCACATGGTAGATTGTTGCATAAGATTAAATCTCACAGGATCCAGACTGAGTTAGCTAAATGGATACAAAATTGGCTTGATGACAGAAGCCAGAGGGTGGTTGTAGAGAGTTGTTTTTCAAGCTGGAGGCCTGTGACCAGCAGTGTGCCTCAGGGATCAGTGCTGGGTATATATATATATTTATTATATATAATAAATATAAATTATCTGTCATTTATATTAATGATTTGGATGAGAATATGAGAGGCATGGTTAGTAAGTTTGCAGCTGACGCCAAGATTGGTGGCATCGTGGACAGTGAAGAAAGTTATCTCCAATTGCAACGGCATCTTGATTAATTGAACCAATGGGCTGATGAATGACAGATAGAGATTAATTTAGATAAATGTGAGGTGATTGAACCAGGGCAGGACTTACTCAGTTAATGGTAAGACTCTGGAGAGAGTTACAGAACGAAGAGATCTTGGGGTACATGTTCATAGCTTCTTGAAAGTGGAGAGTGGTGAAGAGGTGTCATTGTATTCAGAACACTGAATACAGGAGTTGGGACATCTTGTTGAAGTTACACAAGAGATTGGTAAGGCCACACTTGGAATACTGTGTACAGTTCTGCTCACCCTGTTATAGAAAGGATATTATTAAACTAGAAAGAGTGCAGAAAAGATTTATTAGGATGCTACCGGGACTTGATGGGTTGAGGTATAAGGAGAGGCTGGATTCACTGGGACTTTTCTCTCTGGAGCGTAGAAGGCTGAGGGGTGATCTTATAGAGGTCTATAAAATAATGAGGGACATAGATCAGCTAGATAGTCAATATCTTTTCCCAAAGGTAGAGGAGTCCAAAGCTAAAGGGCATAGGTTTAAGGTGAGAGGGGAGAGATACAAAAGTATCCAGAGGGACAATTTTTTCACATAGAGGGTGGTGAGTGCCTGGAACAAGCTGCCAGAGATAGTAGTAGAGGTGGATACAACTTTTTCTTTTAAAAGGCATTTAGGCAGTTACATGAGAAGGATGAGTATAGAGGGATATGGGTCAAATGCGGGCATTTGAGACTAGCTTCAAGGTTTAAAAAAAAAGGGTGGCGTGGACAAGTTGGGCCAAAGGCCCTGTTTCCATGCTGTAAACCTCTGTGACTCTTATCAATGGTCCTGAACCATTGGCTCAGGATTATATCCATTCACTGTGCATTTTAATGCTGCCCTTTTGTATTGTGAAAGCAAGTTTTGCATATATTAAGTCAGGATATCCCAAAGTTGATTTACAGCGAGTAAGGTAGTCACTGTTGTAATGTAGGAAACATTGCAGTCAATTTGCGTGCAGAAAGTAACCCCAAACCCACCGCACTCCTGTCGACCCGCCTGTGCCACACACACAAAACAGTGAGATAATTGAGCAGATAAACAGTTGGCATAATGCTAGTTAACATTGATGATGACACCAGTGACAGCTTCCCTGCTCATCTTAGAGTAGAACGTGGCATATTTACTGTACAGTTCAGAGGGAACACAGAACTTCAGTTTGTTGTTTCATGTAAAAAATAGCACCTCTGACAGGGTAACACTCCCTCAAGGCTGCACTGCAGCCCAGATTTTGCCTTTGGAGTGTGACTTAAACTCATGGGCCTGAACGACAGCTAATGCACTGTGGGCTGTGAAAGATTCCAGTCAGTAGCTATTTGAGATGTGTCATAACCACATTGTTTTTATATATATATGAGAGCATAAACATGCCTTCACTGGCATTCATAGCTGGTTCATTGCAGGGATCTCAAAGTAACTTAACACTTGAGTGTCACCTAGACCTTAAACTAATCAGGGCATTTCTTCAATAAAACATATTGAAACAAGGACCAGGAGTAGACTAGGAGAAAAGGTTAGTGATAATTCTTTACAGCTATTTTGTTTATTGCTGGTCAGTTTGGCAGTGGAGATTCTTGAACCTATGATCACTTGAAAAATGTCCGTTATCAAGTGACACCTTGAAGTAACCAATTTTTGCACACCATTTAATGTCTCTTACACTTTGATAAGATTCCACCCTCAGTTGACATCTAACACTCCTTCCCATCTTTTCTCATAGTTCTGTTGGATATCAACCCTATGGTTTTTCTATGAATTGCCCTCACCATTTAAATGTTTCCCTTATGAATTAGTGACCAGAACTAGAGGCAATACCGAAGACATGATCTGGCCAGTGCACTAAAAATTGCTAAGCTGTAAGCAGGATGTAAAGAGGCTGCAAAGGGAAGTAGACTGGTTCATTGATTGGACAAAGCTTTAGATTGGCTAGGAGGGAGTTAAGGAGTGAGTTAAGAAGAGCTAAAAGAGGACACGAGAAGACTTTGGCTGATAGGATTAAGGAGAATCCTAAGGCGTTCTATAGGTATGTTAAGAACAGAAGATTGGTTAGGGCAAGATTAGGCCCAGTTAGAGACAGCAGTGGGAAGTTTTGTGTGGAACCGGAAGAGATTGGAGAGGCATTGAACCAATATTTCTCTTCGGTATTCACGCAGGGAGACATAAATGTAGCTGTGGAGAACACTGGGTTACAGGGTTGTAAACTGGATAGTATTGCAGTTGATAAGGAGGATGTGCTAGATATTCTTGAGGGTTTGAAAATAGATAAGTCCCCTGGGCCGGACGGGATTTACCCTAGGATTCTCTGGGAGGCAAGAGAGGCGATTGCAGAGCCTCTGGCTCTGATCTTCAGGTCATCGTTGGTCACAGGTATAGTGCCAGAGGATTGGAGGATAGCGAATGTTGTCCCATTGTTTAAGAAGGGGAATAGAGACTTCCCCGGGAATTATAGACCGGTGAGTCTTACTTCTGTTGTGGGCAAAGTTTTAGAAAAAATTATTAGGGATAGGATTTATAATTATTTAGAGAGTAATGTATTGATTGGAGATAGTCAGCACGGTTTTGTGAAGGGTAGGTCGTGCCTTACTAACCTTACTGAGTTTTTTGAGAAAGTGACCAAAGAGGTGGATGGGGGTAAGGCAGTTGACGTGGTATATATGGACTTTAGTAAGGCGTTTGATAAGGTTCACCATGGAAGGCTTCTGCAGAAAATGCAGATGTATGGGATTGGGGGTGATTTAGTTAATTGGTTCAGGAATTGGCTAGCGGATAGGAGACAGAGGGTGGTGGTTGATGGAAAGTATTCGTCATGGAGTTCGGTTACAAGTGGTGTGCCTCAGGGATCTGTTTTGGGGCCACTGCTGTTTGTAATTTTTATAAATGATCTGGATGAGGGTATAGTTGGGTGGATCAGTAAATTTGCTGATGACACCAAAGTTGGAGGAATGGTAGATAGTGAAGAGGGGTGTCATAGTTTACAGAGAGACTTGGACAAGTTGCAGAGCTGGGCCGAGAGGTGGCGGATGGAGTTTAATGCGGAAAAGTGTGAGGTAATTCACTTTGGCAGGAATAACAGATGTGTAGAGTATAGGGCTAATGGTAGGACTCTGAATAGTGTTGATGAACAGAGGGATCTAGGTGTATGTGTACATAGATCCCTGAAAGTTGGGAATCAAGTAGATAAGGTAGTTAGGAAGGCATACGGTGTCTTGGCGTTTATTGGTAGGGGGATTGAATTTAGGATCCGCAACGTCATGTTGCAACTGTACAAAACTCTGGTGCGTCCGCACTTGGAGTATTGTGTGCAGTTCTGGTCCCCACATTATAGGAAGGATGTGGAGGCATTGGAGAGGGTGCAGAGGAGGTTTACCAGGATGTTGCCTGGTATGGAGGGAAGGTCCTATGAGGAGAGACTGAGGGATTTGGGGTTGTTTTCGTTCGAAAGAAGGCAGCTAAGAGGGGACCTTATTGAAACATATAAGATGATTAGAGGTTTAGATAGGGTGGACAGTGATAGCCTTTTTCCTCGGATGGAGAAAGCTAGCACGAGGGGGCATAGCTTTAAATTAAGGGGTGGTAGATATAGGACGGATGTCAGAGGTAGGTTGTTTACCCAGAGGGTGGTGAGGGATTGGAATGCCTTGCCTGCTGCAGTTGTAGATGCGCCTAGTTTGGGAGCATTTAAGAGATCCGTGGATAGGTTTATGGATGGAAAGGGATTGGTTTAGGTTAGAGGGTCATTGCTTTTTTAATTGGTCGGCGCAACATCGTGGGCCGAAGGGCCTGTTCTGCGCTGTAATGTTCTATGTTCTATGTTCTAAGAAGGTGTCTGATGATGAATCTTGTGGGGAAGTGTGAATGTGTCCACTTTAGTAGGAAGAAGGGAAAAATGGCTGGAGTTCTGTGACCTCAGCTGGGATCTTCTGGTCCTGCTGTCAGGAACGGAGATTTGGCTAAGCACCAAAGTCTCCGTTCTTGTTGGCAGCGATAGCAGAGCATGCGAGAATGGAGAAATCTGGCCAATATTTTGAAAAGGTAAGACACTAATAAATGTTGGGATTCAGAGAGACACGACTATCCTTGACAAAAAGTTACCATACTGCTACAACAGCAAATGGTATATTTATCTTTATTACAAGGATATTGCAGGATAAGAGTAAATAAGTCTTGTTTCAATTATATACACCTTTGGTGATACCGCAATTGGAGATTTTGATCTCATTACCTAAGGAAGTTTATATGTGGCTTAGAGGGTGTGTGACAAAGTTTCACTGGATAAATTCCTGGGATGTGAAGACTGACCAAGGGGAGAGATTGAGTAGAATGGGCATTATTACGGAAGAATGAGGAGTGATCCCATCGAAACATACAAATTCTTGACAGGGCACAAAATCAAGATAAGGGTCCAACCATTTAGCACTAACTGAAGAGAAAGATCTTCATCCAGAATGCTGTGAATCTTCAGAGTTCTCTACCCTAAAATACAATGGATTCTCAGTTGATCAGTGTATTCAGGAGTGGGATTGGTAGATGTTTGGGTACTAAATGAATCATGGTATGTGGGGATTGTGCAGAAAATTGGAGACAAATATACAAGTTCAACAATGATCTTATTGAATGGTGGAGCAGGATTGGTGGGCCATATAACCCATTCCTGCTTCTAATTCTTATGTCCTTGAAAGCAGTCTTAGCATTTGGCATTGATTTTGTCCCCAAGACAAGAAACAGATGTATATTAACAGTGCACACCACTAACAAAACAGTAATGATCCACTCAAATTAAACAATACTCTATTTAATATGAAGGGAAAATTCATTAGTATGCAGCTCAACACAAACTATTTTCATTCTCCAGGAGCATCTAGCACCGCAACTAATACCTGGGGATCTGCTGGAGATTCTTCAATGTTATCAATGACTGGGTCACCCTGATAGTGCTCCACAGTGTCAACATTCTTTTAATCACAGTGTATGCCAATTGCCTTTTTCAGGGAATTGCTAGTTAACCATGTGACATTCATTGTCCCATAAATGGAGACAACTTTGGGGTCAGGATGGTAGAGTGGTCTAAGGTATCAGACTCAAGGAGTGTGATTCCTTGCCTTGTTTAGGGTGGCACAGTGGTTAGCACTGCTGCCTGTGTGCTTGTGCACACGGGTGTGTGTGTGTGTCAGTTAAGTACAGTAAGGCTTGCTTTCTTGGTTTATCATTGTAAAAATAAAAGGAACAGTTTATGTAGAGAGCTTCTTGTAGGTTAGTAGCACTGGCGAACTATCTTACAATAAACTGGCCTGAACCTAAATGACCAATCTGGATTGATTCTTCCATCAGAGCCACTTGCAGTGAGTATCACACAGTACTGCCTGTCCCTGGGCATCGTCATAGCTATGCATAGCATCACTTAAATCACAATTATACAAATGAATTTCTGTCCCATTCTTCCTAAGTGACTATTCCATTTGCAATATCTATGATAGAGTGACGACCAATCATGGGAAGTTTCAGGTATACAGGTGGGCACCATGTTACTCTCCACAATCAGATGGGCTTACAAGAGCATGGAAGAGAAGCGTCCAGTCAGAGAAACCTTCCCCATAATGCCATCCAAACTGGATTTTTGATGTCTGGAAGTTGGTTTAAGATGCTTTATTATGATTTTCCCGCTTTCCGGTCATTTGTTTACTCCCTTCAGATGTCATGTCATTCTTTTTGCCCCACCTTTGTCTCTTGATTCCGCCCCCCCATGCCCCGTCTTTGTTGCTCTTTGAATTTGGTGCTGTCTTAACCTTTAAGTATTGAGCTTTCACAAGGCTTTACATGTTGAAATAGTGAACTGCCTAAACATAAGAAATTGAAATATTAACACAACAGAAATTTTATTGAGCTTAGTTTATTTAATAGGTAGAGTCCAATCAACCCATTGTTGACCCTATTCCATTTATTCAAGACTCCTGGCAGCTGTAAACTGTCAGTGTAAAATGCACAGCAAAGAAAATTCCACAAAATGTTTCCCGGACCTCAGGAAGCATTCAGGTAAAAAGCCAGGTAAGCCAGCATCGATATTGATTTACAACTGACGTTTTGTCCAACCCTGACTGTTTGCATTTCACAGAAGATAGTCATTCCTAAACAGATTTGGAATATTGTTTCTGGAAATCAGGTCACCAGAGTCCAGTTTCTCATAGTTTACTGCATTTATTCACAGCAGAAAAGCATTTAATGTCGTTGCATCCCTAAAATTAAAACTTTCTTCAGCAATTGCATTGTTTCCTCTGGGGGTGTGGAGGCAGAGAGGGGATCCCTAAGGGTGCGTCTCCCCTTTTAAGAATACAGAGAAGTGTGTCATCCTTTAAATGGGTACCCTCCTGCAGTGTAAATGTTTGCACCGTATCCCTGGGATATCTGCAAAAGTTGTCAGATGTATGCAGATTTTTGCAATTATCGTTTGGGAGAATGTTTATATTTGTAAGGAGTCCTCTGAGCATGTGGTATAGCAGTTCCTTTGAGTGCAATGATATTTGCAAGGGTCCCCTAACAGCATCCCTTGGGAATGTGTCTGTACCTGTAGGAGGTCCCCCTAAGTGGATCAGTGAGGTTTGCTACACAAAAATGTTTGAAAGTTCCTGGACTGTGAGAAGAGTTTGAGGAGAATTTGATTACCTGATATTCACTTATTATTATTGCCTTTAATTTTGTTTTCAGTAAGACATTTTTTCCAGCTTCTTCGAGGAATATGATAGTGAGAGTAAACTTTTAGATAGCATCTCATTGCATCTGTGAGGGTCTTCCAAAAGTTTCACATAAAGTTGAGTTGCTAATGTCATGCAGGCAAACACAACAGCAAATGTGCACAGAACAAAATTCCACAGAAGAAAAAGTATACAAGCCATCAGTTCTTTTGTTAATATTGACTAAGGAGCAGTATTGGCAGAGGTTTGTATGGGTTAGGTTAATTGGCCATGCTAAATTGACCCTAGTGACAGGGGAGTTAACAGGTAAATGAGTGGGGTTATGGGAATAAAGCTTGGGTGGGATTGTGGTCTGTGCAGACTCTATGGGCCGAATGGCCTCATTTTGTACTGTAGGGATCTTATGAATACTATGGGATCTTTTTATCCTACCCAATCACACAGAGAGGACCTCAGTCTGACAGGCCGTTCAGAGGGTGGCACCTGTGACAATGCAGCACTCCCTCAGTACTGCATTAGAACATTAGCCTTGGTGTTGTGCTCCAGTATTGAAGTGGGCCTTGAATGTATATTCTGTTAATTGTTCTCGCTGGAAAGTTGTGGTACAAATCTGTAACCAAATAGATTTCTCAGAACATTTGCTTTACAGTTCCTAATTTTGGCCTAATTTTCCAGCTATGTTATCACAGGATAAGCTGCCATTCCTATCACAGTGGTTGGTACTGCTGCCTCACAACACCAGGGACCTGTGTTCAATTCTGGCCTTGAATGACTATCTGTTTGGAATTTGCATGTTCTCTCTGTGTCTGTGTGGAATTCCTCTGGGTGCTCTGGTTTCCTCCCACAGTCTAAAGATATGTGAACTGAGCATGCTAAATTGCCCTTTATTGTTCAAAAATGTGTAGACTAGATGGATTAGCCATGGTAAATGTGTGGGTGGGGCTATGGGGATAGGGCTGGGGTGTTGGGCTTGGGTAAGAAGCTCTTTTAGAGAGAGAGTCACTGCAAAATCAATGGGCTGAATGGCCTTCTTCTGCAATGTATGGTTCTCACCTAGCGTTTTGGTTCATTGATTTTAAAAAAGTGCCTCCTGTGACCACATTCTAAAATCCAAAGGTAGCCATATTGCAGAGATTCTTTCCAGCATTTTATGGGACAAATTGTCCATCAGATCCATAACAAAAAGTTGGCTTTCAGTAACTCGAGTTAAGCACCTGCCTCAGTAACTTCCTATCTCCACTGTTAAATCGTTGTACTGCAAGGATGAGGAAATGTCAATGAGTCAATTCCCAATAACCAATCTCAGTTTAATTGCCTGAACTGAAGGGATTACTCAGAAGAGAGTGGTCAATAAGAAATCATAACCAGAAATGGCTTTCTTTGTAGATTGAAACTAAACCCTACTTCACTTGAAAAGGCACATAATTCAAAAGGTTACAAGTATTGGCAGCAAAGCCAAATGTGCAGTAACATTAACCACTAAATATTTAAGGAGATTAATAATGAACCACTCCCTTCCCTTGTATGGATAGATTCTGATAAACATTGTCACATTGCCAGGAAAAGTTATGCTGTAATGAGAATTTATAAACTGAGTCTGATCGCAAATCTTTTCTGGCAAGAGAACCTTTAATCATTTGTTCAGCAATTCAGTCCTCCCAAAGCGAACAGAAAATATTGAACAAAAGGCATATTGTGCACAGAAATAATGAGATTAATAAAATAAATTGTGAGTTTTAAATTAAACCTGGCAATGGATTCATAAGGATTTAATATTGAAATGAGGTCAATATGGGAAACATCTAGGTGGTAAAATTTGACAAGACCCCAAAGTGGGTATGGGGGGTCGCAGTGCATGAATATCTCATGCTTATTCCTTCTGATGCAGATAGCATACATTTCATGCTGTCTCATACAAATGAATGTCGTGTTCAGCTGGTGCTGAGTATGCTGTTGAATGGTGGCAGGGGCTGCAAAATCATGAAAGGCTGATATGAGTTCAAGCTAATGTGTGTTATTTAAACACAGCTTGCGCCTCTGAAAAGAGAGCTGCATCTTGACTGGAGCAGGTGCTGAAATTCATTGTTAAAGTAAATTTTTGCTGAGAAAGAGACAAGAATGGCAGAGCCTAGCAGAGAGTGGGCCCCAAATTTTTCCAGCGCTCAGAACTTTCAGTAGACCAGATAGCGTTGTGCAGAGAGATCTGCATACCCTGAATCACAAGATGGTAGTATGAAGGTCAGCAAATGTTAGGAGGGCAAATGGAATGTTGGTGTTTATTGGAAGGGGAATTGAGTATAAAAGTCAGGAAGTGTTGCTGCAGTTGCACAGGGCCTTGGTGAGGCTGCATCTGCAGTACTGTCTACAGATCTGTCTCTTTACTTCAGAAAGGATATCATTGCATCAAAAACAATTCTGAGACGGTTCGCCGACTAATTCCTGGGTAGAATGGGTTGTCTTAAGAGGAAAGGCCAAGCACATTGTGCCATTACGCATTGCAATTTCGAAGAATGAGAGGTGATCTTATTGAAATGTATAAGAACCTGAAGAGTCTGGACAGGGTGGATACTGAGAAAATGTTTCCCTTTCTGGGGTGTCTATATCTAGGTTAAAGATTAGGGGTCTCCTATTTAAGACTGGGACAAGAAAAGTTTGTTTCTCAGACAGTTGTTAGTCTGTGGAATTCCCCTCTTAAAGAACAATGGAAGCTGATCATTGAACATATTCAAGGTTAAAATTAGACAGATTTTTGATTGACAAGGAAATCAAGGGTTATGTCAAGATCATACAGGAAAGTGGAGTTCAGACCAAAGTCAGATGAGCCATGGTCTTATTGAATGGTGCAGGAGGCTCAAAGGGCCAAGTGGCCTACTCTTGTTCCTAGTTCTGTTCTTGGTTTCAGTGGTGACCATTGGTAGAATCTCTGAGGATCTGCTTGCAGTACTTCATGGAGTTCAATGACCTTACATAAGTGTCAAGGTCAGTGAATGTACCTTCAAGCACCATATCCCTTCCAAATGTTCTACTCGCCTCAGATACAGCTCAATAGATCACACCCCCATCGCTAATCTACCAACAATCTCTTCCATGACTCATATGCAATGCTCATGCACTTCACCTCACCACCATTCATTTAGCACATCTTACAGCTTGCATACATTGCCAGCTATTCAACCATGACCGAAACATTGTTCAAAGGCTCTCACTGACACACTGTCTTCTCTCTTGCATGTCAAGGTGGTGCATAACCCCCATCATGTCATGTCATCACCCCGCCCCCACAGGTACAGAGGGTCATTTAAATTGATGTATACTTTGGGAGGATCATAATATCCCGCAGGCAGGAGGGGCCATTACTCACTCTCTCACTCACAGCTACAGCTCAAATACTAATGCTGCACGTACATCAGGATAGCTCTGAACCAGGATGCATCAGGCACCGATGGCCTACTGCCAGGTCAGGGGACTGGGAGGCACAGGTGCCAGCTGGCCAGGGGGTGAGGTCACATGGGTTCTGCTGCAGAGAACTGAGATGAGTAGTTTGATGGAGTGATCTGAAGAAGGAGGCTACTGATTATGCACAATATGGTGCATAGACAGGCCTTTGAGAAAGTCTGCAGTCAATGTCAAGCAGCATTGAGAAAGCCAACATCAGCTTGGCACAGGGCTATGGTGTAGCATCTGATGGTCAATGTCTCAGATTTCTTTGCAGCTCACTCAGAAGCCATGCAGTGCCTGGAGGCTACAACAGAAGCTGAGACTGAAGATGTACAGTCTCAGATTGCTCTTATACAAGTTGTTTGCTGCTATTTAAGCTCAGATTGCTGTTATCGTAGCTCTGCATACCAGTGTTCAAATGGTGTCCAAAAGTAACATAAGCATGTTGAATACCATTTGAGGAAAGCACTGAGGGTGACAAGGGCACAGAATCTACTCTGGATGTGGGCCTTCAATGTTCATCACCAAGAGGGGCTTGATAGCATAACCAGAGCGAGCTATACAGATCTTAAAGGACACAGCTGCAAGACAGGACGGCAGGAGGCGGTGGGGGAGCCAACAAGAGGGAAAAACATAACTGACCCCATCTTCACCAACCTGCCTGCCTCAGATACATCTGTTCATGACAGTATCGGTAGGAGTGACCATTGCACAGCCCTGTGGAGACAAATCCCATCTTCGCATTGAGGATACCCTCCATCATGCAGTGTGGCACTACCATTGCACTAAATGGGATAGACTTTGAAGATCTAGTAACTCAAGACTGGGCATCCATGAGACACAGTGAGCTATCAGCAGCAGTAAAATTGTATTCAACCACAATTTATAACCTCATGGCCCAGCATATCCCCCACGTTATCATTACCACCAAGCCAGGGGATCAACACTGGTTCAATGAAGAGTGCAGGAGGCCAGGAGCCACACCAGGTATGCCTAAAAATTAGGTGTCATCCTGGTGAAGCTGCAACACAGAACATTTTGCATGCCAAATAGTGTAAGCAACAAGTAATGGACTGAGCTAAACAATCCCACAACCAACTGATCAGATCTAAGCTCTGTAGTTCTACCATATCCAGCTATGAGTGATAGTGGACAATTAAGGAGGTCTTCTCAATGGTGGAGGAGCCCAGCTCATCTGTGCAAAAGATAAGGCTAAAGCATTTGCAACAATCATCAGCCAGAAGTGCTGAGTGGAAGTCTCCAGCATCACAGATGTCAGTCTTTCGGCAGCTTGATTCAGTCCATATGATATAAGGAAATGGCAAAGGCATTGGATATTGCAAAGGCTATGCATCCTGACAATATTCCAGCTACTGTACTGAAGTCTGAAGATTTGTGCTCCAGAACTTGCCATGTCCCCAACCAAGCCATACCAGTACAGCTACAACACTGGCATCTACCTGACAATGTGGAAAGTTGCCCAGATATGTCCTGTACACAAAAAGCAGGACAATCCAACCTGGTCAATTACTGCCCAGTCTACTCACGATCATCAGCAAAGTAATGAAAGGGGTCATCAACAGTGCTATTAAGCAGCACCTGCTCAGCAATAACCTGCTCACAGATGTTCAGTTTGGATTCTGCCAGGGTCATTCTGCTCCTGACTTCATTAAAACCTCAGTTCAAACCTGGACAAAAAAGCTGAATGCCAGAAATGAAGTAAGAGTGACTGCCCTTGACATCGAGGCAGCTTTTGACATCAGTAAGCCCTAGAAAAAGTGGAGTCAATGGGAATCATGGAAAAAAATCTCCCATGGTTAGAATCATACCTGGCACAAAGAAGGTGGTTTTGGTGGTTGGAGGTCAATCATCTCAGTTCCAAGACACCACTGCAAGAGTTCCTCAGGTCAGTGTTCTAGGCTCAACCATCTTCAATTGCTTCATCAGTGATCTTCCTTCCATCATAAGAACAGAAGTGGGGATGTTCACAGATGACTGCACAACGTTCAACCTCATTTGCAGTTTCTGAAATAGCTCACGTCCAAATGCAGCAAAACATTCAGGCTAGAGCTGGCAAGTAACATTTGCACAACACAATTGCCAGGCAGTGGCCATCTCCAACAAGAAAGAATCCAACCTACATCTCTTGACATTCAATGGTATTGCCATCGCTGAATAACCCACTATCAACATCCTGAGGGTCACATTGACCAGCAACTGAACTGGATATTGTGGCTACCAGAGCATGTCGAAAGCAAGGAATCCTGTGAGCAACTATCCTCCTGACCCCCATCTACAAGGCACAAGTCAAAAGTGTAATGCAATACTCTCCATTTGCCTGGATGAGTGCAGCTCCAACAACACTCGAAAAGCTCAACATCATCCAGCCTGATTAATTGCTACCCCTTCCACAAACATTTAATCTCTCCAGCACCAATGAACAGTGGCTACTGTGTGCACCAACTACAACATGTAGTGCAGGGACTCACCAAGGCTCCTTAGACAGCATCTTCCTAACCCATGACTACTACCATCTAGATGAACAAGAGCAGCAGAGATTTGGGAACACCACTAGTTGGAGATTCCCCTCCAAATCATTCACTATCCTGACTTGAAAATGTGTCACCGTTCCTTCACTCTTGCTGGATCAAAATCCTGGAACTCAGCACTGTTGGTGTACCTACACCTCAGGAACTGCAGTCGTTCAAGAAGGCAGCTCATCATCACCTTCTTAAGGGCAACTAGAGATGGGCAATAAATGCTGACCTAGCAAGCAACACCCATGTTCCGTAAATAAATTTTATAAAAACCATTGAGCCCCTCGAACTCTGTCAATCAGTATAATCATGGCTGATTGTCTACCTCAACACTATTTCCTGTCCACTTCCCATAATCTTTTGATTCTCTGACAGATCAAAAATCTACTCATCGCCATCTTAATAAACTCAACCACAGAGAACCCTTAATGTTCTGGGATAGAGAATTCCAAAGACTCACAGTTGTCTCAATTCTAAATGGTCAACACCTTGTCAGGAGACTGTGTCCCCATGTTCAAGGTTCCCCAGCTGGAAAAACAACCTTTTTGTTCATTCATGAGACATGGGCATCACTGGCTGGCCAGCATTTATCGCCCATCTCAAGTTGGCTGAGGGCATTTGAGAGTCAACCAGTTTGCAGTGGCTCTCGAGTCAATGTAGGCCAGACCAGGGAAAGACAGCAGATTTCCTTCCCTAAAGGACCTTAGTGAACAAGATGGGTTTTTCCAACGATCAACAATTTCATGGTCATCAGTAGATTCTTAATTCCAGATTTTTTTTATTGAATTCAAATTCCACCAACTGCCATGGTGGGATTTGAACCCGGGTTCCCAGAACATGAGCTGAGTTTCTGGATTAATACACTTGTGATAATACCACTGGGCCATTGCCTCTCAGAGTCCGGCTTGCTAAGGCCTATCAGAATCTCTCAAATTTCAATAAGATCTCGTCTCATTCATCTAACCTTCAATTGACACAGTTCTTCATCATAGGAAAGGAACCAGTCCGGTGAACTTCCATCATACGACCTTCTGAGGAATCATATCTTTTCTCAGAAGCAGAGAGCAAAACTGTGCACATTGCTCCAGATGTAGTCTTACTGATGCTGTAGAGAATAACCCATCTTCTAACACATTGCAGAGCTTGCTAAAGTCCTGCTCTGAGGGATAATACCAGTGCCTCAGAACAAAAAATTGCTGTCCTTCTTCAGGATGACAGCATTCACCCTCCACCCATCATTGCCACTGCACGAGTGGCATTGCCACTGCACGAGTGATGATGTGGAGATGCCGGCGTTGGACTGGGGTAAACACAGTAAGAAGTCTCACAACACCAGGTTAAAGTCCAACCAGTTTATTTGATAGTAAACCCACAAGCTTTCGGAAACGCTGTTCCTTCATCAGGTGTGTGAAAAGTTCTGATCAGAGAAGGGCATATAAAAGCACACACAGTTTACAGAATACTGATTAGAGTGTGAGTCTTTACAGCTAACCTGCTATTCAAGTTTTAAAGATGCAGACAGTGTGAGTGGAGAGAGCGTTAAGCACAGGTTAAAGAGATGTGTATTGTCTCCAGACAGGACAGTAAGTGAGATGTTGCAAGTTCAGGCAAGTCATGGGGGTTACAGATAGTGCAACATGAACCAAGATCCCAGTTGAAGCCATCCTCATGTATGCGGAACTTGGCTATCAGTCTCTGCTCAGTGAATCTGCGCTGTTGTGCGTTGTGAAGGCCGCCTTGGAGAAGTGAATGTGGCCAATTCCCAGCTTGGGATCACTTTGTATGGTCACACAGCAGGTAGACATTGAAAGAGTGGAATCCTTTTCAGATTTAGAGTTGACATGTAGCGCCTGAAAGATCAATGACTCCTGCACATGGGGAGCCATGTGTTTATTCCACCTGCTTCTTTCTGAGAAGATGAATGAATGATATTCCATTCTCTTAGACTACAAAGTCTCAATGAATTCTGTTATGCAACAGTGTACAGCTAACTGGAAAAAGTTACAAATGTCATCTGCTGCAGTCTGGAAGGAGCCTGACATGTAAATGTTCATGGCCACATTCACCTTCACAGCGACTAGCCATGTTGTCTTCTCCCTGTTTTGGGGCTGCAACATATGGCAGATTTCCTTAGTGGTGCCTGGCACATTGCTCCTCATTGAGGGTGAGGTAAGAGAATTGCTCCTTCAATGCTCTGCTGAGAGTCCTTCTTCCCCTCTTGCTTCTCTCTCTTCTAGCAATTTGATCCTGCTCCGTACCACTCCACATCAGGGAGCAAGTGGCTGATGCTGAATCCTTGGAGTAGGCACGAAGCACAGTGCCACAGTGGTTTAGCACTACTGCCTCACAGTGCCAGGGACCCAGATTCAATTCTGGCCTTGAGTAACTATCTGTGGGGAGTTTGCATGTTCTTCCTGTGTCACCGTGGATTTCCTCCAGGTGCTCTGGTATCCTCCCCTAGCCCAAAGTGTGCAAATTTGGTGGATTGGCCATGCTAAATTGCCCCTTAATGTCCAGAGATGTGTAAGGTGGATTAGCCATGCTAAATGGGTGAGTTTACAGGCATTTGGGAGTGGGCGGGGTGGTGTTGGGTGGGGCTGGATAAGATGGTCTTTCTGAGAGTTGGTATTAGACTCGATGGGCCGATGGCCTTCTTCAGCACTATAGGAATTCTATGGAATGCTTCTATGAAAAGCTCTGCAGTACAGGCCACACCACTCCCTCCAGACTTCAGCAACTTTAAACAGCTCTGGCAGCCACTGAACATTTCTACAATCGCAACAAGAACCAGAGGAATTCAGTTAGCAACTAATCTGAAAGTTAATGATCCCTCTAAAAAGCACTGGTGGCGTCCTTCCTGCTGCTGGAGCTTTGTTCAGTTGTGTATGATTAACAGGGTGTCACCTGGAGTGCTGAGCTCCAAAATGGCAGCATCGGCATTAGTTGAATGTTAAATGCTGATTGACATCACAATCTGTCTATTCTGTATATTTCTGATCAGTGATTAGTGACATCTGCTTCGATGCACAAAGTCTAGTGAATAAGGCCAATGAGCTGAGCACACAGACACTTGGAAGGATGATACAGAACTATTATTAAAATATGGCTTAAAGAAGGACAGGAATGTAAGCCCGACCGTTGGAACTGTGAGGAGGGATGATATTCTAGAAGGAGCATCATATGCATTGAACCGAGGAACGAAACAAGAACAATCGCATTGTTGGGAGTTATATTGTAGAACCTCAAGCAGTCAGAGGGAGATGGAAGTGCAAATTGCTGGGTTACCAAGGGTGCAGAATTCTTTCACATTGAGGAGAACTTTTTTTTAGCCAGGATGTAGCAAGCCAAACAATGGAGGAGACAGTTCTGGATTGAAGTTAGTCCGGGCAGGCAAAAGAGGTATCTATGAGGGAGCATTTCTGTGGTGGTGGACATAATTTTACTAAACTGAGATGTGGGGGGGCAATTCTCTGATCCCTTCAGACAGCCAGTCAGAATCCCGCTGCCATGATGAATGGGGCATTGGCCGAAAATCAGGATACATAACCGGTGTGAGAGCTCTGGGGATTCACCTAACCTACCCTGCCAGCTCCAACCATGTTCCTGCCCAGAGCAGGTGGCAACCCAATAATTATGCAAACGTGTTAATTTGAATGCCATTAACGGATTTGATCGACCGTTCATCTGGCCCACCCTCAGGAATGACACTGGGCAGGCTTTACATATACTACCCACAGTGGGTTATGGTATGCTGGCCCTCAAGGGTCCAGGCAAGTACCTGCAATCCTTCAGAGAAGAGGAGCATCCTTCCTCACCCCGCCCACCCACCCCACACCATGCAGGCATGAGGGTGATCCAACCCGAACCCTCTCAGTCCCCCTCACTCTCTCAGAACCTGCCCCCCCCGCCCATCCTCCACAGTCTCCCTTCAGGCCAAGCACCTTGGCACTACCAACAGTGCACTGTTCCCTGGCATTCTAGCACTGATACCCTGGCCTGACACCTTGGATCCTGAGGGAGCTCAAGGAGTAGATCCAATGAGCATTTTTCTCTCTATTGCTGCCATGCTGTAAAGGAAGGCTCCCTTGAAGGTTCGGGGGTTAGATGAAATCAGACTGGATGCAAGGGCAGTCCCCTTCTACCAATTTTACATTGGTTCTGAGAGGGCTGGGGCCTAACATGCCAGTGTGCCCAGCTTCACAGACATTGAGTGCCATTTTTAAAGGCAGCCCAAACTCACATTGAAACAGAGAACCCTACCCTTCCTCATGGACATCAGGGATCCACCTGCCTCCCCACCCCAACAAAGGTCTCCAGCATCACTTGCCCTGTCAGTGAGTCCCCCTTCATGACTCTCTTCATGACCCACACTTCATGACATTCCCGCTAATGTTCCAGCCCCCTCTTGCCAAGCCTCCTCTCGTCTAGCTCCCTTAGGTTCCACACCCCCTTGGCTACTGCCCCAAGCACCCTGACAGATTGGCACTGCCAGGGTTTGAGTTGGCAATGCCAGGCAGGCAATGTCCAACCATATCCCTGACCACTGGGGGTTTCAATCGTCTCCATCTCCATGGCATGGCCATCACACTTACTCTCCTTTTGTGGAGGCCAGTACCGATTTTTCCGGAGCTCCAGCTGCACCCAAGTGTTGTAAAATCCCAGGAACGGGAAGATCTGGCCTCAGAAAACTCTGCCTATTTAAATGCTCATTTAAGTATGCTGACCTGGTTCCAGCCCTTACTGGACGAGAACCAGATTACGTCTCAGAGCGGTGGGTGGGAAGATACCGATGAGGTTTGGTGCTGGCGCAGAATGAGCTGAACGACTCACCTGCGATTCTCCGGCCTTGCTCAGCTCTAACACATTCTGCACCGGGTACAATGTGGCTAGAAAATCACGGCTGGCATTTCAGAGAGTAAGGCCAAGGTGCCTGAAGACTGTCATAAAAGGAAGCGTGAAGTGAGTGTTTACTCATGTTTCTAGTTTCCATGTTTCTGTGTTAGAATTAGAGGATGACAGCAGGAAGGAGGAGTTGTCATTTGGTAAAGTCATGAAGATTATCAGATGTAGGTACACACTAAGCCACACACCTTCCTAACTCGGAAATATATTGCCATTCTTCACTGTTGCTCGGTCAGAATCCTGAACTGGCTCCCTAACAGCAATGTGGGTGTACGTATATACATAGTCAGCAACGGTTCAAGAAAGAAGCTCACAACACCTTTATGAGAGCAATTGGGGGTGGGACATCGGAGAATACCAGCCAATGTTTTAAAAAATTAGTGGATATGGTGTGAATATAGGGCAGGAGTAATTGGCCAATTGCATTTCCAGGTCACAGAAATCGGCCTGGAGCAAAACCCAACATCCATAGATGGCCTTTCAGACAGACATCTGCTGCTTATCATCAAGGCCACATGAACAGGACTCCTGCAGGTCCGGAAGTTAGTTACAACTGCATACTTCAGCATAACCTCAATCGTACAATGAACACTAAACACTTTGGCTTTCTGCCATTCAATTTACAGAGATAGACCAAACTAAGGGTAGGTGAAAATTAATTTATAATGGAACCATTTTAGTCAGGCTGACAAAGAAACGAGACCTGGAATGCCAATGGGAGGAGAAAACTAACTGAAAGGACAGTGAAAATTAAACCTGAATTTTTCCCTGGAAAGTCTTGCATTCATAAATGCTGAATTCAGGTTCAATGTGCGAGGTACAAGTTACTGACAGCCAGCCAGTCAGCTCATAAATTCTCCCCCTCTTGCATCATTGGAGGAAAATAATGCTGCTTTTCACATTGCAGTAAGAAGTCTCACCACACCAGGTTAAAGTCCAACAGATTTATTTGTTAGCAAAATTCACTAGCTTTTGGAGCGCTGCCTTTTCGTCAGGTGAGTGGGAGTTCTATTCACAAAGAAGGCATATAAAGACACAAACTTAATTTACAAAATAATGATTGGGATGCGAGTCTTTACAGGTAATCAAGTCTTAAAGGTACAGACAATGCGAGTGGAGAGAGCGTTAAGCACAGGTTAGAGATGTGTATTATCTCCAGACAATCTGTAACCCCCATAATGACTTGCCTGGGCTTGCAAAATCTCACTAACTGTCCTGTCTGGGGACAATACACATCTCTAAGCTGCGCTTAACGCTCTCTCCACTTATGTTGTCTGTACCTTTAAGACGCGATTATTTGTAAAGACTCGCATTCCAATCATTATTTTGTAAATTGAGTTTGTGTATTTATATGCCCTGGTTGTGAATAGAATTCTCACTTACCTGACCAAGGAGCAGTGCTCCAAAAGCTAGTGGATTTTGCTACCAAATAAACCTGTTGGACTTTAACCTGGTGTTGTGAGATTTCTTACTGTGTTTACCCCAGTCCAACGCCGGCATCTCCACATCATTTTCACATTGCATCCAGACCAGTGGCTAACAAGGAGTGACTGAATTTTAATCTTTTTCTTTCTTTACAATTCCCTGTGTGAACCTTTAGGGTGTCTGTTTGTACAAGGAGTTAATCAGGAACTACTAAATGGGATTAAATGGTAAGCCTGGGCGGGGGGAAATAATGTGTGTCACGCTTGTGTTTGACATCAGCAATGCAGGCAGTAACCTAATTGCTCAGTTGGCCTAATGTCAAACTTGGGCCTGAAACTTGGATCTGAAAGATTCCATGGATTGATTCCAGCCGTTTAAATTAGTTATATGTGGGTGAAATTGGTGGAATTTCACAGCCCTTATTGCATTTCAGCTGATGGTTGATAAATGTACAAGTTGCTTGGAGAAGCAGTGTCACAGAGAGGATTTTCATCCGATGGGAATGGAGCACAGGAATTTCATGCTTAGGGGAGAGTAATGCTCACATTTGGCATTCAGTATTTCAGAAATTGATTGTGTTGTACCACCAGCATTAAATGCTGCCCTGCCCCCTCACCAGTAATCAGCAAATTCTTTTTGCTGTTGGCAAATGAATGCTAACCACAGAATCCCTACAGTGCAGATAGAGGCCATCCGGCCCTCAGGTCTGTACCAACTCTCCAAAAGAGCATCCCATCCAGGCCTTCCCCTCTGCCCTATCCCTGTAACTCCGCACAATTGCTATGGCCAATACACCTAACATATTTACAGTGTGGGAGGAAACTGGAGCACCCAAAGAAAACTCATGCAGACAAGGGGAGAATGTGCAAAGTCACCCATGGCTGGAACCAAACCCAGGTTCCTGGCACTGACAGGAAGGAGTGCTAGCCATTCTGCCACCGTGCTGCCCTAGCGGGTGGATTGAACTACACAAACCCATTACACCAAACTACCCATGAAGCGCCCCAGTTAGCAGACAAGGAACAGGTTTCTTCTCTCATTCTGAATTAGATTTGATCCTAGAGGTGAAAGGCCAATATTTACCCCTCCTAGTTACTCTCTATTTATTTGTTCCTAAAATACAGAAGAACAAAAGATCTTTCCTACTTTGCTCAAGATCTCTGCATAAATCAAACAATTGTTCCATTAAATGTTTCATGACATACTGAAGTTATGTGGGTAGCTTTGAATCATAAAATCTTAGTGAATAAAACCATTTTGTCCATCATATCTGTGTTTGTTCTTTGAAAGTGCACCTCGTGGCTCTGCAAATCTTTCCACTTAAAGTAAATATCTCGATCCCTTTTGAAACTGCTTCCTTCTCAGGCATTGCATTTTTGATAATAATCTCCTGTGTAAAGTCATTCTCCTCTCCCTCTTTGTCCCTTCACCAACTTTCTTTAACCCACTGTAAACAAGAACTTGTGGCGCAGTGGGTAGCACTCTGCCTCTGACCCAGAAGCTCTGGGTTCAAGTCCCACTGGGGTCAATTGGGGTCACCCCAGTCCAACACCAGTATCTCCACTTCAAATCCCACTCCAGGACTTGACAGCTAAGGAAAGTGCATTTATAACACAGTCAAACAGGTTGTGTGTCAACCTGCAGATCCTTCTAAACATGCCAGCGGCTGGTGGTAAGAGTGGGAGAAACTCCTGATGCTTGAAGTGGAGTGGTGCCCCTCAAGTTCTTGGTGACAGATGAGGTGCAGGAAGAGAATTGAAATTGGAACACGAGAACTTAGTTCGATTACACATCTCTTTCCCATTTTTGTTTGTCATTGACATCAGTTCGTTTTTTTGCAATAGACATTTCCTCTTCCCAAACATTTAAATTCACCTTCCCTCCATCCTGACTTGGAATTATATTTCCATTCCTTCACTGTCACTAGGTCAAAACCCCTGGAACTCCCTAACAGCACTATGGGTATACCTACATCACATGGACTGCAGTGGTTCAAGAGTGCAGCTCACCACCACCTTCTCAAGGCTAATTAGGGATGGAGAATAAATGCTAGCCCAACAGCGCTACCATCAATAAAACAATCAATTTATTAGTTGGACCATTTGAATGCTATATGTCATTTCATTTTTGAAAGTTATTGAACAATACGACAAGCAAACAGGCTCTTTGACCCAACCAATCCATGCCGACTGTAGTGCCCTTCCAGCTAGTCCCAACTGCCCACATTTGGTCCATATCCAATCTAATCCTTTTTCATCCATGTACTTATCCAAATGCTTTTTAAATGTTTCTATTGCATCTGCCTCAACCACTTTCTCTGGCAGCTCATTCCATATACGCACCATCCTTGCGTAAAATTTTACCCCTCGGGTCCTTTTAAATCTTTCCCTCTCACCTTAAAGCTATGCCTTCTAGTTTCTCCTACCCTAGTCTTAATTAGTCTTCATTGACTTAGACCAGAAGTAGTTTTGGATTACTTATATTTAGTCCATATGGTGTTTCTTTAATCTTCAGCTTGATGTCCAAGTACCAGCAGACGAGCATGCCAGTGCAGCAAGCAATTGGGAAGGCAAGTGCTGGGCTTGATGGTAAGAGGGTTGGAGGATGTGAGTGAGGTACCGCTGCAGTTGTACAGGGATTTGTGAGACCACATCTGGAAGACTAAGTACAGCTTTGGTCTCCACATTTAAGAAAACTTGCCTCACATTAGGTTCCATGAAGATTCCATGCATCAATTCCTGGGGTGTGAAGGCTCTCTTCTAGTGAGAGATTGAACAGAATGGACCTATACACTCAATAATTTGGAAAAATGAGAGGTGATCTCTTTGAAATAAGATCCTGTGAGGACTTGAAAAGGTAAGATGCTGAAAAGGTTTTTCTCCTTACCGGCGAATCTAGAACTAGGGGCACGCAGTCTCTGGACAAGGAGTCAGTCAGTTCTGGGATGAGGTGAAATTTCTGCACTCAAACTGTTGTGAATCTTTGCAATTACCTATCACAGAGGATGGTGGGTGTTTGTTCATTGAATATATATTTAAGACTGACATCAACAAATTCTTCTAAATCGAAGGGAATCGAGGATGTGGCCATTAGGAGGGAAAGTGGAAATGGAAGATGAGCTGTGATCTTAGTGAATAGCAGAGTAGACTTGGAGGGCTGCATGATCTCCTGCTGCTTCTATTTCTGCTTATGGCTGCTTCTCCCGCAAGGGTAAGTTGCCAATTTGATATTAACGGAGTGTGCAATGACAAGACTGATAGTGAAGACAAGCTCTGACACTTTGCAGTCAAATGGATCTCTACCTTTGCCAGTGGCTGCATGAAGCGAAATGATTACTTTCCTGAGAACACTGAACAATTCATTGAGTTTGACTCTCAGGGCAGGCAAAGAATGCTCTGATCAAGGACTGAAGCTACAGTATATTTACCCTCCCAGGCCTCAGAGAAAATTCCTTTACAACAAAGTATACTTCTATTAACTTGTCGACAAGAAGATGGAGCATTCTGGATCCAAGAATCCAATGCTGACCAGCATTTATTGCCTATCCTTAACAGCCCTTGGCATGGTGGTGGTGAACTGCCTTCTTGAACACAGCTGAGTGTCTTGCTGGACCATTTGAGAGTCAACCGCATTACTGTAGCTCTGGAGATGCATAAACATCAGACTGATAAGAACAGCAGAGTTTCTTCTTTAAAGGACATTAGTAGACACTTGAAGGACAGCATTTTTTATGACATTCTGGTAGTTTCATGGTCACCCTCACTGATGCTGCCTTTTTATTCTGTGTTTATTCAGTTAATTGAATTTAAATTACCTTGTCGCAATAGTGGAATTTTAATTTGAATCGATCAGATATCAGTCTGGTTCCTGTATTATTTGTCCAGTAACATCATCACTATGGTGATTAACACAAGATCGAAAGTGCTCAGGTGGACATAAAAAAATCCCATGACATGGTTGAAAATGAGGTAGGACATTCTTCCATTGTTCTGCCAACATTAATTCCTCAATCAGTGCCACCAAAGAGCAGATTTTTCTCACCTTTGGATCTCATTACTGTTTGTGGGATCCCACTGTGCACGATTCTGCTACTGTACTTTCCTACACATTAACAATGAGTATATTATAAAAGCAGTGCATTCACTGTGGAATTTTTTGGGACATCCTTAGTTCTTGAAAAGTGCTATTTAGTTGAAAGTTCTTTCTTTTTAATTCTGAAAGCATACCTCAACCATTTATCGCCTTATGTTCAGCGGCGACAAAAAGGAAAATTCTTCCTTGCTTTAGTTTGTGTTTTTGAATATTCAAACTCCTTGGCCACGATTCTCCCATGCACTAAAAAATTAGCACACTGGGCTGGGAGAATCACACGGGGGTGCGGGGGTGGGGGGGGGACGTGCGAGATTCGCCTGAGAATTTGCGCCCTGCTAGCATCTCCCAGCGCCAGATTTTCAGCTCAGTCTGCTCTATGCCAGAACTCGGTGGGGAGGCAGGGATAGCATTTAAATGACATGTTAAATATCATTTAAATGCTGTTAGCAGGGAGGGGACTAAATTCTCTGGGCTCGCTAGCACCTCCCGCCCACCCTGCACTCTCTTCCCCCCCAGCAAGAGTGTTTCACTCCAGCAGGCTTTAAAGTAGCACCCCAAAAGCTGAGAGCTAGCAGCCTGACCCTGTTGGAGTGAAGTGGGGGCAGGCGAGGTTCTCCCGGGTGTTGATGGCAGGAGTGGGGTGGGGATTGTGCTCCCTTGACATGAGTATCTTAGCAGTGCCAGCCTGTGCCCCGGGGCACTCCCTATTGGCATGGGGCAGTGCCAAGGGGGCAGGGCTTGATGGGATGGGACCTAGGGGGCAATTGGTGGGGGTGGGGGTTCCCACTGCCACTTTGCCATCGGGATCAGTCAACAAGGAAGGAGGCCAGCGATCGGGATGGGTTGTGAACATAAGAACATAAGAAATAGGAGTAGGAGTAGGCCACCTAGCCCTTCGAGCCTGCCCCGCCATTCAATAAGATCATGGCTGATCTGAAGTGGATCAGTGCCACTTTCTCGCTTTCTCCCCATAACTCTTAATTCCCTTGTCTATCAGAAATCTATCTACCCGTGAATTAAATATATTTAGTGAGGTAGCCTCCACCACTTCAATGGGCAGAGAATTCCAGAGATTCACCACCCTTTCAGTGAAGACGTTCCTCCTTAATTCCATTCTAAACTGCGCCCCCCTTATTTTGAGGCTGTGCCCTCTAGTTCTGTTTTCCTTTCCAAGCATAAAGAATCTCTCTACCTCTACCCTACCTAGCCCCTTCATTATCTTATAAGTCTCTGTAAGATCCCCCCTCAGACTTCTAAACTCTAACGAGTACAGGCCCAGTCTATTTAATCTCTCCTCATAGGCTAACACCCTCATCTCCAGTATCAGTCAGTGGGGGCTGGTCAGCTGGGGGATGGAGGGGGGTTTGGCACGGCTGGGGGTGGGTAACTGTTGTGGTGGGCTGGAGGTCAGAGCTGTCCGGGATGGTTGGGGGAGAGGTGGGGAGGGGTGCGGTTAATGGCTGGCCAGGTAATGATCGGGAGGCCTGTGATTGGGTTGTGAGGGAGGGAAGTGGGGGTGCAGCAATATGGGGATCGCGGAGCTGGCCAGTGATCGAGCTCGCCAGCAGTTGGGAGGCTGACAGTATGGAGCCACTACGGTAGTTTCAGCCTCCTGGGTGGGAATTGGCCCCGCCCACTAATTTATAATGATATTCATGCTGGTGGCCTCTGCAGTGCACAGAGTGGGAAACATTCTAGTCTGAACTCCCACTTAAAATAACAGCGTGAATTACTCCAGTTTCCATGCAAATTCAACGCTTTGAATTTTTTGGGAGAATTCCGGCCCTTATCTGTCAGGTGTTGAAATTCTTTAACCACTATTTTTCTTGGAGATATCTTTAGATCAAATTCCTGAACGCTCCAGTGGAGAAGTCATTAAACTGTTTATTTTAAAATGGGCCAGTGGGTGTTTTAATAGCACTGGCAGGAATTTGACACAAGCATGTCAACCAGTTTGTTGAAACTACCACACAAAGAAATTTCAATCCCTGCCTTGCTGTTTTATGCACTGAGTTATTAATGATATTTTAAATTAGTTTGCCTGGGTTTTTGCTCCATGAAGCCTCACCACCCTCTGTTACCTTACTCAGCTGACCATTTTGTAGGTCAGGTCATAAGTAAGAAGTCTCACAACACCAGGTTAAAGTCCAACAGGTTTATTTGGTAGCAAAAGCCACTATCTTTCAGAGTGCTGCCTTTTTGTCAGGTGACTAGGAGTTCTATTCACAAACAGAACATATAAAGACACAAACTCAATTTATAAAATAATGATTGGAATGCGAGTCTTTACAGGTAATTAAGTCTTAAAGGTGTAGACAATGTAAATGGAGAGAGCATTAAACACAGCTTAAAGAGGTGTGTATTGTCTCCAGATAGGAGTTAGTGAGATTTTGCAAACCCAGGCAAATCGTGGGGATTACAGATAGTGTGACATGGACCCAAGATCCCAGTTGAGGCCGTCCTGATGTGTGCGGAACTTGGCTATCAGTCTCTGCTCAGTGAATCTGCATTGTCATGTGTCGTGAAGGCCACCTTAGAGAATGCTTACCCGAAGATCAGAGGTTGAATGCCCATGACCACTGTAGTGTCCCCCAACAGGAAGAGAACACTGTTGCCTGGTGATTGTCGTGGGGTGTTCATTCATCCGTTTCTGTAGTGTCTGTTTGGACCGTGATTACCTGTAAAGATTCGCATTCCAATCATTATTTTGTTAATTGAGTTTGTGTCTTTATATGCCCTGTTTGTGAATAGCACTCCCACTCACCTGACGAAGGGGCAACGCTCCAGAAACTAGAGGCTTTTGCTACCAAATAAACCTGTTGAACTTTAACCTGGTGTTGTGAGACATCTCACTGTGTTTACCCCAGTCCAACGCCGGCATCTCCACATCATGGTAAGGTCCTAAACCAGTGATGCATGCTCCTGTTTGCCTTAGAGGCACAATTCCAAGTTCAAGGACCTAGCTCACAAACCCACCATGTGGCTTAATTTTTAATAACCTCAGTAACTCCTAATGTGCCTTCACCCAATTTGGACAATTGAAGCACCTTACCTTCCAGAATTTCACCATGTTCATTTCCTTTGTTTCTACTAATTCTGAAAGCCTTTGTTGCCGCTTTCTTCTACACAAGTGGCCACCTGCTTTACAATGAGTGGAACAGGAAATCCTCCTTTTCCTGATTGGAGAAATGTGATTATTTAATGAATTCCTGCCTCCTGTAAGACATGTGGCCAGTGCAGATGTACCAGCATGTCCAAGCCAAATGAAAAGTCTTCTGTTTTTGCTCCAGTAAATCTGGGCAGTGATATTGTGTTCAGTTGTTCGGTGAATGATTATGTGTCTCTGTTAACTATTCTCTGTGATGTGTGCTACTAATCAAGCCTCTGGGTGTGGTTACAGAAAGAGAAACTAAACCAGAGGCATGAGTCTTGAGCCTTTTTAAAGCATTGATTAAAACTGCTGTTCATTCATGGAACCAGGTGTGTGTCATCTCTGCACATCTCCAAGGCACAAGACACAATAAATGCTTTTGTGGTTGCATGGAAGAAATGTTAACATCACATATGTCATTTCTTTCTTTGTGCTCCCACAAAAAAGACTGCTTTGAGCTACCATGTGTTTGGGAACAGTAGTTTGCAGGGATGGTCTTCAGCCTTTGGTCTGAGTGGCTCTAAGTCTGCTCACTCATACTTTCCCAATAAGAAATATTGTCTGACTCCTTAAAACTTATAATTAATAAATTTCTACTTAAGTGCCAATCATTGGATTGTGATTGGCCATTGTTCTTTGGAAAAACATTCAATTATTCCTACCTGTAATAACAGCTATTGTACTAAGTGCAAAAGCATGCTGTGACTCTTCAGACCCTCAACTTGAACCACTATCTGATAAGTGTGGGGAAATTGTTTTAGCGTAACTGCTGATCTCATTCAGGACTAATTATTATAAGTTAATATCAAAATTAATCATGAATCTAAGAATCTCTTAGTGATGCAAAGCTTCCAAGATTTGCCTTCCCTATTGATGATGCATGTATTATGCTTCCTATGTTGTCTTGGAATGTGTACTAATGCAAAATGACTGAAGATTTGACCAGAAAGTTTGCGTTTGATCCACTAGTGAAACTTGGCACTGCTTCTCCAATTTACAGCACTTCTTTCCCAGACAAGGTTGTCTTCTCTAACCACACATCTTGTAATTAGTTGTTTCAACTAAGATACTCATCATGTGTTCACCTCGCATCAATTATGACAGAACCCGATGTCCTGCCCCTCAGTGATTCTGAAAGTCCTTTGACCATTCCATAAATTCAGCTTAGCACATGAACGTTAAACAATGGCAGTGCACTGTTTTATGCAGTATCTTCATAATTACTCAAAGGCACTTCCCAAATCTAAAAAGTCTGGCAAGTCAGAATGAGAGCTATTAAGAGGGTTGATTGAAAGTTTATTCAAATAGATGATATTTTAAGTTGCAGCACTGGAGCGATGCAGGGATTTAAAGATGGAAGGTACAGGCAGCTGTCGGTCCTGACACCATTCAGAGGTGGAAGGAGAAGTGTTGGAGAAAGGAGATGCTCTAGAAGTTCCATACACCTGAACAAGATTGTAGAGACAGGGTAGGGAAAGATCAGAGAAGGATTCATTGGTGGGATTTTAAGTTGCAGCACTGGAGCGATGCAGGGATTTAAAGATGGAAGGTACAGGCAGCTGTCGGTCCTGACACCATTCAGAGGTGGAAGGAGAAGTGTTGGAGAAAGGAGATGCTCTAGAAGTTCCATACACCTGAACAAGATTGTAGAGACAGGGTAGGGAAAGATCAGAGAAGGATTCATTGGTGGGACTAAGTATTCTAAATGTCATTCATGTGGGATGAGGGGTCAATATAGAGGTATGAGGGCAGGGTCATGGTCAAACTTGTTGTAGTGGGAGATGTGATATGATTAGCGTTTTGAACAAGGAGGCTGGATACTGGAATGGCAGCAAGAACTACACTGGAATGATCAAGTATGGAGTTGATAAAAACACACATTAGGGATTCAGTGGTCTAGAGAGAGAAGTTGCACAGTATTGTAGAGCTGGAAAGAAACAAGCCATATAACTGAAAAGGTAAAATGCAATTCAGGACACCAAAGAAACAGAAAGGCCATGGCAGGTGATGAAGTTGTAAGAATGGAGATGTTTGTTTTAAAGATGTGGTTGGGGAAAGACAGATTGATTGTGAGTTTGGAGAAGAGAGCAGTTGAAAAGTTAGTTAAAATTGGGGAAAATGATTAACTATGCACAGGCTAAAAGAAGAGAACACATTGTTCAACAATAAACCTAGATTATAATAAATCTCCCTTAGCAGTCCATTAAGATTCTTTGTGAAATTTTTGGGACAGAAACAGTTATATAGTCAGCCAGAAGCATTTAGAATTCAAAAGGCTGTTAAGCAGGGATTAATTTTTATTATGCCCTTCCTTCTTGACTCCCTCTGCTGGTATATGTGCATGGTAACCTTTACTATTCAGGGGATGTTTTCATGGAGCCCCTACAGTGCAAAAGGAGCCATTCTGCCCATTGAGCCTGCACTGACAACAATCCCACGCAGGCTCCATCTCCACAACCCAACTTATTTACCCTGCTAGTTCTCTAGCCACTAAGGGATAATTTATCATGGCCAATCATCCTAACCTGCACATCTTTGGACTGTGGGAGGAAACCAGAGCACCTGGAGGAAACTGACACAGACACAGGGAAGACCTACAAACTCCATATAGACAGTCAAGTTCAGGTCCACTGTGCCACAATGCCGCCTACTTCAGGTGGACAAAATGCACAATGCAATTTTCAATACACTACACCTTTAAGTTTACAACTGCCTGACATTGCATAGATACAGAGTAGGCCAGTGAGTCATTCAAACCTGTCCCACTATTCATTTAGATCAGGGGTCCTGAACGAGGGGTCCATGGCAGATTAGAGATCCATGAGAAGGTATCAAGGGGTCATCAAATCAGCTTCTTTCATGAATGTTTTAAAGTCACATTCTGTGAACACAACAGAGAATGATATGGTACCCAATTAATACCATGATTGAGAGTTCAAAACAGACTATAGGCAAAATTTTCTGGCTGTCCCGCCGGCGGCTGCTAGCCCCACTCCCTCCTCCGGTTTCTTGATTGCGGAGGGTGCAACCAATGGAAAGTTCCAGTGACAGCGATGGGACTGGAAGATCCCACTGCCGGCCATTAGCAAGCCACATCTGCCACCGCAAAACACCAATGGAGGGGTAGGAAATCCCACAATTCTCGAACCCTCCTTCAAGAAAAGGAGAGTTTAATTCTGTCCACCATTGATGTGATGGTGGCACAATCTTCGTAATTGGAAAAGACCTCGACTCCTCTCTTCTCATAGATCCATTAGTGGCAGTTCAGCCAATTTATTTTGGGAAGGGCTTCACAGCCTTCACTTTCATTCCACCATATTTAAGTTGTGTATGTCAAGGAACAGGTCAGTGTGGTTTGCTGTCTATTTTGTGGGGCAGGGGTTGAGAAGTAACCAAAGTCTGTCAGTGAATGTTTGATTGACTTCACCTTATGTTCTTTATGTGGCTTGCTGCTGTTTGTCATAGCAGTTGTCTAGGGAGCTAAGCATAGCACAGGTGACTGACCAAACTGCCTGCCGCCACTGGCAGCTCACAGTGCTGGATCCACACTAGCGTGAGGTGCAGGCAGCCATGAAAATTGACCATTTTTATAATGGGAGTTAATTACGGGCTTATGTGCACATCATATGTGATGATATATCTAATATTCTGACTTATGGAATCTTGCTGTGTACAAATTGGTTATTGCTTTGTTTTATTGTTTAAAAATAGTTGTGATGTGTTTCTTTTTTGCTTGGGGAGCATGGGGTATGTCTCCAGAACAAAAAGATTGAAAATCCAGAAATTAGTTAATGTCTGCACCTTACATCAATTTATCTATGTTTGTTCCATATCCCTTAATTCTTTTACCTGACAAAAATCTAATGACTTCAGTTTTGAAATTTGCAATGATTTAGCTGCCTTTTGGAGAAAGAAGTTCCAGATTTCTGTAGTGACAACATCTTGTGGCCATGTATACATTCGTGCATATATAGTCAAACCGGAATAAAATAGTTTTCAGTTGAGTATTTTGAACTCCATGTGTGGCACATGGTATTGTTTCTGGTCTGCAAAGATATCACAGTCTGGCAATGAGGATTGGATTTTGGATTCTCTATCCAAGCAAATTTGGTTGGTGAGGCTTCTAGCAAACCAGTAGAGGAACCGTGAGTTTGCTGAGAAATGTTTTTAAAAATCCATTCTTAGTGAAAAGGCTGTTTGCGCATGGTGTTGGCCTGACCAGAGATGGCTGCATCCACAGAAATTTTTGGATGACTGGTAGTTGAACCATGCCCGAAAGCTTTTTGATATATATGTGGAATGGCTAAAGATGTATTCCGCTGCAAATAATATCCTCAGTGTTCCTGATAACTGGCTGTGGGGAAAGTAAGTAGGGTAATCTTTTTGACTGAAATAGGTCCAGGAAAATGAAATGCTGGCCCCTGTAAAGCGAAAGGACATACTACTGTCGGACATTTTGAGAAAGCTTGAACAGCACTACAGTCCCAAGCAATTTGAGATCACTGAAAACTTTCAGTTTGGAACAAGGAATCCTTTGCCCAGTGAGGACAACAGAGACTTTATGATGACTTTGAAAAGACTGTCCATCCATTGCAAGTTTGGGGAATTTCAAGAGAGAGGATTGCAGGACAGTTTTGTATGAGGTTTAAAAATGAATAACTTTACAGTAGGTTGCTGGCATTGCCTAAGTTACCTTTCAACAGAGTGTGCCGAACACCGTCGCCCACAAATGTGGTGGAATGTGACTCGAGAGAAGTTAAAGTTAACAATTGCCAACATTCTGCTAAAGCTGCATTGGAGTAAGCAGGGTCTCAATGATAGCAGTTACTGCAGTAGTAGCAGAAGTATTACAAAATGTTGTTACCGGTGCTTAGGCCAATATTGACACATAATTGTCCACTTGTGAAGGCAGAGCGCTACAGCTGTAAGAAGGGTCATCTTGCTAAGGCCAGTCATAGGAATGAGAACAATGAAAATACTGGCTGGAAAAAATTACAGTTGCTGCATATCTAGCTCCCCACTCGTGTTGAACAGCATGAGGTCTGTGAGGGTTGGCTTGAGACCCATATCATCTGAATCAAAAGGATGTCCAGTGTAAATTCGCAGGGCATCATAGTCCAGGTAGTGGAACTCCGGTAAACCTGGAGAGCAACAACGGGTGCATTAGTCATTGTGATTTCAGAATCACTACACCATGAAAAGTTGAGACACCGTCAACTGGAGAAATCACGCATAAAATTATGAAATTATGGAAGAGAGAAAATCCCCATAATGGGAAGTATGCGGTTCCAGACACAAATAAGATGCTATGTGCAAAATTGTCCATCATTGTAGCGAAGGGTGAAAAATACAGCCTTGTTTGGAAGAAATTGGTTAACAGCACTTAAGTTAAATTGGAACAAGCTTTTTCACATAGTGACGATATTGACAAACAAGTGATCACAAAGTACCTTCAGGTAAATCTGGCAAACTGATTCAAGGATATTAAGCCAATGATCGAGTCAAGAGGAATGCAAGACCAGGTTATTGCAGTCATCATTGGTCTGCCTGTTTGGAGCTGCAATTATTGTCATCCAAATAGCCCACTACTCCCAGAGTTCCTTGCAAAATTTGGTTCATCATCGTTGGAACATTCCAGAAGCTGAAGAAACACCAGTAATCCTCTGAATGAGAAAGTCGATCAAGAACTGAAAAAACTTCATTCTCCCTAAAGTAGGACAGAGTAATTGGGCTATTCCCATAGCCCAATTGGGCACCAACATCAGATGGAAATGTAATAGTATGTGGGGAATATAATTGTAACCATAAGTTAGATACTGGAATGTAATCCACTTGATACTTTGGTAAATGTGGAGGATCCTATCACAATGTTATCAGGAGGTCAGATCTCTTTAAAGTTAGATCTAACTAACAAAGTTAGAGTTGCCTATTTGCACCTTGAGTTAGACAATGAGTTTAAGTGATATTTGATCATTATATGCACACGGGTTTATTTCAATTTCAGAAGCTGCCTTTTGGTGTTTCTTCAGCCTCTGGAATGTTTCAACTGTGATGAACCAAATTTTGCAAGGAGTTCTGGGAGTAGTGTGCTATTTGGATGACAACAATTGCAGCTCCAAACAGACAGGTCCATGATGACAGGCTGAAAAAGATGATTCAAAGTTTGGAAAAACTTGGAGTTCAGATAAAGGCACAGAAATGTGAAATGTTTAAAAACCAAGCAGAGTGTTGGGTCACAGGATAGAAAACAATAGATTAAATCCCACCAAGAGTAAGGTTCAAACAATAAGAAATGTGCCACACTCTCCGTATCGCTCTGAGTGTAGATCATTTTTAGGCTTAGTGAACTATTAGGGGAAATTCATACCAAATGTGACAACCTTATTATACCCATTGAATGAACCCTTGAGGAAGGCTGTTTCGTGGATTTGGACACGGGAGTGTGACGGGACATTCCAATTGTGTAAAAGTTAATTGGTAGATGGTACAATCCTTGTACACTACAATGGGTCCAAAAAGATTAAGTCAGCATGTGATGCCTCTTCATATAGAATAGGTGCTTTGAGCTCTCATGCGTTGGATAAGGTGTGGTGAGTCCAATTGTATTTACTTCATGCACCTTCAGTGCCAGTGAGCAGTTATGCTCAGATGGAATGTGATGTCTCTGAGTTTTGGAGTAAGGTTTCAGAAATACTTGTCTAGTTATATTTATTGAACAAAACTGATGATAAACCACTGATTATTTTTGAATTCAAAGACTCCAGCAGCAGCCTGAATGGAGAGTTGGATGTTGATTGCATTTGTTTATCAGTACAACATTAAATACAGACAATCAAGAGATTACTGTAATCCCAATGTGATTACCAACCCCATCAGAGATAGAGCTGAACAGGGATGATGCTTTTTTCTTTTCTCACGTTGATGAATTGCCAGTCACACCAGATAACATTGGTAGAATAAAGCACAGAGACCTTGTATAGGCAAACCTGTGTTACAGGGGGTCACCAGCACAGATATTGAATTTAGAAATCAAGCCACTTTTTTTCTGTGTAAGAATGAGTTGTCAGTCGATCAAGGTTGTGTTCAAGATTATTCCCAGTGTCACAGGCTTGTGAGTATAGGAATAGAAGGACTGAGCATGTGACTGGAGAATCATCGTAGGAGGGAATGCATCAAATTGCTGAGGCATTGGGACCAGTTCTGGGGCAGCTGTGACCTGTACAAGATGCACTGGTTGCAGCTTACTAGAATTGCTGCAAACATCCGCAGAGAGATTTGTTACTGTGGTTGGGGAAGCTTTAAGCTAGATTGGTGGGGTGGGAACCTGAGAGGGAGCTCAGATTGGATGAAAGCAAAACTGGTAAAGTAGTAAGTGAAATTAGAAGGCAGACAAAGTGAAAGCAAGCATCAAATAGGATCAGATGCAGAATAATGTTAAAGACAAAGATAAGGACACTCAACCTAAATGCATACAGCACTTAGAACAGGGTAGATTATTTGAAGGCACAAATAGAGGTAAATGAGTATGATTTAATTGCCATTACAATGGGGGTCTGGTTATGTGGTGACTGAGACTAGGAACTGAATATTCAAGGATATTCGTCATTCAGCAAGGAAAAGCAAAAAGTTAAAGTGCTATTCATGAGGGATAAGATCAGTACATTAGTGAGACAGAGCCTTGGATCAAAGGATCAAAATGTAAAAATTAGTTTGGGTGGAGCTAAGTAAGAGTAAGAAGCAGTAAACATTGGTGGCAGTTATTTATAGGCCACCAAACTAATGAACATTGGACATAGTATAAATCAGGAAATTAAAGTTGCTTGTAACATGGGAAATACAGTAATAATGGGCAACTTTGATTTATGTTAGACTGGGTAAACTTAATTAACACCAATGCTGTGGGGGATAAATTCCTGGGGTGTTCATGAAACAGGTTTCTGGAGCAGTATAGTGAAGAACCAACTCGGGATTGGGCTATGTTAAATTTGGTATTATGTAACAGGAAAGGGCTAATTAATAACCTTGTAAAGGAGCCTTTAGGAAATAGTGTCCACAATGTGATAGAACTTTATATTAAGTTTGAAAATTATACAGTTCATTCTGAACCTAGGGTCTTAAATTTCTGCTGACGTCTTATTTGCAGGGCTGGTGTCTGCTTTGGAGTTTCTGAAATCATGGCTGGGATTCTCCCAAAACAAACTAAGTGCTCAACAGGTGGGAAAACAGGAGTATTTTGGACGTACTTATCAGAACGAATCTCTGACACGCTGTCCATTGCAGAGTGTCTCGGCGTGATTCACTCCGGTGAGTAGGGGGCATGGCCTATTCTCTGAGACACCAGCAGCATAGTGCTGAGTGGGCCATTACTTAGCGCCGATCTGTCAGTGCAGAGATTGGTGCATGCACACTGGCCTCCCCCATCACCGTCCTCCCAATCGTTGGCATCTGATCACTAGCCTTCCCCACAACACTCTCACCCCTGGCCAGCTCCTATCGCCTCCTCCCACCCTCTTTCACTGATCCCTATTGCAGAGTGGCAGTGAATTCCCCCCACCCAACCCCACCTTCTTGGCACTGCTTGGTGCGCAGTGGACAGTGCTAAGGTGCCTGGTGAGTAGCGTGAGGGTGCCAAGCTGGCACTGCGCAAGGGGCACCTCCCCCCTTGCCTCTGACATCCTGGGGAGCCTCAATGGCCTCTGTCCCCAACAGTGGGGTCAGGACACCTGTTCCTTGTTAGTGGGGAGCAGTCATAAACCCTGCTGGAGAGAATCACTCTCGGCAGGATGGGGGGAGACACTAGTGCCTGGGAATACTGTCCCGGGCTTGCTAATCGTATGGAAATTCAAATTTCTATATGATAATCAGTTCCACGTTGATTTCCAGCGTGGAACTGATTGCGCTTAAAAAAAAGCGCTTGGGAGACTTGCGACCAAAGGCCTAACCTTGCTAAAGGCCCATGCTGGTGTCTCCAGGCCTATATGTTATTTTGATGGTGAAGTGGTGTGCCACTTGCATTGGTCGTCAGCTAGAGTTTGCCACTATTCATGATTGATAGTCAATGATGTCCTTTATCCACCCCTTCAAATACTTTATTTATCTTTAACATCTTAATTAAATTGCTATTTAAATAGCATTCCAATAACACCAATCTGAGTTATCCATTACTTTACATTTTCAACAACCTGTTAGGTTACTTACCCCTATTGTCCAACTAAGAGGAAATCCTTAACATACCCCTAGGTATTTGGAATTGGAAAGGTGGACCAGTATTTTAAACAGTTCAAAATCTGTGCCTGAAAAAGACTAGCCTTTTGGATTGATCTTTTTCCTCTTCTCTTCCCCTCTCTCCAACAAGCTGCACAACTTGTTTTGCCCCACCTACCAAATGCCCTGCAGTCAACCTCCCTTCACATAGCCTCCTATATTTCAACCCAGTTCCCAAATGACAGTAAATAGCCTCCTTCTACCACCCACTCTTCATCAGAGTTAGGAGATCTTAATCTTCTCAGTTCAAATCTCAGGTCTAAGAGATGAAAGGGCTGTACACTAATAAAGTAGATGCATGTTTTCTTAAGGTGATTAAGAAATATGAGGAGTTGAATTATTTGTTTTTGCATGCTCTGTCAGAGTGACACATAGCTTGTTTATTCAGTGTGTTGGAGTTGAGCAGGGAGATTTTTTAAAAGCCACCAACACTGAAATTCTTTATCTCAGGAACTTGAGCTGTGGTGAGTCAAAGCAACATTACAGCTTCCAAAGATAATGTCTACCCAAATAAAGGATAGTCTGATATCTATTGTTGCTGCTTCTTCTGTCTAAATGTCTGGACATACCATGCTTCTAACTTGAGTGGCAGGAAGTTCTCAAGGCTAGCTTTTGATCAGGTGTTTGCACACCGGTCCAGACCTCAGTCTTGATCAGCGTCTCCTGACTCAGCACAATGAGGCGAAGTGTGATGCTGCCTCGTCATGAGGAAGTGCAAGCCAATTTGTATTACTTATCCACAACAACTGGTGGGGATGCACCCAGTGACTTGCTGCCTATTGTGGTACTGAGCCAAGGGTTTTGAATTTGATTGAATGTTAGGTTCAACCACTTCACACTGTAAACTCCTTTTGTTTGTTTTATTTTATCTGTTGCAGCACACCTTCTCTCAGCACATCTTTGGTTTCAATGTCTATTGTCCTATCATCATTCTCTTTGCCCTGGATAACTAACATTTTTGTCATTCAATCTTTCCTGTTTCCTACACTATCACAGAATTTCCTTTCGTCCTGATCCCACTCACCCTTTGCTCAGAACTTTACGTGCTGGTGCCTGACAATTCCAGACTACATCTCTAACTTTTCCCAGTTCTGAGGCAAGGTCGCAGATCAGAAGTGTTAACTGTGCTTTTCCCTCTCTATATAGATGCTGCCTGAGCCACTAAGTTTTTTATTCCACCATTTTCTACTTCTGGTTTTGATTCCTTGCTGTGTTCACCAAACCGCTCAAGAATAGAATTCCTGAGTTAGGAAAGGCACAGAAGGAATAAGGAGGGAAATCAGTCAGCTTTCAGTGTGGTCTGCTGCAAGTACACACATGAGAGAATGATCAGACTTGGCTGTGATCATTCACTGTCTAGGTTCAAGCTAGATTGCTGCCTTTAAGATCCTGAGGGCTATTGACAAGTTGGATGTGGAGAGGATGTTTCCTCTTGTCAGAGAATATAGAACTAGGGGTTACTGGGTCACTCATTTAAGAGAGGGATGAGGAGAATTTTTATCTCACAGAAGGTCATGAGTCTCTGGAATTCTGCACCCATTGCCTTTTGAGGAAGGAAGTTTTTGAATATATTAAAGCCAGACCTAGATAGATTCATGTTTAACAAGAGGGGTCAAAGATTATTGGGTGGTTGGGAGGGAGGAAGGTAGGCAGGAATGTGAGGTTGAAGTTACAATCAGATCTTATTAAATGGCATTGCAGGCTTAAGGGGCCTTCAACCTTCTTTCCACTAAGGAAAACAGTTCTAATTTCTCAAATCTATTTGCATATCTAAAGATCCTCAATGCTGGAACCATTCTCATTAATCTTCTGTGCACTCCCTCTGATGCCTTCACATCCTTTCTGGAGTGTAGAACTTGGATAATACTCTAACTGAGGCCGATCCAGTGACTTGTATGAATTCAGCACAACTTTATTGCTCTGTACTCTAGGCTCCTATTAATAAAGTCAGAATACAGTGTTTTATTAACTGCTCTAAACCTATCCTGCAACCTTCAATGATTTATGCACATATGTGTAGAAACATAAAATATAGGAGCAGAGTAAGCCATTCAGTTATTCTTTAAGGCAAAGCTGTGACAAAAAATGGGCATTGGTCCACAATGTATTCAACTGACACAGAACAAGACCACATTTCATCACATCAGTTTTCTAAAATATGACGGCAATGTGTTTTGGTGAATTGAGATTCAGTCCTTTTATCAGGTCAGTGCTTGTTCTAAGTCACCTGGATTGTCTATAAAGAGCACACACGATGTTTGCGATGCGGCACAACATCAAAGCTGGTTGGTAGTATTCCCCTCGGCAGCTGCTATTGTTTTTGATCATTGCAGCCGATGCAGTTTCTCAATTACCTTTACTTGCTACAAAAATGAATCAAGGTCCATTTACTCAGTACCCTGCACTTGGCCAGGATGGCCAATGACTTTTGAACTGTAGTAGTTTTTACGTAGGCAAGTGTGGCACACAAAAAGCCCTCACAAGTGAAAATCAGATGAGTTACTAGTTAATCTGCTTTTAATCATGTTGCTTGAGGGATCATTTGCTGTTTATGGATCTTTTATGTCCACCTGTACATGTGAAATAGGACTTCAATATAACAACTCCCCTGAAAAATGAAGAACTGTTTCAGTACTGTACTCTAGTGTCAATTGGACTAATGATTCCAAGCTGGAGTGGAAGACCCCCCACTCACGTGTGCCATGTGGAAAGATTCAAAATGATTAAAAATTAATGTAATTAAACTAAAGCTAACCTTCATCTTCAGTTAATCTTCAGGACCCAATGAACCCCAAACCTCCTGCACGTGTCAGCTTGTAAACAACTGCAAATGCATGGTTTAGACTTTTTTATGTTAGTCTGGCCTATGCACATGGCCAACAGGACTTGGAGCTGAAGACAAAGATTCCATGTGCCTGCATGAAAAGCGAAAACTCAAAATGGGCACAAAAATCCTGAAAGAAGCAAGAGAAGCAGGAAGGTGAAAAGTGGCATATCCTGTTTTGAAAATCACAATACAGAAACTATGCAATAACTTGTCTCTATCGTTATTTTTAACTAATGCCTAGATATGGGAAAAACATTATCTTTTTCTGCATGGAGGTCAGTCACCAGTGGAGTGCCCCAGGGACCTGTTCTGGGACCCTTGCCCTTTGTGATTTTTATAAATGACCTGGATGAGGAAGTGGAGGGATGGG
Source organism: Carcharhinus amblyrhynchos (assembly GCF_965287045.1). Lineage (NCBI taxonomy): Eukaryota > Metazoa > Chordata > Chondrichthyes > Carcharhiniformes > Carcharhinidae > Carcharhinus > Carcharhinus amblyrhynchos. Next base: position 71,838,167 of record NC_137326.1, read on the forward strand.
TTGGTAAGTTTGCTGACAACAAAGGTTGGAGGTATTGTGGATAGTTTGGAGGGATGTCAGAAGTTGCAACAAGACATAGATAGGATGCAAGACTGGGTGGAGAAGTGGCAGATGGACTTCAACCTGGATAAGTGTGTAGTGGTTCATTTTGGCAGGTCAAATGGGATGACGGAATATAATGTTAAGGATAAGACTCTTAGCAGTGTGGAAGATCAGAAGGATCTTGTGGTAGGGGTTAATAGGACTCTCAAATCAGCTTCGCAGGTAGAGGATGTGGTTAAGAAGGTGTATGGTGTACTGGCCTTCATCAATTGAGGAATTGAGTTTAGGATTCGGGAGGTAATGATCCTGGTCAGACCCCACTTGGAATACTGTGCTCAGTTCTGGTTGCCTCATTACAGGAAGGATGTGGAAGCCATTGAAAGGGTGCAGAGGAGATTTACAAGGATGTTGCCTGGGTTGGGTGGCATGCCTTATGAGGATAGGTTGAGAGAGCTCAGTCTTTTCTCCTTAGAAAGACGAAGGATGAGAGGTGACCTGATAGAGGTGTATAAGGTGTTAAGAGGTATTGATTGAGTGGATTCTCAGAGGCTTTTTCCCAGGGTTGAAATGGCTGCCACAAGAGGACACAGGTTTAGGGTGCTGGGGAGCAGGTACAGAGGAGATGTCAGGGGTAAGTTTTTCACTCAGAGGGTGGTGGGTGCATGGAATTGGCTGCCCGCATTTGTGGTGGAGGCGGATTCGATAGGGTCTTTTAAGAGACTTTTAGATGAGTATATGGGACTGAGTAAAATAGAGGATTATAGGTAAGCAGAGTATGTAGGGATATGTTTGGCGCAGCATGTGGACTGAAGGGCCTGTTTGTGCTGTAGTTTTTCTATGTTCTGTGAACTATTATGCTGGAACTATGCAGGTGCAGCAGGTGGTCAGGAAGGCGAATGGGATGCTGGCCTTCATAGCGAGGGGGATTGAATATAAAAGTAGGGAGGTCTTGCTGCAGCTGTATAGGGCATTGGTGAGGCCGCAGCTGGAGTACTGTGTGCAGTTTTGGGCGCCGCACCTGCGCAAGGATATTTTGGCCTTGGAGGGAGTGCAGAGGAGGTTTACTAGGCTGATACCGGAGTTGAGGGGGTTGAGCTATGAGGAGAGGCTGAATAAACTAGGCTTGTACTCGTTAGAGTTTAGAAGAATGAGGGGAGATCTCATTGAGACGTATAAGATGATGAATGGGATGGATAGGATAGAGGTGGAAAGACTCTTCCCGCTCAAAAAAGACAGTAGGACTAGGGGGCACAGCCTCAAGATAAAGGGGGGGCGGTTCAGAACGGAGTTGAGGAGGAACTTCTTCACTCAAAGGGTGGTGAATCTCTGGAATTCTCTGCCCGTTGAAGTGGTGGAGGCTGCCTCGCTAAATATTTTTAAGAAGCGGGTTGATGGGTTTTTGATAAGAGAGGGGATTAAGGGTTATGGGGAGAGGGCGGGAAAGTGGAACTGAGCCACGACAGATCAGCCATGATCTTATTGAATGGCGGGGCAGGCTCGAAGGGCCAGATGGCCTACTCCTGCTCCTATTTCTTATGTTCTTATGTTCTTATGTAACTTTGGTCCTACACTTCAGCTTTCTCCTTTTTTTAAAATTATATTACTGCTTTTTTCTCCTACTTAATTTTTCCACCTGAGATAATAGTGCTCAAAATATTAATACAAAAGCAGAATACTGCAATTGCTGAAATCCGACACAAGAAAAAAACTGCTGGAAAAACTCAGATAACCAGCCAGAGAAACAAGCAACATTCATACTGATGACCATTTCAAAATATTAAATCTTAATGAACTGGATAGATTATTTGTGAACAGTATTTTTAAGGAAATCAAGCTTCCCTTTTATACAATTTACATTTATAGTATATTGTTTACATTTTTCCATGTTAATAGCCCAGGTTTTGTGATAGCTGGAACCGAAGCAACTAGTATTCAGTATTATGAAATCCGACAGGCTGAAAATCGTCCCAAAAAAGTATTTTGATTTTCAGTTCAGAGAAAATAGGAAGTGTGCCTCAAAATTATTTTATAATATAAAGGTTTGCCGTGGCATATAAAAGATTGAGAACCACCGGACTAGACTAAATGCTCAAGTCATGAGAGGGGTTTGAAGCCACAACCTGCTCCCTCGGAGATTAACATGCTACCACTTAGTGAAGGTAACACATTCTCAAAACAAGCTAGTTCACTCCAGGTTTGGAAAGCCCGTGGTACTCCTTGATTTTAAACTCAGCCCTTTTTGCATTCAGACATCATGAACTTTTGGTGGCCCTCTTTGATCCTGTCCACTGCTTGAAACCTGACATGGTGGCACAGTGGTTAGCACTGCTGCCTCACAGTATCAGGGACCCCAGTTCGATTCTCACCTTGGGTCACTGTCTGTGTAGAATCTGCATGTTCTCCCTGTATCTGCGTGGGTTTCCTCTAGGTGCTTTGATTTCCCCCCACAGTCTGAAATGTGCATGGGCCAGTCTTTTTAGGTGCATTCGCTGTGCTAAATCATCTCAGTGTACCTGAACAGGCACCAGAATGTGGCAACTAAAGAATTTTCACTGTAGCTTCATTGCAGTGTTAACATAAGCCTACTTGTGACACTAATAAATAAACTTTAAACAAAGCTATGTTTTCATTGTAATATGGTATGAAGTTGCAAGCAGTTACGGTTTTTCACTTTCAGGGCTTGAGTGCAGTTTGCAGTCAGATTGTTAATGAGAATCCTTATTTACACACCAGCATTAAGCATCAGAATGAAGCCTCTCTTGCTCACAGTTGCTACTTGGTGACAAGGTGGCTGTGTTCGGGGATTGATGATCCAGGGGAAGTCAATTCAACTGCCACCATGGTAGTTCGTATTTCGAATTCAGTTCACAACAGTTTGCAAATATATCTTTGACTTAAGTCAGAATTAGTTGTAAAAACCAAACAGTTTGGTAATACCTGTAAGAGAGGGAAATCTGCTGTCTTTAGCCATTCTGACTTGTATGCGCCTCCAGCCTAGACTGATGTGGTTGCTTTTTAACTACCCTCTGAAATGGCCTAGTAAGCAATTCAGTTATAGCAAATTCAGGCAATTAGGGTTGAGCAGTAAATGCTAGCCTTGTCAGTGGTGCCAAATCTGAAAATGAATGCGAAAAAGAATTCTGCTGCCATCCCAACAAAGGAACTCCACCAGAGTTCCTACATGTGGCCTTGATTCCCTCAGCTGTCTGTGAATGGAACTCACTGATGAGAATGAGGCCTGAGCCTGAATGATGTTCTTTTTCTCAATGCTGCTTTGTGACAACACCAAGCGCAATTTGAGGGGCATACTGTAAAGTGATTGAGAGTGCTGTGCTGCTGAACCATCGCAAATATCCCTGTGCTTTGGCTGCAGCATAGGTGGGACAAATGTGCCAGCAATGAGTGGATAATGTTCATAAGCACCACGAGTGTGCTAGTCACATCACTGACCTGTGTACAAGAATCAGGAAAAAAAAGACTGCAGCCAGAATGAAAGTCATGTTTCCTGAAATTTAAACAGGCATCCATGTGTAAGATTGCAGACTACTATTGACCAACTGCCTGGAGTCAACTCTCCAATGTATACAGGCAATGACAGGAACTGCTTCATTAGTCATAACGCTCTGGGTTAGACATGCAATCAGCCAGCATTGCTCACTCTCCAGTCGACTGTCCTTGAGAAGGGAATGTATTTGGGTGTTTGGATAGTGGTACACACCTCTCTCTCCACATCTGAAGATCTTGACAACACTCATTGTCTTGGCTCCCACACATGGGATGGCCAATTGGATATCAGAAAGCAGTTGACACCGATGGATCTAAAAGCTACTATGAGCCAAAGCTCGATTTAGTACAGATGATGAGGTTGACAGTGATTAACATCTTTGTGAAGGAGAAACAGGCAACTGAGGCTAGCCTCATCAAAAACATGGCAACTAGCATGGGGCAAGTATTTGTTTCTACAGCTCCTACCTGACAGCTTATTACTTCCACAAATGCCAAAATCAATAGCAAAAAATGGGACTAGAAGGTCCAAAGTAACGTGTATGCTGTAAAATCTGAGCAACAATACTGTCAAAACCCTGTACCAGAAAGAGGTGTTCCATTGGTGACAGTGAGAGAAAGCTAGATGTTCCTTCAGACCAAAGGTCCCTCCCCAAAATCATTAATCAAATTTTCATCTTTTGTGAGTTATTGAAAGTATTTGCACTGTGTTTGGAGACTGGTGCCTGACTGCATACAGTATTGTTCAGGTCTTTGTAGTTTAAACATCAAGCACATATAGGGTAAATGTGGGACTGAGTACAGTACCTCCCATGCAGTGATGTAAGACAGCACATGACCCACATCCAAAGTCAGTTGAGTGTTGGACAAAGCCATTGTACACCTTACTGTATATGCTTAAATAGTTCTAAGAATAAATCAAGACTTAGAGTTAACCTACATACAACGATGAAGAGTTATTCAGATTTATCGGGCAATAACCACCCTACAACAGTCTTGAATATGTTAAAGACCAGTTTTGTTTATTGCACTCAGTATATATTTCTTCAAATAGTAAAAGCAAAATACAGTAGATGCTGGAAATCTGAAATAATAGCAAAAATTGCTAGAAATACAAAGCAGACCAGGCAGCATCTGTGGATGGCGAAACCAAGTTAACGGTTCAGGTTGTTGTCCCTTCACCTGACCTGGGAAAAAAGTTTGAAATGTAAATTTTTCTGCTCTTTGCAAATTTTAGGATGGCGAGCTTTATGGTGTCTCAGCCACTAGACTTCAATCTGATGGTTCACAAACTGCTCTAATTGCCTTTCATGCATTGTTCATACTCACCTTATGTTACTGAGGCAAGTCTTTGCATTTGTGATAGAACACATAGAGATGAGCCAGAGGGTGTAAGAGTCAAGCCATGTTTCAGGCAGACACTGAGTAGAGACTGGAGCTGTGACTCTGGAATGATGCAGTAAGAAGTCTCACAACACCAAGTTAAAGTCCAATAGGTTTATTTGGTAGTAAATGCCACTAGTTTTCGGAGCACTGCTCTTTCGTCAGGTGAGTGGGGAGTTCTGATCACAAACAGGGCATATAAAGGTACACACGGTTTACAAAGTTTACTCACCTGATGAAGGAGCAGCGCCCCGAAATCTTGTGGCATTTACTACCAAACAAACCTGTTGGACTTTAACCTGGTGTGTGAGACTTCTTATTGTGTTTACCCCAGTCCAGTGCCGGCATCTCCACATCTGGGATGATGCCCAGCAGGACACTCATATCCAGTGGTTGTGGTTGGTCCACTCCCTTTATTGTAGTGTTGTGGGCATCCTTGAAACCTCTGGCTGTATATAGGACTTACTAGTCTATTGGATGGTGTAAAGTTGGCTGTTGGCAAGGAAGGAGTCTTCACATTGTGGTCTATCAGACTGTTAATCAGCCTACGAATCCTTTCATTACTTCACACTTTCAGGAAAGAATGTGGAGATAGGAAAACAACAACCTCTCAAATTACTGCTTCAGGTAATTACCCTTTCCTTGGCTGTTCCTCAACTCACCAAGGCTGTGAACAATATACTTTGGTGATTGATCCACCCTACTTCATTTGGCACCAGGACACGTACCTTAGCAGGTGGTGTGTGTTAATGTTCCAGTTAGCTCAGAAGCTCAAGTGTCATCCTTCAGCTGTCCACACATCTGTGAAGAAATACCTCTTTCACTGTAATGTTTACCTCTAACTTTCTATTGAGGGCTACAGCCTCAGACAGCATCTTGCTCAAGAGTAAAGGGCACAGCAGGTTACACCACGCAGTAATGTAAGCTTGGCTTCTGACTGAGGCTGTCTGATAAACTAGGCACAGTAAGTGATTTTTCTTATTCCATCCCCTCACTATTCTTTCACGTTCTGTACCCCCACTCACTGTGAAGCAACCTAATTGTGCTTTATTGTTCCCCCTCACTCGCTGAGACACACCCTCACTCTCACTGAGACAAACCCACAATGTGCTCCTTTAATCCATGCTCCCATGCTCCCTTGCTGTCACTCTGGCCCTTCAGTGTGCTTCCTCATTCCACGATCCTCATAGTATCATAGAACCCTACAGTGCAGAAAGAGGCCCTTCAGCCCATCAAGTCTGGACTGAACACAATCCCACCCAGGCCCTACCCCCATATCCCTACATATTATACCCACTAATCCCTCTACCTACGCACCCCTAGACACTAAGGGGCAATTTCTTAGCATGGCCAATCAACCTAACCTGCACATCTTTCGACTGTGGGAGGAAATCGGAGCACCCGGAGGAAACCCACGCAGACACGAGGATAATGTGCAAACTCCACTCAGACAGTGACCCGAGCTAGGAATCGAACCCAGGACCCTGGAGCTGTGAAGCAGCAGTGCTAACCACTGTGCTACCGATCCTGCTGCATCCTGTGACCCACCCTGACACTGACCCCCTCAATGAGCTACCTCACTCTATACGTCTCCTTCACTGTGACCTACCCTCACTATGAGCCTCAATGCTCTCCTTTAGTTTGTGCTGTGAAGCACCCTCACTGTACTTTCTCATTGTAACGTTTGTTGTTCCAGGTTGAACGGGACAAGTTGAAGTCTGAAGAAGATGCCCTGCGGCTCTCAGCTGAGAAGGGACAGCTGGATCAGTCTCTCAGCGGTGCAGAAATGGATCTCGCAGAAACACAAAGACAGATTCAGCAGCTGCAGGTCAGCACTAGTTTAAGCCAACCACAGGTATTTAATAACCTTAATGGGAGCAATCCTTGAATTCTCTTGCAAATTGCTTACCATCCATCCTCATTGATTGGCATGAAGTCAGAGACAGGCATATTAGTACCAAACCAGAAAATAAATCAGTTCTTCTCCCTACTGCACCTTTGCCTAGCTCCAAGCCTCTAACACTCATCACCTCCACACACATTGCTCCCTCTGTTTCTCTGATATGCATAACAGCGTTCACAGTCCGCTCAGCCATCAAGCCTGCTCTATCATTAAATTAGTTCTTAACTGGTTCCTACCTCAACTGCATTTATTTATCTTGATTCCATATTCCTTAAAACCCAAATCAATGACATGTTCAATTGTCCCAACATTCACGATCTTTTAAGGGAGAAAGTTCAAGATTTCCACTCCCTATTTTTTGCATTCTTTCAAGAGACGTGAGATTTGCTTGCATGGCTAATATTTGTTGCACATCCTTAATTGCCCTTGAGGAGGTGAATTGTCTTGATGAACCACTGCTATCCATGTGGTGTAGGCACATCTACAGTGCTATTCGGGAAAGAGTTTCAGGATTTTGACCTAGTGACAGTTAAGGAACGACAATACATTTCCAAGTTAGAAGGGAGCTTTGTTTGGAGGGGAACTTAGAGGTGGTAGGTTCCCGTGTGTGTCTGGCCCTAGTCCTTCTAGATGGTAGTGGTCACGAGTTTGAAAAATGCTGCCTGAAGAGCTTAGGTAAGCTACTGCAATGCATCTTGTAGATGATACACACTATTACCAATGTGCGTCAGTGGTGCAGGGAATGAATGTTGAAAGTGCAGTTTGGGTGCCAATCAATCCTCCTGGATGATGTCAAGCTTTTTGAGTGTTGTTGGAGCTTTACTCATCCAGGAAAGAAGAGCATATTCCATCACACGCCTGACTTATGCCATACAGATGGTGTATAGGCTTTGGGAAATCACAAGTTGAGTCGTAGGATCCCTAGTATTTACATGGCTTGTCCAGTTCTGTTTCTGGTGAAGAAGCCAAGATAGATCATCCACTTGATACTTCTGACTAATGGTGGTTGCAAATGCATCAGCCTTGACTTTTGCACTGGTTTACTGGGCTCCCCCATCATTGAGGATGGGGATATTTGTAGAGCCCCTTTCTCTGTCAACAGATTCCCTATTTCCCTTGCTGTGCCAGTATCAGCTTGCATTTACAGCAATTTGCCATGGGAAAAAAAAACTTAAACATGGAAGGGCAAGGCTAACTAACAGCAGATGCCATTACATCCTGACTATAGCAATAGGTGGACCAATATATTTGTCCAAATATTAATAAGCATATTACAGGCAGGATGAAGATCCTCAACTACTGTGACTGAAATAATCAATTGCTTTGCCTCAATCAAAAAGAGCCATTTAAAATCTCAAGAAGAGAATTACAATCCAGAGTGACACTGAATATCAAGCTGACATTGCGGGTTAATAGTACCCAGGATGGGATGGGCCCAATTGACAGCACATGATGTATTTCACCATCTGTGATCTACTTTAATACAGCTTGCCCAGCCTCATCCCTGGCCTGGTCAGAAATCAGAAGTGGCAGCAGGAGCCTCCTGGTATATTTTTCAACTCAGACCACCCATGTTACGCTGGCTTACTCCTAAATGATGGATACAAAAACCTGATGGTGAAAACAACAGCTACAGACATATCCCTTGTGGAACACGACAACTGATCAGCTGGGCATGGGATCAACTTCTTCTGCATTTTAACATGCTTGAAGTTGAAAAACCATCTTAAGCAACCTGTTTTACCCTTTCAAGGGAACTGACTGAGAAATATTCGACAGCTTCTGGCCATCTCCTGTACCAGTCCCCTTCTCTGTTTCCTGACTGCTGATTTGAGAAAATGGCTGAAGAGTTTACATGCTACTACCTTCTAAGCTCCTGATAGTCACCATTTTCTGATTAGAGATGACTATTCCCAATTGGAAATTTGGTGAGAATCAATTTACCTGGATCTTTTCCCATTTTCACTTTCCAATACAAGGATTTGACTTGGTGAGAGAAACAACAGGCCATTTTAGTGAGTGTATCCGTCTACCGAATACACAATGAGGGGTGACATTATGGTTCTGAATTTCCTTGGTCCAGTGTCAATATGCCGGAAGTGCAACAGCAGAAACCCATCAGCCAGATTCAGATGGATTTTTTCGATCTGCGGAATAGACACGCAAGATGGACGTCCAACAATAGCATACCAAGCATCAATAAACATCTTTATAAAAACCTGGTTTAGTCAGAAGTTTAAGACTAAAGAGAGAATTTTGAATGGGTGGTCAAATACTCAATGCAATGTTAGATTGCATTGTTGGGACTGCAGGAAGATTAGTGCTTTGAAACGTCCTGTGGTTATGAAAATTGCTATATAACCTCAAATCCTTTATTTCTTTCTCCATTAAATATGACTGAATAAAGAAAATTATAACGACAGACTAGACCCTGGGAGCTCTGTTGAAATGCCATCAGAGATGTTTCAATGTCCTTCGTGTCTTGCCTCCCTCAGAGGGAAATCTTAATTACTGAGGATAGAAATTTCCAATGTTGCTCCTAGTACGATAATTCCAAATCACTGTTGCTATCTTAGAGGAAGCAAAAAGTTGGTTTCAAGTTGAGGTTTACAGTGAACATGTGTGGAAAGGAATTTGGTAACTATTCATCAACAGAATAGTTTTGCAGTTGGCAGGGAGCTTTGCTGGAGATAGAAGCTAGTTATGAAAGGTATTGTCATTCTTTCATCCCTAGCTTTGCAGATCTCTATCTTCTCATGGACTCGCAGTGCAGTAATCCCAACAGACTGGGAGCCACATCAACCATGGCTCAGTTCATTGTACTCTCACCCCTAAGCAAGAAGATTGTTGGTTTCAAGTCCCAGCACAGGGACTGAACACAAAATTGAAGGCTGACACTCTAGTACAGTACTGAAGGAGTGTTGTACTTTTGGAGGTGCCTATTGGATGAAATGTAAACCAAGGTTCCATTTTCCCTCTGAAGTGTATGTGAAAGATCATAAGGTAGAAAAAGAGCAGGGGAGTTATTTCCAGTGTCCTGGCCAATACTTATCCCCACACAGCACTACAAAATCAAGTTATCAGTGCCGTTTCTGAAAGCTTGCTCTGCATAAATTGGCTGTTGAAATTTCCTACCGTAGAACAGTAATTAGTTACTGAAGTAGTTAATTGGGTGTAATGCACTTTGAGACCTTTTGTAGTTATGAAAGGTGCTATACAAATACAATTCCTTCTTTTATAAAGCACTGGAGCATGCTCCGTCTGGCCGTCAGCACTTATCTCAGAATACTTTGCTCATTCATGTAAGAGTTGGCTTCCTTTTTGACAGGGTCTGACAGCTGAAATGGAGCGGAGTCACGGTCAGAGACTGATTGAGCTGACGGCCCGCCACCATCAGGAGCTGGAAAAGGAAACTGAGCGCCTGCGGACTGCACACCAGCAGGCAGAGAGGACACTTGAGGCCAGGGAACATGCCCATAGGCAGCGTGTGAAGGAGCTGGAGGAACAGGTATGTGCTGTATATGTCTGGCTTACTGTTCAAAGTCAAAAGCTGCCAAGAAACTGTAGCACTTTATCTTCTCCTCAGTGGCACAAGACTTGAGCGCTCAGAAATAAGGGGATTTAGCTCAGTCTTAAAACTATGAAAAGAATAGGCAAGGTAAACATAGCCACCACATATTTCCATTGACAGGTATATTAAAGACAAGAGGTCAAGATCTCAAGATAAGAACAAGGTACACAAAGCGGTGAGATTCGAGGCATTGATTCACACAAAGACTCATCGGAATGTGAAATGTTTTGCTATAAGTGGCAGGCAATTCCAGGGCTCAAAAGATATTAAATGAAACAAAAACACAAAAGAGAAGGTGGGAAAAGCAAAAATACAGGACTGCAGAATGGAAAGTAAATGGGACTGCCTGACTTTATAGCCCCTGACAAGGGCCTAAAATCAGTGGAGACAAGATGGGCCGAATGTATGCATCTAAAAGGATGTTTTTTGTGTTACCTTTCTCCCAAAAAACACATATTTCATTATTCAAGTTTGCAATTGGCTAGTATCAACTCCTTTTTAACTGAAATCTTATGTTATTTGAGGAAACATTTAGCCTCAAATTAAGTTGTTTGGTTGTGTGTTGTATCTGCAGCAGTAGGGACACTACAATTGGCACCAGCCTTCCTGGGCTCAGAAATGGAGGTGTTGATGAGAATTATTCAGCATTCCCATTCCTGATTACTATACAGTGCCACTATGCTGAACAGTCTTTGTATGATTCCAAGTGAGGACAAGATCAGGCTCAACTGTGGCACTATCTCCTGTCTCATTGTCAAAGCCAATATGATTGGGCATCTGGAGAAGGAACAAACATTCATTAGTCTAGGGCCAACAACTGCAGCACAAAAACTGGGAGTCCGGGCAGCGGGATGATGTCGGAATGTGAACCGAAATCAAATTTAATGTTGAAAGTTGAAAGCAAATTTTCCATGAGTGCAGAAATTTTGTTTAGAGCTGCCAAGTGCAAAGTTTGGCATAGAATCATAGAATCCCTACAGTGCAGACAAGGCCATTCAGCTGACCAAGTCTGCATCAATTCTCCGAAAGAGCATTCCACCCAGACCCTTCCCTCCACCCTATTCTACAACTCTACTCATTTCTCATGGACAATCCAACTAACCCACATCATTGGATTCACCAAGGAATAGTTCAGCAATGCCAGTCCACTTAACCTGCACATCTTTGGACTGTGGGAGGAAACCAGAATGTCTGGAGGGAATCCATGCAGACATGGGGAGAAGGTGCAAACTCCACACAGAGAGAGTCATAAGAACATAAGAACATAAGAACATAAGAAATAGGAGCAGGAGTAGGCCATCTACCCCTTCGAGCCTGCCCCGCCATTCAATAAGATCATGGCTGATCTGTCGTGGCTCAGTTCCACTTTCCCGCCCTCTCCCCATAACCCTTGATCCCTTCTCTTATCAAAAACCCATCAACCCGCTTCTTAAAAATATTTAGCGAGGCAGCCTCCACCACTTCAACGGGCAGAGAATTCCAGAGATTCACCACCCTTTGAGTGAAGAAGTTCCTCCTCAACTCCGTTCTAAACCGCCTCCCCTTTATCTTGAGGCTGTGCCCCCTAGTCCTACTGTCTTTTTTGAGCGGGAAGAGTCTCTCCACCTCTATCCTATCCATCCCATTCATCATCTTATACGTCTCAATGAGATCTCCCCTCATTCTTCTAAACTCTAACGAGTACAAGCCTAGTTTATTCAGCCTGAGGTCACCTGAGGTCAGAATCGAACCCAGGTCCCTGGGACTGTGAGTCAGCAGTGATAACCACTGTGCCACCATACCAGCCTAAAAAAAATTATCTCAAATTTGCATGTCATTGCAATTTGTCATAGCAAAAGGAGCCAGAGAACTGAGATTGAAGATAAGTCCTAATCTATCAAAAGGTGCCCTGATTTTATAAATTACTAACCCTTTAGTCAAAAGGCAAGAGTCAAAGTGAATTCACATGGAGAACCTATTCAAAAGATATTGTTGGGGTGCTCCATTAAACCAACTCACCAGGTCACTTAAATGTTTTGCTTGTTTAGGTGGCCATCCTTCAGGAGCAGCTGGATCAGGAGATGAGGAGAAGACAGGCCTACATTACTCAAATGCTCAGGTCAGGCAAGTAGCAGCGTGGACCAGAACATATGCCTTCAGTCTGCACAGGTGGAGCCAGTGGATAGTTGTGAACTTGCTCAATGTCAGATTAAGAATTCACACAACAAGGCATCTAGCTCAAGGATAGCTGGGTGACAATTCTCATAAAAACACAGCTTGTGAAACTTTTAGTTTGCACTTCAAATTATGCAAAGTCATTGACCCAACACTTCCCCAACCAACATTAAATGCACAGCCAGGTAAGAGATTAACCCTTGCATTGGGATGGATGCAAGTACTAGTCATAGGGTTGTGCTGAATCCTTCCATTTGTTCCAGCTCATCTTGTTTGAAAAGTGTGATTTCCAAACCTCACAGCAACTGCAAAGGTCACTGCTCCTTCTTGCATATAACTTCAATGCTGTGAAAAAAGCAATATCTTGTAATTCCCAGGTTGAGAACTGTCTGAAACTTCCCCAAACACTATTGATCTCTGCCTCTGTCAGGCTAGAGACTCTAGCATTTCACAGATTCTGTTGTCCCCTTTGCTCACATAACTAGCCTTGGAAATCCAAAGGAATTTAAAGAGGGAAGGATGTTTCAGAGGAGTACATAACATAACCAACAGGAATATACCATTCTTAAACTTTATGTCAATCCATACTTTGGATCTTTGCTACTCTGCCTTGTTGCTGTCATTACTGAGAGCTCCCCTATCTGTTCCAGAGCAGCTTAATTGGAAGTTACATGCTGGAATTTTGGATCAGGCCAACTATCATAGGATTCATTGGAACCATGGTGAGGGCTGGCTTCTCCTCACCTTCAGTTACCATGGCATCTGGATTGTCCAGGTCAGGGACAATGTCTCAGCCAGTTGGAAATCACAGTTCCTGTCATGGAGTCACTCAAAGAGGAGTAGTACATCAGGATCACCTTGTGCAATGACCCACCAATGACTAAACATATTTCAGCTCCACCTTACTGAAGCTGTCTTAGCAGTCCAAGAAACCCAAATGTGTGCATGGATGAGCCATTGTACCAGAGGATCTCAGGTTTGATCCCTGTCCTGTGCCAAGTTAGCTGATATGACCTGGATGACAATGGTCATGATCATTTACCCTCAAGACTTCACATGCTGGAAAATACATCAGCTGGCTCCCACAGCTATTTCTGTTGCCCGCCTCACAAAGCAGTTGGATGCCTTTTGACCTCTGGAAATGACTGGATCAGGTTCAGCCTCCTGCCAGATAACTTGGTAACAGTTACAGTCTGGGTAACTAGGAATAAATGAAAGATGCTGACCTCCAGAGATGACCACATCCAGAGAGCAAATATTTTCTTTTATTAAAAAGTCTATGAGTGCTTTTGAGGTGGCTGTGTTGTTGTTGTGATTAATCTCAAGAAGCTGTCACAATGCTCACCTAACTAATCATTTAAAAAGTGCATCATATTATGAGCCACCATGACTCTGTTTGGTTAAATTTTATTGTTCAGAGCAAAGAAATTCCCAATACATCACCAGTGGCTCTGATTCAGCTGGATGTCACTGGATTTTGCATATTTTCCCCTCCTAAACCCGAGAGAACCTGAACGTCCAGGTAGCTTCTGCCAGAGAACTGCTTAAATTGGGTCAACTCACACAGCAAGGTTGGAGAGACAGGCAAGCAGGCAGGGGCTGAAGTTTCAAACTCACTGGGGATTCATCAAAATTCCCAGGCTGTGACTTAGGAAGCAGTGTAAGGGTGTCACCATGTTAATAGAAGAATGGATTAAGGGACGGCATCCTATAATGACTCTAGAACATTGTTTAGAAAGTTTCAGTTCTTACCACTTAGTCACGGTGGAAGAGGAAAAATGGTAATATTCAGTGATTCAGTCTGAGCAAGGGTTGCCAAGTTTAATGCTCATTCCAAGGAATTTAAAACAGGCTCAAGTTTGTAATCCAATGATAATGTTCCCAATTTTCCATCTATATGATTGGCACCTTCTTCTTTGTTGATCTCACATGCTCTTCTGCCTCCTCACTGTGTTGCAATTAAGATTAATCTCTCACTCTAACTTCATCTTTTACAGGACATCCACAACTATGGAACTCTGCATTCCTTCATCTCCCTTTTCTCTTAAACATGCAGAGTTTTAATGACCATTGTTTAATTACAACTTCTGGATTTATCTTACCTTTTTCCTCACTCCTAACAACTACACCCTTGAAATGAGTATAAAAGTGGAATGATTCCTTGGGACAATTTATTGTTCATAGCTAGTGATGTTGAATTTCTATCAATGCCAGCAAGGGAGAACCAACCACATTCCCTTGACATTCAATGGTATTACCACTTCTGAATCCTCCACAAGAGGAAGGCAATGCCCTAATGATATTAACGCTAGACTATTAATCCAGAAACTCATTAAAGTTCTGGAGACCCGGGCTCGAATCCCATCACGACAGATGGTGGATTATGAATTCAGTAAAAATGATCTGGAATCTACTGATGACCATGAAACCATTGTCAATTGTTGGATAAACACATTTGGTTCTCTAGTGTCCTTTAGGAAGGAAATTTGTCTTCCTCATCTGGTCTGGCCTACATGTGACGCCAGAACCACAGCAACGTGATTGACTCTCAACTGCCCTCAGGCAATTAGGGATGGGCAGTAAATGCTGGCCAGCCAGCGTCGCCCAAATTCTATGAATGAATTTTTTAAAAAATCACAGAATCACAGAACTGTCACAGTGCAGAAGGAGGCCATTTGGCCCATTGTGTCTGCACCAGCTCTTCAAACAAGTATTATAACTTAGTGCCATTCCCCTGTCTTTCTCCCACATCCCTGCACATTGTTTCTATTTGAGTAATCATCTAATGCCCTTTTGAATGCGTCATTTGAACCTGCCTCCACCATACTTCCAGGTAGTGCATTCCAGACTTAAACCATTCATTGTGTGAATAAGTTTTTTGTCAGATCACATCTGCTTCTTTTGCAAATCACTTTAAATCTGTGCCTGCTCCTTCTCGATCCTTTTATGAGCAGGAACAGTTTATCCAGCTCGATTCTGTCCAGCCCCCTCATAACTTTGAACATCTCTATCAAATCTCCCCTTAGCCTTCTTCCCTTCAGGTGAACAATCCCAATCTGTCCAATCTATCCTCATAATTGAGGTTTTTCACCACTGGAACCATTCTTGGATCCTGGGAGTTACCATTGACCAGAAACTGAATTGGACTAGCCATATAAATACTGTAGCTACAACAGCAGGAAATTCGATGATGAGTAACTCACTTCACTTATACTTATGACTTGACCAACTGTAAGGTTAAAACCAAGGAATATGATGGAATACTCTCCACTTCCTGAATGAGTGCAGCTCCAACTCAAGAGTCTTGACACAATCTAAGACAAAGCAGCCTGCTTCATTGGCACCCCATCTACAACCTTCAACATTCACTCCCTTCACCACTGATGCACAGTAACAGTTGTGTATATCGTCTACAAGATGCAATGTGGCACCTCACCAAGGCTCCTTAGACAGTGCCTTCCAAACCAGCAACCTCTACCTTGAGAAGGACAAGGGCAACAGGTGCATGGAGCATCGCCACCTGCAAATTCCCTCCAAGTCACAAATCATCCTCGCTTGGAAATATATCGCCACTCCCTCACTGTTGCCGGGTCAAAATCCTCAAACTCCCTTCATAACAGCACTGTGGATGTATCTACATCACATGGACTGCAGAATTTTAAGAAAGTGGTTCACCATCACCTCCTCAAGAAGAATAAATGTTGGCCTAGTCAGTGGTGCTCACATCCCATGAAAGAATAAAACAACAATTCTAGTAGATAGCCCTCCAAAATACTAGACTCAGTCCTTACTGAACCTAGAGCCCAATTAGAATGAAATATCCAGTCAATGTCAGATTTTAACTTGGTCTTGTCCATACACTGTTCAATAAAAACAGGATCTTGAATATGGGACTGACAGGAAAATAGTTATTATTAAGAATCGATACAATAGGTGGATGAACAGTTAATCCATTCAACATCCTGACAATTTTATAAAACCAACTCCTTCATAGAGAGAAGATTTCAACAGATAAAGCATCATGGACTTTCATTGTCTTTTACCAGTATTGTCTTAATCACCCTTTAACTAGTTGTATTGCTGTGGTACATTTAATATACTGAATACCTACTGGTCCAATGTTGTGCTAAACGCTTAGAAGGAATATAACCGAATGTATTCCAAGAATGTAAGCCAAAATTAATCAGCGTTAACGTGAAATTTTTGTATAGCTTTGTGATATGATTAAAATTCAGATTTTTAAAAATGAATAGTTGGTTATATTGTGGATTTAACCAGGTGTGCCTCAGTCATTGAGAGTATTATATTCTCATTTCCAAGCTGCCATGGTTGGTCAAACCAGATAACAAATCCATGTTTAACTATTGACTGACCTTAGTGAAATATATATTGGTCGGTCATAGTTTTGAAATAAATCAAACATTTACTCAATACTCTTTTAGAATTTCAAATTCAACCTATTCCCACTTCTCTTTCAGGCAAAGCATTCCAGATTATAACAACACACTGCTCAAAATATTCTCCTCATCTTTCCTGGATTCTTTCACCAATTATCTCAAATCTGTGTCCTCTGGTTACTGGCCCTCCTGCCAGTGGAAACATCTGTGCCATTACCTCTGCATTGGCTTTAAAAACTGGCAATGGCTATTGTCAATGAATACTTCCAGTCTAGAAAGTTGGTGAAGGTTATTTTTTTTAAATATATTGTTATTCCAAATTTTTATAAATTGATCAACTGCACAAGATTTTAAAAAACCCATGTGTCCTTTCTCAACTCATTCCCAGCCATATGTAACACACACAACATATGCCAGATGTCCATTTCACAAAGGGGAGGCATTATAAATGAGTCCCATCCTCTTCTGCAAAGCACTTAGAAGCAGGACCCGACTAATTCTGTGGCTTATTTTACCCTTGTAATAGAGGCACAGTAACATAATGGTTAAGTTACTGGACTAATATTCCAAAGACTAGACTAATGGTCCCAGTTCAAATTATACAATGGCAGCTGGAAAGTTTAAATTCAATTGAAGCAAAAAAATCTGGAATTAAAAATGTAGAGGCAGTAATGGTGATCCAAAACTAACCAAATTATTGTAAAAACTGTTCATTACTACCTGTGGAGATGCTGCTGTTGGACTGGGGTAAACACAGTAAGAAGTCTCACAACACAGTTTAAAGTCCAACAGGTATATTTGGCAGCAAAAGCCAGTGGCTTTCAGAGCCCTGCCCCTTCGTCAGGTGAGTGGGAGTTTTATTCACAAACAGGGCATATAAAGGTAATCAAGTCTTAAAGGTATAGACAATGTGAATGGAGAGACCGTTAAGCACAGGTTAAAGAGAAGTGTATTGTCTCCAGATAGGACAGTCAGTGAGATTTTGCAAGTCCAGGCAAGTCGTGGGGGTTACAGATAGTGTGACATGAACCCAAGATCCCATTTGAGGCCATCCTCACGTGTGCGGAACTTGGCTATTAGTCTCTGCTCAGCGACTCTGCGCTGTCATGTGTACACAGAGACTGATAGCCAAGTTCGACACACGTGAGTATGGCCTCAACCAGGATCTTGGGTTTATGTCACACTATCTGTGACGCCCACAACTTGCCTGGACTTGCAAAATCTCTCGAACTGTCCTGTATGGAGACAATGCACATCTCTTTAACCTGCGCTTAATGTTCTCTCCATTCACATTGTCTGTACCTTTAAGACCTGATTACCTATAAAGACTCGCATTCCAATCATTATTTTGTAAATTGAGTTTGTGTCTTTATATGCCCTAAACATAAGAACATAGGAACATAAGAAATAGGAGCAGGAGTAGGCCATCTAGCCCTTCGAGCCTGCTCCGCCATTCAATAAGATCATGGCTGATCTGAAGTGGCTCAGTTCCACTTTCCCGCTTTCTCCCCATAACCCTTAATTCCCTTGCCTACCAAAAACCTATCTACCCGCGTCTTAAATATATTTAGCGAGGTAGCCTCCACCACTTCAATGGGCAGAGAATTCCAGAGATTCACCACCCTTTGAGTGAAGAAGTTCCTCCTCAACTCCGTTCTAAACTGCGCCCCCCCCCCCTTATCTTGAGGCTGTGCCCTCTAGTCCTGTTGTCCTTTCCAAGCGGGAAGAATCTCTCTACCTCTACCCTATGCCCTGTTTGTGAATAGAACTCCCACTCACCTGATGAAGGGGCAGCGCTCCGAAGCTAGTGGCTTTTGCTACCAAATAAACCTGTTGGACTTTAACCTGGTGTTGTGAGACTTCTTACTGTCATTACTATCTCTTAGGGTAGAAAATCTGTCTCATCCTTATCCTGTTGCACCCATGTGACTCCAGACCCATAATAATGTGGTTGACTCTTAACCTCTGAAATGTGTAGCAAGCCACTCAGTTATACTTAGAAGGCAGCTCACCACCACCTTCTCGAGAGGCAATTAGAGATGGGCAGTAAAAGCTGGCCTTGCCAGCAGCATCCACATCCAGCGAATGAGTGAAGAAAATTGCTAATGTCCTAAACCAAGCTAATTCAGTGCAGCCTGGAGATTATAGCCTAAGGCTTTCTGAGCTCTGCAGTACATACACAACCCAGTAAGTCACAGAGGGAAACTACATATTGTGTTTCTAAATGACGTGGAAACTACATAGCTGGGGGGCATTATTACAGCTTAGATTTTGTGACTTGGAAAAACCCCTACAAGCGAAGTAAAAGGAGAAATCCCAACTAGTTCCTTGTTTTGTTGTTGTTGGGTTGCTAAGACTCCTGTACTGAGTGCAGTGAATGCAGAATGCTGTTGTACAAAATGAGATTTCAGTTACACACAGCGAGCTCCTGCCACAGCTGTCAGTCCCATGATTACAACATTGGCTCGATTCACTGCAAGAATTCCGAGAATGAAAAGCTCCTTGTTTTTTGGGAAGCTTGTATTTGAAGCCAGGAATTCATGTTGCCAAAGCCTTGCTACTCCTCAGGACCTTACTGTTGATATAACAGTTAGTTGTGCACTATATTTCAGGGAAATGCAACAACCAATCAACTTACTACACTGACCTCAGTTTAGCCAGTTAAAACTCCAATCAACCGTATGGTTATACTGGAACCTGAAGCACAAGCATGAAGAAGAGTTTACATCATGCATGAATACCTGCCTCTGTTGCTATATGCTGCAAACATTGGTTATTTTCTTAAGCCCTGTCCATTGCACTTTGCAGAAAATAATGTTGATGGGAACTATGATTTGATTATACACTGAGACAGAGTCTGATTGGTGCTGGGTGATTGCAGTGGGGATATATCTTAAGGTTTTCTCAAGTAGTTACTGGATAGTAGATTGTCTTCACTCCTTTACTTTGGAAGGACCAAGCGCTAGAGAAAGTTGGTGTGAAAAGCTGAACTAGTAACACTGGTAAGGGCTATTTTAATCAGGCAACTGGACATGGTCTCCTAGAGCTAGTTGAAGATTGGCTGAAATCCTTATTATTCCACAACAAGCATGACAAGATGATTAGCAGCATGTGTTACAAGGCTCTGTTTTGAAACTATTGGCAGGAAAACAGGATATTTTAGATGCAGGAAAAGCCCATTAGTCACAACAAGCCAATCTATTTCTGGTCAATCAATCCTGTTTACCTGCCTCTTCAATCACTTCAGAAACATTCCTCTTTATTTCTTGAACTCATTCATATTACTTGCCTTAATGTCCTTCTCTGGTAACTTACTCTACAATGCAGTCACCCTTTGGGTGAATTAATTGAATGATTTCTCTCATTGCCCCTAATATTCGCTTTTAGCTTGTGTACCCTGGGATAGAAACTCTTCATTACCATGAACAACTTCCCTGGGTCAATTTCATCAATCCCATACGAAAAACGTCATCAATCTCCTTTGTGGTCTTTGCAGCTTAACATAACAACATCAGTCTCCAGCAGATGTGGTCTCCCCTTATTTTCTTCACCTATCAGTAACTGTCATCTGTTTTCTTGCTTACAAACAAGAAACACGCTCCAAGTGGTCTTTATGAGATTCTCTCATCAAAACTCTCTCATAACAGGCAGTAAAAATTAGCATCAAAAACATCTTTGTAGAAAACTTGCATTCAGCCTCCTCTGCTTTGTCCTACTGTTCAACCAGAGAGCCCTCAGCTGTAGAGCTGTGTTTCCCATACTATTCGTTTCATACCCACTTGGAGATCTACCAGCTGCCTGTGTACATCCACCAGCATGTTGCCTTAATATTTTAACCCCTTTAATGTGCAAGCATTGTATAAAATGTATAAATTATAATGCATAAACAGCAGCTTGAAAGGGCTACTTGTCATTAATGCAACAGATGAGCTTGTTTGTGAAGCATAGATGCATAGTATTTGGAGTGACAAGTGATAGTTTGAGTTGTAGGTTGTTTCCTACAAAAAGGCATGGATGATACTTTGGATTTATTCCAGTGAGAGATGAAAATTTACTTCCACACAAAATGTGACTAATGATGGCAAAATCTTGCCAACCCCCTCCGACAATTCAAGGAAATCTCTGCATTTGGACTCAAAGCTGAGTCAGCCGCCGATGTCGCAACTCAATCTTGGGTCCCATGTCGGTTGAGATATTGAAGAGATTCTCTTGTTCTTTTATGAACAAGTTTTATAGCAAAGCTACTGCAGAAAATCTGTGAAGGGATTGCAGAGCCAGCTGTTTGGCATTCCCATTGATTGAGAGTACTCATTGCCAGTTCAGTGAGATGTTTGATTTCACTTTTAATATTGTCCTGCACTGTAATTCATTCAGTGTCAGGAATTCATATATGTGTGAGAAAAAGTGGGTGTTACTTTCCATGTTAAGTGAACTCAGGAGTGCCAGCTTAATTTAAAAATCAATTTTTGTTATTTTTCTTCCTGGTTATTGAAGGTTCTTGAAGTCCTAGATATAGCTCATTTTAGCTGAATGAACATGTATGATAGCCACTCAGCTGTGAGAGCCAGGCTTAGTTATGCATTTGAGAGCGTGTCTGTGAAGAATAACTTGACCTCAGAGTTCACAGAAACATGCCAAGACTTTGCCTCTGTGTGAAGCAATAGATTGATGTGTTCGCTCCACATCCCACTTCATTGAACAGAAAATATTCTGAAATTGAAAGTCAGACTTTTATCAAGTTTAGCATCTTCAGCACACTATCCAGGACCATCCTTAAATTGGTCGGCATGTTTTTGGCAACAGGTGCTTCCCTGTGTACACTGTAATATACTCACATCATATTGGTATACACGCCAATCCTTCACTTGTTCCACCAGTCATTGACTGTGCTCGTTTGGTGCAGATGCTGACAAATTTTGAACAGACAATATTGTGTTGATTTATGAAGTTGTCAAATGGTTGCAATATCTCTTCATCTGCTCTTTTGGTAGGTGCCATCTAGCAAACCAAAATGTCCTCTTGTTTTGCACCTTCATTAATATATCTCACACACCAGAAGGTGAATTAAGCCTACCAATTATTGGATTTATCCCAGCTACAGAATAAAGTATCATTGCTCATTCAGTTCGCTAACTCAGTTAGGGCATCAATGGGCTTGTCATTAATTCAACATATCACTAGGTGGGTAGATAATGACACTAACTGAATTTTAGGATCCCCATCATCTTCAAACCCACTGACAGGGAAGTGTAAATCTTAGCCCATGATGCTGATCATGTCAACATCCACAGTTATTACTAGTTCCTCTTCTACAGGTGTCAGATTTTTCTGACTTTGCAACTCCCTAATTCACCAAGATTGAGGCTGAAGAGCCTTGATATTGCCATCAGCAGTTGGTAGGCCCAAATTTGCCTTGTTCAACTTTAGCTATACCCGTGTCCACTGGAAAAATGTTGTCAGTTTGTCATTGTGTTGTTCATGTTTTTTTCCAAGTGTATGCATAGAAGAGATGGTTTTAGGTTGTTATTCAACAAGATTTCACCACATAATGCACACTATGGCTCAAAGTATTCAGCACCTCCAGTCCAAATGAATTCCTTTTCAATGTATTTTGTTGTCAAATTTGCATCTCTTCGACACACACCCTGTTTGGTGAAAATGTTTCACTTTACAGGCTGAGATTTGCATGTTAAGTCAGTAATTGATGACACAATGATTTTAGCAATTGCACTGATAGTAACAGAGACAAATTTCACTACTTCACTTATCATTGATACTTAGTGTGTTCTTTTTAATAGTCCTTGTATTTAGCCATCTCTTCACTGTTATTAGCATGTAACAACAGATATACGGTGTGACATATGAAACTAATAAAAGTCCTCAGCTCCTCCAATACACACCAATTGCACCTGCCACCACCTTTCCCTCCCCCCTTACCCCTCCGCTACTGCCCTGGTACTCCAATTATTGTAAGAAGTCTTACAACACCAGGTTTAAATCCAACAAGTTTATTTGATAGCAAACCCACAAGCTTTCAGGGTTTGCCCCGTTGTCAGGTGAGTGGACTGACGTTGTGAGACTTCTTACTGTGTTTATCCCAGTCCAATGCTGGCATCTCCACATCATGACTCCAATTATTGCCAGTTTCTGTCAGATCTTGCTGTCAGACACAGGCTGCAATAACTCACTAGTCCTTGTCTAAGCATGTCTGAATCCAGTGCAAGATAAAGCTGAAATGGCTGAAGATGATTCTGGATGCAATAGCTGACCCTAGTACTTTGGCTGTCTGACCTCTTAGCACTCCACAACACATTGATTAGTCCTCATTATGGCTGTTGGATTTATGTTGAAACATTCCACCCATTCTGCTGAGCATGGCTTTGCCTGCAAGGATAGGCCATGGTAATCTCACTTGGTTTTGCCCACTTGTCAAGACAGTTTGTCAGCATGTGGTAATTGTCACATACAAACAATTGGTTGGAGGTGCTTGGAGAACCTGATACTGGTGACGACCAATAAAAGATGAACGACTCCAAGATAGAGATACCAAGTGCACCCAGTCTCAACCCACACTCCCTATGTATAGTAATAAATCATTCTTTTTGCAGTTTTTATAAATTTTATTTTTTAAAAGAAATAATCAAGCAATTCCGTTTATATTTTGAGATGTTTTACATTTATTTATATGTATATAAGTTTTGAAATGCTGTGTGTGAATCTCTGTCCACAAATAGTTTATGCTGCTCTTCTAACAGCCCATCGTCTCTCTCTCTCTCTCTCTCGTCCTCTGTTCATCTCTGTAAATGGAATCACTGCAAATGCCATCTCCATCCTCATCATCCACCTTGTAGTGTCATCCTTCCAGAGGATGTCGTCTCTGGCTCATCTGTGATGTTTTCGCACTTCTTGAAGTTGTGCTAGATCAAGGATGGATCCCAGTGTAAAATAACCAAAAGGTCTGTTTCCTTTCAGGTCTGACGAAGGGTCATCCAGACTCAAAACATTGGCTTTATTCTCTCTCCACAGATACTGTCAGACTTCGTGAGTTTCTCCAGCATTTTCTGTTTTTGTTTCAGTTCCCAGCATTCTCAGTATTTTGCCTTTATTTGTTTCTTTCTGGTTGCCTGAAAGTGTGAACATCTGTGTTCCAGAGTTTGAACCATTCATTTCACTTTAAGTTTAGATGGTCAGCTGGTTATTTGCGACAGTCTCTTTCATACCCTGGGGAATAATGACAAGATCTTTGCATTATCATTGAGGATATCCTCGATGCATGACATTCAGTGACTTGCAAAAGCACCAAGGACCAGCAAATGATGTTCCCGAAAGACTCTAATTCTATGCACTGGGGGGTATTCATTTTTCATTTTAGCATAATTTAATATTGATCTATTTGATTTTATTTGTGATATAGACATTGTCAAGCTAGCAGTTTCAATCAGAGAAAGAAAATAAACCAAATAAGAGGTGAAAGACAGGGAGGGAAGGACAATTTTGACAAAAAGTATATCAAAAGCAAGTGGTGGAGTTTTTCTCTTTATATAGGTGCAAAAGTATTCCATGTTCATTGGGGATCAAACATTTTTGCTTAGGTTTGCTCACAAGTTTTGTCAATACCAAGTATTGCAAAAGTCTAGTTTCAAGTTATATATGTTGATAGGGCATTTTGACTTTATGGAAGTCTTGGTACATATTTTATATGGGTACATATTTATCAGGAAATTATGATGTGCTAAAATTTAAATGCCACTTTAAGGAATTGAAAAAAAATCAGCAGTACAAGTTCCAATATTGCTGCTGAAATATTCTTTGCCTGAATTCCAGTATCAATCCAAACTTCAAAATTGTGTGATTCAAAATTAAAATGTTCTCTGCAAACACTAGGTACAACCTAGAATCTCACTGGGGACTAATGCCTTGGAATTATTAATATACAAGGTTGTGAAAACTGTGTAACTGGTCTCAATTCATTTGGTGCAGGTTTTATGAGCTGAAAATGATAGATTAAGTGTATTAAGGAGTGGGTAACTGATGTTAGTAACATAGCATAATAGTAATTTAATCACTTCATTGAGGCAGTAAACAATTAATAAAATGATATCAACTTCACGGGGGCTAAATGATTTGCTGCAGAATATATTTAACACTGTTATAAAACATACACAGCTGGTGCTTTCACAAATGAGCTATAAAAATCTTTCTTGTGAGTATGATTCCATGGTTATTGACAGAATATTTATACCATGGCCTGAATTTTTTGACCATTGATCTGGGAAGCGAATGAAAAACGTCCTTCCTGCCATGATCAGCCCCAGAGTATAATTTCATACAGGCTAACTGATTAACAGACAGCCAGCATAAAACATGCTCTGTGAAAGGCTCAGTACTGCTGGGAGGGCGGGAAGATGACAGCCCCAGAAGTAAGGGAGGTTGCAGAGCTGTTGTTTCCAACATGCTCCCTCAGAATGAACGCCGCGGTTGAGCTGTGTCAGGGAGTTGCTGACCAGGGAAAAATAAGTAGCAATGGGAAAATCATGCACAGGGTGTCCAGGCAGCACATTCAAACACAGACCTTAGTCGCCAGACACCTTTTTAAATTTTAATCCAGTCCTGGCATTTCACCCCACCCTGGATCGAGGTTGACGCTAAAATGTAATGACCACCTGGCCAATCGCTCTCTACGCGCACCCCCCCACCCCCCGGCTAAACATGAAAGTGGATGGGCCACGTAAATTGCATTCAATTGGCCCCTTAATGGGTTAAATTGCCTGCTTGATTGTTGATGGGTGCACTTCTGACTTTCCTGCATGCCTGCCAAATGAAATATTCTATGATGCACAATAGTGGTGGGACTCAGGCCCGATGACTTTTCAGGAGATTTCACATGTTTCCAGGTAGGGCATGCACCTGGACAAGAACAAAAAATTCTAGCCCATAAGCCTCAAAATAAAAACTTAGAAATATTGTGAGATTAATTTCTCTGTACGGTGGCCAAGGCTTATATCATCATTGGCACAATATTTATTTTATATTTGGGCAGTTGTAATAAATCCGTGTTATTGGTTGGGTGAGATTTACCTCTGATCATAGACTCCTAGTAAATGAGAGCTATGTGAATGGTGTTGAAATGGCACTGGATAGAAAATGAAAGGGATTGAGGAAAGTTCATAGACCTAATGCTCTGTCTGTTCAACTACTGCAAGCAATAATCAAGAAAGCCAAAAAGAATCTTAAAATGCACAGTCATTGAAATGTATTTAAAGGCTTCCAACTATTTCACGAGGGAGCACTAGCCATTTAAATCAAGGTTGCCTTGAAAATCACGTTGGATGTGCCTCAGGGGACAAATCAGTGGTGCTTTTGTCAAAAGAATTTGCCTTGCTACCATTCTATTCACACTAAGTTACTCAGATAAAAAAGCCTCAATAAACTATGTAAGATGTGCTGTTGACAAGAACTGCCAACAGAAATGACATGAATACAACATTCAAATGGATTCACTGGCCTCAAGGATGCATAATTTGGAATGCTCTTTATTTCTAGCATTTGGACATCTGTCAATTTTCTGAAGAAGATCCCTCATAACCATATGGATGTGTGGTTATATTGCAGGTGAACTTATGAACATCAAAAGCTGTCATGCTTCAAATACTTTGGGACAAAGAGGCAGAGGGGAAGAAGAGCTTGGAGGCATAATGCCACTGCACAATTATTACTTCCGTTTATTTGTCTCACCATTATTGAGTAATGCAGAGACATATATAGCAGCATGCTAGTTAACAAACTACTATTTGCTGATGAAGGCTCATTGTCATGAAACATTAACTCTGTTTCTTTCCATTAATGCTGCCTGACCTGATATTCCAGCTTTTGCTGTTTTTATTTCAGATTTACAACAACTGCAATCTGTTAAAAGACATCCCATCTGGAAAGTCTTGCATCATGTCTTCCTTTTCTGTTTTGAGTGTCCCTAAGATAATCATAGGATAATGATGGAATAGGATCTCTGGATCATGACTGATCATTTCATTGTCGCATCACATGCTCTGCCTGATCTAAGCACTCATTTATCCAAACATACTGTTGTATTCACTCGATTACTGTATACCTTAAGTGTGTAGTTTATTTCAAATGATTCTAGTTCTATTTCAATAACAGTTTATTCACAGAACTTAGCAACATCTCAAAATTTATAGGAGCTTCTGTCTCTGCTGAAAGCTTCAAAGTGTCATAGAGGTTTATAGCGTAGAAACCGGCCCTTTGGCCCAAATTGTCCATGCCACCCTTTTTTTTAATCCCTAAGCTAGTCTCAATTGCCCGCTTTTGGTCCATATCCCTCTTTGGTCCATATACCCTCTCACCCATGTAACTGTTAAAACATTTTTTAAAAGACAAAATTGTATCTGCCTCTATTTCTATCTCTGGCAGCTCGTTCCAGACACTCACCACACTCTCTGTGAAAAAATTTTCCGTCAGGATCATTTTGTTTCTCTCCCCTCTCCCCTTAAATCTATGCTCTCTAGTTTTAAACTCCCCTATCTTTGGGAAAAGATATTGACTATCCAGCTGATTTATGCCCCACATTATTTTGTAGACCTCTGTAAGATCACCCCTCAGCCTCCTACGCTCTACAGAAAAAAGTCCCAGTCTATCCAGCCTCTCCCTATAACTCAAGTCATCAAGTCCCAGGAGCATCCTAGTAAATCCCTTCTGCACTCTTTCTAGTTTAATAATATCAATAATACGATGACCAGAACTGTACACAGTATTCCAAGTGTGGCTTAACAATGTCTTGTACAACTTCAACAAGACATCCCAACTCCTGTGTTCAATGTTCTGACCAACAAAACCAAGTATGCAAGGCAGAATTTTATGAAAAGAATTTTATGAAAAGCCAGGATGTGATTCTCGTCATGCCGGAAGTTGGGGGGGTGCAGTGGGTAGCAGATCTTGTTGGTGAAGCCAGCTGCTGAGCTCTAGGGACACCAATATGCAGGCATCACAATCTCCCAGTGCACAGAGACCTCCTGTTACCACCACCCATCCCATGGCCATTGGCTGATCGCACCCTGTGCCATCCTCTGCCTTCCAACCCTGCCAATCACTGCCCCTGCAGAGTTTCCCCCACTCCCCCGATCATCACCACAAAATCGGTCACTTCCCCCACCGCCAATCACTGCCACCAGTGATCACTCCCCCCGCTTTGCAAAGTTTCCCCCTTCCATCCCTTACAGAGCTCCCCCGCCTTCCCCGCCATGGCTCCACTCTCTTAGCACTGCCCCTAGCACTGCCAGGGTGCCAGCTGCACAGTGTCAGGCTGATTCTGCCCAAAAGGGAATGCCTGACCTTGCCTCAACCATCCGATGGGCTTGAATTACCTCCAATTCCACCGGCGAGGCCACCATATCTGGTCCCCCATTGGTGGGGACAATATGCGATCCTCACCAGTGAGGATCTCGACCGGTGAGGGGATAAGTATAACTGAGTGCAGATAGTAGAATCCAGGGCGCTAATGATATTGAAATCGATTTTGCTGACAAATTAGTGCCAACAAGGTCGTGAGAGGTGTAAAACTGGATGCAATCCTGATTTTTCACCTTTCATCCTATCTTATCGGCTTGCCATGCCAATTGACTAGCAGGATAAGCTGGTAAGATCATGACCTCAGTCTTTTCTAGAGTATTCTCTGATTTCTTAACACACTGCTCCACTCACAAGTTTAAGCAATCAAGTTCCATGACCTGGATCAGGGAACCAACTAGCACATCAAACACAGATCAACCAAACCACTGAACACAAACAAACCACTGAAATTGCAGATGAATATTTCTTTTGATTCTATAGGTGGTCAGAATTAGTGTCTCTTGATGAGAGTCAGAAAACCATATGGTCCTGCCTCCCTCCAGTAGAGGGCATCTAGTTGAATCCAGATGAAGTTTTATGTCATCTATTTCAATACTAAATCACCTTTTGAGGGATAGATTTCTTCTTGTATTTTATGACCTAAACCTTGGTCAACCTTGTTGTGCTATTTTAATACATTTCCTGTTTCTCCACTTTTCTCTCTCGCCAATTCCATTCACCCTCACTTCTTCCCCCTCCAGCCACACTTTTCTTTCTATCTTTCCAGTTCTATTATCCTTTTAATCACTATCAACAACATTTTCTTCTCTTTTCCCATTCCAACTCAAACACCCCTTCTTCCTCTTCATCCAGTATCACTCTCCCTATCACTTTGCAGTTGCATTCACCAATATCTCCAACTCCTTCCAATTTTCTCCTTGCCCTCTCCCCTCCCCTCCCTTTCATCTTCCTTCTCCTGCTCCTTCTCTCTATCCCTTCAAACTTTCCATTCCAATCAGAGTTCCTACACTACTCAGGACCTGTTTGGAGCCTCAAGCCAGTGTTTCTCCTCCAAGCCACTATTCATGGTTTCTGCCTGTGGTTTCTATGCATTTGCCTGGTCTTAATTACTGTTCACAGTTCCTGTGTCCATCCACTACCTAGAGTTCTTCCTCCTGACTATTGTTCAAGCTTTTCTGTTCCTAATCATCATCTAGTGAACTTTTTTTGGTGTGTGGTTACTGGATCAGAAATAATTCAGAGCAGCTGTGATGACAACTATAGTTGAATAGCCTGCTACTTCTTATGAATCCAACTTTAGACTTGCAAGGTCTCAACTGCAGAATATAGATAGCAAAAGCTTCAAACATTATATTCAACAATTATTCATAATGACAATATGTGAATGGGAACATGATGTAAGTGATGAGATGGGTCTATGTTGAGTTAGGTTGTAGTTAATAAACAGGTAATTCTTCTTAAGCAGACCCACAGAATCAAGGATCAGTTGCTTCCATCTGGTTCGAAGGATTCTGAGATGGTTGATGAGTCTGTTGCATGATCTACAGACTCTGCCACCTCTCGAAAACGTAATCGGGACATTGCAATGTACTTTAGCTGGAGAGAGAAAATACTGGCTCAGGTTCATTCTGGGAGCACTGTTCAATAGCTCTTGGTGGAATGTATATGCATGTTGGAATCAGGGCTGCAAGTATTTTGGGCTTTGTTGAAATGAACCCCTACACCCCACACCCAGTCCTCCCTCCTCTCCCCCCATACACCCCCCACTCTCACAAGCCGCTTCAGTGTTAAATAACCTACCAACCGACCAGGGAATAATCCGAGATTGTGGGTCGCCACCTGGTTCAAGTCAGCATTTTAAGTGTGGACCATAGAACCATATAAACCCTAACAGTGCAGAAAGAGGTCATTTGGCACTCGTTAGAGTTTAGAAGAATGAGGGGAGATCTCATTGAGACGTATAAGATGATGAATGGGATGGATAGGATAGAGGTGGAAAGACTCTTCCCGCTCAAAAAAGACAGTAGGACTAGGGGGCACAGCCTCAAGATAAAGGGGGGGCGGTTCAGAACGGAGTTGAGGAGGAACTTCTTCACTCAAAGGGTGGTGAATCTCTGGAATTCTCTGCCCGTTGAAGTGGTGGAGGCTGCCTCGCTAAATATTTTTAAGAAGCGGGTTGATGGGTTTTTGATAAGAGAGGGGATTAAGGGTTATGGGGAGAGGGCGGGAAAGTGGAACTGAGCCACGACAGATCAGCCATGATCTTGTTGAATGGCGGGGCAGGCTCGAAGGGCCAGATGGCCTACTCCTGCTCCTATTTCTTATGTTCTTATGTTCTTATGTTCTTATGTTCTTAAACTCTCCAAAAGAGCATCCCACCCAAGCTGTCCCCTTCACCCTATTGCCCATAACTCAATGTTTCCACCATAGCAAATCCACCTCACCTACACATTTTAGGTCATGAAAGGGCAATTTAGCATTGCCAATCCATCTAACCTGCACATCTTTGGACTGTGGGAGGAAACTGGAGCACCCGGAAGAAACCCACACAGACACAGGGAGAATGTGCAAACTCCATACAAACAATCGCCCAAGGCCAGAATCAAACCTAGGCCCTTGGCGCTGGCTCTATGGTTTGTGAGATTTCTTGTGCCCAGCCATTCATTCCTGCATTCAGAGGATCCCTCAGTAAGAATATGGATGGTAATTGTCTTTAAACCCAGCCTTCATCCTCAACTTGTTCTGGCCACTCACACCAGCACTGGTTAAAAATGATCAGAACGCAAGTCAGCCAAAGCAACCACTTCTCATTGTTGGCAGTCAGGCGGGGGTAAGTGATAAACTACACATGGTTCAAAGTGCAGATCTATCACTTCACACACAGTCACCAGGAGTAACCCGAGATGGTGCAGAAAGTCCCCTAACAAATCACTTGTAATTCCTGTGTTCAGAAAAAATTCCAACAACGTCTGCATCAAATTAGTTAGCCTGAGGGACTTGTCACTTCCAGCTCAGCTTCAGCCAAATTACTGGGAATCGACTCAATGCGTGATATCTATGTAAACCCACTGAGGCATTCAAAAGCAAATCTGCAACTTCAATTGGCAGCAGAATACCTTTCTTTAATCCTCCTTGAAAGTGCAAACTGGGGTGGGGGAGGTGGGGGCGGTGGGAGAGGCAATCTCACCTTTGTGGAAGGGGCAGATTCAGGATATCATAGCCAAATCTGACCCTGGCTGGGTAACCCCCATAGCAATTTGGAGGAGGAACCACTGCTTGGTTTATTCCATTCTTAGTCCTGTTTAGGACTGCTGGAGTGAGCTGTAATGATTCAGCCAAAAGCAGCTAACACAACACAGGTGGCTGATCTGTTGGCAAATTCTTGGCTGTTAGATTCTGGTGTGACTCTGTCACACGATCTGTCAGTGTCGAGATTGGCGCGTGCGCAGTGGCCCTGCACTGCCGGCCTCCCGACTGCTGGCCAGCTTGATCACTGGCCTGCCCCACGACCCCTGCAATGACTACTCTCTGCCCCTCCATGGCTCAATCGCTGGCCCCTGAAACCATTCCCAGGCGTAGCCCTGAACCCCTCTTCCTGGCCCGCTCCAGTCTCCAGCAACCCCTTACCGATTTCCCCTCCCTACAGCTACCCCCCCAACATTCCTGACCCCCTGCCCGCAGTGCTGACCCCCCTGCAGTGCCAAACCCTCCAGCATGCTCCCCCCCACCAGTTTACCCCGCACTCCAGTCTGCCCCGATTGCTGGCCTCCCTCCTTCCCCCAACACTCCTGACTGTAGCTGGACCCCCCACCCCCACTGATCACTCCCTTGGCCCCATCCCATCAAATCCTGCTCCCTAATTCCCACTCCCATCTGTCCCACACTTTGGCACTGCCGCATGCTGGACGGGCAGTGCCAAGGTATCCCCTGGGCATTGTCAATTAGTCACTTGGGCAGTGCTGGGGTTCTAGGCTGGCACTGCTAGGGTGCCAATGCCCAGGGGCATCCTGCTGCTGCCCAACCCTCTGGGGGTCCTGATTGCTCCCCCTTCACTCCTGTGGGGTCGGGCTGCTAGTTCCTGGTAAGTGGGGGGCTATTATAGTCCCTGCTGGAGTGAACCATTCTGCCATGGGGGATGGGGGCCTGGAGACTTCAGTACTTGGCCCGCTAGTCGTTTTTAAACCACATTCAAATGATCATTTAAATGGTCCTTGCACCTCCCTGTCAATTTCCAGCCCAGAGCAGATGCTGCCGGAAATCCAATACTGGGAGGTGCAAGCAGGATGTGAACATGTGTGCGAATCCTGCAAATTGCCTGCCGCAATTTTCCGAGCCTGCTATGCTAATTTACCAGCACAGCAGGATGGGAGAATTGCCCCTATTGTTTCTGGTCATGACAAACTGAAACTTAACATCACTACATTCATCATTGTCAATGCCACATTAAAATTATTGAAGTTGAACTCTGCTTCAGCCAGACATGGCACTCCAGACTGTCATAGAAATAAGAATAGACCATCCAGCCCCTCGAGCCTCTTCCACCATTCAAATGGATCAGAACCCCAACTCCTTCAACTAGCCCATGATTTCATAATCTTTAATACCATTATCCATGAGAATATATAAATACCATTTTGAATGACTGTGAGGGAGGTAGTTCCGGATTTCATCTCCAGTCTCACTTTTGAAAGCCTGCTTGGATGCCAAAAGCCCTGAACTCTGTAGACTGTGACTGGTTACAGAACAATGTGGAGGTTTTGACCGCAGGGCCAAGGCTTCTACCACCAAGGGCACCTGTGTTCTCTGATTCAGCAGTGCTCTGATGTGGTTGGTTTGAAGCTGACAGCTCAGCACTGCTGATACATTCCATGCCTAGTGAGGTTGAACACTTCTGCTCTCGTCTCCTGCTATCTCCAGATAGAGGAATGAGGGGGTGGCTGTAGGGTGGCCGCCTGACCACCGGTTAGAATGGGATTTGTTGGAAATGACTCGACAGTAATCCAGCTCTCTATTGGTAGCACTCTGCTGTTTGTGTCTCAGACCCCAAGCTGCTTCTGAAAAAGGGTGTCTCTACATCTCTGTCACCACAATGAAACATTTAAGACTAGGACTTCCATTTCTTTAATCCCACAATAATGAATACAGAAATAAATGAGGCATGCCCACAAAAATAATGTTTGATTACCCTTCCCACTGACAGTGGGACTTTAATCTCTGTTCTCAACAGCTTGTTGATTCAGTGGGCACAGCATTGCCAGAGCATGTGTGGTTCAGTGAAATCTTCTGTTGCGTTAAACATGTTATATCAATACAAACTGATGCTGTTGAAGTCACTATTGCCTTTGTACCTCCATTGATTTTAATCCATCTCCCTGGCACTGTCACTCAGTAACTCCTCTCTCCCCAGCGCCCTATGATACTGACTCTTTCTCTACTGATGTTAATCCAGCTCCCTCGCACTGTCACTCAGTAACTCCTCTCTCCCCAGTGCCCTATGATACTGACTCTATCTCTACTGATGTTAATCCAGCTCCCTTGCACTGTCACTCAGTAACCCCTCTCCTCAACACCCTCTGTTACTGACTGTATTTTTATTGATGTTAATCCAGCTCTCTCATGCTGTCACTCAGTAATCTCTCTCCCCTGGCGCCCTGTGTTACTGACTGTATCATCATTGATGTTAATCCAGCTTCCTCACACTGTCAGTCAATGACCTGTCTTCCCCCAGTACCCTGTGTTACTGACTGTGTCTCTACTAATATTAATCCAGCTCACTCACACTGTTGCACAGTCACTAACACAGCACCCTGTGTTCGTGACTGTGGTGGGGCTTTCCTGTCTTGGGTGAGCACAGCTGGAAAATCCCGCCCTGTGTCTCTATTGATGTTAATCCATCTTCCTCAGATTGTCACTCAGTAACCCCTCCCAGTGAGCACCATGAGAATCAGCATCTCCTTGAAGACAGTACTAAACCTAAGGGTTAACAATTTACTAGCTAGCAATTTTGTAGCCTGCTTCTTAATCAAAGAATCTGAGCCATCTCAACTGTTGTGATGCTTTTATTTACTTTATGAGGGTATCTACTCAGGGCTATGCTTAATGAACGTTATTGGAAAAAAGTCTGCCTTTCTGCAAATTATACTTGAAGACAGCATAACCTGATATTGTCTTAACAGAAAGCCAGGGTTAACAGATAAAGTAATAAATGAAGCAGGCAGTGATAGTGTTAAAGCATTAAGGATATGATTTCAGACATGGCAGTTGGGCTAAAGAGTTTACACGAGAGGCTTCTGATGTTGGAAAGTTTTGCAATTGATGCTCGTCCTTTCATTCCATGTTTCTTTGTGTCTAGTTGAAGCATGTTATTTGTTTTTTTGGCAGGGAATGTGAATTCATTTTAAAATACAGATTGCTGATGCCCGGGAGGCTTAGTAGTGCCTCCAATTCTGGTCTCTTGTGCTTCTCAGATTTGAATCACCCCATTATTGGTGACCGTGCTCTAGCTCCCAAGGATCTAAGTCCTGAAATCCCCTCCCTAACCTCATTTCTACCTATTCTCCATCTTCAAGGTGCCCCTTAAAAGCTTTCTTCTTGTCCAAGTTTACATAGAACATAGAACATTACAGCGCAGAACAGGCCCTTCGGCCCACGATGTTGCGCCGACCAATTAAAAAAGCAATGACCCTCTAACCTAAACCAATCCCTTTCCATCCATAAACCTATCCACGGATCTCTTAAACGCCCCCAAACTAGGCGCATCTACAACTGCAGCAGGCAGGGCATTCCAATCCCTCACCACCCTTTTTTGGGCTCCTTTTTTCAGCATCTCCTTACATGGCTTGGTGTCAAATTTTATTTGATAATAGTTCCTTTGAGATATTCTGAAATGTTTTACTGTATTAAAGAAACTCAATAAATACACATTGTTGTAGCTGTGTGTAAATGCACTGCTTGGTGTGGTCCTGGACAATATAGGATCATCTGGTCCATAGCATGGGCCCACAGCTGTGCTGAATTAGACTGTCTCACCCATGGCAGGAGCTGCGATACTGTAACTGGCCTTATTGTACCTTGGCTGAGAATGGGGTAGTTGTGCAGCCAACGTTTCTGCTTCTGATTGCTTTCCACCAGCTTGTGCTGTAGAAATTGAGTGTGTCAGCTGTTGGTAGTGTGGAGCTGGCTATGGCATTCTCATGTTGAATAACCTACTGTCAGTGTCGTGCCTGCTTGACTGAGGTGACGTTAGGAAAGGAAAAACCTGCAATTGTATAGCATCTTTAACTGGATGCTCTAGGTCCCAAAGCATTCCACAACCTATTTTCTGAAGTGGTTCAACATTTGGAAATGCAGCAGCAAATTTCCACATAGCCATGTCTCACAAGCTGAAGAGATAAAAGCTGAGTCTTTTGTGTTTTACTGGTGCTGATTGTAAAATAAATACTGACTGGGATTCAAGGAGAACTCCCTGCTCTTTTTTTGAATGCTGCCATGAGATATTTTACATCCACCTGCAAGGTCAGATGGGGCTTTGGTTTCACACCTCATCTAAATGACAGCATCTTTGTCAGTGCACACTCCCTCAGTACTGGAATGGGAGTGCCAGCCCAGATTGTGTTTAAGTCACTGGAGAGAGATTTGAACCCATGGCCTTCTAGCTCAAAGGCAAGAGTATCACCACAGAGACAAACGTGGAACTGTACCATAATAAGAGTTAGCACCTACAGAAAAAACTCAGCAAAGAAAAGGGAAATTGAAGGATTGCAAAGTGTTTTTCACATAATACAAACTAGGAAAGCACCTAAAGCTCAACAAAAATAAGAAAGAACAGAGAATTGTGAAGTGTTTTTCACATAATCCAGACTAGGAAAGCACCTATGGCACTGTCGTTGTCAGAGGGTGCATTATTTTATAGATGAGGAGTATCACTCCATGTGTTTAATATAATTGGCAAAAGAATCTAAGGGGAGATTAGGAGAAATATTTTTATGCAGTGAGTTGTTCTGACCTGGGGTGCACTGCCTGAATGGGGAGGAAACCGATTTAATTTTAATTTTCATAAGAGAATTTGATAAATGTGAAAAGCAAAAATTTACAGGGAATGGGAAATGTGTGGGGGAGAGGGACTGATTTACTTCAGACAGCCAGTCCAGGAACAATCGAGAAAATGGTCTCCCTCCATTTTGTATCATTCTATGAAACACAATGGTCTCAATATTCTTAATATCCCCATATTTCTTGGTGCTGTGGTGAAGAAACTCAATGCAATCAATGCCTTGGTTTAGCACAGTTCTGGCCTTAAATTTGCACTAGTCATGGACTTGACATTCTCCTGCAATTGAAATTGATACCAATTGAGGGCGGCATGATAGCACAGTGTTAGCACTGCTGCTGCACAGGGAACTGAGTTCAATTCCCGGCTTGGGTCACTGTCTGTGTGCACGTTCGCCCCGTGTCTGCATAGGTTTCCTCCGGGTGCTCCGACTTCCTTCCACATTCTGAAAGTTGGTTAGGTACGTTGACTTGAACAGGTGCCAGACTGTGGTGACTAGGGAAATTTCACGTAACTTCATTGCAGTGTTAATGTAAGCTTACTTGTGACTAACAAATTAACTTTTTAACTTTTTTTAACTTTTTGATGTTGCCCACTGAACTAAACTGGAAGCTATGTTCTGACTAGCCTTTGAAGAATCCCCAACGTAAACCCTGCACCTGGAAGTGTTTGCGTCCTGCAGTTTCCTGGCAAATTTATGATGCATTCTTTCGAAACAAGTACGTCTACCTGGGTTAAATAAACATGGCTACGTTGACCCAGTGGTGAATAGTTAATCATACTGAAGATCAGAAGCCTTATTTTGTTTGTGGGAGGGTAGGTTCTAAAGGTGCAGTCATTACAGCTGAGGATGTCATCTGGACTTGAGTTTCTCTCTGGATTTCCAGTGGCTTCCTTTATCCCTTTGTAGTTCTTTTCAAGTGTGACTCAAGAATTTACAGTGGACAAATGCCCTAGTTTAAAAGTTTGGGTATCAGAAATGAAATGATTCACCATTTAACATGGCGTTGAAGCATACAGATTGCAGAATTAATAGCCTTTATGTATAAAGGATTTTTTCTGAATGGCAAAGTTAATTTTAGTAAAGCTGATGGCCTTGGAACAGCTGTTGTTCCTTCTGCTGGCCTTTCTAATTCACTATTATGTGTTGAGCAGCCTGGAATGAAAGCTGAGGTCCAGAGTGCAGCACACCATCAATCTCCATCACATGCACAACGGGTCCAATGGCCTGCTTCTGTGGTGTAAGATTCTGTAAATCGAGTAAGGGTGGGTAGGCCAGGAAAGATAAATCAAATGGCATTGATTAAATAACAGAATTAAAGGGGTGGTAGGGACAGAATACTCAACGTGTGTGTGGTAGAACACTGGTTAACACTACTGCCTTGCTATGCCAGGAACTGGGGTCCAGTTCTGGCCTTGGGTGACTGTTTGTTTGGAGTTTGCACGTTCTCCCCTGTGTTTGCATGGGTTTACTCAAGGTGCTCTGGCTTCCTCTCACTGTCCAAAGATGTGCAGGTTAAGTAGATTGGTCATGTTAAATTGCCCCTTAGTCTTACAAGATATGTGGGTCAGATGGATTAGCCATGGTAACTGTGAGAGGTTACGGGGATAGGGCTTGGGGGGAGGAGGGGCAGGGTAAGATTTTCTTTCAGACAGTCAGTGCGGAGTTGATGGGCTAAATGGCCTTGTTCTGCAGTGTAGGGGTTCTATGGTTTTAACACAGTGAAGCATGAAGCTTAGGAGAAATGGTAAGAGGAGCCCAGACCACTGATATCAATAAGATAATAAGGAAGAAAAGCTGGAATAGAGCAAATTCAAATGAATTTGAATGCAGAAGGTGAAAAAGGACTGCTTACAAAGTGGTATGCTTTATCTTGATCCCTTTGCAGAATTCCAGGAGGGCTTAGAGAATATGGGATTTGAGTTTTAGATGGATTTAGAAGGATGATTATGACTATATGAATAATTAACAAATTTAAAATGAATAGGCTAATAGCATTCGTACCAGAACAGCATTCCCAATAACATCCAGGAAATAGACAATGCTACAATAATAGCCAGGATACATACACGGCTAAGAGTTCACAATAGTGTGTAAGTTTTAGAGAAAATTAGAATTTTAGAGTCAGAATCATTGAATCCCTACAGTACAGAAGGAGGCCACTCAGTCCATTGAATCTGTACTGACCACTTTTGTTTTTATCTTACCCCATAACCCCATATATTTACCCCAGTAATCATCCTAATCTATACATCTTGGGTAACCTTGGGACAATTTAGCATGGCCAATCTGCCTAACCTGCACATCTTTGGACTGTGGGAAGAAACTGGAGCATCCAGAATAATATCTAAGATATATCAAGAGTTAGGAATTCATTGTAACATCCAGAGATATTGGGTGGGATTTTCCAGCCCTGCTCACCCTGAAACCGGAAAATCTTGCCCGAAGTCAACGGACCTTTCCATGGCCCACCCCTTGCCTGCTCTGATTCCCGTGGCTGGCAGCACGGTAAAATTCTGGCCATAGGGAACTAATAGTAATGATTAAGACAAGGCGAAATGTGAAACTTTGCAGTAATGCTCATGCTATATTGGGTGAATGCACAGTGATATCTTAGCTGTCTATATTGGTCATGCTGGTCTCCACCCTCTTGAAATCCAACTTGTCCAAAACACAGCTGCCCATATCTTCCTTGTCCTAAATTCCATTCATCAATCGCTCTTAACAAACAAATATTGGATTTTCACTCCCAATGCCTTCTGTTTTAAATCTTGACTCTTGCTTCAAATCACTCCACTCTCACTTTGCCCAACGCTATCTTCAGCTGTACAGACATTTGCTCTGTTTCTGACTTCTGTACCTTTCCTTCTTGAATTTCCTTGTCATTGGTAGCAAAGCTTCCAGCCACCTCTGCTCTATTCTCTGGTACCCTCCTTAATTCTCCCACCTCTCCACTTTTATAAACCTTTTCCAAAGCTATAATACTTAGCCACCTTTCCTCAATCCTCCTTGGTTCAATATCCATTTCCCTATCCATCTCCATTGTGAAGTGCACTGGGACAGTTTTTCGATGCATTGAAGCTGCAAAATCCACGCAAAAAATGGCTATTATACAGACTTCCAAACCATATTGAGCAATGGAAAAATATGATTGGCATGAATAAGGAAGTCAAGATTCAGAGAGACTTTACCAATGGAGATAGATGTAAACATTTTATCTGAGGTCAGAGGAAATCATAAAGCCAGGAATGCCTGCAGGTGATGGAACCAAGATAGGTGCTAACTGTAGATGTAACTTTGAAGGCAGATGAGAATAAATCTCCCACCTAACAGCTTCACCACATGGACTGCAGCAGTTCTAGCAGGTGGTTTACCACCAACTTCTCAAGAATAACTAGGAATGGACAATAAATGTTGGTCTTGCCAATAAGGCCCATGTCTTGAAAATAATTTTACAAAGTGAAAAAAACACATAGAACTGCTGAAACATGGTTTTCTTCAAAGGACATGGATAATGATGCTTTGATTCAAAACTTTGTTCTTGGAGAGTATGAATGCTGAGTGTACGTTCTGAACCAATCTCTGACCTTAAAAAGGAACTTTTCCTAATTTATACATTTCCCTTCTCTTCTTGGGCCTTGTTGATGTATAGATAATGTTTCCTAAAGCATGAGAAGCCCAAGTCTTGTGTCTACATTTTTTGCTCACTGCCTGCACCTGGTTGAATCTTGAGGTTTAGAAAACTAAATGTAAGTACAAATGAATGTAATTATTTGTACTAGAACACCAACATCCATGCAGATTAGCAGTTTGAGATATATATAGACCAATGTGAATAGGATTTTCAATATTACCTCAGCCCAGTAAGAGGGCTTTAGTGTCTCACAAAGGTAATTAGCTTGGACACATTTCTGCTGTAGGAGGTTACAACAGGATAGGCTACAGTCTTTTTTGGAATTTATTCATTCATGGGATGTGGACTTTGCTGGCTAGACCACCTTTTGTTGCCTAAAATTGCCCTTGAGAAGGTTGTGGTGAGCTGCCTTCTTGTACTTTGCATTCTCTGTGGTATAGGTACACCCATTGTGCTGTTAGGGAGGGAGTTTCAGGATTTTGACCCTGAGACAGTGAAGGAAGGCAATATAGTTCCAGGAAAAGTGATATAGTTCCAATCTCCTGATTAGTCTGTGGTGAGATATTCTCTGGCCTTTTTGGGATGGAAAGCAGTGCACCACTACAAATGCATTTATCTGTCTTTATGTCCAAATTGCAGTGTGTAATTCTATTCCTCTGCATTCCTTCAGTATGTCTATCCCTCCCAATTCAGTCCTTCAATGTGTCAGTCCCTTCCAATACATTCCTTCAGTGTATCTCTTTCCAAGTTCAATATCCCCACGTGTTTGTTAATCTCAATTTGATCTTTCAGTGTAGCTATCCTTCCATCTACTGCGTTTCTGTGTCTTTTTCAGGAATTGGGGAAGAATATGTCACTCTGGAACAGGATGGATGTTCTAATGCCTTTTAAGGAAAATGCCTTCAATATTTGCTCAGTATCGAACCTGTGCTGAAACACCTGATCTGGGTGTACATGTCCTGACAGTGGACAGGGAGCTTTGGTGTGAAACACATCAAGTACCTGATTTGTTCATACTGGATGAGAACAGTTGCAGTGGGGAGATCAGAGCTCCAAATGTAAGATTGCTGTACCTAACCTGGGACCTATTGATCAAACAATACAAAAAGAAATTTCATTATTGAGAATCGGGAATCCGATTGAAATGTATAAGCTGTTAACTCTCCGTTGTGATGAATGTTATGCTTTGATGCATATTTCTCTCTCTCTGGAAAGATTTTTTAATCAGGAAGGTGTTTGTATGAAGTGTAACATTGCTGAGTTGCTGCAATACAATCATTTACAAACTCTCCAATTTGCGAAGTTCAGCTTTAAGAAAGAAAGTTTTCTTTCCCTCTTGAGGGGACAGAGTTGCTGAAGTTCAGGCGGTGATTGGACAGCCGAGTGCCAGCCCCTCGGCTTTGATTGGGTGCTGAGTTGCCAGTTAGGCGGGGTGTCAGTTTCCAGAGGTGTCATTGGATGAGATCGCTCTGGGGGCGGGGAGTGCCCCCTCTCTGTCATCCCCGCCCCCAAATAGTGTGGATGCCGGGACCCCCCGGAGCAGCGCACACAAACTCTCCAGGTGACTGTTAGAGAGGCTCTGGGAGCGGGTTCCTGCGGCAGGATGGAGCGGCGGCTCAGGGCACTGCTGGCGGCCGGGGTTGTGCTGGGGCTGCTGGACGAAGGCGCGAGCTTGGTCCCGCTGAGTGACTTTTACCCTTTCGGTCTGGAACATGGGGACACGGTCAATGCCAAAGTGGATGATGGAGGCTCGGGGCTGGTGGAGATCTCGCTGGGTTTTCCGTTCTTTGGCGAGAGGCACTCTGGGCTTTACGTGAGTCAGACTCGCTGTGCATGCTTCATTGACAGCTTCATTTCTATTCCTCTCTCCTGCTATCACCCACCGCTGGCATCTGATTGCCAATCCCTTCGCCCTCTTTTCCGCTGTCAGCCCCTTAAACTGGTCAACCCAATTCATCCCTCCCATCTCTCGGCAAATGTCCATCAACCCCACTTCCCCTTCTGCAGTGGACCCCATTCGCTATGTCGAACCGATACCTCCCTGACTGTCCATCCTCGGTCAACTCTGGAGCCTGGCCACACTGCTTGCCCCCATTTGTATACCAGTCCACTGTGCCTCCAATGTCATTCATTGGGGGCACTGACCTGCCTCCAACTGTGCACTGGACAGTCAGTCAGCTGCCCTGTCAGGCAATGTGTACACTCCTACAGAAACTATCAACGCGTATGAAACACAGAGCAATCTACCTGTAATGACACACTGAGCATTCTACCTTCCCCTTTATTCCCCACTGGGTGCTGTTCTAACCCATTGTTATAACCTGGTTACTCTTCCCATCCATTGCTATGTACTGGGCTTTTTGCATTTTCACATCCCTATAAACTGGGCATCCTACCTGTCCAGTATTCTATAGCAGGCACTCTGCAAAGTACTATGTGAGAACATTGTGTGTTCGATCTACTCATTCTTATGCAGAGTGCTTCACCAACTCAACATATACCAGGCAATCTGCCTGTCTACTGTTGTCTCCTTGGTACTTCTAAAAGCACATTATTATTACAATGGTACCTTGGCCAATTATTATTAATTTGGTTCTCTTTGCTCTTTAAATTCCAGATTCTCAGCTATTCATCAGAGGGCACAGCCTCAAGATAAAGGGGGGGCGGTTTAGAACGGAGTTGAGGAAGAATTTCTTCACTCAAAGGGTGGTGAATCTCTGGAATTCTCTGCCCGTTGAGGTGGTGGAGGCTACCTTGCTAAATATTTTTAAGACGCGGGTTGATGGGTTTTTGATAAGAGAGGGGATTAAGGGTTATGGGGAGAGGGCGGGAATGTGGAACTGAGCCACGACAGATCAGCCATGATCTTATTGAATGGCGGGGCAGGCTCGAAGGGCTAGATGGCCTACTCCTGCTCCTATTTCTTATGTTCTTATCACGTTTGCCTATTAGTGCATATATCCCAGAAACTTTGCCTGTCCTTTATAATACACTGGACAGTCTGCATGCTCATCATTACGCACTGTCCCCCACTTGTCAATTATTTTATGCTGGGTTCTGTGGTGTTCATTATTATAACCTCCAATACCTTTCTCTCCTTTCCATCCTTGCCCTCAGTATTTCACAAGCCACTGGTCAGCATTGTACTGTTAGGATTAGGATATACTAAACTCTAATCTGGTATTGCAAGAATTCCATTCACAGGCTATTTAGACAAGTTTCTGTGTACACCAGAATTTAACCTATGGGCTGGAAGGGTCCCTGCGACGAACGGGCTGGTGAATTAATAGACCACATGGATTTAAAGCCTGGAGGCGAGTATATGACCATCTGGCCCAAAGTAAATGATAGTGAAATGGTAATGTACTATTGGCTTCAACAACAACTTGCATTTATATATCCAGGGTTCTGAACAAGAGCATTATTGATAACATTTTATTTTTATCACCCGAACCCCACACAGAGGTAACCACAATGGTGAAAACAGGTAAGTTTTACAGAGCTCCTTAAAGGAGAAGAGAGCAGTAGAGGCAGAATGATTAAGGGAATGAATTCCAGAGCATCTGAAAGCGCACCCATCAACAGTGAGCAATTAAAATACAGGACCCACTAGGTGCCTGAAGTGGAGGAGCACGGAGATTTATAAGCTTGCAGGGCCGGAGCAGGTTGGAGATGGAGTGGAACAAGGTCATGTGTTGATTTGGAAATAAGGCCGAGGATTTTAAAATTGAGCATTGTTAGACTGGGAGCTGTTGTAAGTTCGCAAGCGCAAGAATGATAAGGGAACAGGGGTTAT
The DNA here is from genome assembly GCF_965287045.1 of Carcharhinus amblyrhynchos. Lineage (NCBI taxonomy): Eukaryota > Metazoa > Chordata > Chondrichthyes > Carcharhiniformes > Carcharhinidae > Carcharhinus > Carcharhinus amblyrhynchos. The sequence continues at coordinate 71,881,966 of NC_137326.1, forward strand.
TGTGAGTTAAAGGCTAGGCAGCAGAGGTTTTGGATGAATATTTATGTATGTTGGAAGATGAGAGGATGGCCATAGAGCTTTGGAAGTGTCAAGTTTAGAGATAACAGCGAGGTAGCTGAGGGTTTCAGCAGCAGATGAGCTGAGTCAGGGTCAGAGTGGGACGTAGGTGATTGGTGATGGGACAAATAAATGATTTCAAGCTCTTGTCGAGGTCAAATACCAAAACCAAGGTTACGAATGGTTGGGCTCAGTTTCAGATAGTTGTCAGAGAAAATAATGATGGGTCAGAATGGAGACAAAAGCTTCAATCTTTCAAAGATCTAGTTGGGGGGGAAGTCCCATTTATCCAGCAGTGGATGTTCGACAAGCAGGATGACAAATCAGACAGTGGCCAATCAGAGGACTTGGTGCTGAGGTAGAGCTGGGTGTTATCAGTATATGTGTGTAATCTGATGTGTTTTTGGATGACACCACTGAGGAGCAGCATGTGGATTTGGAATAAAAAGCATCATTGCAACATATGCCTAACATACGTAGGCATCAAGGTAGATAGATCCCTGGGACCTGATGAAGTGTATCCCAGGACATTGTGGGAGGCTAAGGAGGAAATTGTGGGTCCCCTACCTGAGATAGTTGAATAATTGATAGTCACGGGTGAGGTGCCTGAAGATTGGAGAGCTGGAATGTCTTGTTGGAGTTATACAAGACATTGCTAAGGCACACTTGGAATACTGTGTGCAATTTTGGTCACCCTATTATAGAAAAGATATTATTAAACTGGAAAGAGCGCAGAAAAGATTTACTAGGATGCTACTGGGACTTGATGGATTGAGTTAAAAGGAGAGGCTGGATAGACTGAGACTTTTTTCTCTAGAGCATAGGAGGCTGAGGGGTGATCTTATAGAGGTCTATAAAATAATGATGGTCACAGATCAGCTAGATAGTCAATATCGTTTCCCAAAGATAGGGGAGTCTAAAACTAGAGAGCATAGGTTTAAGGTGAGAGGGGAGAGATACAAAAGTATCCAGAGGGACAGTTTTTTCGCACAGATGGTGGTGAATATCTGGAACAAGCTGCCAGATGTAAAAGTAGAGGCGGGTACAGTTTTGTCTTTTAAAAAGCATTTAGATAGTTACATAGAGAGATATGGGCCAAATGCGGGCAATTGGGATTAGCTTCGGGGTTTTAAAAAAGAAAGTACAGCATTGAGAAGTTGGGCCAAAAGGCCTATTTCCATGCTGTAGATCACTATGACTCTATATGTGTTTTACAAGTGTGTCCCATGACAGCACGAGTTAGTAAACAAGTGGTAACTCTGAATCAATGACTTGAGAGTGCACTTATGCATAATGGATTTTTTTTTTGTGACAGAAATACCTTATATTTCTGTATGTATATTGGTTCCTGACTATTTCTGTGGATTTGTTTTCCATATTGTGGACATTGATGAGGTCTTCTACTTCTCTGGCAGTCCCTCAGAGGATGACTAGCTCCCACTCTGGGGAGGTGGGTTCTGCAATGGCTGAATAGTCCAACCCTGGACCCCCAGACTCTGCCACAGGTTTGGCAGGTGATGTTTGATGAAGTGGGTGGCTGTGGATCTCTGGATTCTGCACTCTGTTGTTTACCCTTTGCCTCTGTGTGCTCCACCTGGTGACGCTTGAGGTGATTGGTGCCTTCGCAGATGCTTCTTCTTCAGTTTGTGCATTCTGAGGCAAGCAATTCCATTGTGTTGATGGGGATATTGCATTTATTTAGGGAACCTTACAGAGTGTCCTTGTAATGTTTCTCTGCCCTCGTAGTGATCTCTTGCCATTATGGAGCTCGGAATGGAGCAATTGTTTCAAGACTCTTGGGTTGATCATGCAGACAATGCAGTTGCTCATCACAGCTTGTTGAGTGTGAAACAGTGTCTCGATCGTAGGGATATTGGCCTGGGAGAGGATGCTCATGTTGATGTGACTATTCTGCCAGTGGATTCACAGGATTTTGTGAAGACAGTATTGTGAAGGGATTTGAGGTGTCTGCTGTTCATTGTTCATGTTTCTGATGCATACAGGAGGGCGATATCTATGACTGCTCTGTAGACCATGAGCTTTGTGCCTGATCTGAGCTCTTGGTCTCGAATACTGTTCCTCAGGCTTCCCAAAACAATGATGATGAGAGAACATATTTCTTGCCATGTGTGCTCATTGGTTTGATATCACACTGGAGCTGATGTTACTCAAGCTGGTGTCCCTCTGAATGGGGAGACACAGTGCTACAAGGCGCTTCTGATATAATGGACCCATACTGCATTGGTGTCCCAAACATGCACCAAACGCTTCTCAGTTGGCCAGGTTGTGATGTCAGCAGCTATTCTGGCTGATCATGCATACATTTTCCAAACTTGGATCATATAGGTCCATTGATGTATTTGCTTGTCATACAAAGTTGTACTTGAAAGAGAGATGCTCCTCACTGGTGCCATTTAAAGAACCAGCCATCCAACTTTCAGGTGAGGTGAGATTGGGCACTCTGTGATTGGAAGTTGAATGGTGTGTTTTTGAGAGTGTTGGGAACAGTACTTGGATTTTGCAGGGAATGTTGCTGCATCCTGTCAGGGAGGACAGAGGACTTGGTGAACTGTCCACACAAAGGGTGCAACAGGCACAGTGGTTAGCGCTGCTGTCTCACAGTGCCAGGGACCTGGATTTGAATCTGTCCTTGTGTCGCTGCTTGTGTAGAGTTTGCACGTTCTCCCCGTGTCTACGTGGGTTTCCTCTGGATGATCCAGTTTCTCCCCAGAGTCCCAAGCTGTGCAGATTAGGTAGATTGGCACAGAGTTATGGGAATATGGCAGATGGGAGGGCCTGGGTAAAATGCTCTTTCGGGGAGTTGGTGCAGTCTTGACAGGCCGAATAGCCTCCTTCTGCACTGTAGGGATTCTATGGGATGAGGTCTCTAGTTGCAGTGCCTCTGAATCAACAACACAACAGGAAGATAATTCAGTGGTTGAGGAAAGGGAAGCTCAATACAGAGGGAGGGGGAACAGGACTCAGTGTCCAGGGCACCGTTTCTCCAGACTGTCTGTGAATGCTTAATGAAACATGTGTTCCCTGAGGACAGCACCCCTTTACATTCCATCTTTCCATTCATCTGAAACTCCGATCACAGTTCCCCTTTTCTAGGTTCATGCAATAAAAGCCACCAAGGGCATCCTTACCATAGTATCTGTATCAAACAACACACCCAATGATCCAAGCAAAAAAAACTAACTGTCCTTGTACATTTCCATTGCACCTCTTTAGTACATGCCCTGTCCGAATGCTCCAATGCTTTGTCTGCTCGCAGAACCACTGGTGGGAGGCTGCTGACTTTAATGAGGTGAGAAAGCAGATGGCCTTGCAGGATGCCTTCAGGCATTTCTGTGGGTCTTGTGGGCTTAGCTTAGGAATGCACACCTCAGCTTGGCTGACAGCACTGTGGGCTGGCAGGCTGCTAGGCTACAGGCAGGGCCCTGGCAAAGTGACAAGAGTGAGAGCATTAATGCTGTCAACCAGAGAAAGGACAGCAGATTCCTGTTCCACAATGTCACTGCCAATCCTCAGGGTCAACACTTCAGTAACCCTGGTAATCTGCTGGAAGGCAAATTGTTGGCAAGAGCAGTCTGAACACTGGTTTTGGCATTGACGTTACAGCCATGATGGCAGAAGGTTGAGCCTGCATGGCATTGAGCATAGATTTCATCCAGTCAGTCTGAGCTTCCATTGCAGCACTGTGTTGGCTTCTGCCTTAGCTGCAGTCGAAACTGAGACACCAGCCACCAGAAGCTCATCCTGATTGGGTCTGTAAGTTCAGGATGTGGATGTCCCTGACTGGGCCACCATTTATTGTCTATCCCTAATTGTCCTTGAAAAAGTAGTGGTGAGCTGCCTCCTTGAACTGCTGCAATCCATGTGGTATACCCATCATGCTGTTAGGGAGGGAGTTCCAGGACTTCGACCCAGCGACAATGAAGGAACAGTGGTATATTTCCAAGTCAAGATGCTGAGTGACTTGCGTTGGGGGGGGGGGGGGGTGGGGGTGGAATTCCAGTGATGGTGTTCCCATGTATCTGCTACCCTTCTCCTTCTAGATTGTGGTGGTCATTGGTTTGGAAGGTGCTGCCTCAGCAGCCTTGGTGAGCTCCAGCAGTGCATCTTGTAGATGGTGCACACTGCTGCTGTTGATCGTCAGTGGTGGAGAAAATTAATGTTTGTGGAAGTGGTAGCAATCAAGTGGCCTGCTTTATTCTGGATGTGTTGAGCTTTGAGTGTTGTTAGAGCTGCACTCATCCAGGCAAATGGACAGTGTTCCACCAGACACCTGATTTGTGCCTTTTAGATAGGACAGGCATTGGGAAGTCAGGAGGTGAATTATTCACCCCAAGCTTCCTAGCCTCTGATCTGCCTTGGTAGCCATGGTATTTATGTGGTTAGTCCAGTTCAATTTTTGGTCAATGGTAACCCCAGAATGTTGATAGTTGGGATTAAACAATGGTAATGTAATTGAATGTCAGGAGAGGCTGGTTAGACCTTTGAGGCTGGTCATTGCCTGGCACTTGTGTGACATAAATATTACTTGCCACTTGGTCAATCCAAGCCTGGATATTGTCCATGCCTTGTTACATTTGGACATGGACTGTTTTAGTATCTGATCAGTCACAAATGGTGCTGAACATTGTCGAATCATTAGCAAACTTTCACACTCCTGACCTGATGATGGAAGGAAGATCATTGTTGAAGCACCTGAAGATGGGCCTTGGATACTATTCTGAGGAACTTCTGCAGTAATATCCTGGAGCTGAGATGATTGATCTCCAACCACCACAACCATCTTCCTTTGTTCCAGATAAGACTCCAAACAGTGGAGGTTTTTACCCCTGGTTTACCTCCACTTTTGCTAGGTCTCTTTAATGCCATAGTCATCAAATGTTGCCTTGATGTCAAGGGCAGTCACTCTCACTTCCCTTCTGGACTTGGCTCTTTTGGTCATGTTTGAACCAAACTGAAATGAGTGATCTTTGTGGAACTCAGCAGGTTATTGCTGAATAAGTGCCACTGATAGATCTGTTGGATGATCCCTTCCATCTCTTTGCTGATAAGTGAGAGTAGACTGATGGGGCAGTAATTATCTGGGTTGGATTTCTTCTGTTCCTTGTGATGCAGGACATACTTGGGCAATTTTCTACATTCCCAGGTAGAAACAGCTTGGCTAGGGGCGTGGCACGTTCTGGAGCACAAATCTTCAGTACTATTGCTAGAATGTTATCAGGACCAATAGCTTTTGCAGTATCCAGTGTCTTTAAGGGGTTCTTGATATCAAGTGGAGTGAATTGAAATGTTTGAAGACTGGCATTTGTGCTGGGACCACTGTAGGAAGCTGAGATGGAACAACCACTTTGCACTGGCTGAATATTGTTGCAAATACTTCAGGTTTGTCTTTTGCACTGATGTACTATGCTTCCCCCATCGTTGAAGATGGGGATATTTATGGAGTTTCTTCCTCCACTGAATTGTTTAATTGTCCACCACCATTCACACCTGGATGTGGCAGGACTACAGAGCTTGGATCTGATCCATTGGTTGTGGAATTGCTTAGCTCTGTCTATAACTCGCTGCTTATGCTGTTTGGCATGCAAATAATCCTGTATTGTAGTCTCACCAGTTGACTCATTTTTAAACATGCCTCGTATTGCTCGTGGCATGCCATTCTGCAGTCTTCATTGAACCAGAATTGATCCCCTGGCTTGGTGGTAATGGCAGAGTGGGGGATATGCTAGGCCATGAGTTTACGGATTGTAGTTGTGTACAATTTTATTGCTATTGATGTTCCCAGCTTCTCATGGATGTCCAGTTGTGAGATCTGTTTAAAGTCTATCTCATTTAGCACAGTGCTAGTGCCACACTGCATGATGGAGGGTATCCTCAATGTGAAGACGGGACTTTGCCTCCAGGAGGACTGTGATGGTCACTCCTGCTGATACTGTCATGGACAGATCTGAGGTAGACAGTTTGGTGAGAATAAGGCTCAGTATGTTTCTTCCTCTTCCCTCACCAACTGCTGCAGACCCACTCTAGCAGCTATGTCCTTCAGGACCTGGCCTGCTTGGAATATTCCCAAGCCACTCTTACCAAGTTCATTTTGTACCTTTGCCATTCTTGGTGTTTTGTCCAAGTGTTGTTCAACATGGAGGAGTACTGATTCGTTAGTGAAGGGGGATGGCATGTGGTAATCAGCAAGAAGTTTCCTTGCCCATGTTTGACTTATGCCATGAGACTTCATGCGGTTCGAAGTTGATGTTGAGGATTCCCAGGGCAACTCCTCCTGACTGTATTCCTGCTGTGGTACAGGATATACACAGAGATGGTGGTACCTGGGATGTTATCTATAAGGTATGAGTCTGATGAGTTTGACTATATTAGGCTGTTTCATGATTAGTCTGTGAGGCAGCTCTCCTAATTTTAGCACAAGGTCCAAAGTATTAGTAAAGCGGATTTTGCAGAGTCAATTAGAGCTGGCTTTGTTGTTATTATTTCCGGTAACAATGACCGATGCTGATGGTCTATCCAGTTTCATTCCTTTTCGACTTTTTAGTGGTTTGGTACAATGTCTTGCTCGGCTATTTCAGAGAGCATTTAAGAGTCAACCACACTGCTGTGAGTTTGGAGCCAGACTAGTTAAGAACTGCTGATTTCCTTCTAAAGGGCATTAGTGAATCAGATGGGTTATTACAATAATCAACAATAGCTTCATGGTCATTATTAAATATTTAATTTCATTCATCTGCCATGATGGAATTCGAACCCAAGTTCCCAAAGCATTACTCTGGGTCTCTGGATTACTAGTGGAGTGACAATACCACTACGCTACTGCCTCCCTGTGATTGCAGCATCTCACCAAGGTTCCTTAGACATACCTTCCAAACCCACAATGGCTACCATTTAGGTGGAATAGGGGATCAGATACATGGGAACACCACCACCTGGAACTTTTCTTTTATGTCACTCATCATCCTGACTTGGAAATATATCACCATTCCTTCATTGTCACTGAGTCAAGTTCTGGAACTCTCTCCCTACAGGACTTTGGGGGTACCTACACCACATAGATTAAAGTAGTTCAAGAAGGCAGCTTACCACCATCTTCTTAAGGGCAATTAGAGATGGGCAATAAATGCTGGTCTATATCCCATGAAAGAAAAAAAAACAAGGTTAAGGTGGAAGCTGTGAAGAGGCATAAAGCAGGAACATGCTGTCATTGTCAATTCTCTCAGTTGTTGCCAGATGCTGCAGGCTCAGTCACAGCTTGTTCAGTGATGCAGAGAACCTACTTCCCTGTAGGGCTCAGGCATCCTTGCCCCAGTCAGTTCTGTTCTGCTTCCATTCACTGCATGTTTCCTTGTTCTGCAAGCATGGCACTGTTTGGGCAAAGCACTCACACATCTGAATGGCTGGAGATATGTGGAGGCACTGGGAGGTGGGTATGAAGCTGGCATCATTAGAGGAATGAAGGATGTTTCATCCCTTGTTCCAGTGCTACTATAGATGACAGCTTTAATTGGATTGGTAACCATCCTCTTGGTTACCTCTTCGAAAAACTCTAAAAGATTTGTCAGAAATGACTTCCCATGAAGTTGATAATCTTCAACTTTACTTGATTCCATTACAAATTAGATCTGTCGATCTCAGCCTTGAACGTACTTAACGAGCCAGCCTCTACACCCCTCTGTGATAAAGAATTCCAAGATTCACTACTGTCTGAGAAGAAACTCCTCATTTCTGGCTTCAGCAGGCAACCCCTTACTCTGAGATTATGCCCCCCGGTCTTAGATTCTACCAGAAGGGGAAAACAACCTCTCAGCATGTACCCTGTCAAGCCCTCTGAGAATCCTCTATGTCTCAATAAGGTCACCTCTCATTCTTCTAAACTCCAAAGAGTTCAGGGCCAGCCTACTCAATCTTCCTCATAATAAAATCCTTCCATATCCAGGATCAACCTAGTGAATCTTCTCCAATGCCAGTATATATTTCCTTTAATAAGGGCCACATAATGCCTTGTATAATTTTAGCAAGACTCTCCTATTTTTATACTCCATTCCCTTTGAAATATTCCATTTACCTTCCCCCTTACTGCTAAAATTGCATGCTAGGTTTTTGTGATTTATGTACAAGGACCCCCAGATGCCTCTGTGATGCAGCTTTCTGCCATCTTTTCCATTTAAATAATATTCAGTTTCTTTATTCTTCCTACTAAAGTGCATAACTTCACATTTTCCTACATAATATTCCATCTGCCAAGTTTTTGCCTACTATATCTATGTCTCTCTGTAAACTTTGTGTTATCCTCAACATTTGCCTTCCCACCTATTTTTGTGTCATCCACAAACAAAGCAAAAATATATTCACTTCCCCCAATTCATTTATATATTGTAAAAATTGTGGCTTTAGCACTGATTGCTGTGGTGCTCCACCAGTTACAGATTGCCATCCTGAAAATGCCCTTTTTATCCCAACTCTGTTTTCTATTAGTTAGCTGATAATCTATCCATACTAATATATTAATATAGTACCCGAAAACCATTGGTTCTTCCCTTATTAACTGGCATTCTGTGTGGTACCTTTTCAAATGCTTTTTGAAAATCCAAGTATATTATATCCATTAGTTCCCCTTTATTGTTCTTGCTTGTACCATTTCAAAGGATTAACTACATTTTTCAGGCATGATTTCCCCTTCATGAAGTGAAGTTGACCCTGTTTGATTACGTTATTATGTCTTTCTAAATGCTCGGCTATTACATTTTCTCGGTGATAGAAGTTAAGCTAACTGTTCTATAGTTACCTTTTTTTTGTCACGCTCCCTTTTTGAACAAGGGTGTTACATTGGCAGTTTTCCAATCCTCTGGGACTTATTACTATCAGTGCATCTACTATCTCTGTAGCTATTTCCTTTCATATCCTCCAGTGCAACCCATAAGGTCCTTGGGATTTACCAGCCTTTAGTCCGATTAGAGAAAATGATTTTCCTTTTATATTTTGCAGAGTCTCTAGCTTGCAGTCTAGCTCAATGACTGTAAGCTGGAGCAACACAAATAGAGACTTTTCCACTGATGTGTGAATCTGGGAAACCTCACAGTTCACAGACTCCTACTTGTTACATTCCTGCCACACAGCCTGTCTTGCTGTCTCTTAACTTTTGTTTTATTTGCATGTTTATTGATGACCTGAATTAAAATTCAACAGTATTTTAAAAAAGCGACTTAGGGTAGGATTGTCAGATCTTGTCCGTTTCTGTTCTCTGCCAGTGAGAATTTGGCACTTGGATGCGGCCAAAGTCAGAGGTTTTTGGCCGTAGTGTTTACTCACCTGAATGACTCACCTCCTGTACATGCCGTGATGCTGCTTTTTCAGATTTTCTCTTTCATCGCTAAGTTTTATATTAGTTATTAATTAATCTAAACACTTAATTATTTACTTGTGGTTAAGTGTGCATAGTAAATTAAATGTTTAGCTTAATTATGACATTGTGGTTTTTCTATGGGTTTGTTTTATTGCTGAGCTAGGCTACCAGCGGTCTCTCTTTTCAACTACTCAAGGTTCCATTCTTTTCACTGCTGCGCTGTACTGCCTTGGGCCTACTTTTCAAACTGCTCTTTTTCAGGAAAAGGCTTTGATTCATTCTCATGTGGTACTATATGTACAGCTAATGGATAACACAGCTAGTGACAGCTTTTAGACACACTTAAGGCACCAAGTACCACTAAGAAGTGAATACTTTTATCCAGTTGCATGAAAATGGAAGGAACATAATCATAGCCCAGACCAAAGCAGAGGTTCATGAAGGAGAGGCTTGACTCCAGCCAGCCAAACCTGGGGGACATTGGAGACGCTGAGAAGGAGGTCTTGTGGAGATTAAGCCTGTCCAACAGTTACAATGCGCTCAGTACTTAAGTGTCCACTGGTTTACTTGTTCTATGTTTGATTGTGTCAGTCTGAATCAGATAAATGCTCACTGTGCTTAATTGCTGAAGCCTGGGTGTTAACTCAGAGCAAAGTAAGTAATCATCAGGGAAGCTGCTAAAAACATAAAACAAAGAACAGTACAGCACAGGAGGAAGTCCTTCGGCCCACAGTGTTCTGTCAAACATGACGCCAAATTAAACGAATCCCTAGACCCATATCCCTCTATTCCTTGCATATTCATGTGCTTATCTAAAAACCTGTTAAACGCCTCTATCGTATCTGCCTGCACCACCACCCCTGGCAGCGCATTCCAGACACCTATGTGTAAAAAAACTTGTCCCTCACATCTCATTTTTCTTCCTCTCACCTTAAGTGTATGCCACCTAATATTGGACATTTCAACTCTGGGAGAAAGATTCTGACTGATTGCCAATCCTATCTCTGCCTCTCATAATTTTAGAGATTCCAATCAGGTCTCGCTTCTGCCTCCACCTCTCCAGATTCATAGCACGAGGAAGACAGTTAAAAGCATTGTACAAAGCTCCTCAAATAAAGCTCCTGCACAGTCTGCATTGCTCTAATGAAAACCAACTATGTCAAATATATAAAAAGTGCCAGTGAGCACAAGGGGACAGAGTGTAGGGAGAACAACCACAATGCAGATTAAGGCACTGTGATTCAGAAGAATGTCCAGAGAAGGGAACAGCAGAATAGCAATGTGGTAGTGATAGAGAATGTTACAATCAGAGTAGATAGCATCCTCCACAACCACAAGCAAGAATCAAGGGTAATAACCTTTGGAATACTGCCCAAGCTATGTGCAAATTAGCGCAGAAGCAGATCAAGTAGATGATCATGTGGGTAATGGATTGCTGTTAGAAAGAGGGGCCCCTTTCCATGGGGCACTGGGACGTGTACAACAACAACATGCATTTATACACCATCTTTAGCATAGTAAAAATTTAACCAGTGTCCACAATACTTGATGAGAGCAAAGGGGACTCCTGGAGTCTGTTGGTTGACAGAACTCCTTCATTGCTGCCTGAAGTTCTAACTATCCAAATTTTAAAAAGTGTTGTTCCCAACCCCATTGTCGCATTGTTTTGCTGTCTATTGGCCATTAAACAGTCCAATCAGATTGCAGAAAAATGACAGATGAACCAATCAATTGTATAGTAAATGCTGGGCACTCAGTAATACTCCATTACCCTCTTTCTTACCCTTGAGGTGAGAAACCACAAAGAATAATTTTTAAAAACTGCATTAACAATGGAGTGGCTGACTGTCACAGTGCCTGCCCAGGCACCAGGCACAGTGCCTGCTCAGGGACCTGCAGAAGCCTTCCCCTTCAGTTCAATCTTTGTCCGAACTTGTCTTTAGGACAATAAAAGTCTACCATCAAAATCATTGTTTTGTTTAGATTCAAAGTGTGGGGTTTCAGTGAAGCTACAGAAAGTCATTTAGTGAAATTTAGTGCATTCCAGTCATGTCATGTTTGTAATAATGCACCTAATAACTTTGAAGGAAGCTTTACCTCCTCTTAATTTATTTTGTCGCAAAAGAAACCTAATTTCTTGCACTATTTATGATGCCTAGACAAAATGATTAGCAAACTTTGATTATCAAACAAAAGGCCTGAAAGTTCCATTTACCTCACATCTTTTTGGTGAGAAGTTTCCAAAGTTCTTTGTATAAAAAAAAGCGCTGCTTGTTTTCTCTCCTAAGTGTAACTCCAAATTTAAACCTGTGTCCTCTTACCCTATTTCTTAGATAATGGGAGTGGTTTTGCTGTATCAATGCAATCTAATCCTTTTAATTGTCACTAGTGGTACAGAACTTAGCTATTGCTGAGAAAAGAGACATGCTGTCAAAACTTTTCAACTTGTACTCATCAAGACAGACTTGCACGAATACCAAATCTCAAAGGGGACAATTTATACTGAGGATATAGGATGTTGGTTGGCTGGCAGGTTGACTCTGGTAGCGGTGTTGCCGTGGGGAATGCATTAAGAACTGCCCAACTTTTGTTTAAGTTCAAATCAGGCAGGTTGACTCTGATTGGATCCCTTTTAATCCTTTAACCATCTTGTGCTCCTCCCCTAGTTTCGCATTCTCCAACTCCCCCTCCCCCCCCAAGAATCATTCAATCCCACTCCCCATTCTTTCCCCCTCCCCCAGGCCTTGATCCTAGATCCTATTGGCCCTAGGCTAATCCTGTTCTGTAGTCTCCCTCATCTTCCCAAGGGCACCTTGCACTCCCCAAGCCCCCATCTTCCAGTCTCCCAGTTGCAGCATTATTCTTTACTGACATCCAATCCATTTTATTCATTTCACTCTTTCCCTAGCTTTCAGCTGTTTCTTCACCATTTGCTCCCATTTCTGATCATCCCTAAGCAGTGGGTGCCGAAGGGGTTGGGGTAGAGGCAGGGAAGGTAGTGGTGGCATCACCAAGCCAGAGGTCTTTATGTGGAAGCAGCAGTGACATAGAGAATGGAGTGGGGGATGTGGGGAAGGAGATAGTTGCTGCTGAAGTGAAATAAAGGCTAAGTTCTCTCAGGCTGCAATCCACAAAGCCCATGAGATTCAGGCCCCTGGGAGAATTGGCAACTCTATCTATATTGGGTGATGGCAATTCTACCAATGGCCTACGATACCTGCTTGAATGCAGCAACGTGACATCTGGACATTATTCTTGCCTTCAGTTTATTAATTTGTACTCGTGGGGAAAACCATAACCAGTTTGTCTGGAACTAATTTCTTCTCAGAAATGTACTGCATGTTGCCATTGCAACCACTTACACGCTGATTCTAGCAATATGCAAATAGAAGCTAAATGGTTCATGTATCCATTTTGCCGTAGATAGTATGATGTTTCATAACTGGGGCAGACAGTGTGAATTCGATTATCTACTTGAGAATTGGCCAGTAACGGACCAGGTTCTTTATATAAAAAAACGCAGTAGATACAACAACCTGATTCTGGACTTGCTTGGAAACAGAAAGCTATTTAAAACTGTAGGCCAGTGGAGCCAAGGCTTAGTGACCCAAAATGTGTGCAGAATTATTGCTGGAGTTTAACCAACTAAAGCCACATTGTTTGCTGGTTTTGAGCATTGGTTAACTTCCCATTGCTGGTTTGCCCTGCCCTTTATGTCAATTGGTTTGGACGGTTATTGTAAATAGAGTGGGATGAATCCCAGACACCAGCAGCAGATCCGTTCATCTAAGTCTAATAAATGTTAGATCATTAACAATGGCCAGTGTAAGGCAGACTTGCCCGGTCCAGCTATCACATTATGATTGGCTGTCATATATAGTTGATGATTTTGCAATGTGATGTTATCCTGCAGCCAACTGAAGCCCAAAGAAAATTCAGTTATCTTTGGCTTGTCCCAAAGAAGAGTGCTCTTTATTTTGCCAGAGAAAGGGGAAACGAGAGCGACGTACACACCTGTGCTTCGGTAGGGAGGTAATAGAGATCATATCAAAAGCATTTGTGTTTTTTTCATTCTGAACACAGAGGGCCCACCAGTGAGAGGCCAGAGTAACAAGAACAGACCTAAGTTTGAACTCTGACCTTTGCTATATTGGCTAGTCACAGTGAGGTTTGCCATAGGATCATTAAAACAGAGGTGCGATTGCTACTGTGGAAACAAAGCTCGGTATGAGCGAGCACCCTCCGAGCTGGAAGCCAACCGTGATGCAAAATTTGATAAAGCAATTGGTATTTCACGTGCTCACTGACTGGTTTCCCTGAGGGCGTAGCAATCTGTGTTGCAAACACATTGGTGCCTCGCAGAGGTGGTGGCGCTGCCACTCTGGACTCCGTTGCACTTCAGAGGTCAGGAACCAGTAAACAGTGAACAAAATGACAGATTTCAAACAGTTCAGCCAAATGGGATAGAATTAACCAGGTGCTGTATTCCACTAAGCCTACAACGTTGATCACTGGACTGAGGCCAAAGGCAGCATTTGCTCTCCAATGAAAACAATCATTGAAGAAACAAAGTGCTGACAAGTTGAGTTAGTGTTTTTTAAACATCCCTTTATATCTATGTGACTTATTTATCAGTGTGAAATGTAAAGCATTTTATTTAAAACTTGGAATGTCCCAACATTATTTGATCTTTTGGAATGGTGCGGCTGTGCAGTGCTCAGAGCGCAGTGCTTTGAAGTACTGACAGGTAGCAGCACCGATGAGCTGGTTTGAACTGTTCTGCACCAGTGTGCCAGGGCAGTGGAGGGATATGGCGATACCGTCCTTTTGACCTTGATTCAGTGCCGAACCAGTGTGTGATTTGGAGCATGTTATCCAGTATCTGCGTGTAGGATGTAAAGGAGCCCAAGAATGGGTCCGTTCAGAAGATGATCACAACGAGTTTCTGTCTTTAATTTGCTTTGTGGCAGTCAGGACTAATGAGTTGATCACTTGCCCCCAAGATCCAATCCTGTGATAATGTCCAGTTTGTTCTCCGTGTCAAAAGTAGTTTCACAAAATAGGTTGGCAGGTTTTATTTTGCAGTGGGGCCACAGAGGAATGTGAACCACCTGTTCTGTTTATCCAAACCTATATATCTGTCCACACAGCCATTTCAGACTAGTGCACTTCCACCTCGCTCATGGCATTAGCCCACCTGACTAAATCAGGAATCAGCCATGCGTTTGTTATTGAATGTTTAAGCCAAGTTTGCAATCTCTGCTTTATTTACAGTTCAGTCCATGTTACTCATTGCTCCTGAGCTTCCGTTTAACCAAAACCACCTGTTTCTCATTGTATTCCTTGGTCCCCAGTCTCCTTTAGTCCATTACTGCCCCATCAATCCCCTGCTGGTTGTGAAATTGTGGTTTGTGTTTGCAACATTCACGAGCAGCTACAAAAATCTGTTCACCGGCTTGTCATTGAAATGATTATGTTCCTAAACTGTGGCTGTTAAAGCTTGATCCTGAGGGTGTGAGTGAGAATGGGGGTGCTAAATAATAACAGTGCCGGGATGGGGGGGGGAGGGGCTGTGGTGCAGGAGAGAGGGGTGGAGGCGGGAGAAGAGTGCAAAGGATGGTACATTCTGGAGGACAAGAGAAACTGAAGGAAAGGTCAGAAGAGCACTAATTGTAATAGGAAAAATAAATTGCTGAGAAAACACAGCAAGCATTTGTAAAGAGAAAATACAGATTAACATTGGATCTCCAGCATTCTATGAGCATCAGTTATAATTGTATTTCAAAATAGAATGTTCCAGATCATTTTAACCTTTTGAAATGATGAAGTCCTGTAATGTACTGAGAGCAGTCATGGTTTGACATCGTTATTTGTTGGTTGCAAAGTGAAGGTTGGAAGTAGTGTTGAAGGAGGTATGTGTCTCTCGCAACTCTACTTACATGGTTAGCTTCTAAAATCTAATTTTTGGAGCAAATATCATTTAAAATTTCTGTTATTATTGCCAGTGCTTATTTTTCCTCTAATACGGTGGCATGATGATTACGTCACTGGTCTAATCAGTTAGAGGCTTTGAACAATGAAGTTGAGATGGGAGTTCAAATCCCTCTATGGTGGTGACAATTTAAATTCAGTTAATTAAATATATTTGGTTTGAAAAAGCTAATAACGTCAATGATGACCATTAAGCAATTGGATTGTTGTAAAACGCTGCCTGGATCACTGATGTCCTTTTGGAAAGGAAACCTGCTGTCCTTAGCCCCTCTGGCTTGCATGTGACTCCAGGTCCACAGCAATGTGAGATAAAAACAGAAAATTCTGGAAATATGCAGCAGGTTAGGCAACATCTGTGGAGAGAGAAACAGGTCGGTGAGCTTTCAGCAATGTGGTTCATTCCACATCACTGCCCTTTGCAGTAGCATAGCAACTATTCAATTGTTTTCAAGATGGTGGCTCACCACCACTTTCTCAAAATCAATCTGGATGGGATTAATTGCTGGCCTGGCCAGCAATCTATAAAAGAACCAGTTCTTGATGCTTTGAATACTCTTCTCGAATTTCTCCTCATCCCTTTGTCAGGCCATTACGATGCTGCATTTTTCTGTCTATTATTTACAACTTGTATGTTTGCTTGCCTATGCTTCAAATTTGTTTAAAATGTTTCTCTTTTCTCTTTGTGCTGTCTTTGACCTCTGTGATGGCTTGTATCACTGTGAAGGTCTCTCTGGTACTTCCCAGATAACATGTTTATATCCTGGAGAGTAATTTAAATCCACAACTTCTGAATTCAAAGAAGATTGCTATCAACTGTGCCGAGACTAAATTGTTCTTTTGAGCATATTAAAATAGTGTTGGTGAGGCAAACTATTTGAAAATAATTGTTTTGGTGGGCTTAGAGTCTTATTCTCATCAAAAAATGTTTATTTTATATTTTCAGACATGTTCTGCAATGTACCAACACCAATCATTGTGTTCCATAGTGAGCCACGTGTCCCATAGAATCCCAGCATCACTGGCTTCAATGTTACTATCAGATCAACTACATCCATATTTCTTATTCTTAACTAAATCTATGTTCCTTCATGAAGTGGATCGTGCAAATAGCACTAAGTGTTAATGCTAGAATGCATCCCATTTTCCATTGCTCTGTGTGTTTTAATGTAATTTGTCAGAAGTGATTATTATCTGTGATATGTGGGGGAAACCAGAGAAGTGGGGATAGCTGAGTTGTTTTTGCAGAGGATCTGTGTAGATATGATGGGCCAAGTGGCCTCCTTGTATTCCGTCATCATTCTTCAATAAAAAAAGAGTTACACTCTTCAAATAAAATACTGCAGATGCTGGAAATTGGAAATAAAAACCAGAAAATGTTCACCAGGTCTGGCAGCATTTGTGGAAAGGGAAACAGAATTAATGTTTCAAGTCTGATATGATTCTTCTTCAGAGCCAGAATTGAACTCTAGTCTGGCAAGAAACTTGCAATTTTGGTACTTGTCGCTTCCAGTTCAATCACCAAATATATTAAATAATTATTACCCCCCCCCAAATTCTGTATCTTTTTAGTCTTTGAAAGATGAAGATTATTTAATTTTTTGGTTCTCTTTTCCTCAGTTTTTGAGTTTTCATGGATGAAGACATCCTAATTGCCCTTCTTGGAACCTGTGCCAATGCATCAATCCCCTTGAACCAAACACCAGACCACATTCTAAACCTGGCAGGAGAAATGAATTGCTAACCATCAAGAACAAGGATGTCTTTGAGATCGGTCCTGGTGTTTGGGAATATTTATTCATGTTAGGATTGGGTATTGAATCATTCCCAAAGTTGCTGCACTTTCTGGCACAACCATCTCTTCCAGTGAGCCAGTGCCACTGTGGAGCTGGTTGGAATAGATGTGGTGGGATGCTGTAGTAAATATGTAGTTCAAGTCCAGATGGCATCAGAACCTGTCGACTGTTGTTGGGATACCAGTTCAAGGTGTACAAGGTCATGAAGTAAGTGAGGGATGTAAAAAAGCCATTCACCCCATAACAGCTCACCCCTGCCATATCCTAATTTAAATGTTATGGCATCCAGCTGCATTTTGAACAACGACATGTTGTTCTAATTATTTCCCACAAGTTTTCCTGATATCTGTTTTAAATCAACTCTTCCCTAAGTTCTATTTTGGTCTTATTCTCTTTGTTTACTTTGAAATGCTCATCTGTATTTATTCTTGGTCCAAACTGTTTGTAGTTTATATGCACAGTTCATTCCCCTAAATATAAAATTACTCAATTCAAATTATCGCAGCATTCATTATTATTTATTGTTTGATTATTTACAAAAAATGACTTTCAATTAACAAGAGTGGACTGCATTCCAATTAAAATCTACACTGCTCGAAATTTATTGTAGATTGCAGAGTTTAACTCTAACCTTTTCTTAAAAGCTTATTCAGTTTACTTTGGGTAATCAGTTATCAGGGGTGGGATTTTCCAGTCATTCTCACCATTGGGAATATCTGGTCCCACTGAAGGTAACTCCCCACGATGGGTTCCCCAGTGGAGGAGGGTGCAAGTCACACAAATGTCATAGACATCGGCAAAACTGGAAGTACCTGCAGTTGGCCAATGGCAGTCTGCCTCCACCATTGAGAAGTCCTGCCCCCTGTCTTCTCCATTCCTCTTCAGTGAATTGACTAAAATGGAACTCATCTTTGCTCAGTGCTTTTGTAATGCTTTTGCATAATCTCTAACTATTATGTGGCTCAAGTCCCACTCCACAGACTCAAACATATGTTGGTTGACTCTCAAATACAGCGCTGAGGCATGGTGGCACACTGGTTAGCACTGCTGCCTCACAGCACCAGAGATCCAGGTTCAGTCCCCAGCTTGGGTCACTGTCTGTGCAGAGTCTGCACATTCTCCACGTGTTTGCATGGGTTTTCTCCAGGTGCTCCGGTTTTCTCCCACAATCTGAAAGATGTGCTGCTAGGTACGTTGGCCATGCTAAATTCTCTCTCTGTGTACCTGAACAGGTACCAGAGTGTGATGATTAGGGGATTTTTACAGTTACTTCATTTCAATGTTAATGTAAGCCTACTTGTGACACTAATAAATAAACTTTAAACTGAGAGACTGCTGAACTGTCAGAGGTACCTTTTTTTTGTTGAGATGTCAAACTGAGATTATGTCTGTCCTGTATTGAGGATATTGAAGATTCTTTCTTAAAGTTACAAAGTAAATGTGCAGAGTTGGCAAGCCCTTAATCCATCTTCTTGCTCGCTCCAAAAAACAATTCAAATTCATGGTCCCCACAAGATCCAAGCTGACAAGAAAAGGCATACCGCTCCACCTTTGACAAGGAAGTATTCAATGAATGGTATGACACTTGGACATTCTGTGGAACAAAGGGACCTTTGCGTGTTTGTCCACAGATCTCTGAAGGTGGAACAGCATGTTAATAGGGTGGTGAAAAAAGCATATAGGGCACTTGCTTTTATTAATCGAGGCATAAGATTATAAAAACAGGGAAGTCTTGTTGGATTTGGACAGAATTTTGGTGAGGCCATAGCTAGAGTACTGTGTGCAGTTCTGGTTGCCACATTATAGGAAGGATGTGATTGCAGTAGAGGGGGTTGTAATGAAGCAGAGGTGGATTCCCCCCGCTGCTGAGAACTAACACCTAACCACTCAAAGAGGAGTACCTCACCCCATAACCTGTAAAAGTGAATGTGAAGTTGTAATATCTCTGCTTCAGCAACTTCTAATGGTTAAATCAAAATAGCTCCCTGGCACTGTTTAAAGTCAACATTTATTTATCTAACTAACAGTGAACAATTCTAATGGAATGCTGTTTAGATTAGTACAATTCCCACTTATTAAAAAGAAAAGAATTAGTCACTCTGTCTAAATTACAACCAGGTTTAATGTTTTCTGGAATATTCTGGGCATTTTCTGTTGATTCTTGTGTCTGGAACTTCTGTCTTCTTTGATACCTTTGCTGTTTAGATGGTGCTTTGAGCTGAAAGCTTTGAGCTGCGCAGAGGGCAATTGTTTTCTCTGCTTATTGTCCCACTGCCTGTTCTTTTATATCTGTGATGACATATGGGATTAGATGAAAGTTTAGGTGTTTCTGGCATGTTGCCGCAGACTGATGGACCAAATGGCCTCTTCTACATTGTATGATTCCATGATTCTATGATCTTGGGTTTGATTTGGTGCTTGATCTTAGCCAAAAAGCCGAGACCAGTGGCACCATTTCAAGTTATATATTAATAGTGGTGAATTACATACATTAATTAGAAATTCACTAGATCACATGTAAAGAGACAATTACTGAAACTGAAGGTGGAAGGGCATGTTAAAGTTCAGATGTGTGTTATTTACCGCTAAATAAATGTAAAGATGCCACCAGTATCTTCCTCCAGGAACTGACTTTCTGATTAAAGTAGAGCACACAAGTTCTCCCCAATGCACTAACAATGTTTTCCCCTCAGAACAGTTCATTGATAGATTAGCGAGACATTGGTCTCATTGCAGTTTGTTGTGCAGATTGACTGTCTCACATTGTAATAGTGACGGCATTTAACATACTCCTTTGGCTATCAAGACTCTGGGATCTCTAGAGATTGTGAAAGACACCATTTAATGCAAGTTCAGAGGGCCCAGGGCCTTGACCGCTGTAAATTGCTAGCTCAAAGAGAATGCATGATGTTTGGAGACCAGAGATTGCGTTGGACAGGAGAGATCATTCTCTGAGGAAGGTAACGCTGTGTTGCTGAAATATGGTGTAACCACACAAGCTAGCAAACTGTATTCCCACTCGCAAAATAACACCAAAGGTTGCTTATTTCTTCCGACCAGCAAGTTCAGTGAAATGTAACAAACTTTTTTCCGATGGAATAAAAATGCATAAAAGTTTACAAAGAAAACATTAAGGAGCAGCTCATTGACATGTGCTGTTCAGTATCCCAGCTGCTGCAGCTTGTGGAGTAGATCCTCTGCCAAGTACCCATGTCCAATCTGCTCAGAACAGATGTGCAGTTGTTTTTGCATTGAGCTGTCAATGGATTTGCCCGTTCCGGCTTTGCTTTTGGTGTGGTTCTTGTGGTTGGGAAGCGGAGGAGAGTTGTGTTTCCTGCATGCCAGTGCTGCTCGTACCAGCAGATCAAGGCATGCAACTCCATGGTTTACCCTGCTGTGATGTGGCATGGGAAGATACTGAGAAGTCTCTTTCTGAGGTACTCCAGCACCTTTGGAACACAGTCCCAGCTGTTAAGTTACAGGAAAGTTCCACTGCCCAAATCTAATCTGCCCACAGCCAGTTCTCCAAAGTGAAAAAGTTTAATTTGAATGTCGTTAATAGCCTGTAGGAATTATTTTACCCTGCTCCAGGCTTTCCTTTTACTTGCCCTCCGGGGACTGTGTCTAGCTGAATGGATATAGAATCCACAGAATCCCTACACGCGGAAGGGGGGCATTTGGCCTATCGAATCTACACTGATTGTCCAAAACAGCATCTTGCCCAGGCCCCCCCGCCTTATCCCCATAACTCTGCATGTTTAGCATGGTCAATCAACCTAACCCACACATCTTTGGAGTGTAGGAGGAAACTGGACCACCCGGAGGAAACCCATGCAGACACAGGGAGAATGTGCAAATTCCATACAGACAGTGACCTAAGGCCGGAATCAAACAGGGTTCCTGCTGCTTTGAGGTAGCAGTGCTAACCACTGTGCCACCATGCCAACATAACTGCCCAGAGCTTAGTGGCTGCTTTCATGCGTGAGGCACAATTAGAGTTCGAGGTGAAGGGGAATGGTGTAAAGGTTGCATAAGAGCTGAATATCCCATTTTCAGTAGGAGGCACTAGACGGGGATGATTGATTTTTCAATTGATTTTCCCACCCTACTCCTTTTTACCCGCACCAGGTGCATTGAGGGAAAATGCTGAACCCCTGTCTGCCACTCCAGCTAAAACTAAACAACTTTTCATGGACCAGAGATCGAGTATGCTGCACAAGTCCAGGTATCCACTGGGCCATCTGGCAAAGATAGTTCTAGGTGGATGGAGTGAGGGACGGAGAAATGGATGGATTGAGTCTATATCAACCAATTGGCACAATGAATCTGTAATAATTTAGAAATCAATGGGAGCAAGATTGTGCATGAAGTCTCAATAATGCATGTGCATGCTCTTTTTCTCTCCCTCCATCCCTCCCCCTCCCCACCTCCATCTCCCTTGCTCTGTCTTTCTGACTCTCTTTGTCTCTCTTTCTGATTCTCAAGCTGTCTCTGTCTTTCTTTAGTTTTCCCTGTCTCCCTGAATGTATTTTATACTTTGTCTTGCTGTCTCTTTTACTCTCTTTTTCTCTCCTGTCTCTCTCATCACCTTGCTCGCTCTTTCTCACTCTCACGTCTTTGTAATTGTGCCCTCTAGGAGTTCAGTCCTGTACTGTATCATTGTTATTCTTGCTGCTAAAGGCAACTCATCGACTGAGATGTGTGTGCCTCCTTCCCCACCTACATAGCTCTGTTAACTCCATTGTAGCTCTCACCAGGACAGTACTGGAGTTGCCATGATGAAGCAGGCACATCTAAGAGCTGCTGGACCCAGAAGTTGAGCTCTCCTCTCATTTTCCAATTGTACAAAGCCCTTAGTCACTGAGTTATTATTAATGCTGATTTTTATTCGTATTATCTGCATCCTAGCTGCTGTCAATAATTTTGGAGCCTGCAGATAGGGGTTAAAGGTCAGAGTGGTAGGCTCATGTGGGACACATCTCTGCCATTTGGTAAATTCATTATGGGCTGAAGCAAAATAAAACTGGATATTGTCATTGTTGGAACAGCAATGTTCAATATGGTTTCTGTAGCATGGTTAGCTAGCAGAGGTCTTCTCTAAAGCCATGGGAGATGTATTAATGGAATGATCAGAAGGTGAAGCTGACTCATCAGAAGAAGGCAAGATGCCAGTGAAATTAACTAATGAGTCACAGACTGTATGCTTGTGGGGACAGGGGTGTGGGGGGTAGGTTGCGAATAATCATCCTTGAATATTTTTCACCATGTCTAAGCCAGTGGCCATGTTGGTGATGCTCACTAAGAGAAAGCATACATAGTGGGAATGATAAGTGGCACCTTTTCTGTTTGATAGGTGAGTAGACCACTGTCCTATTGAAAACAGGTTTCCGCAGTGGTTCCTGTACATTATCCTATTTATACACTGCAGTAAGTGTCATGCCTTCATGCCTTCAAGAAAAGAACTGTCAGCCATCCTCGACATACAGTCAGATATGTTATACACTAGATTTCTCAGTTACACTGTGAGAAATTGACTGCGGGTGAAATCATCGTGCTAACCTCTGAGAATAGAGCAATATATCGCTTTCAGTATTAGTACTAATTCAGCTCCTTCACACTGTCGCTCAGGAGTCATTCCCCCCCGACCCCCGCAACTGTCCTCCACCCCATCCCTCAACCGCACCCTGTATCTCTACTGATGTTTACCCAGCATATTCACACTGTCACTCAGTAGCCCCTCTCCCCCAGCGCCCTGTGTCACTGACTGTATCTCTACTGATGTTAATCCAGCTCCCTCACACTGTCACACAGTCCCTCACTCTTCTGTTGAAGCCAGTAATTTGTTGGAATGTATCTGATCTTTTTATTCATTTATGATATGAGTATTGTTGGCAAGCCCAGCATTTATGGGTCATCCCTAAATTGTCCTTGAGATGTGATGAGTTGTCTTCTTGAACTATTTAACTCTCTTTATAATTTAGTATTCACACTCATTCCAGCAGTCAGGTCCACAAGACTGAAAGAAGGAGAAAAGCCTTACATGTATTTTATATTTTCATAATCTCATGATGCTCCAAAGCACTTTGCAGCCAGCCAGGGAAACTCAGCAGGTCATTTGTAAATAGCAATGTGATAATGACTGGATAATGTGCTTACAGAGGGCTAAATATTGGGCAGGACACCTGGGAGATCTCTCAAAGTGCTGGAAAAGCTCAGCGGGTCTGTGGAGAAAGAAAGATTTAATCTGTCGCCTCCATATGACTGTTCTTCAGCACTCAGGAGATGTGCCCTGCACAGTAATTCCGTGGGATCATTTTTGTTTATTTGAAAGAACAGATGGAGCCTCAGTTTATTATTTCATCTGAAAGACAGCCCCTTCGACAGTATTGCCCTCCCTCAGTATTGTTAGCCTTGATTTTCATGCATGAGTCTCTGGGTTACAAGATGAATTCTCAGAGTTCTGTCTTGAGACTAGAGTGCTCCCAACTGGCTCATGGCGTAAGTTAAAATCATAGCCGTGGCGCTGATGTCATGGTTTCTTGGCTTGGCCGTCAGAGTTGCCACCATGTATTCAAGCACATGTTAGGCTAGGTAGACAGAGCCCTTGGTCAGAGGTAAAAAGCAGGGGGTAGGTTTCAGATGGTCAGGTGGGGGGTGAGGATCGGTGAGCAGGTGTGTAGAGGAGGGGAAGAAACAAAAATTCACAGATGGAAGGAAGGGATTGTTTTCTGCCCCAGAATATGGCAATAATATATCAAATCAAAGAAGTTGCCTAACTGTAAAAGTGGGCTGCCGCTGTCCCTCCTTGTTCAGTGTCCTGCTGTGTTCCGTATGTCTTGACCCAAGCCCAGTCCTTTTCTCTGTTCTTCCTGTACATGTTTGAAGTGTTTTCAAGATGTATTTTTACAGGCAGTACATTAACATCTTTGAGGGAAGCTTTTTCTTGGCTGTAGCAGGTGATTGGAGTTACTATGTTTTAAGCTTGATTCAAGGTGTTAACCCTTTACTGAGCTCTTTAATTTACTGCAACATCTCCACACTCACTGTTCCAGTCAAAATGGCCAGTCGTCCTGACCGACTGGCTGCATTGATTGTAATATTTATGAAGGAGATGCATTTCTGGTCAACAGTGGTAGGGGTTAAAGTAGGCAAAGGATCTGTGAAGTAAAAACAGAAAGTGCTGGAAATATTCAGCAGATTAGACAGCATTGTCTAGGGAAAGAAAAACTGAGGTTTCAGGTCAATGACTTTTCTTCAGGGCTGAGAAAAGTTCAAATGTTTTGTGCTAGAATTGCCAACTGCGATTATATGTATCCCTTGGGGGTTTTATCACATGATTTGCCCTCACCAGCTGACATATCCGTCCATGTGACACACTGTCTTCCTATGCTAATTGGATTTTTTACCCAGTTGGATGATGCCTGATTATCAGCCAAACAGCATTTTTCCCATTTTCAACATTTTTATATCGTTAAAGGAAAATATTCAGAGAAAATGAAAGAAAAAGCAGTCTTTTATTTTAACATCTTAATGATTTTTCTCCAGGTTTGCACAAACAGTGTTCTGGAGATTCATCTTCAATTCCTGGAGACTCCAGGCCAATGCTTGGGGACTGGCAACCTTATTTTGAACAAGTGGAAAGGGGTGGGGGAGGGGGGGTAGAACAAAATGGAATGCCAGTGATACAGGGAGGGCAAGACAGATTAACCAACAAAAAAGGTTTCATGGCTCTGTTTCCCTTTGGGTTTGTACCATGAAACCTTGTGACAATTTTTTTTTAACTTCAGATTTCCAGCATCTGCAATGTTTTGCTTTTATGCTGCAGAATCTACAGAGTTAGGTCCCAGAGTCTTTTGCAGAAACGCCACTGTATGAGATTGGATCTCTCTCTGAAAATTGCTGTTTTGGATGCTGCAGAGCATCCAAAACATCTTTGTGTCTCTTAAGTCTGGAGACTAGGAGCTGCCAGAGACTAAGTGGGTAGATCCCAGTCTCCAGCCTCAGAGAGGAAAAAAGAGAGGCATGGCTCTCTCTCAACTCAAAAGCAGCACTTAAAAAAAAGCAAACTAAGCTGGACCGTGATCTCATTAAATGGCAGAATTGGCTCTGAGAGCTAAATTGCTGTCTTACTGTTGAGCAATGATGGCAGAAAATCGTGTAACTTGTAGCAGGGAATCTGGTTGCTGTTAGCAAGGGACCTGATCACTGGTAGCAGGGTTCTGGTCATTGATGGCAGGGATTTGGTCACTGATGTTAAGGACCAGACCAGAAACTCCAAGGTATTTTATGCAGTTAGCCTAGAGCCCAACTTTTGCGTTTGATTTTGGTATTTGGGTGAGCATAAGGTATTTCACTCCATGTATGATTCAAAGGACCCACTAAAAAGCTTTTATCAAAACAAACTTTAAGAACACAGTTAGAATATAGCAAAAAGAATTAGCATAACTCATAAAATTAAAATTCCTTAAACATGACAAAGTATTATCCTTAACAACTAACTATCTTTATTATTCCAAATTTAAAGCAATATCCCATAGACACACACCCTTCCACAGAATTAGTTAGCACAAAAACAAGAAAGATCATGTGTTGCTAGATCCTCAGTCTTTTAACAATTCTGGACAGAGATCCAGATATCAGCTTCCAGAGAAGGATATATTCTCAAAACAGCAAAACTTTAGAGAAGTAAACCTAGTCTCTGGCAGCTCCTAGTCTCCAGACTTCAGAGACACAAAGGGATATTTCTGTCTGCAGCACTCAGAGAGAGATCCAATCTCATACAACGGAGTCTCTGTAAAGAGACTTATCTGCTGGTAGATTCCAGTCTCCAACTTCAGAGAGGGAAAAAGAGAGACACTGCTCTTTCTGAACTCAAAGGCAGCATCTGAAAAAAGCAAACTAAGCTGGAATTCTCAATGTAATCGAAGCTTCACCCTGTCATGTGACCATACCTGTCAATCATCCTAATTAAGCCCCACTCTGCAAAACCCCAGGGGAACAGCAGAACTGCATTAGTTCACATATAAAACAAACATTCTAGCAATTTGAAGCAATTGGATTGCTGCATTAACAATACAGGATTCTAGACAAAATGGTCCTGATAAAATGGACGGGACTGTAAGAAACATCCTGCACAGAAGGATGACTAAAATACATTTCTTAGAGGCACAGTATCATCACATGGATGGAAGGAAATCTGGTCACTAGTGGCAAGGAATCTGGTTGCTGGAACTGGGGTTCTGATCACAGATACTAGGGATCTGGCCAATGTTGGCAGGGTTCTGATTAGAGATGGCAGGGATCTGGTCAGTGGTATCAGGAATCTGGTCAATGGCAGAAAGGAGAATGAATTCAGGTGTATAATAAGTCAGAAAGAGAGAGAGGGAGGAATATTGCAGAAAGTTATCAGTTCAGGAGAATACTTATTCATTGGGGCAGGGGTGGTATGGTGGCACAGTGGCTAGCATTGCTGTTTCACAGCGCCAGGGGCCCAGGTTTGATTCCAGCCTTGGGTGACTGTGTGGAGTTTGCACATTCTCCTCATGTCTGGGTGGGTTTCCTCTGGGTGCTCTGGATTTTTCCAACTGTAAGAAGTCTCACACCACCAGGTTAAAGTCTGACAGGTTTACTTGATAGTAAACACCACTAGCTTTCGGAACACTATTCCTTTGTCAGATGAGTGGAGAGTTCTGATCAGAAACAGGGCATATAAAGACACACACAGTTTACAGAATACTGATTAGAATGTGAGTCTTTACAGCTAACCTGCTATTCAAGTCTTAAAGGTGCAGACAATGTGAGTGGAGATAGCATTAAGCATAGGTTAAAGAGATGTGTATTGCCTCCAGACAGGACAGTAAGTGAGATGTTGCAATTTCAGGCAAGTCATGGGGGTTACAGATAATGTGACATGAATCCAAGATCTCGGTTGAGGCCGTCCTCATGTGTGCGGAACTTGGCTATCAGTTTCTGCTCAGCGACTCTGCTCTGTTGTATGTCGTGGAGGCTGCCTTGGAGAACGTTTACCCGAAGATCAGAGGCCGAATGCCCGTGACGGCTGAAGTGTTCGCCAACAGGAAGAGAACAGTCTTGCCTGGTGATTGTCGAGCGATGTTCATTCATCTGTTGTCGTAGCATCTGCACGGTCTCCCCAGTGTACCTCCAGGAAAGGATGTCCCAAAGTATGGTACTGAGCAGAAATTGATAGCCAAGTTCTGCATACATGAGGACAGCCTCAACCGGGATCTTGGGTTCATGTCACACTATCTGTAACCCTCAGAACTTGTCTGAACTTGCAACATCTCATTTACTGTCCTGTCTGGAGACAATGCACATCTCTTTAACCTATCTCCACTCACATTGTCTGCACCTTTAAGACTTGAATAGCAGATTAGCTGTAAAGACTCGCATTCTAATCAGTATTCTGTAAACTGTGTGTGCCTTTATATGCCCTTCTCTGATCAGAACTCTCCACTCACCTGATGAAGGAACAGCGTTCCGAAAGCTTGTGTGATTACTATCAAATAAACCTGTTGGACTTTAACCTGGTGTTGTGAGACTTCTTACTGTGTTTACCCCAGTCCAACGCTGGCATCGCCACATCATTTTTCCAACTGTCCAAAGGTGTATAGGTTTGGCGGATTGGCCATGCTAAATTGGCCCATATTGTCCAAAGATGTGTAGGTTAGGGAATTAGCCACAGTAAATGTGCAGGGTTATGGGCTGTAGGGGTGATGTTGGTGATGTTGGAACAGCTAATGGTGAATTGAGCTGTATTTAACGCCAAGGTAATGTGGATAAAATCTCTGAGAACAATCACTTACAATAGTGGAAACAACTTTTTAGCTCAGGCTAGATGTGATTTGTAATGTATTTGCAATTCCATTCAACACTGTTAATGAATTTCAGTCAAATGTCACAAGCAGGTTAATGAAACTACTCTTTCCTCCCATTACCAATGAGGCGTTCTTCCCATGAACAGTTGCGCCATCTCAGCTTTAGGCATCAAAATAGTCTTTTTCTAGCTAGGCCTCATTCTTGTTATTCCTCATGTTAGTCTTCAGTGGTTCTTCCTTAGCTAGGTTCCATTGCTTCTCTGTCTCCCCTGACTTAATTTTCAGCCAGGTGGTTCACATCATGATTATTTCGCAGTAGGTTATAACATTTGGGAAGATCGTGATCTATTGGTGATGTTAATGGATTAGTAATCTAGAGACCGCAGACTGACATTCTGGGGAAATTACCCTCCCAAACCACCATCCCCCTCTCCCCGCCGGCCTCCCAAGCTTGTCCAGCAACTCACTATGGTTCCTTATACAGCATCTTCTAAACGCATGACCATAACCTTCTCAAAGGACAAGGACAGCAGACACATGAGAACAACCTGGCGGTGCACCTCCAAATCACATATCGTCTTGACTTGGAAAAATATTGTCATTCCTTCACTGTCGCTGGGTCAAAATCCCGGAACTCCCTTCCTAACAACGCTGTAAGTGTACCTATACCATTGAAAATGCAGCAATTAAAGAAGGCAGCTCACCATCATCTTTTGAAAGGCAGTAAGGGATGGGTAATAAATACTGGCCTCGTCAGGGACACCCACATTCTGTAAATGAATTTTAAAAACCAAATCTCACTACAATAGAATTTAAATTCAATTAATTATGAATCTGAAATTGAAACTTTGGCCTGGATTTTGAGCTCCCATTCACATCAGGCATGAATGGCAATGGGAGCGAAAACATCTTCAGGCCCAAAGCACGTTATGTCGGCGAGAAATCCCATCATGATTGTCCCTGACCCCCACCAGTGACATAATGAAATTCCGGATGATCAACCCAATTAGAATAAATTTAAATTTAATTATGAGATCTCGAACCCCACTGCCAGCTCTGCCCCTTCCCAGCTGACACCCAACAAACCTCTTCAACAGTATCTTCCAAAAGAACCCACTGCTTTTGTACTTTCATTTATGATCCAGTTGTCAGCAGTGAACACCCGTGTTTAACTGGATAGTGTCATCTTTAAATCTTTCACACAGTGTTGTGCATCTCTCTTCCCCTCGCCATTTCACTCATTTATTAAAAAGCATATGCCTGATCCAAGCAACAGTGGCATTCTGCTTCAGAACATTGATTTTTTGGGGGGGCGGGAGGTAGGGAGAGAGATTCAATTGAGATTCACACTCTTGATCATTACCCACTGTCCCAAACTGTGAAGGTGGTTTGCGAGAGTGTGTTGACAGATGCAGTGAAGACAGATTTGGTGATCATGTGGTTTAACTGCTTGTCTGGGTTCACACATGAGGAATGATCATAGAGGGCACCTTATAGCCATACCCCAACCAGAGTATGAGATGTCAGGAGAGGAGTGTGTGACAGAATGTCGAAATGTAATCTTTATCAGTCTCAGGTGATCTTTTAACATCAAGAGAACATGTGAAAATTAGAATTCCGGCCATTGTTCTGTTTTGTGAAAGTAACAACAAATATTCAGCTGATTGTGTTAAATCACAGGATCGATTCAGACTATTTCAGATCCTCAATTCTGAATCCTCCACACTTCCCAATCTGTTCCCCTACTGCTGCCATCATAACTTACACATAATTGTGTAAATTATGGCATTCCTCTATCCATAATACAATCAAAACATCACTCCATATAATTTTAATCCAATGTCTCCCTACATCACTTTAACCATGTGTCCCCCCATATCTGTTTAACCCCATGTCCCCCAGTGTCTGTTTAACCTAGTGTTCCCCCCCCACTCCCCAGTGTCTGTTTAACCCCTTGTTCCCTGGATGAGCTTAACCCTGTGTGCCTTTGTTGCATTGCTACAGTTTTGTTTGGAATTGTTCTGGATTTATCTTTTTCTATTTGTCTAAGCTCCTTTTTCAGGCACCTCCTTCCCAAATTGCTAACTCTTAAATTTGCCCAGAAAGCTGACTCTTGGCATAGTGGGAACAATTTGTGACTCTTTGTGCTGCCTTTAGCATTGGAATATCCCAGTGCTGGACACAGCAGTCAAGGTTGAGTTCTCTTACTCTGGGCAGTGTGGCCATGACCTCCACTGAGTTCAATTTAACCATTTTATGTCGAGCAGCTCAGCTGGTTTTGTGGATTTCATCCTGACTTTGAACTGACATGCTAAGTGTCGAGTCTACTGAAACCCCTTAATCTATTCCAATTTTGGAGACTTTTAACTGTTTTGACACCATTCAGACATTACTTGCTCACTTATCTAATTAACACAACTCCTTTGTTGCTCCTGAGCTGTCTCTTATGAATCGGTGTTTGTTACCAGCTGCTAGTTTGCTTGGGCCCACCATGGACTCCTGTTTGGTGATTCACTGCACAGCAAGCAGCTCTGGTGTTGCACTGCCATCTGGTGGTGGCAAGTCTAGTGCTTGTTTAAGAAAGACAGGACTTAGCCATTGTCCTGAGAGCATTGCTGTTTGTGGGTCCTTAATGCGTGCAGATTGGCTCCCATGTTTCTTACCTTGTAGTACTGTGTGCAGTTTTGGGCGCCGCACCTGCGCAAGGATATTTTGGCCTTGGAGGGAGTGCAGAGGAGGTTTACTAGGCTGATACCGGAGTTGAGGGGGTTGAGCTATGAGGAGAGGCTGAATAAACTAGGCTTGTACTCGTTAGAGTTTAGAAGAATGAGGGGAGATCTCATTGAGACGTATAAGATGATGAATGGGATGGATAGGATAGAGGTGGAAAGACTCTTCCCGCTCAAAAAAGACAGTAGGACTAGGGGGCACAGCCTCAAGATAAAGGGGGGGCGGTTCAGAACGGAGTTGAGGAGGAACTTCTTCACTCAAAGGGTGGTGAATCTCTGGAATTCTCTGCCCGTTGAAGTGGTGGAGGCTGCCTCGCTAAATATTTTTAAGAAGCGGGTTGATGGGTTTTTGATAAGAGAGGGGATTAAGGGTTATGGGGAGAGGGCGGGAAAGTGGAACTGAGCCACGACAGATCAGCCATGATCTTATTGAATGGCGGGGCAGGCTCGAAGGGCCAGATGGCCTACTCCTGCTCCTATTTCTTATGTTCTTATGTTCTTAGGACTTACGGGACACCCCAGAGTCAGAAGAGTTGCCTTTCTTTTAACTATTCTTGAGTGATTCCTCATTCTTTGATGACCCAATCCAGACAAGGAAACCAAGAACTCACTCTTCAGCAAGAACACATGAGAACTAGGAGTGGGCCACTTGGCCTCTTGGGCCTCCTCCGTCAACACGGCTAATCTGACTGTGGTCTCAACTGCATTTCCTATCTGCTTCTTGCCTCCTTTGTTAATCAAAAATCTTCTCTAACTCAGCCTTAAATATTTACAATGACCCAGTCTCCACTGCTCACTGAGAAACTGGAATCCACAGATTAATGACATTCTGAGATAAAAAATAAAATCTCTCCTCATCACGGTCTTAAATGGGAAACCCCTCATTTTTAAACTGTGCTCCTTAGTTCTAGATTCCCTCATGAGGGGAAACATTCTCTCAGCATCCACTCCACTTAGGCCCCTCAGAATCTTATACATTTTAATAAGATCACCCCCCATTCTTCTAAACTCTCGTGGATATGGGGCCAACCTGCTCAATCTATTCTTGTAAGTTAACCCCTTCATCCTAGGAATTATCCCTGAACTGCACCTAATGCAAATATATCCTTCCTGAAATAAGGAGACCTGAACTGCACACAGTAGTCCACATGCGATCTTCTTAAGACAGTAAAAAGTCTGACAACACCAGGTTTTAGTCCAACCGATTTATTTGATAATAGACTCACAAGCTTTCGGGTTAGTCCCTTCGTCAGGTGAATGGAGAGTTCTGGCCTCAGACAGAGCATATAAAGCACAGACGGTTTAGAGATTGTCTGTGCTTTATATGCTCTGTCTGAGGCCAGAACTCTCCATTCACCTGACGAAGGGACTAACCTGAAAGCTTGTGAGTCTATTATCAAATAAATCGGTTGGACTAAAACCTGGTGTTGTCAGACTTTTTACTGTGTTTACACCAGTCCAACGCCGGCATACCCACATCAGATCTTCTTAAGACCCAGACCCTGTGCCACTGTAGCAACACTTGCCTTCTTCCCTACACTCCCCATGCAGAATAGATAGATACTTTTGAGAAGGTGACCAAAGAGGTGGATGGGGGCAAGGCAGTTGACGTGGTATATATGGATTTTAGTAAGGCGTTCGATAAGGTTCACCATGGTAGGCTTCTGCAGAAAATGCAGATGTATGGGATTGTGGGTAATCTAGGAAGTTGGATCAGGAATTGGCTATCAGATAGGAGACAGAGGGTGGTGGTTGATGGTAAATATTCATCATGGAGTTCGGTTACGAGTGGTGTGCCTCAGGGATCTGTTTTGGGGCCACTGTTGTTTGTAATCTTTATTAATGATCTGGATGAGGGTATAGTTGGGTGGATCAGTAAATTTGCTGATGACACCAAAGTCGGAGGTGTGGTAGATTGTGAGGAAGGGTGTCATAGTCTGCAGGGAGACTTAGATAGGTTGCAGAGCTGGGCCGAGAGGTGGCGGATGGAATTTAATGCGGAGAAGTGTGAGGTAATTCACTTTAGTAGGAGCAACAGATGTGTCGAGTATAGGGCTAACGGGAGGACTTTGAATAGTGTGGATGAACAGAGGGATCTAGGTGTATGTGTACATAGATCCCTGAAAGTTGGGAATCAAGTAGATAAGGTTGTTAAGAAGGCGTACGGTGTCTTGGCATTTATTGGTAGGGGGATTGAATTTAGGAGTCGCAGCGTAATGTTGCAACTGTACACTACTCTGGTGCGGCCGCACTTGGAGTACTGTGTGCAGTTCTGGTCCCCACATTACAAGAAGGATGTGGAGGCTTTGGAGAGGGTGCAGAGGAGGTTTACTAGGATGTTGCCTGGTATGGTGGGGAGGTCCTATGAGGAGAGACTGAGGGATTTAGGGTTGTTTTCGTTGGAAAGAAGGCGGCTAAGAGGGGATCTTATTGAAACATATAAGATGATTAGAGGTTTAGATAGGGTGGATAGTGATAGCCTTTTTCCTCGGATGGAGAAAGCTAGCACGAGGGGGCATGGCTTTAAATTAAGGGGGGGTAGCTACAGGACGGATGTCAGGGGTAGGTTCTTTACTCAGCGGGTGGTGAGGGATTGGAATGCCCTGCCTGCTGCAGTTGTAAATGCGCCTAGTTTGGGGGCGTTTAAGAGATCTATGGATAGGTTTATGGACGAAAAGGGATTGGTATAGGCTAGTGGGTCATTGTTTTTGTAACTGGTCGGTGCAACATCGTGGGCCGAAGGGCCTGTTCTGCGCTGTAATGTTCTATGTTCTATGTTCTATATGGAGTAGTGAAAGGTTACCTTCCCACTATAGGGGTGGAATTCTTCCAAACAGCTTGCTGTGGGTTTGTTGGTGGCTGTGTGTGGTGAATCTGGCAGGACAAAGGTTGGAAATCTGCTGGTGTGAAATCCCATTGGAATTCTCCCAATAACAAGTTAATGGCTGGTCATTTATCCTGTTGGCAGGTGGCACAATGACCATTTACATTCATGTTCATCTCATGAATGCTCATGAGATGAGAAGTAAGGCCTTCCAACCTTGCATCACATCAGCGGGAATTTATATCAGCATCAAACCAGATTGCTACTAAATGGCTGCACAAGGCAGTCCTCCCTTCACCAGAGACTTTGGGGTGAGTGTAAGAGCCTTCTGCCATAGTGCTTCTCTGTTCCCGATGTCCTGTTGACCTCTCTGCCAGCGCAGATCAGTTCCTGCCTCCATCTCCAAGCTGAGCTGGTCTTCAAGGACAGCACTGTGCTGCTGGACCCTCCTATGTCAGCGAGTCAGATCAGTATACTGCCTGAGCGTGGGAATACACAGAGCTCCTTCACCCCACCACCAGTGGTACTACACACCAGTGTCTCCCTGGACAGTACTATGCTGTGGGACTCATACAACCACCACAAAAGAGGTCCAAAGTTTGACCAGGAGTGCAGTGTGTGGTGAGGCTGGGGAAAGGGGGGATGTAGACTAAGGAAGTCAAGGAGGACAGTGTAGAAGAGCTGTGCAAAAAGGCTATGAGGAGTGAGTCCTCCTGGTAGCACACAGAGGGGCAAGGAGGTGGATGAACACTGGAAAGCAGAGGGAAGACCAAAGGGAGGGAAACTGGACCCTGGCAAACTGCATTAAAAGCAGAAAAACAAGGGGGTCAAAGGGATAGCACATTATTCATTGGAAGGGAATGGATGAGGACTCCAAGTGCAGTGGGTAGATGTCCAAATGGGTATGGGCACCTCACAAGTGATGGGCTTGTGGGGAGGATGGTTGAATTGAGGAACAGACTTCCTCGTGATGCTGCTTGCCTTTTCCTTCTGGGTTGCTGGCAGCCTGCATGATGTGGTGAAGACAACTGGGCTGGTGAGAGTGATAAGAAAGTGCTGGACTGGTTTTCAAATACTGCACCAGGACCTTCTAGCCTCTATCTGAGAGTGACTGGATGAATCAGCTGATGGTCAGCCAGGAGAGTTGGAGGGGAACTTGCCTGTGCATGATTAATAAGCTTCCAAGTGCAGAATCTGGCGGGGGATGTCGCCATTGTGGTCAGTGGGGAACGCGCTGTTGGAGCTGCGCGCAACCTCACTTAGTCTCAAAGTGGGAGAATTCTGCCCCTGGTATTTGCTAGAAGTGACAGTTGTGTTGAGAGCTGTAATTAATTTCAATACTGTACTTGCATTGATGGAGCAGCTAAATTAATGACGGATTCTACAGTAGGACAATTTTACTATCAATAACGCTTTGTTTGAAAGTAACCCCAGTCCAGTTTGCAGTCCTCACCACGCAGGCTGAACTCTGAGCAGAAGTTAATCTCATACATTTGTTCCAAGAGCAGCAAAACCCGTTCTCTGAAGGTAGTGTCCTTTCCTCAGCATCACTTCTTGACCTTCACCATGGTACACCCAGCAGTGCATGAACCAGCAGGAAATTCACTTCAACTCGTCCATCAGTTTCTCTGGGTAAGCTCCCCAATGCTGAATTGAGGGGTCTGGAACCAAGGGGAGAGCTGTTGATAAGGCCAAGTAGTAAACTGCAGATGTTTTTCTGTATTTGTTTCTTTTCCCCCCACTCTGCCATTGTTGAGGAGAAGGCTGACCTGTGCCTTGGCTTTATTCCAGAATTCTGCAGAATGCAGAGGCCACCCACAGAGAAGCTGTTCAGGCAGAAAGACTACTCTGCTCTGGGGCCCGGGTTCCAGTTCAGTTACGTCAGTGAGGCCAGACTGTTATTGGTGGGAGACAAACTCAAGTCTGAAAGGCTCACAAACTAAATTAAAATGCAATTCTCCCAAACCTTTCTGAACATAAATTTATTACATAAGCTAATTCTGGTTTGTACTCTCCCTGGAGTTACCGTCACCTTTAACGCTGATTAGAAATTGAACATTTAGGATGTCACAGTGGCACAGTGGTTAGCATTGCTGCCTCACAGTGCCAGGGACCTGAGTTTGATTCCAGCCTTGTGTGACTGCCTGTGTGGATTTTGCACGTTCTCCCTGCAGAGGGTTTATTCTGGGTGTTACAGTTTCTTCCCATAGTTCAGCGATGTGTGGGTTAGGTTGATTGGCCAGGCTAAATTACCCCTTAGTGTCCCAAGATGTGAAGTTTTGAGGGATTAGCAGGCTAAATATAGGAGGGGTGGGCCTGGGTGAAAAACCCTGTTGGAGAGGTGGTTCAGGCTCAAAGAGCTCAATGGTGTCTTTCTGCATTGTAGGGATTCTATGATTCAATGATTCCTGATTTTAACTGCCCCACTATTGATGGCTGTGCCTTGAGCTGGTGGCATTTAAATTATATTAATTAATAAAAATCTGGAATTGAAAGCTAGTCTCAGTATTGATGATTATCAATTGTCGATTGTCAGAAAAACCCATCTGGTTCACTAATGTTCTTTAGGGAAGGAAATTTACCTTCGTTAACCTGATCTGACCTACAAGTGACTCCAGATCCAAAATAATGTGGTTGACTCTTAACTGCCCTAGGAAATAGCCTAGCAAGCTGCCGAGTTCAAGGGCAATTAAGGATGGGCAGCAAATGATGATATTGCCTTTGATGCCCAAATCTGATGTAAAAAAAACAAACCTCTCCATCTCTTCCTTCACTTTCGTCCTTTAGGATATCCCTTGATACCAACATCTTTGACTGAGCTTTTGGTCAATTGCCTAAACATCTCCTAACCTGATTCTGCGGCACCAAATGTTGCTTTTATAGTGCCCCTGCGCAGAGTCTTGGGACATTTCACTATGATAAAGGCCTTACAGATATACAAGTAGATGGATGGATATTCCTACCCATGTTTGGTTCA
Source organism: Carcharhinus amblyrhynchos (assembly GCF_965287045.1). NCBI lineage: Eukaryota > Metazoa > Chordata > Chondrichthyes > Carcharhiniformes > Carcharhinidae > Carcharhinus > Carcharhinus amblyrhynchos. Next base: position 71,918,536 of record NC_137326.1, read on the forward strand.
GATTCAGGATGCTGAAGCCAGTAAAATGGTGTAGTACGGTTTACCATTGTGAAACCACCCCACAAAACGTACAAAAGTTCTCTCTCTGAATCCCATCAACTTGCTGTACTGCTCACACAGCTCAGCCACATGTTAACAACATAGGTCGACAGGCTAAGCCAAGATCTCCATTCAGTTTCTGCCACTGGCGTTCAGATCCCCTTTCCAAATAAGTGTCAATGTGAGCAAATCCATCAACATCCTTGAACCAAGTAATTTAGTGAGGAGGCCACCCACCTGACGTTTGGCCAGCATGGTAATCATTAAGTTAGTGCTTGCTCTGGAGCTTGTACAGAGACTTCTGATTGTATTTTGAGCTGTTAAGAAAGTATGTTTCTGAACTGTGGCCATGAGTTTCCTAATGGCAATGTCTCTATTGCTGAAAAGTCCCCACCACTTAAATCAAGACCACTTAGCACAAGCAACCATCTATATCGGATAAATAACACTAACCATTTGCTAATTAGTTGGCTACAAAGGTAGTGCTTACAACAGATTGCTATTTTGCAAGTTCAACAGGCATTTACTGTGACCTACTCATTTAAGAATCTCAAGTGATTTCACCCAAAGTTGGATCTTTAAAGAAAAACTTGCATTTATATAGTGCCTTTCATGATAAAGAAAGCACTTCATAACTAATAATGTTAAATGTGTAATGTAGGAAATGCAACAGCAATAACAATGTCCAATAAACAGCACTAATGACCAAGTAGTCTTTTTATTTGCGATTTTGACAGTGGGATGATATTAGCCAGGATACCGGGGAGATCTTCCCTGGTCGTCTTCAGAATTGTGCCGTGGGATCTTTTACATCTCCCTGAGAGGGCAGACTCTGAGGTGAGAGGGCTGCCAGCTGAGTTACAGCAGGCAGGAACTATTCTAGCAACTGCTGATGTTCAGTGAAGATGCAATGACTACAAAAGTGACCATTTACATTCATGTTGTGCTGTTACTGTCCTTGAGCATTATATGGCCTTTTTCTCCTTGATGAGATACTGGATGAAACCGTTAACAGTTTGGAGAGCTGATTGCTAAAGCAAGTTCCTTTGCTTTAATATGTTGGTACTTAGCACTTTGGTTTTGCTGTCCAGCAAGCCAATCACAGTAACACCAATGAGTCCAGCGATGAGTGTGGTACCATGAAGTGGGAAAGGATGAAGTACTCTTGAAGTAAGACATCATAAAAGGTGTTTGATCTCTCTATGTGCACACTTGGTCTACAAGTTTTACAGAACTAAAAACCCTTACATTAGATTCTTCTATCTGTCAGAGTGTCAGAATGTTGTGTTGCACCCTGGTGGTTGATGTGAAACTATCTGTTAGCTGAAGATTTGTAGGCCACTTACGCAAGTATGATTCAATTGTGGTGAAAGTGAGCAGGGCCTTTACCTTTCATTGCTGTTGGCTCTTTGCAGGCAGCTTCAAATGACTTTGTCACGTTAGAGAGAAAGCAGATTGCGATGAATGGTTTTGACAATTTATTGCAAAACAAAAGGAGGATTAATTTGATTTTTCAGTTCATTATCCAGTGACTTAACACAACAAATGTCCTGGAGGAAAATGAAATCAGCAAAGCTTGATCAGTCAAGGGGCTCAGTGCCAAGAAGTAGTCCGGGCCGCGTGACACTGCCTTGGGTGCTGAAGGAAACCTTTAGGACACTTTGTGATGCACTTAATGAAATTATGAGCTCCAAGGTCAGAGGAATTCATATAGGTAGAGATGTCTTATGAAGCAGTAATTTGTGATGGCCATCTTCCCGACAGGATGTTGTGAACAAAATTGATAATATAATATTCTGTGAAGTTTGCTGAGACTTGCTACTCACTTTGCCTTTCTCCAGGGAGCTAAATGTAATTGTTTTTCTCTCCACCAGGTGAATAATAATGGGATTATATCATTTCTGAAAGAAGTTTCCCAGTTTACTCCAGTGGCATTCCCAATCTCCAATGATCGACGAGTGGTGGCAGCGTTCTGGGCGGATGTGGACAATCGGAAGGCAGGTGACGTTTACTATAGGGAGACGAAAGACCCTGCTGTACTTGAGAGTACAACTGACGATATCAGGAAGTACTTTCCAGAGCTTGAGGACTTCAGCACCCGCTGGGCATTTGTGGCCACATGGTACAGAGTGACGTTTTTTGGAGGAAGCACATTTTCACCGGTAGGAGTTGATCTATTGATCCTTTGATGCCATGAATACTTTGGCATGGTTCACTATCTGTAACATGAAGGTAGCTACACTGACTGCTTCCAACCAACAATATTTTTGAATTACCTGTCTCAGAATCTTCTGTACATTCTCCTACCTTCTCATGAGCAAACTGCTGACTAACGTGTGTGGTATCAATATGCCTCCACGTGATACCAGACAACACTCATTCGGAATTACCGGCCAATCCAACAAATTAATTTTGCAACGGGGGGACTCTACTGAGACATCAATGTTCAGTGTGTGACGTTGAAGGCTATATGTGTTGAGCCTATGAGTCTGTGGGATATCACTGTAGAATGTAACCCTGTGGGGTATCAGAGTTGAGTGTGACCCAGTGGGATATCAGTGTTGAGTGTGACTCTGTGGGCTATCAGTGTTGAATGTGACCCTGTGGGATATCAGTGTTGAGTGTGACACTGTGGGATATCAGTATTGAATGTGACCCTGTGGGAAATCAGTGTTGAGTGTGACACTGTGGGATATCAGTGTTGAACGTGACCCTGTGGGCTATCAGCATTAAGTGTGACACCGTGGGATATCAGTGTTGAGTGTGACACTGTGGGATATCAGTGTTGAGTGTGACACTGTGGGATATTGGTGTTGAGCATGATCCTGTGGGATATCAGTGTTGTGTATGGTGTCCTGTGGCATAGCAGTGTTGAGTGTGAGCTTGCAGGATATCAGTGTTGAACGTGACCCTGTGGGCTATCAGCATTAAGTGTGACACCGTGGGATATCAGTGTTGAGTGTGACACTGTGGGATATCAGTGTTGAGTGTGACACTGTGGGATATCAGTGTTGAGTGTGACACTGTGGGATATCAGTGTTGAGTGTGACACTGTGGGATATCAGTGTTGAGTGTGACACTGTGGGATATCAGTGTTGAGTGTGACACTGTGGGATATCAGTGTTGAGTGTGACACTGTGGGATATCAGTGTTGAGTGTGACACTGGGATATCAGTGTTGAGTGTGACACTGTGGGATATCAGTGTTGAGTGTGACACTGTGGGATATCAGTGTTGAGTGTGACACTGTGGGATATCAGTGTTGAGTGTGACACTGTGGGATACCAGTGTTGAGTGTGACACTGTGGGATATCAGTATTGAGTGTGACACTGTGGGATATCAGTGTTGAGTGTGTGAACCTGTGGGATATCAGTGTGGAGTGTATGACCCTGTGAGGTATCAGTGTTCAGTGTGTGACTCTGTGGGATATCAGTGTTCAGTGCATGGTCCTGTGGGATATCAGTATGGAGTGTGTTACTATGCGAGATATCAGTGTTCAGTGTATGACTCTGTGGGATAGGAACATTGAACGTGACCCTGTGGGATATCAGCACTGAACGTGACCCTATGACCTATCAGTGCTGAATGTGACCCTATGACCTATCAGTGCTGAATGTGACCCTGTGGGATATTAGTGTTGAATGTGACCCTGTGAGATATCAGTGTTGAACGTGACCCTGTGAGATATCAGTGTTGAACGTGACCCTGTGGGCTATCAGTGTTGAATATGACCCTGTGAGTTATCAGTGTTGAGTGTGACCCTGTGGGATATCACTGTTGACTGTGATGCTGTGGGATATCAATGTTGAGACTAAACCTCTGGGATATGTGTTGAACATGACTGTATGGAATACCAGTGTTGAGTGTGTGAATCTGTGGGATATGAGTGTTGAATGTGTGATCCTGTGTGATATCAATATGGAGTATGTAACCATGTGGGATATCAGTGTTCAGTGTGTGATTCTGTGGGACATCAGCTTTGAACGTGACCCTGTGGGATATCAGTATTCATTACGTGACCCTGTGGGATATCAGTGTTGTGTATGGTATTCAATGGGATATCAATGTTGAATGTGACCTTGTGGGATATCAATGTTGAATGTGACCTTGTGGGATATCAATGTTGAATGTGACCTTGTGGGATATCAATGTTGAATGTGACCTTGTGGGATATCAATGTTGAATGTGACCTTGTGGGATATTGGTGTTGAGTGTGGCCCTGTGGGATATCAGTGTTGAGTGTGGCCCTGTGAGATATCAGTATTGAGTGTGACCCTGTGGGATATCATTGTTGGCTGTGACCTTGTGGGATATCAGTGCTAAGTGTGTGAACTTGTGGGCTATCAGTGTTGTGTGTGGGCCATGTGGGACATCAGTGTTCAATATGTGTCTATGTGAGATATTAGCATTGAACATGACCCTCTGGGACATCAGTGTTGAACATGACTCTGTGGGATATCAGCATTGAACATGACCCTGTGAGATTTCAGTGTTGAGTGTGAACCAGTGGGGTTTCAGTGTTGTGTGTGTGAATCTGTGGACTATCAGTGTTGAGTGTGGGCCATGTGTGATACCAGTGTGGTATGTGTACCCTGTGGGACATCAGTGTTGTGTGGGACCATGTGGGACATCAGTGTTGTGTGGGACCCTGTGGGATGTCAGTTTTGAGTTTGGAACCCTGATGAATTTCAGTGTTGAGTGTGAGCCTTTGGGATATCAGTGTTAAATGTGACCCTGTGAGAGATCAGTGCTAAGTATGTGAACCTGTGGGCTGTCAGTCTTGTGTGTGGGCTGTGTGGGATATCAGTGTTCAATGTTGTCTCCCCATGAGATATCAGCGTTGAACATGACCCTGTGGGATAGCAGCATTGAACGTGACCCTGTGAGATTTCAGTGTTGGAAGTGACCCTGTGGGATATCAGTGTTAAACATGACCTGTGGGCTATCAGTGTTGATTGTGGGGCCCTGTGGATATCAGGGTGGAGTGTGTGACCCTGTGAGATATCTGTGCTCTGTGTATGACCCTGTGAGATATCTTGTTTTGTGTGTGACCATGTGAGAAATAACTGTTGAAAGTGACCCTGTGTGATATCAGTGTTGAGTGTGGAACCCTCTGGAGTATCAGTGTTGAGTGCGTGACATTTTGGAATATCAGTGTTGCGCTCGAGACCCTCTGGAATATCAGTGCTCAATGTGTGACTCTGTGGGATATCGGTATTGAGTGTGACCCTGTGGGATATCAGTGTTGAGTGTGACCCTGTGGGATATCAGTGTTGAGAGTGACCCTGTGGGATATCAGTGTTGAGTGTGACCCTGTGGGATATCAGTGTTGAGTGTGACACTGTGGGATATCAGTATTGAGTGTGACTCTGTAGATATCACTGTTGAGTATGACCCTGTGGGATGCTAGTGTTGAGTATGACCCTGTGGGATACCAGTGTTGAGTATGACCCTGTGGGATACCAGTGTTGAGTATGACCCTGTGGGATGCCAGTGTTGAGTATGACCCTGTGGGATACCAGTGTCGAGTGCGTGATCCTGTGGGATACCAGTGTCGAGTGCGTGATCCTGTGGGATACCAATGTTGAGTGCGTGATCCTGTGGGATATCAGTATTGAGTGTGACATTGTGGGATATTAGTTTTTGAGTATGATACTTTGCGATATCTGTATTACTTTGTGTGTCCCTGTATTCCATCAGTGTTCACTCTGGTTGTCCGTGTGTGAAATCAATATTCACTGTGGGCGTTTCTTTGGATAGCAATGTTAACTGTTCAAGCCTTTACAATACCATTTTAGTGCATGATCCTGTGGGATATCAGTGTTCGCTGTGCATGACCCTATGGGATATCAGTATTGTGTTCTTGTGTGATATCAGTGCTGGTGTGTGACCCTGTGAGATATCAGTGTTGATTTTGTAACCGTGTGCAATATCAGTGTTCATGTGGGACCCTGTGGTATATCAGTGTTGAGTGTGACCCAGTCGATTTCAGTGTTGAATGTGACCTTGTGGGAAATCAGTATTGAGTGTGTGACCTTGTGGATATCAGCATTCATGTGGGACTCTATGGGATATTAGTGTTGAATGTGACCTTGTGGGATATCAGTGTTGAGTGTGGGACCCTGTGGGATATCAGTGTTGAGTGTGAGACTCTGTGGGGTATCAGTGTTGAGTGTGGACCCTGTGGGCTATTAGTGTGGGACCCTGTGGGATTTTAGTGTTCAGTTTGGGACTTTGTGGGACACCAGTTTTCTGTGTAACCCATTTTTCAGTGTGTGACCACGTGCTATTTCATTGTGTGTGTGACACTGGGAGAGCAATGTTGAGCATGGGGCTCGATGGGATATCAGTGTTCAGTGTGAGACCTTCTGGGTTAACATTATTCACTGTATGACATGCGTGCTATCCATATTCACTGTGTTTGTTTTTGTTGGACACCGGTGTTTAATATGGGCGATGTTGTGGAATATCAGTTTTAGTGTTAAACCATGGGCGATAGCAGTGTTCAGTATGTGACCCTTTTGGATAGCAGTGTTGAATGTGACCCTGTGGAGTATCAGTGTTGAATGTGACCTGCGTGATATCATTATTGATTGTGGGGCCCTTTGGGATATCAGTGTGGAGCCTGTGACCCTGTCAAATATCAGTGTGAAGTGTGTGCCCCTGTGAGATATCAGTGTTGAATGTGACCCTGTGTGATATCAGTGTTGAATGTGATCCTCTGTGATTTCAGTGTTGAATGTGACCCTGTGGGTATCAATGCTAAGTGTGATGTTGTGGGATGTCAGTTGTCAAGAGTGTATGAGATATCAGTATTCAATGTGGCACGCTATGGGATATCAGTTGTCGAGTGTGATCCTGCGGAATATTAGAGTTGAATGTGATCCTGTGGGATATCAGTGTTGAATGTGATCCTGTGAGATATCAGTGCTGTGTGTGATGTTGTGGGATATTAGTTGTCAAGTGTGTGTGGGATGTCAGTATTTGGTGTGGGACTCTGTGGAATATCAATGTTGAGTGTGTGTGCCTGTGGTGATATCAGCATTGAGTGTGGGACCCTGTGGGATATCAGTATTGAATGTGGGCCCTGTGGGATATCAGTGTTGAGTGTAACCCTATGGGATATCAGTGTTGAGCGTGATCCTGTGGAATATCAGTGTTGAGTGTGTGACCCCAAGAGATGTCAGTGTTGAACGCGACCCTGTAGGATATCAGTGTTGAATGTGACCCTGTGGGATATAAGTGTTGAATGTGACCCTGTGAGGTATCAATTTTGAACTTGACCCTGTGAGATATCAGTGTTGAACGTGACCCTGTGGGATATCATTGTTGAACATGACCCTGTGGAATATCAGTGTTGATTGTGGGGCCCTGTGGGATATTAGTGTGGAGTGTGTTACCCTGTGACATATCAGTGTTGAGTGTGACCCTGTAGGATATCAGTGATGAGTGTGACCCTGTGGTTGGTATGTCAGTATTCAATGTGGGATCTTGTGGGATATCCGTGTGGAATGTGACCCTGGCGGATACCAGGGTTGAGTGTGACCCTATGGGACATCAGTATTTAGTGCTGAGTGTAACACAGTGGGATATCAGTAGTCGAGTGTATGTGGGATATCAGTGTTGAGTGTGTGATCCTTTGGGATATCAGTGTTCAGTGTGTCATCCTGTGGGATATCACTGTATGAATGTAATACTCTGAGATATCAGTGTTGAATATGTCCCTGTGGGATATCAGTGTTATGTGTGCATAGCGCCATGGGATATCAGTGTTGAGTGTGTCCTTGTGGGATATCAGTGTTGAATGTGACCCTGTTGGATATCAGTGTTGAGTGTGTAAACCTGTGAGGAAATCAGTTTTCAATGTGTGACCCTGTAGGATATCAGTGTTCCCTGTGGGAATGTGTGCTATGTTTCCGTTGGACATCAGTGTTTAATACAGGCGATGTTGTGGAATATCAGTGTTAGTGTTAAAACCACAGGCGATATCAGTATTCAATATGTGACCCTGTGGGATGTCACTGTTGAGCGTGACCCTGTGGGATATCAGTGTTGTCTGTGACCTTGAGGGATATCAGTGTTGAGCGTGATTCTGTGGAATATCACTATTGAGTGTAATCCTGTGGGACATCAGTGTTATCTGTGACTCTGTGGGATGTCATGATGTGGAGATGCTGGTGTTGGACTGGAATAAACACAGTAAGAAGACTCACAACACCAGGTTAAAGTCTGACCAGTTTATTTGACAGTAAACCCACAAGCTTTCGGAAATGCTGTTCCTTCGTCAGATGTGTGGAAAGTTCTGATCAGAGAAGGGCATATAAAGGCACACACAGTTTACAGAATACTGATTAGAATGTGAGTCTTTACAGCTAACCTGCTATTCAAGTCTTAAAGGTGCAGACAATGTGAGTGGAGATAGCGTTAAGCATAGGTTACAGAGATGTGTATAGTCTCCAGACAGGACAGTAGGTGAGATTTTGCAAGTTCAGGCAAGTCATGGGGGTTACAGATAGTGTGACATGAACCCAAGATCCCAGTTGAGGCCGTCCTCATGCGTACAGAACTTGGCTATCAGTCTCTGCTCAGCGACTGCATTGTCATGTGTCGTGAAGGCTGCCTTAGAGAACGCTGACCCAAAGATCAGAGGCCGAATGCCCGTGACGGCTGAAGTGTTCGCCAACAGGAAGAGAACAGTCTTGCCTGGTGATTGTCAAGCGATGTTCATTGTCATAGCATCTGCATGGTCTCCCCAATGTACCATGCTTCAGGACATCCTTTCCTGCAGCGTATTAGGTAGACAACGTTGACCGATTTGCAAGAGTATGTGCTGTGTACCTGATGCATGGTGTTCTCACATGAGATGATGTCATCCATGTCGATGATTCGGCATGTCTTGCAGAGGTTGCTGTGGCAGGGTTGTGAGGTATTGTGGTCACTGTTCTCCGGAAAGCTGGGTAGTTTGCTGCGAGCAATGGTCTGTTTGAGGTTGTGCGGTTGTTTGAAGGCAAGAAGTGGGGATGTGGGGATGGCCCTGGCGAGATGTCCATCTTCATCAACGATATGCTGAAGACTCTGGAGGAGATGTCGTAGCTTCTCCATTCTGGGGAAGTACTGGACGATGAAGGGTATTCTGTCCACTATGTCCTGTGTTTGTCTCCTGAGGAGGTTGGTGCAGTTTTTCGCTGTGGCGCATTGGAACTGTCAATCGATGAGTCGAGCGCCATATCCTGTTCCTATAAGGGCATCTTTCAGGGTCTGGAGGTGTCTGTTGCGTTCCTCCTCTTCTGAGCACATCCTGTGTCTATGGAGGGCTTGTCCTTAGGGGATGGCTTCTTTAACGTGTTTAGGATGGAATCTAGAGAAGTGGAGCATCGTGAGGTTATCTGTGGGCTTGGGGTACAGTGAGGTACTGAGGTGACCGTCCTTGATGGAAATGCGTGTGTCCAAGAATGCAGCCGATTCCGGAGAGTAATCCATGGTGAGCCTGATGGTAGGATGGAACTTGTTGATGTCATCATATAGTTGTTTCAGTGATTGTTCACCATGAGTCCAAAGGAAGAACATGTCATCGATGTATCTAGTGTATAGCATGGGTTGAAGGTCCTGTGTGACGAAGAAGTCTTGTTCGAGCCTGTACATGAAGATGTTGGCATATTGAGGTGCAAATTTGGTCCCCATGGTTGTTCTGTGTGTCTGGATGAAGAGCTGGTTGTTGAAGGTGAAGACATTGTGGTCCAGGATGAAGTGGATGAATTGTAAAATTGCATCTGGAAACTGGCAGTTGTCAGCATTGAGTACTGAGGCAGTTGCAGCAATGCCATCATTGTGGGCGATGTTGGTGTAGAGTGCCGAGACATCCATTGTGACGAGGAGTGTCCCTGGTTCAACTGCTCTGTGTGTGCTGAGTTTCTGTAGGAAGTCTGTAGTGTCACAACAAAAGCTGAGGGTTCTTTGTACAATGGGTTTCAGGATGCCCTCGACGTAGCCGGAGAGGTTCTCACACAGAGTCCCATTACCTGATACGATGTGACGGCTGCCTTGTGTATCTTTGGGTGGAGGTAGAGATCTCCAACGCAGGGAGTACGTGGGATGAGAGCATGGAGAGTGCTCTGAAGGTCTGGATCAAAGGTCTTGATCAAAGTGTTGAGTTGACGGGTGTGTTCTTTGGTGGGATCTGCGGGTAAGTGTTCCTCATTGTTTGGTTGTCGGTACACTTCTTTGCAGTAATCCATTCTGTTCAGTATGACGATGGCCCTTCCTTTGTCTGTTGGTTTGATGACAATGTTGCGGTTGGTCTTGAGAGCATGGATGGCGTTGCGTTGTGCTTGGGTGATGTTTGGGGCTGTCTTGTGAGTGCGGTTGATGAACTGGTGTTGACGCACCTCCTAATAGCTTGGGCATACATGTCCAGTCGAGGGCAGTGGCCTTTCGGAGGAGTCCATTTGGATTCCTTCCTCTTAGTTTGCTGCACTGCGGATCTCTCTGTCGGCTGTTCCGGTTCATTGGCTGTCTCATTGTGTTCGCTGTTGGCCTCTTGGGGTTTGTGGAAGAACTCCCGCAGCCTCATTTGCCTAATGAATTCTTCTGTGTCTGCTGCGAAACTGATGGGGTCCATTTTGGTGGTGAGGCAGAAATTGGGCCCTCGTCTGTAGTCTGACAAGTTGACAAGACTTCGCTGCGGTAGTCCTGTTTTCTACTGTGGTGCCGGGGGAGGCTTGGTTGTTGCTGGTGGTGATGCCGAGTTTGTCAAGTTTCCTGTGCTTGGTGTTCTCCAAGGTGGCCTTCATGACAAACAACAGCGCAGATTTCCGCGAGGACGACCTCAACCGCAATCTTGGGTTCATGTCGCACTATCTGTAACCCCCATGACTTGCCTGAGCTTGCAACAGCTCACTTACTGCCTTGTCTGGAGACAGTACACATCTCTTTAACCTATGCTTAATGCTATCTCCACTCACGTTGCATCTTTAAGACTTGAATAGCAGGTTAGCTGTAAAGACTCGCATTCTAATCAGTATTCTGTAAACTGTATGTACCTTTATATGCCCTTCTCTGATCAGAACTTTCCACATACCTGACGAAGGAACAGCGTTTCTGAAAGCTTGTGGGTTTACTATCAAATAAACTGGTTGGACTTTAACCTGGTGTTGTGAGACTTCTTACTCTGTGGGATATCAGTGTTCAATGTGTGACCTGTGAGATATCAGTATTCTGTTTGTGACCCTGTGGGATGTCAGTGTTCTACATGTATGCTCCTGTCCAACATGAATGTTTACTGTGCCTGTGCAATATCAGTGTTTGTTGTTGATCCTATGAAATATCAATATGCATTACGTTACCCAATAGGATATCAGTGAGTGTTTGAGCCATTGCAATATTAGAGTTGAGTGTGTGACCCTCTGGAATATCAGAGTTAACTATCCAGGACCCTGTGCGATATCAGTGTCAATATTTTACCAGTGAATAAGAATGGTGCACATGTCACACAGTGAATAATGTTAAGAGCATAAGAACATAAGAAATAGGAGCAGGAGTAGGCCATCTAGCCCTTCGAGCCTGCCCCGCCATTCAATAAGATCATGGCTGATCTGAAGTGGATCAGTTCCACTTTCCCGCTTTCTCCCCATAACCCTTAATTCCCTTGTCTGTCAAAAACCTATCTACCCGTGACTTAAATATATTTAGCGAGGTAGCCTCCACCACTTCAACGGGCAGAGAATTCCAGAGATTCACCACCCTTTGAGTGAAGAAGTTCCTCCTCAACTCCGTTATAACCTGTCCCCCCTCCTTATCTTGAGGCTGTGCCCTCTTGTCCTGCTGTCCTTTCTGAGCGGGAAGAATCTCTCTACCTCTACCCTATCCATCCCCTTCATTATCTTATACATCTCGATAAGATCCCCCCTCATCCTTCTAGACTCTAACAAGTACAGACCCAGTCTATTTAATCTCTCTTCATAGTCTAACCCCCTCATCTCTGGTATCAGCCTAGTGAACCTCCTCTGCACTCCCTCCAAGGCCAAAATATCCTTGCGCAAGTGCGGTGACCAGAACTGCACACCGTACTCCAGCTGCGGCCTCACCAGTGCCCTGTACAATTGCAGCAAGACCTCCCTGCTTTTATATTCTATCCCCCTCGCTATAAAGGCCAGCATCCCATTCGCCTTCTTGATCACCTGCTGCACCTGCAGACTGGGTTTTTGCGACTCATGCACAAGGACCCCCAGGTCCCTCTGCACTGCAGCATGCTGCAGCTTTTCGCCCTTTAAATAGTAATCCCTCCTACTATTATTTCTGCCAAAGTGGATAACCTCACACTTGCTAACATTGTACTCCATCTGCCAGGTCCTCGCCCACTCGCTCAGCCTATCCAGATCCCTCTGCAGACTTTCCACACCCTCCGCACAATTTGCTTTTCCACTCATCTTTGTGTCATCAGCAAATATCGTTACTCTACACTCAGCCCCCTCCTCCAGATCATCTATATAAATGGTAAATAGCTGAGGCCCCAGCACCGATCCCTGCGGCACTCCACTAGTCACCAGCTGCCAATCAGAATAGCACCCATTGATACCAACTCTCTGCCTCCTATTAGACAACCAATCCTCTATCCATGCTCACACCTTACCCCCAACTCCATGCCCCCTGACCTTCTGAAGCAACCTTTTGTGCAGCACCTTATCAAACGCCTTTTGAATATCAAGAAACACCACATCCACTGGTTCCCCTCTGTCTACCGCACTAGTCACATCCTCATAGAAATCCAATAAATTCGTTAACCCACTGGATCCCACATAACACTGACACCCCACAGAGTTACGCACAGTGAACATTGATATCCCACAGGTTTAAACATATTGAATACTGGTATCCCACGGATTCAGTGTTATGTGCGATCCTGTGAAATCTTCATGTTAGTGTTTGAACATGTGCGAAATCAGTATTCAGTGTGGGACCATATGGGATAACACTTTTCACTGTGTGACACTGATATCCGTATTTACTGTGTGTGTCTCTGATGGATATCAGTGTTTAATTTGGGCGTTGTTGTGGGATATCAGTGTTCATTGTGTGTGACCTTGTGGAATATAACTGTTGACTGTGTGATTCAGTAAAAAGTCTGACAACACCAGGTTTTAGTCCAACCTATTTATTTGATAATATACTCACAAGCTTTCGGGGTTAGTCCGAAGGGACTAACCCCGAAAGCTTGTGAGTATATTATCAAATAAATAGGTTGGACTAAAACCTGGTGTTGTCAGACTTTTTACTGTGTTTACGCCAGTCCAACGCCGGCATACCCACATCATGACTGTGTGATTCTGCAGGTTATAACTGTTCACTGTGCACAACCAAATGTGTTTTTGAGTGTGGTACTTTGTGATATCTGTATTCATTGTGGATGTCCCTGTGCCATGTCAGTGTTCATTCTGGTGTCCCTGTGTGAAATCAATGTTTATGTGGGTGTTCATTTGGGATATCAGCGTTCACTGTTCAAGCCTTTACAATATCATTTTTAGTGCATGACCTTGTGGGATATCAGCATTCACTGTGTGTGTTTTGTGTGATATCAGTACTTGTCTGTGACCCTGTGAGATATCAGTGTTAAGTATGGGTCCCCATGGGATAATATTTTTCAGTATGTGATACTGTGTGCTATCCATATTCACAAGTGTATGTCCCTTTGGGATATAAGTGTTCAACGTATATAAACCTGTGAGATATCAGTGTTCACTGTGCATGACCCTGTGAGGTATCAGTGTTCACTGTGCATGACCCTGTGGGATATCTGTGTTCACTGTGCATGACCCTGTGGGATATCAGTGTTCACTGTGCATGACCCTGTGGGATATCAGTGTTCACTGTGCATGACCCTGTGGGATATCAGTGTTCACTGTGCATGACCCTGTGGGATATCTGTGTTCACTGTGCATGACCCTGTGGGATATCTGTGTTCAGTGAGTAGCCTTTTGAGATATCAGTGTTCAGTGTCTGGCCCTGTGGGATATCAATGTTATAGATAAACAGTTCAAAGGAGATTCACTAGATTGATTCCAGAGATGAGGAGTTTTTTTGTATGAAGAGAGATTGAATAGTTATACCTATGCTCTCTGGAATTTAGAAGAATGAGGGAAGATCAAATTGAGGTATATAAAATGATAAAAGATATGGATAAAGTACACATTAAGTGGATGCTGCCTCTTGTGTGGCATTCTAGGACGAGAGGTCATAGCCTTAGGATAAAGGGTAGCAAATTTAAAACAGTTGAGAAGAAACTACTCTCAAAGAGTTGTGAATCTGTGGAATTTGCTATCCCAAGATGTAGTGGTGCTGGAACAGTGAGTAAATTTAAAGAAGAGTTAGGCAGATTTTTAATTGGTAATGGGTTGAAGGGTTATAGGGAGAAGGCAGGAAAATGCGGATGAAGAGCATATCAGTCATGATTGTAAGGGCAAAACACACTCAGTGGACCGACTGGCCTAATTCTGCTCCCATATTTTATGAACTTATGAATCACACTCAGACAGGAAACCAATTATACTTTAGCAAAATACGCAAATTATTGGTTCTTCTTTTTGTTGAGCTTTCACACAGCGTCTGAACTATACCGTGAGCTACAAACTTAATTTCTTACTGTGTCCTAATTATTTTGCCCTTACTTGTGACTAGGTGGAATTTAGAGAAACAGATTGTTTTCGATTTTGTTCAGACATGCAAGCAGCTTGTCTGTCTTCTTGCTGAAAAGGGAGCTTGCCTCCAGAGACTATCTTTACTTACGCTGCTGTTATCTGAATTCTCCCTTTAACGCCACTGTCCAAAACCTACATTGGGAGTTACCAGCTTCTGTGTGAGGCTGCTCAGAGCAATGACAATCTGGAAAAGTTGTCTGAAACAAAATAGTTTAGCCAGCTGCTGATTGCTTTCCTGTTGACTGAAGCAGGCTGTGACATATAAGGTTTCACCTGAGGTTCTGATTCTGCCACCCATCACATAAGCCCCACCTGTGGAGGGGACCACATTTCATCTGAGTCATAGGGTATCATAGAGGTTTACAGCATGGAAACAGGCCCTCCAGCCCAACTTGTCCGTGCTGCCCTTTTTTTAAAACCCCTAAGCTAATCCCAATTGCCCGCATGTGGCCCATAGTCCTCTATACCCATCGTAATAGAGTCATAGAGGTTTACAGCATGGAAACAGACCCATTGGCCCAATTTTTGTCTCTTTTGTCTATCATTTTTTCCTCCTTTAAACCAATTTGCAATTTCCGATGTTGGTTACTTAACAAAGTTTGAAAGTAGCACCTTGTGAAATGTGTTGTTAACTGAATCTTAACTTTTTTTTAACTAATTGAAAAGTTCAGATTGGATTGCTGCCAAACAGTAAGGTTTATCTTTGTTTTGGGAACAGGCTGGTCAAACATTCCTACATGTTCACAGCTTAATTTCAAACTCAATCTTTTTGAATTCTCGTATAGTTTGAATTTCTTTTTAAGCAGAATTTCTCAGCACTACAATTAAATGAAGTTTAGTTTCCTATCCAATCAAATTCTACATTTTTATTCCTCTGGAAGTAAGTATGTCAATAAACAAAAACTCTTATTAGCAGATCTCAAAATGAAACAGTAAACTTATTTGCTATGTTTTAACTTTAATTGTTCCTAACTTGCTAACACAAGGGAAGGGAGAATACATGACTAAATGTTTCTGAGACCCAGAGAGACTTCAAAGAGCGACTCAGAACTGGATTCTATTTCCAGTCTTGGAGTTAAACTGAGGACAGCTTCGCCCTTTTTAATCACATAAGGAGCTATACTTTTCTTTGTCAACTCGCAAGCAGCTCTGACTGGTCTTTGATTAAGTTTTGGAAAATGATTTTTCACAGAAAGAGAATTGTTTTTTACCTGCCTGTATTTCATTTACAGTTTGTTCTATTTTATCAGTTTTATCAGTATTATTTTATCAGTTTATTTGCTATTTTATTTTACTAGTTTATTTACTATCAGTACTATTTTATCAGTACTATTTTATCAGTTTCCTATGCTTTCGGAGAAGATAATGTGACATTGTACATTTACTTCCCCAATTCTCAACAATTCAAGTTCTTTCAGGTTTAGTGTTATCCTGTTTCCTAGGTTTACTAGTCCTACTTGTTGTGGCCATAGAGCCATTAGCTTCGTGTCCTTATCCAAAGGAGTGGTCAGTGATTGCGTTTATCATACAGGGATAGCCCCACCCCACTATGCTCAATGGTGTCACTGCAAACCACAGCCACGGGGCAACTGCTTTTCTGTATTTTGTCCTTCACTTGTCTTACCAATCTGGTGACAAGCATTGTCCCTTTTCCTTCTCTGTCCTTCTGACCCATCCACCAGCTTTTCTGTTCTCCAGGGATCCCTTAGTGTTCCACCCATCCTTCTGTGTATTCCTAATGATTTTTTGACTGTTGTTCTGCTACAAACATCATGTAGAACACAAAGAACACCCCCACCACCACTACCACCTCCACCACCATCAGTCAAGAGCTATGGCTTTTTCTCCACCATTGGCATTTCCTAACCTGTCTCTTGCATGACCAATTCTGCACTCACTGTTTGCAAACTTAGTTCTGCTTTTTTGGCAATAAGGATCTGATCTTTGGCTAGATAGCCCACCAGAATGGTTCCGCCCGTTTTACTAGCATCACCTATCTGAGTTCTCCTTTAAAAAGCCTTCTGATTTGTTATCAACTATAATTTGTATATTTGTTTATGTTGGTACTTTTCGTACTTGACTGGACTATTCCCGGGTGGGCTCGCTGCACTATGGATGGTAAACAAAATATACTCACTTCTTTGCAGAGCTATCCTGAGGACCCGATGTATGTATCCTACTAATTGTTATTGGTGACTTCTTTCGAGCTAGTCAATGGAAACTCAGCGGGTTATGATTGCTTGTTCAAACGTATGCAGGGAGAGTTGGTTCAGCAAGTACCTGATTCGAGCTCTGGTATTTACAGAAAAACTACATATCTTTATAGCATACTTCACCCGTTCACAGACAGTGTTTAAATTTTGATCTGTCATTACATAGATTTTAACAAAACCAGACACATCTTGTACTAGCCACGCATTTACACCTACACCTTCTGCAGAGACTCCTAGCTTATCTTGGTGTGTCTACTGCCTCATTTCTATCTTGTACTAAGACAACTGTTCTTGATGCTGATTCCAGGACTTTATTATTGCTAGAGGTCAGCTAAGCATAGCTGGAGATTCTGTTGATACGTTTTATGAAGGTCAATGGCTGTTAAAATATTCTTGGTGCTAACTCTTGCAAAAAGAGATCTGCAGACTTTTGTAAAAGAGATCTGTAAACCTTTTGTATTATTTTCTAATTAATTATTAAACCACATTACATAATCATATTAAAACCTCAACTTTATTTTTCTATTTCCCCCAAAAAGTCTTATCACCCTATGAGATATCCCTGTTCACCATTTGATCCTGTGGGATATTAATGTTCACCATGTGGGATATCAGAGTTCACCATGTGACCATGTGGGATATCAGTGTTCAGTGTGTGACCCTGTGGGATATCAGTGTTCAGTGTGTGACCCTGTGGGATATCAGTGTTCAGTGTGTGACACTGTGGGATATCAGTGTTCAGTGTGTGACACCGTGGGATATCAGTGTTCAGTGTGTGACCCTGCAGGATATCAGTGTTCAGTGTGTGACCCTGTGGGATATCTGTGTTCAGTGTGTGACCCTGTGGGATATCAGTGTTCAGTGTGTGAACCTGAGGGATATCAGTGTTCAGTGTGTGACCCTGTGGGATATCAGTGTTCAGTGTATGACCCTGTGGGATATCAGTGTTCAGTGTGGGAACCTGTGGGATATCAGTGTTCAGTGTGGGAACCTGTGGGATATCAGTGTTCAGTGTGGGAACCTGTGGGATATCAGTGTTCAGTGTGTGGCACTGTGGGATATCAGTGTTCAGTGTGTGACCCTGTGGGATATCAGTGTTCAGTGTGTGACCCTGTGGGATATCAGTGTTCAGTGTGTGACCCTGTGGGATATCAGTGTTCAGTGTGTGACACTGTGGGATATCAGTGTTCAGTGTGTGACACTGTGGGATATCAGTGTTCAGTGTGTGACACTGTGGGATATCAGTGTTCAGTGTGTGACACTGTGGGATATCAGTGTTCAGTGTGTGACACTGTGGGATATCAGTGTTCAGTGTGTGACCCTGTGGGATACTAGTGTTCAGTGTGGGAACCTGTGGGATATCAGTATTTACTGTATTGTCACTTTGCTACATTCAGCTGCTTTGACAATCTCAAGGTGTTTCCTACTTTCTAGGTCAACACGTTCCAGATTATTTTGGTCACTGACGGAGAGTTATCCTTCACCATCTTCAACTATGAAAATATCACCTGGACCACGGGCATGCACGCCAGCAGTGGAGGGGATTTCGCTGGCCTAGGGGGCGTTGCTGCACAGGTAGAGTTAGTCTAATTGAGCACACCCTACTTTTAAATAATTAGTAAAGATTTGCAATTAGTGTTGTTAGAGGACCCCTGCTCTCAAGTGAAAGTTTCCCCCAAACCACGTAGATTTGAAGAGCAGAGTCTAGCAATGGACAGCAACATAATTTGCAACAGGAAGAGCTCACTTGTATTTGTGGAGTGTTGGATTGGGTAAATGTGCCAATGGTGTGTTGCTGAACCTGGGGGAAGAGGAAGATCCCAGGCTCAGTTCCTTTATCATGTTGAGGTAGCTGATCTCATCTAGTATAGCAACATTAGACAGCAAATGGCCTCAGAGGGGCTCAATCTGGTTAGTAAAGGACCAGTCCTATCCACGAAATGATAGGACTGCCTGTGCAGACTGGATGAGGATTGAGCTCAATTGCAATGCCTTGAACAGTCAAGGAAATTGCTGACCCTCCTTTGAATACCTATTTTTCCCAAGTGGCCACCTCCAATTAAACACTCCTTTGCATGTGCCCGCCTGGTTCCTTCCTCTGATACCTTTGTTCTGTTGCTTGCCCTCAGGCAGGTTTCAACGCTGGAGATGGTAAACGTTACTTCAATATTCCTGGATCACGCACTGATGACATTGTGGATGTTGAGATGACAACCAACGTTGGCGTTCCTGGGCGATGGGTGTTCCGAATTCATGACGCGCAAGTTGAAGTCGGCGGTTGCAATGATACTGGTAGGGTCACAATCAAGGTCAGCATCAGCACCCCATGGAAGCAGCAAAAGGGTGATATCTGCAACCATGGTTCTGTGGCAGCACTCCCGTGTCTGAATCATAAGGTCATAAGCTCTAGACCCATCCCTGTTACTTAAGCACTGGTGTGGTGCTGGGGGAATGTTGCACTGTTGGAAGTGTTGACTTTCAGGTGCAAAGTTAACCTGTGGCATCAAAGATGCCATAACACTATTTTGAAAAAGAGCAGGAGCGTTCACGCAGGGTTCCAACCAATATTTATCCCTGAACAGACACATTGAGAACAAATTATCTGGACATTATCCCTTCTTGTTTGTTCAGCCCTGCTGTGCGATAATTGGCTGCTGCCTTTCCCAAATCTGAGTATAATTATGTAATCAATACCCAACACCTAAACAGCTAGATATTTAACATAACCAATCAGATACTAACACCACCCCCCCTCCCTGCCCAGCCCACAAAATAATCAACAACCAAAATCACTGAGGTCCAGTGTGGCTGTCACTCAGATTTATAATTCCAGTGAGTGTTATTGCTTTAATACCCTGAGTTGGATTATATTGTGTCAGTTATAAACATTTCAGCCTGTTACATTGAAGTGGATTATTTTCATGTAAAGCCCTCTAATTGTGCTGTTAATTTAATTTAATTTGCTGCTGTAAGCAGCAGTTCCAGGACCACCCATGGTTATCTGATGTCCTGTTTGTTTGCAGCAGTGTTACTGCTAAGTGCCCAGTTTCCTTGCCCACAGGTGGGGAAGAGTTTGTGACTTTTGAAAGGTGTGGACTGGAAGGTGACACTCATGTCAATGTGAGCTCCATTTTGCCAGTATACCTGTTGGCTAACAGGAAGCTGAAACCTGCCAAGTTGGGCATATAATGTCAATGGGTCTGAGCTGTAATGTGGTCCGAGTTCCTGCTATGATTAGAAGAAATGATCCTAGTACTGTTGGTTCATTGGTAAAATGCTAGTACTGGGTCCCATATTCTAATACTGTGGATTCCCTGGTGCAATCTGAGTGCAAAGTCTCACAACACCAGGTTAAAGTCCAACAAGTTTATTTAATAGCAAACCCACTGGCAAAGCTAGTGATGTCATCAGACAATGACACGACAGAGTACAGGAATGAGATAGAGAATCCGGTGAATGGGTGAGACAATAATCTCTCCCTCAATATCAACAAAATGAAGGAGATTGACATCGACTTCAAGAAACATAGTGGAGAACATGCACCCTGTCGACATCAATGGGGATGAAGTAGAAATGGTTGGGGAAAGCTTCAAATTTTTAGGTATCCAGATCACCAACAACCTGTCCTGCCCACACTATAGTTAGGAAAGCCCTCTTCTTTCTCAGAATGCCTCTACTTTCTCAGAAGACTAAGGAAATTGGGCGTGTCAGCTACAACTGTCACCAACTTTTACAGATGCATCATAGAAAGCATTCTTTCTGGTTGTATCACAGCTTGGTATGGCTCCTGCTCTGTCCAAGACTGCAAGGAACTACAAAAGGTTGTGAATGTAGCCCAATCCATCATGCAAATCACCCTCCCATCCATGGACTACACTTCCAGCAAAGCAGCCAGCATAGTTAAGGACTGACCCAGTGAAGGAACGGCGATGTATTTCCAAGTCAGGATGGTGAGTGGCTTGGAGGGGAATTTGCAGGTGGTGGTGTTCCCGTTTGTCAGCTGCACTTGCACTTCTAGATGGCAGAGCCCTGGACATACTCTCTTCCATCTTTCTCCATCGGGAAAAAGATACAAAGTCTGAGGTCACATACCAACTGACTCAGGAACAGCTTCTTCCCTGCTGCCTTCAGATTTTTGAATGGACCTACCTTGCATTAAGTTGATCTTCCTTAAACCCTAGCTATGATTGTAACATTACATTCTGCACTGTCTTGTTTCCTTCTTTATGAACAGTATGCTTCATCTGTATAGCACACAAGAAATAATATTTTTCACTGTATAGCAAAATATGTGACAGTAATAAATCAAATCAAATCATCGCAAATGCCCCACGATCAATGTCCCAGGAGTTATCATTGATCAAAAACTGAACTAAACTAGCCATATAAATACCAGTACAGATCAAGGGCTAGGAATTTTGTCACAAGTAACTCACTTCCTGACTCCTGACTAGGGAGCATAGCCACAAAATAAGGGGAAACAGATTTAGGACTCTGTTGAGGGGGAACCTCTTCACCCAAATGGTTGTGAATCTGTGGAATTCCCTGCCCAGTGAAGCAGTTGAGGCTACCTTGTTGAATGCTTTTAAGCAAAGATAGATTTTTGAACAGTAGAGGAACTAACGGCAGCATCACAGCACAGTGGTTAGCACTCTGCTTCACAGCTCCAGGGACCTGGGGTTCGATTCCCGGCTCGGGTCACTGTCTATGTGGAGTTTGCACATTCACCCCATGTCTGTGTGGGTTTCCTCCGGGTGCTCCGGTTTCCTCCCACAGTCCAAAGATGTGCAGATTAGGTTGATTGGCCATGCTAAAATTGCCCCTTAGTGTAGGTTAGAGGGATTAGCGGGTAAAATGTGTAGGGATATGGGGATAGGGCCTGGGTGGGATTGTGGTCGGTGCAGAATCGATGGGCCGAAGAGCCTGTTTCTGCACTGTAAGGTTCTTCTTCTAAGAGTTACGGTGAGTGGGAAGATAAGTGGAGCCGAATCCATGAAAAGATCAGCCATGATCTTATTGAATGGTAGAGAAGGTTTGAAGGGCCAGATGGCTAGTTTTTATGTCCCCCCACCAAATCTGTCCACCGTGTACAGGACAAAAACAAGAGTGTAATGGAATACTCGCCACTTGCCTTGATGGGCACAACTCCAACAGCACTCAAAACGCTTAATACCATCCAGGACAAAGCAGCCCACTTGACTGGCATCCCTTCCACAAATGTTCACTCCCTCCAGAACTGACAAACAGTGGCAGCTGTGTGTACCAACTATAAAATGCACAGCAGGAACTCATCTAGGTTTCTTAGGCAACAAACCCACCACCACTGCCATCGAGAAGTGCAAGTGCAGCAGACAAATGGGAACACCACCACTTGCAAGTTCCCCTCCAAGCCACTCACCATCCTGACTTGGAAATACATCGCCGTTCCTTCACTGGGTCAAAGTTCTGGAATTCCCTCCCTAACAGCACTATGGGTGTACCTACACCACATGGATTGCAGTGGTTCAAGTGGTGGCTCACCATAACTTTCTCCAGGGCCATTTGGATGTGCCGTAAAGCTGGCCTGGCCAATGATACCCACTTAAGTATATCAGAGGAATTATTAGATTGACTAATTTTTAACAATGGCTACTGTTTGTTTCACCTCAAACTTTTGACTTTCTACAGCTTCAGTGTGCTTGAATCTGCGGCCCTGTCTAAACGATGGAAGGTGCATTGATGATTGCATCACAGGAAATCCATCTTACACATGTTCATGTCGGGTGGGATTCAAAGGCCGGAGATGTCAGATAGGTAATGCATTTTATTGGAATGAATATTGAGTCCCTTCATTAAGGAGGGACTTGGGAAGAGACATCTGGAGAAGTGTTATACAGGGGATACGACAAAAGGGATTGAGTGGAGGAAAATGGGGGGAGATGACAGTGGTGAGACAGGGGAGGCGGGGGAGTGAGTTGAGATATGGAGATGGGGGGAGTCAGGTGAGTGTGGAGAGAACAAAAGAACAAAGAACAACCCAGCACGGGAAACAGGCCCTTTGGCCCAACGAGCCTGCGCCGCCGCATCACCCTACACCTATTCTACCCTGCATGTCTACGAATGGAACCCCTAACTTAGCCAGATTCAGGGGAGAATAGTGTCAATTTGGTAAAACCAATCAGCCTAAGAGCACATCTTTGGGGTGTGGGAGGAAACTGGAGCGCCCGGAGGAAACCCACGCAACCACAGGGAGAATGCGCAAACTCCCACAGACACAGGCCCAAATCCATGTATCTGCACAGCTAGCAGTGCTAGTCACCGAGCTGTTGCGGCACCCGTCTACCGGTCCAGGATCAAGCACACACACCGACACGAAGTACTAGGCCACTCCCGGAACTTCCAAGAGCAGCCCACGCACGACCCACCGTGTGCATGCCCCTCATTTGACACGAGGTGGACCTCCACCTGCGGAATAAAAAGACAAAAACGTTAATCTTACAAGCCTGCTTTTCCGGTGTCTCCTGAGGTTCTAACCCTTATTTAATAGCCCCTACCATAACCCTCCATCCTCGTTTCACTCATGTGTCTATCTAACTGAACCTTAAACGAGTCCAACGTTCCTGCCTCCACCACCCTACTCGGTAGCGCGTTCCATACCCCCACAACTCTCTGCGTAAAGAACCTTCCTCTCACTTCCAAATTATACCTCTCCCCCCTCACCCTTAAATCATGACCTCTCGTGTTTGTGCCCAGTCTAGGGAGCAGTCTCTCACTATTAACTCTGTCTATTCCCTTCAGTATCTTATATACCTCTATAATGTCCCCCCTCAATCTCCGTCTTTCCAAGGAGAAAAGTCCCAGTTTCTCCAACCTTTCCTCGTAACCCAGCCCCTCCATGCCAGGCAACATCCTGGTAAACCTCCTCTGCACCCTTTCCAGAGCCTCCACGTCCTTGCGGTAGTAAGGTGACCAGAACTGGACGCAGTACTCCAAACGCGGCCTAACCAACGTTCTGTACAACTGAAGCATTAGACGGCAGCTTTTATACTCTATACCCCTTCCTATAAAGGCTAACATTCCATACGCCTTCCTAACAACTTTCTCCACTTGTGACGCAACCTTCATGGATTTGTGAACCTGCACTCCCAGGTCCCTCTGTATGTCTATACTCCTAATCTGTCTACCTTTTATCACATAGCTCCTCTCTGCATTATTCCTTCCAAAATGCATCACCTCACATTTGTCAGGATTAAATTCCATCTGCCACCTATCTGCCCAATGCACCAACCTATCTATATCCTGTTGTATCACCTGACAATCCAGTTCAGTACCCGCCAACCCTGCCATCTTGGTGTCATCAGCAAACTTGCTGATCACACCACCTACACTCTCTTCCAAGTCATTTATGTATACTACAAAGAGGAGAGGTCCCAGTACTGAGCCCTGCGGCACACCACTGGTCACTGGCCTCCAGCCCGACAGGGTCCCCTCCACAACTACCCTCTGTCTCCTATTACCCAGCCAGTTCTCAATCCACCTAGCTACCTGGCCTCGTATCCCATGCGCCTTAACCTTTTCTACCAGCCTACCGTGAGGGACTTTGTCAAACGCCTTACTGAAATCCATATAGATGACATCAACGGCTCTCCCATCGTCAACCGTTTTTGTCACCTCCTCAAAGAATTCCACCAGATTCGTAAGGCAAGACCTCCCTCTAACAAAGCCATGTTGCGTATCCCTAATCAGATCGCAACGCTCCAAATGCTCATCCATCCTACCCCTAAGTATTTTTTCCATTAATTTCCCTACCACCGATGTCAAACTCACCGGTCTATAATTTCCAGGGTTATCCCTACTACCTTTTTTGAACAGCGGTACCACATTTGCTACCCTCCAGTCCTCTGGGACCTCACCTGTGTCCAAAGAAGAGACAAAGATTTGCGCCAGAGGCCCAGCAATTTCATCTTTCACCTCCCTAAGCAGCCTGGGATAAACACTAGAGAGCTGGGAGGTTGAGGTGAGGGTGGGAGTGGGAGGTGAGATGTGAGCTGAGGGGAAGGTGGGGGTGTGAGGTGAGGGGGGATGTAAGGGGGGGGTAAGATGGAGGGAGGTGGGGAGTAGATGGGGAGGTGGGGGAGTGAGATGGAGAGTTGAGTGGTCGCCATGACAACTGTGATGACACACCAGGCCAATGTTCACCTGTCCAATGCAGCTGAATGGCTGCGCTGCTGTCAATGCTTCCCTGACTTCTCATCTTGTTTCCCAGATGTCAATGAGTGCTCCTCATATCCCTGTCGCAATGGAGGGACCTGCAGAGATGGACAGAATGCCTTCACCTGCCAGTGTTCTGCTGGGTTTACAGGAATGCTGTGTGAAACAGGTTCAAATTGGTTTTACATTCCCCTTCTTTCCTAAACACTGGCCACATTTTGCCTAATGTCGGTTTAAATGTTGATGTCAATCTGTGTGGGCATATTCCTATGGTTACAATGAGATTTATATGCAGATACTTCACTTAAAGAGAAAATTATTCCATTAAATATCGATTGATTCCCTGGGTATAAAAGCAAACTACTGTGGATGCTGGAATCTGAAACAAAAACAGACAATGCTGGAGAACCTCAGCAGGTCTGACAGCATCTATGGGGAGAGACAAAGGGTCATCTAGACTCAAAACTATGGCTTCATTTTCCCCCAGTAAGAAGTCTCACAACACCAGGTTAAAATCCAGGTCTTGTGAGACTTCTTACTGTATTTACCCCAGTCCAATGCTGGCATCTCCACATCATGACTTCCATTTTCTCCCCACAGATACTGTCAGACCTGAGATTTTCTAGCGTTTTCTGCTTTTGTTGCCCTAAGGTATAACCCTGATTGCAGCATCCATTGCAATAATAAACTGTGCTTGTTGACATACATTTTAAAGAAACCAGGTTTTGCTGTTTTAATCTCTAAAGAGGGGTCAATTATCTTTTTTAAAGAGGTCCATGATTCTAGAATTAAATCCTCTTCGTTGGCACTGATTGAACTTTCTTTCCAGCCAGTGCCTGTAGAATGCCAGACCTGGGCACAGTTCAGATCCAAGTGCCCCATGCAATTAATGCGCTGTATCTAGCAGTGGACACTGATGCAGTAGAAATGAAAACTGAGAAGGATGTCAGCATGTTGAGTCTCTCTACTGCCTCTGTGAATTCAATGAGCTGCTGTTTTGTGCAACCAAATATTGGAAAAAACAACACCATCTTCTTTCTTCCACAAGTTCAGTATTGCGGCCAGTGACCCCATTTCGCTCCCAAGTCACTGCCTCAGGCTGAACCAACCTGTCCACAAACTCATCATTTTATTCAACCCTGAGCTTCCAGTCCCATTTCTTTCCTATCACAAAACACATTTACTTCCACCTCTACAGCATTGCCTATTTCCACATGTTACTTGTGGTAGTAACAAGACTGAAGCTTGTTTGTCAGACCTCCAGTGTGCAGAGCTCTTAAAGCAACCTTTTAAATATATAATGGATGGAAATAGGCAATGATACACAGGTGAAATGATTTGATGGGGATGTCATAGGCTGCTGTTTGATTTTCAGCTTGCACTCTGTGCAGAGAACATCTCCTGGAACAAATCTGTTTTTGTCAGTTTGAATCCACCTGTGCAAATCATGTTCTTTTCTTTTTCTTAAAACCCACAATTCTTAACATTTTTTGAGTATTATACCATGCTAATTGCAATTGAAAACTACATCAATATTTTTGCTATCTTCAGATTTGTTTAATTCAATGCTTCCCAGTTTCATTTTCTATAAATGACAGCTTATCTGACCAGGCCCAGTACTGCACCAATTCCCCTCACTCATCACCCTTCTTCACTGCCTTGGATTGGCTGGAAGTTCCGTTATAACCTTCAGCCCTCCATCCTCCACCTTGAACCCTCCAACACTCAGTCCAGGTTACCTGTGTAACTCCCTCCCACTTTAGTTCCATCTCTGGTAGTTATACTTTCAGCCATCTTGACTCTACAGTCTGGAGGTATCTCTAAGTCTACATTCACCTCACTTCCTTTCAAAACTGTCTTAAATTCTATCTTTTGACCAAGATTTTGGTCCATCCCTCCAAATGCCGCTTCCTGTTCCACAGTGTCTATTTATTAAGGCTGTCTTTGGAAAGGGCCATGGGACATGTTTTACCTGTTAAAGATGATAGTTGATTGTGGTAGTGACAAGACTGAAGCTTGTTTGTTAGACCTCCAGTGTGCAGAATTGGAAATGGAGAGAAAGTGGAGGAAATGATCAGATTGGGCCTATTTGTTGGTATTCTCCTGTGGAACTCCTCCGCTGCCAAATGTACCCTAGCTACTTAAGAGGCAGGGATTGTCTGTAAAGTTGGCCGATAGAGATGCAGCCTCCAATTTTGTCTGCCATAAGTGGAGGAGATTAGGAATTTAGCCTGTTGATGGCTGCAGAGCAACCAGACATTTACTTGACACAAACATGCTTTTATTTTAAGTATGCCATAGAAATGTTTGCTCCCCCCCCATACCCCCAGGCTAAATATTGTTAAAGGACCTGTTTCTGCTTCACATTCTTGTTTTCACCTATTCCTCTCTTGTTCAGATATCGATGACTGTGTGCCAAATGAGTGTCAGAATGGAGCTACATGTATCGATGGGATTGATATGTACAACTGTGAGTGTGCACTTGGATTTATTGGAAAGCACTGTGAAATTGGTAAGTATTACAGAGTAAACTAAGGACAGGTTGCAGAGCGTATCACTGAGGACAGGTTGCACAGAGTAACACTGAGGACAGGTTGCACAGGGGTAACACTGAGGACAGGTTGCACAGGGGTAACACTGAGGACAGGTTGCACAGGGTAACACTGAGGACAGGTTGCACAGGGTAACACTGAGGACAGGTTGCACAGGGTAACACCGAGGACAGGTTGCACAGGGTAACACTGAAGACAGGTTGCACAGGGTAACACTGAGGACAGGCTGCACAGGGTAACACTGAGGGCAGGTTGCCCAGGGTAACACTGAGGACAGGTTGCCCAGGGTAACACTGAGGACAGGTTGCCCAGGGTAACACTGAGGACAGGTTGCCCAGGGTAACACTGAGGACAGGTTGCCCAGGGTAACACTGAGGACAGGTTGCCCAGGGTAACACTGAGGACAGGTTGCCCAGGGTAACACTGAGGACAGGTTGCCCAGGGTAACACTGAGGACAGGTTGCCCAGGGTAACACTGAGGACAGGTTGCCCAGGGTAACACTGAGGACAGGTTGCCCAGGGTAACACTGAGGACAGGTTGCCCAGGGTAACACTGAGTTAGGCTGGGAGATGTGAGCGTTTCAGAATTACACCAAACAGAGGGTTAGGCAGTGGACTAGTGAATGGATTAGTGCTAGACATCAATGCTAAGCACAGATCAAAATCAGATTTTGGTGAATCACAGTATCAAATAGCATATTGTGTATTGTATGAATCCAAACAGTAGAGAATAATGCAGGCTTTGTTCATGTGGTAATATTGTCAATTCAGAGTAACAAAGGAATTGATCAAAATGTTAGAGATGTTTAAGTCCATTGAAGAGTTAAACTGAAGTTGCACTAATAAATGGCTAAGATGAGGTGATTTCTTCGTGAGATGATAACACCTAAACTATGGCTTCCAATTACAGCAGAGTCCTTATGTAAAACCAGAGAGTGTCTAAATGGCGGTGTCTGTGACACAGACAATGGAACTGCAATATGTATCTGTCGAGAGGGCTACACTGGGGAGAACTGTGAAAATGGTAAGCTTCTCTCTCCATCTTCTCGAGATTCCTCTCCCCATCTATTCTGCATCTGTTATAATTGTCAATTCTCTTCCAGTCGCTATCTGGATTTTAAAGGACAAACATGCTCACATTTCTATTGCATTGTTCATGATCTCAGAAACAAAATATTTTACAGCTGATGAAGACGTTTTGAAGCTTAGTCTATGTTTAATGTAGGACAAGTGACAGCCATTGTGACAATGGTGGGTAAATATTAGCCAAGTTAGCAGGGAGAATTTCCCTGCTCGTCTTCAATTAGCAATCACTGGGATTTTTTAACATCCGCCTGAGAGGGCAGACAAAATTTAGTTTTACCACCTACAGTGCAGCATCCCTCAGTACTGCACCACAGTGTCAACCTAGGTCTCTGGAATGGGACTTGATCCCATAACCTTTTGACTCAAAGATGAGAGTATTACCAGTGAGCTTCAGCTGACACCTTTCCCTTTGATCTCCCTCTTCCTTTCTGTCTGTCATTGGCCTTATCTCATAGTCTCTCTGTGTTCTTCCATTTGGATTTTACTCTGCGTGCGTTTGTGTGTGCCCATGAGCTTTGTCATCATAGAATTGTGGGTGGAGTGGGGACGGGGAACAGGGGGCATTGGGGTAATTCTCAACATACCCACACTGGGTAATGAGCAGATGGGACAGATCTCCCACTGAAGGTAGAACCCACCAAACTTCCCTTTCGTTGTCATCAATGAAATGGACATCAATTAGTTCCATGAGCAAAGGTGAAGGTTTCCCACCCTAACCTCCCTGTCTTTCTCCTCTTTCTCTCAGTTTCTCCTTTTCTTTCTCACTTGCTTTGTTTCTTTTCTGCTTGTCAATGTCATTTTTACTGAAATCTCTCAGTCATTGCTTTCTTGCAAAATCATATTTCATGCTTTCTATAGCTGTGTGAAAAGGCACTTTCCAGCCCCTTAGATTTTTTTCATATTGATAGGGATCAGAGCCTGAGAAGCACTTAGCATGTCAAAGGACTGCAAACTGTGCAGACGCAAAATCCATTTTCTGTCCAAGCCTAGTCTTGAATTTAATCTTGGGAGATAACAGAAAGGAGAATGCAAAGGGGAGTTTACTCTGTATGTAACCCAGGCTGTACTTGCTCAGAAAATATTTGATGGGACAGTACAGAGAGAGCATTATTCTTCATCGACCAAATGCTGTACCTGCTCTAGAAGTGTTCAATGGGACAATGCAGAGGGTTCATTATTATGTATTAACGTATCGATGGTTGCCCTGGGAGTGCTTAATGCAGTAGTGTAGAGAGTTTTATTCTGTATTTAGCCCTGCTGTAAAGTAAAAGGTAAAGTCACTATATTCCCAAATAGGCTGTGACTCGTGGTGACATAACCTGAGGATCAACACACCTCAGGTGAGGGGCAAGGTTGAGAGTGTGGATCTTCATGAATAACCTCAGCCAGTGCAAGAATTTAACCCACGCTGATGGCATTGCTCTGCATCACTAACCAGCTGTCTAGCCAATTGAGCAAAACCAGACCATGCTGCATCTGACCTGAGAATGTTTAATGGCAAGAAGTCACACAATATCAGGTTAAAGTCCAAGAAGTTTATTTGATAGTACACCCACAAGCTTTTGGGGTCTGCCTCTTTGTCAGGTGTGTGGAGAGTTCTGGCATAAAAAGAGCATAAAAAGACACGGTTTATGGAATACTGATTAGAATGTGAGTCTTTACAGCTAATCAATTCTTAAAGGTGCAGGCAATGTGAGTGGAGATAGCATTAAGCATAGGTTAAGAGATGCGTATTGTCTCCAGACAGGACAGTAAGTGAGATGTTGCAAGCCCAGGCAAGTCATGGGGGTTACAGATAGTGCGACATGAACCCAAGATCCCGGTTGAGGCCGTCCTCATGTGTGCGGAACTTGGCTATCAGTTTCTGCTCAGCAATTATACGCTGCCGTATGTCATGAAGGCCGCCTTGGAGAACGTTTACCCGAAGATCAGAGGCCGAATGCCCGTGACCATTGAAGTGCTCACCAACAGGAAAGGAACAGTCTTGGCTGGTGATTGTCAAGCGGTGTCCATTCACCCGTTGTTGTAGTGTCTGCATGGTTTCCCCAATGGACCATGCGTCGGGACATCCTTTCTTGCAGCGTATCAAGTAGACAATGTTGACCAAGTTGCAAGAGTACGTGCCGTGTATCTGGTGGATGGTGTTCTCATGTGAGATGATGGCATCTATGTCGATGATCCGACATGTCTTGCAGAGGTTGCAGTGGCAGGATTGTGTGGTGCCGTGGTCACTGTTCTCCTGAAGACTGGGTAGTTTGCTGCAGACTATAGTCTGTTTGAGGTTGTGCAGTTGTTTGAAGGCAAGAAGAGGGGGTGCGGGGATGGCCTTGGCGAGATGTTCGACTTCATCAATGACATGTTGAAGACTCCAAAGAAGATGTCGTAGCTTCTCCACTTCGGGGAAGTGCTGGACGACGAAGGGTACTCTGTCCACCGTGTCCCATGATCCTCTTCTGAGGAGGTCGGCGCAGTTTTTCGCGGTGACGCATCGGAACTGTCGAACGATGAGTCGAGCGCCATTTCCTGTTCTTATGAGGGCATTTTTCAGTGTCTGGAGGTGTCTGTTGCGATCCTCCTCAGTTGAGCAGATCCTGTATATATGGAGGGCTTGTCTATAGGGGATGGCTTCTTTAATGTGTTTAGGGTGGAAGCTGGAGAACTGGAGCGTCGTGAGGTATCTGGGCTTGCGGTACAGTGAGGTGCTGAGATGGCCGTCCTTGATAGAAATGCATGTGTCCAAGAATGCAACTGATTCCGGAAAATAGTCCATGGTGAGTCTGATGGTGGGATGGAACTTGTTGATGTCATCATATAGTTGTTTCAGTGATTGTTCACCATGAATCCAAAGGAAGAAAATGTCATCGATGTATAACATCGGTTGAAGGCCCTGTGAGATGAAGAAGTCTTATCGAGCCTGTACATGAAGATGTCGGCATATTGAGGTGTGAATTTGGTCCCCATGGCTGTTCTGTGTGTCTGGATGAAGAACTAGTTGTTGAAGGTGAAGACACTGTGGTCCAGGATGAAGTGGATGAGTTGTAAAATTGCATCTGGAAACTGGCAGTTGTCGGCATTGAGTACTGAGGCAGTTGCGGCAATGCCATCATCGTGGGAGATGCTTGAAGAGGACAGCATCTCCACATAATGTTTAATGGGACAATGAAGAGGGAGCTATTTTGTATCCAACACCTGCTGTCCCTGCCTGGAGAATGTTTGATGGGAGACTAGAATAATAGAAGAACCATAGAATCCCTACAGCAAAAGGAGCCCATTTGGACCATCAAGCGTGCACCAACAACAATCCCAAGCCCTATGCCCACAACCCCACATATTTACCCAACTAATTACTCTAACCTACATGTCTTGGGACATTAAGGGACAATATTACATGGCCAATCCACCCAATCTTTGGACTGTGGAGGAAACAGAGCATCTGGAGGAAACTCACGCAGACATGAAGAGAATATACAAGCTCCATGCACACAGTCACACAAGGTCAGAGTTGAACTGAGTCCCTGGCACTGTGAGGCAGCGGTGCTAACCACTGTGCCACCATGTCGAATCATTATGCTGTATCTAACCAATGCTATATATGTCTTGAGAGTGTTTGATGTGACAGTGTAGAGGACACTTTATCTTGTGCCTAAGCCACACTGTGTGTGCTATGTAAGTGTTTGATGGGCCACTGCAAAGGCAGATTTGCTCTGGATCTGACCCACATTGTGGATGCACTCAGCATTTGCTGAGACAGCATGAAGGGAAATTTACCATGTCTTACTCACATTACTCCTGCCTTGGGAGTATTTGACGGACAGTGTGGAGGGAGGGATCTTCACTCTATTAATTAATTTTGTATTTGAAGGACAGCGTAGTTCTGTGGCACCTTGCTTCTTTTCTGGACTGCCATTCCTTCCCTAATGCCTGGTATCACTCGCAGTGAGTTTCATTGACCATGCAGTAGATGTGTGAGCCTCCCTATCTTTCTGTCTGTCTCTCTCAAAGTTAATTCCAGTTGTCCTAAGGTGCTCTCTTCCTGCTAGACATTATAATACCACAAGTGAATCTGTTGTTGCAAAGCACAAAAAGATTTATAATAAATACGTATAGTTGAGGTGAGGATCTCACTCCTGTGACTTGGTTCCTTATGATGCTGTTTCCATTATCTAGAAACTAACCAGTGTGACCCCAGCCCGTGTCAGAATGGAGGCGAGTGTATCAACCTGGTCAGTAATTACACATGTCTGTGCCCTCAGTCATTCACAGGAAAACATTGTGAATCAGGTAAGAGGAAACATCTGGTAGCCACGTGGAATTCACTGTGTAGCAATGTTGGACATCAGTGGCTAGATTGCTGACAATCCCACCACCCCCCACAATCCTCTGCCCACATTTCCCTCTCTGCTGTACCCCACCCCTCACACTCTCCACCCACACCCCCCCCTTCCTCTCACCTCTTCACCCCAGCCCTCCACCTCACCTCTCCATCCCAGCCCTCCTCAAACTGTCTGCACTAGTCCCCACCTCCCCTCTCTGGCCCGGCTCCCTCTCCTCTCTGCAGCCAGACCTCTCCTTCACACTTTCCAACCTGGCCACCACCTCCCCTCTCCAACTGAGCCCCCCCACCACCCCACCTCCGCTCTCTACCACAGCCCCCTCCCCGTCACCTCTCCGGCCTGGACCACCCTCCACTCTCTGGCCTGGACAAACCTCTCCTCTCCAGACTGGACTTCCCTTCGCTCTGCACCCTGTCCCTCCCCCACCTGTCTCTGCCCTGGCCTCCCCCGCCTTCCTCTCTACTCCACCCCAATCACATCCTGAGAACACATTTCAAGAAATGTAAATCATGGAAAATAAGCTAATTATGTTGTGAGGGGGCTTCAGAAGAGGATTCATGGGGTGGATTTGGGAGGGGATTCATGTGAATAGGTTGAAATGTGTCAATTGACATTTGTCACATTTGTGTCAGTGAGAACTTTTATTGACACACTTGAGATGCTGCTCTTGGGAGGTGACTTGGGGTTTCCGTGGCTGAAAAGGTTCAGGAAATTCTGCACCAGCAGAACTTATTCAAATGATACAAGGTAGCAGCTTGAGCAATGTAGTAAGTGTTACTGTGCCTTTAAGGCTGTTCCGTCTGTTGTGCTACTGATTGAGCTGTGCTGGTGTATGGGACCTAGTTTTGTGATCCACTGATCAAAACCACTTGGAAGAATACAGTTGGATTTAGTTCTAATTGGGAGATCCAGTTCCGTGACTTTCCTCCTTGCTGTCTCCAAAGGTGGGCCCATAGTTCCGAGCATTTGTCAGCCAAGTCCATGTCAAAATGGGGGAAAGTGCAGACTGAATGATGATGATGATGATGACTACATCTGCGACTGTCCTGAAGGATTTACAGGCCGTGACTGTGAGAATGGTAAGTATGAACCTGGGGTTGACTTAAATAAGATTGAATGCTCAGCTGTTTACACTACTCAAAGTATATTGTGAAATTCCAGCGTCACAATGCATTTACATTGAGTCTGAATCTGCAATTGGATGCAAATACTCCACACAAACATCCGTAGTGCGATTTCGATCAATGGATGGGAATCAGAATATTTTCCTATCCAATCTGGAGTCAGGCAAGGCTGATCCCCCTCCTCTCCCCCACATCCTGTTTTTGTGTTGTATGAAATCTTTTGCCAAGTCTATCAGGAAGGATGTGGCCATAATAGGCGTGGCAGTGCCAGATAGTAGAGACCCTCATATCAACTCCTCTCTGTAGCTGAACATCATCGCTATCTTCTGCTCAGATTCAATTCAAATCGGCCTCAACAAACTAGGCAAAAGATCTTTGGAATCTGGGTTCTTCGATTCTTTGACTCCCTTCACTGTCAAATTAGGCTACTGGAAGGTGCTGGAGATATTGCTTGGACAGGGCTGGGGTGTGCACCAAGAACTCAGGACCATTTTGCCAAAGTTAAACTGAAAGGGAGTTTGTGGGAGTGATGCTCCCTCTCATTGTGGGTATGAATCTCGTCACCAGGTGTGAGGTGCTCTCGATGCCACTGTATGTGGTGCACATCTTGGCCACATCCTGCTCCTGTGCCACGACAATCACCTGCTTATCTGGAGAGGTGGACCATGTCGGCAGGGACATGATATGCAAATCCCCCGACAAACAGCAGCAAGAAATTCCTTAAAATAAATTTCTTAAAGAAATTTACCCTTATCCTGATTGTCACTTTTGTGTGAATCCTCATTACATAATGAGCAAGGGCTAGATTTTATTGTGCATCACAGGTCCCCAATATTGAGACCTAATGGAGGCTCTGGGCCTGCACTTGTTGGAGGCAGAACTTTTGGCACAATTGTCACAGAAGTAGCCTCTAATTGGCTGCCACCGTGATGTCTTTTCTAATGATTCAGCAGGAGGGCTTCTGATGATACCAGCCCAATCAGAGGGCCAAGAGCCCCCAGTGGGACAGCCCCACTGGGAGAGGTAAGCACTGCTGAGAAACTGTGAGGGTGCCTCAACATGTAAACAGCTTTGGAAGTGTGTGTTTAAATTAAACATTATGAAGGGCAAAGTCATTAGGACCCTTGGACTGGAGAGGAAAACCCTTCGGCTCGATCACTTTGACCGTGAGTGAGGTCTATGATACCCGCTGATCTGTCTTTGAGCCACAGGGAGAGGGAAACACCCTTCACTGAACTGATGTCCTCTGCACAGAGTGGGACTTCCGACCTGTGGCAAAATGCCAGTGAGCATGCTAATTCATCCCTGATTAATGCCATTGTACAACCAATCTGCCTGTGGGAAAAGTCCCACATGACAGAAATGTATTGCGGGTCCCCTCTGTCTCCTTGTACTAACCTATCTCCTCCTCCAAGTCTGCCAACAGAGAGCCGGGGAATGTTGTCCCTGAATATCGCTACGTGCTGAGATGCTGTCCATCCTGGGTAACCTGATGGTCATATTGCTAATGAACGCTCCATTCAGTCAGACTCTACCATGTCACTTGCCCCTCGGGGGAAAGTTTGGAATAAAAATAAGAACACTCTTGACCACAAGTCAGTCAGGCTGTGATCTGCACGTAACATCCTCGAGAGCTACTGAAGTGCTTTCTCTTTTTTTGCCAACAGAGGTTCTCCAGCCCTGTAATGCTCACCATCAGTGCCCGCACGGAGCATCATGCACTGAATACGGAGGGACCTATCGCTGTATCTGCCCGCAAGGACCCAGTGGGAAAGATTGTGAGTCATGCATATTCTATTACAGCAAATACACACAATGCAGAGGGACAGGGAGGAGGGAACAATGACACCAACAGAATTGGATTAACATCAATAGAGATACAGTCAGTAACACAGGGTGTTGGGGGAGAAGGGTTACTGAGTGACAGTGTGAGGGAGCTGGACTAACATCAATAGGCAACAGTTTGGCATGGGTGCTTTGACAGCATCTTTCAAACCAACAGCCTCTAGCACCCTGAGAAAGAGAGAACTTAGGTAAATACAACCCATTTGGTAAAAGCAGTGTAATTCTCAAGAGAGTAAGAAGGGATAAGGTTAAGGGAGTGATTAGATAGCTATCAGGGTGACTCAACATCGATTTGTATAAAGTCAGGTGACAATTTAATCTTAATTTTAGTTTACATAGAAGAATAGCTGAAGATATAAATTCTGCATATGTTACCAGCAACCTACAAATTATTTATTTAAAGTGCAATCTCTCTTGTAATGTAGTAATTGCCATAGCCAATTTACACTCAGCAAGCTTCCAAAAACAGCAATGTGAGAATGACCAGAAAATCTGCTCTTTGTGATATTAATATTATGATAAATATTGGCCACAACGTCCAGGGATAATGCTCCTGCTCTTCTTCAGAATGCTGTGTTGGGATCTTTTTCATTCCCCCAAGCAGGCAGAAATGGGTTATTTGTGTAATATCTCATCTGAAAAGTGGCACCTGCAGCAGTTAAGCACTCCCTCAGTTGCATTGTGAATAGAGAGAGAGATTTAAATAAACCACAAGCTTGCTGTTTAAGGATCTGATGGTCATGAGATCCCCGAGAGTTGAGTAAGTTCATTTCTTTGTGTTCTGCTCAGAGGCTCGGACTCAGGGAGTCAGGATTG
The DNA here is from genome assembly GCF_965287045.1 of Carcharhinus amblyrhynchos. Taxonomy (NCBI): domain Eukaryota; kingdom Metazoa; phylum Chordata; class Chondrichthyes; order Carcharhiniformes; family Carcharhinidae; genus Carcharhinus; species Carcharhinus amblyrhynchos. Next base: position 71,955,425 of record NC_137326.1, read on the forward strand.
ACAATGGGTCCTGTTCAAACGACACTTCCCACTGAATTAGTAGAAGGGGCTTTGCAGGACTGGCCGCAGCCTGTAAGACAAATGGATTTAGTTCATTCTTGCTGGCTGGGAACTCTGAAAGCTGAGGCTGGACTTCGAAGAGAGATTATGTGGAATCTTCTACTGTAGTAAAACTTATATTCTTAACACCCAGGCTCTTCTCTCTGGAGACTTGTCTGGCAAATTTTCTCAGGGCCTATCGCTTCAGTTTGGTGAGCTTCTTCCAGTTTGGAATCAGTTGAAGAAGTCCTTTTTTACCCCATGAAGGTGAAGGTTTTTAATCTGGAACTGTTACCATGTTGAGATGGTATTGGTTGCAGAATTTGTCTTTTTACAGAAGTCAACATAGTCTTCTATATGTTCATAGCAAGTTTCTACTTGCCACTCGAAACAAACATAAAGGGGACAGGCATGGAGCTTCTCCATCCTAGGTCTTAACACATTCCTGGCCAACACCAAACTGACCCTCGGTCTGTGTCGTGTGCCCTCTGACATCACTGTGTGGGCGCTACCATACTCAGTCCCACATTAACCCTGTACGAAACCATGTCTGGAGTACTGTTGAGCAGTTTTGGTCTCATGATTTAAGGAAAGATATTTCATTGGAGGCAGTTCAGCTTGATTCACTAAGATGATCGGGTATGGTGGTATTGTCTTATGAGGAAAACAAGTTGGAAGTTAGAAGAATGAGAGGTGATCTCATTGAAATATATAGGATTTTTAAGGGGCTTGACAGGGTGAATGCTGGGAGGATGTTTCTCTTCATAGAAGAGTATGAGACATGAGAGCATAGTCTCAAAATAAAAGGGTGCCAATTTAAGACAGAGATCAGAAGAGATTTCTTCTCTCAGAGGGCTGGGAGTCTTTGGAACTTCTTGCCACAAAGAGCAGTGGGAGCAGAGTGCTTGTGCATATTTAAGGCTAAGATAGATAGATTGATTTTTGATTGGTAAGGAAATCAAGGGTTATGGGTGGAGGGCAGGAAAGTGGACATGAGGAACATCGGATCAGCCATGATTCTGTTGAATGATGGAACAGGCTTGAGAGGCCGAACAGCTTATTCCAGTTCCTATTTCTTATGGTCTAATGTTCCAGGCTCTTATACTGCACAACTCTGCAGGATTTTTGTGCTCATTTAATCCTGGCCTTCTGAGCATCCCTGAATTTAGTCACTTCACCATTGGTACCCATGCCTTCAGCCATTACCTCAGTGGAAGCTGGACAGAAACTCTGGAAAAGGCACCCAAGTTGTTTTGGGAATTTGGGAAACCACTATGGAAATATTGAATTATATGCTGTTTAAAGTGTTAATTAAGAATATTGCATTAATTTTAACCTAGTAGGAAATACTTAGCTTGCAACTTTTTATAGAGTATGGGTTCTTGTATTCAAGACAGTAGGAGCAATGTGACTCCGCCACCTGTGGGGAACAATATATATTGTGGAAATTAACCATAATATTAAATAATTGTAACATGAAGAGGCACTGCTTGTGATTGAGTCAAACTTTGCTAATTTGTCACATAAGCATAGCAACAGAGGGAGTCTCAGTGATTTTAATTTATCAATTATGTGTTTGGAATTTCCTGAACATTCAATAAAAAGGAAAGCACAGAGCTGCACTACCAGTAATATTCTTCTGATGGTGATGCAGAGCTTCAGGAATTATCATGCTCACCAGTGCTACTTACTGATCAACCAATGGTGCTGCAACAGTGAATGAACATTTGCAGTTTGTAACTATTGATCTGTAAGAAATGACAGAGTTGCATTCATAAAGTGTCCTTCATGACCTGAAGCCATCCCGCATCAGTACTGATGCGGGACGGCTTCAGGTCATGAAGGACACTTTATGAATGCAACTCTGTCATTTCTTACAGATCAATAGTTACAAACTGCAAATGTTCATTCACTGTTGCAGCACCATTGGTTGATCAGTAAGTAGCACTGGTGAGCATGATAATTCCTGAAGCTCTGCATCACCATCAGAAGAATATTACTGGTAGTGCAGCTCTGTGCTTTCCTTTTTATTGAATGTTCAGGAAATTCCAAACACATAATTGATAAATTAAAATCACTGAGACTCCCTCTGTTGCTATGCTTATGTGACAAATTAGCAAAGTTTGACTCAATCACAAGCAGTGCCTCTTCATATTTACCATTTATATAGATGATCTGGAGGAGGGAACCGAGTGTATGGTGTCGAAATTTGCTGATGACACCAAGATTGGTGGAACGGCAAATTGTGCGGAGGGTGTGGAGAGTCTGCAGAAGGATCTAGATAGGCTGGGCGAATGGGCCAGGAAATGGCAAATGGAATTTAATGTTGGCAAGTGCGAGGTGGTCCACTTTGGTAGGAATAATGGTAGGAAGGATTATTACTTACATGGCGAAAAACTGCAGCAGGCGACGGTGCAGAGGGACCTCGGGGTCCTTGTGCATGAGTCGCAAAAACCCAGCTTGCAGGTGCAGCAGGTGGTCAGGAAGGCGAATGGGATGCTGGCCTTCATAGCGAAGGGGATTGAATATAAAAGTAGGGAGGTCTTGCTGCGGCTGTATAGGGCATTGCTAAGGCCGCAGCTGGAGTACATTCTCTGCCTGTTGAAGTGGTGGAGGCTACCTCGCTAAATATTTTTAAGAAGTGGGTTGATGGATTTTTGATAAGAGAGGGGATTAAGGGTTATGGGGAGAGGGCGGGAATGTGGAACTGAGCCACGACAGATCAGCCATGATCTTATTGAATGGCGGGGCAGGCTCGAAGGGCTAGATGGCCTACTCCTGCTCCTATTTCTTATGTTCTTATATTACAGCCACTGATGTGATGTAGGAAATGCCGCATCTGTTCGCACACAGCCAGCATCTTCAAACACCAATATGATAACAACCAGAGAACAGGCCATAACTTTGGGTTTCCCAGTGTCGCATTTGGGAGGGACACTCCAGTAATACACTGGAGAACCCCTCCAGAAGGTTCCCAGGTAAAGATTTACCTGGCAATTTCCCAGAAGTGGTAACTTCCGCTGGACAATTGCGCAAGACTGGAAACCATCTAACAAAGAAAAGAAACCCTTCCTAACTCCAGAGCAACTATCCACCCCTCCACCCTCCCCCCCCGCCCCGCCTCCCCTCCCCTCCTCTCCCCAGCTCTGGCCTCCTGCTCTCCGGACCAGGAGTCCTGCACCCTCTCGTCCCTGCTCCAAGATAGACCTTTTGCCTCCTTCCCCCTTCTGGTTTAAATCCCCTCACCTCCCGGTAAACCACTTGCCAGTGAAACTTACCTGCTCCCTTGTCCCTTTAAACATTCCCTTTATTGCTGTAAAAAAAAGGGCCTGCCTTACCTCTCTGCACTCCAGTTTCTCCACACCACTGTTGCTGGGAGCACACTGCACTGCTGCTGTCTCACCCAGTCTGAGTGTTTTACTGATGTCAGTTGTAGGATAATTCAGAGAGGACTTCGCTGCTGTTCTTTGGAAGGATGCCAATAAATTGTTTATATCCATCTAAAAGGACAGAAGAAGCCTTGGTTTAACATCACCTTCAAAAGGCAGCAACTTTGATAGTGCAGCATTCCCTCTGTACAGAAGTGTCAGCCTCAATTCTGTTGGGCCTGATTTTATCATTTTCATTCTAAGTGCTGAATCTGGGCGTAATGCAGGTCTGACTTAGAAATCTGCTTTCAGGTGCCCCCATATGCACTCAGCCTGAAAATAACATCTCCAGTCCCATTCGGGTGGGACTTAGCACGCCTGAAATGATTGGAGCTCTGACCTGCGCATGTGCAGTTAGAAAAAAATTTGAAAAAGCGTGCCAGTGTCAGATCGTTCCCAGGCAGAGAGCGGAGAAGGCAGCCCGGGAGCGAAAAGCGGGAGTGATGGCCCCTACACACATCATTGTCGCCCTTATCCATTCCTCCCCCACTACCCACACACATCACTGTCGCATTTATCCATCCCACCCACTACCCACACACATCACTGTCCCCCTTATCCACCCCCTACTACCCACACACATCACTGTCCCCCTTATCCACCCCCCTACTACCCACGCACATCACTGTCCCCCTTATCCACTCCCCCCCCCACAACTACTCATACACATCACTGTCTCCCTTATCCACCAAACCCCCCCACTCCCCAGATAGATCGCCACCCCTGTCCCCCTCCTCTGCCCACCAATCGCAGAGTGGCAGCGGACCTCCTTGCCCCCCCCCCCCCCACCAGAGATCCATCTGCCCCCCTCCCCCACAAGTGAGCAATCGGGCCTCCCCCCCAGCCTTCCCAAGATACATCTTACCCGCCTCCCTCCTCCCCTCCTCCTCTCACCCCAGACAACGATCTGGCCTCACTCCCCCACCCTCCCCCCAGGGAATGGTCTGGCCTCACTCACACACCCCCTGTCCCCACTCCCCCCAGACAACTATCTGGCCTCACTTCCTCCCTTCACCACCACCAGACAATGATCAGCCCTCTCCCCCCCCCGCCCACCCGCCAGAGATACTTCTGACCCGCTTCCTCCTCCCCCCCACCCAACCAAAGAATGATCTGACCTGCCTCCCTCCTCCCTCCTGCACCCTCCACCTCTGATCTGAGTCAGGGAGCTGTTGGAATCTCTGAACGTGCTCTTCAGAAGCTGGAGTGCCCGATTCAGACTTTTATTCAGCAGGTCCATTACGGCGTGGTTCTGGATTGGCGAACGTGGTGGTAAAGGGAGAAATGCTGATAGTTGGGCAGGCAGTTCATTAATTCAATTTAAATACATGCAAATGCATTTAAATTGTCATTGCGCCCGTTTCGGGTGCGAATTGGATTGCCACCATTCCTGGGTTTCGGTAAAGTGGCAATCTGCATGGATGCGGGCGCAGATCGCGTTAATGGCCTCACACCCAACTTTAACACATTTCGCACCGAAAACGGGCACGACGCAATGGTAATGGTAATGTCTGTATGGGGACTTGAATCCATAAGTTACTGATTTATAGGGGAATTTCACAGTAACTTCATTGCAATGTTAATGTAAACCTTACTTGTGACTAATAAATAAACTTTACCTGAATGTGTACTGGCTGATAACTTTTTCTTGTGTTGTAATGTGTATGTGTATTTATTTATTTTAAGTTCCAGTAACCTGGCCCTATGCCCTGGGATTCATATGTAATGTTAGAAGTGTTTGTGTCTGTTCACACTGACTGTGGAAAACGCTGACACGCCTTATTCATAAGTAAGTCTCGCTCTTCGTCTCAGCATTCTGTTTGTATCAGAGTCACTAAGGGTCTCTTTCTTGCTTTCAGTGATGCCATCCCCCTGTGACTCAGACCCTTGTCAGAGAGGAGGGACTTGCAATGAACAGGATGGCTCCTATACCTGCCAGTGCCCCCCGGGTTTCAGTGGACAGCGGTGTGAAAAAGGTCTGTGCTTACTCCATCTTCACCTCTTCAAGAAACTAACTGAGACCCTCTTACACCATCAGGTCCTTTATAACCTGTCTAGTCTGTCACTCTGTCAGACCTGCAAACCACAATGTTCAATTACTTGACCGGTTTTCAATTCAATTTCACCTTTGTGACTACTTTTAAAGTTCCTAGCAGGCACAGCTGGAAATTACCAAGCACTGGATAATAATTTGGCAATAAATTGATAAAAATGACAAAGATGAGAGACCACTGATTGGATCAGCATAGTTTTATACTCCTACAGCAAGGGCTGAGGTTGAGATATAGTCTTTCTCTGTGGCAACATGCAAGCAAATTTATTTTGATATTTTTCTACTCCAGTTAGTTGGCCTAGGGAATTAGAATGTAAGACCGTAAGATATAGGAGCAGAATTATGCCATTCGGCCCATCAAGTCTGCTCCGCTATTCAATCATGGCTGATATGATTCTCATCTCCATTCTCCTGTCTTCTCCCCATAACCCTTGATCCCCTTATTGATCAAGAACCTATCTATCTCTACAGGCCTCTACAGCTTTCTGTGGCAATGAGTTCCACAGGTTTACCACGCTTTGCTGAAGAAATTCCTCCTCATCTCAGTTTTAAAGGAGCATCCCATCACTCTGAAGTTGTGCCCTCAAGTTCTACTCTCTCCCACTAGCAGAAATATCCTCTCCACATCCACTCTACCTAGGCCTCTCAGTATTCTGTCACTTTCGATTAGATCCCTCCTCATCCTACTAAACTCCGTCGAATATAGACACAGACTCCTCATCCGCATCTCATATGAAGGGGATTTCATAGTGAAGGGGATTGAATATAAAAGTAGGGAGGTCTTGCTGCAGCTGTATAGGGCATTGGTGAGGCCGCAACTGGAGTACTGTGTGCATTTTTGGGCGCCGCACCTGCGCAAAGATATTTTGGCCTTGGAGGGACTGCAGAGGAGGTTTACTAGGCTGATACCGGAGTTGAGGGGGTTGAGCTATGAGGAGAGGCTGAATAAACTGGGCTTGTACTCGTTAGAGTTTAGAAGAATGAGGGGAGATCTCATTGAGACGTATAAGATGATGAATGGGATGGATAGGATAGAGGTGGAAAGACTCTTCCCGCTCAAAAAAGACAATAGGACTAGGGGGCACAGCCTCAAGATAAAAGGGGGGCAGTTTAGAACGGAGTTGAGGAGGAACTTCTTCACTCAAAGGGTGGTGAATCTCTGGAATTCTCTGCCCGTTGAAGTGGTGGAGGCTGCCTCGCTAAATATTTTTAAGACGCGGGTTGATGGGTTTTTGATAGGAGAGGGGATTAAGGGTTATGGGGAGAGGGCGGGAAAGTGGAACTGAGCAGCGACAGATCAGCCATGATCTTATTGAATGGCGGGGCAGGCTCGAAGGGCTGGATGGCCTACTCCTGCTCCTATTTCTTATGTTCTTATGTTCTTATGACAAACCCTTCATTCCTGGGATCATTCTGAGTTCTGATAGATCCATGCAGAGACCTTTACCTTGCTTCTAATTCTGTTTCTAGCCCATGCTACAGTATCTGTTCGATGGGATTGTGTAGGGCGAGGTTAACTTTGTATCTAATGTATACTGCGCCTGACCTAGGAGAGATTTGAATGGATGGGGCAGAGAGAGACTTTAATTTGTAGCTAACTCATGTTACAGGCTAAATCTGTATCTGGCCAGGGAATGCTTAATGGGCCGTATAATGACAGAATTGTTATGGTGCTGAAGAAGGCCATTTGGCCCACCATGTCTACACCATCTTTCCAAATGAACATTCTGATTTAATGCCATTGCCCTGCCCTTTTCCCTGTAACCCAAACTGTTTTGATGCAGCTAGTGCCTTCTTGAATGTCTCAATTGAACCTTCCTCCACCATACTTCCAGGCAGTGCATTCCAGACCCAAACTACTCGATGTATGTAAAAGTCTTTCCATCACATTTGCTTCTTTTGCAAATCACTTTAAATCTGTGCCCTCTCATTCTTGATCCTTTGATGAGCAGGAACAAGTTCTCCATATCTATTGTGTCCAATTTTGAACATTTCTATCAAATCTCCTCTTAGCCTTCTTCTCTCAAGGAGAATAGTCTCAATCTCTCCAATCTATCCTCATAACTGAACTCTGTGTCTGAGTTACATTTGTACTGGGAGTGTGAGATAGTGTTGTGATAGTTTAATTCTGTTTCTAGCCCATGCTGTACCTGTTTAACGGGTAGTTTACTTTGTATCTAACTCATATTGTGTCTGACCTAGAAATGTTTGCTCGGCCAATTAAAGAGAGTTCTATTCTGTTCCTACACTCTGCGGAGAATCCATGGCTGACTGCACCCCCACACTGGTATGTTCAAAATAAGAATAAATCATCTGCAAATAAAATGATATTTTTCTCCATTCTCTCAGAAAGACTCCGCTCCTGTGCGTCGAATCCATGTCGGAATGGTGGAACTTGTAAGGAGGCTCATGGGACTTACCAGTGCGTCTGTCTGTATCGCTTCACAGGAAAGAATTGTGAGACTGGTACGTCCAGAAGACAATAAAAAGAGGGGTCCACTGCAGGATGTGCATTTAGTAACACGGGGGTCTCATTGTGGAGTAGGTGCACCGGGAGAATGGTACCTGTGTTACCTCTACCAAAATGGTTTCAGCTTTACCTGTTTAGATTGGGCTGAGATTTTCACTGGGATCTTACCAAAAAACTGGGATATAGGGACGGGGGATGGGCGGGGGGGGGGGGGGGGCGCAGTAGTTGGTAGAATTTTACATCACAACAATAAAACGGGAGTACGTCATTGCAGGTTAATGACACCAATGTATAGAAGGTCTCACTCTGTGTGTCTGAGTGTCTATTTATTTCTGATTGACTGACTCCTTTTCATTGTTTTATTTTTAACAGAGTTTTGTCCTCTCTCCATAGGTAAACCAGACCCGTGCTCATCCAGCCCATGTCAGAATGGTGGTACCTGTTTCCACTACATTGGTAAATACAAGTGTGAATGCCCAAGAGGATTCACCGGCCGGCATTGTGACACAGGTATACTGAGCTCAATCTGTGCAAGAATACAGCAGCAAACTGCTGCTGTCACATTTCCTTTTGTCTGCAATCTCGAAAAGAATCTCATTCCTACTGACCCTAATTGGACAGAATTCCACATGGTTAAATCACTTCTCATTGACTACTTTTGTACAAAATCCCATTCCAATTTCCAAATTTGGATGAATTTCCTTCCCACTGACTCATTGTGAGAATCCCAGTAGACCAAGGGCTGGATTTTATCTATTGCTCGTCCTCCTGCTGGAAGGGTTGGTCATGATATTACGTGAGGGATGGCCTTAATGAGCTCAGCATGGGACTTCTGCCCCAAGGTGGAAGGAAGTCTCACCCTTGAGAACTACTAGTCAATTAGATTGTGGGTGCTTTTGGGATTGCAAGAAATCCCATGATAAAGACAGCAATGGATCCTGGCCTTGGAGACGTCTGGGATTTTTGGGTGGGGCGGATGGGAACCCCAGAGGAATGAGGCTGTGGTTTTGGAAGCTGATGGGGGAGGTGCAGTAAAAAGGTGGGTACCTTCCTTCCTGCTTTTTCACCAGAGTTAGTGAAAAAAAAACTGGCCTGCCCATTCTTGTCAAATTTCACCCACCAACCACAGTATGGCATGGACAGTGTTAATTGACTTGTTAACAAGCTCCAATGCTCATTAATGAGTTCTGCCAATTTCACCGTCTGCCTGACCACCACATTATGAAAAACTTTTATATTGGTGTTGGATTCGTGAATTTAACATGTGCGCAAAATCTGCATGGCCAACTATCTCCATTTTCAAGCACAAATCTCTTCCGTTAACTCTCACTGTGAGAATTCTATAGACCAATCCCTTTGCATTGGCTCTCACCATATAGAATCCCAGGAAATGAAATTCCTTATCATTCATTGTTGGCTTGTAGAGTTTCTATAAATCCATTCTTCTCACCTCTCTTGTTTATAACTTCCATAGGTCAACCCTTCCCAACCACTCCAACATATCAAGTCTACTAAATTTCCCACTTAACTCTTTGTGTTGAATCTCAGTGGGCCAAACAATTAGTTTACCATAATTCTGGGGGCTGGACAAGGATACCATGTTGAAACATGAATTTAGTTAATGTGCCACTTGAGGCTGATTATTGCCACATGTATTCCAGGGGCCCCACAACCAAGCAATGTCAGTTTTCATTATTAGATTCTCCCCTTTAGATCCAATGCGATTGCTGTACTCTGCTCTGACCAATGTGTTCATTTGAGATTATGCTCCAGCATGACACCAGCCATGACTAGAAAGACAGTAGTCACCATTGCAGTCATCAGTGTAATAAGTTTAATTTCTTAATGATGTCTCTATATGTGTCCTGAAGATTGTATAGCTGGTGTTTAAACAATGGGAGACTCCATAGTGAAATATTAATCTGGATTTTGTGGTGAGGTAGGGACACTCTCTGATGACTGAAAGAAGTCTCACTGAGAGATCCAATAGTGACAATTTCAGCTCTGTCACAGGATGGAGCAGTCAAGCACATTCACAAATTCTCAGTTACCCAATCAGAAAACAAAAATGCACTAAAAATCAAATCATGGAATTGTGTTTCCTACTGCAGTTTAAAGATTGGGATCTACACATACAGCTCGATTTAATCCTTCCCCACCAAGAGGTTTGAAGGCAGAGATGGAGGAGGGGGAGCTTGTTCAATGCAGCAGGCAGTCTGCCAGCCACCTATCAGCCTATCCCAACCCCCACTGCAATTATACCAGTGTTGAAGGTGGCTAGTGGACCAGTAGAGGCCCATAAGTGAGCAATTAATGTCCACTTAAGGGCCTCATCCTGACATCACCAGGATTTAGTTGTAAGCAAGACTTCTAATCCCACCGAAGGTGATTTGCCTTGTGGCCGGTTCCCAGATGGCATGACAATTGACTTTGGTGGTACTGAAGGATCCCATTGCCAGCCAATGGCAAACTGCCACTGCCGCTGTAAAATCCGTAGTGGGCTGTTGGGCCAGCCAATCCCGGCCCATATCATTGTCAACAAGTCAATTATCTTCACGGGCTAATCTCTCAAGTTGGGTCATAAGCGTCCCATTTGATATTGAAATGGGTTTCTGACCACTCCCCCACCCCCCTCACCATACCCCGTCCATCACAAAGATTGTCAACTTCCATTCCCATAGCATCACCTGCCTTTAGCCCCACCTCAGCCACACTGAACTGAGATACTCATCTGTCACCTAAAGACTGGTCCTTATCCTCCATCAAACTCAACAGATCCAAAATCGCTGCCTGTATACCTGGGCCAAGTCCCATTCAGTCACTGCTACTCTGGCCCTCATTTTCCTGAACCTCACATTTTAAATTCTCAACTTTGTACGTGATCCTCTCTATCTTTGTACTGTACCTGCAGCCCCTCCCCAGACTGAATAATGAGATGAAGTTGTTTCTATCAGAGATCCAGATCAATATTTTGAAGCCATATGCCCATTCCATCAGCCTTTCTTTTACAACAACAGTGCAAATTGTTTCTTTAGAGGTGGACTGTGGGATCCCCAGTGAGGTGAAACATGCTGAGGTGCTCATCTCTTCGACTAAGTATGGCTCAGTCGCTCAGTACGTCTGTGAAGCTGGATACGCAGTGCAGCCCAGTACAGGTGAGAGCACCTGTCGGTTGGATGGAAGATGGAGCGAAGCTCCAACATGTGAAGGTGAGTGAAACAGTCGCCCCACAGCCATGGAGGTCTGCCTCCTGAAAACACCTTCAGCTTCCTGGAAGTGGTAGAGAGTGGTAGATTGTAGCCATTACAGGAGTGATAATAGCTGGATGAGAGTTACATGAGTGACAATAGCTGGGCGTGAGTTACAGGAATGATGACAACTGGGTTGTGAGTTACAGGCTGTAATCTAATGAAGTGGTTTGAATAGGTTATGTATTAAATAAGGGATATCAGGGTGAGGGTTACAGGCTAAAATCAAGTCCAAGGGTTCAATGGTTTAAATGTAGAATAACAGACTCCTAGGAGTGAGTCACATACGAGGAGTTCCGATGTTTTATATATGGAATACTGTGTACCTAGGGATGAATGTAATAATGGAGTCTTGATTTTGTGATCCCAATCCCTGGGGAATTTTGGACTTTCTGCAAAGGTTTATATTACAGTCGTTAATCTTCACAGCGCCTGACATATGCACTAATTCAGAATCAATTTTTAAACTTGCTCAAGCCAAGGTCAAGAATTCATCCAGCATGCCTCCTGTCATATATATTACCTATTTGCGTATATCATTGTTTAAAAATAAGGGATGACTCATTTAAGACAGAGATGAGAATTTTGTTACTCTAAGGGTCGTGAGTCTCTGGAACTCTCTTCCTCAAAAGGCAGTGGAAGCAAATCTTTGAATATTTTTAAGGTAGAGCTGGATAGATTCTTCATTAACGAGGGATGAAAGATTATCAAGGTTGGCATAAGTGTGGGGTTACAATCGGATCAGCCATGTTGTTGTTGAATGGTGGAGTAGGCTCAAGGGCCAAGTGACCTGTTCCTGCTCCTAATTTTTGTATTAGTTTGTATTAAAGCAACAGTCTGACTGCCTATTTTCTGCATTATTGAGGAATTGATTTTCAAAACTCCTCAAATCTGAAGCAAGAGGGTAGCCAGGGAGAGGGTTGGCCCACTCAAGGACGAGGGAGAGAATCTATGTGAGGAGCCACTATGTCAGTATTCACCAAAGAGAAGGACTTGGTGGAAGATGGGTCTGGGAAAGGATGTGTAGATAGTTTGAGCCATGTTGAGATCAAAGAGGAGGAGATATTGGCATTATTGAGAAACATTAAAGTAGATGAGTCTCCAGGGGCTGATGAGATATATTCCAGAATACTGAGAGGCAGGAAAGGAAGTAAATTGCTGGGGCCTTGACAGAAGTCTTTGTATCCTCACTGCCTACAAGTGAGGTCATGATGTGGAGATGCCGGCATTAGACGGGGGTAAACACAGTAAGAAGTCTCACAACACCAGGTTAAAGTGCCCCATCAAATACTTGAAGGGTTAGACATAGCACACATTGGATGCAGAGTAAAATCTTATCTGTAAGCAGTGTTTTTAAGCAGTTCTGATGTTTGTGAGGGTGCTATGTGGTGTTATTTTTATTTCACTACATTGTAAATTAGGAGGAATCGTTGACGCCAGTTTAACCCCAACTGGAATATCAGATAGAGCACTGAATGAACAGAAATCTGGCATTAGCTAGGCAAGGGAGGAAATTGCAGGGGCTCTGACTCAAATTTTTAATTCCTCCTTGGCCACCAGAGAGGTGCTAGAAAACTGGAGAACAGCTAATGGGATTCCACTGTTTAACAAAGGTTGTAAAGACAAGATTAAAGACCAGCAATTCTCACGTCTGAGGTTGGGAAACTACTGCAGAAGAATCTGAAGGAAAGAATCTGTCTCCTTTGGTGAGGCAAGGTTTGATCAGGAATAGTCAGCATGGTTTTTTTCAGAGGGAGGTCATGCCAACAAATATGATTGAATTTTTTGAGCATGTAACTGAGTGTATGGATGAAGATAGTGTGGTTGAAATAGTTTTCATGGATTTCAGCAAAGCCTTTGACAAAGTCCCAAATGGGAACTTACTAAGAAGGCTAATGCAAATGGGATACAGGCTGATCTGACAATGTGGATTTATAATTGGCTTAGCGGTAGGGGACAGAGATTGGTGACAGACTGCTGCTTTAGTGACTGGAGGCCACTGATCAGTGGCATACGACAGGGATCCGTGCTGGATTCCCTATTGTTCGTCATATATAAATATCATAGATGACTATGTGGGGGGTAGGATCAGTAAGTTTGCTGCTGACACAAAGATTGGCCGGGTGGTTAACAGTGAGGTTTGAGTGTCTTGGATTACAGGAAGATATAGATGAGATGGTCAAATGGGCGGATAAGTGGCAAATGGAATTTAACCCTGAAAAGTGTGAGGTGATGCACTTTTGAAGGAGTAATTTGACAAGGAAGTGTACAATGAAAGACCCAACACTGGGAAGTTCTGAAGAACAAAGGGACCTTGGTGTGTTTGTCCACAGATCTCTGAAGGTGGAAAGGCAGGTTATTAGAATGGTGAAAAATGCATATGGCATATTCACCTTTATCAATTGGGTTGTAGATTACAAAAGCAGAAAGATCACAATGGAGTTGTATAGAGCTTTGGTGAGGCCACAGCTGGAGTACTGTGTGCAGTTCTGATCACCAAATTATAGGAAGGACATGAACGCACTGGAGAGAGTGCGGAGGATGTTGTCTGGGATGGAACATTTAAGTTATTGGGGCAGCACGGTAGCACAGTGGTTAGCACTGCTGCTTCACATCTCCAGGGACCTGGGTTCAATTCCCGGTTCGGGTCACTGTCTGTGTGGAGTCTGCACATTCTCCTTGTGACTGTGCGGGTTTCCTCTGGGTGCTCTGGTTTCCTCCCACAGTTCAAAGATGTGCGGATTAGGTTGATTGGCCATGCTAAAATTGCCCCTTAGTGTCCTGAGATGCTTAGGTTAGCGGGATTAACGGGTAAAATATGTAGGGATACGGGGTAGGGCCTGGGTGGGATTGTGATCGATGCAGACTTGATGGGCCGAAGGGCCTCTTTCTGCACTGTAGAGTTCTATGATTCCATTATGAAGAGAGTTTGGATAGGCTTGAGTGTTTTTGTTGGAGTAGAGAAGACTAAGGAGAGATCTGATTGAGATGCTCAAGATTATGAGGGGCATCGGCAGGGTGGATAAGGAGCAGCTTAGTTGAAGGGTCAGTTATGAGGGGACAAAAGTTAAATTTAAGGGGTGGGAGGTTCAGGAGGGATTTGAGGAAAAACCTTTTTACTCAGAGGGGGTGACTATCTGGAATGCACTGCCTAGGAGAGTGGTGGAGGCAGGATGCTTCACATCCTTTAAAAAGGATGAGTCCTTGGCATGCCATAACATTCAAGGCTATGGGCCAAGTGCTGACAAGTGGGATTAGATGGGCAGGTCAGCACAGTTCATGTGTCAGTGCAGATTCGATAGGTCGAAGGGCCTCTTCTGTGCTGTAGTATTCTGTGATTCTGTAACTGAACCAACTAGATTCCGATATGCAACCTACTAATTAATGTTAGAATTACAAATCAGCGCAATTCCATTTATATCCATGAGCTTGTAGTCTGCCTTATGCAATGTAGTTAGAATTCACACTTTAAACATTTCCCCAGCCCAGATGATCATTCAGTGATATTGTATTTCTTTGTGTTGTGCCAGTTGTGAATCCCTGTGTTCTAAGCCCTTGTGGTGCACGTGGTTTCTGCCGCACTGTAAATGAATCGTACATCTGCACTTGCAAAGTTGGATACTCGGGAAAACACTGCGATGCAGGTAAGGAGCAAATGGTAACACTCACCTTACAACCATTTAGATGGGTACAGTGCAGCGGGAGTTGGTACAAACATTACACAACTGAAATGACTGTCAATCAGTACAGGCATTAACAGATCTGGAGTGACAGACAATCAGTACAGGCATTAACAGAGGTGAGTGGCAAATAATCAGCACAGGTGTAGAGCAGGTGGGAGTGCCAGACAATCAATACAGGCGTGAGAGCAGGTGGGAGTGCCAGACAATCAGTATCAGTGGGAATAATATAACATGCAAACCAGAGCTGGGAATAACTTGAGAGTAGCTGAAAACAATGTTGGAGCAAGACAGATTGAAAATTAAACATCCCAAGCTCCCAATGAATGGAGGCTCCATAATTGTATTCTCTAACATCACAGACCGCACCTGGAACACTTTGTATAATTTTGGTTCCATCACCTCAGAAAAGATATTATTGCTAAGAAGGTTCACCAGGCTTGTTCTGGGGATGGTGGGACTGTCTTATTTGGCAAACTGGGCCTGTATTTTTTAGAGTTTGGAAGAATTAGAGGTGATCTCATTGAAACTTACAAAATACTTAATGGACTAGCCCAAGTAGATGCAGGTAAGATGTTTCCCTTGGTTGGGTAATCTAGAATCAGCGGACCCAATTTCAAAATAAGGGGAAACGCTATTTAGGACCATCTTAGGAGAAATTTTTTATTCGGAGGGTTGTGAATCTTTGGAATTGAAACTGTCCTTTAATTGCAGTCACAGTACAACTAACAAGAAAGCATGGCTCCTGCAATCCCACAAATGCACTAGCTTGCAAAATCCAGCAAGTCAGATAAAATATACAATTCCTAACAATCTCTAGCATCATTAAGTATGTTTAAAGCAGAGATTGACAGATTTCTGATTAACAGTAACATAAACGGTTATGGGAATAGTGTGGGTAAAAGATATTGAAGTATCTGATCAGCCATGATCACATTGAATGGTAAAGTAGGATCAATGGGCTGAATTTTTTTCCCACAGTCCGGAAAATTCTTTCTTTTTGAGTATACATCCAATTATGAATGGCCTGTCCCTTTTCCTATGTCCCTTACTTGAACCCATAACCCTGTGACCTAAAGGCTAGAGTGCTGCTAACTGAGCCATAGTAGGCAAGAGAGACTCAGGATTTACACAAATAAATCATTGGAGGTGTTAGGACAAGCTGATAATGATGATTAAATAATAAAAGTGATCATTGGTTCTATAAATAGAGGCACATAAGAGAAGATGATATGCTAAAAATTGTACATGGCTGATTTGGCCTCAATTGTGGCATTGCCCCATTCTGCCAGAGTAGGTTCACTAGAAATATACCTGGCATGAGAGTTATTAGATATGTGTAGAGACTAGAGAAACTAGAATTTGTCTCTTTAGAGCAGGGATGTTAAGGGAGATTTAATCGTTGCTCAAAATTATGAAGGGTTTTTTTATATTCTTTCATAGGGGTGTGGGCATCGCTGGCCGGTCAGCATTTATTGCCCATCCCCAATTTCCCTTGAGAAGGTGGTGGTGAGCTACCTTCTGGAATCGCTGCAGTCCATGTGACCCACAGTGATATTAGGGAAGGAGATTCTGACCCAGCAACAATGAAGGAATGGCAATATATTTCATAGCAGGGATTGTGCGTGATACGGAGAGGAACTTGCAGGTGGTGGTGTTCCCATGTGTCTGCCATTTTGTCTGAGTAAATAAGGACACGGTTTCCCTGGCAGAAGGTTTGTTCAGGTAACTCACAAATGAATCAAAGGAGAATTGAGGAGACCAGTTTTTAGGCACAGTTTTGAACTCTTAAAAGGATGATGGAAGCAGATTCAATCATAACTTCCAAAATGTAATTGGATGTATACTCAAAAAAGAAAGAATTTTCCAGACTGTGGGAAAAAAATTGGAGAGTGGAACAAATTGTATAGCTCCTTTGAACAGGCAGAATGGTCTTATTCTGTGCCGTCAAATCCTGTGAACCTACCACAGGAAATTCCATGGGTAGGATAGAGTCCCAAGTGAGGTAGGTTGTACATGAGTAGTTGAAGAAGATTAAACGGATTGCACACAGGCTTTGAAAGATTAAATACATAATATAGTATCTATGTTAGGGTAGAGTGTGTATGGGCTATGCAAAAACATAAAATGGAAAGATAGAATCCATAAACGGACAGGTTGTACATGGCATGTGAAAGGAGATTAAATGGAGGGCAGAGCCTATGTTGGAGTAGAGTTGAATTGGACTACAGGCTCTTATTACCAATCACCTTTATTCCTCCAATACTCGATGGAAGTGACAGCAGTTTGGGGGTCATAGCAGAGATGTAGAGGAAGTGTAAATGAGTGACTGCTGTTGTCTTGCACCCAGTGAGATTGCCATTCTGCTTTTGTTTTGTTTCTCAGAGCTTTCTCCACCAGCAGCACTGAAGGTGGAAAACTCAGAGGGAACTGAGATTGAAATTTCATGGCATGCCCCAGGGATTGACGATGCACAAGAGCTGATCGATGGCTTTGCTGTCACATACACATCCTACGATGGGAAAGTGCGTAAGACTGATTTTGTCGACAAGAGTCGATCGCGGCATCGCTTGAGGCCGTTATCCCCAGGAAGACTTTACAACATCTCTATTTTCTCAGTTAAACGCAACATCAATCAGAATGACATCAGCAAACCCGCTGTGCTCTTGGTGTGGACAAGTAAGTATGTTCATTCCACACCGTGTTTCCACATTCCTCTTTCTCGCAACCACTCCATTTTCACCCATTGGTAACTTCAGACAAACTCCCAGTTTGTATTCCTCTGGCCTGTCCCTTTAAGAGAACAGGCAGAAGCCACAGCAGAATGTTTTATTTTTTGCAATGTGCAATAGTATTTTGTAATTGTACATCAGATTAACACACACCCAGCCTTTTTCACAGGCTTCTGGTCTGGACTGAATGGTACCCATCATTAGAGAAATAATTTGTATTCATGCAGTGCGTTGTGTGGCTTCAGAACATTCTGACACATTTTGCAGCAGTGCTTTCAAATTGTAATCACTGTTTTAGAGTGTGCCAAGTGATGCACAGCAAGATCCCACAAATTATGACATGATACTCAGCACATTGGAGAGGTTTGTCCTGCTCTTCTTCAAAAT
The DNA here is from genome assembly GCF_965287045.1 of Carcharhinus amblyrhynchos. Classification (NCBI taxonomy): domain Eukaryota; kingdom Metazoa; phylum Chordata; class Chondrichthyes; order Carcharhiniformes; family Carcharhinidae; genus Carcharhinus; species Carcharhinus amblyrhynchos. Next base: position 71,973,462 of record NC_137326.1, read on the forward strand.
AGTTACTTGGAATCATCTGCAGGTGAAAGGGAAGACAGGAGCTCTGTTTAGCATCTCATCTGAGAGCTGCATTTGCAACAGTGCGTTATTCCCTTAGTGCTCAGCTTGGATAATATGTTCAAGTCCCTGGATTGGGACCTGAACTCATGAGTTTGAGTGCCACTGACTGAATTGCAGCAGTATGTTTGTCCAATTGTAAAATTTCCTAACCAAAAGACAAACTTTGCTTCAGACCTGAAAGTATATTAACTTAACATAGTGGTTCCCAATCTTTTCAGTAATAGAGCACACTTCAGTGTGAGACAAACGATTTCATGGCACATCCACATTTTTTCAGCTGAATTGATTGTGGGTGGCATGGTGGCACAGTGGTTGGCAATGCTGCCTCACAGCGCCAGGGACCTGGGTTCGATTCCAGCCTCGGGTGACTGTGTGGAGTTTGCACATTCTTCTTGCGTCTGTGTGGGTTTCCTCTGGGTGCTCTGGTTTCTTCCAACAGTCCAAAGATGTGTGGGTTGGCCATGATAAGTTGACAATCGTGTCTGGGGCATTAGCAGGGTAAATGCATGGGGTTGCAGGAATAGGGCCTGGGTGGGATTGTGGTCGGTGCAAACTCGATGGGCCGAATGGCCTCCTTCTGCACTGTAGGATTTTGTTGCATAGTTCCATGGCTCTTAAAAACATCGCACTTACTTGTCTTTGCTATGGTTAAGGTCTTACTTGAGAAGATTGCAAAATCCAATTGATATTCAGTGGATCAGAGCAAAATACAAGATTGAATAAATAGCAACTTACTTTGTCAGTGGGAAACTTGGCATTGATGTGGAGATGCCGGCGTTAGACTGGGGTAAACACAGTAAGAAGTCTAAACAGACTTCTAAACTTGGCACTGCCAGCTTATACAAGCCTTTTGACCTTGGAGGAGGTAAGTGGGAGTTTGAGGGTAGTTTGACATAGCCAGGGCACCCTGGCAAGGAGGGTGCAGGCTGGGAGGCTGGGGCAGGGAGGGGAAGGAGAAACCTGGGGGGATGGGGAGATAGACTTGAGATGGGCCCTCTGATGGGCCTTGGGCTCCATGAAATAGGTCCCCCCTACATTTGCTTGCTAGCACTCCAGGCAGTGAAGGCTGCTGGACCTCCCATTCAGCACTGGCATCTGCCTAACAAGGTAAAAGTTGCAGCATGAAACAGGAAGAGACCCTTGCATTGAGGGCCTCGGTTGCCAATGGGCAAATGTACTGCCCTGTACTTTCGTGACCATGTGTAAAATTAAAGCAGGTGGACAGGTAGGCAGCAGAAAAGACACCCATGACTTTGCCCTTCTGCCAACCCACCCCTATGGGGGTGTAAAATTCTGCCTGATGTAAGTTTTATTTGTCTTGCTTCATGTAATATGATTTTTGGTTAACTCATTGCTTGCCGTACAGAAATGAAAATGTTCTGTGCTAGCCTCAAGGACAGTCAATTGATTAGAATTAGTGATAGTCAAATATTTTAATTACTTTGCAATCCAGTATTATGATGAAACCTGTGTATCCAATGTAATTGCCACCATTCAGTAATTCAGTACGCACAGCCTTTAGCAACATCTGCTGAGTTACTTAAGAAGTAGAATTCCAATTTAAATTTGGGCTGAATTAATAAAATATTTTGCAAATTAAATTGATATGATCTCCAGCGGCAAAATATATGGAAATCCATGGTAGAATGTGGTCCTGGATATAGATCTCATTTAAAATGTTTTTAAAAAGATAGCAGAGAATATGGCATGATGGCACGGTGGTTGGTACTGCTGCCCCACAGTGCTAGGGACCCGCGTTCTAGCCTTGGGTGTCTTGTCTGGGTGGAGTTTACATGTTCTCCCCGTGTCTGCATAGGTTTCCTCTGGATGCTCTGTTTTCCTCCCGCAGTCAAAGATGTGCAGGTTAGGTTCATTAGCCATACTAAACAGGATATAGATAGGTTGGTGCATTGGGCAGATAGGTGGCAGATGGAATTTAATCCTGACAAATGCGAGGTGATGCATTTTGGAAGGAATAATGCAGAGAGGAGCTATGTGATAAAAGGTAGACAGATTAGGAGTATAGACATACAGAGGGACCTGGGAGTGCAGGTTCACAAATCAATGAAGGTTGCATCACAAGTGGAGAAGGTTGTTAGGAAGGCGTATGGAATGTTAGCCTTTATAGGAAGGGGTATAGAGTATAAAAGCTGCCGTCTAATGCTTCAGTTGTACAGAACGTTGGTTAGACCGCATTTGGAGTACTGCGTCCAGTTCTGGTCACCTTACTACCGGAAGGACGTGGAGTCTCTGGAAAGGGTGCAGAGGAGGTTTACCAGGGTGTTGCCTGGCATGGAGGGGCTGGGTTACGAGGAAAGGTTAGAGAAACTGAGACTTTTCTCCTTGGAAAGATGGAGATTGAGGGGGGACATGATAGAGGTATATAAGATACTGAAGGGAATAGATAGAGTTAATAGTGAGAGACTGCTCCCTAGACTGGGCACAAACACGAGAGGTCATGATTTAAGGGTGAGGGGGGAGAGGTATAATTTGGAAGTGAGAGGAAGGTTCTTTACGCAGAGAGTTATGGGGGTGTGGAACGCGCTACCGAGTAGGGTGGTGGAGGCAGGAACGTTGGACTCGTTTAAGGTTCAGTTAGATAGACACATGAGTGAAACGAGGATGGAGAGTTATGGTAGGGGCTATTAAATAAGGTTAGAACCTCAGGAGACACCAGAAAAGCAGGCTTGTAAGATTAACGTTTTTGTCTTTTTATTCCGCAGGTGGAGGTCCACCTCGTGTCAAACGAGGGGTATGCACACGGTGGGTCGTGCGTGGGCTGCTCTTGGAAGTTCCGGGAGTGGCCTAGTACTTCGTGTCGGTGTGTGTGCTTGATCCTGGACCGGTAGACGGGCACCGCAACAGCTCGGTGACTAGCACTGCTGGCTGTGCAGATACATGGATTTGGGCCTGTGTCTGTGGGAGTTTGCGCATTCTCCCTGTGGTTGCGTGGGTTTCCTCCGGGCGCTCCGGTTTCCTCCCACACCCCAAAGATGTGCTCTTAGGCTGATTGGTTTTACCAAATTGACACTATTCTCCCCTGAATCTGGCTAAGTTAGGGGTTCCATTCGTAGACATGCAGGGTAGAATAGGTGTAGGGTGATGTGGCGGCACGGGCTCGTTGGGCTGAAGGGCCTGTTTCCCGTGCTGGGTTGTTCTTTGTTCTTTGTTTGTAAATTGCCCCTTCGTGTCCATGGCAAACGTGGGGGATTATGGGGACAGGGCAAATACTCTTTCTAAGAGTCGGTGCAGACTCAGTAGGCTGGATGACTTCCTTCTGCACATTAGGGACTCTATGGGATTCTATGTTCGTGAAAGCTATGGTATCAACTGAGATGAATGTGTTGACTGGCATATTGCAGAGGTTAGTACTTGGGTTGTCATATGTTTAACTGACACAGTAAACAATTGAGTTGGTAGAGTTCAGTGACCAGATTCTTGGTGAATCTTAGTTGCCTCAGACACAGTACCTGGCTGAGGTGCAGTAAAACAAGTGTCGTCTGAAGACGCTCTGTTGATATGTTGCTCTGGGGGTCCGCCACACTCCCGCTCTGGGGGTCTGCCACACTCCCACCCTGGGGTCTGCCACACTCCCCTCTGGGGTCCCCACACTTCCGGTTCCCCCTTCCCTGTGCTCTTCAGCGCCACACTGTCAGATCCAGGATTTCCCTTGACCTTTCTTGGGCTGCTGTGGTACGCATTCTTTAAAACCCACAGCAGCCTACAGCACACTTGCAAGCATCTGTGCCATGGCATAGTGGTTGGGAACCACTTTGGTGTAACGATTTATTTGTTAAGTCAAAGATATGAGGGTGGATTTTGTTCCCCTGTTTTCTGTACCTTGGGGATTATCTGGGAGGGGGGCCTTCACTGGCATGGGGAAGAGGACATTTCCATTCATGTCCGTGGAGTCATTCCTTAATTTTTATTCATCTCTCAGGAGCCCAAGTTGCTGCTGGAGCAGCATTGTGGGACCCGCCTCCTGGATTTTTTTCCCCCAGTGTATTCAAAGATAGGGCTGATAGGCCAACAGCATAGCCTGCAGGCTACACACCGCTTTTCCTGCCTGAGTTGACACTTGAGAAAAAAACAGAAAGTTCCACCCATGCTGTATATGACATGATTTTGCATCCTTGCCCTCACAAAACATTAACATGATGGAGTTCATGGATTCGGATCACCTCCAAAGAACTTTAAAAATGGTGGGTGGAAACCTGATCATGTGCCCATTTCCAATGTTAATTTACATTTGTTTTTGTGTGCTAAATTAAACTTAAAAGTTATACATTGTTTCTGATAAATTGTGATCTGAAGAGATTAACCACTTGAAGGAATGTAAAGGTTTTGCATGGACCTCATGAATAGGAGCTTATTTTCTCTGTCAAACTTGTATGAGGGAGAACTGTATTAGGTCTATTTTTTTTCATCTATTCATGGTGCCTGACGTCTGCCCCTGGTGGATACTGGGTGAGTTGCTATGAAAGCAGCATGGAGCAGGCATAGGGAGTGGGTGGGGGTGGGGTTGGACGGCATGAGTTGGCATGAAGAAGGCATGGGAAGTGGGTGTGAAATGAGAGGTAGAGAAAATTACAGCTTCTAAAACAACTGGGATCAGGTAGCCTTCTACCAGCCTGCCTTGGTACTCACCCACCCAGTGACTGCCTACTGTCAGCTTCCGGGCTCAGCAAGCCCAACTCTACCTCATCCGAGCTTCCCTAGGATGAAAATTGGGTCTTTTAAACTGAGGCAGATCTGAAGAGTGAGAAAATGTCACCAATTTCTTGAGTTAAAAATTGTCTTTAAGTATGTAATGACATGGGAGAACAATCTAGTGTGTATACGAAAACAATACATCTTCCACATGTTTAGCCCATCATATTCCAGATGTCATGCTTTATTAATTAATATTAAAAGAGAAGGAAAACCAGTAATTTAATGTTGCCAACCTCTGACCCAAGCATAGAAATATTTTCCAGTCTGCACAATAGCACAGAACTAAACCCTGGAGCACTGTTTACTTTTACAGCAATTATATTATTTGTGGCTTTCAATGGATGAGGCTCCACTGTAACAGAATATGTTGTTCATTCGATAACATAAACTGTTTTTATTCAATGACATGTGACCCAACCAAATGGAAGCATAGCCATGGGAGATTCACTAATGTATTCGTGTAATTGTGGAGTTGTGTCAGCTTGAGAGCAAGTTCAAGTTCGTACCTGGAACACTGCCAAGGCTGCAAAGAATCAAATCTAAACCTCATGTTTAATGCCAAATATTTGTCTGAAATTAATTTTCTTGCTGTCTTAATGCTTAACAGGATAGACAAAATGCAGCCTGTCCTGTCCATGGGACACAGCCTGTTAATTTGATGAATGTCCATCGGGCAAAGAAGGAGCTGGAGCCAGTCTGTCTTCAGCATTGGTTTATTCACAAAACTCAGTATAACCCAAGTCCAGACTACTTCTCCTGCCATACAGTTTCCCACACTGGTTCTTATGTATGTGCCCCAATTAGTCTCAGCCACTCCTTATCACAAGCAGAGCATGCACTGAGTTGTCATCACATTTGCAACATCAACACACCCTATACTTAAGTTCTATGGGAATTCTACTTTGCTGCTTGAGTGGGTTCATGAGGGACAATCTTTGAAGGGTCTGTTTTTATCCCAAAAGTAAATTTGCATTTAAAGCAAACAGGCACAACCTCAACATCAATATTATTTATAAAGCACATTTAACTCAGTAAAACATCACGAGGTACTGGGCAGGAATGTTTTGCAACAAAGTTTGACACTGAACCACATGAGATATTAAGAAGGCGGATCATTAGTGTAGACAATGATTTTAAAAAGTATCTTAAAGGAGAAAAGAGAGACCGAGAGATTTAGAGAAGCAATTCTGGATTTTAGGGTCTTGGCAGCTGAAAACAGGACCACTATTGGTGGAGCAATTCAAATTTTGTAAAAATCTATTTACAGTATTTGGGCATTGCTGGCTGGGTCAGCATTTATTGCCCATTTTTAACTGCTGTCCATTTCAGAGGGCATTTGAGAGTTAACTGCATGGATCTGGAGTCACATGTAGATCAGATCAAGAAAGGATGGCAGATTTCCTTCCTTAAAGCACATTAGTGAACCAGATGGGTTTTTACACCAATTGACAATGGTTTCAGGGTTATCATTGGACTTGTAATTCCAGATTTTTTTTATTGCTGGAGGGATGAGGCCAAAAAGGGATTTGAAATCAAGGATGAATATTTTAAAATGGAGACATTGCTTAACTGGGAGCCGGTGTAGGTTAGTGAGCACATGAGATGATGGGTGAACAGGACTAAGTGCAAGTTATGGCACTGACAGTAGAGTTTTGGCTGACCTCAAGTTTATGGAGGATGGAACAAGGGAGGCCGATCAAGGAGTTAATTACAACAGGCCATTCTAGTGGTAACAAAGACATGGATGAGGTTTACAGCAGAAAATGAGTTGGAGCAGGGGTGGAGTTGGACCATTTTAGGAAATAGATGGTCTTGGTGATGACGTGGATATGTGGAAGGAAACTCATCATGTGATGCCAACATTCCATACCAGCTGCTTCCAACTGGGTCAGTTGTCAGAGAGAAATATTGAGTGGTGGTTAGGGAGTGCAGTTCCTGGCAGGGTCTGAAGACAATGACTTTTGCCTTTCCAATGTTTAGCTAGGGGAAGTATCTGCTTATCCAGCACCAGATGTCAGACAAGAATTGACAACTCGGAGATGTGGGGAGTTGGTTGTGAGGAACAGCTGGATTTCATCAACTTGCATATGGAAACTAATGCTGAGTTTTGGATCATGTTGCTAAGGAACAGCCTGTAGATGAGAAATAGGAAGGGAGCAAAGGATTGACTATTGGGGGATCCAAGAGGTGACAGTGTAGTTTGAGGAAAAGGAGGTTTTACTGGTTAATAATGGAAGCAGGCATGAGCAGTCTGTCACATCTGGACAATGGTGAAGAGGCCTTGGAGGAGAATGGGAGGACAACTATGCCAAAGATTGCGGGCAGATCTAGAGGATGAGGAGGGACAACTTATATTGGTCACAGTTGCACCGAATGTCATTTTGTATTCTTAATAAGAATCATTTTGGCAGGGACAGAAATCTGGTTGGACGAACTCCAAAAAGGGTGGACACAGATTTTGGAGGGGACTTGAGGACTTTGGCAAGGAAAGGGAGGGTGGAGCTGGCATGTTTGCAAGGATGGTAAGGTCAAGGGTTAGTTTTTTGGAGGAAAGGGTTCCCGACAGCAGACTTGAAGCAGGGACAGATGGTACATGAGAAAAGAGAACTGTTAAAAATATCAGTTAGTGTGGAAACCAGGAGGAGGATGTTGGGTGGTTTATTGGGAATAGGTTGAGGGACCAGGAGAGTTGTTGAGTGCATGGTACCGGTACAATGTGCTAGTGAGAGTAGGAATAGGAGGATTAGGCAGATGAATGCCTGGATTGAGAGCTGGTGCAGGTGGCAGGGAATTAGATTTTTGGATCATTGGGATCTTTTCTGGGGAAGGGCTGATCTGTTCAAGAGGGATGGGTTACATTTGAACTAGAGGTGGACTAACATCCTGGCAGGGAGATTTGCTCGAGCCACTCAGGAGGGTTTAAACTACTTTGGCAGGGGACTGGGATCCAAATCAGTAGGGAGACAGAAGAGAAATTTGAGGACAGCACTGAAGTTAGAGAGAGCACATTAATTAGTAAAGGCAGTGTCAGCAATCCTAGTACCAGACAGAAGCAAAACAGAGACAAGGGAAGTCCAGATTAAATTGCATTTATTTCATGCAAGATGGGCAAGGCAGATGAACTCAGGGCATTGATGGGTATGTGGGACTGGGATATTATAACAATTACTGTAACATGGCTAAGGGAGGGAGAGGACTGGCAGCTTAATGTTCCAGGGTACAGATGCTATAGGAAAGATAGAACAGGAGGAAAGAGAGGAGGGAGAGTTGCACTTTTGATTAGGGAAAGCATCATGGCTGTACTGAGAGGGGATATATCCGAGAGTTCGGCCACTGAGTCTATATGGGTGGAACTGAGAAATAAGAAGGGGGAAATCACTTTGATGGGGTTGTACTATAGGCCCCCAAATAGTGGGAAATTGAGGAGCAAATATGTAAGGAGATTACAGACAGCTCCAAGAAAAATAAGGGTGGTAATAGTCAGAGATTTTAATTTTCCCAACATTGACTGAGACAGCCATAGTATTAGAGGGTTGATGGAGAGAAATTTTTTGAGTGTATTCAGGAGGAATTTCTCATTCAGTATGTGGATGGCCGGACTAAAAAGGGGACAAAACTTGACCTCCTCTTGAGAAATAAGGAAAGGCAGGTGACAGAGTGTTAGTGAGGGATCACTTTGGGACCAGTGGCCATAATTCTATTAGTTTTAAGATAGTTATGGAGAATGACAGGTTTGTCCCAAAAGTTAATATTCTAAATTGGAGCAAGGCCAATTTTGATTGTATCAAGCAGGAACTTTCAAAAATTAATTGGGGGAGTCTGTGGGAAGGAAAAGGGACGTCTGGTAAGTGGCATGCTTTCAGAACTATGTTAACCAGGGTTCAGGGTAAACACATTCCTCTTAGATTGAAGGGCAAGGCTGGCAGAAGTATGGAACCATGAATGTCTTGGGATATTGATGCCCTGGTCAAGAAGAAAAAAGAGGCACATTACATGCATGGGCAGCTAGGATCAAGTGAATCTCTTGAAAAGTAGAGGGGTGTACGAGTAGTTAAGAAAGTAAAAGGGGACATGAAATTGTTTTGGCAGGTAGGCAAAAGAGAATCCAAAGAGCTTCTACAAATACATAAAGGGCAAAAGAGTAACAAAGGAGAGAATAGGGCCTTTTAAGGATCAACAAGGTCATCTATGTGCGGATCCACAAGAGATGGGTGAGATCCTAAATGAATATTTCTCATCAGTATTTACTGTTGAGAAAAGCATGGATGTTAGGGAACTTGAGGAAATAAATATTGGTGTCTTGAGGAGTGTACATGTTACAGAGAAGGAGGTGCTGGAAGTCTTAAAGCTCATCAAGGTAGATAAATCTGTGGGACCTGATGAGACGTTGTGGGAGACTAGAGAGGAAATTGTGGATCCCCTAGCCGAGATATTTGAATCATCGATAGCCACAGATGAGGTGCCTGAAGATTGGAGAGTGGCAAATGTTGTGCCTTTGTTTAAAAAGGGCTGCAGGCAAAAGCCTGGGAACTGCAGGCCAGTGAGCCTCACATCTGTGGTAAATTGTTGAAAGGTATTTTGAGAGACAGGATCTATAGGCATTTAGAGACACAAGGGCTGATTAGGAACAGTCAGCATGGCTTTGTGAGTGGAAAATCATGTCTCACAAATTTAATTGAGATTTTTGAAGGGGTAACCAAGAAGGAAGATGAGGGCAGCACAGTTGATGTTGTCTACATGGACTTTAGCAAGGCCTTTGACAAGGTACCGCATGGTGAGTTGTTGCATAAAATCAACTCATGGGATCCAGGGTGAGGTATCTAAATGGATTCAAAATTGGCTTCTTGACAGAAGCAAGAGGGTGGTTGTAGAGAGTTGTTTTTCAAATTGGAGGCCTGTGACCAGCAGTGTGCCTTAGGGATCAGTGCTGCGTCCGCTGTTACTTGTCATTTATATTCATGATCTGGATGAGAATATAGGGGGCATGGTTAGTAAGTTTACAGATGACACCAAGATTGGTGGCATTTTGGACATAAGGAAGGTTATCTCCAATTGCAGCGAGATCTTGATCAATTGGGCCAGTGGGCTGATGAATGAAAGGTGGAGTTTAATTTAGACAAATGCGAGGTAATGCATTTTCATAGATTAAGCGAGGGAAGGACTTACTCAGTTAATGGTAGGGCGTTGGGGAGAGTTACAGAACAAACAGATCCAGGGGTACATGTTCAAAGCTCCTTGAAATTGGAGTCATAGGAGGACAGAGTGGTGAAGGAGGCATTCGGCATGCTTGGTTTCATCGGTCAGAGCATTGAATACAGAAGTTGGGATGTCTTGTTGAAGTTGTACAAGACATTGATAAGGCCACTCTTGGAATACTGTGTGCAGTTCTGGTCACCCTATTATAGAAAGGATATTATTAAATTAGAAAGAGTTCAGAAAAGATTTACTAGGTTGTTATGGGACTTGAGTACTAGGTTGAATTATAAGGAGAGGCTGAATGGAGTGGGACTTTTTTCTCTGGAGCATAGGAGGCTGAGGGATGACCTTATAGAGGTCTATAAAATAATGAGGAGCATAGACAAGATAGTTATTCAATATCTTTTCCCAAAGGTAGGGGAGCCTAAAACTAGAGGGCATAGGTTTAAGGTGAGAGGGGAGAGATACAAAAGTGTCCAGAGGTGCAATTTTTTCACACAGAGGGTGGTGAGTGTCTGGAACAAGCTGCCAGAGGTAGTAGTAGAGGCAGGTACAATTTTATCTTTTAAAAAACATTTAGATAGTTACATGGGTACGATGGGTATAGAAGGATATGGGCCAAATGTGGGCAATTGGGATTAGTTTAAGGGTTTTAAAAAAAAGGATGGCATGGACAAGTTGGGCTGAAGGGCCTGTTTCCATGCTGTTATACCTCAATGTCTCTATGACTCTATGAAGGGGGGTAGGAGAGAAACCAGCCTTTTTGGTCTACAATAGGGGGAATTTTTGGATGAAATCTTATGAGGGGACATCTAATTGAGGTAGAGAAGCTGTTAAAGGAGATTGAGGATAGACATAGAAAGGATGTTTCCTCTTGTGGGGCAATCTGGAATGAGAGGTCAGTGTTTTAGGATAAGAAGTAGCAGATTTCAAACAGGGATGAGGAGAAATTATTTCTCACGGAGTTGTGAATCTGTGGAATTCACTACCCCAGAGCATGGTATATGCCGGGACGTAGGATAAATTTTAGGAGGAGATAGACTGATTTTTAATTACTAACGGGTTGCAGGGTCGTAGAGTACAGGCAGGAAAGTGGAGCTGAGACAAGATCAGCCACGATCTCATTGAATAGTAGAGCAGGCTTGCGGGTTGAATTGCCGACTCCTGCTCCTAATTCTTATATCATTGTGATTCTTCAAAAAGCCTTTAAAGTATACAGTTAGGGGCCCTGTGATATTTGACCCCTCAAGTAATTCATTTCAAATGGCTCAAATGCTAATTTAAGAACCACAGAGAAGTCTTTTTTCTGTTCCTCTAGTATAGTGTGTCTTCTTATCTCTAGAGCTAAATCACCTACAGCTAAATATGGCCAAAGATTTTAACTTGTATGTATTTGTCTGGCTATTGCATACCTTCAAATGAGGAAGTGTTGGATATTGGCATGGTGGCACAGTGGTTAGCGCAGCTGTTACACAGTGCCAGGGACCCGGGTTCGATTCTGGCCTTGGCTGACTGTGTGGAATTTGCACATTCTTCCCAGTGTCAGTGTGCATTTCCTCCAAGTGCTCCAATGCTCTCCTAGAGTCCAAAGATGTGCTAGTCAGCTGGATTAACTATGCTAGAGTGCCCCTTAGTGCCCAAAAATGTGTAGATGGGGGTTAGGAAGCAGGATTGGGGTAAATGTATGAGGTTACGGGATAGAGTGGAGGGTAGATTGCTCTGTCGGAGAGTTGGTGCAGACTTGATGGACCAAATGATCTCCTTCCCTACTGTGGGGATTCTTTCTCATTTAAAGAGGTTATTATTTCCATAATTATAGGCTGCACCAATGTTGAGGAAGAAGGCAAAACTGAAATGTTAAACTCCATCTGTTGTTTCTTCCTGTTCCACCCCTCTTCTAATAGTTTGGGATTTTTCCATCAAACTAACTTTTAAGATATTCCTTCATGGGATGTGGGCATCGTTGGCAAGGCCAGCATTTGTTGCTCATCCCTTAGTGCCCTTGAACTAAGTGGCTTGTCACATCATTTTAGTTGGGCCATTAATGCTGTGGGTCTGGAGTCACATGTAGGCCAGACCAGATAGGGATGGCAGATTTCCGTCCCTAAAGGAAATAAGTGAACCAGATGAGTTTTTATAACAACCAACGTTAGTTTAATGGTCACTATCACTGAACTCAGCTTTCAATTTTCAATTCAATGTATTAAATGAATTCAAATTCCACCAGCTGTCATGGTGGGATTTGAACCTGTGTCACCTTCTGGATTACTATAGAGTTATTATACTGCCATCTGATGCATGTTATCCACATTAAACATTAATCCGTGTTTCTCTTTCAGGATCTCACTGGCTGCTGTGTATTTTCATTTTTATCTATTAGTAATTCACTGTGATTCATTTTTATTTCTGCTATCTGCCCAGTACCTCTGCAGGGTTAGCTTGTTTTGGAGGGAGCAATGTTCTTCATGCTGTAAGGCTCTAAGTGATGGTGGTTTCTTTCCTTACCTCTAGAACCTGGTCCTATTGGAAACCTGTCAGTAGCGAATGTCACTGCCTCCAGCATATCTCTCACCTGGTCTTTGTACAGCTCTAAACAGTCAATCATCAGCGCTATCCATCTCTCTCTGAAATCTCCTGACGTTGCTGGGGAAATGACTGTTTTGCTGGGGTCTAACCTCACGCAATATACCTTTCGGTAAGTGAAAACTCCGGTTCCCATCAGCATCCACCACCACCTCCACCCCCCACCTGCCCCCACACCCCCCCGCCCCCACACCTCCCCGCCCCCACACCCTGCTAGCCTCCCTTAACCAGACTGAGAGCAGTGTTCACTGCTATAATATTGTCACTGGGGGAGATTTCCACAAGTGTAATCTTTATTGACAGACGTTACTGCCCAATGGGAACTCGCTCTCTTCGCCAGACCTAGCTGGGACTAGGCTTTGGATTTGACAGCTGAGCATAGTGTCCCAGAGCCCCTGGTGTTTGGAGGCTAAGAAGGGTGATGGTGATGATGAGGGTATCTGTGGCATAGTGGAATGGGGAAATTAGCCATGTTTCTCATTGCTGATTCAAGTCCAGTAATCTGGATTTTACCAGCCCTCTAGAGAAGGGCTGAGTGAAGCGGGTGGCCCTATCAAATGGTGAGGATAAGCAAGGAGTTGGAGTGCCCATAATCTCCCTGCTGCCATGGCATTCTGCCAGCGACAGGAAGCTACAGCATGGTCCTCCCACCTGAGGCCAACTACTTCCAAATGAAGTGTCCAGTAAAGGGCTTGTTCCCACAAGCAATGGCACCTTATCAGTGGTGGGTAGTCATTCTCTCACATGTAGGGACCATCTCATGAATCTTGGCAGCCTGCTAATGGGATCCGGGATGAGGAGGTCCTCCTAATCACACTCTGTGAACCCCACAGACCTCCCCCATGAAACTGGCTGCTTCTGCAGCAACATTTTCCCCTTCCCAACTCTCACCACCCCATCTCACTGCCAGACTGGCTATGTTGACTCTCAACCTCATGTACCATGTTCTAGGTGCAGTCTCTGCGGTGACCACCACTCCCAGTGGAGCTCCTAAAACTGAAGAGCTACCCTTACTCTGGCAGGCTGCTGTGGGAGGCGGGGACAGGCATCTTTCAACTGGATGGATGCTTTGATGGCTACCAATCAGTTGCCACATGGGCCTAACAAAGTAACTGTGGCTCCACAACCAGCCATAGTGGCCTTGCCCCCGCTTTCCAGCCCATCATCAGGCCCCTCCATTGCCCTAACAAAAACCCAGCCCATCGTATGAGGACATGATTGTATTTTAACAGAGACATGGTCATAATTGAATAGCACTCCACAGGACCAAGTGTGCAAATTGGTCGTTCAAACATAGTACCTACCCTATGGTAGCTGTGCCAGTTAAACAATATCCCAAAATTACTAGCACTCTCAAGAGAGTTGGGGGGAATTGTGGGGATGCAGAAGTGGAGTGGGGGGGTAGGGGTGTTGCAGTTGATGGTCAGGCTGAAGACTTTTAATGTAATGGATTATTTGATTTCCCTTCTTGTTTGTTTGCAGTAACCTTTCTCCAGGACAACTTTACACAGTGGAAGCCATGCCACAGATGAGTCTCGAAGCTCAGGAAGGCCTTTTGGAGGGTCTCACAGGCCCACCCCTGACTGTGTGGACACGTAGGTTTTGATCCTCTCTGAAATGTTCTATATAATTTCATACCTCATCATGCCAGGTGGGACCTAAGAATCTCAATGGTTTTGCTTGAAAGCCATTTAAGTGGGAAATCACTCATCGGGTCAATGAATCTAGTTGGATTGAGTGGATTGATGCTAGTTGTATGTCAATCCTTTTGTAAAGCTGCCTCATCTGCTCACTGAAGAGCTTGTGAAATAAGAGCAAGGATAGACTGTGTGGCCCCTCAAGCCAACTCCACCAATCAATAGGATTGTGGTTTAGGGCTGGCTCTTCATCTTTAGGGTCTTGTGTAATCTAATTTTGTTTTATTCACTCATGGGATATAAGCATCATTGCCAAGGACATGTGTTGCCTTTCCCTATGATGGCTTATCTCCATGTAAGAATAAACTGGTAAGATTCCCTCTGCCTTTCTGCATCAGGAAACCTCTTGGCCAAGAACGTATCCCCTGTGTATATTTTACCACGAAGACCAGCCAGTGGGAATTCTGCACCTGACTGCATCCAATCTTTACCCCTCTACCAGCAGTTCCCTCTCCTCCCTCTGACAGGTGACTGAGAACAGGGATTCAGTGGAAGAAATTTGAATGAGACTTGTACAGCACCACACATTAGGAAAGATGCCAAGAGCTTCAAAGGCTACAGATAAGATTTACGAGAATGGCAGAAGAATAAAGAGAAATTCACTCTCTGCAATGACTAGAGAAAGTAGGATTCTTCTGATTACAGCAATGAAAGTTAAGGGAGATTTAATATGCATTGAAAAGTTAGAAGGGACGTCATAAAGTATTTAAACTGTTTATACTGGCGAGGGGACCAATGTGTGGAGATTTTGGGCAACGCTCCGAAAGCGAGTGGCTTTTGCTACCAAATAAACCTGCTGGACTTTAATCAGGTGTTGTGAGGCTTCTTACTGGGAGGATCAGTAACCAGAGGACAATGACGTGTGATCACTGGCAGGAAAAAACAAAGAGAAAGTGAGACTTTGTTTTTACACAAGGAGTTGTGATGACCTGATGTGCATTGCCTGCAGATTCACTGAGAATATTTTAAAGGGAATCTGATATATACTTGAAAAGGAAAAATGTAGAAGACTTTTGGGAAACACAGGCACAATGGGCTGCATGGCCTTCATAGGTGCGGTATGATTTTGCATTACAGTAAGAAGTCTCACAACACTAGGTTAAAATCCAACAGGTTTATTTGGTAGCAAAAGCCACTAGTTTTCAGAGCGCTCACTGCTACTTTGTCAGGTGAGTGGGATTTCAGTTCACAAACAGGGCATATAAAGACACAAATTCAATTTACAAAATAATGGTTGGAATGTGAGTCTTTACAGGTAATCAAGTCTTAAAGGTACAGGCAGTGTGAGTGGAGAGAGGGTTAAGCACAGGTTAAAGAGATGTATATTGTCTCCAGCTGGGACAGTTAGTGAGATTTTGCAAGCCTAGGTAAGTCGTGGGGGTTACAGATAGTGTGACATGAACCCAAGATTCCGGTTGAGGCTGTCCTTATGTGTGTGGAACTTGGCTATCAGTCTCTGCTCAGCGACTCTGCGCTGTCGCGTGTCATGAAGGCCACCTTGGAGAATGCTTACCCGAAGATCAGAGGCCGAATGCCCATGACTGTTGAAGTGTTCCCCAACAGGAAGAGAACTTTCTTGCCTGGTAATTGCCAAGCGGTGTTCATTCATCCGTTGTTGTAGCATCTGCATGGTCTCCTGAATGTACCATGCCTCAGGACATAGTTTCCTGCAGCGTATCAGGTAGACAACATTGGCTGAATTACAAGAGTATGTACCGTGTACCTGGTGGATGGTGTTCTCAATTGAGATGATGGCATCCGTGTCTTATTGTTCCATATTATCTAGGGCACAGCCCCACCCACTCGGATTCTTCTGAGCAGATGGTCACACGTAAAACCATTGTTGATCATCGTAAAAACCCATCTGGTTCACTAATGTCCTTTAAGGGAGGAAATTTGCTGTCCTCCAGACCCACAGCAATATTGTTGACTCTTAAATGCCCCTTCAAGGGCATTAAGAGATGGGCAATAAATACTGGCCCAGCCAGCCACACCAACATCCCATGAAATAAGTTTTTAAAACACAGGCTGTATATTCTCGTAAGTTATAATGTCAGCTGTCCCCAGTACACAGGACTCAATTATATCTTGTATCCTGAAGGTGAACATCATAGATATAGTATAAGGTTGTAAGCTTAAGAACATAAGAACTAGGAGCAAGAGTAGGCCATCTGGCCCCTCGAACCTGTTCTACCGTTCAATAAGATCATGGCTGATCATTTCGTGGATTCAGCTCCACTTACACACCCACTCACCATAATCCTTAGTTCCTTTACTGTTCAAATATCTATCTATCTTTTCCTTAAAAACATTCAATGAGGTAGCCTCAACTGCTTCACCGAGCAGGGAATTCCACAGATTCACAACCATTTGGGTGAAGAGGTTTCTCTTTAGCCACTTGAGCATGCTGACCCATCAGTGTAATGCTGAGAGGTGAAGCATTGTCTTTGGATGCTGCTTCAAACCAAGGCCCCGTCCAAATGCTCAGGTAAACACTAAAGATCTCATGGGATGGTTTGAAGAACTGTGGCCATTCTGACCAACATTGAAAGAAGGGAGGCAATTCTCCCAGCCCACTGCACTGCTCCAGCAGTGCAGCAGGCTGGAAGATGTTAGCGGAGGCCATCTTGTGTGCTTCCTGCTGGGCGCCGGATCTCTGCACATTTCCCAGTTGAAGACTTCCAGTATTATCAGCTCTGCGCCAGAAATCGGTGCAGAATATGGAAATCTTCATTTCCACGTAATTAGAAGCCTGGGACTGAAGTCTTCAGGTCTGCTAGCATTTCCCCTCCACTGTTAAACTGCCACTGCCCAAGGGGCAACTTGGCAGTGCCCACCAGGCAGTGCCAATGGGGTCAATCCAGATTATTAGAGGGGCAGGGCCTATTGAGGGGCAATCGCTGGGCGTGGGGGGTCCAGGTGCCACTCTGCACATGGGATTGCTAGCAGAGGGAGGGCGGATGGCAATTGGGGCTGGCCATCTGGGTGAGGGTGGGAGTGGTGGTTAGGATGGTGAGAGCTGCCAGTGGGAGGTGGGGATCTGCTCGGGGGGGTGGGGATCAGGAGATCAGGGTTGGCCGGCTGGAGGGTTGAGGAGATTGGATCTGGCTGGAGGGGGGGAACATAGGAGCTGGCCCTGGGAGGCCAGCAATCATGGGGTGGGATGGTTGGCAAGGGTGGTTATGGGGGATTGCAGGGCTGGCCAGCGATCGGGAGATCGGCAAAGGGTCTCTGGCAAAGTCAGAGGAGCTGTCAGAGCGGAGATCAGCACATGTGCAATATCCTGCTCAGCGATATGCTGCCGGCTCTCGTCGGGAATAGGCCCCACCCACAGATTTCCATAGGGAGTCACACTAGGACACTCGGTGATGCATAGTGTTCCTGAATCACACTAAAAAATCAGTGACAATCTTTTTGGGAGAATCCTGGTCCACATCTGGAATACTGTGTGTAGTTTTGGTGTCCATGTTTAGTTGCATTGGAAGTGGCAGAACAACACTTCAGTGGGTTGATCCCTGGGATGAGTGGGTCATTCTATGAGGAGAGGTTGAGTAAATTGGGTCTAATTGGGTAAATTGTCTTGAGTTTAAAAGAATGAGAGGAAATCTCACTGAAACATAAATTTCTGAAGAGGCTTGATAGGGTAGATGCTGAGGTTGGGGAATTTAGAGAATGGAGGTACAGTCAAAAGATAAGGGGCTGATTATTTAAGGTTGTTAATAGGAGAAATTTCTTCATTCAAAGGTTGTGAAAATTTGGAAATCTCTATTCCAGAGGATTGTGGATGCTCCATTGCTCAATATATTTAAAGCTGAGATAAACGGCCTTTTCTTTCTCGGAGTCAAAGGGTATAGGGACTGAGTGAGAAGTTGGCACGGTAGCACAGTGGTTAGCACTGTTACTTCACAGCTCCAGGGCCCTGGGTTCGATTCTTGGCTCGGGTCACTGTCTGTGTGGAGTTTGCACATTCTCCTCGTCTTTGCGTGGGTTTCCTCCGGGTACTCCAGTTTCCTCCCACAGTTCAAAGATGTGCGGGTAGGTGGATTGGCCATGTTAAAATTGCCCCTTAGTGTCCTGGGATGTGTAGGTTAGAGGCATTTAGTGAGTATAATATGTAGGGATATGGGGGTAGGGTCTGGTGGGATTGTATTTGGTGAAGACCTGATGGGCAGAAGGGCCTCTTTCTGTACTGTAGGGTCCTATGGTCTATGATCTAGTCTCAACCTTGTTTTTCTCTAGTTCTTGCTTTCAGATGGCAGCTGTTCATTGTTTTGCAGTCATGTTTTCTGTGGGCACACCTGTTTCTTTAATAAAAGCCAAATACTGTAGATGCTGGAAATCTGAAATACAAACAGAAAATTCTGGAAAATCTCTGCAGCCCTGACGGCATCTATGGAGGGAGAAATGTTTCGAGGCTATAAGTCTCTTCATCAAAGTCTACCTGTTGTTTCTTGTCCCATTATCACTGTTTGGTTCTGCCTCACAACTCTTTTGTCATTTATATGTCTCCTATCTTCCACTCTATCACAGAACTTTCCTTTTGTTCCTTTCTTTTGCCCTCCCCCATTTCACCTAAATATAAACTTATTACGCTGCTGATTTTTTC
Organism: Carcharhinus amblyrhynchos; assembly: GCF_965287045.1. Lineage (NCBI taxonomy): Eukaryota > Metazoa > Chordata > Chondrichthyes > Carcharhiniformes > Carcharhinidae > Carcharhinus > Carcharhinus amblyrhynchos. The sequence goes on from NC_137326.1 coordinate 71,992,317, forward strand.
CGGTTCTGATGTATGGGGTCTATTGAAATGTTTGTTCTATTTATCTCCCTCCACAGATGCTTCAAAGATATAAATGGGTGCATGATAATTGTTGTGTTGGGACTCACAATGGAGTCTGATTTTCTGACTGTCAGTGGCAGGAATACAGCACCTCCCCCCCCCCCCCCCCCCCCCGCCCCCCCACCTCCCTCCCTCCCACCTGTCTGTGTGAGTACTTAAAAAAGGGGAATTTTGGGAATAAAGGGCAGAATTTTACATTCCCCAACAACGGAATTATAGACTTAGGGGGCCCATATAATTGCCAGGATTGCCTTTCCGCTCCAGCAGTCCCAACCTTTCTGCAGTTTGACACTGGGACGGGAGAGGCCCCAAGTGCTGCAGCCCACCCTTTTCCCTAGCCAGCCCCAACAATTTTGCATTCTCCACTGACTCTTCAGGTGAGAAGCCCCATCATCTGCAAAGTCTGAACCATAAGACCATCAGATGTAGGAGCAGAATTAGACCACTCGGCCTATCGAGTCTGCTCTGCCATTCAATCATGACTGATATTTTTCTCATCCCCATTCTCCTGCCTTTTCCCCATAACCCCTGATCCCCTTATTAATCAAGAACCTATCTATCGCTATCTTAAAGGCAATCAATGACCTGGCCTTCTGCGGCAAAGAGTTCCACAGATTCACCACTCTCTGGCTGAAGAAGTTCCTCCTCATCTCTGTTTTAAAGGATTGCCTCTTTAACCTGAGGTTGTGCCCTCTGATTCTACTTTTTCCTATCAGTGGAAACATCCTCTCCACATCCACTCTATCCAGGCCTCTCAGGAGTCTGTAAGTTTCAATAAACCCCTCATCCTTCTAAACTCCAATGAGTACACAATTAGAGTCCTCACCCGTTCCTCATATGACAAGCTCTTCATTCCAGGGATCATTCTTGTGAACCTCTAGACCCTTTCCAAGACCAGCACATCCTTCCTTAAATATAGGGCCCAAAATTGTTCACAATACCCCAAATGAGGTCTGACCAGAGCCTTATCCATCCTCAGAAGTACATCCCTGCTCTTGTAAGGAAGGACTGTAGAAAAAGAGATAATCAGCCATGGATATCTAAGGAAATAAAGGAGGGTATAAAAGTGAAAGAAAATGCATACAAAGTGGCAAAGATCAGTGGGAAATTAGAGGATTGGAAAATCTTTAAAGATCAACAGTGAGCCACAAAAAAAGTTGTAACGAAAAGTAAATTAGATTATGAGACTCAACTAGCTTAGAATATAAAACCAGATAGCAAAAGTTTCTACAAATATATAAAATGAAAAAGAGTGTCCAAAGTAAATATTGGTCCTTTAGAGGACAAGAAGGGGGATTTAATAATGGGAAATGAGAAAATGGCTCAGGCATTGAATAGGTATTTTGTGTTAGTCTTCACAGTAGAAGACACAAATAACATGCCAAAAATTGATGACAGGATGGCTATGGCAGGTGAGAACCTAGAAGCTATCATTGTCATGAAAAAGGTAGAGTTGGACAAGCTAATGGGGATAAAGGTAGACAAGTCTCCTGGTCCTGAAGGAATGCATCCCAGGGTACTAAAAGAGATGGCGGGTGAAATAACAAATGCACTAGTGGTCATTTACCAAAATTCGCTGGACTCTGGGGTGGTTCCTGCAGATTGGAAAACAGCAAATGTGATGCCACCATTTAAGAAAGGAGGTCGACAAAAGGCGGGTAACTACAGGCTGGTTAGCTTAACTTTTGTAGTAGGGAAAATGCTTGAATCTATCATCAAGGAAGAAATAGTGAGACATCTAGATATAAATTGTCTCACTGGTAAGATGCAGCATGGGTTCATGAAAGGCAGGTCATGTTTGAATAATTTAGTGGAATTCTTTGAGAACATTACATGCTCAGTGGACAATGGGGAACCTGTGGATGTGGTGTATCTGGATTTCCAGAAGGCGTTTGATGAGGTGCCACACCAAAGACTGCTGCATAAGATAAATGTGCATGGTGTTAAGGATAATGTATTAGCATGGATAGAGGATTGGTTAACTAACAAAAAGCAAAGACTAGGGGCTAAATGGGTATTTTTCTGGTTGGTGATCAGTGACTAGTGGTGTGCCTCAGGGATCACTGTTGGGACCACAATTGTTTACGATTTACATAGATGATTTGGAGGGGACCCAGTGTAGTGTGCCAAAATTCGCAGATGATACTAAGATGAGTGGTAGAGCAAAGTGTGCAGAGGACACTGAAAGTCTGCAAAGAGATATAGATAGTCTAATTGAATGGACAAGGGTTTGGTAGATGGAGTATAATGTTGGTAAATGTGCAGTCATCCGTTTTGGTAACATAACAGCAAAATGGACTATTATTTAAATGGTAAAAAACTGCAGCATGCTGCTGTGCAGAGGGATCTGGGTGTCTTTGTGCAAGGATCACAAGGAGTTGATTTGCACATGCAACAGGTAATTAAGAAGGCAAATGGAATTTTGTCCTTCATAGCTAGAGGGATGGAGTTTAAAAACAGTGAGGTTATGTTGCAGCTGCATAAGATGCTGGTGAGGCCACATCTGGAGTACTGCATACTGTTTCTCCTTACTTGAGAAAGGATATACTGGAACTGGGGTGGGTGCAGAGGAGATTCACTAGGTTGATTCCAGAATTGAGAGGGTTCGCTTATGAGGAGAGACTGAGTAGACTGTGGCTATATTCATTGGAATTCAGAAGAATGAGGGGAGATCTTATAGAAACATATAAGATTATGAAGGGAATAGATAAGATATAAGCAGGGAAATTGTTTCCACTGGCGGGAGAAACTAGAACTAGTGGGCATAGCTCAAAATAAGTGGAAGCAGATTTAAGACTGAGTTGAGGAGGAACTTCTTCACACAAAGGTTGGAATTCCCTGCCCAGTGAAGCAATTGAGGCTACCTCACTGAATGTTTTTAAGGCAAGGATAGATAAATTTTTGAAAGTAAAGGAATTAAGGGTTATGCTGAGCAGAGGGGTGAGTGGAGCTGAGTCCACGAAAAGATCAGCCATGATCTTATTGAATGACGGAGCAGGCTCAAGGGGCCAGATGGCCGACTCCTGCTCCTAGTTCTTATGTTCTTATTGTAGCCTTTTCGACATGAATGCTAACAGATGCTCACTGTGTCTTCCTGCTACAGGGCCACTGCCTCCTCAGAACCTCGTGCTGGCTGCTGTCACAGCAACTACAGCAACGCTGCGCTGGGACGAACCTCTGACTGGCTCCATTGATGGTTACATCATCAATATCACAACCAGCCGTGACGTGAAAAGCCGTTACATCCCCAATGGAAAATTAAACGTGTACGCTCTCCATGACCTGGAAGCAGGGCACAGGTACAAGTTGGCTCTAATGACGGTGCAGGACACAGAGAGAGGAAAGTTGCTTAGTGAGCCTGCATATCTGACCATCAACACATGTAAGTACAGCAGGCAGAATATGGGTGCATTCAGTGATTAAAATGAGGATGTACCTGTAAAGATGCTAGCTAGGGAAGAGAGTTTGAGAGAAGGGACACACTGGGCAGGATTTTATGGCCTTGCTCGAGTGAGACCATAAAATCCCAGCTGAGCTCAACAGACATTTCCATTTTCCTCCCCTCGCCCGCTCCGATTCTGTGGTGGATGGGATGGTAGAATTTCAGCAACTATGTGTTCACTTGGAGACGAGGAGCTTGGGGTTAAAAAAAGGGACAACATGGGCAAATTAGGCCGAAGGGCCTGTTTCCATGCTGAAAACCTCTATGACTCTATGACTATGTAAATCAGGATGGGCAGAGATTAAAGAGTAGATAGATTTGATTTGATTTATTATTGTCACATGTATCAACATAAATGAAAAGTATTGTTTCTTGCGTGCTATATAGACAAAGAGACCATTCACAGAGAAGGAAGCAAGAGAGTGCAAAATGTAATGTTACAGTCATAGTTAGGGTGTAGAGAAAGATCAGCTTAATGCAAGCTAAATCCATTCAAAACTCTGACAGCAGCTGGGAAGAAGCTGTTCTTGAGTTGGTTGGTATATAACCTCAGACTTCTGTATCTTTTTCCCGAAGGTATGTGGGGTCCTTAATTATGCTGGCTGCTTTGCTGAGGCAGTGGGAAGTATAGACAGAGTCAATGGATGGGAGGCTGATAATAACATGACAGTGTGTGCATGTTCGGCTCAAAACAAAAGTGAAACTAAAACTGGGTCACATGACACATTTCTCTTCCAGCGATTGAGATAGAAATGGGAAAGGCAGAGATAAAAAGAACGTATAGATCAGTGAGGGAGATGGGACAACATACAGTTAAAGGAGAGAAGATGATAAAGAGAGGATACATGCTGGAAGAGGAAATGCAAGCAGGGAGCGAGGTGTTAGAGGGGGAGACAGACTGAGGAGATATAAGAAAGAATATACGTCAGAAGGGAAGACTGAAGAGAAGATACAGAGTGAGGAGTGGATGGGATAGAGACTGAAGGTGTTGTGATATGCCTGTAAGGATCTCAGCATGACATCACTGGAAGGGAAATGTGTCATGTGACCAGTCTTAGTTTCACTCTTGCTTTGAGCAGAACACACACACTGTCATGTTATTACAATTATATAATACCCTTGGCTTACTCACTATACAAGACACAAAGCATCAATCGCTTATAAGGGATTGGATAAACACTTGGGTTCACTTATTAAGATTAGGCTCATAAGAGCAGTTATACATCAGTATAAAACTTGAAGATGTCGGAAGTGTGTGTACATGTGTGCTCTGCTCAAAGCAATAGTGAAACTAATACTGAATCACGTGACATTTCCCTTCGAGTGATGTTATGCTCATATCCCTTAAATGCATATTACAACACCCCCTTTTTAAAAAAATACTTTAACTCCTCTTAAAGAAATAAGACCATTTACAATAATGTTTACCTTTAGTTGCCAATACATAAAATACACAGGATTGATGTATCTGTGGGTCTCTAAAACATACAGGTAATCTGCTGGAACACCCAGATCTTTTAATGGTAACCTTATCTGCTGGTGTCTTTAACTGCTCACAGTGATCTGTGAGTTTGTCATTCTTGGATATTGTTCTTGGTTTCATTCAACATCTTGTCCTTGACACAATGGTACTTTATAGTGATTGAGGAGCTAGAATGAATCTGATTTGTCCTCAGTTACAGCTCACTATTGCACCTTTGTGTGCAATGACTCCTCAAGATCACTAACGTCAGGTTAGCTCAGTCAGGGAATGTGAGTGAACAGGTTCTGGGCTGCTGGATTTAAGCAAGTACGGGAGAGTCAAACCAAAACAAAAATTATAAAAATTGGGCCAGAGAAGGGGTGGCTTTGGGAATTGCTGATCAATAAATTGAATAAAAAGCAGACACCATTACTCATGATGTGTTCCCACTGTAACTCATCTTCAAAGGCAGAGCTTTGGAAAAGCCCTCGAAAGTATCTGCAGCAATATTCATTCCTGATACTACAGAAGAGAGAAAGTCAAGGGAACGTTGTCAGAATGTCTACAAAATTCCTCAGTTTGAACCAGGATGCTGTTGACCTGCTGTCCAAATTCAAAGATTTTAAACAGCACAGAGAGCTATGGTTTCTTGATTCAGATGTGTCTGACCCCGACCAGAAAGCCATGAAAATTTGCCTAGTAATTGGGAATGAAAGTCTCTACAGGCTGATCATGTCAAGTATAACAGCAGAAGAGCTAACAGTTCCCAAAAACATGGACTACTTTGGAAGACAGATTCAAAATCAGGTTAAACTTTTGTATTCATATAAAATCCATTGACCATTTTGTCAGCAGATACAGATTTAAAGGGTATGTATTGCGATTTTTTCAATCGCACAGCTTGCAGGCAGAATTATTGAGTTGGATATTGCATCCACTCCCATGGAAGCATTACAGCAAGGTCTGCTTGACAAGCCCAAAATGTCTAGCATTGAAGAGCCAGTGAAGGATGGAAGTACAAAACCATTATTGTAGATTGACAGAACTCACATGTCCTGGTAGAACCTCAGTTGTTGATGCCAAAGCACCCAAACCTAGCAAGACATATGGAAGGTGTGGTCTTCTACATGCACAAAGGAAATGCCCAGCTTTTCATCAATTCTGCAAGGCACGTGCCAGAAAGGGCCATTCGCAGCACAGTGCACTAGAGCAAAGACTGATGCAGCTTCAAAGAGCCACGCACTGATGCAAACAGACCGTACACAACAGGTACCTTTGAGCAATAAGGATGACCATCCGATGCCCCATCAGAAACATACACATGAGGTGACTGAAAAAACAAAAAATTACAATGTGGAAGAGGAGATGAAGTGCACTGAACATGTTTCACATCGTCAATCTGTGGCAAAAATAGATAGAAGTCTCACAACACCAGGTTAAAGTCCAACAGGTTTATTTGATAGTAAATGCCACAAGCTTTCAGAACACTGTTCCTTTGTCAGGTGAGTGGAGAGTTCCACTCACCTCTCCACTCACCTGATGAAGGAAAAGCGTTCCAAAAGCTTGTGGCATTTACTATCAAATAAACCTGTTGGACTTGAACCTGGTGTTGTGAGACTTCTTACTGTATTTACTCCAGTCCAATGCCGGCATCTCTACATCATGAAAACATAGATGCCAGCATTACATTTGAAGTCTTTACCAATATTCACATTATCTGCCCTAAGAAGGTTGGTAACTATTTGTCATTGGCCAAAATTGACACAGAGCAAGTTCCAATGTGCTGCCTTTATGAATTTCAAAAGACATGTATCCTCAGTTGTGCAAGCGCATGGTGAAACCTACTGCTGTGGAACTTTCAACGTCAACAGTTCATTAATTCCATGTGGAGGGTCCATAGTCCTGGAGTTTGAGTACAATCAGTCCTCCTGGGCGTCACAGATATTCTACATTGTGGAAACTGAAGGCCCAGTGTTTGCAGGTCTACTGGCATGTTGTGACCTCACACTAGTAACGATCCATGGGATCAGTCAGGCATCACAAGGCTGAACAACCTCAGAAACTACTCCTATCAACTCAGTACATAACCTTGAATCAAAATATCCAGAATGTTTTGACTGAACATTCAGCAAGCTGGTTCCTATCTGTGTTCAGCTGAGCAGTACATACAAATTTACCTACTCTTACCCATTTTTACTCACTCAGAAACTAAAGAACATATTTTCCAACTGCAAGCAAAGATGATCAATGTGCACAATATTCTTCAAGTTTACAGTTGGGACAAGCTGTCATCCAGGATCCCACAGAAGATACATAGCAATCAGCCAAGGTTAAAAGGATTTATATTGGCCTAAGGCCCTATGAAGTCATTGCACACAAAGGTGCAATGATGAGGCGCAATTGAGGACAAACCTGATCCATTCCAGCTCCTTGAGCACTGAATAGTGTTATTGCTTCCAGGACAAGTTCCCAAATCAAACCAGGAACAAAATCAAGATTGGCAACTTCACAGTTCATCACCGGAAGTGAACAACTAAAGGAAAACCCAGACAAGATTACCAGTATAAGATCTGGGCATACCAGCAGATTACCTGTTATGCTTTAGAGACTCTCTAATTCATTTACACTCATAGATTGTGGGCACCACTGGTTGGGCCAGCATTTACTGCCCATCCTTATTTTCCTTGAACTCAATGGCTTGCTTAGTCATTTCAGAGGCAGTTAAGAGTCAACCACATTGCTATGGGTCTGGAGTCACGCATAGCCTAGACCAGGTAAGGACAGCAGGTTTTCTTCCTTAAAGGACATTAGTGAACCAGATCGGCTTTTAAGAGAATTGGCAATAGTTTCATGATCATCACTAGACTTCAAATTCCAGAATTTTATTAAATTCAGATTTCATCATTTGCATGGTGGGGTTTGAACCCAGATCCCCAGAGCATTATCTCAGGTCTCCACATTGCTAGTCCACTGACAATGCCACTATGCCACTGCCTCCCCAGTGTTGCTCACGGTCCCATATACAGATTCATCTTTCATCAAAATGTCTTTATTTGCTTTTAAACATTTCCCTGTGTTGTGTCAAAAAGTATCTGGACATGTTTTGACTAATTGGCTTTTGGCTAATTGACTTAACTTCTCCAGCAATCCAACAACAGCATCTTGCATTTATGGAGCACCTTTAAGAGAAAGAAATGACCCATGGAATATTGATACAGGTCAAAGTCAGTGATTTTGGACCAGGACCAGACCTGAGATTCAACGTTCAGCTCATGGTTGAACAGTGCAAGTTTACAAATGGTCAGGGCCAGTGTGATTTGTGGCCATTGATGGGGATGTAATAAGTGGCAGTGGGAGTAGTGGTTATGAAAATCAAGACCTTGGTCTTCCTGAAGTGGGAACAATTGTGCATATGCAATATTTGATAGACTGACAGTTGAGTCGAGTGAAACAGTGGCATAGTAGAGCTGGATATGTTCAATGAGAAGGCTAAATCCCATGCCTGTGGGTGATGTTGCCAAAGGGCAGCATGTAAATAAGAAATGAAGTGATCCAAAGGTATATTTTGGGGGGATTCGCTGAGATACAGTGCAGAATAAGAAAACTAAACAATTGCTAGAAATACACTTGCAATTTTTAGATAGATTTAAATAGCAACTTGCCAAGTCAGTACCATGGAGTTGGATGTTGCATTAGAATGGTGTGGTTAGCAGTCACACAGTAGGACTTAGTAGATCATGTCCTGCTCTTAAAACTATATTTCCAGTAATTTAGTTAATTTAGTTTTGTCCTTTTGATTTCCTGTGTTCACTTCATTTTGCACTTTAGCTCTACTGTTTGGATACGTATTCTACTTGCTATCGTGGAACTGGAAAGTAAAAACTTGCAATTCTATAATGCCTTCCCAATCTTTAATTATGTATTTTGAAGTGTTGTAACTTAGGGTAAAGAGGATCGGTAGAGGAATTTCAGAAATATGCCTGCCTGCCCATTTCCCTGTTCATAGAGTCATAGAAGCACATACTCCCTACAGTGCAGAAGGAGACCATTTGGCCTATTGAGTCTGCACAGACTCTGTCTGACAGAGTACCTTACCCAGGCCCTTTCCCCCACCCTATTCCCGCAATCCCATACATTTATCATTGCTAATCCATCTAACCTAATTATCTTGGAACATTAACATGCCAATCTATCTAACCTGCACATCTTTGCCCTGTGTGAGGAAAGCCATGCAGACGTGGGGAGAACGTGCAAACTCTACACAGTCACCCAAGGCCAGAATTGAACTTGGGTCCCTCGCGTTGTGAGGTAGATGTGCTTAAGCACTGTGCCACTGTGGTGCCTTGATGAAGAATATGGTTGCATGGTTAACATAGAACATAGAACACTACAGCACAAACAGGCCCTTCGGCCCACGAGTTGCGCCGATCACATCAACACCTACCAATCTATAGACCTATCTATAACCCCCAATCCCATAAAACCCCATATACTCATCCAGAAGTCTTTTAAAAGACCCCAGCAAGTTCGCCTCTACCACCACTGACGGCAGCCGATTCCATTCACTCATCACCCTCTGAGTGAAAAACTTACCCCTAACATCACTTCTGTACTTTCCTCCCCGCACCTTAAATCTGTGTCCTCTTGTAGCAACCATTTCAACCCGGGGAAATAGCCTCTGAGAATCCACCCTATCTATTCCTCTCAACATTTTATAAACTTCTATCAGGTCGCCTCTCAACCTTCGTCTCTCCAGGGAAAAGAGACCCAGCTCCCTCAACCTAACTTCATAAGGCATGCCTCCCAGTCCAGGCAACATCCTTGTAAATCTCCTCTGTACCCTTTCAATAGCTTCTACGTCTTTCCTATAGTGAGGCGACCAGAACTGCGCATAGTACTCCAAATGAGGCCTGACAAGGGTCTTATAAAGTTGCAGCATTACCTCCTGACTCCTAAACTCAATCCCTCGATTAATGAAGGCCAGTACACCATACGCCTTCTTGACCACCTCTTCCATCTGCGAGGCCGATTCTGGGCAAAAACAAGATCAGGCTGCATTTCTCTGATGTCGTGCTCCATCAAAGCTGACACGTTGCCTAGCATTGGATGTAGGTAATGAATAAAGCGTTGGAAGACTGATGGTACTCATGGAACCATTCTGCGTGAAAAACTAGGTTCACAGTAGAAATGAAGTTTGGACCAAAATATCTGTTGACTAAGCATGCATTTTCACACACATGCCTGACATTGCCATTTTTGCCCATCAAAAAAGACCAGATTACAAGTTAGGACAATGTCAGGTGGAATTGTCTACTATTCTTACACTCCTGTTTATCTTTGAAACCTCCTCCAGACCTACAATCCTCCAAGAATTCTATACTCCAATCCTGGCTTCATAAGCTCACCCTACTTTTTTCACCTTGTCGTTGACAGCCTTACTTTCATTTACCTAGGTCCTAAACTCCGATATTCCCTCTCTATCTCTATCTCTGTCTTCTCCTTCATTGTAAGGTGCCGCTTGGAATCCATCTACTTGACCAAGCTTTTGGTCATTTGTCCTAATGTCTTTTTTGGTTTGGTGTCACTTTTGTCTGATAATGTTCCTATGATGTTCCTTGGAAAGTTTGATTATACAACATGTAAAAGGCACTATATAAATGCGAGTTGATTTGCTCAGCAAAAAAGTCATTGTGAATGATTGAAGGAGCTCATGTGCAATGGCAGACCTGTACAGAAACCAAACACAGGGCCTAAGTTTGATGACTATGATCTTTCAACTAGGTTTTCACAGTGACCCAAAGTCCTTTGGTCTTGGATGTCATGATGTAGCAAGGTTTTTCAATTCCTTGTTTCATCTTGAAGACATCTTTATCTCAAATGAGTTTCAAAGTAAAGTTTATTTTATTAATTACAAATAAGGCTTAACACTGCAATGAAGTTACTGTGAAATTCCCCTAGTCACCACACTGCAGCACCTGTTTGGGTCAATGCACCTAACCAGCACACCTTTGGCACGTGGGAGGAAACCGGAGCATCCGGAGGAAACCCCCACAGACACGGGAAAATAGGCAAACTCCACACAGACAATGATCCAAGCCAGGAATCAAACCCACATCTCTGGGGCTGTGAGGCAGCAGTGCTAACCACTGTGTCACCACGCCTCCCCAGTGGTTCACCAGTTGATAGGATATCACAGCTGCTTCACTCTGTCCTACATAGCCTAAGAACGGTAAGAATCAATCAATGTAATGACACTAATTATCTTGTGCCTTTTGTTAGTGGGAGTTCAAAGTAGCACAAGGCGAGGGGAAACACAAGGAAACTCAAAAGGCAAGACAGAGCCTGTGGATCAGGATGTGTACAACAACCAGTTGCATATCACACTACAGCCTGACAAGGTGGAAATTAACAACGCAAGCTATGAAGACAATTCCCAAGTCATAAAGTAGGTGAAATGTTAATGTTTTAAAAATGGATCTTCTTTTGAGTCCCTTGCCTCCTATGGCATCCTCAATCCCCAATCCAGGCTTTCCATCACTGCTACAAAGCTAGAAAATAACCCCTTATGTACTAGAAGACACCACCGAAGTCCAAAAGAGCAGGGGAAATGTTGCCACAATAAAGACAAAGGGAAGTGAGGAATTCCACAGATTTGACACCGAGGTTCATGACTGTCAACAGTTTGAGAGCTTAAGAGTGACTCATTGACAATAGACTATAGGCTGAATAGAGTAGGGTCCAGGCTTCAGCAGTGGGGAAGATTGGCTCAGACAAAGGTGCGAAGAACTGTACGATTTTCTGCTATTTACAGCTGTGGAGAGCGCATTTTTGCATTTATCATCATATCATACGGTAAACAGTCAGGGCCTGATGTGGCAAGAGCAACCCAGTCATTAATATTAATGCTGCCATGCTTCAACAAGAGCTTCAGCCTCTCTTTATATCAAATAAATTTAAATAGAGTAAATCAGTTTGAATTTAATTTTCAGATATTCAGAGATGTTGGACGGGAGAAGGCGAATCAGTGCCACATTTGCCAATCTACAGCCGAAACCCATAACTCACCGAGCACGTAGGTACCAGAACGCAATCAGCTTGCACAGTTTGGTGCATTTGAAAATTTCCAAAGACTTTGAGCTTTAACAATACAATCAGCAGCTTTATCATCTGTCTTTAGTATGCAAAAATATCCCAACATCCTTCACAGTGTTATAACCAACAAAAGATGCTGAGCTAAACAAGAGGGACATATATCAGGAATCAATGGCCAAAGGTTTGGTCAAAGAAATACTTGGCCTTTTATCTTTGGGATGTTGATTCAATTCTAGTCCAGGGATTATAACTCTGGTATGAATACCTTGTTGATCTTTCACTAATTGGTCCACAATGTGACAATTTCATTAGTCTTGTATTAGAAGCAAAGCCTGAAAGAGTGAGAGCTGTGAAGGACTTTAACATCCATCACATCAGCCCTGACTTCAGCGGCACTGCTTTGTGCCACCTTTCAACTTAAAGTTCAAATGATGCCAAATGTTCACTCATTTTTTAAAAAATTCATTAGATGTGGGTGTCACTGGCTGGGCCAGCTTTCATTGCCGGTCTCAAATTGCCCTTGAACTGAGTGGCATTTCAGAGGGCAGATTAGATGAGGACATTAGCGAACCAGATGAGTTTTTACAACAATCGACAATGGTTTCATGCTCATCATTAGACTTCTAGTTTCAGATTTTATTGGTTCTGATTTCACCATCTGGGATTTGAACCTGGATCCCCAGAGCCTTATCCCTGGCCTGTGTGCTGCTATGATGTGGATAGTTTACTATCAAATAAATCGGTTGGACTTAAACCTGGTGCTGTCAGACTTTTTACTGTGTGCTGCTAGTCAACTGACAATGCCACTATGCCACCACCTCCCACATGAATGAACTGACTCATTAATATATTCATTCAGTCCATTCCTGGAAAGTAAATATTGATTATGGAAAACCAATGCGCTACTGTTTTAGCGCAGTGATGCGGAGTTTTATGGAATGATTTTACACAATTCTATTTCCTGACAAGGCCCAGATCCACCAATCAAACTGGAAAACTTGGAGGAATCGACCAATCGTATTAGTCTAGCCTTGGAGATCCAAGAATCTGAGACCAACACTAAACCAGGTAAAAGCTGGTATCAGAGAGTGGCATTGACTGTGAGAGTAAGAGGAGCTGATATCAGAGAGTGGTATAGACTGTGTGACTGAGAGGAGCTGGTATCAGAGAGTGGTATAGACTGTGTGAGTGAGAGGAGCTTATATCAGAGAGTGGGGCTTGCTGTGAGTAGATAAAGGAACTGGTAACTGAGAGTGGGACTGGCGTACGTATGATAGGGTTTGTAGCATGTGTGATGTTGTGGTTCAATATCCTGCTGTGCTGCGTCATGGCTATTTGTCTTCTTGTTTGCCAGCTCTATGTATCATCACCTTTAATCCCTTCTTCTGTATTTGCAGATGACCTGTGGGAATGTTCCTCAAACCCATGTAAAAATGGAGGCACCTGTGTGAAGGGGATGGACTCATATATGTGTGATTGTGAAACGGGATTCAAGGGGAAAAACTGTGAATTATGTAAGAAAACAGTATGAACCAAATGCTATCATTTTCAGGAATCTGATGTGTGACATTCTCATTACTAAGAGATAAAATAATTAGGACAATGTGTAACGCAGAAAACGTTGTAATTGACAATTAGCATGATATATAATAAACTTTATGAAATTAAAATAAGGGTGAGTGTGACACAGCATGATAACACAAAATGAAGGAAGTAGCAGACATTGTGAATGTTATAACCTGCACTGGGGATACAATATAGTGGAGAGAATGTTATAACATTCAGTGAGGGTAGAATGTAATAGAAAATGTTATAATGCAGCAAGGATAGGGTATAACACAAAACCTTTCGTCAGGTATTAGTGGAAACTGAATGGAAAGGTATGTTTGTTTCTTGGTCATTTATTAAAGTTGCTTTCATCTTGCCTTCAGTTTGTAAGAAGTTGCCTCACCCCTGCACACGCCTGTACTCTGAAACAAAATCCATTCCAGTGTGGGAGGACAGTGTCTTCCAGTTTAAGTAAGTGTCTTGTTCTCACTTTGGCCAGGAATCATTCTGGGAATCAGTCTATGAAATGTTCAAAACTTTAAGCTATTAAGGACATGAGGATTATTGTGGCATTATTTTGAGAAAATGGAGTGCTTTATCAAATTGCATTAGTAGAGAGTATTCTGTGGCAACAGAGAGGAAATGTGGCGTGGCCTCAGGATACAAACTTGCACCTCCTGACGTTTATGTGAAGAAATGGTTTGGGAATTGACAAAGATGGATAATTGTGAAGATTGCTGATTAAATTAAGATAGAGGAATGAGAAATATGAGGGACAAAGCAGGAAAGTTAAGCAAGATGTAGATACCAGAGGAGAAGATGAAAGTTTGGACTTCCTCTTTGTAGCCTCTTTGTGGGAGTATAAGTGTTAATATTTCACTTCTGTTCTTAAGGTATAAAAGAATTTATAAAGTTCATCAGGATACCTGCTACAAAGAAGTTTGTGAACCTGTTGTACATAGAAAACCCCGTGAGTATTCACATCCAGAATAATTCGCACCACAGCCACTAGTGTCTGCGCAATGGAGAAGCTTTTTATTTTTCAGGATTTCACCAGTCAAATGGTGAGACATCTGGAATAATGAGAAGCATGGCTGAAAGAATTGCAGACATTCTAAATGATTGTTTCCGTACATGTTAGTGAAGGAATCAGAAGTGATCAGGTACCAGATTTAACTTTGGTGTAATATCAAACCCTCTTGCTGGGGCTGGGTAACCACAATATTATGAGATTCAATTTGATCCACCAAACCAGATTAGCTGAAAACTGAAAGCTAGACCTGATTTCCTGACCATTTAGATTTGCAGTTTAAGGGCAGAAAACGTGAATCTATTGATTAGATGGAATAGTAGGAGCAGAGGAGGCCTTGTGGTGCAGAGTAGCATCCCTGTCCCTGATCCAGAAGCTGCAGGTTCAATTCATACATCAGGAATTGATGGCCAAGGAAGGTATGTTCATAACATGGCCAGACAGGTTGATTAACAGCCTGTAAATTCTTCCAATGTGCCTGATGGCAAGCAGTAAGAACGGGAGAGTTTCCTGATCAACCATACTGCAGAAGGTAACAGCAAAATACTGCAGTACCTAATCAAGCATAATCACAGACCGATCATTTTGTCATGCTTTTAACCTAGCAAAACGGGATACTGTAGAATCCCTACAGTGCAGAATAAGACCATCACCTCTCTAAAAGAGCATCTTACCCAGGATCAGCCTTCTGCTCTATCCCTGTAACCCTGTGCATTATCATAATCCACATAAACTACACATCTTTGGAACATGAGAAGAAACCAGAGCACCCAGAAGAAAGTCATGCAGACATGGAGAGAACATGTAAACTCCACACAGTCACCCAAGGCTCGATTTGAACCCATGTCCCTGCCACTGTGAGGCAGCAGCGCTAAACACTGTGCTGCCATTAGGTATGGGGAGGGCTTATGTAAAGAGAGACTTAGAAAGGTCAGGGTGTCACAGTATAGTGATATAAGTAAAGACAAGCAGATTGGGACAAGAAGACGTAGAGAGTTGAAAAAAATGTACATCAGCAAATAAACTCATTGCAAGAAATAAAAGTAAAAAATGGAATTTAATTTGAATGCACGAATCTGCAATCCCCCAACTGTTCTGTGGGTGGACTGCAGCAGTTCAAGAAGACAGTTCACCATCACCATCACAAGGACAATTTGAGATGGCCAATAAATGCTGGCCTGGCCAGTGAAGCCCACATCCTTTGAATGAATAAAAAATATGATAATAGTGAGAAAGGATCTGGTCTCTGAAGATTGTGAAATAGAAATCAGTATGGGTGGAATTAGGAATGACAACAGTCAGAAAGCAAAGGTGGGAGCAGTTTACTTCCCCCTGGCAGTAATTATACCATTGTGCAGAGCATTAAACAAGAAATTATTGGAGCTTATAACAAAGGAAATGTAATAATTGTGGGGGACTTGAATCTTCATGTAGACTGAGATAATCAAATTGGCAAGAGTGGTCTAGAAGCACAATTTGTAAAGTGGTTTTGTGAAACATTCTTGGAGCAGTATGCTGTGGAATCAATTAGGACTAAAGCTGTCTTACATCTGGTTTTCTGTAATGAAGCCTCGTTAATTAGTAATGTTGTAGTAAGATACAATGAGAAATAGTGATCATGATATCATTCAATTCCATGTTAAGGCTATGAATAAATAAGAATATCGTCCTAAGGTAAAACAAATCCAGATGTGTCCAGAGCTTTAAAGGAAGAATACCTGATAAAACAGCCAAACGATTAACAACCATGTGCAAGAAAAGACTTGACTTAACCCAAAAACACTTTTACAAACTAAAAAAAAATTCTCAGGAGAACAGGGATAGGTATTGAATCCAGCTAAAGGCAACACAAGGTAACGGCAGAGCAAGTAAAAAGACGTGAGGCATGGATAATGGATAACCATAGTAATGATAATAAAATTGCTTCATCTACAATAGGAAACATTGGGCTATAAAGAACTGCGTAGGGTGGTTAGCCATTTTCTCAGGGCAGACTCAGTTTGGCTTCTACAAAATGTCCAAAGTTTTCAATGACTGCTTTGCATCAACATTGCATCAATGTGGGCAGCATGGTGGCACAGTGGTTAGCATTGCTGCCTTACAGCACCAGGGACACTCTCCCTGTGTCTGCATGAGCTTTCTCTGGGTGTTCCAGTTTCCTCCCACAGTCCAAAGATGTGCAGGTTTGGTGGATTGGCCATGATAAATTGCCCCTTAATGTCAGGGGGATTAGCAGAGTAAAGACATGAGGTTATGGGGATAGGGCCTGGGTGGTGCAGACTCGATGGGCTGAATGGGCTCCTGCTACACTGTAGAGATTCTATGAATCTACCAGATGAAGTTCAGTTACTGTTAAAGCATTGGACAGTTGAATCTAAACTGGTAAACATCAAATGCAGAGATAATATTGCATTAAATAATGGGCCTCAAATCACGTTGGCTTGCTGATGATCATGAGTGTTCAAAGAAATGGAAAGTGTGCTCTATGAGCCCCTTGCTTATATTTTCACTTGTTTAGGATTTTCCCTGTAAATTGGAGGGAAGCCCATGTGATGGCAATGTTCAAAAAGAGCAATAATCAGGACAAAACATTCCTTTCTTCAATGAGGTTTATCCTTCAAATGCATCATCATGATCAAGCTGTCAGTCACTCCTTGTTCGACTTAACATTTCCTTTTTGATTTACAACCTTGTGAAAATTTTGGGGCTATTTTTCCTACATTGAAATACTCTGTAAACGGAAGCCATTATTATTTAACATTCAGACACCAACCATTATAACTCACATACTCTCCCTCTAAAACCCACATACTTTTGTAACAGCAAGATAGTGGAATCACTCATGTTATTGAGCATTCAAACACTCTGCTCTTTATTATCCAAAATATACATTGAAACCCTTGGGGATGAAATTGGACAAGGGGAGGTATTGAAGTCAATGGAACTGAATATCGGACAAGATATCGGACAAGACCACCTGTTTTGCACCCAGCTGTGGTAAATTTCACTCCACCACACCTTCTCCTACCATGCTCAGAGCACGTTAGGGAATGGCCTCTCACCAAGTTTTCCAGTACTTCTACAATGATGTCATCTACTCAACAACAGGGGAAATCGGCCTTCGTAGCGAGGGGGATTGAATATAAAAGTAGGGAGGTCTTGCTGCGGCTGTATAGGGTATTGGTGAGGCCGCAGCTAGAGTACTGTGTGCAGTTTTGGGCACCGTACTTACGCAAGGATATTTTGGCCTTGGAGGGAGTGCAGAGGAGGTTTACTAGGCTGATGCCGGAGTTGAACGGGTTGAGCTATGAGGAGAGGCTGAATAAACTAGGCTTGTACTCGTTAGAGTTTAGAAGAATGAGGGGAGATCTCATTGAGACATATAAGATGATGAATGGGGTGGATAGGATAGAGGTGGAGAGACTCTTCCCGCTCAGAAAGGACAATAGGACTAGGGGGCACAGCCTCAAGATAAAGGGGGGGCGGTTTAGAACGGAGTTGAGGAAGAACTTCTCCACTCAAAGGGTGGTGAATCTCTGGAATTCTCTGCCCGTTGAAGTGGTGGAGGCTGCCTCGCTAAATATTTTTAAGACGCGGGTTGATGGGTTCTTGATAAGAGAGGGGATTAAGGGTTATGGGGAGAGGGCGGGAATGTGGAACTGAGCCACGACAGATCAGCCATGATCTTATTGAATGGCGGGGCAGGCTCGAAGGGCTAGATGGCCTACTCCTGCTCCTATTTCTTATGTTCTTATAATCCAATGTGACCAATAGATGCCCTCTCAGTCTACTCTGAATCATCAGCAAAGTGATGGGACTTGCAGTTGATGGCGCGATCAGGTGGCACTTACTCAGCTATAATCTGCTAACTTATACTCAGTTTGGGTTCCACCAAAACCACTCGGCTCCTGACCTCATTACAGCCTTGTTTCAACCATAGACAAAAAAGCTCAACCCGAGATAAGAGTGAGTGCCCTTGACATCAAGACAGCATTTCACCTTGACATCAATTCAACATTTGATCTGAGTGTGGCATGAATGAGCCCTAGCCAAACTGGAGTAAATGGGAATCAGAGGGGAAACTCTCCATTGCTGGAATCATACCTGGCACAAAAAAATGATGGCTGTAGTGGTTGGAGGTCAATCATCTCAGATTGTATCCTAAGCCCAACCATCTTCAATTGCTTCATTAATGACCTTTTCTCATCATAAAGTCAGAAGTGGGGATGTTTGCTCAGGATTGTACAATGTTCAGCACCATTCACACCACTACAGCAGCTCATTCCTGCATTCAGTAAGATTGGGAAAATGTCCAGACTTGGGTTGATATGTTTCAAGTAATATTTGTGCCACACAAATGCCAGGCAATGACCACCTCCAACAAGAAGAATTAACCATCTTCACTTGCCATCGTTCAATCTCCCTATATCAACATCTTAGAGTTTACCATCGATCAGAAACTGAACTTTATCAGCCGTATAAATACTGTGACTACAATAGCAAGTCAGAGACGAGGAATTTTGTAGTGAGTATCCTGATTCCGCAAAGCTTGTCCACCGTCTATGAGGCAAAAGTCAAGAGTGTGATGAACTTGCCTGGATGAGCACAGTTGCAACAATGCTGAAGAAGCTTGACAATATCCAGGACAAATAAGCCTGCTTGATCATTGCATAATCCAGTACCTTAAGCATTCATTCCCTGCACCACTGCCACACAATGGAAGCAGTGTGCATCATCTACAGGATGCACTGCAGGAACTTGCCAAGTCTCCTTTGACAGCACCTTCCGAACCCAAGACCACTACCATCTAGAAGTGCAAGAGCAGTTGATGCATGTGAACACCCACACCCATCTGCAAGTTCCCTTCCAACCCACTCATCATTCAAGACCTGGAAATATATTACCGTTCCTTCACTGTCACTGGGTCAAAGTTCTGAAACTCCCTCCCTAACAGCACCATGGGTGTACCTACACTACATGTACTGCAAGACTTTAAGAAGACAGCACACTACCACTTGAGTGTAACTAAGGATGAGCAACAAATTTAGGCCTTGCTATTAATATTCGCATCTCCACGAATAGATGATTTTTTAAAACATTTTATGTGGGTCAACCCACAGCACATGGACTGCAGCATTTTAAGATGGCAGCTCACCAATACATTCTCATGGGCAACTTGGGATGGGCAACTAATGAATTAAAAAATAGTTGTTCAACACAGCAGGCTCATGGCTTTCTCTTTAATAATTTCACACCAGCAACACCCAGACTGTCAACTCAGTATTTGGAAGTGAAAAGGTTAATACCTTACATAGTGCCAGACAATAATGTCAAGAGTATACACCACCATACTCATCTTCTGTTCAAATGTCATAATGAAATAATATATAGGATTTGATCATAGCCAGCTCCTGGAGATGACATGGTTATAGATATTTATAACACTGATGAGGTTTGGGTGCTGTCCAAGGATAGCAGGGCTTTTGTTATCAATCCAAGTTTATTAAAATTATCTTTCTCTCTTTCCCAGGAAACAGAAGGTTGTTCAGACATTAACTAATTACTGGTAAGTTTGTCTCATGGTTAAACAAGTTTAATGTACATATGTATACATTTGTGGATGTTTGCATTTGTGTGTAGCCATATGCGTCTTATACATATGTGTCACATCATTTTAATGCACATTACATCACATGTATTTGATTGTGATATTATGTGTATTATAAAAATAATGTTTTTTTGTAATAGAGGAGATCCATTTTGTTTCCTATCACAAAATCTCCACATTGGTATCATACATATCAAGTGTACATGTGTAGTGTCATGTGTGTAATATGCATGTGTGTAATACTACGTATAAAATATGTTTACTGTCAGGTGTGCTTCTACATCACAGTCAATGTGTGTACACTTTTGTATGTTTAAAATCTCATGCAGATTCATATGTATGTGCATAATATCACAGTGTGATATGTATGTAGTCTCAATGTATTACGTATATATTTCCACACTATGTATGTACGTAATTTTCTGTTGATTTGTACATATGTAATATTCTGACAGTGTAATAGATGTGGGATTCTTGTGCATCTTCTTTATGCCTGAAACTTCTCCCAGGACATTCTCACAAACACCCAGTTCTTCTGATCCCAATAGCTGTGAGTGCAGAGACATTCGAGATAGAGGGGCGCAATGACATTGAATATTCCAGGGAATTGATTTATCCCAGAACCAGGAATGCCCGACATCTCAGAAATGGCTCCTCATTGATGCTGAAATCAAGACTTGCAGGCATAAATTTGGGCAATTAACCCAAACGGTTACATTCTTTTTAACACTGATCTACTTACAGATATCATTAGCAGGCATAAAGCAGAAAGTAGATTGGTGTCAAATCAATGCACCATTCAGGGCAATGCTGACATAGCTCATCAAACTCCTGGAGCCGTAACTAATACACATTCCCCCACTTACCCGACAATGCTCACCCCCACCCCGACAATGCTCACCTGCAACACTGCACAACTGACAATACCAATATTGCTCACCCTGTTCATACCCTTGACAATGCTGACTGTGTTCCAACATCAGCTGGACTAAAAGGTAGTGGAGCAGGGATGAAGAAGTGCGGGAGGGATGAGAGTAATGTCAGCGTGTGGGGTGGGGTGGGTGAGCATTGTCAGGGTGTGGGGGAGGTTGTGAACATTGTCAGGGTGTGGGGGAGGTTGTGAACATTGTCAGGGTGTGGGGGGGGTGTGAGCATTGTCAGGGTGTGGGGGGGTTGTGAGCATTGTCAGGGTGTGGGGGAGGTTGTGAACATTGTCAGGGTGTGGGGGGGGTGGTTGTGAGCATTGTCAGGGTGTGGGGGGGGTGGTTGTGAGCATTGTCAGGGTGTGAGGAGGGAGTGAACATTGTCAGGGTGTGGGTGGGGTGTGAACATTGTCAGGGTGTGGGGGGGTGTGAGCATTGTCAGGGTGTGGGGGGGTGTGAGCATTGTCAGGGTGTGGGGAGGGTGTGAACATTGTCAGGGTGTGGGGGGGGTGTGAGCATTGTCAGGGTGTGGGGGGGTGTGAGCATTGTCAGGGTGTGGGGTGGTTGTGAGCATTGTCAGGGTGTGGGGAGGGTGTGAGCATTGTCAGGGTGTGGGGGGGGTGTGAGCATTGTCAGGGTGTGGGGAGGGTGTGAGCATTGTCAGGGTGTGGGGAGGGTGTGAGCATTGTCAGGGTGTGGGGAGGGTGTGAGCCTTGTCAGGGTGTGGGGAGGGTGTGAGCATTGTCAGGGTGTGGGGAGGGTGTGAGCATTGTCAGGGTGTGGGGGGGGGGTGTGAACATTGTCAGGGTGTGGGGAGGGTGTGAGCATTGTCAGGGTGTGGGGAGGGTGTGAGCATTGTCAGGGTGTGGGGAGGGTGTGAGCATTGTCAGGGTGTGGGGAGGGTGTGAGCATTGTCAGGGTGTGGGGAGGGTGTGAGCCTTGTCAGGGTGTGGGGAGGGTGTGAGCATTGTCAGGGTGTGGGGAGGGTGTGAGCATTGTCAGGGTGTGGGGGGGGGGTGTGAACATTGTCAGGGTGTGGGGAGGGTGTGAACATTGTCAGGGTGTGGGGAGGGTGTGAGCATTGTCAGGGTGTGGGGAGGGTGTGAGCCTTGTCAGGGTGTGGGGGGGGTGTGAGCATTGTCAGGGTGTGGGGAGGGTGTGAGCCTTGTCAGGGTGTGGGGAGGGTGTGAGCATTGTCAGGGTGTGGGGGGGGTGTGAGCATTGTCAGGGTGTGGGGGGATTGTGAGCATTGTCAGGGTGTGGGGAGGGGATGTGAGCATTGTCAGGGTGTGGGGGTGTGTGAGCATTGTCAGGGTGTGGGTGGGGTGTGAGCATTGTCAGGGTGTGGGGGGGGGTGTGAGCATTGTCAGGGTGTGGGGAGGGTGTGAGCCTTGTCAGGGTGTGGGGAGGGTGTGAGCATTGTCAGGGTGTGGGGGGGGTGTGAGCATTGTCAGGGTGTGGGGGGATTGTGAGCATTGTCAGGGTGTGGGGAGGGGATGTGAGCATTGTCAGGGTGTGGGGGTGTGTGAGCATTGTCAGGGTGTGGGTGGGGTGTGAGCATTGTCAGGGTGTGGGGGGGGTGTGAGCATTGTCAGGGTGTGGGGAGGGTGTGAGCATTGTCAGGGTGTGGGGGTGTGTGAGCCTTGTCAGGGTGTGGGGAGGGTGTGAGCATTGTCAGGATGTGGGGGGGGTGTGAGCATTGTCAGGGTGTGGGGAGGGTGTGAGCATTGTCAGGGTGTGGGGAGGGGATGTGAGCATTGTCAGGGTGTGGGGGTGTGTGAGCATTGTCAGGGTGTGGGGAGGGTGTGAGCATTGTCAGGGTGTGGGGAGGGTGTGAGCATTGTCAGGGTGTGGGGAGGGTGTGAGCATTGTCAGGGTGTGGGGAGGGTGTGAGCATTGTCAGGGTGTGGGGGGGGTGTGAGCATTGTCAGGGTGTGGGGAGGGTGTGAGCATTGTCAGGGTGTGGGGAGGGTGTGAGCATTGTCAGGGTGTGGGGAGGGTGTGAGCCTTGTCAGGGTGTGGGGAGGGTGTGAGCATTGTCAGGGTGTGGGGAGGGTGTGAGCATTGTCAGGGTGTGGGGGGGGGGTGTGAACATTGTCAGGGTGTGGGGAGGGTGTGAGCATTGTCAGGGTGTGGGGAGGGTGTGAGCATTGTCAGGGTGTGGGGAGGGTGTGAGCATTGTCAGGGTGTGGGGAGGGTGTGAGCATTGTCAGGGTGTGGGGAGGGTGTGAGCCTTGTCAGGGTGTGGGGAGGGTGTGAGCATTGTCAGGGTGTGGGGAGGGTGTGAGCATTGTCAGGGTGTGGGGGGGGGGTGTGAACATTGTCAGGGTGTGGGGAGGGTGTGAACATTGTCAGGGTGTGGGGAGGGTGTGAGCATTGTCAGGGTGTGGGGAGGGTGTGAGCCTTGTCAGGGTGTGGGGGGGGTGTGAGCATTGTCAGGGTGTGGGGAGGGTGTGAGCCTTGTCAGGGTGTGGGGGGGGTGTGAGCATTGTCAGGGTGTGGGGGGATTGTGAGCATTGTCAGGGTGTGGGGAGGGGATGTGAGCATTGTCAGGGTGTGGGGGGGGTGTGAGCATTGTCAGGGTGTGGGGGGGGTGTGAACATTGTCAGGGTGTGGGGAGGGTGTGAGCATTGTCAGGGTGTGGGGAGGGTGTGAGCATTGTCAGGGTGTGGGGAGGGTGTGAGCATTGTCAGGGTGTGGGGAGGGGATGTGAGCATTGTCAGGGTGTGGGGGTGTGTGAGCATTGTCAGGGTGTGGGGAGGGTGGGCGCATTGTCAGGGTGTGGGGTGGTATGAGCCTTGTCAGGGTGTGGGGAGGGTGTGAGCATTGTCAGGGTGTGGGTGGGGTGTGTGTGCATTGTCAGGGTGTGGGTGGGGTGTGTGTGCATTGTCAGGGTGCGGGAGGGTTTGAGCTTTGTCAGGGTGTGGGTGGGGTGTGAGCCTTGTCGGGGGTAGGGGGGTGAGCATTGTCGGGGGTGGGGTTACTGTCATTGTTTTAAATGGGATCAATGGTGTGCACTCCCACTCCAATACGAATTGGAAGATCTGGGCCAAAATCTTGTTTTATTGGAGGATTTTTAACACCGATTCTGTTCTTAATGTTTGTAAAAAGTCTTCCACTATCGTTAGCTCCTTCAGCCATCTCTTAAATCTCTGTCTCCTTGTCTCCTCTGATCTTAAATGGCACTTCACATATCTGCAGTGTGATTAATACTTGCAAGGAACACTATTTCTGCAAGAGTCTTATCTTCCTCAGAATATGATAACACTTATCTGAGGGTGGGGAGAATTGTTGCACTTTTGAAAAAGACACAATAACGTACTTGTCATATGATAGCTGTTTCTATTCTTGCGTCTAACTCCCAACTCTGACTCCCTCCTCTTTAGAGCCTTTCTTATCTTGTATTTTATTGATACCATTTTGGCCATTGTTTCTTTGAAGCGTTTTCTCTTCAACTACTACATTGTACCTCCTATCAACAGCTTCACTGATTTAAATCAAGCCTCATTGCATTGCCTCCTATTATATATCATTTTTTCTAGTACCTCAAACCTGCCTTCCACAGTCATCCTATCTTCCTATGACACAGCTAGACTTTTTAAACTTTCACATGTTGGCAGGTAGCTTTTACTTTGTGAATCTACTTCCTTTCTACTCTTTTCAGTCTTGGTGCCACCTGGTTTTGTGGGCCCTAGGCCCATTGCCTAGGTTTCTCAATAACCCAAAACATTTTTTGCCCCTTGCACAATTTTACTGTAATAAGAAGGTTCTTGAAGTGCTGGAATCTCCCTTAATTCACACCGAGATATTCTTTATGTTTTAGGGCCTTCTGGCTGATGTGTGTAAGGAGATCACAAATCTGAAGACATCAGAAGAATGGGTACTAGTTAATCAAATCCAACACAAGTTAACGCATTGTAAAGACGGGGCCACCTATTGAAAAGTTAGCCATAATGTCTTAGTATCACTGTGTTCAATTTGGGGATGTCAGAGTCCAAAAAAATCAGGACAGTTGAAATTTGATCAATACATAACTAACTGAAGAAGATTGTGTGTGTGGACAGGAGGGAGGGAAGAGCAGATGCACACACTCTTACTTTTTTTTGTGTTTGAACAGAGAGATGAGTGAATGAGTGAATGAATGGATGCTTGTGGTATATGGGTGCATTTGAGTGTGAATATGTCTGTGTATTCACGTCTCTGTGTCTGCTGTGTGTCAATTCTTCACGCCTTGAGACAAGGCTGCTGGGAATTTGAATTGTGTTGTCAGAGTGGTAGGCTCGCTCAGACTTCAATCAAGTAAGTGTAGCTCCAATATATTGTGTATAGTACAGAGTCCCTTAGTCTGCCTGACAGTGTGCTTAACTCTACCTCCCTTACTGTGCCAGTGTGGTATTTCCATTCATGTTAAGCTTGTGCTAGTTAGAAATTAAAATATTACAACAGTTCTGCGGCATGCACTTATCACTTATTTGCTGAGACTTGGTTAAGATTGCCCTGACTATCTTAAATTAAAATTCATGGGACCTGGTTAAGGGCACAAGAGAACTTATAGATGCCTCTCCTTCAATTGGATTATGCTAACCACCCTTCATCAGAGAGGGGATACCTTCATCTCATCCGTATGAGCTAAAGTTCAACTGTGGCTACAGAATTGACACTTGTGTACCTAACTGAATATACTTACGTCTCCATTAGAAGAAGAACTTATCATTGAACCATAGATTTTATGAAATATAAATTCACTGCTGACTTTTTGCTAGAACAATCTAAAACTAATTTAACTATCCAGCTCTTCACATAAGCCTGTGCCTTTCTCTTCTTCCTTTACAAGATGCAACAGTCTCTAATGGTGTACTCTACATAAAGTGTCTCCTCATCTCTCTCTCCCCACTTGCTTGGTGATGGTTTTAAATTGGTGACCCCTTGTTACTGATTCCATAGCCATCTTTCCTTATTTGCTGTCAAAAGCATTCCATAATTATAAAAACCTCAATTAAATCTACTCTCAGCCTTCCCTGTTTCAGTGGAAAGTCTCAAGTCCTGCCAACAGCAGCTAGTTTGAGACCCAGTTCACATATGGGGAGTCGTAGTTCACCAATGCCCCCCCCCAAAACTATTAAAAGGACAAGACATCTTGATCTCTGGGCTGCATTACCAAAGATGGGTTTTTATAGCCTTGTCACCTCCTCAGCTTAATCGTTGACATGGCAACACTTTATCACATCAAAACCAGAAGCAGGCTTCTTGTTACTGTATTTTCTTTTGTCATTGTGATGAGTGTCTGACTAGATAGAATGTACTAATTGTTGGAAATTGTACACCTGGACGAAGATTTGTATGTTCTTGTGATTCCTGACTTTATGGATACTGTGTAAGGGGACACTCAGAATTTAATTACAGTAGAATTTTATGGTTGTAAATTTGTCAGAAATTCAACTGGACATTTCTGACACGTGACAGTTCCTAAACCAGCACAGCTTGTGTGACACGATATTATACAACAGTGTATAAAAAAAATGTGGTTAGATTTTCAGCTTTGCTGAACAACTGGCATGCAGATCAGTTGCTCAATATGGAAACTGCCTGATTTTTTTCATTCCCATTGCTCTCAAGAGACTGAACTTTATTGTATTTTGACATTGATAAACAATGTTGGCACAGCGAAACTGTTGCTCGTCTCTCCCAACCCCCACTCTGCAATATGAAGTGACATATTACAACTCTGAAATACTATTCTCATTTAACACGCTGCCACTTTTCCACATATAACATGAAGATAACATATTGATCCAAGTCTTTCATGATCCTTGGACTGTTCATGTTTTTTCTTCATTCTTGGTTTTCCTTCTTGTACTTATTCAGTCCATCCTGTGACCACTTGGTCTCTTTACATGATAACTTCCCCATGTTTCCCTTTGGTTCACCTGCTGGGTATACATCCAACCTTTCCCATAATTTCCCTAATGTCTTTATGTGTTGTTCTTAAGTTTCTGGGTGGAATTTTCTAGCCCTTCCTGCCAATAGGATCTTCCAGTCCCACGAAGGCAGCTCCTCCCATAGCAAATTCCTCGGCAGTGGGATGGATGAGCCGTACAAAACATCGTAGACTTTGGTGGGACGGGAAGTTCTTGCTGATGCCCAATGGCGAGCCACTTCCCTGCCAGAAAACACCTGGTATTGTGAGACTTCTTACTGAGAAAACACACTATGCAGAGGTCTATTCCATCACCTTTCTGTTCAACCATTTTTCCTTTTCTTTAATTGGATCCTTTTATCCAATTCCTGATGTTGTGGAGCAGATTATTATATGAAATAAACTCAGGAGAGCCAGTCCAGAATAATCATTTATTAGTCAATGCATTGGGAGAGCTCAGCCTCAGTGAAGGTTCCTTAAGGCAGACTGTACCCTAGATGAAGATACATGCTATATTTATACATTGTAAGTCACATAGGTGAGGCATTATTTACATTCCAATATTGTATGGTTTAGGTTTTACATTAAACAAGGCAGGGTGTTGACTATCCCAAGAACTATCTGTCCTTCTTATTTCTCTTCGGCTCCTCGTAACCTCTTCCCTAGTGTTTGTTGCAACCAGGCTCAGCCTTGCACTGCTCACTTTGTCTGCTAATTCGGGCCATCTAAGTATTACATAGGCCTCCAAGCACACTAGCTAGCTGTTCACCCACGTACGTAGTCTTTGGTTATATCAACATTGTTGTCGGTAAAATACTTCCACTGAGATTGTTACTGAGTCTTTTTCAAAGTTCTGGCTTTTATTCCAGAGCTTTGGGAGAACTGATTCCTCAGAACGGACTGCCAGACTTCTCATGGAACACCAACATAAGCGGGTATTTATACATCATGAGTCTTAGTAACAAGTATGACATAAACTTCCAATTCCAGTCAAAATCTTTGATCCTCCTTCTTCAACTACAACGCCTGCAATTGCTTCAGCATCTTTGTCTTTGAAGTTACTTGTGTGATTAACATAAACAGGCAAGGCTTGCAATGTCTGAAAAATAACATTCACACCTGACCATCTATGTTCACATCTGACCATTTGTCTTTATGAGAGTTAAAGAATGAAAGACATGAGCAAATAATTTACATTAACACCAGGAGCAATATAAGCCTGGGAAGATCAGCTATGATGAAGGGTTACGTTTGTGATGTATTCTAGGTACAAAATTCAATAACCCTTTCCCTACTTCACTCCCCCCTTTTATAAGAACATAAGAAATAGGAGCAGGAGTAGGCCATCTAGCCCTTCGAGCCTGCCCCGCCATTCAATAAGATCATGGCTGATCTGTTGTGGCTCAGTTCCACTTTCCCGCCCTCTCCCCATAACCCTTAATCCCCTCTCTTATCAAAAACCCATCAACCCGCTTCTTAAAAATATTTAGCGAGGCAGCCTCCACCACTTCAACAGGCAGAGAATTCCAGAGATTCACCACCCTTTGAGTGAAGAAGTTCCTCCTCAACTCCGTTCTAAACCGCCTCCCCTTTATCTTGAGGCTGTGCCCCCTAGTCCTACTGTCTTTTTTGAGCGGGAAGAGTCTCTCCACCTCTATCCTATCCATCCCATTCATCATCTTATACGTCTCAATGAGATCTCCCCTCATTCTTCTAAACTCTAACGAGTACAAGCCTAGTTTATTCAGCCTCTCCTCATAGCTCAATCCCCTCAACTCCGGTATCAGCCTAGTAAACCTCCTCTGCACTCCCTCCAGGGCCAAAATATCCGGTCCGGGATATTTGGTCCGGGAGTCAGGCCCAAACATGGCCCCAGGATCAATCCAAAGCCAAATTTTACCAGCATATGGGCCTACCCCTAGTTAAAGAAAAAGGACAACTTACGGTTCTTCGTGCCCACACAATCAATAAGCAGCCACTCAACCAAAAATAAGTTATCTTATAGGAAAATACGAAAGTTCAAGTCCAATACGAGACCTTGACCTAACCTTGTGTGACCGGCAAGTACCCAAGCAAACACTAACCTTTATCTGTGCATCGGTCTCGGTCATCTTCGCGTAATCTAGTTCTCTGGTTTGGCCTGGCATTTCGAGTTTGGTTTTCCTTCTGCCCTTCTCGGGTGTGGTGGCTCCTCGCACTGGTCATCGTTGGTGATGGTCACCATTGTTGTAACTCGTTCCTGGTTAGGTTTCACACCCCTTTTGGTCATTGCCAATCAATCAATTAGGACTTGATCCCCCTGGTCAATAAGAGTCCTGTCAGGTGCTGCCACACCGATCTCTGGGTATGTCCCCCATGGCCATGTGTGTAGGCACCAGAGGCACATACCTTCCTTCGATCCTGAATGCGAAGCATGATGAATCACAAACTCAGGACCAGATTCCTGTCTGTCAGGAATTCCCCAGTCACTCAGTAGTCAGGCAAGACCCAGACATTGGCATGCACACTAATAATACATCCCCACAACATATTGATATTCCAGAAGCTACAGACAACAATACGCCATAAATACAAACAACCACATATTCTAAGCCCCAATACTACAATAAGCTAGTTACCCACAAATACAAACAATCACATATTCTGAACACCATTTTAGGCTCAGAATTATGCACAGGACAATAATCCTGTATATAAATAATTTATACAGACCATTTAAATTTGGATGTTGGAGGGTCATGCACCCAAAAAGTGCTAAAGAAGTAGGTTTAACTCTCCAAAGTATTTGTTATTTAAAAATGACCCAAATTTACCAGTTTAGATTTAAACTTCCACAGTCACAGCTCAAAATCTATCCCCTTCTGGCATACACATACTATGTCCTTTTATGACCCAAATAACACAATGTAACCAAAGTACAAACTAAAAGTAATTCATTTGTTTTCCATCAGTTTAACAAAAACTCTCCATCATTCTTCCACTTTACCAATTTTATTTATGAATAACATAATTGGCACAAATGGTTTATTTGCTCCCCTTTAAGCATTTTAACTCCTTTAACCTGAAATAACTAAGTACTAGGAAAAATCCTGTCATATGTTGTAAAGTCATTGACACTCTCCAGAGCCCTTAGTTTTTCAGAAAAATTAATTCCCAACATATTAGCATTTATATACACTGAATTGACAAACTTTACATGTGAACAAGAGGATTACCACAAATAACATTTACTCAGTACAGGAAAGTCACAAAACAAACAGATATTACTTTGTAACATTGTTTCACATTCAAATGGTCACATCATAAACAGAACATGTTTCAATACATCTCTCTTTGAAACATAAAACCCATACAGACTTCCTTTCCATTACCCTTTATTAGTCAAAATTAAACTTATTTACCTCTTATAAGTTCAGGCAATTTCCCGTTTACAAGTTATTTTGTGCGCTCAATTTATCCTATCAATTAAATGTCAGAAACTGTAACACTTAAATGGAACCAATCACTTTAATTCGAAAGTTAACAATGAGAAAATCCGAATGAACCAAACTCTTCAAGTCTCAATTATCACTAGATTGTGATAAACAATCTTGGAGTCTTGAAGCTACATTCACTCACGAACCATCTACCTAAAACAAAACACAAAAATACTTTTGGCTAGGAGCCAAATGAATTGACTTAGTCTCAAACAACTTCTTCAAGACAAAGGAAAAAGCACATGGTTCCTTCCAAGGTTTAAATCCTTACCTAACAAAATTTGAACCCACGATTATTCAAAATTCAAATTGGTTATTTCAATCTTCAACTTATTTACCTTGATTTTGAAATTTCAACTTACTTTCCAGTTTTTATTTAAATTCCATATCAAGTCCACTGTTGTAAAATCACAATTAGAGGAAAGAACATTAAAACATTAAAGCCAACAATAACAAAAACATCCCATTCACTTTATTAAACACACACAGACACACATGGAAGCTTCCAACATTCATTCCACATTATCCTTTATTCAAATCCAGCACTCTAAACTGGATGAAAATATCATTCTTCTTTCTTCCAAACTGTAATTAAACTCAAAACAGAAGTAAATTCATGAAATCTTATACTTAAATTTTAATAGTTTTAACACTTCCTCAGCCCCTTTGAAGTTAGAACAAAGTGTAAAGCATTGCATTTGTTGCCTGCAATAAATATTCCACAAAAACAAACAGGTTTTAACAAATCTTGCTCTCAATCTAATACAACAACCACTTACATTCAACAAGCAACCAGATCCCATAAACACAGTGAAATACAAAACCTAAGATTTCTCCTTATTGTTTCTCTTCTGATCCATCTTTAATTCCAGATGCCCATTCTACTAATTTATCATAGTTCTGCGTACTAAGAATTCCCATTTTAAGAACTGTTTGGTGAATTGGTGACAGCCCGTCTTTAAACACTTGTAAAAAGGGTCTATCTGATCGGCAGGTTCAGGCACTCCCAAACATTCTTGATATACTTTAAAGAGTCACTCCCCAAATTTGGATGCTTCTGAAGCATTTGTTTTCTCTTTTCTAGTTCTCTAATGCATGATTCCAACATTTTGATTTTTGCTTTGTCATCAGCCCATTTCTTACCCGCGACTGAGACCTGTTCAATTAATCCAGCCAACTGGTGAACTAAGAGAACTCCAATTTTCTTAGTTCTGTCTTTCTTTTCCTTTTTCAACCATTTTTGTTATTAGTCTAACGGATGAGATGACTCCCACCCCCCTTTTCTCATCTGTTTAATGAATCTGTCCCTCTCAGTCATATATTCATTCATCAGGGATCCTGGGAGTCCCCACTGTCCTTGTGATCCCACCATAACACAGATAAGTTTATACGCACCACCTGGAGTCCTCTATATTCCCTTCTTGCTCTCCCACTCTTAGGCTGCTCTTATCAGAGTCCAGTAATACCTGTCAGAGGTGAGCAGATCCCCCCATACCACTGCTTACACTAGTAAGCTTACACTATTAAGCCTACACAATTAAACTTAAGCCGGCTTTTCTTTCAACTCCGGTGATCACTTCAGACGGCCTCTTTCCCACTCACGTCTGAATATCATATTCCAGGCATCTTTCTCCAGTCTTTTACATCCACTTCAAATTCTTTACCATCATGTGAGGGATTTCCCCTCTTAACAACTGGTCTCAGGCTGGGTGTTTTAAAGACAAATGCCTCCTTGTCTGTATATGTTCAGTTCAGTCCTCTTTCACACTCTCACAGTTTCTCATCACAGACTCTCAGCACAGACAATTCCCCACTGTAGTTGAGTCACCCTATTAATTTCGGTGACCAGATTGTGGCCATCCAACCTGAGCCTGCAAACAGATCCCGGGTTTCGGCACCAAATTGTTGTCGGTAAAATAATACCTGTGAGATTGTTAATGAGTCAAAATACAGTGGCTTTTATTTCAAAGCTCTGGCTTTTATTCCAGAGCTTTGGGAGAACTGATTCCTCAGAACGGACTGCCAGACTTCTCATGGAACACCAACACAAGTGGGTATTTCTACATCATGAGTCTTAGTAACAAGTATGACATAAACTTCTAATTCCAGTCAAAATCTTTGATCTTTCTTCTTCAATTACAACGCCTGCGACTGCTTCAGCATCTCTTTGAAGTTACTTGTGTGATTAAAATGAACAGGCAAGGCTTGCAATGTCTGAAAAATAACATTCACACCTGACCATCTATATTCACATCTGACCATTTGTCTTTATAAGAGTTAAAGAATGAAAGACATGAACAAATAATTTACATTAACACCAGGAGCAATATAAGCCTGGGAAGATCAGCCACAATGAAGGGTTATGTTTGTGATATATTCTAGGTAAAAAATTCATTAACCCTTTCCCTACTTCAAACATATTCTTTTTCCCAAATCCTTATTGGGGAAACTGCAGCATAAATGTGGAGAAAGATTTTGTGAAGATTAAGAGACGGGTCAGACAGGGGTGAGTTTTCTCCTCGTATTTATTCAATTTGTATAGTGAAAATGTTTATAAAGAGATTGAAGAGCTTCCTGGATCATTAGTTGGAGGTTACAACGTTATTAATATGAAGATAAGCCTATGAAACCATTCTTATTGCCGACAGTGCAGAAGATTTCGGATAAAGTAGTGAGTAAAAGTGAAAAGAAAGGACTAAGTATAAAATGAGAGAAAAGAAAATGATGGGTAGTGTCCAAAACCAAAAGCATACCAGAATGTAAGATCACAGTGAAGAACAAAAAAGTCAAACAGGTAGACAAATTTAGTTATCAAGGAAATATGTTAAATTGGGCAAGAAATAAAACAATGGATTGGAATGGTCAGAGGTGCACTTCAAAAATGAAAATGATTCAGATCAACTCAAAATTAGCCATGAAAACAAAGATGAGAATGCTGGAATGCAGCATCACACCAATTGTGACAAAAGCAGGCATTGGGCAATCAGTGAAACAATGCAGAAAAGAATTGAGACTGGAATTTTTAAGCGAATAATAAAGGTATTCTGGACAAATCACACTCCAACAAAGAGATGCAAGTAAAATCTGAGACCAAACATGTTTCGCTGACCCAATTCAGGAACAGACAACTGAAATAAGAAGAAATCAATATTCAGAAACTCTGAAAGATTGATGATAAAAGAGATTGAGGTTGATAGAGGATAATCTTTCTCAAGAATCTCCCAAGCTAGATAAATGTACTATTAACAAAGATGATCCGTACCTCCAGAGCAAGATTGACATGGAAGTCCATGTTCATCAACACCCTTTAGGGCATGGTACCTGAAGAGAGAGAGAGAGTGAGAGATTGAACCAAGTCTGGGAATGTAATGATGTGGCTCCATTATTTGATAAGGAACTATCTTTCATCAACCTCCTTAGTCCTTCTCCATTATGTCCAAGATCTATCTCAGCAATTGAGGGCAAAATGAGTGAAACTTTGGCAGGATCAATGACAGAATGTGATTCCTATTTTTGCAGAGAGTGTCTTCTTTGAGTAATGTAAGTTGGGATCTTGTCATGCGATGCAGTACATCATTCTGGCATCTTGTAGCTTGAAATGTATTTTTGCTTGCTCTATACTTCACACATTCATACTATTCTTAATCTGTTCTGATGGCAAGGATATGTTTACGCTTGTGTTAATATTCCCTCGGAATTTTTATAACTGTGTTTACACAGTGGCCCCAGAAATCCCACATGGTGAATTGCACTGAAGTTACACTGATGGAAACTGGGTTAGGGCTGGAGAGGCATTTGCACCAGAATTTCATGGGTCATTGCATGTCCATTTAAGCAGTGATAGAGTCATTGTGGCACAGAGGAAGGTCATTTGGTCCATCAATCCATCCTAGCCCTCCATAGTGCAATACTGTCAGCTCAATTCCATTTGTGTAAATTGGGGAGTAATTCGCTGGAGGAGTCATTAATTTTAATTGAGGCTAGGGAAGCAACAGGAATGATGCTTGGCTAAATCAGTTGACTGTCCGATGGCTTAATTGGATATCCCATATTTGTTTTTTTGTTGCCACTTCACCAGAATGTTTAGTACAGGTGGAACTGACAGAAGCAATCAACAATGGGACACAAGATGGTACTGAGATCAGGAAGAAGATGCCACAATTTCATAGAATCAAATTTGCAAAAACCTCTTTTATGAAATAGAATAGAGAACAGACAGTGCTGAATGTCAGTGGCATGTTCCTACCAAAAAAGATCACTCTTGCTATATGGAAAACAATGATATAAGCACTACCAAAGAACAAAGAACAACAACAAAGAACAATACAGCACAGGAAACCGGCCCTTTGGCCCTCCAAGCCTGCACCGCTCATTAGTCCAACTAGACATTCATTTGTATCCCTCCATTCCCAGTCTGTTCATGTGGCTGTCCAGATAAGTCTTAAACAATGCCAGGCTGTCTGCCTCCACCACCCTGCTTGGCAGTGCATTCCAGGCCCCCACTACCCTCTGTGTAAAATACGTCCCTTTGATATGAGTTAAACCTCGCGCCCTTCACCTTGAGCCTGTGACCCCTTGTGTTCGTCACCTCCAACCTGGGAAAAAGCTTCCCAATGTTCACCCTATCTATGCCTTTCATAATTTTGTACACCTCTATTAGGTCTCCCCTCATTCTCCGTCTTTCCAGGGAGAACAACCCCAGTTTACCCAATCTGTCCTCATAGCTAAGACCCTCCGTATCAGGCAACATCCTGGTAAACTTTTTCTGTATTCTCTCCAAAGCCTCCACATCCTTCTGATAGTGTGGTGACCAGAACTGGATGCAGTACTCCAAATATGGCCTAATCAATGTTCTATACAGCTGTAACATCAGACGCCAATTTTTATAATCTATGCCCTGCCCTATAAAGGCAAGCATGCCATATGCCTTCTTCACCGCCTTCTCCACCTGTGATGCCATCTTCAAGGATCTGTGGACTTGCACACCCAGGTCCCTCTGTGTGTCTATACTATTGATAGTTCTGCCATTTGTTGTATAGCTCCCCCCTACATTAGTTCTACCAAAATGTATCACTTTGCATTTATCTGAATTAAATTCCATCTGCCATTTCTCCACCCAATTTTCCAGCCTTTCTATATCCTGCTGTATTCTCTGACAATGTTCATCGCTATCCGCAAGTCCAGCCATCTTTGTGTCTTCCGCGAGCTTACTGATCACACCAGTTACACCTTCTTCCAAATCATTTATATATATATCACAAATAGCAGAGGCCGCAGTACAGAGGCCTGCGGAACACCACTAGTCGCAGACCTGCAGCCGGAAAGAGACCCTTCCACTGCTACCCTCTGTCTTCTATGGCCAAGCCAGTTCTCCACCCATCTAGCCACTCACCTTTTAGCCCATGAGATTTAACCTTTTGCACCAACCTGCCATGAAGGACTTTGTTAAATGCTTTACTAAAATCCATATAGATGACATCCACGGTCCTTCCCTTATCAACGTTTTTGTCACCTCCTCAAAAAACTGTACCAAATTTGTGAGGCATGACCCCCCTCTTACAAAACCATGCTGTCTATCACAAATGAGATTATTCTGTTCTAAATGTCCATACATCCTATCTCTAAGAACCCTCTCCAACAATTTCCCTACCATGGACGTCAAGCTCACCTGCTTGTAATTACAGGGGTTATCCTTGCTACCCTTCTTAAATAACGGTACCACATTTGCTATCCTCCAATCCTCTGGGACCTCACCTGTGTCCAATGAAGAACAAAGATTTCTGTCAGAGGCCCAGCAATTTCATCTCTTGTCTCCCTGAGCAGTCTGGGATAGATGTCATCAGGCCCTGGGGATTTATCGATCCCTCTGAGACACTTCCAGTCAACATGTTCCTCTCCCTTGTGAATACTGATGCAAAGTATTCATTTAGGATCTCCCCTACCTCCTTGGGCTCTAAGCATAATTCCCCTCCTTTGTCCCTGAGAGGTCCAATTTTTTTCCCTGACAGTTCTTTTGTTCCTAACATATGAAAAAAATGCCTTAGGATTTTCCTTAATCCTGTCTGCCAAGGACATTTCATGACCCCTTTTTGCCTTTCTAACTCCCCGTTTGAGTTCTTTCCTACTTTCTCTGTATTCCTCCAGTGCTCCATCTGTTTTTAGCTGCCTGGACCTAACGTACACCTCTCTTTTCTTATTAATCAGACCCACAATTTCCCTGGTTATCCACGGCTCTTGAATCCTACCTTTCCGGTCCTTCCTTTTTACAGGCACATGCCTGTCCTGCAGCCCCAACAACTGCTCCTTAAAAGACTCCCACATGCCAAATGTGGATTTACCCTTGAACAGCCTCTCCCAATCAACAGCCACCAATTCCTGCCTAATCTGATCATAAAGGAAAAAAGCCCGCGAAAAAGCTTAAACTTAACGAATAAATAAATAAATAAGCAAACACTAGCTGCCTTACCCTCAGCACGAATCTCTCTCTCAAAACTTGCTCTGGTCGCAACAATGAGGTCAATTCCCCAGGTGAGTGACTTTTATAGTAAAATAAAAAACTCAAACTCCCAGACTACCCCACAGCCCACTTCCGGTTTCCCAGTTAAAAAACTTTTGAAAGGAAAAAAGCCCACTAAGGGCTGACTTTGTCACGCCCAGGAATCCACGACACCAGCTATGTACAATTTCAAAGACACGATTAGGGTAGGCAGGATATCTTCCATTCTCATCTTTCTAGAACAGCAGCACACTCTTCACCTTCTGAATGGTAGCAGCTGTACAACTAAATCTTCACAAGATACTCTTGACAGGTATGTCTCTGGAGTCTACAGCTATTATTTGTGATATCAGGAAAGTTTCCTCTTCATTTGTAATTTGCAGCTGACCATGCGCCCCCCCCCCCCCCCCCCGCCCCCAACCACCACCACCACCACCCAACAACCTATGAAGCAACGAGAAGCCAGATGGTCCTCCAGCTCCACAGAAGAAGAGATTGTAAGTGGCGTGTCAATAAGGAATCAATTCAACATCATCCTATCGACAGATGTTGGTTAGGGGATCATGGTGGTCTGTGCTGTGTATCTTCCCACTGAACAGGGTGGACAGAGATCCAGAGTACAGTGGAATAGCAATTTGCCTCTGCATGATAGTGCAGAATTAGCATTGGGTGTCAGACTTCCAGCTTTAATGCAGTGGAATGTAGGAGGTGACCCTGGACTATCCAATAACAAGCTCCAGAGATGTAACTGAACAGTCTTCTGTCCAGAGCCCACTGTTCTGGGGGGAAGACCACCTCAATCCACTGACCCTTTTGTAAAACCCTTTTGAATAAATTATCACCACCCATGAACCTTATCTGAAGAAAATGCTCTTGCTGTAGAGGGAGTGCAGTAAATGTTTACCAGGCTGATTCCTGGGATGGAGCTGACAAAGGAAAGATTGAGGCCATTAAGATTGTATTTGTTGAAGTTCAAGAGAATGAGAGGGGATCCCACAGAAACCTATAAAATTCTAACAGGACTAGAGAGGGTGGATGCAGGGAGGATGTTCCCAATGGTGGGAGCATCCAGAATCAAGATTCGCAATCTGACAGAATGGGGTAAACCCTTCAGGACTGAGATAAGGAGAATTTTCTTCACCCGGCGAGTGGTAAGCCTCAGAAAGCATGTTTTCAAAAAGGAGTGAAATGCAGCTCTTCGGGTGAAGGGGATCAAAGGATATGAGAGGCAGGCTGTTGAGTTGGATGATCAGCCATGATCATAATGAACAGTGGAGCAGGCTTGAATGGCCAAATGGCCTTCTCCTGCTCCTATTTTCAATTCTTCTATTGCTATTTTCAAATTGTACCTTGGAATAGTAGTTTAAAGAATGGCACAAAGTGAGGAAAGAGTAGGTTGGTTTGTATTTGCTTTAGATTCTGTTATAATAAACTGAAAAATGTCCTTATATCATATTTTGCTACACTTGTTGGTTAGAGCCCTTGAGGAAGGAATGCACTTACTGGCTGTTGGTTACAGTATTCAATCTGGTAATCATTATTAGAAATGTCACTTCATGACAGAAAGCTAACGTCTTGAGCTGTTCTGTGATTGAAGGAACATTCCTTTATTTGGAAGTATAAGAGAAGATGTGGCACAAACAGTAAAGGCAGATTGCATTTACTAAAAGTGATTATGGTAATGGAATGTCTTCCATTTCCCCTTATAGTAATCATTGGAGAAGTTTTCAGAGAAAGTCACTGTGATGCATTCCTTCATGCCTTTTTCTGTCCAAAGAGATTAGTGCCACTTCTCCAGTAATGGCCAAGTACAGGATTATTTGAATAAGCACAACAGGCTACAACTGTGATTGAATCAAGACAAAGCACCCGTCCAGGCAGTGATGGGCCTTTTATTGGACCTCTTGTGTATTTGATGAAGCATACTCTTGTGCACATTTCTTTACTAAGATCCTATACAGCCTGTGCATTCTATGGAGTGGGAATAGTAACTGGTGGACTCTATACTCCTTAAATCTTCCTGATATGTTTTACAAATTTGATTGAGTTTTTTGAAGGGGTAACCAACAAGGTAACTGAGGGCAGTGCAGTCAATGTTGTCTACATGGACATTAGGAAGGCCTTTGACAAGGTACCATATGGTCAGTTGTGGCATCAGGTTAAACCTTACCGGATCCAGGGTGAGGTAGCCATTTGGACACAAAATTGGCTTGATGACAGAAGACAGAGGGTAGTTGTGGAAGATTGTTATTAAAACTGGGCCAGCAGTGTGCCTCAGGAATTGGTGCTGGGTCCACTGTTATTTGTCATTGATATTAACGATTTGAATGAGAATATAGGAGGCATGGTTAGTAAGTTTGCAGATGACACCAAGATTGATGGCATAATGGACAGTGGAGAAGATTATGTAGATTGCGATGGGATCTTGATCAATTGGGCCAGTGGGCTGATGAGTGGCAGATGGAGTTTAATTTAGATAAATGCGAGGTGATGCATTTTGGTAGATTGAACCAGGGCAGGACTTACTCAGTTAATGATAGGGCATTGGAGAGAGTTATAGAACAAAAAGATCTTAGGGTACAAGTTCATAGCTCCTTGAAAGTGGAGTCACATGTGGACAGAGTGGTGTTGGGAAATCTTGTTGAAGTTGTACAAGACATTGTAAGGCCATCTTGGAATACTGTGTATAGCCCTGGTCACCCTACTAGAGAAAAATATTACTAAACTAGAAAGAGTGCAGAAAAGGTTTACCAGGATGCTATTGGGAATTAATGGTTTGAATTATAAGGAGAGGATGAATAAACTGGGACTTTTTCCCTTGGCGCGAGTGAGGTTTAGGGATGATTTTGTAGGGTCTATAAAATAATGAGGGGCATAGATAAGATAGATAGTCAACATCTTTTCCCAAAGTTAGGGGAGTCTAAAACTAGACGGCATAGGTTTAAGATGAGAAGGGACGGATGCAAAGTGTCCAGTGGGGTAACTTTTTCACACAGAGGGTGTTGAGTGTCTGGGATGAGCTGCCAGAAGTAGTAGTAGAGGCTGGTACAATTTTGTCTTTTAAAAAGCATTAAGACAGTTACATGGGTAAGATGGGTTCAAAGGGATATGGGGTAAATGCGAGCAATTGGGACTGGTTTAGTGGTTAAAAAAAAGGGTGGCATAGACAAGTTGGGCCAAAGGGCCTGTTTCTGTGCTGTAAACCTCAATGACTCTATGACTCTGTTTACTCCATCCTGGGGCTATCCTCCATAATAATAATATATAAGATTCTTCCCGTATGGAATGTTACATTTACTCCCCAGGAACCCTCATCAGGTGTGGAATTTGAAGGTGGAGGGAGAGATCGCAAATTTCCAAGTGGACTTGCACTGTCAGAAACAGAGAGGCAAGTCCAGGTCTAGGCTTAGGCAGAATGCCGAAAAAGAAACTAAAAGTTGTTGACAGTTGCAGGACTCTCCACACACTTGATCCTCTCAAACCCCTCCTTTCTGCGTGTCCCAGTTGATTCTGGCAACACCTGAATCTCACAGGTTGTCAGTCTACCTTACTGAAAGCACGCTGGCAGTGTGGAAGCAGGACCCCCATCAACAGCAGCGCCACTGGCATTCAATATGTGTAAATGAGCTCAATCACTAGGCAATGGACTACAGGAAAATAGGAACAGGAGTAGGCCATTCAGTTCCTCCAGCCTGGTCCACCATTCTAGATGAAAATACATCAAAGTTAATTTCTACTTCAAATCCCTACAAATCTCCATTTTGAATATTTTTATTGCGTATTGCAGGCAAAGTATTTAAGAGCTCATCACTCCCCTTGCAAATGTCACTGGAAAAAACATGGCAACATATGTTGGTTCAAATCTTTGCTGAACCTGTATTAAACCTTGGTTATGCTACACTTTGAGCAATATGTATGGCTGGTCACCATTTTATAAAAGGATTTGAAGGCACTGGAGAGGGTGCAGGAAAAATTTACAAGGATGTTACCAGAAATGTTTGGTCATTCATTTCAGGAAAGGTCTCATTTCTCTTGAAAGCAGAAAGCTAACGGAGGACATTATGAAAGATTTTGATCGAGTGGATAGAAAGAGATGTTTATTCATGGGCAGGAAAAGATGGAGGCCATCAATCTGATATAGTTCCCAAAAAATTCAATTATGAATTCAGAAGAAACCTCTTTACCCAAAGAGTTTTGAGAATTTGGAATTCAGTACAATGGGGAGTTGTTGAAGCAAATAGCAGTGATGCAATTAAGGGAAAGCTAGACTAGTGTATGAGGAAGAATGGAATGGAGGGTTATGATGGTAGGTTTAGATGCAACTGGATGGAGCAAACTCGAGGGAGCATAAACACTGGGTACAGACTAACTGAATGGCCTGTTTCTGTGCTATATATCTGATGCAACTCCATGTTAACCATATGGTACAAGGCATGCATCTTTTGGCTTCTTCTCCCTTTTCTCATTTGTCCATCTCGCACTGACCAATGATCGAAAAGACTGTGCTCTATGTGGAGTGGCAGTGTGAATGAAGAATGTGCAATGTAATAGTCTACTTATTGTCTGAGTGTGGCTCATCCAATAAACCCATCC
This sequence comes from Carcharhinus amblyrhynchos, assembly GCF_965287045.1. Lineage (NCBI taxonomy): Eukaryota > Metazoa > Chordata > Chondrichthyes > Carcharhiniformes > Carcharhinidae > Carcharhinus > Carcharhinus amblyrhynchos. The sequence goes on from NC_137326.1 coordinate 72,033,964, forward strand.
CTCCCAAAACTGTTCCTCAGTGGAGAAGGCAACACCTCTCGCCTCTAATGCAGGGAGGAATGACCAATGATCTTTTGCTTGACAGTCTGGGGGACATTATGGAGAAATGAGAAACACCACAACTTACCTTAATTTGTGCTTGGAATATAGACATCGCTAGATGAAATCTGACCTAAGTCCATCCAAGTCCACCTCCCACCATCCTGGTAGTCACACAATATAATGATAATGGACTTGTTCATTAATACAGCAAATATTCCCTATCAATGGTCTACAATTGACCAAACATGGGGCAGGAAAATCGAAGTCATGAACAGTTTTGGAAAGCATAGGTCCAAAGTCAATTGTTCTTCCTAAGCATGCTACACTTTGCACATGCCATGTCCCAATTGTTTGCAAGCACTTTATGAATCCAGTGCTGGTGGCACTGATGGTGAGTCCCACATGACTGTAGATTGGCCTACTCTCTGATCTTGTTCTCAACTGTCCAAAGACCCTAGTCTAGCTAATGTTTACTGGTAACTGCCACGCACGAATAAGAGCTTCATAGTATTCTCTAACTTGCTTCCTGACTCCTTGCTGAAGTGAATTGGTCTTGCGAGGTGTAGTTCCACATGGACTGGCAGCCCTTTTCCACTTTGGCTACATGGCCATTCCTTCATGTGCATCTAAGTCATGTTGAAATAATCCTAATCCTGTCCTTGCTAAGCATTTACATATGAACACTTTCCAAAGTGGATGGCAATTACGCTGATATTCATTCCCCCTCACCTTAATTCTAGGACCATGTTTGCCTAGCTTTTAGTACAGGTCATTGACAGACCTGAGGTTCTCCAGATGAAGTAAGATCTGAGCGGTACATAAGCATGAATGCATGATACTTATTGGTTGAACTGCTATCAAAAAAACAGAACATTGGATCTCTTTTTCCTGCCACTAAATAGGGGAACATTCTAGAAATCTGGGGGAGCACACTTGAGATTAAAGCCAATTTTTTTTGTATTAAATGGACCATTTCTGCCCTTCCAGAATATTCTGTAACTTTATGTACCAACAGAATAGAGTGGCCTACTGCCCACATCAATGAAATCTTGCTAACCCTGTTTGAGCAGCCTTTCCCCTCCCTGAAGTGTGTGAATAGTCAGACCTGTAACAGTTTAATTGCTGCCTCATAAGTTGCGAGAAAGCAGGTCACCAGATTGATTCAAAATGGTGAGCTTTACAGTCAACCTCCAACCTTTCATCTTTAGGTTCTCATTCTTTGCACCTTTCCTTGGAATCCAAACTCAAACCTCTTTACAATAATTTATTTGTTCCCCATGCACTGGCATCCTCTCAGGAGACCACATACATTGTAGTTTGAGTGATGTGGACTATGGGTCGGAGGTGCACTGCACCGGGCTCTTGGTAACTCTTACTCCTAATTTGTTACTAGTTTGTTTACAGTTTTAAACCATTTTATTTCACCATCTGGTTAAAGTTTTCCTATCACTTCGGCGAGCTGTTCTGATGCTTGCTCCTCACCTCTTTGTCAGTTTGTGGACAGAGTGGATAATCATTCCTTGTTGCTGCACATTTTCTTCAATCTGTGAAGAGCATTTCCATGTTCTATATTAAATGTTGTGAATGTCGCATTGTAGTTCAGTGTATCAACTAGTTTTATTGAAAATAAAATCTTTGTGTGAATACCCCATCAGGAACATGGTGTTTGTTTTCATTGTGAGCATTTTCCTCTTTATCAAGCTGATGGTTTGTTATGCTGCAGAGTGGAACATGTCATAGCATCAATTATGTATTAGATATAAAAAGCTTGTTCCAGACTCCCTGACCAGATCAGATACAAATATATGCTGTTATTTGAGCATATCTATTGCAATGCAGATTGTATGCAGAATAAAAACCCTTCAGCATATGTTACTATGCTAGGGCATGAACATCGCTTTCAAGGTCATCGTTTGTTGCTCATCCCTAATTGGCACAACATTTCAGAGGGCAGCCTCACGTTGTCTGGGGGTGCTTATGCCAGGTAAGGATGGCAGATTTCCTTCCCTAAAGAGCATTAGTGAATCAGAAAGTTTTCATGGTCATCCAGATTTAATTCCAGATTTTCATTAAACTCAAATTCCACCATCAGCTGTGGCAGGCTTCAGACCCAGGTCCCCGGAGCATTGTGCTGCATTTCTGGTTACTAATCCATCAACATCATTACACCACCATCTACCATAAAATAAAGCTCTCCCTACACTGGCAAAGACAATATACCTTGTCCACAGTCTTAGGAATTGAAGTGACACTTTCTCACTTCCAGCACCAGCCAACTGAAACCACTTTGAATGATGCTTTGAACTAGTGATGATTCAGGGCAGTTTGTATTGAGGGCCATTACCCCATCAAGAACTGGAGTATGTCAAAGCATAAACAGAAGATATTGACATCAAAGCATAGGGCAATGAGATAGACTGAGTGGTTAGTTTGGTTGGCTGGACAGCTAGTTCATGATGCAGTGTGACACCAACAACATGGGTTCAATTCCCATACTAGTTCAGGTTATTCAACTTTGCCTTCTCAACCTTGCCCATTACCTGAGGTGTGCTGATCCTCAGGTTTACTCACTACCAGTCAATGGTCCTGTAGGATTGTGGCCACATTTATTCTGTAATCTGTTCTATGTTTTGAGTAATGCATTCCATTTTTTTTAGCATTGTCTCTGCCTATCAGCTGTTCAAGACTAACTCCTTTCTTTCTTCTGCCTGTCAAAGTATCAGTTTTGGTGTCGATCTGTTCAATTGTTCCTTGCCCATTACCTTTTTGTTCTCATTAAATCCCACTCCTGCCATTCTCCTCAGCATCCAAATTCTCCTTCAGGAGGCTCCTGGAGAGCAAACTCCAACAAATGTTCCTTTTGTCCATTGAGAATAATCTCCTCAAATCCCTCTTTCCTCTGCTTCTTCCACCCTCACTACCAATACTAAGTAGGAGGAGTTCATCTAGAACAAGAATCAGGGGCGCAGTCTCAGAATAAGGGACAGGCCAATGAGGAGGAATTTCTTCACTGAGATGGTTAATCAACAGAATTCTCTGTCTCAGAGCGCTGTGGAAGCTCATTCATTAAGTATATTCAAAACAGAGATTGATAGATTTCTACATATTGAAAATGTGAAGGGATAGTGCAGGAAAACTGTGCTGAATTAGAGGATCGGTGCAGGTTTTATTGAATATGAAATGGGCTCAAAGGGCTAAATGGCCTACTCCTATTTCTTATTTCTAAGCCTATCTGCACAGCAGCCTATTCCACTACTTCTCTCATCTCCGAGTCAACCTCTTAGCCTGTCGTCACCTTGCTATGCAGTTTCCTTCAATTTGGTCCCACCTTCTATTATGGAAGAAGTGGACTAATAGAAGGTGGGACCAAATTGAAGGACCACTGTGGGGAAAATCAGTTTTGGATGTCCTTCTACCCCCTTACTCTTAAACATTTCAATTGACCCAGTATTTGCAATCTTTTCTGGAAGAGAGTTTATGCCAGTGACATTTGTTTGTTAACTTCAGTGTGACACAACCTCCTTTGAAACTTTCTCCCTGGTTCTTGAATTGGAAGTATGATGGACTCGGAATTAACTATGGAAATAATTTTGGCAGCATGCATGACCGTAACAGGTCAACTGCTTCTTCCGTAAATGTGGTTTTATTTGCTATTTTGGGGCATTTGATCATACTGTTTAACTCAACTTTCCTTGGTATTTTAGTGGCATCAGCACAGTTCTCACTGGGCCTGATAATGGAGCATGATCAGTTTGAAGTTAACCACCAGAAGCCTGGATAAAATAGCAGCAGGGATGATAGCTTCCTTGCCACGTCCACAAACACCTTTGCAAATCTTTGCAAATGGGAGATGGGCTATTGTGCTGGTTTAGTCATTATTACTCTGTTGTGAGTGCATCATAATGATATAGAATCACTCCAACTGCACACTGAGTCACAAGAGCTTTGTTCAAATAGTCATAGACAATAAGAACCAGCCTGCTTATTGGGTTACTCTTTGCCAATTCTATTCCCTTTACTTTTCTGAACCCCAAAAACTCCATTTCTAAATAGTTGGTTTTGTCCCAGGAACCAAACCGAAAGGTGAGAAACTTGGAAAAGGAAATCAAATTGGAAAAGAATAAAGCAATGCCTACTGTTCAGTTGACACTTAATGATGCTATTCATCAATTATAATTGAATGATAACTCTTACCATTGAGTGAGAAAGTTGGCGAGGCTCAAGACCCACTCCTGAAACTCGAGCATAACATGTAGATTGCCTCTCCAGTCTGCCATGTCTGTGTGGACTCTGCACTTTCTCCCTGTATCTGCGCGGATTTTCTCCAGGTGCTCCGGTTTCCTCCCACAGTCCAAAGATGTGCAGGTTAGGTGGATTGGCCATGTTAAATTGCCCCTTAGTGTCAGGCAGTTCAGCAGGGTCAATACATGGGGTTACGGGGAAAGGGCCTGGGTGAGATTATAGTCAGTGCATACTTGATGGCTGAATGGCCTCATTCGGCACTGTAGGGATTCTATGATTCTATGCTGTTTAAATGTGGTGTGCCTGACCACAGTTGGCTTATTGGTTTACATGGGCTATGTAATTATCGAGAACATTAGAGTATAAGATAGATTTTGTAAATTGTGTTATCCTTAAAAATCTTTGACTACCTGTAAAGGTATAGCTCAGGTGAAGGAGTACTTAATCTTTTCTTGTTTCATAAATATTTCATGCTTTTGTTAAAAGTTGATTGGCAGTCCTATGACTTTTCATCCTAATATCCAAACAAAACATAAATATTAGAATCTATCAAACCAGCTTCCCTCTGATTTGCCCAGTCGTAATATCAGTTGGGACCATAATACAACGAACTCTCCCATGCGACATAGCACACATGTTAGATAAAAAGTGAATCTCCCTCTACATCACGGGTTCCCAAACTAACTGCTAACCTCCAGTGGGGCAATGGAAAATGCAATTGGGGTAACATGCTGTAAGGTTGTGAGATGCAGAGCAGACACTCGGAATTTGACAGTCCTGAGATTGCAATGAAGTCCCTTCAGGCATGTGATTTTTTTGTTACTTGTGGGCATGTCATATCCAATGAGCTCTGAGGCCCATTTTGCTGATATTAACAGAGCTTCAACATGGTCCTAATTGTTCTTTATGCCAGTGTTCCTGCTGTTTAAACCCCACCTAACAACAAACAACTCTCCGGGGCTACGAACTTTCACTCTCAGGGTCACACCAAGCATGAAACATTAAAAGGGGATCACAGCCGAGAAAGGTACAGAGTAATGTTTCTTCCACATTGTCCCAATAAATACTCCCAGGGAAGGTACAGCACTGGATTAAATACAGAGTGAATCTTCTTCTACCTGATACGCTGCAGGAAAGGATGTCCCGAGGCAAAAAATGCGGGGAATTATAGGCCGGTTAGTTTAACGTCTGTTGTAGGTAAAATGTTAGAATCCGTCATCAAGGAGGAAATAGCGAGGCATCTTGAGGGGAATTGCTTGATAGAGCAGACGCAGCACGGTTTCGTTAAGGGGAAGTCGTGTCTGACAAATTTACTGGAGTTCTATGAGGATGTGTCTAGGGCGGTGGATAGAGGAGAGCCGGTGGATGTGGTCTTTCTTGATTTTCAGAAGGCGTTTGACAAGGTACCTCACAAGAGGTTATTGCAGAAGGTCAGGGGACATGGAGTTGGGGGTAGGGTGTTAGCGTGGATAGAGGACTGGTTGTCTAATAGGAGGCAGAGAGTGGGGGTCAATGGGTGCTAGTCGGATTGGCAGTTGGTGACTAGTGGAGTGCCTCAGGGGTCGGTGCTGGGGCCTCAGCTATTTACCGTTTATATAGATGATCTGGAGGAGGGAACCGAGTGTATGGTGTCGAAATTTGCTGATGACACCAAGATTGGTGGAACGGCAAATTGCGCGGAGGGTGTGGAGAGTCTACAGAAGGATCTAGATAGGCTGGGCAAATGGGCCAGGAACTGGCAAATGGAATTTAATGTTGGCAAGTGCGAGGTGGTCCACTTTGGTAGGAATAATGGTAGGAAGGATTATTACTTACGTGGAGAAAAACTGCAGCAGGCGACGGTGCAGAGGGACCTCGGGGTCCTTGTGCATGAGTCGCAAAAACCCAGCTTGCAGGTGCAGCAGGTGGTCAGGAAGGTTAATGGGATGCTGGCCTTCATAGCGAGGGGGATTGAATATAAAAGTAGAGAGGTCTTGCTGCGGCTGTATAGGGCATTGGTGAGGCCGCAGCTGGAGTACTGAGTGCAGTTTTGGGCGCCGTACTTACGCAAGGATATTTTGGCCTTGGAGGAGTGCAGAGGAGGTTTACTAGGCTGATGCCGGAGTTGAGGGGGTTGAGCTATGAGGAGAGGCTGAATAAACTAGGCTTGTACTCGTTAGAGTTTAGAAGAATGAGGGGAGATCTCATTGAGACGTATAAGATGATGAATGGGATGGATAGGATAGAGGTGGAGAGACTCTTCCTGCTCAGAAAGGACAGTAGGACTAGGGGGCACAGCCTCAAGATAAAGGGGGCGCGGTTTAGAATGGAGTTGAGGAAGAACTTCTTCACTCAAAGGGTGGTGAATCTCTGGAATTCTCTGCCCGTTGAAGTGGTGGAGGCTACCTCACTAAATATTTTTAAGACGCGGGTTGATGGGTTTTTGATAAGAGAGGGGATTAAGGGTTATGGGGAGAGGGCGGGAATGTGGAACTGAGCCACGACAGATCAGCCATGATCTTATTGAATGGCGGGGCAGGGTCGAAGGGCCAGATGGCCTACTCCTGCTCCTATTTCTTATGTTCTTATGTTCTTATGGTACACTGGGGACACCATGCAGACGCTACAACAACGGATGAATGAATACCACTCGACAATCACCAGGCAGGAGTGTTCTCTTCCTGTTGGGAAACACTTCAGCAGTCACGGGCATTTGGCCTCTGATCTTCAGGCAAACGTTCTCCAAGGCGGCCTTCACGACACATGACAACGCAGAGTTGCTGAGCAGAAACTGATAGCCAAGTTCCGCACACATGAGGATGGCCTCAACCAGGATCTTGGGCTCATGTCGCACTATCTGTAACCCCCGTGACTTGCCTGGGCTTGCAAAATCTCACTAACTGTCCCAGCTGGAGACAATACACATCTCTTTAACCTGTGCTTAACCCTCTCTCCACTCACATTGTCTGTACCTTTAAGACTTAGTTACCTGTAAAGGCTCGCGTTCCAACCATTATTTTGTAAATTGAATTTGTGTCTTTATACGTCCTGGTTGTGAACAGAATTCCCACTTACCTGATGAAGGAGAAGTGCTCCAAAAGCTAGTGGCTTTCGCTCCCAAATAAACCTGTTGGACTTTAACCTGATGTTATGAGATCTCTTACTGGTCAAACACTCCCAGGGACAATACAGAGTAACACTTCCTCTACACTGTCTCAGCAAACACTCCTAGGAAGGTACAGAGTAAATCTTCCTCTACACAATCTCAGCAAACACTCCCGGGGATAGTACAGAGCAAATCTTCTTCTACACTATCCTTTCAAACACTCCCAGAGCAAGGTGAATAGTTCTGAGCTGCATTATTCTAGGAGTGACAAGTTCAGAGATTCTGAGTTGTACATTACAGAGAAGACGATTGTCAGTGAAATGGTCCTGTTATAAGTAACAATGACATACACCATCATGGATTAGGCAAGAAATTTGAAAGAAATGGATGACTGGAGATTTTAGCAACATTTTCTATAACTTTGGAGAGTAGAAGTTTCAGGAAAACAGACCGTGGCAAATTATCAAGACTATCTTTCTACAGAATAGAGGGAAAATGGACCCAACTTCCGGGAAGGGAGGACACTCTGGAAGTAGAAATGAGTGAAGAGGGAGTGGTGGAAAGCAATTGTCTTATGTTCACATATCATCAAGACAGTAGGAGGGAAACCAATTGGAGGTTTTATTGAAGTTAAGGGATAAAACTGATAAATTAAAGAAGAAATGCTGGACCCGACTATCATGTTCCATGATAATTGGTTTAGTAGTTTCTGCTGCTACATAGAATCAATAGAGACTGATGTAACACATAAGTAACTCCCTTTATACTACTCCCTTTATCATAACCCTGTTTATATTCGTATTTTGTTTACTTTGACATGTAAGGATTACTGCTTTCTAATGGGAGAGTGGTCCAATGCTTTGTTCCCATTCTTGACCATGTTGCTCTTAAACCTGGTTTGCAGAAGTACAAGAGTGGTTTCCAATGATTTTACCACTACTTGTGTTTCTAAGTCCGTGGGATAATAAGAGACATCCCCTCAGTACCTCTGACTGGCAACAGAGGTCTGGAGGAGAACTCAACACATGGGAAACTACAACACCTGAACTCCATTTAATGGCAAGAATCCTGCAATTGACCACTTCTGTATATCTGTGAGTTAAGTAATAACTCAGTTTGAATCAACTTCTGTTTCATTCCTAACAATAAAAAGAACTTCTATAATCCCTCAGTCTGAAAACTGTTAATACTGTTCCCTGCTGGAGTTTTGCAATGTACAAGTCAAACCAGACATTGACTTCCTGCAAAGACATTAAGCTGTGCTGTTAGCATTCTTTCATAGTTTCACCTTTGTGATTGGAGTTTAAATCCAACTTACTCCAATAAGATGAAAGTTAACACAAAAACAGAAAATGCTGGCAAATCTCAGCAGCTCTGACCTACAAGTCAGGGTGACTCATTGTCAGAGCTGGGACAAGAGTCAGATCTGTTCTGTCAATTGCAGAAGTCTGTTCACACAACACAGTAAAGCATCCTTTACATTGTCCCATCAAACACTCCTTGGGTGGAGCTTGGGTAAGATACAACAACAATGTGCATTTATCTTCTTGAGTTATCTACTTGAAGGCAAGTCTGATCCATAGCACCACAATCTCTGTGACAAGTAGGGCAAGGAGGCATGTTCTGAATCGATCCCAGCTACAATGGGGATTGAATCCCATGCTGTTAGCACCACTCTGATCCACACCAACTGTCCAGCCAATTGTCCTCCCACCCCACCCGCACCCACCACTCCAGCGCCACTCCATCCATCTCTTTCTCAGAGTTGGAGTCCCAATTAATGTGGCAACTTGGGGAGGCACTGTGATGGTAATAGCATTAGGCTAGTAACCTAGAAGCTCAGGGGACACTAGTTCTAATCCCATCTGGAGGAATTTACATTCAATTAATCTAATCTGATGATAAACACAAAACCACTGTCATTAAAATGTATTTGGTTCACTACTCCATTTTAGGGAAGGAAATCTGCCATCCTTACTTAGTCTGTGACTCCAAATCCACAGCAATGTAGTTGACTCTTAAATTCCCTCTGAAATGGATTAGCGAGCCACTGAGTTGTATCAAACAGCTAAGAAGTCTAGAATGAATGAAACTAGATGGATCATCCAGCATCAACCTAGGCAACGGAAACAACAACACCAAACTCAGCCCTTGCTGGTCTTGCAAAGTCCTCCTTACTAATACCTGGGGCTTGTGCCAAAATTGGGAGAGCTTTCTTAAATAGTAGCGTTGGGTAAACTGTACCTGAACCTTTTTTAACATCCCAGACAAATCACATAGACTCTGCTTTAATTTATATCACAGTTTATTTGTTTTCCTTCTGTCTATTCACACAAAATTAAAGCTCGCTACCACTGTCTCAGCAAACACTTCCAGGGATAGTAGAGTAACACTTCCTCTACACTGTCTCAGCAAACACTCTCAGGATAGTACAGAGTAAATCTTCGTCTACACGTTCTCAGCAAACACTCCCGGGGATAGTACAGAGTAAATCTTCTTACACTATCTCATCAAACACTCCCAAGGATGGTACAGAATAGTGTTAACGACTGAGTAATGCTTCTTCTACATTGTCCGTCAAGCACTCGCAGGGACAGTGCAGCACATGGTTAAATACTGAATAAAGCCTCTTCTACACTGTCCTTTCAAACATTCCTAGGGCAGGGAGAATAGTTCTGAGCTTTATTATTCTAGAAGTGACTGAGATGTTCAAATTCAGCGATTTTACGGGGGACATGACCAATTCTAAATTCTCACACAATTTACCACACAGTGCCTGATCACACAGTTTCTAATTACAGTTTTGAAGAGTTCAGACATTTTGGCCAGGATTCCCTGGCTGTGCTCGTCTGAAATCCGGAGAATCCTGCCTGAGGTCAATGGACCTTTACATTGTTCGCCCCACCACCTGCTACAATTCCCTTGCCGGATGGGATGGGAGAATTCTGGCCTAAGTGTCTCCAGAATTAAAGCTGAAATTTATTATAAATTCTAAATTCTCACATAGTTTATCACACAGTTTCTGATCATAGTATCTAATCACAGTTTTCAAGAGTTCGCTTCAGATATTACCCGTCTGAGACGAACTGGCCAGGTTCATTCCTATGAGGAAGAGTGTTGTCCTTCTTAAAGCTCTGAGCTCTGGATTCTCAGTCTTCTGCAATGATTGGTGCTGCTTGAGTAACTGGTCCCATCTCTGAAAGCCTTCCTTTTATTCTTTATTGTTGAAAGGTATTTTGAGAAACAGGATCCACAGACATTTAGAGACGCAACGACTGATTAGGGACAGTCAGCATGGATTTGTGAGTGGAAAATCATGTCTCACAAATTTGTTTGAGTAACCAAGAAGGTAGATGAGGGCAGTTCAGTTGATGTTGTCTACATGGACTTTAGCAAGGCATTTGACAAGGTACCGCATGGTAGACTGTTGCATAAAGTTAAATCTCATGGGATCCAGGGTGAGGTATCTAAATGGATACAAAATTGGCTTCTTGACAGAAGCTAGAGGGTGGTTATAGAGCGTTGTTTTTCAAGCTGGTGGCCTGTGACCATTGGGATGCCTCTGAGATCAGTGCTGGGTCCAACGTTATATGTCAATTATAATAATGATTTGGATGAGAATATAAGAGGTTCGTAAGTTTGCAGATGACACCAAGATTGGTGGCGTAGTGGATAGTGAAGAAAGTTATCCCCGATTGCAAGGGGATCTTGATCAATTGGGCAGTGGACTGACGAATGGCAGATGGACTTTAATTTAGATAAATGCAAAGTGATGCATTTTGGTAGATTGAACCAGGGCAGGACTCACTCAGTTAATGGTAGGGTGTTGGGGAGAGTTACAGAACAAAGCGATCTAGGGGTACATGTTCATAGCTCCTTGAAAGTGGAGTCACGGGTGAACAGAGTGGTGAAGAAGGCATTCAGCATGCTTGGTTTTATTGGTCAGAACATTGAGTACAGGAGTTGGGACATCTTTGTGAAGTTGTACAAGACATTGATAAGGCCACACTTGGATACTGTGTACAGTTCTGGTCACCCTATTATAGAAAGGATATTGTTAAACTAGGAAGAATGCTGAAAAGATTTACAAGGATGCTACCAGGACTTGATGGTTTGAGATATAACGGGAGACTGGTTAGACTGGGACTTTTTTTCTCTGGCACGTAGAAGGCTGACGGGTGATCTTATAGTGTCTATAAAATAATGAGGGGCATAGATTAGCTATGTAGTCAATATACTTTCCCAAGGTAGAGGAGTCTAAAACTAGACGGCATAGGGTTAAGGCGAGAGAGAAAAAAATAAAAGTGTCCAGAGGGGCAATTTTTTTCATGCAGAGGTGAGTGTCTGGAACAAGCTGCCAGAGGTAGTAGTAGAGGTGGGTACAATTTTGTCTTTTAAAAAACATTTAGATAGTTACATTGGTAAGATGGATATAGAGAGATATGGGCCAAATTGGGCAATTGGGATTAGCTTAGGGGTTTAAGAAAAAGGAGGCATGGACAAGTTGGACTGAAGGGCCTATTTCCATTTGTAAACCTCTGTGACTCTATGATTGCTTCCTATATATGTGAGTTAGCGCCAGACTCAATATTCCTTCCAACTATTAGTCACTGGTCCCTGAAGAAGAGAATACACCTTCAACTTCTTCCTTTGTTTCTGCAGGAGCCCGCTGTCTGGACCGAAATCTGTTGTTAATCACCTCAGCTTGGTTAATCAAATTCGGGAATGCTTAGTCTCAGATGTAGCTTGCTCCAATATCTAGTTTCACTCTACTACTTGCTCCTGCTTCCATGTTAGCCTCCTTTTCCCATCATGCATAGTTTGATCAATGTATGTACTTGCTGATGTACATCCTACATTCCCCCCTTTGATCCAGTGATAAACCAGAACTGTATCCCATAAACATGGCCTTTCAAAGAACAAAGAACAGAGAAATGTACAGAACAGGAACAGGCCTTTCGGCCCTCCAAGCCTATAGCGATCATGATACCTGCCTAAACTAAAACCGCATGCACTTACGGAGTCGATATCCTTCCATTCCCATCTATTCATGTATTCAGCTAGTTGCCCTTTAAATGCCGCTCTCATATCTGCTCCCACCACCTTCCCAGGCAGCATATTCTAGATATTCACCACCCTCTGTGTAAAAATATTGCTTTGCACATCTCCTCTAAACTTTTCCCCACGCACCTTAAACCTATGTCCCCTAGTACTTGACTTTTCAACCCTAGGAAAGAACAAAGAACAAAAACAGCCCAGGAAACAGGCCCTTCAGCCCAACAAGCCCACGCCACCATTTTAACATTACCAGTCCCCCCTCCACCCATGACCCTTATCTATGATTATGGCATTCCACATTGAGGGAAACTAATTTAGGGACAATTTATTACCTCCAATCAGCCTATTAGCACATCTTTGGGGTGTGGGAGGAAACCGGAGCACCCAGAGAAAACCCACGCAAGCACGGGGAGAATGCGCAAACTCCCACAGACACTAGCCCAAATCCAAGTGTCTGCACAGCAACAGTGATAGTCACTGAGCTGTCGTCTTGCCCAGTATCTGGTCCAGTTTACGTGCACACTAACGACATGAAGCACTAGGCTACTCTCGAACATCCAAGAGCAGCCCTAGTATGACCCATCGCGTGTATGCCCCTTGTTGGACAACAAGGCGGACCGACTTAAAACCTGTGAATTAAAAGAGAAAAACATTAAAAGAGCACCTGATTATCCAGTTGGTCCGTGCCATTCATAATCTTGTCGACCTCTATCAGGTCACTCCTCAATCTCCATCGTTCCAATGAGAACAAACTGAGTTTATCCAACCTCTCCTCATAGCTAATATCCTTCAGACCAGGCAACATCCTGGTAAATCTCTTCTTGTGCCCTCCCCAAAGCATCCACATCCTTCTGGTAGTGTGGTGACCAAAACTGTACAAAATATTCCTAACTAAGGTTCTATATAGTTGCAACATGACCCACCATTTTTTATATTCAATGCCCTGACCAATAAAGGCAACTATGCTGTATACTTTATCCATCTGTATTGCAATTTTCAGAGGTCAGTGGACATATATGCTGAGATTTCTCTGCCTGTCAATACTCCTAAAGGTTCTACCATTTATGGCATAATTCCTACATGCACTGGATTTTTCAAAATGCATTATCTCACACTTGTCCGGATTAAACTCCATTTGCTTTTCTCTGCCCAAATTTCCAGCTGATCTATATCTCGCTGTATCCTCTGATAATCCTCTTTATTATCCGTAACTCCAACAATTTCTGTGTCATCTGCAAACCTACTAATCAGTTCAGTTACATTTTCCTCCAAGTCACTTATATTTACTACAAACAACAAAGGTCCCAGAACTGATACTGCTAGTTACAGCCTTCCATTCAGAAAAAGCACGCCTCTACTACTACCCTCTAGCTTCTATGGCCAAGCCAGTTCTATATCCGTCTTGCCAGCTATCCTCTAATCACATTTGACTTCACTTTTCGTACCATGAGATACTTTGTCAAAGGCTTTATTGAAGTTTATGTATACAACATCCACTCGATCATCTTCGTCACTTCTTTGAAAAACCCAATCAAGTTAGTAATGTATGACCTTCCCTTCACAAAACCATGTTGTCTATCACTAATAAGTCCATTTATTTCCAAATATCAATAAATCCTGTCCCAACAAATCTTTTCCAATAATTTCCCTACCAGCTGATACGCTGCAGGAAAGAATATCCCGAGGTATGGTACATTGGGGTGACAATGCAGATGCTACAACAACGGATAAATGAACACCTCTCGACAATCACCAGGCAAGACTGTTCTCTTCCTGTTGGGGACCACTTCAGTGGTCAAGGGCATTTGGCCTCTGATCTTTGGGTAAACGTTCTCCAAGGTGGCCTTCACCACACACAACAACGCAGAGTTGCTGAGCAGAGATTGATAGCCAAGTTCTGCACACATGTGGACGGCCTCAACCGGGATCTTAGGTTCATATCATTCTATCTGTAACCCCCATGACTCATCTGGACTTGCAAAATCTCACTAACTGTCCTGTTTGGAGACAATACACATCTCTTTAATCTGTGCTTAATGCTCTCTCCACTCACATTGTCTGTACCTTTAAGACTTGATTAGCTGTAAAGACTCGTATTCCAATCATTATTTTGTAAATTGAGTTTGTGTCTTTATATGCCCTGTTTGTGAACAGAACTCCCACTTACCTGATGAAGGAGCAGCGCTCTGAAAGCTAGTGGATTTTGCTACCAAATAAACCTGTTGGTCTTTGACCTGGTGTTGTGAGACTTCTCACTGTGTTTACCCCAGTCCAATGCCGGCATCTCCACATCATGACATCCCCATATTGCATTTTCTGCAAATGTGAGCAAAGTCCGACCTTGATTCAGTGGATTTGGTGTTTAACAGTCTACATCCTATAAGAATGATTAATCACTTCATTTTGATAGCTCCTTCAACTGTCAGCATTCTCGACAGATACTGATACATTGCTGAATAAGTTCACCAATTCAGTGAGTCTGAAATTCTGACCTAGTGCAAATGGTGAGGATGACAAGTCACTCCATACTGCACTATCTCGTTATCCTGCAACAGATCAAGATAGCACCTGTATCGCAGAGTTTTACAATTTCCCTGAAATGTACTTGGGCCAAATCTCTGGGGCATTCTTTTCTTTCTCTGTGATATCTGGATTGGCCACTGGCGTGGCAGCAGTTGGACTAGTTGAGGCACAACAGTGGTTTGAATGGGGGGAGATGGGCAGCACAGTGTTTCACACTGCTACCTCACAGCATCAGAGGCCCAGGTTCAATTGCAGCCTTGGGTGACTGTGTGGAGTTTGCACGTCCTCCCTTTGTCTGCAAGGTTGCCTCCGGCTGCTCCCGTTTCCTCCCATGGTGAAAAGGTGTACAATTTAGGTGGATTAGCCATGCTAAATTGCCCCTGAGTGTCCCAAGATGTTAAAGTTAGGGTGATTAGCAGGGTAAATACATGGGGATGGGGACGGTGGTTTGGGCCTAGGTAAGATGCTCTGTTGGAGTCAATGCAGACTCATTGGGCCAAATGGCCACCTTCTGCGCTGTAGGCATTCTATGACTAACTGGTGGGATGACAAAAGGGAAGGAAGGTTCAGACCTTCCACCACATCTAACATCACATGATGCTGATGGGATTGTGGTAACCCAAATAGTTTTAATGGGTTACACAGAGGGACTGCCTTCTCAACAATTTTGTAAGGCCACAAATACTTTGGAGTCAAGAATGTGTTGGCTGGCAAACTCATAACGGCTTCTACCATTGTCAAGTCATCAACAAAAATTTACACCCACATATGCCTCTTTTTGGTTCTGACACAAATGGTCCTTTGGGATCGTAGGCTAAAAAGGCAATAAAGGGGGAGAAGATGAAATATGAGTGTAAGCTAGCTAGTAATATAAAAGAAGATAGGAAGAGGTTTTTCAATCTATAAAAAGGTAAGAGGAAGGCAAAAATAGTCATTGGACCACTGGAAAATGAGGCTGGAAAAGTTATAATAGGAAACAAAGCGATGGCAGAGGAACTGAGTAGTTACTTTTGCATCATTCTTCATGGTGGAAGACACCAGTGGGATGTCAGAGCTCCAGGAGAGTCAGGAGGTATAGGTGAGTGCAGTGGCCATCGCAATGGAGAAGGTTCTGGGGAAACTGAAAGGTCTGAAGGTGGATGAATTGCCTAGGCCGGAGGACCATACCACAGGATTCTAAAAGAGGAAAGCTGAGGAAATTGTGGAGGCATTAGTGGTGATCTTTCAGGAATCACTGGAGTCAGAGAGGATACAGAAGACTGAAAAGTAGCAAATGCAACACTGCCATTTAAGACTGGAAGGAGGCAGCAGTTGGGAAGTTTTAAGCTGGTTAGCCTGCCCGGTTATTACAAGATTTTGGAGTCCATTATTAAAGATGAAATCACAGAGTACTTGGAAGTGCATGATAAAGTAGGATTGAGTCAGCACGGCTTTGTCAAGGGGAGATCATGTCTGACAAATCTGTTGGAGTTTTTGAGGAGGCAACAAGGAAGTTAGATAAAGGAGAGCCAGTGGACGTGATTTATTTAGATTTCCAGAAGGCCTTTGACAAAGTGCTGCATAGTGAAGTGCCCATGGTGTTAAGGGTAAGATCCTGGCATGGATAGAGGATTGGTTGAGTGGCAGAAGGCAGAGAGTGGGGATAAAGGGGTCTTTCTCGGGATGGCAGCCGGTGACTAGTGGTGTGTCTCAGGGGTCAGTGCTGGGACCACAACTTTTCACAAAGTCTTAACGACTTGAAGGAAGGAACTGAAGGCACTGTTGCTAAGTTTGCAGATGATAAAAAGATATGTAGAGGGACAGGTAGTATTGGGGAAGCGGGGGGGTGGTGGTTGCTGCAGAAGGACTAGGACAGATTAGGAGAGTGGGCAAAGAATTGGCAGATAGAATACAATGCGGAAAAGTGTGAGGTTATACACTTTGGAAGGAGGAATAGAGGCATAGGCTATTTTCTAAATGGGAAAATGCTTAGGATATCAGAAACACAAAGGGATTTGGGAGTCATTGTTCAAGATTCTCTTAAGGTTAACATGCAGGTTCAGTTGGCAGTTAGGAAGGCAAATGCAATGTTAGCATTCATGTGAAGAGGACTAGAATACAAGAGCAGGGATGTACTTCTGAGACTGTATAAGGCTCTAGTCAGACCCCATTTGGAATATTGTGAACAGTTTTGGACCCCATATCTAAGGAAGGACTTGCTGGCCTTGAAAAGGATCCAGAGGAGGTTCACAAGAATGATCCCTGGAATGAAGAACTTATCGTGTGAGGGACAGTTGAGGAGTCTGGATCTGTACTCGTTGGAGTTTAGAAAGGTGAAGGGGAATCTTATTGAAACTCCCAGGATACTGTGAGGCCTGAATAGAGTGAACTGAATAGTGTTTCCACTCATAAGAAAAACTAGAACGAGAGGGCACAACCTCGGGTTAAAGAGATGATCTTTTAAAACAGAGATGAGGAGAAATTTCTTCAGCCAGAGAGTGTCAATCTGTGGAACTCTTTGCCGCAGAAGGCTGTGGAGGCCAGGTTATGAGTGACTTTAAGATAGAGATAGGTAGGTTCTTGATTAATAAGGGGATCAGGGGTTATGAGAAAAGGCAGGAGAATGGGGATGAGAAAATAAATCAGCCCATTATTGAATGGTGCAGCAGACTCGATGGGCTGAGTGGCCTAATTCTGCTCCTATGTCTTATGGTCTTATGGTCTTAGAATCACACAATCATGTGAGTTACCCTGATAGATCAAATTGTCTGCCAAAAAAGAGGTACTGTAATATTCCTTCCCTATAAAAGGAGAGTCCATTAGGTGATCCGATCCTTTATTTTGTTTTTGAGTTTCCCCATTTTCCTTTACTTATGACCAATCTTGGCTCTGCAAGACCTAATGCCTCCCAGCATCTGTGGAATTGAAATCAATCCATGTCCTGCAGGATTCCTCAATCTTGTGAGTTACCAGGACTCACACCTATTTAGTGCTCATGTCTGCAATCAGTTGTCCCTATTTAAACAGATCAAACAGATCCATAAAATGTATCCATGTTGGGGCACAGCCCCTTTAAGGGAATGGATCATGAGACCTCAGGTGTGGGGTGAGTTGTTGGGATCCACCCAGAATGGACAGTCAATGTTTGGAGTGTGACGTGACAAGACCTAATAAAGAGGTGTGTTCCCTCTATATCGTGGTAAAGCAGAAAAGACCTCTGCACTCAGCCACATAAACACCAGATTACACAACTCCCTGGCATCCAGGCCATGTATGCATGTTACTGTTAAAAAAAATTCCCAGGCGTTGTTTCCTGGAACAAAGACAGGTATTCTTTCTGCTATCTGACCCGATTCTTGAATGGTGTAGGGGGCAAAACACCTCACTTCATGAGCTGCGGTGCTCACTGGCACACTCCGGTCTGCTCGTGAAGATGTTGTGGGGTGCATCAAGATTGATCCTTTTGGAAGTGGGGCTGTTAGGAGCATTCTCGGTTTAGTTAGCGGGTGGAACACTCCATCCCCCTTCATGATCCCTTTGATTATTTAAAATTCTTGCTGTCTCATTATCCAAGTTCCTGTCCTCACTCCAGGAGTAAAAATACATTCAATCCCTCTTTTTAACTGTCAATTGTTGCTTTAAACTTTCTATTTGCTCCTGACATTTGGCATGATCAGCCTGTGGGTGTCTCTGTTGTGTCCTAGTTTAGTGGAGCACCCCAAGAGCTGCCTTATTTCTGTGCATTGTTGTTATGAGTTTCAAGTTGCTCTTTTTGTCTCTCACCTCCCTGCTTTTCTAAGTGAGCCTGACTTAACAGAGACTGTCCTTGTCAAATTGGGTGATGTGCAACTGCTTTGCCAGTTCCGCATTTTGTTGATCTCTCAGTTTCTGCTTTATCTTTTGTATTTCTGCATCTGTGTTGTTTGTTATTTTATGGGGAAAGTCCCGCAATCTCTCTTAGACAGGTGACCATATTCACCGCCTTCTCAACTTCTGGGGCATTTTCCCCCAAATCATCATTTACTTTAATCCAATATTCTGCTGGGGTCAATCTGGGCACCTATTGCTTTACTAAATCAGGTAATTTACTTCTAATATATTTTAGAATAATACTATTCCAAGGAGAGTTACCATAAGAACATAAGAAGAACATAAGAAATAGGAGCAGGAGTAGGCATCTAGCCCTTCGAGCCTGCCCCGCCATTCAATAAGATCATGGCTGATCTGAAGTGGCTCAGTTCCACTTTCCCACTTTTTCCCCATAACCCTTAATTCCCCTGTCTATCGAAAACCTATCTACCCGTGACTTAAATATATTCAGCGAGGTAGCCTCCACCACTTCAACGGGCAGAGAATTCCAGAGATTCACCACCCTTTGAGTGAAGAAGTTCCTCCTCAACTCTGATCTAAACTGCACCCCCCCCCTTATCTTGCGGCTGTGCCCTCTAGCCCTGCTATCCTTTCTGAGCGGGAAGAATCTCTCTACCTCTACCCTATCCATCCCCTTCATTATCTTCTCCGTCTCTATAAGATCCCCCCTCAGCCTTCTAAACTCCAATGAGTACAGACCCAGTCTATTTAACCTCTCTTCATAGTCCAACCCCCTCATCTCCGGTATCAGCCTAGTGAACCTCCTCTGCACTCCCTCCAAGGCCAATATATCCTTCCGCAAGTGCGGCAACCAAAACTGCACACAGTACTCCAGCTGCAGCCTCGCCAGTACCCTGTACAGTTGCAGCAAGGCCTCCCTACTTTTATATTCTATCCCCCTCGCTATAAAGGCCAACATTCCATTCGCCTTCTTGATCACCTGCTGCACCTGCAGACTGCATTTTTGCGACTCGTGCGCAAGAACCCCCAGGTCCCTCTGCACCATGTGCCATGGTCAACTCATACTGCAACTAGATTGATAACTGGCCAGTTGTCTTCACTGCCTTTGTCCTAAGTGATCCACTTTGTGATGCCATTAATTCGAAACATGCTAGATGGGTAATATCTGAAGCAAACTCTTGGAAACCGTGTGATTAGAAACCGTATGAGAATTTAGAATTTATAGTAGGTTTAAGCTTTAACAATGTATGAATAGACATAAGAAAAACCAATAAACTGTGCAATATAAAT
Source organism: Carcharhinus amblyrhynchos (assembly GCF_965287045.1). NCBI lineage: Eukaryota > Metazoa > Chordata > Chondrichthyes > Carcharhiniformes > Carcharhinidae > Carcharhinus > Carcharhinus amblyrhynchos. Next base: position 72,054,014 of record NC_137326.1, read on the forward strand.
TACAGCAAGGTCAGTGCGATCTGTCTGAGATGCTAAAAAAGTAGTTTACCCAACAATTCTGGAGCCACTGGGTTAGTCTCGGTTAGAAGTAGTTTTGAATTATTCCGGGTCAGACCATTAACATTTAGGACAAGGAAAAATGTACTAGGAAGGGAATTTAGTTACTTCAGGACCGGACTGCTTTGAAACTACTGAGGAGCACATTCCAATCACCCAACCTGAGTCTGAATGAAGATGGCTAGTGCCCCATGTGACAGCCAGGACCTAAATGGCCAAATTCATTCCTGTGAGGGAGAATATTGTCCTTCCCAGAGCTTAGAGTTCTGGTCCTCAATCTTCTGCTATGATTGGTCTCAAATAGACTGTAGCCAAACAGGCCAACTAAAATGGCGTTTTGTAAAGCACTCTGGGATAACTGGGCAAGAAACTAAACCGACAGGCTGCAGTTTAAAGACAGACAAACAGGCTGCAACCCTGATGAGTGAATACACAGGATATAGGCCATCTCCAGGATGAAAGAGACTTTCTGATCACACTGGATTGTGTGCCAGACGTAAAGGCACCGTGAATCCTTATTTAGGAGGAAGGTATGTGACCTATGTGCCTACAACACATACAGGCATGGCCGCCGGGGACACACCCAGAGATCGGTGTGGTAGCACCTGATTGGACTCTTATCGATCAGGGTGATCAAGTCCTGATCGATTGATTGGCAGTGGCCAAAAAAAGGGCGTGAAACCAAACGGGGTATAAAGGATGCTGCACAACCAGGAATCTCTCTCTCTCTCTCTCTCTGACCCCACGAACGAGCTAGAACAATGGTGAACATCGCCAGCAAGAGGAGAGCCACCACACCCAAGAAAGAAGAAAGAGAGACTACAGCCAGAATGCCAGACCAGAGCAAAGGACCAGACTACACAGACAACTACCAAGACCAGCACACAGATAAAGGCCAGTATCTGTTTGGGTATTTGCCAGTCACACAAAGTTAAGTCAAGGTCTTGTATTGTACTTGAATTCTAGCATTTCTGTAAGATAACTTATTGTTGGTCGGGTGGGTGATTATTGATTGTGTGGGTTTAATTAAATATTGTTTGCACTAATAAGACGTCTACTCAAAGTTATTTGTCCATCGTATAAGGGTTAAAACAGGCTGATTTTTACAACAAGACGCTGCTTGAGTTGTAGCTGCTCTCATCTCCAATAGGCTTCCTCTGATTCTTTTTTGCTTCCTGTGTATATTAGGTCTAGAATCAATATTCCTGCCAACTGTTAGTCACCAGGCTCTGTAGGTAACAAAATACACCTCCGACTTTTTTCTTTGCTTTTGCAGGTGTCTGGACCAAAATCTGTCACTAATCACTTCAGCTTCGTTAATCACATCAACTTTGGGAATGCTTAGTCTCACATGTAGCCTGCTCCAATATCCAGTTTCACTGTGCTATTTGTTTCTGGTTCAATGTTAGCCTCCTTTTCCCATCATGCATAGTTTGGTCACTTATTAATATACATACTTACAGTAGTCTAACAGAGTCATACCCACAAAATCATACCCTACAATGTCCCAGGTACCACCATTGCAATCTTGGGGTATGTCCTGTCCTTCCAGCAGGAAAGAACTGCCAGAAATGGTGACACCTTTCATGGAAAAAGTTAAACAGGTCGGGCCTGTATTGATTGAAGTTTTGAACTGAAACACATGGTGGTGCGGGCTCGTTGGGCTGAAGGGCCTGTTTCCCATGCTGGGTTGTTCTTTGTTATATAAAATCCTGAGGGGGTCTTGACAGAGTGGATGCTGAAAGGATATTTCCCTTTCTGACACCCCCAGTATCCTTTGATTCCCTTGTTAATCATGGCATTATCTACCTCTGCTTTGAAGATATTTAATGATGCTGGCTCCATCACTCTCTGGGGAACAGAGTTCCATAGACTCACAACTCTCTGCGGGAAAGAAACTCTCCTCATCTCTCTCAAATGGGAGGCCCTTCACTTTTAAACTGTGTGTCTATCTACCCCACAAGGGGAAACTTCCTTTCAGTATTCACTTTGTGAAGCCTCCTCAGGGTCTTATATCGTTCAATAAGACCACCTCTCATTCTTAAAAACTCCAATGAATACAGCCCAACCTGTGCAATCTTTCCTCAAGAGATAATCCCATCATGCATTATCCCACGAATGAATTGAGTGAACCTTCTCTGAACTGTTAATGCAATTATATTCTTTCTTAAATAAAGAGAACAAAACTGTACATATTACTTCAAATGTGGTCTCAACAACACCCTGTACAACTGTAGTAAAATTTCCTTACTTTTATATTCCTTTGCAATGAACAACAACATTCCATTTGAATTCCTAATTACTCACAGTACCTGCATACCAGATTTTTGGATTCATGACACTCAAATCCTTTTGTACTCTAGAGTTTTACATTCTCTCTCAATTTAAATAATATACTGCTTTAATGTTTTTCCTGCCAGTGAACAAGTTCAAGTTCATATCTTCCCTCATTATGCTCCATCAACCAACTTTTAGTCCACTCTCGTAACATAGCTGTATCCTTTTGCAGACTTGATTTGTCCTCTTCACAACTTACTTTACTACCCATCTTTGTGTCATCAGCAAATCTAGCTCCTTCATCCAAGCCATTGATATAGCCTGCAAATAGTTCTGGCCCCAGCACTGATCCCTGTAGCATTCCACTCGTCACATCTTGCCAATAAAAAATGGTTTATTTATATCTCTTGGTTTTCCGCTGCTGACCAATGCTCTAACCATTCTAATATATTACTCCCTACACCATGAGCTCTTACTTTTTTTTGACATGATACCTTGTCAAATGCCTTCTGGAAATCTAAGTACATCATATCCACAGATTCGCCTTTATTTACAATGCTTGTTATTTGCTAAAAGAACTTCAGTAAATTAGTCAAACACAATTTTTCTTTCACAAAACAATGTTGACTCAGTCCGATTGCATTTAGCACTACTGCCTCACAGCACCAGAAACTGGGTTCTATTCCGGCCTTGGGTCACTGGTTGTGTGGCGTTTGCATGTTCTCCCCATTCCTGCGTGGGCTATCTCCAGATGCTCTGGTTTCCTCCCATGCTCCAACGATGTGTGGGTTCAGTTGATTGGCCATGCTAAATTGCCCCTTAGTGTCAGAGGGATTAGTAGGATAATACTTGGGGTTACAGGGATAGGGCCTGCGTGGGATTTTTGTCAGTGCAAGCTCGAAGGGCTGAATTGCCTTCTTCTGGACTGTAGGGATTCTATGATTCTGTGATTCTATAAATTGCTCCTTAGTGGTCAAAGATGTGTCGGTTAGGTGAATTAGTAATGTTAAATGCACGCGGTTAGGGGAATAGGGCCAGGGTGTAAGAGAGTCACTGTAGACTTTTGGACCGAATGGCTTCCTTCTGCACTGTAGGGCTTCTATTGTTCTACGGTTTCTAAGTGCAATCTTCAATCATAGATATCAACATTTTCCTAAGCTAACCTGCCTGTAGTTTCCTGTTTTCTGTCCTCTTTAGTTTTTGAATGGAGGAGTCACATTCACTATTTTGCAATCTGATAGGACCTTTCCAAAACCAAGGGAATTTTGGAAAATTAAAACCAATACGTTTACTATCTCATTTCTTATAGATCCCAGGCTAGAGTCCATCAAGGCTGGTCAGATTTTATTTCTAATAATTTTCTCAGAACCCTGGTGATTATCAATGTTTTAAGTGCCTCCCTTTCATTTCCTGATTCACAATTAATTCTGGGATGTCAATTGTAATTTTTAGAGTGAAGACAAATACAAAATATCTATTCAATTCATCCTCCATTTCCTTATTTTCCATGAATAATAAGTGATTCTGTAGAGCTCACTTTGCATACTCTATTACTTTTTTAAATACCTTACTACCTCTTTATATTTCTAGCCAGCTCTGTCTCACATTGCAATGTCTCGCTCAGTATTATTCTCATTTTGCACCTGCTGTGACTAAGCCCTCCCACTAGGTGGGGACCAAGAGTTTCAGTTCAAAACTAGAGTCAGGAGTGAAGTGAGCAATGAAGAAGGAGAGACTGAAAATGAGCCAGAGGGTGGGAGCTGAAAGAGGAAGACAATATCAGGGGCATTCTGTGAAGAGAAAGTCTGTGGATTTAAAGTGAAACTGACAGCAATAAACAGATATACTGACAATACTTTATTCACAATATTAAAATAAAACCACACTAACGGGGTCAACATTAAACAAGACTTGGTGTGACTGGGTCTGTGGCAGGTAGTGAGGAGACAAACGAGGGGAAAACCTCTTTGCTCTCATCCTCACTAATCCAAATGTGTCTTTCCATGACTGCATCAATAGGAGTGACCACCTCACAGTCTCCTTGTGGAGGCAAAGTCACATCTTCACTTTGAGGATACACTCCATCATGTTGGATGGCACTACTGTTGTCCTGCTTGGGATAGATTCTAAACAGATCTAGCAACTCAAGATGGGTCATCCAAGAGGTGTTGTAGGCTATCAGCAGCGTTTCCAGTGCCCTTTGATGCCACGCACCTTGTGCGTGCTGTGGTGTGCCAGACAATTGCAAGGTGCATGTGGAAGACACATGCTTTGTTAAGTTTGGTTGACCAAGCTGGCATGCCAAGAGTTGAAGCTGGGCACAGAGCTTGTAGACTTTGCCACTCTGCGAGGATTGATTCATATTTGTGCCCACCCTTCAGTAATGCTTTAAGACCATACCCTATTGACATGTCAAGATCTTTTTGATAAGCCTTAATGGGTGTTAATGCTATCATCAACTCAGTGACTTGCTCAGCCAATTTTGTATCAGAAAAATCACATTCCAGTCCATTTATCTGCAGTAGCTAAGGACGTGATCTGTAGACTCCTTTCACAGTTTTCTAAAGAACATGAACTCCAGGTGATAAATGCAAAAATTGAGGTTGACCACAGTTGGTATTCTGAAGTGGCCAATATTTACATAGGATCATAGACTCCCAACAATACAGAAGAAGGCCATTGGCCCATCAAGCTTGCACTGACAACAATCCCGCCTCGGTCCTATCTCCTTAACTTCACATATTTACCCTGCTAAACCCCCTGACACTAAGGGATAATTTAGCATGGCCGATCAACCTAACCTGCACATCTTTAAAGTGTGGGAGGAAACTGGGGTACCTGGAGGAAACCCATGCAGATGTGGGGAGAACATGCAAATTCTACATAATAACTCTAGGCCAGAATTGAACCCTGATGCTGTGAGGCAGCAGTACTGGCAACTGTGCTGCTGTGCCACCCTTCTTATTAGAATCATTCTGCTCCTCTTCTGATACCCTCAGCACATTAAATCTACAATGCTCTTCATTGTCTGTTTCAGTTTTTATCTTGACAGCTTGCTTGTCCAGTTCCAACATTGACAAATCAATAAATCAAAATAAATTGTCCCTAAATTAGTTTCCCTCAATGTGGATGGCCATAAAACAATAGATAAGGGTCATGGGTGGAGGGAGGGACTGGTAGTGTTAAAATGGCGGCGTGGGCTCGTTGGGCCGAAGGGCCTGTTTCCCAGGCTGTTTTTGTTCTTTGTTCTTTATAAACCAAAATTCTGTGCAGTGTTTGAACAGCTTATGTTCAGAGCAATGTTTGTTGCTGCAGTAGCAAGCATCTTTAAGGGATGAGTTTTTAGAGGGTCATGTGACTCATTTGGCCAATCGGACCAAAGCTCTGGCATCCTGGGGCTGAGGGCGAACGCTCCCAGGCAATCCGCAGGCTGGAGTCAAAGTCATTGCTAGCATCTTTACCGTTCTCTGTAAGCAGTTCTAACTTGTTAACTAAACAGTTCTTAGATACGCCACTTGGCCACTATTCTTGTAGCTACAGTTGCCTTCCAGTTAAGACATGGGAACTTGTGTCGGTTTCCACACTTTCTGTGCTTTCAGAATTAGCAACAAACTTTCTTGCATTTTGAGTATTCAGGAGATAAGATGCTGCAGCTGCCTGCATGACCTCTGGTCACCGTGCCTTGTTCTTGTGTTTTTTTGCTGCTCTGGGTGTATGGTGCTATTGTCCCTTCCAGAAAATGTTTTTGTTATGGATGTAAAACAATGCTGAAAAAAAACTGTAATGGCTGCAATAGCTTTTCCCAACCTTTCTAACCCTTCTTGAGTCTGCTTTTGAGCAACCTTCTTTGGCACTGTCTTGTGCTGCTGATCCAGTGGCCCCTTTATTCAAAGAACAAAGAACAAAATCAGCCCGGGAAACAGGCCCTTCGGCCCAACGAGCCCGCGCTGCCATCTCAACACCACCTCTCTACCCGCGACCCTTGTCTAATGTTTTACGGCCATCCAGGTTGAGGGAAAACTGATTTAGGGACAATTTATTCCTGCCAATCAGCCTAACAGCACATCTTTGGGGTGTGGGAGGAAACCGGAGCACCCGGAGAAAACCCACGCAAGCACGGGGAGAATGCGCAAACTCCCACAGACACCGGCCCAAATCCATGTGTCTGCACAGCAATCAGCGATAGTCACTGAGCTGTCGTCTTGCCCAGTATCTTGTCCAGTTTACTAACGACATGAAGCACTAGGCCAATCTCGAACAACCAAGAGCAGCCCCAGTACGACCCATCGCGTGTATGCCCCTTGTTGGACACGAGGTGGACCGACTTAAAACCTGTGAATGAAAAGAGAAAAATATTATTAAGATACTATACTCATTTACATTTCTAGGGACACCCCAATGCTAATGACCCTTAATTAAAGGTTCTCCTATATCCACCCATCTCCAACTCAGTCATGTGCCTGTCTAAGTTACTCTTAAATGACTCTAGCGTGTTTGCTTCCACCACCTTACTTGGCAGAGCATTCCATACCCCCACTACCCTCTGTGTGAAAAACCTCCCTCTAATATCTGTGTTGTACCTCTCCCCCCTTGCCTTAAGCCCATGGCCCCTTGTCCTACGTGACTATTATAGGAAATAGCTTACTTCTGTTTACTCTATCTATACCCTTCATAATCTTATATACCTCTATTAGATCCCCCCTCAGTCGGCGTCTTTCAAGGGAAATCCCCCAATTTCTTCAATCTTTCCTCATACCCCAGTCCTTCCATACCAGGCAACATCCTGGTAAACCTCCTCTGCACTGTCTCCAGAGTCTCCACGTCCTTCCGGTAGTAAGGCGACCAGAACTGTACGTAGTACTCCAAATGCGGCCTAACCAACGTTCTGTACAACTGCAACATTAGACTCCAGCTCTTATATTCTATACCCCTTCCTATAAAGGCTAACATACCATAGGCTTTCTTCACCACACTCTCCACTTGCACTGCCACCTTCAAAGACTTGTGCACTTGCACCCCCGGGTCTCGCTGTGACTCTATACTCCTTACAGGCTTACCCTTTATCATATAATTTCCCCCTACATTATTCCGGCCAAAATGCATCACCTCACATTTATCTGGATTAAACTCCATTTGCCACGTATCTGCCCAATCAACCAGCCTATCAATATCCCACTGTATTGCCAGACACTGCTCCTCACTGCCCGCCAATCCAGCCATCTTGGTGTCATCAGCAAATTTGCTGATCACACCACCTACTCCCTCTTCCAAATCATTTATATACACTACAAAGAGAAGAGGTCCCAGTACCGAGCCCTGCGGCACACCACTAGTGACAGACCTCCAGCTAGAAAAAGACCCCTCCACAACTACTCTCTGACTCCTCTTTGCAAGCCAGTTCTCTACCCATCTAGATACCTGACCACATATCCCATGAGCTTTAATCTTCTGTACCAACCTACCATGAGGGACTTTGTCAAACGCCTTACTGAAATCCATATAGACGACATCAACGGCTCGTCCTTCGTTGACCGTTTTTGTCACCTCTTCAAAGAATTCTACCAGATTCGTAAGGCAAGACTTCCCCTTGACAAAGCCATGCTGCGTATCCTTAATCAGATCGCAACGCTCCAAGTGCACATACATCCTATCCCTAAGAATCCTCTCCATCAACTTACCTACCACTGACGTGAAGCTCACCGGCCTATAGTTACCCGGGCTATCCCTCCTACCCTTTTTAAACAACGGTACCACATTAGCTATCCTCCAGTCCTCTGGAACCTCACCTGTGTCCAAAGAAGAGACAAAGATTCGCGTCAGAGGCCCAGCAATCTCATCCCTCGCCTCTCTAAGCAGCCTAGGATAAATGCAATCAGGCCCCGGAGATTTATCGGTTTTAATGCCCTCTAAAAGCCCTAACACTTCTTCCCTCGCAATCAATAGATCTTTCAATCGGTCTACCGCTCCCTCAGTGACCGTACCAGACATCAAGCCCCTCTCCTTCGTGAATACCAATGCAAAGTATTCATTCAGGATCTCCCCCATTCCCTCTGCCTCTAAGCACAATTCCCCACATCTGTCCCTGAGAGGACCGATTTTACCCCTAGCCATCCTTTTGTTCTTAAGATAGGAGTAAAATGCCTTTGGATTCTCCTTAACCCTACCTGCCAAAGCCATCTCATGCCCCCTCTTTGCTCTCCTAACTCCCTGTTTGAGATCCCTCCTACTCTCTCTGTATTCCTCCAACGCTCTCTCCGTTCCCAGCTGCTTAGACCTGGCATACGCCTCTCGTTTCTTCCTAACCAGGTCTTCTATATCTCTAGTAATCCACGGTTCCCTAATCCTACCTTTCTCCTAACCGGCACATGCCTTTCCTGCACCCTTTGCAGTTTTCCCTTGAAAGACTCCCACATGCCTAATGTGGTCTTGCCTTCCAACAGCCTATCCCAGTCTGTATCCCTAAGCTCCTGCCTAATCCGGCTGTATCTAGCCTTCCCCCAATTTAGCACCCTCCCCTTAGGACATCTTTTTCCATTCATATCCTATTCACTGTTGCTGTTTGAGTACTGTCTCCACTGTACCTCTTGAAGTTTTATTTTCAATTACGGTGAGCTTATAGACCACTGCTGTAGTTCCAAGAACAGGGAAGACTCCAATTTCTGAGTGTTCAGTGGGAACTCAATGTGCTGCTGTGCTGCTGCATGTATCGAGGCTCAAGGGGTGGAATTTTACAAGATTTTTTTCAAAGTGTCCACTAGTGCAAAAACAAGAGAGTTCCTGATCCTTTTTAAGGATGGGTTTTATGCATTTAGTCTTTGAAATGGTCTATGGGCTAAACCATTTCTAGCCAGTAGAGGCAGTGAGTGGGGTTCACTTCGCCAGATCACATCGAAGCCACAAACTGCACTTGCACAGGAAAAGCATGGGAAAAAAACAGTTCTGCTGACAGAACCCCACCCCTGGGCCAGATATAGCCACCCCTTCCACCTCTCCCAAGGACATCGGAGACCCCCCCAACATTACTGACCCACATCTCACCGCCACCGTCCTCCCTGCCCCCCAGACCCCCTGGCACAAGGCCCGCTGACCACTACCCTGGCCCCGATGGCTGAAGGACATGACTCTCTCTCTCTCCTACTCCTGATCATCACAGAGACCTAAATGCTGCCATCTGATGGAAAGGGCTGGAATCGCTGCCTGGGAGGTGGTAGCAGCAGTTAGTACCAAGGCACTGGCCAGGAGAACTGGAAAGCAGTTCCATAAAAAAACTGAATGACTTCATCTGGACAGCAAAGGTGAGTGCTTAACCTCATCTGGCATCTTCCCCTAAATGACCCCCAGATTCTCCCAACCCCAAATCTCTGCTTGCTTCCAACCCCTCCCCGCCCCCAAGCACCTCACTTCTCCCACCCAAGAGTACCACAACCCCTGCCCAATGACGGCCATCCCTTGATACCACGTAGGACTCGTGCCATCAGATTTAACATGGCTCCTTCTGTTCTGGTAAGAAGTCTCACAACACCAGGTTAATGTCCAACAGGCTTATCTGGTAGCACAAGCTTTTGGAGCATTGCTGTTTCTTCAGGTGAGTTCACCTGAAGAAGGGGTGACACTCCAAAAGCTTGTGCTACCAAATAAACCTATTGGACATTAACGTGGTGTTGTGAGACTTCTTACTGTGCTTATCCCAGTCCAAGGCCGGCATCTCCACATCATTCTATCCCCACAGGGGAAGAATGTCCATAATCTCTGGGAGAGGGTGTAGAGAAAGAGTATGGGTGTCCCTGAGATCAGGGACCTCACCCACTTTGAGGAGTGGGCACTGGAACTTGCAGGAGATGAGGCATATGAACCATTAGTGACGAGCATGGAGCATAGAGGTGAGCACCTGCTGATCCTCCACTTGTTGGAGAAATCTCAAATAAGTTGCATGCAGCCCAGGTTCCTGTCCCTCCCTTGCATTTAACCTTGTGCCTGTGTTGCAGGAAGGGATGCCAAAGCGCCTGGGCTACCTGGCATCGAGGCCCCCACTGCTGCTCCCACTCGTCCTGACCCTGACAACTCGCAAGACTCCACAGAGGAAGCCGATGAAGGGATCTCTGAGGCCGGCACCAGTTTTGTGTCAGCTTCCACCTCAGGACTCACCATGCCAGAAACTCTTACACTGGTGGGTCAAGTTAATGGTGAGGCATCTGGGTCACTCTCTGGTGCGCACGACACATCTGCTGATATACATGGAGTGGAGGAGGGTACTCCCGAGGCCTCTGGCACAGAGGGACTTCCCGGGGGCGAGGAATCAGCTGGCCCCAGGCTATATGCTGGGCCTCTGTGATCACTTCTCCCTCAGCTGCTGGAAATGCAGCAACAGAGCCAGGGAATGCAGGACGGACTGACAGCAACACTGGACATATGTCCAGATAAAGCATGGCAGAGAGGCCCTGAGAAGTCAAGGAATTGCTGTGGGCCTCATTCACTCAGGCACTGAGACTCCCAATGAGAAGGAGCATCAGAGAACTGCAGCTGCTGGGAAAGTGGGCATGAAAGGGGCACCAGGATCATGAGCTTGGATAAGGCAAGCACAGAAGGGCAGCCTCTTGTGTACAAGTGTCACTACCCAGCAGAGAAGAGACGCTGTCCAATGTTCAATTCCCTGTAAATGTTACAGCAGCAGTGTTGAACATATCTCTGGACTGCTGGAGTTCCTTCTCCATCAGAATCACCAACCTCTCATTGGAGGGGGCTAAGAGCGCAAGCAAGTGGGAGGTCATAGCACTTGTGGCTGAGATGAACTATTCCACTATCTGAGTCAGGGCAGGGACATCCTCTTAAGAATTCATGAACCTCACTCTGGAATCCAAGCATTCTCCAGTCCCGCTAGACTGACTGGAGTTTTAGCTGAGTGCCAAACTCTCCATTCTCTTGGGTGTACATCAGAGAATTCCAGCGTCAGTTTTTGGAATAAAGCATTTATTTTTTTTTGGCAAATGATTTGAGATAGAGACCAATCATAAACCACTGAAGATGATGTGGCGAAAACCATTAACCGGTGTACTGTCAAGATTGCAATGTCTCTTAATAAAGATTCAAGGGTATGACTATGGGATTAGGAACAAGCCAGGTAACTTGATAGATACATTGGATACTCTTCACAGATTGCCTAACCCTGTGAAAATAGGAAATATATCCCCAAGTCTGCAAGATGATCTCATTGATATTGAAATTGAAGACATTCTCCAAATTGATCTGGTACATTTTGTGCAATGCAATTTCCAACAGAAGAAAGAGCGGAAGATTGTATACTATAGCAACTGAAGAACCATTATCAATGGGTAGCCTGATTCATTGCAGCATTATCAAATGAGGCTTTATTGAGATGAGCTTGGCATCTCCCGGGGAGATCATATCGGAATCTTTGCGACCTGATATTCTTTGACAACGTCACCCACACATGGGCATAAATTGGCTGAGAAGACTGACAAGTGAGTTGGTCTATTCACTGGGTTTGAACAGTAACGTTAAAGTCATTGTTAAGAGGTGAGAGGTATATCAAGAGCAGATGTCAGGTCAGCACAAAGCATCATTCATTCCATGTGAAGTTTCTACCCATGTTTAGTCCAAAATCATATCCAAACTCTTCCGTGTCCATGGCACTGACATCACTGTCGTTGTTGAGGAACCCATTATTGCACAATACATTAAACACAACTGTCAGGCGCACTTTAAACGTTATTTCCAGTTTATTTGGTGTGCCTAGACAGATTGTTATGGATAATAGTCCATAATTCAGTGTAAACCATTTCAAATTGTGTGTGAGGAGTGGAATGTTGATCATGTTACTACTTCTCCTCATAACCCTAGATCTAATGGCCTAGCTGAATGAAATTCAGGTGAAATTACTAATTCTTAAATCTAGACAGAACAAGCAAGATCCACATATTACAATGTTATACCTGAGACTGACTTGTTTAAGTGTAACTATTCCCTCACTAGCAGAGCTCATTTGGCAGGCCAATGCAAACCTTACTCATTCTACTCTCTCAGAAACTAGAAAGCAACTTTTAAAACTCCAAAAGAACGTGACCAACGTGCACAATAGAAATGTGGATACAGAATTGCCAGGTTTACAGTTGTGACAACAAAAATGCATCCAAGATCTCACAGAAGATACAGGGCAATTAGCCAAGGTGACAAAGATTCATTGAGAACCAAGGTCTTTTGAAGTCATTACACAAAGGTGCAATATTGGAGCATGACCAAGGACAAATCAGATCCATTCTGTCTCTGCAACCACTCCAAATCTTATTGCACCGAGGACAAGAACCCAATTGTAATCAGGAAAACACTCAAAACTGACAATTGAATAATTAAATAAATCTCCAAAAAGATTACCATCAAAAAATCTGGACATATGAGCGTTTAGAGATCCAAGACTCATCATTCTGTGCACTTTAGTTTCTGCCAGGGTCACTCAGTTTCTGTCCTCATCATAAATCCAAACATGGACTAAAAAGCTGAATTCCAGAGATAAGGTGAGAGCAACAGCCCTTGACATCAAGGCAGCCTTTGACCAAGTGCAGCATCAAGGAACCCTAGCAAAACTGGAGCTAATAGGAATCAAGGGGAGAACTTTCCACTGATTGGAGTCATAGCTAGCATAAAGAGAAATTATTCTGGTTATTGGAAGTCAATCTTCTCAGTTCCAGGACATCACTGCAGCAATTCCTCAGGGAAACCCAACACATTGTCTGGAGTACCTCCCAGGTCAGAGGGTCTGAATTCTGCCCTGAGTAACTCACCTCCTTACTCCCCAAAGCACATCCACCACGCATAAGGCACAAATCTGGAGTGTAATGGAATACCTTGCTTGGATGATTACAGCTCCAATATTACCCAAGAAGCTTGGTTGCATCCAGGACAAAGCAGCCCCTTGATTGGTACCTCATCCACAAACTTCCAGTCCCTCCACCTGACACACAGTAGCAGCCTGTGTACCACCTACAAGATGCACTGCAGCAACTCACCGATGCTCCTTTGACAACACGTTCCAAACCTGTGATTATCTAAAAGACAAAGGCAGCATGACCTGCAAGTTCCCCTCTAAACCAACCACCACCCTGATTTGGAAATATATCACTGTTCCTTCACTGTTGTTAGGTCAAATTCCTGTTACTATTTAGCTAACAGCATTGTGGGTGTACTTACACCAGCTGGATTGCAGTGGTTCAAGAAGGCAGTTCACCAACACCTTCGCAAGGACAATGAATGATTGCCACATCCCATGGAAAAAATAAAACAAAGGTTTATCCTTCATCTTGTGACCATTGAAAAGTATCAAAATATTTTGCATGAAACTGGTGAACTCTCAAAAGTTTTTAATGCAGGCAAGTGATGAGTTTAGATAAATATATTACAATCATGTTTTATTCATAAAGGGCAAACTCCTCACAAAAATACAGAAACAAAATAATGGACGGCTGCTACCATGTGGGAATTACAGCAATTATTTGTGGATTTTGTTTATGGCTGACGATTGTGTCTAGAGATTGGATTATTTTTAGTCAACCTTTGAACATATAGGCCGGAATGTTACCACCCCACCCGCCACAGGAATAGGAGTGGGTTAAGGGCAGAATATTGTGGTTTTGGGATGAGCAAGATAGTAAAATCCCACCAATAGAGTATTTTTTGTTTACAGAAATGCAATTATTAAAGACACTTTGCTAATAAATGTGATTCCTGAATCTGCAGTTGCAGGATCTGCGCTTGTTCCATTTGAAGGTCTTTAATGTAGAACGGGGCTCCAATATGGTACAAACACTTCTGTTTGTCACTTAACCTTAATTAAATAAGACATTTTACTGGTAACATGGTTTTTCAAGTTTTCTTATGTTATTAGCTTTATCAGTTTGAGGACTGTAACACACTCGATTACAACTTTGCTTGTATTTAATTGAATTGCCATCATGATCTTAATTGGAACTTTTTACTGACAGTCTAATAAATGAATCCCTCATGATCCAGATTTCACAGCAGGCAAGGCTTATCTCTTTCCAGATTGAATGCTGAATGTTCAAGACGAACGGTCTTCTTACAGTTGTTTTTCACAAATCCTCCCTCTTGTATAAGACGCATAGAACCATAGAGTAGAACCATAGAATCCCTACAGTGCAGAAGGAGGCCATTCAGCCCATAGAGTCTGCACCAACCACAATCCCACCCAGGCCTTATTCCTGTAAACCCACATATTAACACTGCTAATCGCTTGACACTGGAGTCAATTTAGCATGGCTAGTCAACCTAACCCACGTATCTTTGGACTGTGGAAGGAAACCGGAGCAGCGGAGGCAACCCACATGGACATGGGGAAAATGTGCAAACTCCAAACAGACAGAGATCCTAGGCTGGAATTGAACCGGGGTCCCTGTGAGGAGCAGTGCTAACCACCATGCCGCCGTGGATCAGTTCCTCTAATGGTTTATATATCCTTCTGACCAACTATTCACCTCAGATCTGAACATATTAAAAATGCTGTCAGTGTAAACATAGGTCAGAGCTCTTGAAGAGTGACAATCACAGTCAGATTGCCATTCCGCTCCTTCTTACTCACCCTAGAAGGAGTGATGCATGACCTAATTCAGCCTGGATGGAAAAGGTGCTGCAGATTCCCTTTTTTAGTGCAGGAGAGTCAAATAAAAATGGGGGAGGGGGAGGCTTGGGGGGGACCAATGGGGGAAGAGGATCAGTTAATCAAAGAGGGGATTGGATCACCTATGAGATCGGGTCAGATTTTTCAACGGGGCTTGTCAGATGTTTGGTGAGGTGGCTTGAATGATTAGGGCATGGGATCAGGTCACTGGGGAGTTTCAGATGGTCAGTGGTAAGGAGATTGGGTGATCAATTGGTAGGGGTTAAGTGATCAGTAGTGGGGATCTGTTGTTTATTGGGGGGGTTGGGTGGTCAGTGGGTGTGAGTTGAGTGTTCTTGAATGGTCAGTGGGGATCTGGGGGCAGGTAGTCAGTGGAGGGGGATTGGATGATCAATGAGGGTTGGTCAGCAATGGGGTCTGGTGGTCAGATGAGCTGCAGAGTTAGTCAGAGGGGTGTAGAGATGGTTGGGGATGGAGGTTATCCAGAGGTGTGAGATAGTACAGTGGTGGGGGTTGTCATGGGAGTGAATGGGGTCAACGCTATAGTTACCGAAGAGGTTGAAGCAGCTTTAATCCTTGCTTTTCCTGGGCAACTATACTGCTATGAGAGTTGGAAATATCCAATTTCTCCAATTTAATTCATAATTTTGAATGGTTATTAGTGCAGAGTAATTGCAAAGTGGAAGTTTGAATTTCCTGGGAAATTTCCATGCAGTCCTTAATGGGAACTTCCAAAGGATTCTCCCCAGCATTTTCTGAGTACCTCCCAGGTGCTACCCTCGGAGGTCAGAAGTTAAGAATCTAGCTGACTACATTTTAAAAACTTGAAGAACTTCTAAATCCACACTGAGCAATAACCATCTGATGTCACTGGTGTCCAAGTGGTCCTTGCAGAGGACACTGTCCTGACACCTCTACCTCTCCTTCCATTCAAACTAATAAATAACATTTAAGGCAGTGTGTAGCCAGTACTCCCTGTGAGCGACACTTTGTTTTGGAAAAGGAGTCAACTATGTAAATCCAGCCATAACCGCATTGCTATCCAAGAAAGAATATCCGTATAAAATTCACATGCTACTCAAAAGCATCAGTTGAATAATTACAAAATGAATGATCTGATAGATGTGGACTGATGTCTACCATCTCCAGTTTGTTAACGTTCCCAAGTATACAAAAGAATAAGAACAACAAACAAGGGGGAGGAGAAGTCATTCTCCTCTTTGGAGAATTGCTCCTCAACCTAATTCCATCCTTCCAGTGGGGCAGCAACTAAAACTGTACCCGCTTGAATGTCTCGTCAAGTCGTTCTTTCTCTACAACTTTAATGAAATTAATCATTTTGTTCTCTGATCAAGTTCCCAAAGGCTTCCTTTACAATGTTATCTGCTACTTGTCTGAAGTCTAGTTAATGAGGAAATATTATCCTCAATTAAATCATTGAATTTGTTGCTGACTACAAGGCCTTGTAAACAGGTTCTCTACAATTTACTGGCAAGAAATACCTGTTTCAAACAGCTAATTTAGCAAACAAAGCTGCCTTTCTTTGTGACTTTTGCTGCTTACTGCTAAGTTATTTAAGTGGAATACACACTCCAAGGGAAAGAAACACTGCTTTCTATAAAAACAATGCTCTCCCACTGGCCATAATGCAGATTATGACCAGTGGGCGAGCAGATACTTTCTGTCTATGACAGGGTCCAGAATATTACTGCAATGTTTTCTCTTCTGGCTTCACACATTTATCTCTGATGTCTGACGATGACCTATCCTTGACCTCCTCCAATTTCTCATCCACATGCTGTCCCTCAGCAACATGTCAGTTTCCACACATGACAACCAGCTCTACCTCACCATCACGTCATTCCGCACTCCCAACTATCTGTAAATTATCAGAGTACAATACTGGATGAGCAGAAATTTTCTCCATCTAAATATTTCAAAGACCAAGGCATCCAACGGAATTTTCCGGCATTCCTGCCAGCAGGATTGTTCAGTTCCGCTGTTGACAAGCCCCTGTAGCATGTTCCTGGTGGGTAAAGAGTGCAAAACATGAGAAACCCATTGACAGCGGCTGAATGGGAAGATCCCATTACTGGGCTACCTCGGTCGCTGCAAAACAGGTAGTGGGCAGGTGGTGGGGTGGAAATTTCCATCTATTGTCATCAGTCCCCATCACACCTTTTCTTCCTAGCTACCGACTCCACTTTTTTCCCTGATAATTATCTGACGCTGATCCAAGATATCTAAGTACTCTAATTCTGGCCTCCTGAGCATTCCTTATTTTAATTACTTCAGTATTGATGACTGCACCTTCGACTGTCTGCGTAACAATCTCTGGAATCATTTCGCTATAACTCTCTGCCTTTCTATCCTCCTTTTCTCCTTTTAGAAGTTCCTTAAAACCTTCATGACTATACTTTTGGTCACCTGCTCAGATGGTGGCATGATGGCACAGTGGTTGGTGCTGTTGCCTCACAGTGCCAAGGACATGGGTTTGACTCCTGCCTTGGGTGACTATCTGTGTGGAGTTTGCACATTTTCCCTGTGACTGCGTGGGTTTCCTCTGGGTGCTCCAGTTTTCTCCCACAGTCCAAAAATATGCAGGTTAAGTGGATTGCGTGTGCTAAATTGCCCCTTAATATCTAGAGATGTGTAGGTTAGGTGGATTAGTCATGATAAATGTGTGGGTTATGGGAATAGGACAGAAGGGAGGGCCTGGATGGGATGCTGTTTTGGAGAGTCAGTGCAGAATTGATGGGCTGAATGGCCTGTTTCTGTTCTGTAGTAATTCTATTGCAGGTTCTTAGATGTACAGGTTAGGTGGATTGGCCATGTTAAATTGTCCCCTAGTTTTAAGGGAATAGTGGGGTAAATGTGTGAAGTTGCGGGGAATTGGATGGGAGCTGGTCCTGGTAAGATGCTCTGTAAGAGAGTTGGTGCAGGATCAAAGGGCTGAATGGCCTTCTTCTGCTCTGTAAAGATTCTATGATTCTTTGAATATCTCAGTGAGTGGCTCAGTGCCATAATTTGTTTTATACTGTCTGTGTAGCACCCTGGGCACTATATTAATACTAGTTGTTTTGAATTGCATTTGCATCTGGCAGACAGTAACAGAAGGTCTGTTTTAAAATGTATATACATATCCATTTTCTTGATTTCACATGAGTAAATTAATTATTGACTGTCTCTCAATTTGAGAATGACTCAAGGTCGCAATTTTCTGTCTTGGATCTTCATGAGACTGGACAGACTGACTCTTAACCCACTTATATTTTGGCACATGGGACAGGACGTTATCACCAATCTTGACAATAGGTTGGAAATTCTACCCAGTCATTAATATGAATGTTGCTGTGCTCCAAGGAGAGCTTTAGGAGGTCTTTAAAGCATTTTTGAAAATTCTCCTCTGGAAATTGGCCATTTCAGAGTTGAGAAAATAGGACCTTACCAGGAGGGATGCTTTATGGCCTCCCAGACATAGCGCTCAGTCCACTGAAGTTGATTTTGCAGCTCTTTTGCAGTGAGAGCTGCTCTGTGTATCAGCAATACATAACAGCAACTGCAAAATTCCACCAGCAATGCCTCCGCTGCATCCTCCAGGTTCAATGGGAAGTCTGTTGAACAAACACTAGTGTCCTTCTTGAAGTTTGCTATTGCTGTTATGTATTGCTGATACACAGTCCAGCTCTCATTGCAATACAGGAGAATGGTAAAGAGGACTGCTTTGAATACCAGGACTTTCATTGACTTGTGGAGGTCTTTGTTATCAAACACTCGCTGGGATACTTTGTAGAAGGCTGAGCTAGTGAAGATGATGCTGTGTTTAATCTTCTTGTCAATGGTGGCCATTTGAGATGACAATCAAGTAATGGAATGTACTCAACATATCCCAGAATTACTCTCTCAACATATTCTTTTGATTTGAACAAAAAAAATCAATAAATCAAACAATAATGACAGGGGTTGACAGCCCCTAGTGGGGCACTGTAACTAAAATAAAACATCAAAAGGAAGCTTATCTAATTAAATTAGAATGTCATTCTCGGGGATGATGGTAATGATGCATCCCCAGCCCCTGTAGTTCCCCGCTGGGCACACAAGGCCTGAAAAATGCCCATGGGTGCCACATGCTTCCTCATCAAGGATACTCGGCCACAGATGTAGTCGCGGTAGAGGGGCAGACAATCAGCTTGGATAATTCATGAACATATATGGGGGATAAAATATTTAGCTGACTGAGGTTGATGTATGAGTTTGGTCTTTGCAACATTCAAGGACAGGTGAGTTTCTTGCATGCACAATTGAAGAGCTCGTGAGTGCTTTACAAATCTGCTGTGGAGTCCATACTGACACTACAGTCATCCACAATTTAGAGATCCTGTATATCAATGGTGATCTGTTTACATTTGGCACAGAGGCCACTGACGTTAAACAGCTTTCCAAATGGACAATATTTAATGCTGACACCAGAGTTGCATCTTTGATGATCGTCCTCTTCCAGCTCTTCCTGTTTTACTAAAACCTTGTGTGGGTTTCACTTGGGTGAATTAACGCACAATATCTATTACTCAGGGTGTCACATATACATTAAGAGAAAGCAAACAAAATCTCAAAACTTCTTCCGTAATAAAAAATTAATTGAAAATGTAAACATGTATCCTGTAAAGAATTCCATGACACTTAATAAGGGAAGTCTCTGCCAAAAATGAATTGCAAGACAGAAAGAGCAACAAAGTAACCTGGGGTCAGCTGCAGCCACAAGAATCTATCAATGGACTAGTCAGGTTGGTGGATTGTGGCAAATGGAGTTCTGTCTGGGGAAATGCAGTGAAAAGCTAACAACACAAGGGACTACACAACAAACAGTTGGTTACTAAGAACTGCAGAGGAATGGAAAGTCTTTGGAAAGCAAATCCACAGATCCTTGAGGGTGGATAAGGAGGCCAAGAAGGCATAAGATACTTGTTTTTACTAGTCAACGTAAATAACATAGGAACAGGTTATGCTTGAACTGTGTAAACAACTAATTAGGCCGCAGATGGAGTATTGCATGCAGTTGTCATCGCCATACTGTAGGAAACATGTGACTACACCAGAGATGGTATAGTGGAGATTGATAAGGACGTTGCTGGATTGGAGAATTTTAGTTTATGAAGAAGGATTGTATCATCTAGGGTTGTTTTAGCTAGAGCGGAGGAGGCTGAGGAGAGATCTAATTGAAGTATATAATATTATGTGGGGTCTGGGTAGAATGGATTAGGAACAGCTCTTCTATTGTCTGAGGGGCACATAACCAGGGGGCATAGACCTAAGGAAAGAATTAGGAGGAAGAATTTGAGGAAAGTATTTTCACCTAGAGAGTGGTGGGGACCTGGAACTCGCTGCCTTAAGGGGTGGTAGAGCCAGAAACCCTTATAACATTAATACATTTTTGGATATACATTTGAAGTGCTATAACCTACACGGCTACAGGCCAAGAACTACAAAGTGGGATTAAGCTGCCCGGTTCTTTAATGGCCAATGCAGACACTGGGGCTGAATGGCTCCTACTGTGTTGTAAATTTCTATGTTTCTGTGATACATTTTGACCTTAGCTAACAGTGTAGACAGTGTAGACACTCAATCAGATACCTGTGATATATCTTTCTTGATTTCCACCAATTTCAATGGAACTGAAAATTGAAGGAAATATCATGGGCCATCTTACAATATTGTTAAGATTATGCAGTACAGTCAAAATTATCCCAAGTGACCCAACTAGAGTTTCAGATATGGCCCATTTCATACAGGGGGGTGAATATGTGGTCCCACCTGGCTTTAGCAAATGACAAGCAATTGGGCTTCATTCCATGTTCCAGTAACCTTTCAAACAAACTACTGTTCTCCATATACAGCAAGAGCTGGACAATATTCCAGCTTGGACTCATAAGTGGCAAGTAACATTTGTGCCACCCAAGAGCCAGGTAATGACTATCTTCAACAAGAAAGAATCTAACCATCTTTCCTTCACATTCAATAGTATTACTATCAATGAATATTCCAGTATCAAAATCCATTGAACTGGACCAGCTACATAAATACTGAGGCTACAAGAGCAGGTCAGAAGCTAAGAATTCTATGATAAGCAACTCATCTCCTGACTCCCCAAAGCTGGTCCACCATCTACAAAGTGCAAGAACATAAGGATATAAGAACATAAGAAATAGGAGCAGGAGTAGGCCATCTAGCCCTTCGAGCCTGCCCCGCCATTCAATAAGATCATGGCTGATCTGAAGTGTCTCAGTTCCACTTTCCCGCTTTCCCCCCATAACCCTTAATTCCCTTGTCTGTCAAAAACCTATCTACCCATGTCTTAAATATATTTAGTGAGGTAGCCTCCACCACTTCAACGGGCAGAGAATTCCAGAGATTCACCACCCTTTGAGTGAAGAAGTTCCTCCTCAACTCTGTTCTAAACTGCACCCCCCCTTATCTTGAGGCTGTGCCTTCTAGTCCTGCTGTCCTTTCTGAGTGGAAAGAGTCTCTCTACCTCTACCCTATCCATCCCTTTCATTATCTTATACATCTCTATAAGATCCCCCCTCATCCTTCTAAACTCCAATGAGTACAGACCCAGTCTATTTAGTCTGTCTTCATAGTCTAACCCCCTCATCTCTGGTATCAGCCTAGTGAACCTCCTCTGCTCTCCCTCCAAGGTCAAAATATCCTTGTGTAAGTGCGGCGACCAAAACTGCACACCGTACTCCAGCTGCAGCCTCACCAGTGCCCTGTACAGTTGCAGCAAGACCTCCCTGCTTTTATATTCTATCCCCTTGCTATAAAGGCCAGCATCCCATTCGCCTTTTTGATCACCTGCTGCACCTGCAGACTGGGTTTTTGCGACTCATGCACAAGGACCCCCAGGTTCCTCTGCACCGTAGCATGCTGCAGCTTTTCTCCCTTTAAATAGTAATCCCTCTGACTATTATTTCTGCCAAAGTGGATAACCTCACACTTGCTAACATTGTACTCCATCTGCCAGGTCCTCGCCCACTCGCTCAGCCTATCCAGATCCCTCTGCAGACTTTCCACACCCTCCGCACAATTTGCTTTTCCACTCATCTTCGTGTCATCAGCAAATTTCACCACCCTACACTCAGCTCCCTCCTCCAGATCATTTATATAAATGGTAAGTAGCTGAGGGCCCAGCACCGATCCCTGCGGCACTCCACTAGTCACCAACCGCCAATCAGAATAGCACCCATTGATACCAACTCTCTGCCTCCTATTAGACAACCAATCCTCTATCCACACTAACACCTTACCCCCAACTCCATGCCCCCTAACCTTCTAAAGCAACCTTTTGGGCGGCATCTTATGAAAATCTAAAAACACCATATCCACCGGTTCCCCTCAGTCTACCGCACTAGTCACATCCTCATAGAAATCCAATAAATTCGTCAAGCACGACTTCCCCTTAACGAATCCATGCTGTGTCTGCTCTATCAAACCATTCTTTTCTAGGTGCCTCGCTATTTCTTCTTTGATGACGGATTCAAGCATTTTTCCAACTACAGACGTTAAACTAACCGGCCTATAATTCCCTGCCTTTTGCCTGCTACCTTTTTAAACAGCGGCGTAACATTAGCCGTTTTCCAGTCTTCCGGCATTTCCCCGGAATCCAGAAAAGTTTGGTAAATAATCACTAAGGCATCCACTATCACCTCTGCCATTTCCTTCAGAACCCTGGGATGCATTCCATCCGGTCCTGGGGACTTGTCCACCATCATTCCCGCTAGTCTATCAAGCACTACCTCTCTAGTGACAGTGATCGCATTCAGGCCCTCAACTCCTACCATCCTTCTGTCTTTAAAATCCAGCAAACTATTCACGTCCTCCTCCATGAAGATCGAGGCAAAAAACTTATTTAAGGCCTCAGCCATTTCCCCATCTCCCACCACTAAATCCCCCCTCTCATCCTCTAAGGGTCCAACATTCACTCTAGCCAGCTTCCTCTTCTTTATATATTTGTAAAAACTCTTAATGTCCTTTTTTATATTTAGTGCCAATTTAGCTTCATAGTCTATCCTTCCTTTCTTTATCAACTTCTTAGTCATTCTTTGTTGATTTTTAAACCTCTCCCAATCTTCTACTCGCCCACTACTTTTAGCCACTCTAAATGCATCAGCTTTTAATTTAATACTCTCCTTTATTTCCTTCGATAACCACAGCTGGTTATCCCTTCTCCTACATTCCTTCTTTACCATTGGAATATATTTCTGCTGAGCACCGAGAAAGATCTCCTTAAAGATCCTCCACTATTCCTCAGTCAGGAGTTGATGGAATTTTCTCCACTTTTCTAGATGACTGCTGCTCCAACAACACTCAAGAAGCTCAACATCACCCAGGACAAGGCTGCCCACTTGATTGGCACCCCATACACCACCTTAAACATCCGTTCTGGTCATACCCACAGACCGTAGCAGCAGTGTGTACCATCTAGAAGATGCACTGCAGCAATTCATCAAGGCTTCTCAGATAGCAACTTTCAAACCTATGACCTCTATCATCTAAAAGGACAAGGACATTTAGAAACACTACCACCTGGAGTTTCTCCTCCAAGTCACAAACCTTCCTGACTTGGAAATGTATCACTATTCCTCCACTGGCGTTGGGTCAAAATCCTAGAGCTCCCTCCCTAAATGCACTGGGAGTGTATCTGCAGTGGTCCAAGAAGACAGCTCATCACCACCTTCTCAAGGGCAATTGGGAGTGCTAGCGAGGGACACCCACACCCTATGATCGAATATAAGAAAAAACTGTCACGAATTGTTTCAGCTGGTCTGCTGTGCAGATAGGAGAACTGGGCTTTGCCAGGCAAGAGCACTTAACAAGGTGTTCGACTGCTGGCCAGGTGTCTTATTTCTACTGAACCTCTTCTACTCTTGCAAATTAGCCTTGGGAACCAAAAATAAACACTGCCTTAGTTTCAAGAACCAGCAAATAAATCAGAATGGAAATGGAATATCCACTTAGTGAAATGTTAAATGTGCATTTACATCAGAACTTTGTTTGGAATTATCAGGATCAATTATTGTTTGAAAATTTTAGATTAAATTAACATTAAGGTCAACATTCCAATTGGTGTTATAGGAACAAATTGGGAGAGGAAACCTTGACGAAAGTTTTAGCTTGGGTTTCAGGGACTGCACAATAAAACATGGGACAACATGTCTACCATCGTCACTGGAATGTACCCTGAGGTGAAAATATTGGGCTGCAAACTTAGTGATATTCTTCCATATCATCATGGTCATATTACATTATTAGTTATTTCCAGTGCTGGATACAGAGGCTCAGTGAACCTTTGCTTAAAAATGTGCAAGTGGGTTAGTGTGTCATGTGACACAACATAAAAGGAGACTATTCCACAATCAAAATCCACAAGCACTCCTACTATAGTTGGATAGCTTCTTTTTAAAACGATTATGCAAGGCCAAACATGACTGGACACACCAGGAATTTTCGTTCTGTCCTAGTGAACATTCATTTCCCCATCCTTTTTGATTGATACTTCTGTAGCAGACTCTGACTTTCCATCCCATTTCCTTACTGGTCTTCACCACTTAATAACAGCGACCATAGCTTGCTCCTGTAGAGCAGATGACCTGCTGTTTGCCATTAAATCTGCATAGACTCTCTTGGTATGGCTGTGTATCTGAAGATCCCAACACAGTGCCATTACTGTTCAAAAGAAAGAGGGAGGGATGAGCTGTGTCTGGATCCAGTGTCAGAGTCTGTCCATCTATGAATTAAAGGAGAAATCAAAATGTATCATAGTTATTCACCCCTGGTAGAGAGACTGGAGGTTTTAAATACAGTGGGAGAAATGAAAATAATATTCTATCCCTTGCTTCTGGCAGAGTGACTGAGAATTTCAAGTGTTAGACCGTCTTCCATGTTACTTCAGTCTACTTCTAAGTGTTTTCACATAAATGTGATGGAGGCCCGAGGCCTGTAAGTGTGGTGAGCAACATACACTCCTATTTCCAATAGCTTGCTACTTAAGTGTGTGAACTGTGTCCTATGTCTGAGTGTAGGACTCCTTCCTGCAATTTCCAAGTAAGAATGGGCAGAACATGCAGCAACTACATTTGACCAATGCAATCTAGGCAGTTGGTGACCTAACAAGCAATCCTTAAAGGGCACCCAGAGGTCACTCTGATCAGACTCAAAAATTACTGTCATTTCCTCGTTTCATAAAAGTGTTACCAGCCCATGGTGATTAATGGAGGTGACATGGGTTTTGACTGCTAGCTGGAGAGCCAGTGAGAACTCCATGTCATCTCTTTTAAGGAAAGCTCATTAAATTATGTGCCACACAGGCACTTAACTAGATAGTGCCAAGCCTTTCTGAGGATCAAGGACCCCCAGTGTCTAAGTCCCGTCTGTTGAGAGCTGCCGGCCAATCAGCCAGCAGCTCTAATGAATGGCAGCAACATTGGGATGGTGATGTTGCTGTCAAGACAACACCCAGTGAGTTCCGAGAAGCACAGCTGGATCCTAGGCTACAGGATGAGTGATGGTGAGAGGGAGGTGATCACAGGAGTTGCATCGAAGGGATGGGGCTTGGCAGCAAGGACAAGGGGTAGCTTTCAGTGGGGTCTCCCTTCCCTTGTCAATCGCACTCAGTGCTTAAGTGAGGGTTCCTCACTCAAGCACTGAGTGCTGTTGACGTGGGAATGTCCTACATCACTGGAACTGATAAACCAGCCCTGTTTGTTTGTTTGTCTGCTCCCCACATTGGTGAGCCCTCAACCCCTGCCGGCAGCTGGGTTAATAACAGCAGCAGTGTGATAAAGCTCTAAGGTGGGCATTTGAGGGCCTCAATTGGTGATGGGGAGGAAGAACATCCACAGGTCTTTCCGCCATGGACTTAACTGGGATGGAGGAGGAAAGATAGTCTATTGTCCCACATGCTACTCTTTCACCCAATTAAATGCCCCCTATAACCAAAGCTGCCATAAAAAAGATATTAAATTCTACCCATAGTAAATTTAAGACAGAAAAAAAATGGCATCGTGTTTGTCTGAGCCACAAAAGACCTAGCCATCCTAATCCAATTTTACAGCCCTTAGTCTGTAATCATCACTAATTACACTGCTTAGGGGCAACATTAGCCTATCCATTCCCTGCCCAACCCCCTGAATGACTGGCTCTGAATAGGAGACAGCATATTTCCTGCCCTCCAACCACTGGTGAAGCATAAGGGAGTGCCCAGAGCTTTGCCCCCATATGTCAAATGAAGGTCCCTGGCATCAGAGTGGGAAGTTGGCAAGGCCTTCTTGAATTGCTGTAGTCCAGGTGCTGTGGGTTGACCCACAATGCCATTAGGGAGGGAATTCCAGGATTTTGACCCAGCGACTGCAAAGGAATGGTGATATATTTCCAAGTCAGAATGGTAAGTGGCTTGGAGGGAAACTTGCAAGTGGTAGTGTTCCCATGTATCTGCTGCCCTTGTCCTTCTAGATGGAAGTGGTCGTGGGTTTGGAAGGTGCTGTCTAAGGATATTAGGTGGATTGTTGCAGTGCATCTTGTAGATAGTGTACACTGCTGCTACTAAGTGTCAGTGGTGGAGTACGTTTGTAGCTGTGATGCCAATCAAGCAGGCTGCTTTGTCCTGGATGGTGTCAAGTTTATTGAATGTTGTTGGAGCTGCACCAATCCAGGCATGTGGGAAGTATTCCATCACACTCCTGACTTGTACCTTTTAGATAGTGGACAGGCTTTGGGTAATCAGGAGGTAAGTTATTCGCCTCTGATCTGCTCTTATAGCCATTGTCTTTATGTGGTGTGTTCAGTTGAGTTTCTAATCGATAGTAATCCCAAAGATGTTGACAGTGGAGGTTTCAGTGATGGTAACCCCATTTAATGTCGAGGGATGATGGTTAGAGTGTCTCTTATTGGTGGCGGTCATTGCCTGGCATTTATGTGGCACGAATGTTACTAGTCACTTGTCAGTCCAAGCCTGGATATTGTCCAGATCTTGTTGCATTTGAACATGGACTGCTTCAGTATCTGAGGAGTCGTGAATGGTGCTGAACATTGTGCAATCATCGGTGAACACCCCCATTTCTGACCTATGACAGAAGGAAGGTCATTAATGAAGCAGCTGAAGATTGTTGGGCCTAGGACACTATCCTGAGGGACTCCTGCAGAGATGTCCTGGAGCTGGGATGACTGACTCTCCACAACCACAACCATCTTTCTATGTAGGAGGTATGACTCCAACCAGTGGAGAAGTTACCTCCTGATATCCATTGATTCCAGTTTTGCTATGGCTTTTTGATGCTACATTCAGTCGAATGCAACCTTAAAGTCAAGAGCTGTCACTCTAACCTCACCTCTGGAATTTGTCCATTTTGAACCAAGGCAGTGATGAGGTCAGGAGCTATGTGACCCTGGCAAAACCCAAACTGGGCATCACTGACCAGGTGCTCCTTGATAGCACTGTTGATGACCCCATCCCTCACTTTACTGATGGTCAAGAGTAGACTAATTGGGTGGTAATTGGCTGGGTTGGATTGGTCCTGCCTTTTGTGTACAGTCATACCTAGGCAATTTTCCACATTGTTAGATAGATGCCAGTGCTGTTACTGTACTGGAACAGCTTGGCTAGGGGAGTGGCAAGTCCTGGAGCACAAATCTTCAGTACTATTGCCGAAATGTCATCAGGACCCATTGCCTCTGCAGTATCCAGTGCCTTCAACTGTTTTTTAATATCACACGGAATGAATCAAATTGGCTGGAGACTGACATCTGCGACGCTGGGGACCACTGGAAGATGCCGAGGTGGATCATTCACTCGGCACTTCTGGTTGAACATTGCTGTGAATGCTTTAGCCTTTTCTTTTGTACTGATGTGCTAGGCTCCTCCATCATTAAGGACTGGCCAGTTGTGGAGTCTCCATCTCCAGTGAGTTGTTTAATTATCCACCACCATTCACGACTGGACGTGGCAGGACTGCAGAGCTTAGATCTGATCTGCTAGTTGTGGAATCTCTTAGCTCTTCTATCACTTGCTGTTTATGCCATTTGGCATTCAGTAGACCTGTTCAGTGATCCCTTCACTGGGTTGACACCTCATTTTTCGGTATGCCTGCTGCTGCTCCTGGCATGCCCTCCTACACTCTCCATTGAACCAGGTTTGATCCCCTGACTTGATGATAATGGTTGAGTGGGGGATATGCCGAGCCATGAGGGTGCAGATTGTGCTGGAATACAATTCCACTGCTGTTGATGATCCACAGCGCCTCCTGGATGCCCAGTCTTGGGTTGCTACATCTGTTCAAAGTCTGTCCCATTTAGCACAATGTTAGTACCACACAACATGATGGAGGCTATTCTCAATGTGAAGGTGGGACTTCGTCTCCACGAGGACTGTGCAGTGGTCACTCTTATCGATACTGTTGTGGACAGCTGCAACTGTAGTCAACAGATTGAAAGGAAGAAGTCAAGGTATGTTTTGTTCTCTTGTTGGTTCCCTCACCACTTGCTGCAGATCCAGTTATATCCTTTAGGTCCTGACCAGCTCGATCAGTAGTGCTACTGCTGAGACACTCTTGGTGGTGGACATTGCCTCCATCCAGAGTCCATTTTGCACCCTTACCACCCTTGGAGTGCTTCCTCCAAGTTTTGTTCAACATGGAGGAACACTAATTCATCAGCCTAAGGAGTACAGTACACGGTAACCAGTAAGAGGTGTCCTTACCCATGTTTAACCTGAAGCCATGAGACTTCATGGGGTCCAGAGTCAATGTTAAGGACTCCCAGGACAACGCCCTCCCAACTGTATACCATGGTGCCTCCACCTCTGCTGGATCTGTCCTACTGTGGGACAGGACACATCCAGGGATGGTAATGGTGGTGCCTGGGGTGTTATCTGTAAGTTATGATTCTGAGAGAATGACTATGTCAGGCTGTTGCTTGACTAGTCTGTGAGACAGCCCTCTCACTGTTTGACTGTGTTATTATTGGGAAACTGCCTGTCATATGCCACATGAAGCTGGATGATTCAATAATGCTCACTATCTGTGCTTCAAGAAGAATGGACTCCTTTCTACGAAACTGAAGATCTGTCAACAAATTGGATTGAATGACAAGTCTGGGTGTCATAGCCCATAGATGGGTACACAGAATGGGTTTCTGTGATGGTAGCTGCAGTAAAGAAAGATAGCCAGAGCCTGCATTGAACCAGCTCATCTGAATAAAGCACTACTGAGAACCCCATCACCCTATGAATAAAGTTGAACAGGTTATAGCCAGAACGGCCAATTCTAAGGTCTTCAACGCCGGGATACAAATTGCCGAATTTGGCAAATCCTGCTGGATAAAGAATGCTCAAAGTTCAAAGTTCACTACGTTCATGTCTGCAGTGGGGAGAAACCCATTGCTCTGCATGCCCTATGAGATGTCTATTGGCAGTGAGGTTTTCTAAAGGTCTATGGAACAGCTCTTTGCAGGATAACGCTGTGAAGCCATCGTTGATGACATCCTGGTTTGGAGTTGCACAATGCAAAAACATGATACAAAACTGTGTTTGGTCCTTGGTTGGGATCTGATGGTTTCAGAAGAATGGAATCACGTCCATCATCTGGAACATAGGAAATGATTTATAGCTGGTTAGAAACGGCTTGGAATCTCAGAAAGCAGAATCCCTTGTTCCAGAAATCCAACTTGATTCACAATGCAACACTGAGTCTGAACTGGGTTTATTTTCTGTGCCAGAGCTCCTCCCGTCAGCCTAAAACTTGAAGAGCAGCCCTCAAATGGTCAACGACTGGCCATTTAAAAACTTCAATTGGGGCAGTGGAAGGTGGGGGGGGAGGTTGTTGGGGGGTGGGGGGGAGTTGGGAGAGGTGGCAGGTGGCAGTCTTGGGCTTGCCCGTCCCAGCCTCAAATTGTGGAGCAGTCAGGGCAGCTGGAAACTGATGGGATGGCCAGTCCACTCCCCTACCACCTCTGCCTCCCCCATGCCGTTTACACCGCCAGCAATGGCGTGTAAAATCCTGCCCAATAATGTTTCAAAATTTATTTGATGCTGCTGATTTCAAACTCACCAAAGTACTTTTCTTTTTGTTCTGTGGAACCTCTAGACTTTCTTGAACATTGATGATGTTAATCCTGATCATGGCTTTTTGATTTTGCAGATGATTCTGACGTGGAGTAGCAGAGACATTGTTACTTCCAAGTCGACACACTTTATGCAGTGAATTTACCTCAAGGTATGTTTTCACAAATGTTTTACCTTTCAG
This sequence comes from Carcharhinus amblyrhynchos, assembly GCF_965287045.1. Lineage (NCBI taxonomy): Eukaryota > Metazoa > Chordata > Chondrichthyes > Carcharhiniformes > Carcharhinidae > Carcharhinus > Carcharhinus amblyrhynchos. The sequence continues at coordinate 72,084,287 of NC_137326.1, forward strand.
CTCCTTCACTGTTTCACTAACACTGATCAAGTTGTGGTCCTTGTGATCTCTTACTAAGGCACAGAGACTACAAATGCAGACTTCATCGTCCTTGCAGTAAAGCTTTAGAAATTCTTGGTGCTCTGTGCATTTTCCAGCTGTCATGTTCACAATGGGATCCATATCCTTTTAAAAGCCACATTTTCTTGATGTGGGATGAGGTGAACAGAGCACATTGACACTTCACATTTCATAGAATCCTAGAATCCCTGCAGTGCAGAAGGAGGCCTTTCAGCCCATCAAGTCTGCACCAATTCTCTGACAGAGCATCTTGCTCAGTCCCACCTTCCACTTATCCCCGTAGCCCCATGCATTTATAGAGTCATAGAGGTTTATAGCATGGAAACAGGCCCTTCAGCCCAACTTGTCCATGCTGCCCTTTTTTTTAAACCCCTAAGCTAATCCTAATTGCCCACATATAATATCCCTCTATATCCATCACACCAATGTAACTATCTAAATGCTTTTTAAAAGATAAAATTGTACCCTCCTCTACTACTACCTCTGGCAGCTTGTTCCAGACACTCACCACCTTTTTTACCCCATTTACCCCATTAATCCCCCCAACCTAAACATCTTTGACATGGTAAATCCATCTAACGAGCTCATCTTTGGATTGTGGGAGCAATGATGTGTAGATGCCAGCGTGGGACTGGGGTAAAACAGAAAGAAATCTCACAACACCAGCTTAAAGTCACAAATAAACCTGATGGACTTTAAGCTGGTGTTGTGAGATTTCTTATCGTGGGAGCAAACCAGAGCACCCGGAGGAAACCCACGCAGACATAAGGAGGACATGCAAAATCCACACAGACATTGCCCAAGGCTGAAATCGAACCTGAGTCCTTAGCGCTGTGAGGCAACAATGCTAACCACTATTTGTGCCTTGGCTAAAATAGTGGGCAAATGACTCTCACCCCTAATATGCCCACCAGAATTTCTACACTGAGGACTCTCACAGGAATATTTGCAGCTTTAAAGACTGTGTTCTGTATATTTCTGTTAAGTTACAGGGTTATCACAGGGACATGGAGCAATAGTGTGTAAATGGTGCCATAGTACAGGTCATCCAATCTACATGAATGGTGTGGCAGAGCCAAGGGTTTAAAAGGCCTCCTCCTCTTCCTAAAGTTTTTCTGGTCACACAGTAAGATTCATTTGAAGTTACAAACTAAAACAATTGTAGAAGGGGCATTAGGTTTTAACAGCAGTAAGTTGCTGCTTGACGCAATAACTGCAGTGAACCACATTCTGGGACATACCCAGCATTGCACTTCTGAACAATGCTTGTTAGTTGGGTGTTCTTGTCCAAAGCCCTTATCCGGAACCATTTTCGACACTCTGGGCAGGAGTGGAAACCAGTACAGGCATCTTTCCACATATTTTCAATGCAGGCTTGGCAGAAACTATTGTTGCAGTCAAGTATCACTGGATCAGTGTAAACCTGCAGGCAGATGGAACAGGTTAGTTCTTCCCTTAGAGAGCCTGGCTGAGCAGCTGCAGCCATGCTTCCCCTGGAAGGAAATGAATCTGAAAGTGATCATGTTTAAGCCGCATTGGGAGGAAGTGCCTTAACTCAGATAACACAATTGCGAAACATGCATCACAAATAATGTAGACAACAGTATAAATTACATGGATGTTTTGATAGATTAAGTACCAGATAGATTCCAGATGAGTACGTTTGTTGGACAACCTCACATTTCATGCAGAAGGTGGTAAAAGTGTACAACTCTTTCACAAATTTAGCTCAATATAAAATACAATATTACAAATCAAATGTAATATACATTTATCGATCTGTGACAGCTCTTTGCCCCTCCCTAGATTAAAAATTGTTCATCAAACACACTATTTCATGACGTCAGTGCGTCTCTTAACTAAACCACCATTGGACACATCGGTGCAGTGTTCATTTCCTCAGTCAGTCAGAAAGACATGGAGTTTTGATGCTGCGGTGATTGTCCCTTTAAGGGCAACATGGCAGAAGAGGGTCACCTGCTTTAAGAGACTGAGAATGAGTAATCACTCCAGGGGTGGAGCTCTCAGGCAGAACACAGTCTGAAGATATGTAGTGACTGGGGCCTTGGGTGGGGCCGCCAGTTTCTGTACAGTTTTTCCTTGTTAATAAACCCCTTTTGTGTTCCTAGCGAAGTCTGTAGCGTGCACCGTTACATTAACAATGAGGATAAAATTGATTATGAAGATACTGAGTGCGATAGTGAGATGTTGAAATATGGCCTGAGGAACAAAGAGGAACTGTGGATTGATCAGTACAGTCAGAAATTTAGAAATACGTAAAAAGAAATGAGGTGAAAAAAGCCCTCAAGTGCAAGAGCTGTAATTTTTGCATTTAAGGAAAAGTGGAACTGAAGTTTTAAAAAAAGAACAATGAGTTACTGCAAGTTTTCTTTTCTTAAAATAAAAGCAAACACAACACCGAGCAAAACAAAATGCCCATGGATCACTGAGAGAACTTACATTAAGTAAAAAAGAGAGTTTTCAAAGTTTAAAAAAGGTTCAAAGGAAGGCCTCATGCTCCTTATTTAAAGCAGGTGTGTCAGACTCCCAGCCTGCATTCAGCAGGGAGCAACTGGACAGCTGGCTGTGTACGGATGATGGTGTAAATGAAGTAACTTGCTGACGGGACTTTCACCCTCGTGGAGTGTTTAACCAGAAGGTGGAAGGAAGAGCCATCGCCCCAAACTCCTGACTGGACTCCAACCCTTAGCCCTGACCAAAACTTCGGCAAAGTTGAGGATCTATATGGGGGAAAGTGATGGGTATAACCATGTGCCAGTTGCTTACTGAAGGAACAGAGGACAAAGGACAGAAATATTGAAGAAGCCCCCAGATGAAGAGAATGATGTGGGTCAATCCACAGCACATGGACTACAGCGTTTCAAGAAGGCGGCTCACCACCACCTTCTCAAGGACAACTAGGGGTGGGCAATAAATGCTGGCCAGCCGGCAAAGCCCATGTCTCACAAATGAATGAATAGAGGCAATGCCTTATTCCAGAGGAAGAAATGAAGACTTCAAGGAACAGGCAGCACAGGACCTCAGAAAGAGAACACTGAAAGACTGCAGAAAGAGCGCGCTGAAAGGCCCCGGAAGGAGAACACTGAAAAACCCCAGTAGGGCAATGAAAGGTCCCAAAGTGAGGGCAATGACAAAAGACCCTAATAAGGAGGGCAACAAAGTACACTATATTGGTCAAATGAAGGGCAATGAAAGAATTGCAGAATGGGGACAAGTCAACACTTCGACAGAGTTGGACCCGACCAACATGAAAGCAAAAGTTTTGTAAACATTGGAACATTCAAGAAGTAGAGAGACTCTCCACCAGTCAGCGTAGTCATCAAGAAATGTTATTGAATCTGTAAACACTGAAGCTTCTGCCTGACCTGTTATAGACATAACTGATGTCCCGTGGGAACAAGTAGTAATGAATTGCTTGGGCCAGAACAGATATCTATTATTTGCAGTTCCTGTCAATGTCAACCCTATGGAAGCATCTCAGACCACAGAGGTAGGGGTGAATTGTGGACTGGACAGTGGGATCGGGGGATGTGGCAAAATGTGTCGTCGATACCTTGGGATGCTGGGAGATCAGAGCCCAAGACGAGGGAGAAATCTGAATTGGAGACTGGTGGACAATATAGGGAGCCACATGGTATGGCCAACATAGTCAATGTGGAACTCAACTTGGTTATATACATAGCCTCTTTAAAATAGTAAAACATTGCAAGGCATTTCACAGGGGTATTATGAGACAAAATTCTACATTGATGACCTAAAACTTAGGTGACCTGAACTTGGTCAAAGAGATAGGTTTTATGGGGATATATTAGAGGACGAATGTGAAGTGATAAAGCAGAGAGATTCAGAGATAAAATTTCAGAGCTTGAGGCCTAGACAGCTGAAGGTACTTCTACGAAAGGTGGGGAGATTAAAATCAAAGATGGTCAAGAAGCCAGAATTAGAAAGATTGAAGCTCAGAGGACTGAGGTTACAGTGATAGGATAGGGCAAGGCCATGGATGAATTTGAAATCAAGAATAAAAAGTTTGAAATATAAGTGATACTGTGGAGGTCAGCAAGCACAGATGTGATAAGTGGATGGGATTTGATGTATCAGGACATGAAGAGCAGAGTTTTGGATGGCCTCAAGCTTACAATGAGTTGAACATGGGAGATTGGCCAGGAGTTCATTGGGATAATCAAGTCTAGAGATAACAAAGCCATGGGTGAAGTTTTCAGGCAGCGATGGAGATGGGCAATATTACAAGGTGGACATTCTCTATGAACGGTACGCTTTATCTATATAGTGCACAAGAAACAATACTTTTCACTGTATGTTAATTCCTGTGACAATAATAAATCAAATCAAATCAGATCATTGGTGATCTTATTGTGACATGGATACATGGCCAAAAGCTCATCTTGAGGCCCACAATGGCCCCCAAGGTTGCAAACAGTCTGGTTCCACCTCAAACTGTTGCCAGAGAGACGAATGAAGTTGCTGACTAAAGGGTGGAGATTGTGATGGGAATCAAAGAAAATGACTCCAGACCCAATGTTTGTTTAGAGGAATTTTCTACACATCCAGTACTGGATGTTGGACAAAGCAGTCTGATAATTTCGAGACAGTACAAGGCTCAAGTGAGGTATTGGTGATGTACAGGTAGAGCTATATCCCAGCATGTGTTAATGTCTGTGGAACGATATGTCAGGAATCTGTCAGCAGCTGTGGAACTATGCTCCAATAAAAGTATCAATAGCTGTGGTATTGCACCTCAGGAAGAATTAGCACCTTAATAAGAGGAGAATACGCTGAAAAAATTATTAATAGACAATAGAATGGAATAAATCCACACATTTGGAATTCTCAATTTGTCAGGTTTCTTTGCCAAGAAATAGAAATGATCAGAGTGTAAGGGCCGGAATTCTCTGGTCTTGCACATGCTGCTACCACTGCCGTGAGAATGGAGAATTTGGCACACAGCCAAATCTCCATTCACTGCAGAGGACTGGAGAATCTCAACGTAGGCGAGGTTGGAGAATTCCAGCCAACGTAAAAGTAGATTCAGCCATTTGACATTTTTCGAGTCTGCTCCAGTGTAATTATGATCAATCCGATACTTTTTGCATTTTCCCCAAATCTCTTGCTTCCTTTACCACGCCATAAGCCATTGACCTCTGTGTTGGACATTATGTGAAGATCCACAACTCTTTGAAGTAGAGACTTACAAAGATACACAACTCTGAGTGAAGAAATCTTCCTTCATTTCAGTCCTAAATGGTGAACCTCTTACTTTCAGGCTGCGACCCCACCACATTCTAACCACAGTATTCATCCTCCAAGCAGGTAAATTCCAAAACAAATGGTTCAGGAGTCAGTCTGATTAGAGGTCCAGTGATATCACCACATAGGTCAAGTTATATATGTACAGGATGACATTACTTATCCATGCTTGGAAAGATGTCAGATAACTTACATAAGTGCAAAAGCAATGCACCACTCGATTCATCCTTCCTGCATGGAAATAATGGCTAAGTTCATGAGAGCACTTGTAGACATGACCATTGTGCAGCTAATACCTCGCTTCCATTGCAACACACACATAGATACATAACATCTGGGTGCTGCAGTGGACGCTCAGACTGAAACCAAGCAAGCCCAGCATGTTGTCACCCAGCCTTGGGCAGTAGCCCAACTACTGCCACCATGGCCACAAATACTCAAGAGGGTTGTCCGAGTCTCACAATCCAGCAACCAGTCCTCCTAACAGAATGCCAATATTGTTGAGGCACAACCCAGGGGAGAGTGGCAGTAGATCTATGGAGACAAAACTTCTCACGGGAATTCTGTCTCCCTGTGCAGTGATATGGCAGTATGAAACAAAGAACAAAGAACAACACAGCACGGGAAACAGGCCCTTCGGCCCAACGAGCCCGCGCTGCCATTTTAACATTATGAGTCCCCCCTCTACCCATGACCCTTGTCTATGCTTCTAGCATTCCACATTGAGGGAAGACTAATTTAGGGATAATTTGTTACACCAATCAGCCTATGGGTGCTAAATAATTGTGACTTCAGCCGCTGAAACACAATGAAAGAATTTAAATTTGCAATTAATTAACTATTTGCTCAAGTTTTGCAGATGAATATTGTGATGATTTCTATTTTCTTTCCAGTATGTTTCAGTAGGCTTCGTAAATCTGGCAGTCGTGAGATGATGGCTAAACCTTCAGAGTATCTGCTGAAGGCTGAGTTATGGTTGGCACATGTTTTCGGTTCATTGACAGGACCTAGCTCAAAAATAAACTCCCTTGGCATTTGGTTTCCTTTTGGATATGGATATCTGATCACAGTATTTCCATGTATAATATTGCCGACTCAGTTATGAATCACTACCAAAAATATTCTGGGTGGAATTTTCTCAGAAAATTCTAAATATCGAACGGTCAAAAAAAAGACAGTAGGTTTTCTCACTGTGCTTTTCAGCAAAGTAAACAATATGAATTTTCGGCACTCTGTGTGAAACAGGAGCTGGGATCATGCAACTCTTGCCAATAGGGGAGGGTTGACAGAGACTAATCTCAGTTGGGAAGCTGGCTGCTGAGCTCTTGGAATGCCACTGTGCAGGGGTCCCAATCTCTCCCAGCACACCAGGCGATCTCCTGTTACCACCTCGCCCTCCCCCCCACAGACATGCCCTCTGATCACCACTGCCCTCCCCAATCACCACCTCCTGTCCCTGATCACCACCCCTACAGAGCTCCCCCTGATCACCACCTGTCCCTGATCACCACACCTGTGGAGTTCCTGCCATTCATCACCCCCCCGTCTTCGATCACCATCCCTGCAGATTTCCCCCATCAATCACCACCCCTTTCCCTGATCATTATCCCTCTCCCTAATCATCATGCCTGCAGATTTCACTCTGGTCAGCACCCCTGTAGGATTGCTCTTGCCTCCCCACCTTATTGCAACCAAAAAACCTCGAGTGATTCACGGAGTAATGGACCGAATAGACCCACAGCCGCAAAGGAGAATTCCATATAAGCTTTAGTGATGGATACTCAGTCAATCACGCCAGGATGATGACACCAAAAAGGAGCACCCCACCATTCAGTAATGCAGAGCTGGGCCGTCTACTAGACACGGTGGAGAAGAAGCAGGCAATAATGTACCCTCCACAAAGGCGACGACACAGGGGTCAGGCTGGCAATTCAGCCTGCGCATTGAAATCCCTTTTCTCAATGAAGTATATTAAATAGTAATAATACATCTACAGTGGGTAGTCATCCAGGGCGGGATTTTCAAGTCATGCCCACTCTGAGACAGGGAATTCTTGCCCGAGGTCAACTAATTCTTAAATGGTCTGTGAGATTCTCAATCCCATGATTCACACGAGTGGGACTGAAACATTTACCTCCAAATTTCAGATTTCCCTGAATTGGATCGTAACATTTCCAAGCGAGACTCTCAGTATTGGATAGGAATTTTTTCAGGGCAAAAGACTTGGTAGTAATTTTGAGAGGGTAAGTCACCTACACTGCCTAGTAACCCCGAAGGGATAGATTGCCTAGCTCTGGGTGTAACCATGTATTGTCACATAAACATCATCAGACAAATTTATACTGAAAGAAGGTTAGATAGTAGACGGAATGACCAGAGCTTAGTCAAAGAGATTGGCTTTAAGGATGCCTTCAAAGGACAAGGTGGTGGTGTAGTGGTATTGTCACTGGACTAGTAATCCAAAGGCTGAGGCCCTCGTTCAAATCCTACCACAGCAGATGGTGAAATTAGAATTCAATAAAAGTTTTAAAAAAGTCTAATGATGATCATGAAGACATTATCAAAAGACCTACTTGGTTCACTAATGTCCCTTTAGGGATGGAAATCTATTGTTTTTACAAGGTCTAGCCTACATGTGACTCCAGATCCACAGCAATGTTGGCTTTTAAATGCCCTCAGGGATGGGCAATAATTGCTAACCCAACCAACGACACTCACAATATCATGAACAAATCTTTTAAAATTTAGAGAGGCAAAGCGTGGCTGCCAATGCTGAGAATAGAGGAAGTAAAAGAGAACAGAGTTGAAGGAATGCAAACTTTTTGTAAGGTTACTATCATTATCATGAAAGAAGTAATGTTGGGCAAATTAATGGGGCTAAAGGTAGACAAGTCTCCTGGTCCTGATAGAATGCACCCTCAGGTACTAAAAGAGATGGTGGGAAAAACAGCAAATGCACTGGTGGTACTTTATCTAAATTCACTGGACTCTGGGGTGGTTCCCGCAGATTGGAAAACAGCAAATGTGACATCACTGTTTAAAAAAGGAGGTCGACAAAAGGCAGGTAACTTTAAGCCGGTTAGCTTGACTTCTGTAGTGGGAGAATGCTTGAATCTATCATCAAGGAAGAAATAGTGAGACATCTGGATATAAATTGTCCAATTGGTAAGATGCAGCATGAGTTCATGAAGGGCAGGTCATGTTTGACTAATTTGGTGGAATTCTTTGAGAACAGTACATGTGCAGTAGACAATGGAGAACCAGTGGATGTGGTGTATCTGGATTTCCAGAACACATTTGACAATATGCCACACCAAAGACTGCTACATGAGATAAAGATGCATTGTGTTACAGGTTATGTATTAGCATGGATAGAGGATTGGTTAACTAACAGAAAGCAAAGAGTGGGGGTAAATGGGTATTTTTCTGGTTGGCAATCAGTGACTAATGGTGGTGTGCCTCAACGTCAGTGTTGGGACTGCAATTGTTTACGATTTACATAGATGATTTGGAGTGAAGGACCAAGTGTCGTGTGTCAAAATTCGCAAGTGAAACTAAGATGATTGGCAGAGCAAAGTGTGCAGAGGATGCTGACAGTCTGCAATGGGATATAGATAGTTTAAGTGACTGGGCGAGGGTCGGGTAGATGGAGTACAATGTTGGTAAATGTGAGGTCATTTATTTTGGTAGGAATAACAGCAAAATGGACTATTATTTAAATGGTAAAAAATTGCAGCATATTGCTGTGCAGAGGACTCTGATGTCCTTGTATAAGAATCTCAAGGAGTTGGTTTGCAGGTGCAACAGGTAATTAAGAAGGCAAATGGAATTTTGTCCTTCATTGTTAGAGGGATGGAGTTTAAAAACAGCGAGGTTTTGTTGCAGCTGTATAAGATGCTGGTGAGGCCACACCTGGAGTACTGTGTACAGTTTTGGTCTCCTTACTTGAGAAAGGATATACTGGAACTGGGGTGGGTGCAGAGGAGATTCACTAGATTGATTCCAGAATTGAGAGGGTTGGCTTATGAGGTGAGGCTGAGTAGATTGGGGCTATATTCATTGGAATTCAGAAGAATGAGGAGAGATCTTAAAGAAACATATAAGATTATGAAGCGAATAGATAAGCTAGAAGCAGAGAAGTTGTTTCCATTGGCAGGTGAAGCTAGAACTAGGGAGCATAGCCTCAAAATAAGGGGGAGTGGATTTAGGACTGAGTTGAGGAGGAACTTCTTCACACAAAAGGTTGTGAATCTGTCGAATTCCCTGCCCAGTGAAGCGGTTGAGGCTACTTCATTGAATGTTTTTAAGGCAAGGATAGATAAATTTTTGAACAGTAAAGGAATTAAGGGTTATGGTGAGCGGGCAGGTAAGTGGAGCTGAGTCCAAGAAAAGATCAGCCATGATCTTATTGAATGGCTGAGCAGGTTCGAGCGGCCAGATGGCCTACTCCTGCTCTTAGTTCTTATGTTCTTATGTTACAGAGATAAGGAGGAACAAGGCCACAAAGGGATTAAAACACAAGGTTGAAATGTTATAATTTAAGGAAATTGTGGGTTTGAAAACCCACGTATGTCATCTAGAACAGGGTGAAAGATAATTTGTGCAGCACAGCGGTCGGATTGCTGAAGTATGGATCAACTAAAGGTTTTGGAGGATGAAACGTTATCCAGAGGAGCACTGAAATAGTCATGACTGCTGATGACAAAAGCATGGATGATGGTCTCAGCAGCAATTTGGCCAAAACAGAGGCAGAAGCTGGCAATATTTGTGTGATGGAGAGCCGATGGGTTGGACCCTCATTTTGGGGTCGAATAGAACATTGAGGCTGCATATCTGAATTCAACATGAGACACTGACCAGAGAGGGAGAATTTCCCCACTCATCTGATGAAGGAGCAGCGCTCTGAAAGCTCGTGTTACCAAATAAACTTGTTGGACTTTAACCTGGTGTTGTGAGATTTCTTACAGAAAGGGAAAAGGAATTAGTGACATGAACAGCAGGCAATGGTTCTGTACTTGAAAATATTAAACTGAAAGAAACGTTTAACAAAAGGAAGTGGTGTTGGAAAGAGGATGTGGGTGATGAAGTGAATTTCAGATGGTAAAGCACAATCTTTAAAATAGAAACAAAAATCACTTCATAAAACGCGAAAGATGTACAGAGAACCAAAGGATTCCATAGAATCATGGAATCCCGACATTACAGATAGAGGCCATTTGGCCCATCGTGTCCACACATCCAGACCCTATTTTACCATTTTGATTCAAAGCGCTGGGCGGACTTGAAACTGGGAGTGTTTCAGATCCGACTTTTAGATCTATTCTCAGGCATCCTCACAAGCACTCTGCCTGAAAAAATATCAGCAATTTCAAATGTAAGCGGGGCTTAACACACCCAAAATCCTACAGACCCGATTGGCGCCTCCAACTGCGCCTGCACAGGAAAAAGTATGATAGCATGCTGCTCCCCTGCCACATCCCTCCCGGGCTGGATAACACCTCCCCCAGCCCCCACAGACATTGCCCCACCCCCACAACATTACTGACCCTCTTACCTCACCCACCCCCCACACCTCCACCACACAGACCGATTGTGGGCACCTACCCCCCCCCCCCCCCCCACCACTGGTCTCAGGCAGAGTGACAGCAGACTCCACATTCCCCATAGCTGATCTGGGCGGCTCGATAGCACAGTGGTTAGCACTGCTGTTTCACAGCTCCAGGGACCTGGGTTCAATTCCTGGCTTGGGGCTCTGTCTGTGTGGAGTTTGCACATTTCCTTTTGTCTGCTTTTGTTTCCTCCGGGTGCTCCGGTTTCCTCCCACAGTCCAAAGATGTGTGGGTTAGGTTGATTGGCCATGCTAAAGATTGTCCTTGGTGTCCTGAGATGTGTAGGTTAGAGGGATTACCGCGTAAAATATGCAGGGATGATGGGGGTAAGGCTTGGGTGGGAATGTGGTCGGTGCAGACTCGATGGGCCAAAGAGCCTCTTTCTGCACTGTAGGGTTCCATGATTCTATGATCTCAGGCAGAGTGCACCAGGCCACCCTTCCTTCTCACTGATCTCAGGCGAAGTGGAAGTGTACCGTCCCCACCCACTTTCCTCCTCACTGATCTCAGGCAGAGTGGCAGCGGACCCCACATCCCCCTCACTGATCAGAGTGGCAGCGGACCCTACATTCCCCCTCACTGATCAGAGTGGCAATGAACGCTCCTTCCCCCTCACTGATCTCAGACAGATTGGCAGCAGACCCCCCCTTCCCCCTCACTGATCTCAGGCAGAGTGGCAATGGACCCTGGTCTCCCCCAACCAATCTCAAGCAGAGATTGGACCCACCTTTCTCTGCCCCACCCCCCCACCCCAACCGATCTCAAGCAGAGAGACATCAGAGGCTCGGCACTTACTTCCTCACTAACTGGTGCGCCCAAATCAGACTTTTGTGGAGCATATCTGTTTCGCGCCAATTCTGGATGGGCGAATGCGGTGGTAAAGGGGGAAGTGCCAGTAAGGTTGCAGCCCATTAAGTCAACTTAAATGCATGCAAATGCATTTAAATGGCCATTGTGCCTGTTTCAGGCATGGTCCAGATCGTGGCCATTTTCGGGCCTTGGTAAAGGGGGAACCGACACGGAGGCGAACGCGGATCATGATCCTTGCCTCACACCTGACTTTACCAGGTTTTTGTGCCTGAAAACGGGCACAACTTGATGATAAAATCGGGGCCTAAGTCTTCAAAAAAATCATCTTACCCAGCCATACCCTCTGCACTTTCCCTATAACCCCGTGCATTTACCATGGCCAGTTTTTCTTTATTCAGTCATAAGACATGGGCATCACTGGCCAACCAGCATTTGTTGCCCATCCCTAATTGCCTTTGAGAAGGTGATGATGAGTTGCCTTCTTGAATCACTGTAGTCCATGTGCTGTAGGTTGACCCATCCACAGTGTTGTTAGGAAGGGAAGTCCAGGATTTTGACCCAGTGATTGTGAAGGAATGGCAATGTATTTCCAAGTCAGGACAGTGAGTGGCTTGGAGAGGAACTTTCAGGTGGTGATATTCCCATATATCTGTTGCCTTGTCCTTCTAGATGGTAGTGGTCATAGGTTTGGAAGGTGCTGTCTAAGGAAACTTGGAGAGTTCCTGCAGTGCATCTTGTATATGGTACACACTGCTGCTACTGTACTTTGGTGCTGGAAAGAGTGGATATTTGTAAGTGTGTTGCCAAACAAGTGGGCTGTTTTGTCTTGAATGGTGTCAAGCTTCTTGAGTGTTGTTGGGGTTGCACCCATCCAGGCAAGTGGACAGTATTCCATCACACTCCTGACTTGTGCCTTGTAGACGGTGGACAAACTTTAGGGAGTCAGGAGGTGAGTTACTCGCCGCAGTATTCCTAGCCTCTGATCTGCTCATGTAGCCAGTGTGTTTATATGGCAAGTCCCTTTGAGTTTCTGGTCAATTGTAATCCCAAGGATGTTGACAGTGACACTAACACAAAAGTACATCAAGAGGCAGTGGTTAGATTATTTCTTATTGGTGAAGGTCATTGCCTAGTATTTGTGTGGCACAAATGTTACTTGCCACTTCACAGTCCAAGCTTGGATATTGTCTGGATCTTGTTGCATTTGAATATGGACTTCCATGCCCTTCCATCCATGACAAAGCAGCCGCTTAATTGATAGCTCATCCACAAACATTTACACCCTCCGCCATCAAAGTGCAGTGGCAGCAGTGTGCACCATCTACAAGATGCACTGCAGAAATTCACTGAGGCTCCTTAGACAGCACCTTCCAAAAATCACAGCCACTACCTTCTAGACGGACTGGAGCAGCAGATACATGGGAACACTGCCACTTGGAAGTCCCCCTCCGAGCCACTCACCATCCTGACTTGGAAATATATTACCGTTCCTTCACTGTCACTGGGTCAAAATCCTGGAACTCCCTCCCTAAAAGCACAATGGCTGCAGCGGTTCAAGAAAACAGTTCACCACCATCTCCTCAAGGGCAACTAGGGATCGGGATGGGCAATAAATGTTTGCCAAGTAAGCAACACCCACATCCCATGAATAAATTTTTAAAAAACACTCTCAATATGTTCTGCTAGCTACAGGAATCTATATTCATGAACCCAAGAGTCACTCTTGCAAACTATGCAATTAAATCAATAATAAAAGCAGAGAATGCCATAAATACTCAGCAAGTCTGGCAGCATTTGTGGGAGAAAAGCAGAGTTAACATTTCGATTTAATTATTGTTCTTCTTTAGAAAATTAATTCTGTTTTGTCTCCTTTATTCCTTTCTGCCAAATGAATGGCCTCACACATCTCTGTACATAATAAACAATATATTTTACAATAACATACCCAGAAACGTGCTTTAGAATGAGTGAAAAACACTTATTAGAAATAACCATATAAAATACATCTTTTTATTTTTGCAACTTCAATTCGCGTTATGCTGTAATATTAGTCATATAAAAAGCGAGTACAAAAGTAAAATTAGTATAATTAGAATTAGTATTCTGTACAAGAAAAATGAGTCAGCATCAAGACACTTCTGCAGAATCTCCAAGCAAATGGGATTAAACAAGGCAGGGAAATCCCACCTTACTTTACAGGCATAAACTTACTTTAGTAAACTTACTTTACTTTAAAGTAAACTTACTTTACTTGCTTTACACCTTACGTGTGGCACAGTAGCACAGCGGTTAGCACTGCTGCTTCACACTCCAGGGACCTGGGTTCGATTCCCGGCTCGGGTGACTGTCTGTGTGGAGTTTGCATGTTCTCCTCGTGTCTGTATGGTTTCAGCCAGGTGCTCTGGTTTTCTCCCACAGTCCAAAGATGTGCGGGTTAGGTTGATTGGCCATACTAAAATTGCCCCTTAGTGTCCTGGGATGTGTAGGTTAGAGGAATTAGCAGGTAAATGTGTAGGGATATGGGAATAGGGCCTGGGTGGGATTGTGGTCGGTGAAGACTCGATGGGCCGAAGGGCCTGTTTCTGCACTGTAGGGTTCTATGATACTTCATTTCTTTCACCTTAGCTGTAGAAGAGAGAGGAAATAATAATAAATATCGTGTTTGCTGCAGGAACCTTGAGGTAGTGATAAAGATGGAGGGGGGTTGTAGGTTTCTGATGTAGCGAGGTAGGCAGTGGGTTCGTTGCCTGCGGATATTCTGTAGAGGCTGCCATCTGAAGAGGTGCTACTTAGGCAGGGGATTTTTGTTCCTTGTGGAGCATTATCTGAAAATGAAGATGGAAGGAGAGATGGCTAGAACCTAAACTGAGATCATAAGTAGAGGTGAGACTTAGGTCATTGCTGGGAACATATATATACTAACATACGAATTTGGAGCAGGAATTAGGTGTCACACACTGACCATAAATGGACATCATAGAATAATTAATTGAGCAGGAGGTGCCGAGGAAATGAAAAGTAAATGTAAGTTCTTCATTCTTATCAGTAAGTAAAATACTCCTTTACAAAAATAACATTGGGAATTATGAGTGAGTCAAAGTGTGAGGCAATAGTCTATCCTGGACATTGAATGTTGCCATTTCAATCCTTCATCAGGTCAAGTGCAGGATAAGGGAGAACTCCACTCTGCTTACAGTGTATTCTGCCCCTCAGGAAATACCATCTAATGCAGTGGCACACAACTATAGTGCTACTACTTATATCTATGCATAAAAGTAATCAGTTGTATTGGTCTAGTGGCTGTAGTACAGAACTATAAATCCCAAGGTTATGCATTTAAATCGTATCTCAGCTGGCTGTAACTCTGATCTCTGATGGGTTGAGTAGATTAGTTACTAGGAGGGTTTCATAGGTAGAAAAAGGGGCAGCGAGTCAGTGAGGTTTAAAGAATGCAGAGATGATGGTGAAGCAAAGGAACAGCGTTGAGTGTTTTGGTGGGGAGGGAGATCTGCGTTTCTGATCTACATTTTACTATAGAGGTGGGGCAAAGCAGCACAGATATTTTGAAATCAATGATTTCGGAAAGCAGTAGAGTGGTGAGGCTGGGAGATATTGGTGAGGAGAGCAGAGACCATTTTAGATGGGTGGGAGCTTGTGTAAGTTGGATCTCTGAAGGACAGAGTACTGGGGAAGTGAGGTCTAGAAATTATAAAGGCACAAGTGGCATTCAAATTAGGATGCAAGAGGGGTGGGCGGGGCTTTGTATTAGAGGTAGACGTGATATTGCTTATGGTGCTTGATGTGATATTGGATTTAAGGTCAGCTCAGGTCAAGTTTGGATCAGATTGTGCGAACAGACAGAAAAAGCCAGAAAGTGGTATACAGTTCCTGTTAAAGGTCTTGATGTTGCCAAAGTTAAGCTGAAGAAACTTCTGGTTCTTTTGCAAAACGTGGTGTCAGCTAAATAATCAGATAATATAACATGGGCTCCAGAGTGGAAGTTGTTAGCAGTTACGTGGAAGTTCCTCCCTAGTTGTGGATTCTGGCTCCACAGGGCAACAAGGAAGATGAAGGTATCATGATTGGCTCATTGGGTGCGTCAGAGGTGACCGTACCGCTCAAGAGGTGAAGACCAATTGATATGGTCTCTGGTACGTTTTTGTTTCTTACTTTCGATGTTTTATTGCCACTTAATATAGAATTAAGAACTGGATTGAACTGACCAACCTCTTGGCATGGGAGACTTTTCTCTCCATCTGCTGGGTTGGACTCAAATTTATATCCAGTGCTGTAGAATTTATACAATACATCGAATCCCTACAGTGCAGAAGGAGGCCATTTGGCCCATTGAGTCTACACCGACACTCGGAAAGATCGTCTTTAGACTGTGAGAGGAGCATCCGGAGGAAATCCACGTAGGCATGGCGAGAACTTGCAAATTCCACACAAACAGTGACCCATCGAATCCAGGTCCCTGAAGCTCACTATGTCACCATGCCGCCCCTTGTAGGAAATGTGGGGCATATAACAATTTAAATGACCTCATTGTCTACCAAACAAACAAGAGTTCTGGACTAATGTGACTTTTAAACAACTCATCAATCATGTAACACACATGATGTGTGTACAATTATTTTTAGATGTCATAGAATCAGTTTGATACTCTGAAAGTCCAATTGTACCAGAAATGTGTACTTCAGTTGCCTCTTTAACTACACCCGGGGACAAAAAGGTTTAAGTATCATGTCCAGTTGTACAGATGTAGTTTGTATTCCCTTCGATAGAGAAGGACACAATGTGATGTAGTCTTTCAGATAATTAAAGGGTTTGATCAGGGGGATATTCAGTCTGGTGGGAAAATCCAGCTTAAAATTCGAGCTAAACTAGGCTGACACCAGGGAGAACCTTTCCAAAAAAAAGAACAGGAGAAATTGGGAATTCTTTCCTCAACTGGGAGTCATTCATTATTTAAAAAGTGAAATAGATGTATTTTTTTGTTAAGCAAGGATATTTATGGTCTATTGTCTTCAGTTCTGACAAAGAATCATGCTGACTTGGAATTTTAGCTCTGTTCTTTCCCCACAGATGCTGTCAGACCTGTCGAGATTTTCCAGCATTTTCTGTTTTTGTTTCAGATTCAGCATCCACAGTAACTTCCTTTTATATAAGGATATTTATGAATTTGGAACCAAGGTGGGTGGCTGGAATTAGATAAAGATCTGATTGAATAACCACACAAGCTGGAGGAATTCATGTGTCTATGAATGCCACTTGGAAAGTTGTAGAATGTCAATGAATAGACCACTAGTTGAATGCTTCAAACAAGCCATTCACACCAGTGTATCCAGGATAGGATCTCCAAGACTGTGTTGAGTATTATGTAAAGAAAGCACATTGGGCTCAGTACAATTGGACTGGGACTAAGGATGGGGGGAATGGGACAAATCAGTAAATATCAGATCCTAATTGCTATTCAACAACCTACTGAGCAAAATCAGACGCTCTTCAATCATAGATGTTATGCTATGATTGAAGAGCTTGCCAGCAGTCGCACATTAGGTTACCATATGAAGAATAACTTATTGTTTGAAAGAGACACAGGAAAGCACACAGGGCCTGGTGGCCAACAACAAATTCATATCTTGCAGTCTCATTCTTCAAAGTCCTAAATGTTCCTAATATTGTGTTGCCTTAGTCAACAGGGTGAAGAGTATCCACCACTTTGTGTATTGGGTGGTCAGAGGTATCTTTGAACCTAATACTCAGTTCAGAGATAATAGGCATTTTAATAAGTAGCTCGCTGAGCTCCTTTGGACTGTGGACAGTGAATGAAGATTGTGTTGATGAAGTCCACTAAACATTTCAATGCCCCACTGAAATCCTTACAGGTCAAGAATCAAAATCTGTAGGAGCCTGGCTGTCAACCCAATTCCATGAACAGTACATCCTGTGGATTTAAAAGCATGCTTGTTATCGTCTATTAAATTCTTCAAGTATCCGTGTTGTATTTGTGCCATTGTTAGCTAATTTAGAAAATTCTGAGTTCTGTTGAGATTGGTATCCTCTCCAGTACTGAATCACCATTGGACACTGCAACTGGGAACCATTGCCTGATATCATGGAGTTGATATTCCAGTAGTCTGTATCGGTTTTGGGCTTTGACTTTTCCTCTGTTTTCAATGGTTGACATTGGCTCAGTAATGGCTCTGACTGAGGCAGAACCTGCACAGCGTTACAAAACTCTTTGCTGCGGTCTTCTTCCTTCATGATGTCTGCTCGTAGGTTATCAAAGTTCTGCGAGAGCAATGCAACACAAACACTCAGCTTAAAACAATGTTCATGCCTCGTTCTCTCTGGCCTTATCTTACGCTCTGTATCAACCAAGACTGCGTCTGCCAGCTAAACCTTTCTTCAGAAGGCTCTGGGGATTTGCAATTCCCAAAGCTCAGCTTGACAAATATAAATATTAGCTGTAGTGTATCACCATATATTTAATGGATGTGACACACAGTCATGCTCCAGTGAAATATTTTACCCTAGAAAGGAGGTAATGGATGAAATGAGTTTCCTCGCATGTCACTAAACACAGGAAAATCAAATTAAATTGTTGCAGTACAAAGGGGATGTCAACCACAAAGGACCTAAAATTTGTCAGAGTTTAAATGTTAAAAAGTTTTCATTTTCCCGATGGCCAGTGAAACATTGACAACCCGATAACATGAGGCATTGCAAGCCCTACATCTACTCAGAGAAGGTTCTTAGAATCGCTACAGGGCAGAAGGAGGTAATTCAGCCCATCAAATCTGCACCAACTCTGTGAAAGAGCATCTTACCCAAGCCCACAAGTGTGACCTATCCAAATAACCCCATGCATTTAGCATGGCTAAGCCACCTAATCTACACATCTTTGGACGGTGGGAGAAAACCAGCGCACCCAGAGGAAGCCTACAAAGGAGACAAGGGGAGAACATGCAAACTCCACACAGTCACCCAAGGCCAGAACTGAACCCAGGTCCCTGCCACTGTGAGGCAGCAGAGCTAACCCCTGTATTACTGTGCTGCCAGTGTGTCTGGATCAAAAGATACAGGGTTTCTGGTTTTCCCATGTCAACCTGAATGTCCTGCCCTTTCTGTACCATCCATATCAAGGTGACTTGACCCAAACAGACTCCATCTCATATCAGGTGAAAACATACCCACTTACAAACACCAAGGGAATGAAATCAAAGCAGAAATAGATACTCTCAAAATTCAGGTTGCCCTTGCATCCTGCCCAGCCAGTGAATTTGGGATTTGATTATTCATAGTATATTCATCCGTGCTGGGAGGGCTCTTAAGTTTGATAATTAAAATTTTCATTCTTATTTCCCAGTTCCTCCATGCCTTGCTCTCTACATCACTATTTATGTGAATTTATCCTGTCTGTTGTCCTGAAGATCTTGGTGTCATTCCAACACTGGCCCACTGTTCATCCTGACTTTCTTTGTGGGAGGCTGTTGGGTGATGGTGGGTTCTTCTGGTTCTGCTATTGTCAATGGGATTTCCCATTGAATCCACCCTCTGCCACTGAGAAACCCAAGATGGGCTTGCGCTGTTGGCAGGGTGCGCCATCGACAGGACTGGGAGATCCCACCAGTGGGAAGAGTGGGGAAATTCGCCAAATATTGTTGTTTCTGTGTGATTACACTCCCACAAACCACTTTAGGATGTTTAATTACATATGAGGTCCCAATCCTTCAAGCACATTGTCTACCAGAATCTCAAATGTACTCTGACAAGTTTCAAAGAAACTCATTAAACACTTACAAGCAAGCTGCTGGAGTAAGAGGGTGCAGAAGATGTGAGTTGTGCAAAATGGCACTTACGAGAACATAGGGAGCTGAAACTTTGGGAAACCATGCAGATTGGACTCGGCAGCAGTGCTTCCATAAGAGAAACAAGGACATCACTAGAATGGACATTCCAAGAAGTAACACTGCCGTCACTATCACCAGGATCTCACTGGGTGTGGTATCTGGAGTTACGGACAGAAGATCAGAACAACATTGATTAGTCAACTTTTAGAGAAGGAAAGGAAAAATTATGGAATAAAAGTGAGTAAATGGAATTGAGCTACGGATTAGCCAATGGTCTAATAGAACAGACTCAATGTGCTGGATTGCCTAGTAATTGCCCTGATGTGTCATGGTACAGATTTGATTTCTGTTCAGTGGCAAGCTAACTAATTCTCTGAGCTACTGAGTTTTAAATGTAGTTGGCCACAATTTTCTTTTATTCGCTCATGCAATATATGTACTGCTGGACATATTGCTTCTTAAGAATGGGATGGGGGGTCATAAATACACCCATAGTGCTGTTAGGGACCGAGAGCCAGGATTTTGATCCAGTGATAGGGATGGGGCGCCCAAATAGTTCCAAGTCAGGATGTGAGTGACTTGGGCAAGGTGATGTTCCTTGTTCTCTTAACTAATAGAAGCTTTGAGTAGGGAAGTTATTGCTGAAGAATTATCCTAGGTTGTTGTAGTACATCTTGTAGATGGTACACATTGCAGCCACAGTAGTGGGGAGAGAATGTTTGAGCAGCTGGATAGCTCTCCCATCAAGCAGAGGTTGCTTTGTCCTGAATGGTGTGGGGCTCATTAAGTGTTGTTGGAACTGCAACCATCCAGACAAGTGGAGAAATGCCATCACACTCCTGGCTTGTGCCTATTAAATAGTGAAAAAGAACTGGGGAGTCAGGAGATGAGTTTTCACCACAGAATATACAAATTCCAGCCTACTCCTGTATCCACTGTAATAAAGTGGCTGGTTGAGTTATGTTTTTGGTCATTGGTAAACCTCAGGATAATAATGTTGATGGGAGAATTCAGCAATTGCCATTGGAGGTAGTTACACACATTCCATTGGAGATGGTCATTGCCTGGAAATTGTGTGGCATGAATGTTTACGTGTCACTTGTCAGCCCAAACATGAATATTGCCTAGATTTTGTTGCATATTGACATGGACTGCTTCTGTACCTGAGGATTTGTGAATGGTTCGGAACATCACCTTGCGATGAAGGGAAAGTCACTGATAGAGCAACTGAAAATGGCTGAGTTGGAAATATTAAATAATTAATTTGCTTCAGTATTTATCAGGGAAATGGACATGACATTGGGAGATGATATTAGAAATAATATTGCATTTACAATGAAAAGAGGAGAACCAATAAATAAACTAGTCAAACTCAAAGAAGATTGAACTCCTGATCCAACTGGATTACATCCATGTATTTTAAATGGATCTTAGGAAGAGATAGCAGAGGCACTATTAAACAAATTTAATAATTTGTAGGAAAACAATATAGCATCAGAGGAATGGCAGATAACTAATGCAATACCTTTAAGAAGGCTGATAAAGCATGTTGAGGTAACAATAAACCAGACAGCTTGACATCAGTCCTAGAAAAACTATTGGAATTTCTACTGTGTAGAAAATATAACAGCAGTTGTTCAAACATGGAATTCAAAATGGGATGTATTGTGTAATCAACCTCATTGAGGAGATAACATAGAGATTAGACAAGGGTAATTCGTATCTTGATTTCCTAAAGGCCTTCAATAAGGTACCATATAATAGCCAGGAGAATAAGGTCAGAACATACAGAGTCAGATTGGCTCGATGGTCAACTGCACGACGGAAAGCAGAGAATAGGGGTAAATGATGGATAGTCAGAATGGGAAAAGATGAAACATGGAGTCCCACAAGGATCAGTGCTGGATCATAGTTGTTCACAGATTATATGATCTAGACTTTGCAATCACAAACACAGTTTCTACATTTGTGGACAATGCCGAATTGGAAGGAATAGACAACACTGAGGAGGAGTGCAACAAATTACAAGGAGACATTTAATCCATTTATAGAATAGGCATACATTTGACACATAAATTTCAGCATAGATTAGTGTGAAGTATTACAGCTTGGTTAAAAAAAAATTACGTGAAAAATAAGAATGTAATTAGTGTAGAGGATCAAAGGGATGTGGAAGCAGTACAAAGTCATAACGTGGATCAATAAGACCGTAACAAAAACAAACTGAACATTCGCTTTTATTTCTAGAGGTATAGAATTGAAAAGTACAGACATTATGCCAAGTCTATAGCGAATCTTGATCAGGCAATACTTGGAATATTATATAAAGTTTGGTCACCATATTACAAAAGGGCTTTAGAGGTATTGGAGAACCTGCAAATAAGAATTGCAAATGTGATGCCAGAACTGTAAGTTTATCAGGAAAGGGTGAACAGTCTGTGCTCTAACAGAGGCTGTGGAGAAAAGTCAGTCTAAAGCCGTTTAGCAGAGTTGGAAACTGACTAAAACTCCTCAGGTGACATGTTTGACAGATCATGAAAATATATCAACTGTAATTGTCAATGTTGTCAGTAACTGATTGATTGAAAAACTGATTGGAATTGCAACTTCACACATTAAGTAATGTTAACTTTGAACAGTCATGTAATTCACCTTTACATATTTTATGAATGAAGTATATATTTAGGAAAAATAATGAACAGACTGGGAGAGAAGTTAGAGGGGTGGCCTAATGTTAAAATTTTAATATTTAAAATTTTGAATGGTTTTGACAGAGCAGACACACATAGATATTGCTAGCTGTGGGTAAGAACAAAACTGGAGACCTTCACTCAAAGATAGTTACCAATAAAACTAAATAGAAGGAGCATTTTTATCTGGAGAGTGATGGGATTATGTTAGCATAGAGAATAGTTGGGGTGAATGATACAGTTGCATTAACGAGGAGATTACATAATTATATGAGGGGAAAAAGAATAGAGAGTTATACTGATAAGAGTTAGATGAGAAAGGATGGACAAAGGCTCATGAATAGTATAAACATAGGCATGGGCTGATTAGACTGAATAGCCGGTATCTCTTCTGGACATTCTGTGCAAACCCTACGCCATATTTAGTGCTCCCAGAAAGCTTTGACATAACAAGAGAAAAGTTGGAAGCTGCAAGTATATTTTCTTGGTCATTGGAAATTCACTCACCATCAATGGCTGTCTCGCATACGGGGTCACTGTGGGAACTGAATTTGTTATATTCCAAAATATAGAGTTGTGCTTGGAAGCAGTACATGACCCTCTTCTTCAGATGTATATTGAAAGGATTGTAGTGCATGGAAATATTCATAATCTAGAATCAAAAAACAAAAATTGGAATAGGATAGGTACTTTAGTGAAAAAAATGAACATGGGAAATCAATGTAGGGTCAGCATAGGTCATTGAACCCGCTGAGCCTGTTCGGCCATTCCGTTAGATCCTGGCTGATCTGTACTTCAAACCCATTTAACCATATTAGCTCAATGGTGGCAGTTAGGGGAGAAGCCAAGAGTGGTAGAGACTGGAACACTGATGAGGGATGGAGCCAGGAGCAGTAGTGAGGAAGCTGGGGCATGTAATGAGGGGCAGGGCCAAGAGTAGTGATGAGGGGCAGAGCCAGGAGCAGGAACCATGAGCATTACTGAAAGAGGTAGCCAACAACAGTGGTGTGGGGTGGAGGCAGGAGCAATAGGTGTGGTCAGCACATATAAGGAAATGTTTTTAGATGATATAACAAGGCACAGCATGTAGATAAGAAATCAGAGGGGTCAGTGAGAATGCCAAAGATAAAGTGAGGAGGAGAGACCATTGCATGTGATTTTCTGGTTACAATTAGATCAGAATGTAACTAGGTGAAAGCAGTTCCACTGAGCTGGATGACAGTGGAGGGGTGTTGGAGGATTGTGAACAAAGAACAAAGAACAGCACAGGAGACAGGCCCTTCATCCCCACAAGCCTGAGCCGCCCATTTTAACACTCAGTGAGTGCCTTATTCAAGTCCTTCGTCGATCGTCGACGTTCTTGTCTACCTCTAGTGGACTCCACTAGATGGTTCGGTCAACGTCTCAAAGACTACAGACTAGTCAAGGTGCATGAGGAGGGATAGGTCACCTTTGTCACAGGGAAGACATTTTTCAGCAGCATTTTCCAGTCTCATCATGGCATGGATCATCACAGGTGGGATGGGAAAATTTGCAAACCTCCAAAAAGCTGGTGTCCAGGTTTTCCAGTTGCACCTGCAATGGTGCCTGCCTCTGGCATTTTGGTACTGCGAAGATGCAGAAACCTAGCTAGAGGAAAGGTGGGAAGCAGTTTGGAAGGCAAGTTCTCCCCAGTGACCTGGCCCCTGAAGCAGCATCACTAAAACAAATACACTGTCATTAACACTGGGCTTAAGGATTTTGGAGAGAAACGGGAAGTTGAGTATTTTGTAAGCGCGAGGGAGGCTGTATTGAGGGTCTAGTGTTGGATTTTTGAGAAGGGGATGGTGCCAGCCATTCAGGGCTAGGACATTATGGTCCTGATTTTACCATTTTCATTCTAAGTGCTGAATCTGGGTGCAATTCAGATCCGACCTGGAAATCTGCTTTCAGGTGCCCCCATACGCACTTAGCCTGAAAAAAATTGCAGGTCTGAATCGTGCTGTGGGCAGGGTCTATCGCGCCCAAAACGATCGGAGCTCTGAACTGTGCATGCGCAGTGAGGAAAAAAATTTGAAAATTGCGTTCCTGTCACATCGCTCCTGGGCCGCAAAAAGAGGATAAAGCGGCCTGAGAGCAACGGTCCCCACTGACATCATCCCCACCCCTACAACATAACTTTCCCCCTTATCTACCCACCCCTCCATCCCTGCTACCCAGACTCATCGCGACCCTCTGCCCCCATTCCCACCAACTGATTGCCTGCAGAGTGGCAGCACCACCACCACACCCTCCCGGCCCCTCCCTCCACCACACCACCGCCCCCCCGCCCCCCCAACCAGAGATTCATCTGGCTTCTTTCCCCTACTCCCCCCCACCCCCAAGAAAGTTCGGGCCACCCCACCCCTCACCAGTCAACAATCGGTCCTCCCTCCTATCTATCTCCCCTCACCACAGAATGATCTGACCTGCCTCCCCGCCTCTCCCCTCCCCCCACCCCCCTCCACCAGATGACAATCTGGCCTCCCTCTGCCCTCAACTGCCCCCCACCCCCAACCAGAGAGCGAACTATCCTCCCTCCCCCTTCCACCAGAGATACATGTGATTGTCTCCTCCTCCCCGCTAGCAGAGAATGACTAGGCCTCCCTCCCCCTCCACCCTCCACCAGAGAATGATTTGGCCTGTCTTCTCTCCTGCATCCCCCCACTACCGAGCTGAGTCAGAGAGCTGTTGGAAGCGCTGAAGTCATCTCTTCAGAAGCTGGGGCGCCTGAAACAGATCTTTTGCCGAGCATGTCTGTTTTGCGCCGAATCTGACGTGCAAACGTGATGGTAAAAGGGGAAATGATAAAGTTGGGCAGGGAGTTCATTAATTCAATTGAAGTGCACGCAATTGCATTTAAATTGCCGTTATGCCCGTTTCGGATTGCGGCCATTCCCGGGCCTTGGTAAAGTGGGCATCTGTGCAGATGCATGTTAATGGCCTCATGCCCAACATTACCACATTTTCGCGCCCAAAAATGAGCGTGACGCAATAGTAAAATAGGGCCCTATATTACTGTTACAGGTTTTGAAAAAATCAAATTTTTCATTTTTATCTTTCATTTCGCTTTTTCAGAATTCAGTCTATTTGTATCTGACTTTATTTTAATTCACCCTATTTCCATCAATCCTCTTATTTAAGTCTCATTTAAAGAGATACACAATTACTCCCATCGGTCACTAATCCAAGATACCCCAATTTTCCCACTGTTCAACTATCGACTCACACTTCCAGCAACTTACATTATGAAGGATTTTTAACTGAAAGATGAAGGTGGAAGTTTAACTAACAGTGTATGCTCCAATCTGCCTCACCCCAGTGAGATTTGACTCAATGTTTCACACAGTAACTGATCTCAGTAAGTTACCTACCTGCTGCTCTGTGCCTTTCTCCCAGTAATAAATACGAGCTTTGATGTTCTTGCTTATTTCACTGACATCCAAGATTCGCAAATCACCGTTCACGTGAACAGTCAGCCTTGGGATCGTGAGATTGGCTTTAAAAAGCAAGAGTTGCATTTAAATGGCACCTTTTTCAACCACTGGATGTCTAATAACATTTATTGGTCCAGTCAATTGAGGATTTTTGGAGATGTTGTCACTGTTGTAATGTAGGAAATGCAGCATTTAATTTGTGCACGGTAAGTCCCCAAAAACAACATTATGATAATGGTAGGACAATCCATTTCTGGTGATGTTGACTGAGGAATAAATATTACTCAGGATAACAGACCTGCTTTTATAGTGGAAATACTGCCTGTGGATCCTCTACATCAACACAAGCAACCAGAATGGAGCTTCAGTTTAATGTCACATTTGGAAGACAGCACCTCCATCTCTGCAACACCATTCAGGACTTCACTGGAGGGTCAGCCTTGAGTATTTTGACTCAATCCCTGGAGTGGGATTAGAACTCAGAACTTTGCAACATGGAGTTTAGAGTGACATCAACTGGGTCAAGGCTGAAACAAAACAAAAATCTAAACCAATTAATTAAACAGATATTCATTGCAGACTTCTTGGTTTTGATGAAAAAAAATTAAGAATTTACAGATGTATCATTTCATCTTAGTACTGCAAATGTTCACTGAATGCTGAGATATATTTCCACAGAGATAGGTTCTTTTAGGGGATAGTTTCTCACACATACTTGTTCTGAAAGACAGCTCCACACACATGAACTCATTATGTGAGATAGTTCCATACACATAGATGGACTCGTTCTTAGGGAGTTCCACACACACATGGACTCATTCTGGAGGACACTTCTACATTTAAGACTTGTTCTGGAGGACAGTTCCAATCACATGGACACATGGTGGGGGACAGTTCAACACACAAGGACTTGTTCTGGGGATGTTCCACACACTTGGACTTGTTCTGGGTGACAGTTCCACATCCTCCACCACCAGCCCCATTTGCCATTCTTCATATTTTGAGCTTAGACATAATAACAACATGTATTACCACTCAATTCTTACACTGTTCACTCTTAATATTTTAACACACCTGCCCATTCTCCCTTTCCCTTCCAGAGAGAGGGAGGAAAATCAGCCTAATTATTCCCCCTGATATTCAGCACTTCCCTCATGATTATAGAGTATCATTGGACAAGGATACTTGAGTGAATTATTCATGTACCATCCTCCTGAAAAACCTGTTCATTTGGAAACAAATCTGTCATCCAGGAAAGCCATAACAATGAATAGAGGAAAGAAAGCCAGCTAAATTAATGGAAATACATTTATTTTCCTGATCCTGTCTTACAAAGCCTGTGGACAAAAAAAGGAATAAATTTGAACCTTCCTTGACATCATGATCTCTGAAAAATGTTTTACAAGCAACAAAGTATTTTTAAAGTCCAGTCTCTCGCATTGGAATGTGGCAGTTAATTTGCAAGGTTCACCTAATACCAAAGTTAACGGCCAGTTCATCTGTTTCAGCGATGCTGCTTGAGGGGTCAGGATACTGGGAAGAATTTCTTTGATCTTCTTCAAATAATATCAACCTGGGAACGCAGCCAGGGTTTGAATGTCTGAATCGAAATACAGCACTTCCAATAGTGCAGCATTCTATCAGTACTGCACAGGATTATTACATATATTCTGTGCTCCTATCCCTGTAACCCTATTCATTTACCATGGTCAATCCATCTAACCTACACATCTTTGGGCACTAAGGGGCAATTTATCATGGCCAATCCACCTGCTAATCTTTGGAGTGTGGAAGGAAACCTACGCAGACACGAGAAAAATGTGCAAACTCCACACAGTCACCCAAAGCCTGAATCGAACCTGGGTCCCTGGCGCAGTGAGGCAGTAGTCCTAACTACTGTGCCACCATGTCAGATATGGGAGCCATATTCAAGTATATGATGGACACGCGCTTCATGGGGTGTTAATAGTAGTTGAGGGATGCAAATGAGCATCTTAGAAGCTGATTAACTACAGAGAAGATGTTGGCGTTCCAGGTAAACCTAGCGGAGGTAGAAAGGGGAGTATTGCTCTAGTTTTGATGCATAGCCACATCATGAAAACAATGTCCCTTTGAAATCAATGTCCCTCATCTCCAAAATCCTAATCCCGAACCCAAAACCCTATCCTACTGTTCTTACTCCTGACTCAAACCTTAACTTTAACACTGCAACCATAAGGCAAATTCCTAACCCAAACAAAAGATGGCAGCACTAGTTACCCTGTTTTCAAAGATTGCCAGTTTGATAAGATGCATTAGTAATAACATCTGTCTGTAACATCAGTTCTTAGATACCCATGAATTTGGATACAAGAAGATAGAAATTCTGACTTTAAAAAGCAACTTGTTAAGTTGCTGAAGGATTTAGGCAATTTGTAACATTCGAGTGGAAGGGGGTTGGAATCAGCTTGGATTGCCAGAACATCCTTTGTGGGTTTAAGCCCTATTCAAGGACTTCAGTGCATATCTAAGCAGGCACTGCTATACAGTATTGCAGTAGTGCTGCATTATCAGAGATGGGGCATTAAACTGAGGTCCTTGTCTTGCTGCTTAAGTGGCTGCAAATGTGCTATGGTATCATTGGAGGAAGAGAAAAAGATCCTGATCTATATTCCTCCCTTAATCAATGTCATCATTACTGTCGGGCTCCAGTATGTTGCCAGGTTCAAATGGATTTCCAGGTCACAAAATGCCACGGGCACACATTGGCATTCTGCTTTAGGCTGTTGGCATTGGCACACAATTAATTGCACAGTTACGGAAACAAGAAAGCGCAGACTTATTTATAAAGTCTTAATGTTCAAAAGTAGTGTGTTTTGCAGAAAAATAAGGCAGCCATCCTCCACACAGCAGTGAGATAATAGACCAACTAACTTGTTCTGTTTTCTTTAGTTTTGATTTGCATGTAAATACTCCTCACATTGCTTTGGGAATAGTAAAATCAGGCCCTGTTGTACAGAATACTCACTCTCCTTACGGTTGAAGAGTTTGCTGAGGTTTGCCCATTTTGAAGTGATGTTCTCAAACTCAGAACGAACTTTCAGATCGTAGTCCACATCTGATGATATGTCTGCTGTGACGTCACAGCATGTTTCGGTGATGTTAGAACATTCCGATATTTTCACCCAAGTCTTCTTGTGATGTCGTTCAAATTCACTGAAACAGAGGGGGACAGAGGTACATTTAATCTGGGAGGCCAGGTTCCAACTATCCCCTGCCTTTTCTTCCTACGATAGCTTTTGTAGTAGAGCTAAATGTGGAAGGGAATCATGCAAAGGAACAGCTTTGCACTCCCTCCCATCCACGCCCACATGTTCACAGTGGTTTCCACATTCCCTGCTATATCCATGCTGAGCCAACAAATATTGGCTCTGACCATTGGGACTCTTGTTCCCAATTGCTATCTGTGTAAATGTTGCTGAAAATCTCTGTGTTTGTGAGTCTCCAGTGAGAGTAGTATTGGGGATTCTCCCCCAGCTCCCATAGCCCACCAACATACACTGCCAAGATACAAGCCTAGAAAATGTTCTTTTGGTTGATGGAATAGTGGGCCCCGATACATAGTGACCTGCTTCTGTTTTTGTATGACTCAATGATCCATTGTGCTGTGATGGATGTTGATGATACTCAATCACAAGGTCTGAGGAAGTTATGTCCTTATGTCAAGGAATTTCTGGAACTCACTGGGGCCCAGTATGATATCGGGTGGGATTTTTCCCATCACACCCACCCGAAGGCCCAGAAATTCCTGCCCCCAAGGTTGATGGACCTTTAAATGGTCTGTCAAATTTTCTGTCCTGCCCGCAATGGTTCCTGCGGCGAGCGGGACCAGAGGATCTACTCTGTTGGGTTCAGACTGTGAGGAATAATGAACCATATCATCTCAGCCAGGCTTTAACTGAATTTTGCAAATAGTGTACCAGTTTCCCAGTGTTGTCTTTGTTCCTTTTCTCAGGTATGGGAATTCTCATTCCATGGAGGGCAATAAACATTTTTAGGAACTTGAAACCATCAGAACGTCACCTAACAGTGACCCTTTTTGGAGATCAATTCATTCAACTAATCTCCCTTCATCCCTCCCCTCTATCCAGCTGTTCTCTGTGGAAACTCACTTGATTGGCTTTTGACCCGGTTCATACTGTGTCTTGTCAGCTGGCTTCCCTGGCTGCTTGGTGCTCAGCTTGATCACAGTTTAATGAAAGGAGGAAGTGGTATTTTCATGGCCTCAGGATGTTGCATTACACTCAGTGAAGTTCCTTTGACATGTGGTCATTGTTGTACTATGGCAGCCAAACTGTGCACAACAAGATTCCCAAAAACAGCAAAGTGATCATGACCAGCTAATTTCTTTGAGACATGTTGGTTGCAGGATAAATATTGGCTTGGAGATTGGAGAGCATTCCCATGCTGTTCAAAGTAAGATCATAGAAACATGAGTAGGCATTTAGCCGTTTGGACCTGCTCCACCATTTAATAAGATCATGGTTGATCTAACCCTCACTAAGTCCACTTCCCTGCCTTATCTCCGCGACCATCATAGAATTCGTATAGTGCAGAAGGAAGCCATCCGGAACATCGATCTTCACCGACTATCCGAAAGAGCATCATACCCAGGACAACCACATCCCCTTGACTCTGCTAATCTTTGTACCCCAAGGGGCAATTTAGCATGGCCAATCCACTTAACCTACACATCATTGTAACCCTCAATTCACCTCCTGATTAAAAACCTAGCGATCTCTGCCTTGAAAATGTTCAAGGAGTCGGCCTCCACAGCTTCCTGGAGTAAAGAATTCCAAAGATTCATCCTTCTTTGAGAGAACAAATTCTTCCTCAAATCTGCCTTAAATGAACACCTCCATGTGCTGTGATTATGCCCTCTGGTCCTCCACTCTCTCATGAGTGGAAATATCCTCCCGACAGCGCCAAGGCAACTTTTACACCCATAGGGGAGTGTAGACAAGGCTTCATCTGAAAGACATCACCTCCAGCACTGCAGCACTCTGTCAGCACTGCACTGGAATGCCAGCCTAGGTTTGTGCTGAAGTCTTACTGCAGTGAGGCCTGATCCCACAATCTTATGTCACAAAGAACAGAGAACTGCCCACTGGGCCAAAGTTGACACAACTATTTAAACTTCCTTTCTTGTTCCTTTGCTGACAAAATCAAGCTTGTATTTCTTCAGAACTGAATCACGATTAACTTTGACAGACAACTGCATTGTTTCCAATGGGGCCACCTCAAACTCTCATCTTCTTTTCAAGTAAATAAACCTTATACGTTGAGTGGAGTTACTCCATTACATGGAGTTACATTGAATAACAGCCTTTCCAGAATCCAGGATAATGCAGTTACTGGGCTGGAAGCTTCCAAGGATGAAGTACCATTTTGGCCACAAGTGGGCATTGTAAGCCCAATAACAGTGGACTTGAGATGCAGCTGCATGTCTCTGACTTGCAAACATTTTGCTCTTCTGATCATTGGGCTTGTTTATTTCCTTTTCCTTTGCATATCTCTGCTTTTTACCTTGGTTTTCCTGAGTTACAAGAGTGTAACAATATCTGGTTTCCATTTTTTTTGTGTTTTCACACTGATGAATATTGTGTAAATATTATGTTTTTCTCTTTGCTTCTCTTGGCTGCCATTTATTTGAAGTCTCTGCTTCATTTTCTAACTCATTCCTTCCTTTCATCCACCCTCACATATCTTTGTTTATTTTGCTCTTGTTCTACCTTTACCTTTCTTCACAGTCTCTCTGATATGACACTTCGGAGCTGTGAAATGTTTTGGGAGGTCCCAAAGTCATGTAATGGTGCTTCTTTTCTTCAGCTTCTCCCCTTGCTCCCCACTCCAACCCCAAAACATTACCGCCGAAATATTGCTGCTGTTTATGCCGGTGGGATGTTACAATCCCGCTGACAGCACACCCCTGCCATGGTTTTCCCAGCAGTAAGCGACACATTCAATAGGAAATCCTGTTGACACTTCCGGGGTGCTAAGACTCTGCCGCCAGCGAGCAGCACGCTGCCTCCCACTGCCACCAAACACACTGCAGAGAGGGATGAAAATTCCACCTATAGTTTCTCCTCTGCTCTGGCCTGATGAAATCACAGATTGACAGTTCACCCCTACTCTGCTTCACTTTGCCCACTTCCCTGTTACCAGTTGCTGTCTCCTCCATGTGGGTTCATTTGGCCACAGTGTAATATGACCTGCCATGTTCTGCTGCCAATCACAAAGGCTGAACGAACCCCAGTCAGAAGTTGTCCATTCCTTCCATCGGCTGGGCACAATCTTCCATTGCTACCGGCTCCTTCTGTTATTTGTTTATATTAAACTGTACTCGATGAATCTCACACTCTGTTTCTGCACCATGAACCCTTACCTAATAGGATTCAACTTGAAAAATATTGAACATATTTCACAACCATTCCATCAATTAAAGTCAGACCCAGTTCCCAGAGGTGAAACAATGGTGTTAATAATGCATTGTGTAATTCAGTGAGCAATGATACTTAAACTGAATCTTAAAATAAAACTAATTCCAGCAAGTTACCCTGCGGGCAATAGGAAGAAAGAAGCATTTTCATTTGTATAGGAACTTTTCTGAGCATCAGATAATGAAGAACATCCAAAGGGTCATCACTGTGGTAGTGTAGGAAACATGGGGTAAGACTCTCCAGCCTCCCAGCTGCGTGTTTCCTGCCAGCGGGAGGTGATGTGTTGTTTGCTAGCAGCGGGATCCTCTGTTCCCACCACTGTCAATGGGAATTCTCACTGACGTCATGCCACTCTGGTGAGAAACCCACGGGGGAGGGGGCCCTACAGTGATTCAGCACACACAGAGCAGTTGAACCAGGAGCACTGTTCGTCACAATGGATGTCTCGGCACTCTGCACCAGCATCCCCCATGATGATGGCATTGCTGTAACTGCCTCAGTATTCAATGCCAACAACTGCCGGTCTCCAGATGCAATTTTACAACTCATCTACTTCACCCTGGACTCCAATGTCTTCACCTTCAACAACCAGTTTTTCATCCAGACACATAGAACAACCATGGGGACCAAATTCACACCTCAACATGCCAACATCTTCATGCACAGGTTCCAACAAGACTTCTTCACTGCACAGGACCTTCACCCAATGCTATACACTAGATACATTGATGACATTTTCTTCCTTTGGACTCATGGTGAACAATCACTGAAACAACTATATAATAACATCAACAAGTTCCATCCCACCATTAGGCTCACCATGGACTACTCTCCGGAATCGGGTGCATTCTTGGACACACGCATCTCCATCAGGGATGGTCACCTCAGCACCTCACTGTACCGCAAGCCCACAGATAACCTCATAATGCTCCACTTCTCCAGCTTCCACTCTAAACATGTTAAAGAAGCCATCAACTACGGACAAGGCCTCCGTATACACAGGATCTTCTCAGATGAGGAGAATCGCAACAGACACCCCCAGACACTGAAAGATGCCCTCATAAGAACACAATATGGCACTCGACTCATCGATCGACAGTTCCGATGCGCCACAGCCAAAAACTGCACCGACCTCCTCAGAAGACAAACACAGGATATGGTGGACAGAGCACCCTTCGTCGTCCAGTACTTCCCCAGAGCGGAGAAGCTATGATATCTTCTCCGGAGCCATCAACATTGATGAAGATGAACAACTCACCAAGGCCACCCCCAGACCCCCACTTCTTGCCTTCAAACAAACACACAACCTCAAACAGACCACTGTCCACAGAAGACTACCCAGCCTTCAGGAGAACAGTGACCACGACACCACACAACCCTGCCACAGCAACCTCTGTAAGGTGTACCAGATCATCGACATGGATGCCATCATCTCACGTGAGAACACCATCCACCAGGTACCCAGTACATACTCTTGCAACTCGGCCAACGTTGTCTACCTGATACATTGCAGGAAAGGATGTCCCGAGGCATGGTACACTGGGGAGACCATGCAGACGCTACAACAATGGATGAATGAACACCGCTTGACCATCACCAGGGCAAGACTGTTCTCTTCCTGTTGGGGAACACTTCAGCGTTCACGGGCATTCGACCTCTGATCTTCAAGTGGCCTTCATGACACACAACAGCGCAGAGTCACTGAGCAGAGACCAATAGCAAAGTTCCGCACACATGAGGACGGCCTCAACCAGGATCTTGATTTCATATCACACTATCTG
Source organism: Carcharhinus amblyrhynchos (assembly GCF_965287045.1). Taxonomy (NCBI): domain Eukaryota; kingdom Metazoa; phylum Chordata; class Chondrichthyes; order Carcharhiniformes; family Carcharhinidae; genus Carcharhinus; species Carcharhinus amblyrhynchos. Next base: position 72,118,313 of record NC_137326.1, read on the forward strand.
TAACCCCCACGACTTGCCTGGACTGGCAAAATCTCACGAACTGTCCTGTCTGGAGACAATACAGATCTCTTTAACCTGTGCTCAATGCTCTCTCCACTCACATTGTCTGTACCTTTAAGTCTTGATTATCTGTAAAGACTCACATTCCAATCATTATTTTGTAAATTGAGTTTGTGTCTTTATATGCCTTGTTTAGGAATAGAATAGGAATGAATAGAACTCCCACTCACCTGACAAAGGGGCAGCAAGTGTTCCAAAAGCTAGTGGCTTTTGCTACCAAATACACCTGTTAGACTTTAACCTGGTGTTGTGAGACTTTTTACTATATTTTACATTGACCAGGGCAGGCCATTGGGGCCTCAGTTTAACATCTCATCCAAAAGGCAAAACCTTCACAGTGCACTTAGAGTGTCGACCCTGGAGTGAGACTTAAACCCAGAACTTTGTAACACAAAAAGAGGGAGTGGTGCGAACTGAGCCATAGCTGATACAAAGCCGGTGTTTGTGCATGAGTGAGACTCGCACATGCTCAGCTGCAAGCAGCCGTTATTGATCTAACTTTATTTACACCTTCCCAACAGAGAGGGCACCAGAGAGGGCAATTTAACACCAAGCTTAGACCTTGCAATATACCACACTCGCTCCCCACTTCAAAGGCAGCTTATATATTGAAATGTAAAATTCTTCATGTACATAGGTTGGTAGGATATAATATGACACAACCAACTTCAGCAACACCTGAAAATGTAGCAGGTTAAGTTGTATATTTGTTTTTATTTTAGTTGCAGCAAAAACATACATAACTGATATTTCCAGAGTCATTTACACATATAAAAAAAAACTGACCTGAAATAATGAAAAGGACAACTTTTTTCTTCTTCCTTCCTACATACGCTCAATTAACTTCTCTGGCTTTTTTCTCTTTATGTCTGGGTGTCTCATGCCATCTCCATTTGCTTGACTCTGCTCTCTAACTATGTTAGCTCTGAACTTTGACTTTGACGACCAACTTCCTTTAATATTTGACACTGCGACATGGATTGAATTGTCTTCATCAAAGACCCTGGCTCACTTTGCTGTTCCCATGGCTAACGTCCAATTTCATTGTGACCATAAGGCATTGGAGGAGAATTAGACCATTCAGCCCACCGAGTCTGCTCTGCCATTCAATCATGGTTGATTTTTTTCTCATCCCCTTCTCCGTCTTTTCCCCATAACCCCTGATCCTCTTATTAATCAAGAACTTATCTACTTCTGTCTTAAAGACACTCAATGACCAGGCCTCCTCAGCCCTCTGCGGCGAAGAGTTCCACAGATTCACCACTCTCTGGCTGAAGAAATTCCTCCTCATCCCTTCTTAAAGAATAGCCCCTTTAGCCTGAGATTGCGTCCTCTTGCTCTAGTTTTTCCTACTAGCAGAAATATCCTCTCCAGGCCTTGCAGTATCCTGTAAGTTTCAATAAGATCCCTGTCATCCTTCTAAATTTCAACGAGTGCAGTTCCAGACTTCTCAACCATTCTCCATACGACAGGCTCTTCATACCAGGGATCATTCTTGTGAACTCCTCTGGACCCTTTCCAAGACCAGCACACCCTTCCTTAGATATAGGGCCCAAACTGCTACAAATGAGGTTTGACCAAAGCCTCGTACAGCCTGAGAAGTACATCCCTGCTCTTGCATTCTAGCCCTCCTGACATGAATGTGAACATTGCATTTGCTTTCTTAACTGCCAACTGAACCTACATGTTAACCTTAAGAGAATTTTGAACAAGGACTCCCAAGTCCCTTTGTGTTTCTGATTTCCTAAGCATTTCCCCATTTAGAAAATAGTCTACGCCTCCATTCCTCCTCCCAAAGTGCATAACCTCACACTTTTCCACATTGTATTCCAACTGCCACTTCTTTGCCCACTCTCCTAACTTGTCCAAGTCCTTCTGCAGCCCCCCTGCTTCCTCAAAGCTACCTATCCCTCTACATATCTTTGTATCATCTGCAAACTTAGCAACAGTGCCTTCAGTTCCTTCTTCTAGACCTTCCTTCCACCCGGTTAAAATTGGATTCATCCAAAACTCTGCTGCCCATATCTTAACTCACACCAAGTCCCATTCACCCAAGTGACCTTCACTTGCTTTCTGACTTTCAGTTTGAGCTGTGAAAAATGTTTGGAATATAAGAGGTTAATCATGTTCTCCCCTTGTCACATTTCCTTGTTCAATTGAATGATCACTGAAAAAGTGTCTCTCCAGTCTCCACCAGAATATATATAGTCACTTTAACATAATTCCAATTACATACTTCTCTTTATCATCTCGCAGATTTTTCACCAAAAACTTTCTGACCAGCACTGAACTCTAAGTTTCACGCTTCATAGATCATGGGTCATTTTCACCTTGTCTTATTTTTCTCTTACTTTGCTATTAATGTCAGACTTAAGCAAACTAAGCAAACTTCTGGATAAAAAAAAAGTTTCTCACTACTCCTTTTATATGGACCATCCCTGCGTGTCTTTGGTTGAACTTCCTCCAACAATATGTCTCCAAACTTGAGGAATAATGACTCTTCCGGCCTTCACCTTCACTCAGTTCATTTTTACAGGTAAAATACTCCTGCAATTTTTAGTATCACACTCCTTAAGCCAACTATTCATGATGTAATTGAGCACCATACAGAGCACCACATCCTTGCGAGTTTCTTCATAATTTCACTGGCGGACACTGACAACTCACTGGTCTATGTAAAGTAATTCATGGCTAACTGGGCGGCTGGAACCAAATCAGGCTTCATGGGAAATCTTAAAGAACTTATTGTGCTAATCTCATTTAATGATATTTCACATCATATTGATCGGCCATCAAGATCAATTCCCACCTCTGAAGGCATGCTGCCACTAGGAATGCTGCGCCCTTGTTTGAACTAAAAGGGATCATAAGAACTTGGTGTTCAGTTAACACAATGAACGTCCGACTGTATGAGTATTTGTGGGACTTAGAAACACTACATATGATCGCTAATGCCCTTTTTTCAACATGTGAGTGTTTATGCTCTAGCTTTGTTGCAATATGTGAAGCATATGTTTAAAGTTTATTTATTTATTTCACAAGTAGGCTTACAGTAACACTGTAATGAAGTTACTGTGAAAATCCCCTTGTTGCCACACTCTGGCGCCTTTTCGGGTACACTGAGGGGGACTTTTAGCATAACCAATGAACCTAACCAGCACGTCTTTCGGATTGTGGGAGGAAACCGGAGCACCCGGAGGAAACCCGAACAGACGCAGGGAGAATGGGCAAACTCCGCACAGACAGTGACCCAAGCCAGGAATTGAACCCAGGTCCCTGGCGCTGTGAAGCAGCAGTATGAACCACAGTGCCACTCAGGCTTCTCAACACTGTCTTGCATTCTGTGAGGTAAGTGCACCTAACCCCTGTGACGAGGCATCACACAGTAAAGCCAATTATTTCTTGGGACAACGGTGGGTCAAAACAACAATTCTGGTCAGTAATTTCTTCACTTCTTCAAATGCTTTCTGACACTCCACACATCACTCCCAGTTTTGGAAGGAGGCCATTCAGCCCATCAATTCTATGGAAGAGCATCTTATCCAGGATCACCCCTCCACCCTATCCCCACAGTTCTGCATAACTATCATGGCAAATCCGCCAAACCTACTGTGGGAGGAAGTCAGAGTACCTGGAGGAAACCCACGCAGACATGGACAGCACATGCAAATCCCACAAAGACAGTCACCCAAGGCTGGAATCAAACTTGGGTTCCTGGCGCTGTGAGGCAGCAGCACTAACTGCTGTGCCATAGTGCCACCCATAAGGAAAGAATTTACTTCATCCTCATCACCGAAAGAATCATAGAAACCATACAGTGCAGAAGGAGGCCATTCAGCCCATCAACAACAATCCCTCATCTCCCACTTTATCCACTTTTAGATAAATATGCAACCTTTGTTCGCAATAAGCCCAATCCTCTTTGTTGGGGTTGAATTTCCCCACTGTCCCCTGTTAGGGACCAGGTTGGAAATGTCAAGGTATACTTGACAGATACAGAAAGACATCTGCCTTCTGAGTCCCATTCAGCAACCTCCAGCGAAAGATTTACCTTTAAGCAGCAGAACTTCGAGAAACACCTATTTTCTGGCAGATCCAAATCTCCAAATCCAGAGAAAGAAAGTGACAGACAAAGTGTTATTTCCTTTCCCTACAACTCCCAAATAGCAACTGAGCTTTGGTAGGAAGAATGGTAGGAAGGACTATTACTTACATGGCGAAAAACTGCAGCAGGCGACAGTGCAGAGGGACCTCAGGGTCCTTGTGCATGAGTCGCAAAAACCCAGCTTACAGGTGCACAGGTGGTCAGGAAGGCGAATGGGATGCTGGCCTTCATAGCGAGGGGGATTGAATATAAAAGTAGGGAGGTCTTGCTGCAGCTGTATAGGGCATTGGTGAGGCCGCAGCTGGAGTACTATGTGCAGTTTTGGTCGCCGCACTTACGCAAGGATATTTTGGCCTTGGAGGGAGTGCAGAGGGGGTTTACTAGGCTGATACCGGAGTTGAGGGGGTTGAACTATGAGGAGAGGCTGAATAAACTAGGCTTGTACTCGTTAGAGTTTAGAAGAATGAGGGAAGATCTCATTGAGACATATAAGATGATGAATGGGATGGATAGGATAGAGGTGGAGAGGCTCTTCCCACTCAGAAAGGACAGTAGGACTAGAGGGCACAGCCTCAAGATAAAGTGGGGGGTGGTTTAGAACAGAGTTGAGGAGGAACTTCTTCACTCAAAGGGTGGTGAATCTTTGGAATTCTCTGCCCGTTGAAGTGGTGGAGGCTGCCTCGCTAAATATTTTTAAGATGTGGGTTGATAGGTTTTTGATAAGAGAGGGGATTAAGGGTTATGGGGAGAGGGCGGGAATGTGGAACTGAGACACGACAGATCAGCCATGATCTTATTGAATGGCAGGGCAGGCTCGAAGGGCTAGATGGCCTACTCCTGCTCCTATTTCTTATGTTCTTATGTTCTTATGAGCTGTGTTTCTGTCTGTGCCTAGCCCCACCCAGTCACAAAGCATTATTTTTCAATAAACCTAAGCAAGATCCATTCTGAAATCTAGAGAAAACACAAAGGTATAACCTTGCATTGGTCCAGATTAAAACAGACATTCTAGCAATTGAGATTAATTGTGCTGTGACTGTAACAACATGGACTGCTGGGTACAGACAAGGCAGCACCAATAATAAAACCAACTGCTAAACCAAATCCTGCACATGAAATATGACACAAATGCATTTCTTAAAGGCACAGTAACATCACACCCAAAATATATTTTCCTTGCTATTTTCTCAATCACATACCGTGTACCTGAATATGATGTGCACACAAAACAATCTTCACTCAAACTTCCTCAAATTTGAATTTAGAAGTCCCAGAAAGTATGTCACAATGTTTGTCTTCAATTTTCAAATGAAGTATTAAAGAAAGTTCTACCCCGCTCATCACATTTCTGTTCAGTATTTATTGTTTACATTTTCACAGCAACTGGTCTGATGAGTGGGGGGGGCAATGCTGTGCCTGCAGCATTGAAGGTAAACTGCTTTACCAACAGCGTAATAGCACTTGCACAACATTTCTAGATGATTGTTTATTTATTTTATGTGTTCTCACTATGTGTCATAACCCCATTTTTCACCAGGGGCCAGGCAAAGTTTGTAAACTTTGTTAACTGCCTCTTGCTGACAGAATCTTGTATTTATGAGGGGGAGTTGGGGGGTGGGGGGGGGGGCGGGAATGGGTTAACCTAGCTAGGTGGCAGAAGGATCCTGATGTGGAGCAAATAATTTATTGACCTTAAGCCTGCTGCTGATGAGGGTAAATCATCAGGAGCAGGGAGAAAACATCCTCTTTATGCAAATATTCATATCTTTTATGACTGAAGGGATAAGGTCTCTTAATTATAATAGAGAAGCAAATCAGGCATCTTAATTACAATAGAGAAGCAAGTCGGTGGTTAGTGGTGCTGCTTTGTGGCGACGGGGACCAGGTTTGATTCCAGCTTTAGGTGGCTGTCTGTGTGGGGTTTGCATGTTCTCCTTGTTTCTGCATGGGTTTCCTCTGGTGCTCCAGCTTCCTGCCATACTCCAAGGATGTGCAGGTTAGGTGGTTTGGCCATGCTAAATTGCCCCTTAGTATCCCAAGATGTGTAGGTTAGATGGATTAGCCATGGGAAATGTGTGGTGTTAAAGGGATAGGGTGGGAAAGAGCGCCTGGGTAACCTATTCTGTCACAGAGTCGATGCAGACTCGATGGGCTGAATGGCCTCTTTTGCACTGTAGGGATTCTATGATTCTAATTGAGCCATCACTCTCCTGAGTACCGAATATATGAGTACTGCATATGTATTGTATGGTGTTCTGTGCACAGCCAGAACTTTCATAGTTAATCCATGACCTAGTGCTCCTAATCGATAGTGGGGCTCAAAGGGAATGCACCTCACATAACAACAGCAGTGAAGCCCTTGCATTTTGGGGGAAAAGCTACTTTTCAATGCAACTGAGGCAAACATATCCAGATCCCTGACATCATTATCAGAGTTCATTTTAACCAAAAATTAACCTTTTAATCTGCATTGAAAAAGAAACTTGCATTTCTACAGCAACTTTCACAATACCAGTGCAACTCACAATCTATTATGTAGATTAGCGGCTTAATCAATTCAAGAATAAATGTATAATTTTCAAGATGGCAGGTTAAGATATGGATCAGTGTTTGGGCCTCGCCAATTTATAATCTAGAAGTGCAATGTTTTAGATGAGTTTAATATATGCAAACTTGGCAATGACCGAAGCTAAGTAGGAAAGTAAACAATGAGGAGGATGTGAACTGGGAGGAATATAAAGTTCAAAGTTTAATTATGAGTCAAAATAATGCTTACATTAACATTGCAATGAAGTTACTGTGAAAATCCCCTAATCATAACAGTCCGGTGCCTGTTCAAGTGCCCTGAGGGAGAATTTAGCAAGGCCAATGCAGCAAACCAGCACGTCTTTTGGATTGTGGGAATAAACTGGAGCACCTGGAAGAAACCCATGCAAACACAGGTGGAATGTGCAGAATCTGTACAGACATCGACCAAAGGCGGGATTGAGTCTGGGTCTCTGGCACTGTGAGAAAGCAGTGTTAACCACTGCGCCACCATGCCACCCTATAACAGACATTTCTGTTAATTAGATTGGCAGGGAGGTGGCAGATGGAGTATGATATGGGGAAATGTGAAAGTAGTCACCAGTAAAAAAAAAATGGAAAGGCAAAATAACTTTTTTAAAAGGTAAGAGATTAGATGTGATGATTTGTCATCCAAATCCCACAAAGTTAACTTGCAGATATAGTTATATAGGGCTTTGTTGAAACTATACCCAGACTACTTTGAAGGGTTTTGGTTTTCTTACCAAGGGAAGAACATACCTGTCTTAGACAGGCTGCAATGAATGTTCACTGAATTGGTTTCTGGTATAAGAGGTTCTCCTATGAAGAGAAAATGAGTAAACTAGGCCCATCATGCCCACCCAAGCACAGAACACTGAATTATACCTCTGGGTGCATAATTAATGGAGTCAGGGCTGGAAGGTATGGGATGGTTTCCCACTAGCTTCTATAGTGGCAAACACTCCATGTTCTGGCCTTGCCATGGCCTTAATTCCAAGCAGGAGAATTCCGTTTTTTTTAATGAGATGTTAAACAAAGGCCTCGATGGGCTTCTCAGAAGAACATTAAAATTTCAGGGAAGTGAATTGGGTGAGCTTTGCCAGTGTCCTGATCAGTGACTCATAGAATCATAGAACCCTACAGTGCAGAAAGAGGTCCTTCAGCCCATCGAGTCTGCACTGACCACAATCCCACCCAGGCCCTACCCTCACATCCTTACATATTTTACCTGCTAATCCCTCTAATCTACACATCTCAGGACACTAAGGGGCAATTTTAACATGGCCAATCAACCTAACTACCTCAATCAGTATCACTAGAACAAGGTATAAGGTTTTCTGGACATTATCACATTGATGTTTGTGGGAATATGCTGATTGATTACTGTATTATAACCCTTACATTATTTGCTGGCAAGAGTTTTGGAGTTAATGCAAGTTCCTTCTTTCTATGAGCGCTGAAAGGGTTAACCCATTACCTTTGCCAAAATAAATTCCATGCGTTGTACATACCCTTGAAACTGTACTGAGTAAGTAATGCCTCCCAGAGGAACTCTCACGCGGCTCCACCTCAGGATGTGCCTCATGTTGGTCGAATTTACAAACACGTTCTTGGGTTTTGGCAATCTTTCAAGGCCTACAGGTTCAAGAGACAAGTAATCAAATCCATTTGAAACATAAACAATACAGGCAGATTGTTATGTCCAATAAATTTTGCAACAGTATCCCTTCTCCTATTTATTGAGTGAGAGATGGTAGACTAATGTGTTAGAGGCTTGCTTAAGTTTTCACACGGCCCATCAGGGCTTTGTCCACATCTGCAGGTAAAATTCAACTCTGCGCCTAGCTCCACTTCTAACTGTGGCTTCCCAGATCCATCTCCCCCCCATGCTTCACTGTTACTTACCAGCTTTGTCTTAATCTCTGCTCCGGGTTCCACCCCTCTCTGCTCTTCCCCTGGAGTAAAGAAGGTTGTGGGGTGACTGATCAAGGTGTTTGAAATGTGAAAGGATTTACTAGAGCAGATACAGAGAGACTCAGGGGAAGCCACTTTAAAATGAGAACCATGGCATTTAGGAGTGAAATCAGGAAGCACTTCTTCATTAAAGGGTAGTAGAAATGTGGAAATCTCCCCCCTTGAAAATCTTCATATATTGAGGGACAATTAGAGCTTTCAGGACTGATATTAATATCCTCCACCTCCCCCAGTGAGCCATCTGTCACTTGTTCTTAAGTTTTCATTGAACACTGACCTTTGCTCTATTAACACATTTTGTTTTCTCACCTTTATGCCACTATTAACACCTTTATAGTCCCTAACACTGCAATTAGCACTTCCCTTGTCTTGAGGCCTAACTATCTTTGTCCACCCATTACCGACCTTCAATTTTGCTCCATCCCGTCATAAACACATAAAATCCACAACATTTCCCCCACTCATTAATTCTAAGGGAGAATCACGCAGACTTGAAATGTTACCTCAATTCTCTCTCCATAGATGCTATCAGACATGCTGGGTTTTCCTGTTTTTATTATTATTAATAGCTTTTCGGTAAAGCTGTTATGGGACATGGAGCTAAGGAAGCCTAACTGAGTGGGGGAGCAGGCGCAAGAGCTGACTGGGTTTTTTGCTGTTCCTGATTTTCCTATGGATCGATGCTCAGCACAGCACTCATTGTCACTCCTGCCTCATTCCTCCCCAGTGCTCTTGTCTCCACTGCTCACTTCAATCCTAGTACTGCAGCTGCCTTTGACTCCAGGAGATGGGAAAAGGTACCTGAGCTCGAAACAGTCTTCAGTAACATTTCCCAGGCACAGCATGAAACCTCATTGGGTAGAATTTTAAGGATGGTGGGCGATTGGCACTCACCATCCAAGAATCAGTGTGTAACCCACTGCCGTGACCCTGAAAAGTCCACTGCACTTTAACACATTGATTGGCAGAGGGTGGAACTCCCATCCACCTTTGGAAGGAAGCCCCACTTATGAAAACTGTTATCCAAACACAACTCTCCAACCCGGCCAAGCACAATGATGTAGTGGTCAAGAGTGGCACTGCACCTCTCTGCCTTCGACTATGCTTAAGGTAACAGACATGTGATAAAGATTTGCTGGGCCGAAGGGCCTGTTCCAGTGCTGTACTGTTCTTTGTCAATCCTGGGGGGTCCTGGGAGGCTTAGGAGGGGGTCAATTGTGGCATGGGGAGGAGGGAGGCCTGGAGTTCCAAGGCCCTGGGGGGAGTGTGCCCCCAACTCTGAGGGAAGCACCCCTACCCCCTTTCCTGCCTGAGATGGGATAAAGTCTTTTCAGTTTCTCACTCTACTCCTGCTAGCCCTTAAATTGAAGCTGGGTGGGATAAGGCCCTTAAGGCTCCTTAATATGTGAGAAAAAGGATCTCTCACTTGAGGCTGTGCCCACTCAAGTATGAAACTGCATCTGGGTTTGGGTGAGCAGATTCCCAGGAGAATCCCATCCAGTCAATTTACACTGAATAGAATGAAACAGTTCAAAGGGACATTGAGCACTGGAGAAATGAAGGGACAATTTAGAAAGTTGCTACCAGAATCAAGGGGACATCAGAATCATCAGGAAAGACAAAGTAAGCCAGGTAGCCTAACTCTGGAAAATTAAGGACTTGGAGGAAACCAGATTGAATTCTTTAAAATGATTAAGATCTTTGATAGAAAGGAGGGTGAAGAGGTTGTTCCCACTTGTGGGTGGGCCCTGAACATTTTTTATTCACTTATGGGATGTAAGTGTCACTAACTAGGCCAGCTTCTGTTGCCTATCTCTAGTTGCCCTTGAGAAGGTGGTGACGAGTTGCTTTCTTAAACGACAAGGTTAAAATCCAACAGATTTATTTGGGATCACGAGCTTTCGGAGCGCTGCTCCTTCATCAGGTGAGTGGAGAGCTGGGTTCACAAATACGGCATATATAGACAGAGACTCAATTGCAAGTCAATGGTTGGAATGTGAGTCTTAATGGGTAATCAAATCTTTACAAGTATAGACAGTTGAGCAGATTAAAGAGGTGTGAATTGCCTCAGGCCAGGACAATTTGTAGGATTTTACAAGTCTAGGCCAAATGATGAGGGTTACATATAGTGTGACATAAACCTAAGATCCTGGTTGAGGCCATCCTTATGCATGTCTCTTATCAGTCTCTGCTCAGCGATTCTGCATTGTTGTGTGTCTTGAAGGCCACCTTGGAGAATGCTTACCCAAAGATCAGAAATTGAATGCCCTTGACTGCTAAAGTGTTCCCTGACAGGAAGGGAACATTCCTGCCTGGTGATTGTCATGTGGTACCCATACATCCATTGTACTAGTATCTGCATGGTTTCGCCAATGTACCATGCCTTGGGACATCTTTTCCTGCAGCATGTCAGGTAGATAACGTTGGCCGACTCACAAGAAAATGGATGAAGTACCTGGTGGGTGGTGTTCTCATGTGTGATGGCGGTATCCATGTCAATGGTCCGGTATGTCTTGTAGTGGTTGCCGTGGAAGGGTTCTGTGATGTCATGGCCACTGTTCTTCTGAAGGTTAGGAAGTTTGCTGTGAACAATGGTCTGTTTGAGGTTGCACAATTGTTTGAAAGCAAGTACTTGGAGTGTAGTGATGGTCTTGGTGAGATATTCATCTTCATCAATGACATGTTGAAGGCTCCGAAAAAGATGTCGTAGTTTCTCCACTCCAGGGAAGTACTGGATGGTGAAGGGAACTCTGTTGGTCGTGTCCCGTGTTTGTCTTCTGAGAAGTTTGATGTGGTTTTTTGCTACAGCACAACGGAACTGTTGATTGATGAGTCGAGCTCCATATCCTGTTCTTATGAAGACATCTTTCAGCATCTGTAGATGTCTGTTGCGTTCCTCCTCATCTGAACAGATTCTGTGTTTACGGAGGACTTGTAACTAGGGGATAGCTTCTTTAACGTGTTTAGGGTGGAAGCCAGAGCAGTGGAGCATTGTGAGGTTATCCGTGGGCTTGCAGTACAGTGAAGTGCTGAGGTGGCCACCCTTGATGGAGATGCATGTGTTCAAGAATGCAACTGATTCTGGAGAGTAGTCCACGGTGAATCTGATGGTGGGATGGAACTTGTTGATGTCATCATGCTTTTGTTTCAGTGATTGTTCACTGTGAGTTTAAAGGAAAAAAATGTCATTGATGTATCTAGGGTATAGCATCAGTTGAAAATCCTAAGCAGTGAAGAGGTCCTTTTTGAACTTGCGCACGAGGATGTTGGCACATCGAAGTGCAAATTTAGTCCCCATGGCTGTTCCCTGTGACTGGATAAAGAACTGGTTGTTGAAGGTGAAGACGTTGTGGTCCAGGATGAAGCAGATGAGTTGTATAATTGCGTCTGAAAATTGGCAATTGTAGGTATTAAGTACTGAGACTGTCACAGCAATGCCGTCGTCATGGTGGATGCTGGTATGGAGTTCTTGAACTGCTGTGACTCCGTGTGGTGGAGTTACACCTACAGTGCCATTAGGAAGGGAATCCCAGGATTTTGACCCAGCAACAGTGAGGAACAGCAATGTATTTCCGCGCCAGGAATTTGAGTGACTTGGAGGTGTACTCCAGCTGGTGGTGTTCCCAGTTATGGTACAACTCATCAAAAAAAAATTTACAAAGAATCGATTTATAAAGCAAGGCGAATGAAGGTGCCACATGGAGTGGTGGAAATGGAGAGTATTGATGCATTTTAAAGAAGATGCAATGTATATATGAAAGAGTGGGAATGGAGGAATATCAGGCTTAAGTGAGAAAAGGTAATTAGGGAGAGGGCCCATGTGGAATATAAACAGAAAAATAGCTCAGGTGGACCAAATGGCCTATTTTTGTGCTGTAGATTCCGTGTAATCCAATGTAGTCTTTAAAAATCTTCATCAAATCAACCTTCACTCACTGTTGTCCCAATGAAAGCGGCCCCAAAGTTTAAAATCTTTCTTTGTGCTTTTATTTCCTCTTGCCAACTAATGAATTTACATTGCATTATCAACATGTGGAGCCCAGAAATGCACTGCTTCAATTGTTATCTTACCATGCCTTTATAAAGATCCACTAATACATCTTAACTTTCATATTGCACACTTCTCACCATAACACCTTGTGGTTACGTGGCCTCTTTAAGAGTGGCCCTTTGCAGGCCACATGATAGGGCTGGACCCTGTGGAGTGGAGGTGTGGGAAGCCAGGCCAATTGGGAGCAAGGGTGTGAGTCCCAGGATTGGGAGGATTCTCAGTTGGAGCCCATGCATATATTCCAATAGATCCTTAGCATGTTTAATAAACCTTTCTTTCTGTTGGTGCCACATTGATTCACCTCCAATCGATTGCACTCCTTTATTTCCATTGTTTTGTTTTAATCTTATTCAATTACGTGCTGATTTTAAAGTCTGAATCTCAACACCACAGTCTCTCTGGTTTTTCACATCTTACAGCTTTCACTATTATATTTTTAAAACTAAATTCTGTCACTTCACATATAGTGCTAATGAATTCCATCTGTTACTTTTTGCCAATTCTATCATCTTATTGATTTCTCTATGCCATCTTTTTCAGTCCTCAAGATTATCTGCTGTGCCTCCTATTTTGTACTGTTTGCAAATTCTGACGTTACTCCCTTCGGTTCCATATCAAAACCAAATAAGCAAAAATGACACTAGAATAGGGGAACACTACTCTCTGCCATTCTGGGTAACAATCCTTATCTATTATGTTTCCTTTCTTCCGACAGTTTATAATGCAGTATTCAACCCCTAATTCTATACCCCTTAGTCTTTTCCAAGCTACTTGTGTAGTGCATTAGCAAGAGTTTTCTAAAACATAAACACTATATATCCTTTATCCAACACACCTACCAATCGTCAAAAGTACAATCTGCCTTTCTGATATTAATGTCCACTTTTTTAAAATTCATTGTTGGGATTTGGGCATCACTAGCTGGACCAACATTTATTGTCCAACCCTAGTTTCCCTTCACCTGAATTGCTTGCAAGGACGTTTCAAAGAACATTTAAGAGTCAAACATATTGTAGATCTGGGGTCACATGTAGGCTAGACCAAGTTAGGATGGCAGGTTTCCTTCCCTAAAGGACATTAGTGGACCAATCGACAATGGTCATCATTGGGCTTTTAATTCCAGATTTTTATGGAAATAGAATCCCCAGAGCATTAGCCTGGGTCCCTGGATTACTTGTCCAGGAACAATTCACTGCATTGTCCTTAAGACTCTGGCTCAGTACTGCATTCTTACATTCTTAGCCCCATAGCTGAGATTTGAACACAATCTAATTGACACTCCATTATGGTGCTTGAAGGAGTGTTGCACTATCAGAGGTATCGGCTGAATTTTACCAGCATGCCCACTCCGAATCTGGGGGCAGGCGAGTCACGGAGAACGGCATTCTGTGTTGGCCTTGGGCGGGATTGTTTGAATCTCAGGCGGACATGCTGGTAAAATTCCACTCGATATCATCTTTTGGCTGAAGGGTTAAATGGAGGCCCCATCCATTCTGTCAGGTGAACATCAAAGAGCTCTGGCATGTCTGAAGAAGGGAAGGTAAGTTCCCCTGGGGCCCTGCCCAATACTTACTGCTTCAATCAACACAACCAAAAGCAATTGGTCATTTATCTTTGTTTTCTGTTGGACATTGATTTGTGCAAATTGGCTATCATTACAACACTGACTAAACTAATATGTTGGATTTAAAATCTCAAATTGGTCCTTTCTCTTTATTTAGTAATTCCATTTTGAATGAAAAGGGGCAACCTTTTTCTGGCACAGATACTAATAAGTGACTTCTAATTACCCAAGTTGACTTTGACAACCATGTAAACATGCTTCAAGCATCAAGTATCATCGGGTATTTTGACCAGAGAAATAAGGCAACACTTTCAATCCCAATTCTACTCTCTTCTGAGGCAGCACTGTCAGGAAGCATTACTGGCAACTGTGATGACTTTAATCAGGCAATTGAGGTTGGCCTGTTTGAGTATGAACTCCCTGATTGGGCCACCATGAAAAGATATCCCTGATTGGGCCATAGCATGCACCCTGACTAGCCCCACCCCTCAACATTCCCTTCCCTCCACTACCACCACCACCACCCAGCCCAGCCAAAAAATCCGGACAGAGTAGGTTCAGGGTGGCTTCCCCCTCCCCGCGGCTGAACATCCATAAGGTGCAATCCCCTGATATAAGTACATCTGAAGGGTTGCCCCCTCTGGCAGAGGAAAAGCCAGGAGGTGATGCCCTGGAGGATGACAAATGAGTTATAATGTTTATTTTTTTTTAGTGTAATAGTTATTTGCTATACTGTGATAATATTATTTGATGGGTATAATTTAAGGAGTGTACTTAGATGACAATGCCCTGGAAAAGATAACATATAACGAACCCTTTCTTAATGAAGGGTAGTACTTGTATGTTCTTGGTTAATGGAGTGTATTAGTCATCAGTAATGTTTGTGTAGAAGTTTGCTGGCTTATATGCTGTTCCAGGTCATCTGCAGCTTTGAAAGTGGGCTGTGAACAACTCACAGCACATGCCAGCTGTCTGTCATGGTGCTTTGTTTGTACTGTTGTAGTTAAATATAATTAACATGGTTATTTGTTGATTGTTAAATGTAATCTTTATAACTTGTAATGTACTTTTGCATCTGTATTTTGTACTGTTTTGTAATTAAAAAAGGATTTGCTGATTGGGCCATCAATTAGCTCTCATTCAGGGACATCTTTTAGTGAGCTCTCTTTCAGGGACTTCTTTTCAGGAAGCTCTCATTCAGGGACATCATACTAAAGTAGGCAAACTTCAATTGCCTGATTAAAGTCGTCATGCTACTTTAAGGAGTTGTCAGGAATCATTTGATTCAGTGTGGTAAATCTAGCTCATTGCTCTTTCCTCCTTAGCCCTGGACTGTGGAATAGTTAGTATCAATATCACCTATCCATCCATGAACTATTTTGTGACCACAGACCAGGAATTCAATCTGAAATCTTCTAGGCCGTTAGGGCTCATTTTCTTCCCAGGTGCTGCAAGTACAAACAGAACCATGTTGTCTAATTGAATAATAACGCTAGCTTAAGACATTGGTGCCAGTATGCACCAATACATCAGTGACTTATGCTACTGTCTACTTTTCTTGATGGCAGCAGGCCACTTCTCATTAACCATTTCATAAACAAAGAAGTTAAGGGGTGGAGAGAATCTGACAACACACACTGTCAATCCTACCAGCATTAATAATGGTTGTCTGGGGAAGAAGGGCCTACATACTCAAAACTGTAGTTCACCAATAACTCAGAACCTAGTGATAAGAAGAGTTGGGAACAAAATATTTTGAATTAATTCACAAATCTCAAGAAGCCCAATCCCATCCAGGATAAAGCAACCTGCTTGAGTGGCATCCCATCCTGCACTATAAACAATCAGTTCTTCCACCTTAGAACCATAGAACACTACAGTACAGAAACAGGTCTTTTGGCCCTTCTTGGCTGTGCCGAACCATTTTTCTGCCTAGTCCCATTGACCTGTACCTGGACCATATCCCTCCACATCCCTCTCATCCATGTACCTGTTCAAGTTTTTCTTAAATGTTAAAAGTGAGCCCGCATTTACCACTTTATCTGGCAGCTCATCCCACACTCCCACCACTCTTTATGTGAAGAGCCCCCCCCTAATATTCCCTTTAAACTTTTCCCCCTTCACCCTTAACCCATGTCCTCTAGTTTTTTTTCTCCTCTAGCCTCAGTGGAAAAAGCCTGCTTGCATTCACTCTACCTTTACCCATTATAATTTTATACACCTCTATCAAATCTCCCCTCATTCTTCTACACTCCAGGGAATAAAGTCCTAACCTATTTAACCTTTCTCTGTAACTCCGTTTCTCAAGTCCTGGCAACATCCTTCTAAACCTTCTCTGCACTCTTTCAACCTTATTAATATCCTTCCTGTAATTAGGTGACCAAAACTGCGCACAATACTCTAAATTCGGCCTCACCAATGTCTTATACAACCTCACCATAACATTCCAACTCTTATACTCAATACTTTGATTTATAAAGGCCAATGTTCCAAAAGCACTGTTTATGACCCTATCTACCTGTGGTGCCACTTTTAGGGAATTATGTATCTGTACTCCCAGATCCCTCTGTTCTGCTACACTCTTCAGTGTCCTACCATTTACCTTGTATGTTCTACCTTGGTTTGTCCTTCCAAAGTGCAATACCTCACACTTGTCTGCATTAAACTCCATCTGCCATTTTTCAGCCCATTTTTCTAGCTGGTCCAAATCCCTCTGCAAGCTTTGAAAACCTTCCTCACTGTCCAATACACCTCCAATCTTTGTATCATCAGCAAATTTACTGATCCAATTTACCACATTATCATCCAGATCAATGATACAGATGACAAACAACAATGGACCCATCTCCGATCACTGTGACACCCTACTAGTCACAGGCTTCTACTCAGAGAAGCAATCCTCCACTACCACATACTGGCTTCTTCCATTGAGCCAATGTCTAATCCAATTTACTACCTCTCCATGTATACCTAGCGACTGAACTTTTCTAACTAACCTCCCATGCGGGCCTTTGGTTGCCACTTTGGTTGCAGT
The DNA here is from genome assembly GCF_965287045.1 of Carcharhinus amblyrhynchos. Classification (NCBI taxonomy): domain Eukaryota; kingdom Metazoa; phylum Chordata; class Chondrichthyes; order Carcharhiniformes; family Carcharhinidae; genus Carcharhinus; species Carcharhinus amblyrhynchos. Next base: position 72,135,648 of record NC_137326.1, read on the forward strand.
GCATACCATCTATAGCAACTTGCTAAAGCTCCTTTGACAGTAGCTGCCAAACCCATGACTGTTAGAAGGACAAGGGCAGCAGGTGCACAGGGACATCACTGCTTCCAAGTTTTCTTCTAACTAACACACCATCCTGAGTTGGAAATATATCTTCCCTCCCGCCTCCTGCTGAATCAACCCCTTCAATGCATTGAAAGCATTGTGGATGTATCTGCACTGCACAGCCGGCAGCAGTTCAAGAAGGCAGCTCACTCAAGGGCAATTAGGCAATGGGCAACAAATGCTGGACTTGCCAGTGCTCAACCGATCCTTTGAAAATGGGCAAGAGAGGAGAGGATGAAAAGAGTTTGGATGATCCCCCTAATCTATCCCCATAATATTAAAATACAATCAAGTTGGTTTTTGCAGCTCAGTCAGTAGGGTTGATGCCATTTGCACCTTGGCGTCCAGTGGCTCTGGGTTCAATTCCCACTCAGAATACCAATGCAGAAGCTCAGTTCGTGCCCCTAGGCAGCATGAAGAAAGTTCTGGATTGCCCATGGACTCATAAAGAAAGACTGGGCTTGGATTCTCTTCTTCAGGTGGAGTTTCTGTGGGGGTGGGATTTCTGTCCAAAATTAGGCCACTTAAGAAACATAGAACATTACAGCACAGTACAGGCCCTTCGGCCCTCAATGCTGTGCCGAGCTATGTCCAATCCCAAGATCAAGCTATCCCCTCCCTATAATTCTGGAGTGCTCCATATGCCTATCCAATAACCACTTGAAAGTTCCTAAAGTGTCCGACTCCACTATCGCAATAGGCAGTCTATTCCACACCCCAACCACTCTCTGAGTGAAGAATCTACCTCGGACATCCCTCCTATATCTCCCACCATGAACCTTATAGTTATGCCTCCTAGAAACAGCTACATCCACCCGAGGAAATAGTTTCTGCACATCCACTCTATCAATCCCTCTCATCATCTTATAAACCTCTATTAAGTCGCCTCTCATCCTCCTCCGCTCCAAACAGAAAAGCCCCAGCTCCCTCAACCTTTCCTTATAAAACCTACCCTCCAAACCAGGCAGCATCCTAGTAAATCTCCTCTGCACTCTCTCCAATGCTTCCACAAACTTCTTATACATTCATGTGCATGACATGATCCTGTTAGGATTTCTGCTGTCGAAAGGAAGCCCACCCATTCAAGAAAGGAAACATTACCCACTACAGAAATGGAAGAGTCTGAGATCGAGGTTTTCAGCAGTCATGTTGTAGATAGGGATGAGGCCACAACAAGGCTCAATATCTCCACTAGCCCAACTCCACCTACTACTTGTCAGCTTTGGCATAACATGGGTACAAAGACAAAATAGGCCCCATCATCTACTGTCATATTTCCGCATCTTCCTTCAGCCCCACAATTCTCAAAGACACTTCCCCTTCCCCAAATAAGCCTCATGAGCGGCACAGTGGCACAGTAGTTAGCACTGCTGCCTCACAGCGCCAGGGACCTGAGTTCGATTCCCCGCTTGGGTCACTGTCTGAGTGGAGTTTGCATGTTCTTCCTGTGCCTGTGTGGGTTTTGTCCCACAGTCTGAAAGACATGCTGGTTCGATACACTGGCCTGAACAGGCGCTGGAGTGTGGCAACTAGGATAATTTCACAGTAATTTCATTGCAGTGTTAATGTAAGCCATACTTGTGACCAATAAATAAACTTTACTTTTACTCTGATTTTGATTGGTCTTTCACTGGTACCCATGCCTTCAGCTGGCAAAGCCTTACGCCCTGGAACGCTGTCCCTAAACTTCTCCATTTCTATTCCAACTTTCCTCCTTTAAGACACACCATAAAATTACTTATTTAAGAACATAAGAAATAGGAGCAGGAGTAGGCCATCTAGCCCTTCGAGCCTGCCCCACCATTCAATAAGATCATGGCTGATCTGAAGTGGATCAGTTCCACTTTCCCGCTTTCTCCCCATAACTCTTAATTCCCTTGTCTGTCAAAAACCTATCTACCCGTGACTTATATTGAGCGAGGTAGCCTCCACCACTTCAACGGGCAGAGAATTCCAGAGATTTACCACCCTTTGAGTGAAGACGTTCCTCCTCAACTCCGATCTAAACTGCCACCCCCTCCTTATCTTGAGGCTGTGTCCTCTAGTCCTGCTATCCTTTCTAAGCGGGAAGAATCTCTCTACCTCTACCCTATCCATCCCTTTCATTATCTTATACGTGTCTATAAGATCCCCCCTCATCCTTCTAAACTCCAATGAGTACAGACCCAGTCTATTTAGTCTCTCTTCATAGTCCAACCCCCTCATCTCCAGTATCAGCCTAGTGAACCTCCTCTGCACTCCCTCCAAGGCCAAAATATCCTTGCGCAAGTGCGGCGACCAAAACTGCACACAGTACTCCAGCTGCGGCCTCACCAGTGCCCTGTACAGTTGCAGCAAGACCTCCCTACTTTTATATTCTATCCCCCTCACTATAAAGGCCAGCATACCAGTCACCTTCTTGATCACTTGCTGCACCTGCAGACTGGGTTTTTGTGACTCATGCACAACGACCCCCAGGTCCCTCTGCACCATAGCATGCTGCAGCTTTTCGCCCTTTAAATAATAATCCCTCCAACTATTATTTCTGCCAAAGTGGATAACCTCACACTTGCTAACGTTATACTCCATCTGCCAGATCCTCACCCACTCACTCAGCCTATCCAGATCCCTCTGCAGACTTTCCACACCCTCCGCACAATTTGCTTTTCCACTCATCTTCGTGTCATCAGCAAATTTCGTTACCCTACACTCAGCCCCCTCCTCCAGATCATCTATATAAATGGTAAATAGCTGAGGCCCCAGCACCGATCCCTGCGGCACTCCACTAGTCATCAACCGCCAATCAGAATAGCACCCATTGATACCAACTCTCTGCCTCCTATTAGACAACCAATCCTCTATCCACGCTAACACCTTACCCCCAACTCCGTGCACCCTATCATTTCCTTGAGAGGCTTGGTCTCAAATTTTGGTCTCCAAAGCTCCCGTGAGTTGTCTTGTGATGTTTTGTTACATTAAAGCCACAACATGAATACATGTTAGTGTTGTTTTTCTACCTGGGCAAAGAAGGAGCAGCTGGCAGGACATGGCTTTTCCAAAGGTGGGCAAGGGAAATCTCAATAACACTCGTGAAATCCCATCTAACCTCATATTCCATACTGTCAGATACAATAAGGTAGTAATTTGGTGTCTATAGTTCTCAAAACGCTCTGTCACTGACATTTCCGTTGCCTCATACCTGGGACTACTGAAGACTAGTTGAAAGAGATTGATAGTTCTGATTAATCAACAACTCCATTATTGCAATAACATGTGGTATTAGAATAATAAAAGGAGCACTAGATGGGCCTTGGACTTTTTACATCTTGCAATTCCATTGGTCCTATATCCTTGAATTGTTATCTCTAAGGCCCCAGTAGCTCAGGAACCTTCATGGATAATTTAGCATATAATTACAACCAGTAGCTATTTAGTCAATCAGCTTTTTGAGGTGATGGCCCAGTGGTATTATCATTAGACTACTAACCTGAAACTCGGTTAATGTTCTAAGACTTTGAATGCCGCCTCAGCAGATGGTGGAATTTGAATTCAATCAAAAATATCTGGAATTAAGAATCTACTGATGATCATGAAACCATTGTCAGAAAAACCCATTTGGTTCACTAATGCCCTATAGGGAAGGAAATTTGACGTCCTTACCCGATCTGGTCTGATCTGGTCTGGTTTTAACTGCCCTCTTACCTAACTCAGAGAAGAGCAGATTGGGGTACTAAATGTTCCTGTCCACAGGGTACTCACTAACGATAGACAGGGAACAAAAGGAGGATGGGTGGCATTATTGTTTGAGGAGAAATTACAATGTTGGTCAGAGAGGGTAACCTGGAGAGTTCAAGGGCAGAATCTATTCAGTCAGAGTTAAGGATCAATAGAGATAATGTTACATTACTGCATACTCTATAGGCTACCAACTGATATAGGAGCAAATCTCAAGGTGTGATTATGTGCAAAACCATGGAGTAGTTATAATGGGTACTTCAGTCATCATACAGTAGATTGAGATAATAATAATGTTACAGGGGAGAGAGGAGAGGAACTTCTAAAGTATATTCACGAGAATTTCTGATATCAATATGATCTAGCCCACCAAGGACTGAGGCATTGCTGGATCTGATTCAGGGGAATGAGGTGGGTCAAAGGGATGAATTGTCATAGAGTCATCGAATTATAGAATAACTATAGTATTGAAAGAGGCCAGCCAGCCCATCATATCCACTTCAGCTCTCTGTAAGAACAAATCAGCTAGTCCCATTGCCTCGCCTCTTCCCTTTGGCCTTGCAACATTTTTGTCTTCAGATAATGATCCAATTCCCTTTTGAAAGTCACAATTAAATGAATATCCTCTGGCTCTAAACCCTTCTGCCAGTGGGAACAATTTCTCCCTAACTACACTGTTCATACCACTCATGATTTTGAATACCTTGATCAAATCTCCTGTCAGTCTTCTCTTCTCTAAGAACACACACAGCTTCCCCAATTCATCAATGGAAAGGAAACCTTCCATGCCCATAACCATTTTCATAAATCTTATCTGAACCCTCTGTGATGCTTTCAAATCCTTCCTAAAATATTGAGTCCAGGGTCGAACACAATAATTCAACTGAAGCCAAACCAATGTTTGAGTTTCATCATAATTTCCTTGCTTTGGCATTCTACACATTGCAATTTAAAGCCCATGACCCTCCATGCCTGTTGAACCACTTCTGCAACATACCCAATTACCATCAATGATTTGTGCCCATATAACCCCTGTTTTGGCACTCCTTTTAGATTTCTAACCAATAATTTATATAACGTGTCCTTGATCTTCCTCCCACCTACAGAAAATATATTTGCATGGTGGCAGTGGGAATAGGGAAGGAGTGTGGGACTAGCTATGTTGTTGTGCAGAGAGCTCGTACAGACTTAATGAGCTGAATGGCCTCCTTCTGTACAGCAACCATTTCCTATTTCATGGTCCACTCAAACATTTATTTTACGTATTTGCCCTTTCAGTCTCCAATTGTCACCTTAACTCAGAATTCATGCAGGAAGTATCAGCAAACCTCCAAAAATCCAAATGGTCTGATTGACAAATTGAGAGCACCAATGCCTAGGAAATACATTACAATCAGGTATTACATCGAGTCACATTGAACATACAGCACAGAAACAAGACATCCACTCTAATCTGTTTTGGTGTTTATATCCACATGAGATTCCTTTCATTCTATCTGCCTCATTTCAGACTTTCAACACACCTTTCAATCCCCTTTCTCTCGGATAGTTATCCAGTTTACCAGTCCTCTGGTAGTGAGTTCCACATTTCAATCAATGGAAACAAAACCTTTCTTCTTATTTCCCTATTTATTAGGAGCTATTTTGTACTTATGGCTCCTCGTTTTGAATTCTCCTACAAGTGGTACTATTTTCTCCACATCCATCCTGTCTAACCTCTTCACATTTTCACAAGCCTCGATCAGATCTCGGTGAAGCTTTCTCTCTTCCAAAGAAGATAGCTGCTGTTTCTTCAATCTTTACGATATTATAATTTCTCAATTCTATTGCCATCTTTGTAATCATCTTTCGCACTTTCATTAGTGTTTCTATGTCCTTTTCATAATACAAAGTTAAGACCTGCACGTAGTACTAAATGTGAAGCCTGATCACGGCCCACTATCTGTTTAATATTACTTTACTATCTTTACATTTTATACCCCTGCTGTGATATCTTTACAGGGCATGAAAATATTTATTTAGCATATGGAATTCAAAGTACCTAAATGAAGAAGTTTATTCTTATTTGACCATGTATACATGCATGTACAAATGGTCATACAAGAGTGCTATTACACTCCTTCCTCCTTAATGAAAATGTTATACAAAAATTCAACTTACATACTTTTTTTTACTTCCCATTTATTTACAAGTCTAACTAATGGTTTCCTAATCCTAGTCCTTTCCTAATCAAAATATTTAGAACTTTGTAACAGATCTTGACCCATCTGTGCATAAATCTGAGAAGTTTTCTCCAACAAAAACTGAGGGGGGGGCAATCGGCAATCGGGGATAGGGAAGGAACTCTACAGGAGGAGTGTTCGGCAATTGGTAAGGTAGGGAAAATTTCTGCAGTGGGAGAAATTGACGGAAGAGGGGTGGCAATGTCTGTGAGGGAGATCTTGATGTCCATGAGTTTGGTTCTGATGTCCAAGGGGAGTCCTCATGTCTAAGAGGGGTAGGTGGCAGGACATCTCCCAGTATTGGGAGATCGGGATGACAGCGCAATGTGCCCCTAGAGCTCAGCAGCCAGCTTCCCCAGCAAGCTGAGGCTCCACCCCACACCTTGCTAGTGGAAATCACCTTCTGGCACTTCTGTTGCACTAAGTGCCATAAGATTGACAATGATAAGAAATGATAAGATAACATTTTCAAACTTGCCCAAAAAGCAAATCTTAAATTCTCTGCTTCCACTGCATTTTGAGATAGAGAGGTCCTAAGACTCACATCCCTCTGAGAGAAAACAAATCCTCCTCATCTCTGTTCTAAACGAGCAACCACTATTATTAAACAGGGACCCCTAGTTCTACATTGTCCCACAAGAGGAATCATCCTTCCAACATCCACCTTGCCATGATCCCTCAGGATCTTATAAACTTCAATCAGGTCAACTCATCACCAATCATTGAACATGTCTGTCTGAATCTGACTTGGATTTGAAGCAGTTTCAGGTTTAATTTATGTTGGAGTAACTATTGGTATTATTCTTCTTTCCCAACTATTCAATTCATCAGATTCATTTGATTGTTCCTCCTTCCTCTGAACCTCTGAAGGTAATACAGCATCTATATGTGCAAACCTAACCTTTCTACTGCCAAGCATCTTGGCCAAGTATGCAAGGACCACATATTTTCATGATTCTTCCTGGTAGTGTCTCCAACCACTTAAGATAATGACATTTCATCTTAACCTTCTGGTTCAACCTCAGACTTCCTTCTCTCACGCTAGCCCTATCATGACTCTCTGTCTGGGTTGTTTCTCTTCCACTGGCTTCACTGTTTCACTGTGACTTCTATATTCTTATCTAACCATAAAATTCTTATCATGCAGATGAAGATGTGCGGGTTAGCTTGATTGGCCATGCTAAATTACTCCTTAGTGTCCTGAGATGTGTAGGTTAGAGGGATTAGTGGGTAAAATATGTGGGGATATGGGGGTAGGGCCTGGTGGGATTGTGGTGGGCGGGCCGAATGGCCTCTTTCTGTACTGTAGGGTTTCTATGATTTCTATGATTTCAAAGAAGGCCATTTGGCTCATTGAATCTACAATGACTCTCTGAAAGAGCATTTTACAAGGCCATGCCCCTGTCCTATCCCCATAACCCCACACAATTACAACGGCTAACCCATCTAACCTACACAATTTTGCACACCATGGAGCAGGCAATTTAACATTACTAGTCTACCTAATCTGCACATTTGTAGACTGCGGGAGGAGACAGGAGCGCACAAAGGAAAATATGCAAACTCCACAGTGACATTGGCCCAAGGCTGGAATCAAACGTAGTTCCAATGAGGCAGCAGTGTTAACCACTGTGTCACCTTGCTGCCCTTGGTCACCAAAGATAGCGCCTTGCTCGACTCTTTGTCAAGCTCATCCCTAAGTGTTAATCATGAAGATCACATAGCATCTATGATCTGCACTTTAGAAGAATTACAAATCTGGTTCCTCACAGAATACAGCTTCAATCAACTGACAATTCATTCTTCCATGTAAAAGGTGGCCTGATTTCTAAATCCAGGATCTGTGTTAATGACCTGTTCATGATGCAATAATATACTCTTCACAATACAAGGTCCCTGTGAGTTGTTCTATCAATGTCTATCTGATGTGAAAGGTAACTCACCTAATTGAGTAAAGGAAAATCACTCTTTCCTGTTGGGCTGTGCCTCTGAAAAGGTTGATGATGGAGACAATGTATTGGATTTACAATGATTTTCCAATCATCTGTACTTAATATCATACTGATAGGAAAAATCAAAGCCTGTCTCTACATTTGGGCTGCAGCTAAAGTGAGTACATAGGAGCAGAAGATATAGGCCGTTCAGCCCATCAAGCCTGCTCCATCATTCAACTGGCTCATGGTTGATCATTTACCTCAAAACCACTGTCCCGCACTATCCCCACATTCCTTGATGTCATTAGTCACCTTTCTGGAGACTTTGGATTTGAAATAGCTGTCAGTGGCTTATGATCAGTTTCAATGGCAAAACTACAGACAAGTACTTACAAAATCTTTTTATTCCGAAAATCAGAGACATCACCTCACATTCCATCTAAGTATAATTCCATTCACTGGCACTGAGGGTACTGGAGTGAAACGCAGTCAGTCTCTCCTCACCATTATCCAACATATGAGAGATAAAAACACCTATTCCTTGGAGAGAGGCATCAAATGCTAACTCAATTTGTGATGTACAAGGATTGTACCATCTATTAATTTACTTTTACACAACTGAAATGTCTCATCACACTCTCTGTCCAAGTTCATGGAACAGCCTTCCTCTTGCTATAGAGGGAGTGCAGCAAAGGTTTACCAACCTGATCACTGGGATGGCAGGACTGTCATAGGAGGAGAGATTAAATCAGTTAGGATTATATGTTCACTGGAGTTTAGAAGACTGAGAGGAGTTCTCATAGAAACTTTTAAAATTCTAACAGGGTTAGATAAGGTGGAATCAGAAACAATATTCCCGCTGATGGGGGAGTCCAGAACTAGGAATCATAGCTTGAGCATTAGGGGTAAACCTTTTGGAACTGAGGCAAGGAGAAATTTCTCCACTCAGAGAGTGGTGAATCTGAGGAATTCACCACCACAGAAAGTAGCTGAAGTGAAAATATTGTGTGATTTCAAGAAGGATCTGCCGGTTCTTACTCTGCGCTGTGTCTATCTCAGTGTGAGTCCCACAGCCTCCCTCTGCCGGCTCTTACTCTGCACTGTGTCTATCTCAGTCTGAGTCCCACAGCCTCCCTCTGCCGGTTCTTACTCTGCACTGTGTCTATCTCAGTCTGAGTCCCGCAGCCTCCCTCTGCCGGCTCTTACTCTGCACTGTGTCTATCTCAGTCTGAGTCCCGCAGCCTCCCTCTGCCGGCTCTTACTCTGCGCTGTGTCTATCTCAGTCTGAGTCCCGCAGCCTCCCTCTGCCGGCTCTTACTCTGCACTGTGTCTATCTCAGTCTGAGTCCCGCAGCCTCCCTCTGCCGGCTCTTACTCTGCACTGTGTCTATCTCAGTCTGAGTCCCGCAGCCTCCCTCTGCCGGCTCTTACTCTGCACTGTGTCTATCTCAGTCTGAGTCCCGCAGCCTCCCTCTGCCGGCTCTTACTCTGCACTGTGTCTATCTCAGTCTGAGTCCCGCAGCCTCCCTCTGCCGGCTCTTACTCTGCACTGTGTCTATCTCAGTCTGAGTCCCGCAGCCTCCCTCTGCCGGCTCTTACTCTGCACTGTGTCTATCTCAGTCTGAGTCCCGCAGCCTCCCTCTGCCGGCTCTTACTCTGCACTGTGTCTATCTCAGTCTGAGTCCCGCAGCCTCCCTCTGCCGGCTCTTACTCTGCACTGTGTCTATCTCAGTCTGAGTCCCGCAGCCTCCCTCTGCCGGCTCTTACTCTGCACTGTGTCTATCTCAGTCTGAGTCCCGCAGCCTCCCTCTGCCGGCTCTTACTCTGCACTGTGTCTATCTGTAAAATAGACAGTATTGCAGTTGATAAGGGGGATGTGCTGGATATTCTTGAGGGTTTGAAAATAGATAAGTCCCCTGGTCCGGATGGGATTTACCCTAGGATTCTCTGGGAGGCAAGAGAAGTGATTGCAGAGCCTCTGGCTCTGATCTTCAGGTCGTCGTTGGTCTCTGGTATAGTACCGGAAGATTGGAGGATAGCGAATGTTGTCCCATTGTTTAAGAAGGGGAACAGAGACTTCTCCGGGAATTATAGACCGCTGAGTCTTACTTCTGTTGTGGGCAAGGTTTTAGAAAAAATTATTAGGGATAGGATTTATAGTTATTTGGAGAGTAATGAATTGATTGGAGATAGTCAGCATGGTTTTGTAGCGGGTAGGTCGTGCCTTACTAACCTTATTGAGTTTTTTGAGAAAGTGACCAAAGAGGTGGATGGGGGTAAGGCAGTTGACGTGGTATATATGGATTTTAGTAAGGCGTTTGATAAGGTTCACCATGGAAGGCTTCTGCAGAAAATGCAGATGTATGGGATTGAGGGTAATCTAGGAAATTGGATCAGGAATTGGCTAGCAGATAGGAGACAGAGGGTGGTGGTTGATGGTAAATATTCGTCATGGAGTTCGGTTACGAGTGGTGTGCCTCAGGGATCTGTTTTGGGGCCACTGCTGTTTGTAATTTTTATTAATGATCTGGATGAGGGTATAGTTGGGTGGATTAGTAAATTTGCTGATGACACCAAAGTCGGAGGTGTGGTAGATTGTGAGGAAGGGTGTCATAGTTTGCAGGGAGACTTAGACAGGTTGCAGAGCTGGGCCGAGAGGTGGCAGATGGAGTTTAATGCGGAGAAGTGTGAGGTAATTCACTTTGGTAGGAATAACAGATGTGTCGAGTATAGGGCTAACGGGAGGACTTTGAATAGTGTGGATGAACAGAGGGATCTAGGTGTATGTGTACATAGATCCCTGAAAGTTGGGAATCAAGTAGATAAGGTTGTTAAGAAGGCATACGGTGTCTTGGCGTTTATTGGAAGGGGGATTGAATTTAGGAGTCGCAGCGTCATGTTGCAACTGTACACAACTCTGGTGCGGCTGCACTTGGAGTACTGTGTGCAGTTCTGGTCCCCACATTACAGGAAGGATGTGGAGGCTTTGGAGAGGGTGCAGAGGAGGTTTACCAGGATGTTGCCTGGTATGGAGGGGAGGTCCTATGAGGAGAGACTGAGGGATTTGGGGTTGTTTTCGCTAGAAAGAAGGCGGCTAAGAGGGGACCTTATTGAAACATATAAGATGATTAGAGGTTTAGATAGGGTGGATAGTGATAGCCTTTTTCCTCGGATGGAGAAAGCTAGCACGAGGGCGCATGGCTTTAAATTAAGGGGGGGTAGTTATAGGACGGATGTCAGGGGTAGATTCTTTACCCAGAGGGTGGTGAGGGATTGGAATGCCCTGCCTGCTGCAGTTGTAAATGCGCCTAGTTTGGGGGCGTTTAAGAGATCCGTGGATAGGTTTATGGATGAAAAGGAATTGGTTTAGGTTAGTAGGTCATTGTTTTTTAACTGGTCGGCGCAACATCGTGGGCCGAAGGGCCTGTTCTGTGCTGTAATGTTCTATGTTCTATATGTTCTATAACTCTTGGTGCTAAAGGGGTCAAGGGATATGGAAGGAAGGGGGAATCAGGGTATTGAATTTAATATTTAACCATGATCATAATGGGTGGTGGAGCAGGCTCGAAGGGCCAAGTGGTTGACTCCTGCTTCTATTTTATTTGTATGTGTCTACGTAAGGGTTCATTCAATGGGTGTAGTAAGGTTGTCATATTTTGTATGAATTTACTCTAATAGTTTACTAAGCTCAAAAATGACCTAAGCTCAGAGAGATGTAGAGAGTGTGGCACATTTCCTATTGTTTGAATCTTACTCTTGGTGGGTGTAACATGTTGTTGTCTACCCTATAACCCAAATATTTGCAGAGTGTTGAAACATTTCACATTTGTGTGCCTTCATCTGAACTCCATCCTTTTCCAAACGTTGGATACCATCTTTTCCAGCCTGCCATCATGGATCTGCCTGTTTGGAGCTGCAATTATTGTCATCCAAAAAGCATACTGTTCCCAGAATTCTTTGCAAATTTTGGTTCATCATTCTTTGGAAAATTCCAGAAGCTGAAGGAAGACAAAAAGGCAGCCTCTGAAATTGCTTGGAGAGATTGCATCAAAGGTGTTTTGGGGGAATAACTTTAAGGTTCATGGTGGAAGATATAGGAGGGCTGTCCAAGACAGATTCTTTACTCAGCGAGTGATTGGGGTGTGCGATAGACTGCCTGCTGTGATATTGGAGTCAGACACTTTAGGAACTTTCAAGCAGTTATTGGATAGGCACGTGAAGCACACCAGAACCATAGGGAGTGGGACAGCTTGATCTTAGGTTCAGACATAGCTCAGCACAACATCGAGGGCTGAAGGGCCTGTACTGTGCTGTACTGTTCTATGTACTACGTTCTATGTTAAGGATATAAGAGGATGTGTTAATGGCAGTATGAAGGCTATAGAAGATGCTGATAGTGGCAAAAAGCTGATATAACAGAATGGGTTGATAGCAGAACAATTTTCAGTGCTCAGTGTAAGGAAAACTTAAGAACAAGTGACAGATGGCCCAGTGGGAGAAGGGGAGAAGAGAAGTTTGCGTTGGGACAAAAAAGTGTTTTGGATAAGGTGTGGAAATAGAGGAGAAAGGTCACAGTCTGCAGTTGTTGAACTCAATGTTGAGTCCAGAAGGCTATAACGTGTATGCCTAATCAGATGACAAGGTGCTGCTCCTCCCACTTGTGTTGAGTTTCACTGAAGCATTGCAATAGGCCAAGGGTGGACATAAGGGAACAAGTGCAAGATGCTGAGTTGAATTGGCAAGCGACAGGAAGATTGCGTTCATGCTTACGGATGGAGCAAAGGTAATCTGCAAAGCGATCACCCAGCCTGTTTAATCTTCTCAGTGTAGAAGCGATCACATTGGGAGCAGTGAATACAGTAGACCAAAGTGAAGGAGGTGCAACTGAAATGTTACTTCACCTTGAAAGAGAGTTTGAGGCCTTGAACAGTGAGGGGGGAGGAGGTAGAGGGGCAGGTTTTACACCTTCTGTGATTGCATGGTAAAATGCCATGGGAAGAGGACAAAGAATTCGAGGTGAGGGAGAAATGGATCAGGGTATAGAACATAGGACAGTACAGCACAGTACAAGTCCTTCAGCCCTCTACGTTACGCCAAGCTATGTCCGAACCCAAGATCATTACTACAGAGAGCAGCCGAAGTGATTGGAATTGATGCATTTAAGGAGAAGCTAGACAGGAATACAAGAAAGAAGGAATAGATGATCACAATGATAGATTCAGATGATAGGAGGCTGAAGCACCTGGAGCGGGATGGGCCAAATGGCCTTTTTCTGTGTGGTACACTCTGTGTATTCCTATGAGTATAGGAAAAGACAGAAAGAAACAAAGATAGATAGATGGACCGATGAATGGGCGAAGGGGTCAGTTGGTTGGTCAGTCAGCCAGTCAGTGGGTGGGTGGGTGGGTAGGTAGATGGGTTGATAGGTAGACAGACAAATGTTATAACAGTCACTACACTTGAAAAGTACTTCATTGGCAGTAAGGCACTTTGGGGTATCTCAAGGTTGTGAAAGGCACAACTAAAGGTCAAAAGCGACTTTCCACGGGATTCGTGAACTGACGGGAAAGTGCTTATCCAGGGCGCTGTGGGTAAGCAGAAACAATAAATGAATAAGCAGCAATTAGAGGTGGATTTGATGAGAGTCAGGAAGTGGGAGTGGAGTTCAGTCCTCATAGGAGTCAAGGGGCACTGATAGTAGTCCAAAGACAAACTGCCAGACTGGTATTTACTAAGGCTGGTAGTAAGTGTTGAAGAGAGGTAGGTTTATGAAATATATTGCAGTACTACACATTTAAGCTCAAACAAAAGATGCAAAACACAAGCAGACACACCCATCCCACTGATATCAGTAAATAAATACCTGTTCCTTAAAAACAGTATTAAAACAATCTTCACGTTCAGCATTTTAATTTTATGAGTATCATATAGTATTACAATTTTGATAGAAAATTGGTGACTACTAATCCATCTAAAAAGGGCGACTTCAACCAACAAAGTTTGGGAAGTACAGTTTTAGCCTGGTACATTTAGGAATAGCTATTTTAATCAAACCGTTGTTTTAAAACTTTCTGACATCATACCACAATCTCTTGTTCTTGGGCTGCCAAGTGGTAAGTAATATTTGTGCCACATAAATGCCAGGCAATGACCATCTTCAATCATCACCCGTTGACATTCATTGCTGTTACCAATGCTGAAGAACCCACTATCAACATCCTGGAGGCTACCATTGACCAGAAACTGAACTGGACATATAAATACTGTGGCTAACAAAGCAGATCAAGGACTGAGAATCCTCCAGCAAGTAACTCACCTTCTGATTCCCCAAAGTTTGTCCATCATCTTCAAGGCTCAAGTCAGGAGTGTGATGGAATATTCTCCTCTTGCCTGGATGTGTGCAACTTCAACAATACTCAAGAAGCCCTACACCATCCAGGACAAAGCAGCCTGTTGACTGTTACCCCTTCAACAAACATTCAATCTACCAACAGCAAACAGTGGCAGCCATGTGTATCATCTACAAGAAGCACTGCAGAAACTCACCAAGGCTCCTTAGACTGCACCTTCCAAAGCCTTGACAACTACAATGTAGAAGGACAAGGAGAGCAGATACCTGGGAACATCAATGCCTAGAGGTTCCCTCCAAGCCACAAACCACCCTTACTTGGAAATATATCGCCAATCCTTCATTATCATTGGGTCAAGATCCTGGAACTCCCTCCCTAACAGCACTCTGAGAGTACCTACACCTCAGGGACTGCAAGCAGTTCAAGAAGGGAGCTTACCACCCCCTTCTCAGGGGCAACTAGGGATGGCAATAAATGATGACCTAGTCAATTATGCCCACATCTTATAAATGAATTTTAAAAATATGCCAGTAAACCGCTTCTCTGTGATAAAGCACAACACAGAATGATTTGTTTGCACTCTCTAGGCAAGTATTTATTATTTGAGTCAGTCGGTTATGGATCAAAGCCCAACTGGAGCCATTTGAGTTCATAATCGAAGCTAACATGTGAGAGGTGCTATCTTTAGGATAAGATGTCAAACCATTCTGGCCTCTCAGGTGGGTGTAAAAGATTCAATAGAACAATTCACAGAGAAGCAGGGGAGCTCTCCCCACTGCCTTGGCCAACATTCATCCTTCAATGGCACCAAAATCAGATTAATTTGTTGCTAATCTTATTGGTGGGAGCTTGCTGTGCACAAATTGGTTGCCACATTTTCCACATTATGACAATCATGACAGTTTTATTCCTGGTCTTTGAAGTACTTTGGGATGCTCTGAAGTGCGTTATAAATGTTGGTCTTTCTTTTATCAATTACAACATCTGAATCCTCCTATTTCTCAATGATGAATTCATAGGTTCCCTTTGGCAACAGATTCTGTGGCTGACTAATTAGCTTGAAGCCATGGATTTTATACATATGTACTTCCCTGTTTTTTGGAAAGTTGGTTTGTTGTCTACATTTGTTTGTTGATCCTCTCCATGACATTCTCAGTGCACTTGTCAATTGTGACAACCTTCTCTAAAACAGACATTTTCTTTATTTTTCTTCCTGCTTTGATAATCTACTCAACAACTTTCTCCTTCTCAAGACTCTAGAAAGATCACTGTCCAACAAACCCAATTTCACCTCCCAACATAACCACCATTCCTTCTCCACAATTCTTTTGTAAGGGTGTAGAGCTGAAACCCCAATTTATCAAGCCAGACTAGATCCCAACAATTTTTTCATTTTGGCATAAATGTACGGAAAGGAGGCTTTGCCTCAGGAGTATAGGGATCTTGAATCAAAGCAAGCTTTATTCACAGCACTGTTCAAACATAACACTAACAAGATGAAACAGTTTAACCCTTAATCATTGAACAATCTTTAAACATGAACAGAAAAAAATTCTTAATTTCTAATTTATTACTATTCAGTTCCAATTTAGCAATATTTCTCTTATAAAGTTAACCTCTGCTTTAAAAATAGTTTGCATTTCCATATTTGTTTTAACCTTTGTCAACAGCTTTGGAACTTCCAGCGAGATTTTGTAGAGACAGCTGCTTATAGGCTTCTATCTTTAAACAACCCTCTCCAACAATTAAATTCAGAAAGCTGTTTCTCTCAGCTGTAAATCTAGCTTCTCCCATTTCTAATATCACATGACTATATGACCCTATATACCAAACTCACCTTTCCATTACTTTAATCAAGAAAGCATCCCAGGATCCTTTTCTTTAGTAAATTAAAGCTCAATTACCTTCTGCAAAAATGGCTAAAAGGATTAATTGTCCTGCTTTCCAGCATCTGCTGTGTTCCCTCCAGACAAACTGACTATTTCTTTACAAAACACTGCATCTTAAAACAGTGCCCCCTTCAACCTAGAATATATTAATAGCACAGTATTGTCACACTTTCGCCCTTTCCTAAAGGCACTAATCTGCTGTCCTTACCTGGTCTGGCCTACATGCCCTTCACTGAAAAAAGTATCAACAATCAATCAGCACTCTCTTCCCATGCAGTATAAATCGTTGTTACCCTTAGAATTGCGATTCTTGCATATCTGTTCAGATGAGCACAAAACTTCTACAACATGCCTCTTTCTTCAGCAATTTTCTCATATTCCTCTCACACATATATGTTTGTGCTAAAAGACCAAAAGACTGCAGGTAATCAGAAGCAGACTCCCAGCTATGGCCTTTGATACCTTGAAGTGTATTTTACAGACTGGAGGGATGGATTATGCACCCTTTCAACCTAAAAGTTGGTGATACCTCACTGATGTGAAATCTGGCTTTCCTGCAATGGTAAAGACTGCTGTATAAGACCTTTCAGCTCTCGGGCAATCAGGGGCTGGGAGTTACACAGAACCCTCTAGCTGCATGACTCGCATTGAACACAATGAATTTTACATGTATGACAATTGTATTGAAGTACTTCAGAGAGCAACCTGACCGATGTAGGCAATTTAAGTATCTTTGCACCATTTGTAATGACCATTTTGAAATATCTGTAATGTTCCTTTGGTTGTATTGAAACATCTCAGAGCACAACATAATCTATATAGAAAACCTGAATTCTATTACACTTTCCATGATAGGCAATTTATATTAGAACATAAGAAGCAGAGTAGGTAATTTAGTTGAGATGTGGCAAGATCACAGCTGATCTTGTCTTGGCCTCAACTCTAGTTTCCTGCCTGTTCTCCGTAACCCATTAACCGATTACTAATTAAAAAACCCGTCAATCTCTTTCTTAAATTTACTCAATGTCCCAGCATCCACCCTGCTCTGAGAGAAGTAGTTTCTCCTCATCTCTGTTTTAAATCTGCTGCCTCTTATTCTAAAACTATGATCTCTTATTCTAGATTGCCCCACAAGAAAAAACATCCACTCTATGTCTAATCTGCCAATTCCCTGAAGCATCTTACGTACCTCAATTAGATCTCCTCTCAATCTATTTAACTCAAGAGAACATAGGCCGAAACTGCTCTCCCCCTCTTCATAGACAAATGCCTCATCTCTGGAATCAATCTAATGAGCTCCCTCTGAACGGCCTCCAAAGCAATAACATTCCCCCTCAAGTAAGGACATCAAAACTGTGTACAATACTCCAAGTGCAGTCTCACTAATGCCTTGTCCTGTTCCAGCAACATTTCCCTACTTTTATATTTTATTCCTTTAGCAAGAAATGACAAAATTCCATTTCCCTTCCTTATTAAATGTTTTGTTATTTTCCTTCAAATATCTTGTGAATACAATATATATTTGCAAAAAAGAAGGCTACCCCCGCAGTGAGAATATCATGGGGTTGGCCATGAGTGGACCTGCGTAGGACATCTGCACCAATCAGATTGGCTGGTAGCTCTGTAGCCCCAGTAGCTCCAGAAGGGAATAGTGGCCACTGACAGTACTACAACCAGTCCCAAAGAAGGAGTAAAGATGGGTACAGAACTTCATATAAATCCAGAGATTTTGAGCAGGTCCAGCTGAGAAACACCAGCCAGTATTTGGGGTCAGGATAGAGAGACCGGGATAAAGACAAAAAGAATAGACCAATCTGGGATGGGGTGGCCAAACTACCCTCTCCCCCCACAAAGGAACTACCCCCATCCTATCGTCTGGTGCCCATGCAATCAAAGCTGGGTTTTTATTGTGTCTCCCCCTACCTTCACTAATGATAAAATTGTAGTGGAGGACGAATGAGGCCCTGAAATGGCAGTTAATTGTCCACTTATGAGCCTTGGGCCGCACAGTGGTTAGCACTTCTGCCTTACAGGACCAGAGACCCAGGTTCAATTCCAGCCTCGGGTCACTGTCTATGTGAAGTCTGCACATGGGTTTCCTCCCACAATCCAGAAGACATGCTAATTAGGTACATTGGCCATGCTAAATTCTCCCTTCGTGTACCCAAACAGGCGCTGGAGTGTGGTGACTAGGGGATTTTCACAGCAACTTCATTGCAGTATTGATGCAAGCCTACTTGTGACTAATAGACTTTAACCTTTTCAATGGATCTAGGGGGGACAGGCTGCTGATACCTTACCCACTGTTGCCCAGGGGGGTGGATGCATGGTGGCAAGTTGGGAGTGGATGGTAAGTTGCAGGACTGACCACCCACTTTAGTTTATGTTCATCCTGTCTTCAAATATGCTGAGGGAGGGGGAGTTAAAATTCACCCCCTTATGAAAAATGAGCTACAAAGATTCTGAGGGTTGAGGAAAGGTTGAAGTCAGAATTTTCATCAACTCATTCTAGTCATTTTTGTTTTTTGTTTTTTTATCTCTTTGTTCCCCCACTTCTCCACTGGCTCACGTATGTTTTGTCATGTAAATCTGGGATCAATTGACCAATACTGACAATAGAAAGAGCAATGCAGAACTGACACATCAGGAGTGGTAGGGATGATGTTGGAGAAGTGGAAGGGATAACGGAGCTGGAAGGTAGCAGGTTCAAGATTAGGGAGGTGGTAGGAACAGGGCTGTGAGGTGGTATAGACTGGAGGTGGTGGGGGCAGGGCTGCGGAGATGGTACAGACAGGGCTGGGAGGTGGTAAGGATGGAGCTGTAAGGTGGTTGGGACATGGCTAGGGAGGTGGTCACTTACTCAGTTTCAGGAGAAATTCCAAGTGAAAATGAACAAGACTATATTAACATGTGGGCTGTAGGCCAGATGATTACCATAGTCAATTATTAAGGCCAAGGGTTATGAACTCACAGGATCTACCTTTGAAAGCAGTGCAAACAGTCTGCACAATTTGGGGCCTATGGGGGAATCAACATCTACACCTTTGCAGAGGTTCCTACCATTAGAGCGAGCTAGAGACCACCTTAGAAAGTATTGTTACAGCTTTCTCCTAGCAGTAGAGCTCTTGGCACACTTGGTAAACTCAAGTATTCACAGCAACAACAGTAATGAGCAGTTCAATAAAGTTTTTAACTGAAACAAGGAGTCATTAGAATAGGTGACTGAAAGCTTTGTCAAATATGTAGGATTCAAGGACAGGGCAGCACAGTGGCACTGGGGTTAGCACTGCTGTCTCACAGCATCGGGACCTAGGTTTGATTCCTGGTTTGGGTCACTGTCTGTGCAGAATTTGCATGTTCTCCCTGTGTCTGCGTGGGTTTCCTCCAGGTGCTCCGGTTTCCTCCCACAGTCTGAAAGATGTGCTGGTTGGGTGCATTGGTTAAGCTAAATTTGCCCTCAGTGCACCCAAACAAGTGCTGGAATGTGATGACATTCTTTCAGTTGAGAACTGTCCATCTGGTTGGCCTCTCAGGTGGATGTACATGCTTCCATGACATTAATTTGAAGAGGATCAGGGTTGGTTTGCTCTGGTGTCCAGGCCAATATTTATCCCTCGCTCAACATCTGGTCATTCACATATTGCTATTTGTGGGAGCTTGCAGTGCATTAAGTGGCTACCATGTTACCCACATTATAGCAGCAGCTACAATTGCAAAAAGATGTGTGATTGACTTTGAAGTTCTCTGGGACATCGCAAGGCCATGAAAGACACTATGGTGGGAATTCTCTGACCTCACCCTCAGCGGGGATTCTCCGATCCTGCTGTAGTGAATGGAGATTCGGGTGAGCACCATCAGTGAATTCTGGTCCATATGAGTACAAGGTATTTTTTTTTTCTTTTTAAATTGTGCTCCCTCACTGATCAGCACAGTGAAGCAGACAGTGGATCAGTGCTCACAAAAACTGAAAATGCTGGAAAATCTCAGCAAGTCTGACAGCATCTGGAGAGAGAACACAGCCAATGTTTCGAGTCTGGGTGACCTTTCATCAGAGCTCATTCTGCTCTCTCTCCACAGATGCTGTCAGACCCGCTGAGATTGTCCAGCATTTTCTATCAGCTCACAGCTCCATCCTTACCACCTCCCTAGCCCTGTCGCTAACACCTCCCAGCCCTGTTTGTACCATCTCCGCAGCCGTGCCCCTACCACCTCCAGTCCATACCACCTCTCAGCCCTGTTCCTACCACTTCCCTAATCCTGAAGCTACAGCATTTACAGTAATTTGCTTTTTTTCTTAGTGGATCAGTGTTGGTGGTTAAATCCCCAGTGTAAATCCACAGATTCTCGCAGTCCCCGCAAAATAAATGGCCTGCCATTGAATATAAAAATGCCTTTCCCACATTACAAAGGAGGGAATCTATTGGCATAAAACAGTTAGTTTGCATCCTCTGCTACAAAAATATTATTGTTGCGTTTAACTTCAGGCACCTCAGAAAGGAATTTCATGAAACTCTTTAAAAAATCTTGAGAAGGGATACGTTGAAACGATCGTTTGAAAGTTGTTTTCAAATTGAAAAGAACTGGATTGTCCTTCTCCTCCACTGAGGAGGAACTAAAAACCTGTTTTTTCGTTGCTTTCGTTTTGAAATTCTCCAAGTAAAATTCTAGGTATCTGCACGACTGGAAGTGCAGTGACTCAGAGTGCTGGCTATCTGCACCCAAAAGTAATCCATTCCCTCACCCCACATGTACCTACCTCTGCCTGATGTTGAAACCAGAAAGACTGATGTGAACATGACATGTCCCATTGCGGTTAGAAATTGTCTGAAAACCATTCTAAATTGCGTTCTTCTTCTTCATTGCTGTACATTTTCCTCTTGGTCTCTGTTTTTCTCTCTCGCTCGCTTCTTTCCCTTCTTTCACTTTACATTGAAAACCTGATGTTGGTGATATATTCCGATTCTCCCCGGACTTCTGCTAATCAAGTCTTGTCCTGTCATTTCACATTCTCCTGCTAAGTACAGGCAGCCTCGATTGCGAAAAGCATTTTTTCAACCAGGAAGATGTTATGCAATTGCCTTTAGGGAAGGAAAGGTATTTGTCTCATTAAAGCATAAAAGATGGCAAAGTGTCATCACTGACATTCCAAAAAATATTTTAACACTCTGGTAACTGCTGCAAGTTATTCTTTGGTGCTATTCATTAGCATAAGAAAGAACTTGCATTTATATTGCACCCTTTGTAGCATTAGGACATCCGAGACAATGAAGTTTAAAGTAGAATCATAGAATCCCTACAGTATAGAAGGAGGCTATTCGGCCCACTATATCTGTACTGACCACATTCCACCATGCCCTATTCCCGGAACTCCACGCATTTAACTTGCCAATACCCCTGACACTAGGGTCAATTTAGCATGACCAATCAACTTAACCAGCATATCTGTGGACTTTGGGAGGAAACCAAAGCATCCGAAGGAAACCCACGCAGACACGGGGAGGAAGTGCAAACTCCACACAGACGGTCACCTGAGGCTGGAATTGAATTCAGGTCCCTGGCACTGTGAGGCAGCAGTGCTAACCCACTGTGCCACCATTCCACCCAAGTATAGTCATAGCAGAAATCCCAGGAAACCCAGCAGGTAAAAGCAGTTGAAGAGGATGTGTGTAGTAAGAATCACTCCAATGCCTTAGTTCTGAACACACAGCCTTGTAAATCAGCTTTGGACTTATCTTACCCATGGATTTTTTGTCACTGAATAAATTTAAGCCTGGGATAGATGAAGTTTTGGTCTCTCAGGGACATGTGGAGTGGGTGGGAAAATTGAGTTTTTTTTAATTCATTCATGGATGTAGGTGTCACTGGTTGGGTCAGCATTTATCTTACAACCCTAAGTGCCCTTGAGGGGACACTTAAGAGTCAACCACATTGCTGTGGGTCTGGAATCACACGTAGGCCAGCAGATTTCCTTCCCTAATGGGCATTGGTGTATCATCTGATTTTTTACAACAATCAACAATGGTTTCATCGTCATTATTAGATTGCTAATTCCAAATTTTAGTGAATTCAAATCCCACCATCTGCAATGGTGGGATTTGAACCTGGGTTCCAAGAGCATTATCTGGATTACTAGTCCAGTGACAATGCCACTACACCATTGCCTCCCATTGTGAGCCATGATCATATTGAATTGCACAGCAGACTTGATGGGCCACGTGGTCCACTCCTGCTCACATTTCCATTGTCCTTATTCTCCTAAAAGATAGGGTCAGAATTTCTGACGTAGAATTAATGTTCACAAACTTCTGACCTGCACGGTGTCACAGCACTGCTACCTTACAGAGCCAGGCTACCTTCAACTCCAGCCTTGGATTACTGTGTGAAGTTTATGTTCTCCCTGGGTTTCATCCAGGTGCGCCGGTTTCCTCCCACAGTTCAGAAGAATGTGTAGGTTAGTTGGATTAGCCATGGTTAGTTTCCAACGATGTGTAGATTAGGTGGATTAGTCATGGTAAATGTGTGGAGTTACAGGGACAGAGATGGAGAGGGAGGGAGGTTGGGCGTGTTGGGAAGGGCCTGAGTAACGTGGCCTTACAGAGAGTTGGTGCAGACCCAGTGAGCCAAATGGCCTCCTTCTGCACTATAAGGATTTTATGGTTCTATGGACTTAGAGGCTAGGAGCGCTACTAACTGAACCAAGGATAATAGTAGGCTAATCACTGCCTCAACATGCTCGATCCCTTCCAAAATGTCTCAAAATATGCTTGGGTTGGTAGTACTCCTGGTTCAAAAATGGTGTTTGTGTGTTAGATTATGATTGGAGCTTGTAATCTCATGTTCTGATGTAGCGCTGGGGGAATGCTGCACTGTCAGATGTGCTGTCCTTCGATGATATTGGATTGTAGCTTCAATTGCCCATTCTGTTGGATCCAACATCTATGATAGGACAGCAAGGGGTTCTCTTGGTTGATAAACCTCGAGCAAATATCATCAGAAAAAAACAAAGGCTAATTTATCATGTGTCTTGTTGCTGGTTGTGGAAGTGTTGCTAGTAAGAAATAATGACCTCTACACCTAATTGTAGCACAGTCTTTAAATACTAGCGATGTTTCAACAACAGCATCAAGGAGCTGGGATTGCTCTCCTTCAAGTAGGGAAGGTTGACAGGAAATTCACCGAGGGGTTCAAGATTATGAAGGGGATACTGTTTCCACTGACAGGAGGTTCAGTAACCCAAGGTCACATATTTAAGCCAATTGGCAAAAGATGCAGGGTACTGATGAAAAGAATTGTTTTTACACAGTGCATTACTGTGATGTGGAATGCACCATCTGAAAACCTCTAGAGATCTGTTGCAGAACCTATTCCTGTTGGAGAAGCCAGCAGCATAGTGCTGAGCAGGCCACTGCGCACGCCTTGGTCTGTTAGCATGGAGATCACATGCACAGTGGCCCCTCACTGCTGGCCTCATGATTGCTGACCAGTCCCAATCCCCCTAGCCGTGACTGTCCCAACCCCCTGCCTGGCAGCCCTGAACCCCACCCCCCCCAACGCACTTAGATGATCACCTCCTCCCTTCCTCTCCAGTCATCCCAATGCAGAGTGGCAGCAGGACACCTCACTCCCACCAAGCCCCCCAGGTAGGCTCTCTCTGTGCCCCCACTTTCTTGGCTCTCCCCAATACTCATTGGGCAGTGTCAAAGTGCCCCTTGGGACTTGTTAGTTTGCCCCTTGGGCAGTGCCAGGGAACAGAGGCATGGGAAAATAGAATGGGGAGTCAAATAGTTTGTCAAAGATTCTAATCAGCCTGGCTCAATCGGTGGCACACTCTGCATGACAAAGTGCTGCCTCACTGCGCAAGGGACCCGGGTTCAATTCCAGCCTTGGGTGACTGTCTATGTGGAGTTTGTACATTCTTCCTGCCTGCGTGGGGTTTTCTCTGGTGCTCTTGATTCCTCCCACAGACCAAAGATGTGCAGTTTAGGTGATCGGCCATGCTAAGTTGCCCCTTAGTGTCTAGGGTTCTGTGGGTTAGGTGGATTAGCTATGAAAAAAGCATGTGATTGCGAGGATAGGATGTAGGGGAGGGCCTGGGTGGGCTGCTCTTTTGGAGAGTTGGTGCAGACTCGATCGGCCGAATGGCCTCTTTCTGCAGTAGGGATTTTACAGCTCTATGATAACTTTGATAACTGCAAGTATATAGTATAAGAAGAACCTGTTGGGCAGGAAGATCTTCAGTTCTATTGACTTTACTGAATGAATAAACAAATCAAAGATAACTTGAGCTAACTTACAAGGGACATAGGGAAAAGGGATAGATGAATAGTTTGGCTGTATGAGTGTGGCGCAGCTGTGGCTCAGGAGTAGCCATCCTGCCTCTGAAGTAGTAGGCTGAGAGGGTTTAAGTTCCACTCCACAGAGTCTGAAGCACAGATTCTAGAGTGATAGTACTGAAGAAGTCATCCACTTTGGCGGTGTAGTCTCTTGGTTATAACATGAAGCATTTCTGCCCTCTTATATGAGGTAAAAAATTCCATGACACTGTTTCAAACAAGCTCAGGGAAGATAGCCTCTCAGATCTCCTTCAAGAATCATCATCACTGAAACGAATGATCTGATTGTTTGCACTTATCTGCTTGTGGGAGCATGCTGTGCACAAATTGGCTGCTAAGTTTCTCTACAGTACATCAACGCTTCAAAAGTAATTTAATGACTGTGAAGCCCTTTGGCACATCCTGAGGCCATGAAAGGTGCTAGATGAATGTATCTTCCTTCTTCTTTAATTTAACCTGTTCTAATCTAAGCCTCACAACCAAAGCATTAACTTTGTTTCGTCGCCCCTCTGACTTAGACATGTATTTCTGACATTTAACCTCTGTGTTTTGAATTTATAAAATTTCCTTCTTCATGGATGGTTCCAGTTAACTATGACGACAGAACTGCCTCATTTCCCTTCCCTCCCTTGACCTCTCTGTCTCAAATTCTGATGATAGACTGATCACCAATATTCATTACAAACCTACCATCTCCCACAGCTCTCTTTACTACAGCTCCTCACATCCCGCTCCCTGTAAGGAATCCATCCCAGTGTCCCAGTTTCTCCGCCTCCGTTGCATCTATTCCAATGATGCCACTTCAGAAACAGTGCTTCTGACATGCCTGCCATATTCCTTAACCAAGGCTCCCCCCACCCCAGCTTGTGGTTGACGGGGCACTCAACCATGTCCGACCCACATTCCACACCTCTGCCCAACTCCTTCCCCTCCCTCCCAGAACCATAGTAAGAAGCCTCTCAACACCAGGTTAAATTTCAACAGGTGAGTGATGGCTCACCCGATGAAGGAGAAGCGCTCTGAAAGCTCATACTACCAAATAAACTTGTTGGACGTGAACCTGGTGTTGTGAGATTTTTTACCTAGCCCACCCCAGTCCAATGCTGGCATCTCCACATCATCCCAGAATCATGACAAGATCCTTCTTGTTCTCAATTTTCACCCCACCAACCTCCACATTGAAAGGATCATTCTCTGCATTTCCACCAATTTTAGCACAATGCCACTACTAAGTGCATCTTCCTTTCATCACCCCCTACCCCTCCTGCTTCCCTCATTAGCACTTTGCAGGGACTGCTCCCTCTGCAACACCCTGATACACTCCTCCATAAACCCCAACCCCTCGTCCCCTTCCCATGGAACATTCCCAGGCAATCACAGAAGGTACAACAGCTGCCTCTTGACCTCCTACATCCTCACTGTCCAAGGCCAAACAATCCTTTCAGGTGAAGCAGTGATTCATTTGCACTTCCTTCACTTTTCTCGACTGCATTTGCTGCTCCCAGTTTGCTCTCCTCTACATTGAGGAGACTAAACACAGACAGACTGACTGCTTTGCAGAACACCTTTGCTTATCTTGCAGGTATAACCGTAACCTTACTGTCACTTGCCAATTTAAGTCAGCATCTTGCTTTCATGCCCATATATCCATCCTTGGCCTGCTGCAATGCTCCAATAAAACACAACACAAACTGAAAGAACAACACATCATCTTCCAATTGGGTATGTTACAGCCTTCTGGACTCAACATTACGTTCAAGATCTTTAGACTGCAAGCTTTTCCCTCCATCTTGACTCCCCTATTTTTGTTTGCTGTTATTCAGTTCCCCTGGCTAGCTCCAACTTAACCCCACCTTCCCCCCAATGGCCACTGTCCTTTGTTCAGTTTTGCCCAGATTGAGCACGGATCTTTATTCTCTCATCAACACGTTCTGCTATCCTTTGCCACTTTTAACACTCTTCAGTCCTTAATGGCACTATTAAGAGGCCCTTTGTCTCATGTCCCTGACATAACTGTCAAACTCTCCTTTGCTCTGACCTATCACTGACGTTCCATTCTGCCCTTCTCCAACTATATAACACATCACATTTCTATCCCTTTTCAGTTGTGTAGAAGAGTCATATTGGATTTGAAACATTAACTCTGTTTCTCTCTCCATAGAAACTGCCAGGCCTGCTGAGTTTATCCAACATTTTCTGTTTTTACTTCTGATTTCCAGTGTCCACAATATTTTGCTTTTATAAGATTCTGAGGAGGCATGACCGATTAGATGCTTAGATGATTCTATCCCCCTACCCACTGTTTGGGGGCGGGGGCGGGTCTCAAACTACGAGCCCTAGATTACTCCCACCTAAAACTGATGAGGAAGAAATTGTTCAGGTAGCAGGTTGCTAGTCTTTGGAATTCTCTTCCACAGTAGAGGCTGGATGATTGAAGATATTCAAGGCCGAGATAGAAAGGTTTTTCATCTACGAGAGAGTCGGGGGTTATGGGACAGACAGAAAAGTGAAGTTAAGGCCACAATCTGATCAGTCATAATCTTATTGAATGATGGAGCAGGCTTGAGGGGCTGAATGGCCTTCCACTGATACTATTTCCTATGATCCTATTCCGGCTTTAGAACTAGCAGAATGTAAATCAGCAGAGAGTTGATGTGGCATAAATGCACCACATGGTGTATGGCTGAAGAATGCAATGCAGAAGGTCATGGGTCAATCTCTGAATTGCGGTGAGTTAGCTGATCACAACTTTGGCAACAACCAGCCACTCTGCCGCTGGCTGCCCATTCTTTTCACTAGTGGGAGAATCTCAAACAAGATGACATAGCTACAAAATTAAGGGCCGGGCATTTAACATTGAGGTGTGTCAAAAATTTTTTCTTGCAGATGTTGTGAATCTCTGAAATTCTCTGCCCCAAAGGGTAGTGGAGGCTGAATCATTAGAAGTATTTAAAGCAGGGGTGGATAAATATTTGATAGATCAAGGAACAGAGGACTATGGGGAAAGAAGGAACACAGAGACAGAGAGATAGCTATGATTGTATTAAATAGTGGGGCAGGCTTGAAGGGCCTGTTGGCCAACTCCTGCTTCTATTGAAAAATATGATGTGGAGACGCCAGCATTGGGGTGGGCACAGTAAGAAGTCTCACTGCACACCAGGTTAAAGTCCAACAGATTTATTTGGAATCACGAGCTTTCGGAAGGAAGCTGAGGAAGGAGCAGCGCTCCAAAAGCTCGTGATTCCAAGTAAATCTGTTGGACTTAAATCTGGTGTTGTGAGACATCTTACTATTTAAAAGCAAATTACAGCGGATGCTGGAATCTGAAACCGAAAGAGAAAATGTTAGAAAATTTCAGCAGGTCTGGCAGCATCTGTAAGGAAAGAAAAGAGCTGACATTTCAAGTCTAGAAAGGATCATCTGAACTCAAAATGTCAGCTCTTTTCTCCACTTACAGACACTACCAGACCTGTTGAGATTTTCCACCATTTTCTCTTTTGGTTCCTGCTTCCATATCTTATGTTCATGTGTTGTGTACTTTGGCTGGGCATATTTCTGAAAGTATTGCCACAAGACCTAGCATTTCCAACTATCCTACAGTCCCAAACTGCATTTAATCCCCAATATTTTATAAACAATAAACTAAAATGGAGAAAAATACACCATTTAAAAAGAATTATTTCTACTATTTTTCTCCAGCTGATTCAAGGAAAATCGTAGAGTCCTCTACCCGAGCCAGCTACCCACTAACAGTCATCCACTGTGATCCATTTATTAATCTGATGAATTTTCATTACAATTGTCACTCACATACCTTCTTGTGTCTGACACAAAACGAGGCCTCACACTGACACAGAACAATAAACTAGCAGCAGCCTAGCACGGGGGCCATTTTTGGGGCCTCTACTTTTGATAAGACTTGACTGCCTGGTGCTTTGTAAGGAGCTTTGAAACTGCTCACACATTAGGCCTAATGCGCGTACGCTATAGAAAATGGCCTTGTCTAAATGCCTTGACGCATGAAGAGGGTGTGAATGAACAGAAAGCAAGGGGGGCAGATGTTTCTATTGTTCTCTTTCAGAGCTCCTCAGCAAACTAGCTTGACAGGTCAGGCAAGAGTGTGTCACCGCAGAGTTCAATCTTAAAGCACATTCTTTTCCTTCAATTCACCACACAAGAATCCAGTCCAACATTGCAGTTAAGGCTTATTCTTGTATACATGCAAACATATGTACATAACAAGCATGCAGAATTGGTGCTTAAAGTTTATTTATTAGTGTCACAAGTAGGTTTACATTAACACTGAAATAAAGTTACTGTGAAAGTCCCCTAGTTGCCACACTCCGGCAACTGTTGGGAGAATTTTAGCATGGCCAATGCACCTAACCAGTTTGTCTTTTGGACTGTGGGAGGAAACCGGAGCACCTGGAGGAAACCCATGCAGACACAGGAGGAACGTGCAAATTCCACACAGTCAATGACCCAAGCCAGGAATCGAACCTGTGTCTCTAGCACTGTGAGGCAACGTATAAATATGCTACCAACATATAAATATATATCCTTGGCTGTGCACAATGCTGCCTCTATTTCAAGCCAGAGACGAGATGTTTGCGTAATTTCCCTGTCAATCACATCTAGAGATTGCCCTACTATAAGTGACTAGCACTCATTGTACAAACAGAATTTGTACATGAGTATTGTAGAAATCACCATGCTTTTAACAGCTCTGTTTTGATTTGATTTATTATTGTCACATGTATTGGGAGTATTGTTTCTTGTGTGTTATACAGATAAAACATACCATTCATAGAGTAGATAGGTGAGAAGGAAAGGAGAGACTATAATTTTGCAGCTACAGATAGGATAAAGAGAAAGATCAGTTTAATAAATCATAGATCCATTCAAAAGACTGATGGCAGCAGGGAAAAAGCCGTTCCTGAGTTGGTTGGTATGTGTTGTCAGACTTTTGTATTTTTTTTCCTGACGGAAAAAGGTGGAAGAGAATATGTCTGGCATGTGTGGAGCCCTTGATTATGCAGAAAGTATAGATGGAGTTAGTGGGTGGGAGGTTGGTTTGCATGATAGACTGGGCTACTTTCACACATTTTGTATTTTCATGTGGCCTTGGTCACATGAGCCATACCAAGCTGTGATACATCCGGAAAGGATATTTTCAATGGTATGTCTGTAAAAATTGGTGAGAGTCATATTGGACATGCTAAATTTCCTTAGCCTCATGAGAAAGCAGAGGCATTGCTGGGCTTTCTTCACTATGATGTCAACATGGAAAGGCCAGAACAAATCATTTGTGTTCTCGACACCTAGAAACTTGAAACCCTTGACCATTTCCAATTCATCGCCATTGATGTCGACAGGGGCGTGTCCTCTATTGCACTTCCTGAAGTCGATGACTTTCGCCTCCTTTTCACTGACATTGAGAGAGAGATTATTGTCATCGCACTATTTCACTAGATTCTCTATTTCTTTCCTGTACTCTGGCCCACCATCGTTTGAGATCTGACCAACTATGGTGGTGTTACCAGCAAATGTGAAGCGGAATTTAGCTACACAATCTTAAGTGTATAGTGAGTATACATGTTGCTGTTGTTTCAGTCATGAGTTCTGTTTACTGTAAGAATATTAGCTAGCATGGCCTTCATGCTGGCAGGTATTGATAATGGCTTTCTCTCCAGAGGTATTGTTTCTCTCTACTTCAAATATGCTGTTATCATCCCTCTCAACCTGCTATTTTAAATATGTTTTTTTTTAATCCAAGTCAGTGACTTCCTATGACTGTGACCATGGTAAACTATCCTTCTGATCTTCCTTATCTGAAGCTTTTGACCATGTTGTTCATATCCCCCTCCTCCAGTGCCTTTCCTCCAATGTGCAGTAAGCTGGACCTGCACACACACCTCATTCTATCCAGTCGTAACCAAAGAAGCAACTGCAGTGGCCGTTCTCCCCTTTCCCTCACTATTCCCTCTGTATCCCATCCGAGCAATCTGCCATTGTTCCACACCCACACTCAACTGCACGATTTCTCATTTATATGCTACCCTTCAGTGACCTAACCTGAAAACACAACTGCAGTCACACGAGCAACACGCATCTCCTCTGCTATGGAATTTTCCCAGTGATTACATTTCAAAGGTACTCCATTAGCTGCGAAGTGCTCTGGGACATCCCTGGACTCTGAAAGGTGCTACAGGAATGTAAGTTTTTTCTAAGATTAAAATAAGTTTAAAAAGGAACAATACACCAACACATCTATTCAGGAAATCCATAAATATTTTGTTGGGCTGCCAAGTTTCAGATCAGAGCATTTTTAATGGAAGGAAATCATTTATTTCCTACGTTGGCTATGAACAAGATAATTTATTATTGTGAGAAATTGAAGCATTATATTGTGGAGCATTGGCTGGCAAATGCATTCTGATAAATATAAGATGGTGCTTTTGGACTGATCATCGGTTTCAGTCTCTGCGACAAGTTCTATTCCTCAGCCACCAGCTGTATCCCTCTCCTTGCTGACTAACCAAGACCGAAACAGCCTCTTCAAAAATTTGGTATCCTATCCGATGCCGAGCTGTATTTCTGACACTAGATTTGCACCATCATCAAAGCTGCAAACATCTGCCTCTGTAACATTGTCTTTCTCAACTCACCTGCTGAACCCCTCACTCATGTTGCTGTTGTTGTTACTGCTGCTGCCCCTAGGCTTGACTCAGACAGCTGTAAAACTGAAGGAGATTACACAGATAGGGCAGGGTGAGGTCACTGAAGGGATTTAAACACAAGGGTGAGAATTTTAAAATCAAAACATTGCTTGGCCGGGAACCAATGTAAATCAGTGAGCATTCGGTTGACGGATAGCAGGGTTTGACATAAGTTAGGACTTTGGGCAGCAGAGTGTGGGACAACTGTAAGTTTACAGCGGGACACCAACCAGGAAAGCATTGGAATAATTAAGAGTAGAAGTAACAAGACCTGAATGAAAGCTTCAGCAGCAGATCAGCTGAGGCAGGACAGATTAGGGCAATGTTACAGTGTAAAAATAGGTGGTCTTACTGTTAGTGTGGATATGTGTTTGAAAGTCCATCTTTGGGTTAAATACAGGTACACTGTCTGGTTGTCCATAAACTGGACACTTTTATAATGTTCGAGTAAAATATTTAAAAAATCCATTTGCACAATTTGGCTAGGTACTGCCTTGGCAAGTGTATACCCAGAATAGTTAACAGCTTAATGCAAAGTTCTTAATCCCATGCTCCTAATGACACTTAACATCGCCATACCCAGTTTGAACCAAACTGCCCACAGCCCGATGCCATTTACAAGCACACCAACAGTTCTTTGGATTGCGGGGATCCTGTATATTTTTAAGGCAGTGGTAGATAGAATCTTGTTGGGCAAGTGAACCAAAGGTTATAAGGGCTGGATGGATTGTGGAACTCAATGTAAACAGACTAGCGATGATTTTATTGAATGACTGAGCAGGTTTGAGGGGCCGAATGGCCTACTTTGGCTCTTACGTTGTATGTCTGTATGCTTCAATGTTACTATTTTAAACAGGATGGAAATAAGCTGGTTGGGTTTTGGTTGCCAGTATTCTTCTTTAGCCACACTGTTAGCCATAAGATCATGAGATATAGGAGCTGAAGTAGGCCATCCAGCCCATCTTCTCCACCATTCAATGAGATCTTGACTGATTTGAAATTATAATCCTTAACTTCGCTTTTCCACCTTATCCCCATAACCTTCAATTCCCTTACTGATTAAAAATCTGTCTATCTATAAACCCCGAAAGCTAGTGGCGCTTGCTACCAAATAAACCTGTTGGACTTTAACCTGGTGTTGTGAAACTTCTCACTGTGTCCATCCCAGACCAACGCCGGCATCTCCACGCCATATCTTAGCCTTGAACATATTTATTGACCCAGCATCTAAGGTTATCTGTGGTAAATAATTCTACAGGTTCACTCTGCTGTGAGGGAAGAAATTCCTCCTCATATCTGCTTTCAATGGGCAACCCCTTACTCTGAGATCAGGTCCTCTCCAACAAGAGGAAGGAACCTATCGGCAAGTTTTTGAAACATGCTGAGCATGCTCGCTTGTTTTTAATCAAATGGTGCCTCCCAAGTGCCCATCTTGTCAATCCCTCAAAAATAATTGTTAAATCTCACCAATCTTGCAGACAATGCCACTGGATGTGCCTTTGTTGTGCATCGTCCCATTGGACACAATCCCATTTTATGCAGTCCTGTTACAGTCTCACTGATAGGAATGGAATCTTACCATAGCAAAAACGCACCTCAAAACAACCAGCCTCTCACACGAAAGCTCCGGTGCTGACCCGTGGCAAGAGGGCCAGCCTCCTCTCACCATCACTTGGCGTACCGGAGCTTCACCATTAACCAAGGGGCTGTCAGCTGAGCAGCTCTGCTGTCTCCCTGCCATCACACACCATCACCATGCGATCTCTTCCACTTCATTTTGGTGTGTCACCCCTTCAGCCCTTTCGTACGGCTTGACAAAAGCTGCCACGAGGTTGGGATGCTTCTTGAGCTGATTGAAAGTTTTCAGAATTTTGCCACCCTTTCCTGACCCTTTACTTTGTTTGTCCCCAACCCTTTAAACATCACTTTCAACCAATTCTCCACCTCCACCATTAACCCCTCACCACACCGTTTGCATTAGAAACATGAGTTATGTGGATGAATCACTGGGTGTGCCATTTCAGTTTAGGTACATCTCACGCCTACCTCTGACCGCTCATATAAATATTGCACCTATATTGGAAACTCTAGGCTCATACTTCATTGTGGTTCTGTGCAATCAAAGTGACATTTAATATGGTGATTTGATGGGGCTTGCAAAAGCAGAAAACATGGGGGACAGATGACTGAATTAGGGAGCAGCGGAAATCTTGCTGGGGTGGGGAGGGGGTCAAATTTGTGTGTTTCTGTCAGTAAAGTGGAGTGTTTCTGTCAGGCCAGGCCTTGTGCTGTAGAGGTTTTGCTATACGAATATGGCACAAATACTCATTACATTAAAACCTTTTCTAATTACACCCTACATTCACGATAAAGTCAATGACGCCCCAGGATCTCGTGGCTCCTGGTTCATGTTTGTTTAAAGATAGCATGTACCAGTCAGCTTTGTACAGTTGTGTCTGAAGTCAGCAGTTTTTCTTGCTGAGCTCTGTGGTCCATCAAGGCAAGCAGGAGAATGGCAGCTTGTAAAAGCATAGGGGTTTACAGCATGGAATCAGTCCCTTCAGCCCAACTTGTCCATGCCGCCCAGTTTTTACCACTCAGCTAGTCCCAATTGCTCGCATTTGCCCCGTAACCCTCTATACCAATCTTACCCATGTAACTGTCTAAATGCGTTTTAAAAGACAAAATTGTACCCACCTCTACTACTACCTTTGGCAGCTCGTTCCAGACACTCACCTGAGTGAAACAATTACCCTTCTGCTTCTCTCCTCTCTCACCTTAAACTTATGCCCCCTTCTTTTAGACTCCCCTCCCTTTGGAAAAGATGTTCACTATCTACCTTATCTATGCCGTCATCAATTTATACACCTCTATAAGAACACCCCTAAGCCTCCCAAGACTCCAGGAAAAAAAGTCCCAGTCTATCCAGCCTGTCCTTATAATTCAAACCACCAAGTCCCAGCAACATCCTAGTTAATCTTTTCTGCACTCTTTCTAGTTTAATAATATCATTTCTATAATAAGGTGATTAGATTGTACACAGTATTCCAAGCGTGGCCTTACTAATATCTTGTACAACTTCAACAAATCACTCCAACTCTTGTATTCAATGTTCTGACCAATGAAACCAGGCATTCCGAGTGTCTTCTTCACTATCCTGTCCATCTGTCACTCCACTTTCAAGGAGCAATGAATCTGTACCTTGATATCTTTTTGTTCTATAACTATCTCCAACGGCCTACCATTAACTGAGTAAGTCCTGCCCAGATTTGATCTACCAAAATGCACCAACTCACATTTATCTAAGTTAAATTCCATCTGCCACTCTTTGGCCCACTGGCCCAAATGATCAAGATCCTGTTGCAATCCTAGATAACCTTCTTCATTGTTCACTGTGCCACCAATCTTGATGTCAACTTACTAACCATGTTTCCTAAATACTCATCCAAATCATGAACATAAATGACAAATAACAACGGACTCAGCACCGATCTCTGAGACACACCGCTGGTCACGGGCCTCCAGTGTGAAGAACAATCCTCTACAACCACTCCCTGTCTTCTGTCACCAAGCCAATTTTGTATCCAGTTGGCTCGCTTGGAGTCTTGTTAAACAAGTTAGGATTCGTTGGAACTTAGAAGAATGATAGTTCATCCCATTGAAGCATAGAGGATTCTTCAAGGGCTTGACAGGATAAATGCTAAGGTGATGTTTCCCCTCATGAGAGATTCTAGGACCAGAGGGCATAGTCTCAGAATAAAGGGGTTCCAAATTAAAACTGAGATAAGGATGAAACTCTTCTCTTAAAGGGTTCTGAATCTTTGGAATTTCTTGTTACAGAGAGCTGTGGGGGCAGAGTCCACAGACCTGGCGCAGATAGGGTCAATCCCATAAAATAACTTGTGACCTAAAAGTCTTATTTTTTGTGTGGCACCAAACCATTTGCAATTATCCTACCTACTTTTTATTGGCGCACACTAGATCACACCCAGAAAGGGTGAGAGACTGATTATCATGATATTGACTTGATTTCAATCTCATTAATAAGTTCAACATGTGATCATTCCCCCACCTCCCCCCTCCAGAATGATCCCACCACTCCGGCGGGAAGTCACAAGGGGTTAGTACTGGTCACCCAGAGAGGCACAATGGTCATACCAGGGGGAGCTTAGAGGCCACTGAAGTCCCCGGGTGACCAAGGGAATGGCCATGCAATGCCCAACTAGCATTGTCCACCAGGCACCCTGGCACTGCCAACCATGCACGCTGGCATTGCCCACTGGGCTACCTGGCAGTTCTTACTGAGCACTGTGAGTGTGCCAGAGGCAATGCCAAGGGGGTGGGGACTGAGTGGGGGCTGTACAGGGGGGAGGCCTGAGTGGTGGCTATGATGGGTTGCCTGAGTGGGCATTATGCAGAGGGGACTATGTCAGGGGGACGCTATGCATAGGCAACTATTCAGGGTGGCGTGAGTGGGGGTTATGCAGGCTTGGCTATGTCGGGTGGGCTACCCAGGGGGAATATTCCGGGGGGGTTATGCAAGGGTGGAGAATGAAGGGGGGGGCAAGATGGAGAGGGAATGTTGAGGGTCATGAAAGGGGGTCATGTCAGGGTCACGATAGGGGGCATGTCGGAGGTCATGATTGGGAGGCATATTGAGGGTCATGATTGGGGGCATGTCAAGGGTCAGGCGGGGAACCCATTGAGAGAGCCTGATATCCTGAAGCAGTGACTTGTATCAGAGAGGGAGAACATGCTGCTGATGAGGAGGGGGTTTCCAAATGTGATTGGGAGCAGGGAAGGGGTCTCCCAGAGCACTGTGAGGGCAGAGATCTCTTTCCAAATGGTGTGTGGGTGCTCTGCAGCCGGGCTTAGTGGCATGTTTAGGCTCTGCACCGCCCCCCCCCCCCCCCCCCCCCCCCCCCCCCACCCTCACCCAGTACCAATGTGAAACTCACCACTCTCCCAAAAAGTGGTAGAGTCTGGGACGATTACAGCCTGGAACGTGCCTGATAGACCGGCATAGAGAACTCCAGTATTCTTGCCATTAGGATACTTGTTTTTGGGACGAAAATTCCCCCCTTTGTGTATATTTAAGGCTGAGACAGATTTTTGATCAGTAAGGGAATCATGGCCAATCCACCTAACCCGCACATCTTTGACTGTGGGAGGAAACCAGAACACGTGGAGGAAACCCACACAGACAGGGGGAGAACATGTAAACTCCACACAGACAGTTGTCCAAAGCCAGAATTGAACCCGTGAGACAGCAGTGCTAACCACTGTCACACCCCTGTAGAGTTACAGGTCCACTGGGTATGTATTGCTTCTGTTCGTGTTAATGCCTGTGCACCCACCTCACCCAAATCCACCCACCCAACTTAATGGGCCGACCATAGCTGGATCTATATCTCCCTGGCCTATGCCTGGAGGCCCCAATCTTTGTAAGGGGCCCTTGTGAGCCATGTGTAAAAAGCCTCCCAGACATGGTGTTCCTTTTGTCTCTATTGCCTGGTCTGTAGAAACACCTTTCTGTTGTGCAGACAGTACATTAGTGATCCCCTTCAGTTGTCCAGTTGACAGCTTTGCCCACCCATGACTCTTCTCCCAGCCAGCATTTTCTGAGCTGGATTTGTGAGACACTCTGAAGAGTATCTTGTTCAAGTTTTATTGTCGCTCGTTGACAGTGTCGTACACTTCTGAGTGTCATCCACCAGATGTTACCCCAGCCCTAAGGCAATAGACTGAAACAGGGAGTTGATAGAACATAAGAACATAAGAAATAGGAGCAGGAGTAGGACATCTAGTCCTTCGAGCCTGCCCCGCCATTCAATAAGATCATGGCTGATCTGTCGTGGCTCAGTTCCACATTCCCGCCCTCTCCCCATAACCCTTAATCCCCTCTCTTATCAAAAACCTATCAACCCGCGTCTTAAATATATTTAGCGAGGCAGCCTCCACCACTTCAACGGGCAGAAAATTCCAGAGATTCACCACCCTTTGAGTGAAGAAGTTCCTCCTCAACTCCATTTTAAACCGCCCCACCTTTATCTTGAGGCTGTGCCCCCTAGTCCTACTGTCCTTTCTGAGTGGGAAGAGTCTCTCCACCTCTATCCTATCCATCCCATTCATCATCTTATATGTCTCAATGAGACCTCCCCTCATTCTTCTAAACTCTAATGAGTACAAGCCTAGTTTATTCAGCCTCTCCTCATAGCTCAACCCCCTCAACTCCGGCATCAGCCTAGTAAACCTCCTCTGCACTCCCTCCAAGGCCAAAATATCCTTGCGTAAGTGCGGCGGCCAAAACTGCACACAGTACTCCAGCTGCGGCCTCACCAGTGCCCTATACAGCTGCAGCAAGACCTCCCTACTTTTATATTCAATCCCCCTCGCTATGAAGGCCAGCATCCCATTCGCCTTCCTGACCACCTGCTGCACCTGCAGGCTGGGTTTTTGCGACTCATGCACAAGGACCCCGAGGTCCCTCTGCACCGTTGCCTGCTGCAGTTTTTCACCACGTAAGTAATAATCCTTCCTACCATTATTCCTACCAAAGTGGACCACCTCGCACTTGCCAACATTAAATTCCATTTGCCAGTTCCTGGCCCATTCGCCCAGCCTATCTAGATCCTTCTGCAGACTCTCCACACCCTCCGCGCAATTTGCCGTTCCACCAATCTTGGTGTCATCAGCAAATTTTGACACCATACACTCGGTTCCCTCCTCCAGATCATCTATATAAATGGTAAATGGCTGAGGCCCCAGCACTGACCCCTGGGGCACTCCACTAGTCACCAACCACCAATCCGAATAGCACCCATGGACCCCCACTCTCTGCCTCCTATTAGACAGCCAATCCTCTATCCACGCTAACACCCTACCCCCAACTCCATGCCCCCTTACCTTCTGCAATAACCTCTTGTGAGGTACCTTGTCAAACGCCTTCTGAAAATCAAGAAAGACCACATCCACCAGCTCTCCTCTATCCACCACCCTAGACACATCCTCATAGAACTCCAATAAATTTGTCAGACACGACTTCCCCTTAACAAAACCGTGCTGCGTCTGCTCTATCAAGCAATTCCCCTCAAGATGCCTCGCTATTTCCTCCTTGATGACGGATTCTAACATTTTACCTACAACAGACGTTAAACTAACCGGCCTATAATTCCCTGCCTTTTGCCTGCCACCCTTCTTAAACAATGGCGTAACATTAGCCGTTTTCCAATCTTCCGGCACTTCCCCGGAATCCAGCGACGCTTGGAAAATAACCACCAAGGCATCCACTATCACCTCCGCCATTTCTTTCAGAACCCTTGGATGCATTCCATCCGGTCCTGGGGACTTGTCCACAATCAGTCCCTCCAGTCTGTCGAGCACCGCCTCTCTAGTAACAGTAATGTCATTGAGACCCTCCAGTCCTACCATCTTTCCATCACTAACACCCGGCAAATTATTCATGTCCTCCTCCGTGAAGACCGAAACAAAAAAGTTATTCAAGGCCTCAGCCATTTCCCCATCCCCTACCACTAAGTCCCCCCTCTCATCCTCTAAGGGTCCAACGTTTACCCTAGCCAGCCTCTTCCTTTTTATATATTTATAAAAACTCTTGCTATCCTTTTTTATATTAAGCGCTAGCCCAGCTTCATAGTTTATCCTACCCTTCTTTATCAACTTCTTTGTCAATCTTTGTTGACTTTTGAACCTCTCCCAATCCTCTTCTCGCCCACTACTCTTAGCTACTCTAAACGCCTCTGCTTTTAATTTAACACTTTCCTTCACCTCCTTCGTTATCCACGGCTGATTACCTCTCCTCCTACGGTCCTTTTTAACCATCGGAATAAATTTCTACTGAGCACCAAGAAAGATCTCCTTAAAGATCCTCCACTACTCCTCAGCAGACCTACCTTCCAACGCGCTCCCCCAGTCAACATTCGCCAATTCTTCTCTCATCCTTCCGTACTCCCCTCTATTCAAACAAAGGACGCTTGTCCGGGAACCCACTTTCTCCTCGAAGTACGATCTCGAGTACGATATGGCCACAACCAAAGTTACAGACAAGTAGACTGAATCACACCACTGAGAAATGAGCCGTGAAGGTCAGTTATTGCTCGATTATCCGGAGACATTTACCCCATGAATCATCACGTGAAGATACACAGTCATGTTTATTAAGTAAAACCACAACAGTACAACAAGCAACACAATAGTTCCAGCAACCTAACAGTAACGTGATACCCACTCGCACAACCCGAGAGTAGTACCGCTCGCAGTCTAGCCACGCCCGACCCCTCAGGGCACGGAAGACTATATGTCATAATTGGCAGTCTCAGAGGTTCCCGCGAACCTGCTACTTCACGTCATCATCTGGCTAGTGATCACCATGAATGCGATGGGGGACCAATGACCATTCATTTCATCACACCAGGTACAGTAATTGCGACTTTCCTCGAAGCTGGTTGTCTGGGCTGGAGGTCTCAGTAAGCTTCTGCTGCCTTGATAGGCGCGATCCGCATCCTTAGGGGAGTGGACAGTACTCAATAGCATAATGGTTCACATTTCCTTCCAAACATCTGCTATGTTTGGGTTTCTCCACCTGTAACCCGTATCTCCCTTGTATCATCTTTGACTCACCTCCCACCCTCATCCATGTAACCTCTATCCTCCCTACAGTCACCCTTGAACTCTAGCCTAAAACTCTGAATCCTATCACTGTCACTCTCCCCAATAAGTGCATCCCAGTTACAGTCCCCTGGCCCACCCCTATCCTGCTCACTCTAAGATCCATTCTACTTCAGAGCCTCCTCCAGCAATACAAAACGACCCTTCACCTACCACCTACAGACCCTCACCCTGCCGCTGGTACATCCCAGTTCCCTCTTCAACTGTTACTGTTCCCACCCACCAGCAGTACTTCCAGTTTGACCACCAAGATTCCACAATTAACACCACAGATCTCTCCCTCTGTGCCCTCCCACCCCTCATTGTCTCATGCCTGCTCTACCACAGATCACTCCCAAGTCCCTTCCTGCACCTCACTCCATCCCCTAACCAAACTCTGCCTGCAAGGTTGCATACCTACAGCATCCCCACCCTGGCATTCCAACCCATGCCACATGATGTCTGCCCTCTCCTCCGCATCCTGTGCTCCATCAGTCCTATTTTCCAACAATCCAGGTAATGGTGCACCTTCCACCAACACCAACCTGCCACCCACCTGCCCCGACCTGCCACCGACTGCCCCGACCTGCCACCGACCTGTCCCGACCTGCCACCGACCTGTCCCAACCTGCCACCGACCTGTCCCAACCTGCCACCCACCTGCCCCAACCTGCCACCGACTGCCCCGACCTGCCACCGACCTGTCCCGACCTGCCACCCACCTGCCCCGACCTGCCACCGACCTGTCCCAACCTGCCACCCACCTGCCCCGACCTGCCACCGACCTGTCCCGACCTGCCACCGACCTGTCCCAACCTGCCACCCACCTGCCCCGACCTGCCACCCACCTGCCCCAACCTGCCACTGACTGTCCCAACCTGCCACCCACCTGCCCCGACCTGCCACCGACCTGCCCCAACCTGCAACCCACCTGTGCGAACCTGTCACCCACCTACCCCAACCTGCAACCCACCTGTACCAACCTGTCATCCACTTGCCCCAACCTGCAACCCACCTGCCACTCACCTGCCACCTACCTGCACCAACCTCCACCCAGCTGCACCAACCTCCTCCCACCTGCCCCAACCTGCCACCCACCTGCCCCAACCTGCCACCCACCTGCCCCAACCTGTCACCCACCTGCCCTGACCTGCCACCCACCTGCCCCAACCTGCAAACCACCCACACCAACCTGTCACTCACCTGTCACTGTTATAAGTCTTGACATGTGCAGTCCATATTGGTCTGGTCATGTTTTGATCTGGCATGAACTCCCAAAGGTGGGGCAGATGATCAGATGATGGGGGACAATTCTAGTCGGGTGGTAATTTGAATCCCACTAGTGATTTGGTAAGGGGTTTCCTGATGGCCTTTGGTAGGAATGACAATCGCCATTCTCCCATCATAACAGTCGGGATCACAAGTTCCATCCATCATTTGCTGCCTTCAGAAATCTGATTTCTTTTCAGCTCTGACGAAAGGTCGTTCTGACTCGAAACATTGGCTCTACTCACTCTCCACGGATACTGTCAGACCTGCTGAGATTTTCCAGCATTTTCCATTTTTTATTTCAGATTCCAGCATTCACAGTAATTTGTTTTCTTTCTTTTTACTTGTGTCATATAACCCCCCCCGCCACCCCCCACCACCACCACCCACCCACCCCACACCCCTCCCCTCTGACAAACCCTACTGATGGTGTGAGAGATAATTCTGTGCTGATGTCCTTGGGGTCTGGCTCAGAGATGACATTATCATGGAGCCACAACTGAAGCACAATAGGAACCTAAAGTAATGAATAGTGAGGAGGATAGTAGCAGGTTTCATGAGAACATAGACTAGTAAATTGGGGAGACACATGCAGATACAGTTTACTGAAAAGAGGTTTGATATGATGCACCTCGGGAGAAACAACACAGAGATACAGTATAATTAAATGGTTCCTAATTATTCGTTCCAGGTGAAGCAATGATTTAATTGTACCTTTTACAATTACACTGCTCACAACACGGTTTCCTCTACACTGGGGTGATCAAGTGTAGACTGAGTGACTGCTTTGCAGAACATCTCCATTCAGTCTAATTGCTTGCCATTTCAACTCACCATCTTGCTCTTACACTCATTTTTCAATCCTTGGCCTGCTACAACCTTCCAGAGAAGCCTGGCGCAAGCTGGAGGAA
Source organism: Carcharhinus amblyrhynchos (assembly GCF_965287045.1). Lineage (NCBI taxonomy): Eukaryota > Metazoa > Chordata > Chondrichthyes > Carcharhiniformes > Carcharhinidae > Carcharhinus > Carcharhinus amblyrhynchos. The sequence goes on from NC_137326.1 coordinate 72,177,754, forward strand.
CAGCATCTCATCTTCTGATTAGGCACATTGAGTTCAACAACTTCAGATCATGAAGTCTGTCCCCCATTTATTTTCCTAGTTCCAGTCTGTATCTTCGAATCATAGAATCCCAATAGTGCAGTAGAGGCCATTCAGCCCATCAAGTCTGCACTGACTCCCTGAAACAGTATCTTAACCAGGCCCTCTACCTTGTCCTATCCTTGTAATCCCACACATTCCCTATGGCTAATCCATCTAACCTACATATCTTGGGGTACTAAGGGACAATTTAGCATGGCCAATCTACCTGCACATCTTTGAACTGTAGGAGGAAATCCACACAGACACAGGGAGACTTTACAAACTCCAAACAGACAATGACCCAAGGCTGGAATTGAACTCGGGTCCCTGGAGCTGTGAGGCACTGTGCCACCCATTACCTTATGTTTAAATTTTGCTTTCAGGCAGTATTGACCTTTATTATGCTATTAACACCTACTCTGGATCAATGGCGACACGATGGTACAATGGTTAGCGCTGCTGCCTCCAACGCCAGGGACCTGGGTTCAATTCTCGGCTTGGGTCACTGTCTGTGTGGAATCTGCATGTCCTCACCGTGTCTGCATAGGTTTCCTCCAGCTACTTCCGTTTCCTCCCACAGTCTGAAAGACATGCTGGTTAAGTGCCTCGGCCATGCTAAATTCTCCCTCAGTATACCTGAACAGGTGCCAGAGTGTGGCAACTAGGGGATTTTCACGGTAACTTCATTGCAGTGTCAATGTAAGCCGACTTGTAACTAATAAATTAATTTTACTTTACTTTGTTCCTCTACTGCTACCATTTCCACTCACTAAGCCATGTTCCATGTCACCTTTGTCATTTAATCTCCCCTGCCCTCCAGCCTATCCCTGACCTTTCCTTTTGCTTGACCCTGACCCTCCCCTCTTTTATAACATCATAAATCCCAGCACATTTCTGCTTCTCTTCAGTACTGAAGAAGAGTCATATTTGACTTGAAATTGAACTTTTCCAGCACTTTTGATTTTGAAGTATTTTGCTTTTATTATAGTCAAAATGGCACTATTCCAGGGTGGGTGCAGATCCAGGTAAACGTGGGGCGCATCTTCACAAATCTTTGAAGTGAAAGGGCAAGTCGATTAGGGCAATTATGAAAGCATGTAAGATATTTATAAATAAAGGCACTGAATAAATTAAAAGGAAGTCATGTTGATCTTTTCCTTGATGAGGTTTCAGCTAGGGCGTTACGTACGGTTCTGAGCTTTAGGATGGATAGTAACACCTTGGAAAATGCATGGAAGAGGTTTATAAGAATGATACTAGGAATGAGGGACTTCAGCAACCAACAGAGATTGGAGAAGGTGGGATTGTTCTCCTCAGAATTAGGAATGTTAAGGGAGGCCTCATAGGAGTATTCAAAGTTATGGAGCATTTTGAAAGGGCAAGTCGGAAGGAACTGTTTTCTCTGGTATGTGGACCAACAACCTGAGGCCATAAATTGAAAATGGGGAGAAACTTTTTCACACTGAGATTGATATGATGTAGAATGTACTACTTGACAGGGTGGTAGAAGTAGATTCCATCGGAATCCTTAAAAGGTCTGGATTTTAACTAATTGTCAGGATAATGGGGAGAAAGATGGGGAGTGGGACTAAATCTGACACTTCTTTTAAAGAGCGACACAGTGTTGACAGACCGTAAGGCCATCTTCTTTGCTGTAAGATTCTGTGAAACAGGATGGGGAGGTGATAGCACAGTAATAATGTCACAGAAATAATAATCCAGAGGCTCAGGCTAATAATCTTGAAGTTATGAGTTCAAATCCCACCTTAGCAGCTGGTGAGGTTTAAATTCAACTAATAAATCTGGAATTAAAAGTTAATCTCAGTAATGGTGACCATGAAACTGTCATTGATTGTTGTAAAATCCCATCTGATTCACTAATGTCCTTTAGGGAAGGAAATCTGCTGTCCTTACCTGGTTTGATCTACATGTGACTTCAGACCCGCAACAATATAGTTGACTCTTAACTGTCCTCTGACGTGGTCTACTCGGTTCAAGAGTAATTGGGGATGGAGAACAAACGCTGACCTTGCCAGCAACACTCACATCCCATGAAAGAATGAAGGAAAAAAATCTGGCTGTTTCTGCAGTCTTGTAAAATGATAGAACCCTATAGTGCAGAAACCGGCATCGAGTCAGCACCAACCACAATCCCACCCAGGCCCTAACCCCATAACCTCATGCGTTTACCTTAGCTAGCCCCCCCTCCGACACTAAGGGGAAATTTAGTGTGGCCAATCCACCGAACCCGCACATCCTTAGACTGTGGGAGGAAACCCGATCACCTGAGGAAACCCACGTAGACACGGGGAGAATGTGCAAACTCCACACAGGCAACGACTCGAGTCGGGATTCGAACCCAGGACCTGGTGCTGTGAGTCAGCAGTGCTAACCACTGTGTCACTGTGCCACCCAGTGCATGAGGAACTTTGTGAGCTCAGTTCATGGCCCACACAAAACCATTCAGGCAAGAAACAATACCCGATCTCTATGCTCGCACTGTCATTGAGTTAAACACAGCATTGGTTAATCATAAAATGTGCATCTGCATGATTGGCAGTTCACAGCATTGAATAAGAAGGGGGACGTCCCACCTGAAAGGAGCAAATGCTGGAGCTTGTTACGACTCTCACAGATTGCAAAGCAATTGTCAGCATCGTGGCAGCTATCCTTGTATTAGTGAATAAAGCTGGAAATGCCCATGGAAATGCTTAAATCCATCTGTCGTATCATAAATCACTTTACAGTATCACAGTTCAAAGCTGCCCCTCCACACATCCCAGGAAAAGATAGTATTAAACGGACAGGAGAAATAACAAACCAGTGGTAGAGGAAACCAGCTGAAAATGTTTACTGCTGAGGAAGCATCTGTACAAGAAAGGACACACTTTTTTTTTCCCCTGTAAGGAGCCCTGCCCACTTACAGCCTGTATTGTCAGTAAACAACAACTAGACTGCGTGGGATCATGGATCAACAGGAGTGTGCAGGCCAAGTCATGTTTTACTAACATTATATTCACATTGCGCAATCAGGAAAATAAAAGTTAGGCAAACTCATACAGAGCGTGTTCTGAAAGTTTAGCTGCTACACTAATAAGTCAACTAAACTGTGGATTGAAGTTGGGGCAACCTCTCAAATCTCTGATTGCAATATAGAAAATTGCTTCTGATTTTAAAGATACTTCTGGTATTCGTGTCCCACTGTGTTATAGCTTGAGTTCTGAGGAAAAAGGAAAGACATTGATTTGATTTGATTTATTATTGTCACGTGTATTAACATACAGTGAAAAGTATTGTTTCTTGCGCGCTATACAGACAAAACATACTGTTCATAGAGAAGGAAATGAGATGGTGCAGAATGTAGTGTTATAGTCATAGCCAGAGTGTAGAGAAAGATCAAGTTAATGCAAGTTGAGTCCATTCAAAAGTCTGACAGAAGCAGGAAAGAAGCAGTTCTTGAGTCGTTTGGTACATGACCTCAGACTTTTGCATTCTTTTCCCCAAGGAAGAAGGTGGAAGAGAGAACGTCTAAGCACCGTGGTGTCCTTAATTATGCTGGCTGCTTTGCCTCGGCAGTGGGAAGTGTAGACAGAGTCAATGGATGGGAGATTGTGTGATGGATTGGGCTACATTCACGATCCTTTGTAGTTCCTTGCCGTCTTGGGCAAAGCAGGAGCCATATCAAGCTGTGATACAACCAGAAAGAATGCTTTCTATGGTTCATCTGTGACAGTTGGTGAGAGTCGTAGCTGACATGCCAAATTTTTTTAGTCTTCTGAGAAAGTAGGGGCATTGGTGGGTTTTCTTAACTATAGTGTCAGCATGGGGGGACCAGGACAGGTTGTTGGTGATCTGGACACCTAAAACTTAAAGCGCTCTACTTTGTCCCCATTGATGTAGACAGGGACATGTTCTCCTTTATGCTTCCTGCAGTCAATGACAATCTCCTTTGTTTTGTTGACATTGAGGGAGAGATTATTGTTGCGACACCGGTTCACCAGATTTTCTATCTCATTCCTGCACTCTGTCTCGTCATTATTTGAGATCCGACCCACTATGGTGTCATCAGCAAACTTGAAAATCAAATTGGAGGGCAATTTGGCTGCACAGTCATAGATGTATAGGAAGTAGGGGGCTGAGAACATAGCCTTGTGAAGGAAGTTGAGGATGATCGTGGAGGAAATATTGTTGCCTATCGTTAGTGATTGTGGTCTGTGAGTTAGGAAGTTCAAGGTCCAGTCACAGAGGGAGGTGCCGAGGCCCAGGCCACGGAGTCTTAAATGAGTTTCGTATGAAGGCTGAGCTGTAGTCAATAAATAGGAGTCTGACATAGGTATCCTTGGTTATCTAAGTGTTCCAGGGTTTAGGGTTCCAGGGTTGAGGATTGCATTTATATTGAGCCTTTGACGTTCTCAAAACATTCCAAAATATTTTGTAGCTAAGACTGAATTGAAGAGAAATTGAATGTATATTGTAGGTCGCCAACTAGTGGGAAGAAGATGGGACAGCAAATAATTACATTGAATCTTTGAGAGATAATCTGGGACAAAATCAGCCGTGTTGGAAAAGCATGGATGAATAAATGAAAATTAGCATGGACTTTTTAAAGAAACTTGAGTTTTCGATTAAATTAAAGAGAGGTTTGATAAGGGTAAGGTGATGAATAAAAATGCTGGAAAAATTCAGCAGCTCTGGCAGTATCTGTGGAGAAAGAGACAGAGTTAACGTTGAGTCTGTATGGCTCTTTTCCCAAGTTTTTGACTGTTGGGTTTTTAGTTTTTAGTTTCAGTTGGGTTTTTAGTTCCTGCGATTATAATGCCAGATCTGCTGAGTTTTTCCAGCATTTTCCGTTTTATTTCAGATTTCCAGCATCCATAGTATTTTATTTTTATTGTGAATACTTGTTTTTAGATTAGAGGGATGTTGATTCCCTGGTGATCATTATTAGAACCATTACTTTATTTGCTAAATGTTAATGACCTGGTCTTGGGTATACAGCATATAATTTCAAAGTTTACAGAAAACACAAAACTTGGACATGTAATAAACAATAAGGAAGATAGTAACAGACTGTGGAAGACAGTGACGTAATAGTATTGTGACTGGGGAGCAATCCAGAGACTCAGAACCTGATTTTACCAAAAATTCGCACCTGTTTTTGGGTATGAAATTGTGGTAAATTCAGATGTCGGGCCTTTAGCATGATCTGCTCCCAAATCCAAGCAGATCGCGCCTTTACCGACAGCCGATGCAGGTGCAGATCTGGTCCGTGCCCTATTTGGGTGGATCGACGATTTAAATGCATTAGCATGCACTTAAATCGACTTAATAAACCGTGAGCCCAACTCTACCGCCAAATCCCATTTTACCGTCTTCTGGTCTGTTCCGGATCTGCTCTGTAAATAACCTGCAAAATAAAAATCCGAAGCCGATTCCTCTTCTGCAGGGGAACCTCCGAAGCCCATCCTCCTTGACCATCCTACGCAGATCCCCGCCGCTAACCACCCCGGCAGACCCCCTCACCCCGCGATCAGATCCCCCTGGGAGGCAGGTCCTCCAGCAGACTCCCCCCTTCCCTGATCAGACCCCCCGGGAGGCAGGCCCCCCTCGGCAGAACATACCCCCAACCTACCTCGATCACTGGTCTCCCTCCACCGTCCTTCTGACCTGCAGTCCTTCGAAAGCCTGCAACACCTTCCTGGACTTCCACTGCCATCAGCCAGAGGAGTGGGGGCAGGCTCAGATGGATCTCTGGTTGGGGGCGTGGAGGATGGGGGGAGGATGGACTTGGGAGAAGTTTGCAAACTGATGTAGCATCTTCTTTGTACTGCCTAATTATCTATGGGAAAGATAATTAAACTACAGTGTCCTAGTGAGCAATTAGTGACCTGTATGTCCCTGTAGCCATGAGCCAGGTGCTCAAATGTTCAGAGTTATGTGGTGAACTTGGAAGAATTATCTCCATGGTGGAAGTTGGTTGGAAATAAGATTCAAGGAGATTACTAAATCTGGGAAATCAACCATAATGAAAAGAAATTTGTATTGACAATTCTTCTCTCACATTCCATGGCAGATGTGCCCCTACTTATGAATGTGATTTGTATGGGCAACATTGGGTGCAGCTAATCTGCCTCTGGAACAGCCTTGGATCCTTTCTTTCATTTTGTTTTCAACTGAACATTGCACAGAATTAGAGGAATCCCCTTTGGAAGATAATGTCAAAATTATAATCGCGGGAACTAAAAACCCAATGGTCAAAAACTTGGGAAAATATTTCAAAATATATATCCCCCTAGCCATGTTTTGAAATATTTTCCCAAATTTTTGACTGTCGGGTTTTTAGTTCCTGTGATTATAATTTTGACATTATCTTCCAAAGGGGATTCCTCTAATTCTGTGCAATGTTCAGTTGAAAACAAAATGAAAGAAAGGATCCAAGGCTGTTCCAGAGGCAGATTAGCTGCACCCAATGTTTCCCATACAAATCACATTCATAAGTAAGGGCACATCTGCCATGGAATGTGAGAGAAGAATTGTCAATACAAATGTCTTTTCACTGTGGCTGATTTCCCAGATTTAGTAATCTCCTTGAATCTTATTTCCAGCCAAGTTCCACCACGGAGACAATTCTTCCAAGTTCACCACATAACTCTGAACATTTGAGAACCTGGCTCATGGCTACAGGGACATCAACAATCCAGTTACAGATCGCAAATGTATTATATAGGTCACTCATTGCTCACTAGGACACTGTAGTTTAATTACCTTTCCCATTGATAATTAGGCAGCACAAAGAAGATGCCACATTATTTTCAGTTTGCAAGAATCTCCGAAGTCCATCCTCCCCCCCACCCCTCTGCTCTCTCTGTTGTTTTTCTCTTTCGTGCCCAGGCGCTCTTTTTCAATTTTTTTTCTAACTGCGTATGCGCAGTTCAGAGCTCTGATCATTCTGGCAGTGCTAAGCCCTGCGCATATCACGGATCGGATGGGAGCCGGCAAGAAGCATATGGGCGCACTGCACAAAGGATTCTGGGCTCAGATCCATATTACGCCTGGATCTGGCCCTTAGGCTCCGATTGGTAAAATTGGGCCCTCAGTGTAACACTTGGAGAACCTGGGTTCAAATCCCACCACAGCAGAAGGTGAAACTTGAATTCGATAAAAGCCTAGGATTAAAAGTCCATTGTCATAAAATCTCATCTGGTTCACTAATGTCCTTTCGGGAAGGAAATCTGCCATCCTTACCTGATCTGTCTGGTGTACCTGTGACTCCAGACCGACAGTGATGTGGTTAACACTTAAATGCCCTCATGGAGTGACATCCATGTCCCGTGAGCAAACAAAATAAGACTGCATGCAGGAGCACATGGGCAGACCGGTGAAAAAAACAAACTTGTTGCAGATGAAATATAATGCAGAGATATGTGTAAAGACACAGTTTAGTAAGAAGAACAGGAAAGGCAATATAAAATAGATGGCATAATTTTGTAAGTGTGGAGTTACAGAGCGACCACTGGATATATGTACTAAGATCCATAGAGAATCAAGGAAAGATGCAAAATCTTTATAAAATATTGGTTAGAATACTGTGTCCAGATTTGGCCATCACACTTGAGGAAATATCCCATAATCTTTCAGAAGGTTCAGAAAGGGCTGACACTGATGATAGCAGAGAAATGGGACTTCAATTTCAGCAAGGCTGGAAATGTTGGTGTTGTACTCTTTAAAGCAGAAAAAGTTAAGAGATGTTTTGGTAGAACCGTTCAAATCCTAAATTGTTTTGATTGAGTAAATCCGGAGAAACTGTTTTCAGCAGCAGAAGCTTTAGAGCAGAATTCTTCCATTCCCACCGGCATCACATCAGGCCTTTCAATCTTGCATCATGCCAATAGGAATTTACATTGGCTTAAAGCCAATTAATAAAAGGATGGTGTGTACGAGGTGGTTCTCAGTTTGCCAGAGACTTTGAGGTGCGCGCAACATATAAAGTCTATTCACCATTGTGCTGTGCTGCCCCTGATGTGCTATGCATCACTCTGCTGGGGCAGACCAATTCCTGCCTCCTTCTCCATGCTAAGATGATCTCCATAGATATCACCATATTGCTGGACACATGGATCATTGGTTCAGTACTGTGCCTGTGGTTGGGTAATGCAGGGGTCTTCTTCCCCCCGATTCCACACACCAGTGTCTATCTGGATAATACTGTGCTGCGGGACTCAAGCAGACACCACAACAAAGGTCTGACATTTGACTAGGGCTGGAGTGCAAGGTATGGTTGCAGGGGTGCTAATGGCATGATGAAGACAAGTGAAGACAAGGGGCAATGTGGAAGGACAACTGTGCAAGGGTAGCGAGAAGGGTGAAGGCTTGCAATGGCAGGCAGAGGGGCAAGAAGGTAGATGAAGAAGATAAACAATGGAAGGCAGAGGGAAGACCCAAGAGAGGGAAGCTAGATATTAAGAAGGTTGCATGTCATACAGACATACAAGGGAGTCTAAGGGCTAGCATGTGTACAACTGGAAGGGGATGAATGCAGACTGAAGATTAGGGGGTGAATGCCTGTTAGCGTGGCACATTAAGGATGGTTCACACAAGCATTGAACAGGTCAGGACTGCAGTGGTTTGTGAAGCTTACTGTTACCCTTAGTCCGCTTTGAGAAAAAGAACTGCATCAAGGCTCCTGTTTTGAATTCAGGGGCTGGCAGACAGGAGTTAAGCCGTGCAGACGTTCCTGTTGTGAAATGGAAAAGAGTCACAGATGACAGACAATCCAAGGGCTATATGGACCTCATAGTCAGAATTTAGAAGTTTGAGAGGACTGCTAAGCTGGGCTCTAGGGCTCCTTTTTGGAATGCATACTTACTTGTTGGTTTCACGACAGTGGCCAGGGTCCAGGATGCGCACTCCTGGAATTAAGAGCAAGCCACAGTTCAAAATTTGCACTTTTAAAGAGACAGGTACAACTACGGCCTCATGTCAAAATTGGAAAAGCTACATAGTGGAAGACAAGGATGCAGCCGCGGGGAGTGAAGGCTGTAGTGAAAGTGGTACAGCTGTCTCATCAGGAAAGGGAGTCACAAGTTAATAATTAATGTCATTCATCAGTGGCCAAACAGATTTCATTTATTCACTTTGAGCAAACAGGTGCTTATATTCATGCCAAGCCAGTGAGTGGAGGTCAGAGCCTTATTAGTTCAATCATGTAGTTCTTTTCATGTACCTAACAAGTAAAATGAGCTCAAATTAACTTAGGGACAAATTAAGAGGGGTAGCCCCCCAAAAAGGAAGGGGGGAACGGCCTGAACAGAAACCAAAGTCCAAAGGAAACTTAAAACATTAAATCAAAATGTGATCATAAGGGTCTATAACACACACCAGCCCCTGCAGTGCCCAACAGGCACGGAAGGCGTCGACTGCGCCCGTGGACACCGCATGCTCCCTCTCCAGGGACACCTGGCCGCGAACATAGCTGCGGTAGAGGGGCAGGCATAGTCCAATCATGTAATTCACAAATTCTCACTCAGATATTATATGTGTGGAATGGAATGCTGCTCACCTCTATGTATATGCTAGAATCTCAGGGGTAAGAAACAGAGCACAAGGAACAATGTGATCAAAGCTACCAAGGCTTAGCTGCCCAATTTCTCCCATCGGTCTGTCATGCCCACCTTTATATTCAGCACTATTTAACCATTCTGGTCTTCAATATATCTTTTCAGAGAGGAGCCAAAAGTGATAATGGATCCAGTGATCCTGAAAGTTTTTCTATGAATCCTCATTCAAGTCCAGAAGTGAGAGGGGGAGAGGCATCAGTGTGCGCAGTTCTAGCTGGAAGCACTACTTGGGGGACAAGGCTGGGGGAGCCTGAGCATCAACAGGAGGCTGAGGAGCAGAGACCCAGACTGCAGAGATGACTCCCACATCAGAACTCTATCATCCACACGTGTCTTTTTTACAAATGAGTGACAAGTGATGCAGGGCATCATTGCATGAACTTTGCTCTGGATGAGGACAACCAGGCTCAGTGATTCACTGGCTTTGCAGCTATCTCCAGGTTCCCCAGAGTGTAGGGTACAATAGGCTGCACCCATGTAGCTATATAGGCTCCCTGGTAGCAGCCTTTGATGTTCATCAATAACAAAGTCTTCCATTCCATCAAAGTGCGGTTGACGTGTGACCATCAAAAGCACAATCTGCATGTTGTGCTTGGTTCTGGGAGTTGCCCTGACTCCTACATTTTCAGACACTCCCAGGTGCCTCGGATTTCCGAGGGATTGGCTGCAGGAATGGTTGCTGGGGGATAAGGAATACCCACTGAAACTGCCACATGACTCAAGTGCGTCGCCGTCAGATTCCAGCTCAGGAAAGGTATGACACAGCTCACAGAGCCTCATGTTCCCTCATGGAGCAGCGCATAGGACTGCTGAAGACGTGATCCAGTTGCCTGGACCATTCTGGTATCTCTGCAATACACACCAGTGAGAGTTTGCCGTATGATCACGTTTGTTGTATCCTACACAACCTGGCAATGCAGAGACATGAGACCCTGCCAGAGGGTGAACTGGAGGGGAAGGATCAATATGAAAGGCCAGGTGGATGCTGAGGGACAACATGAGCACGCTGATGTCATGAAGGAGGGGAGACGTGGGTTCGGGTTACTGTGATACCCTCATAGCTAACAAGTTCCAAGAAGAATAAAAATATGTTTGATAATCAGGAGACATGTCCAAACCATTTCCTGACTTCTGTGGGAACAGTTGCACCACCGCTGAGAGGATGAGTCCTACATTCCAATTTGGTCTTCAAGAGCTCATGACTCACTAGGGTCAGATGTTAGCTGTCGTTCCGGTGTACTACTAATGTGCTCACTCTGTCAACTTAAAATAGAGCAAAGAACAGTGATGTGAGTCAAGGGTAGATGCTTTTTATGTTACATAAGGATGTAAATACTGCTGTGAAGGAAATGCGGACCAGCACAGGGCTCTCACCCTAAAGTGCAAATCCTATTTTGGGATGCTATCTGTTAGGAAACCCAGATACACAGGGAGTCACACTGGTGATGAGCCTTCCTCAGCCATTGCTACCCCTTGAGGACTGAGAATAAGGAACTCTCCCATCTTATAACTCTGAATAAAGAATCCCACACATCTCCAATGACAACACACGGGTGACACTGACATTGACGTGAGATAAATGCTAATATTGAAAGGGGACACTCAGGAGGGCTGAACCTTGGAATAAGAGGATTGCAAAGATCAAAAACAAGATGTTTTAATCCGATCATTACATTCACAGAGCCATGGAATGGTTTTTAAAATATTCCATCTATCATGCAGTGATAGAGCACCCATGACCCTGAGGTAACATCAAAACTTCTTGCCTTTCCTAATATTACCACTACACCTTAGTGCAGTCCCAACATCCATAGCAGGGATAAAGGCAGCCTGCTGACTGGTACATCCCGAAGCCTGTGATGATTTTGGCGGACGTTCTCTGGGTGGCCTGAGACCCAGTGGGGCTTCATAAGGGTCTCCAGCTCAGGTGTACCCTTGACAGCCTGCACTATTGGAGTTGGTGTGGGCATAGGCAGGGCAGTCCCTGGGCAGCTGCACATCCTTGGAGTGCCCTGAGTGGAGACCCCTGGGGATACTCATCCTTGTGGGTGCCAGAGGGTCCTGACCTGATTCCTGCAATCAATGAGACATCTCCTCTGGAGGAAGGTTAAAGTGCTTCTTCCCCATCCCCTACCCCGCCCCAATGTGGCCCACATCCTGATGGTGCCTGCCAGAGTGTGTAGCCATGGAATGCAGGGCTGAGCTCAAATCCAGCAGCACCTGCTGGACCAAAGTCTCCATAATGGTTGCCAACCTTCCTATGGTGACATTGAGACACTCACATGTTGAAGCCATGATATCAGACAGAACTCGGACACACTCGTCCACCATTTGCTCAGGTCTGAAAGTGCCTGTCAAAGATCTGCCCGATATTCTGCTGTCTCTCTTTGAACCTCTATCATTGAGCTGACAGCCTCTTCCAGAGGTTCATCATCTGTCTGGTAATGAGTGAATGGCTCATCTCCAGCAGCCCTCTCAATGTCAGAGAGTTGGGCTGTCCCTGTGTCCGACTGCTATGGGGATGTGTGTGTGAGATATTCCCCAGAACGTGACTCCGAGTAGAATCTTGAACTATGTCCCACCGAGGACTGTGTCTCTGCACTGTTGGAGGTTGTGGGTGAGCATTATGACGGTTTTTTCTGAGCCCCCTCATTCTCAGGCATGCTCCGGGGGCTCAGAAAGCTAATGGGCTGGCTAGTTGGCCATAGCCTGCTGGTAAAATATAAAAGGACAGTTTTAATGGATGATCTGAAAACTGATTCTGAGTTCATTGCGCTCACTGTGAATTACAGGATTGGGTGAAGTGATGGAGCTAAGATCTTTGCTAGATTGTTGGGAGAAGCCAAGCTCTGTGTTGCCACAGGAATGATCCCGGTCCTTGCTGGTAAGCTCTGCAGCAGCCTCCTCATGCTCTTAAGGGCGAAGATCTCTGCCATCTCTCCCCCCCATCTGGGCTCACTGTCATTTGTTGTGAACAGGTTTGGCCTATATGGAGACAAGAGAAAGAGAAGTGACCAAAGGATATGGAGCAGAGATTGAGTGAAATACATTTCCCCTATGTGTGATGAGCCCTCCCCAGAGGGACAGAGAATGGAGTGTGAGCAAGAAGACGGATGTGATGGTGATATTGTGAAAATCTTGTGGTGAGAGTGAGTATTGATATGTGTCCTTCGCTAATGGATGTATGAGATCCATGAAGAAAGTAGCTGTCAGAGTACATGATACCATGCTGAGAGTTTGTTAGTGGAGGAGGCTGAGAAATGACTTACCCTGGCAGAGTGGATGAGACCATTCATTCACTAGATGGCACTTTGCAGGCAAGTGGTAGCTGTGTTGACCTGGGATTGGCTTTCAGGCCAGAGGAGTGAGGTTGATTCATAGAACCATAGAATCCTTTAAATGTAGAAGGAGGCCATTCAGCCCATTGAGTCTGCACTGACTCTTTGAAAGAGCATCTTACCCAGAACCCCTCCCTAAAAGGGGTTAATGTGGATGGGATACAGAACCTCCCACAGTGTGGTGCAAAGGACCATATGATCCAAGGGGAGTAGTTCTTGTACAAGACAGAGATGTGTATAAAGGCAAGCAAGGAGACATCTCCTAGCTTAGACCTTATTTTGTATACAGTCATTAGACTGTATACAAAAGACTCACTGTTAAACTACACAAGGCTCAGAAACTCTTCATGAGATCTACCAAACTGCACACATCTTACAACATATACCACAAGGTATGTTGATGTGTACATTCTTTTTTGTTGAATGGAGTTATGATAACAAAATTCCAAACATCGCTTCTTAAATTGATGGTTATTAGGAAAGTTTGTGCTAAAACTGCTCACATGCAAGACCATATAACAGCTTGGAAGGTACATGCAAACAAAAATTTTAAAGAGCTTTAAAGATACCTTACATTGAAAAAAAACTGACCACACACGGAAATTAATTCTCAAGGAAACACTGGCTATTAGATTCCAAAAAAATTAATACACCTGGTAGCTAGAAACTAATACACCTGGCAGTAAGAACAGGGAGTTGGATATTTAACCCCTTTCTGCTACTTATGGTTGACCTGTGACCTAACTCTGCACACCTGCCTTATTTGCCCCTTTATATCTTTCAGTAACAATAATCTAATAACCTCTTATTTAAAATTAAAAATTTATTTAGAATTAACTTTCATTTCCTAAAGGAGATTTCAAAGTATTGTGTGTAAAAGTGTTTCTTAACTTCTGTCTTGGCTATTTCCACAGTCCTAGGCCAGCAATCTATCTCTGATGTATCTTATCAATTGTCCATACTATCTTCAAAATGTAACATTTTAAATTCCAGGGAATCCAACTTTAGCATGTGTAAGCTAATAATGAACATCAACAACATGAAGCAAACTTCAATTTCTGATTAAACCAGTACTGACTTGCCTCTGATGTTGCATTAGAGATGGTTTCAATTGTTCTTTTCACCTTTTCACACTCCTCCCTTAGTGAACATTATGTGGTAATGGAAGGATTTGCAGCTTGATTAACAGTCTGACTGTCCATATTATTAACAGGCCTTCTATGGCCACAATCATCTTCATACCAGTCTATGGGCTATTTCATCTGAAGCAGGGTTCAAACCCTGTCCCTTCTGACTCAGGGGGCAGGAATCTCACCACAAAGCAAATGACTCATTCCGGGTGCAAACATCAATGTGTAAATGCTTGTGTTCGTGCTGGCAGTTCTCCCTCCCATTAAGAAACCTCAATCTAGTGCGACCCAGCCCAGGATAATGGTTGCATCCTCACGCAATACTCCCAGTGTAATTCGAAGATAACTCTTGGTATGTCGGCATTTGCTCCAAGTAACCTCAGGAGTATCTTGGAATGTGTCTGCCATCCAGAACAATGCTGAGATAGCTGGCAACTGATCGAATGTGGGCCCTGCAGCAATATAATCGGGTGTATGGGCACAGCAATATTTGTGTGAGTGTGAAACAGCAGCTCAGAAGCTGCAGAGGGCAGAATGGCCCCAGTAATGTAGCAAGTAGAGTGTGCTGCTTGGCCATACAGCTTTACTTCTGTGCCTCAAAGATTTGGAGAATTATAGAGAGGCAAAGTGCTGGAAGGGAATGAGATCTCATGTGCAAGTAATGAAGCAGACTGTTGAATGGACTTTGGCAGCCCTCTCATTTTCACAAGCCTCAGCCGATCTCAATGATCAAGTCTGGAGCAAAAGTGGGGATTAGTCAGCAGTAATGTAGGGTGTAAAGAATCATAGAACTCCCAGAGTGCAGAGGGGGATCATTCAGCCTATCTGCACCGACACTTCAGCAAAGCATCCTGAAAGTTAGTGGCTTGTGCTACCAAATAAACCCGTTGGACTTTAACCTGGTGTTGTGAGACTTCTTACAGTTTGTGAATGAGCATCATTACAGTATTCAAGGAAACAAGTAAATCTCTCCACTGCTCTGGCTTTAAGGTTATTTCTGCTAAACTTTGTGCTGTGACTACTGAGGTAAGGAGCTTGTAGATATATATCACCTTACAAGCAACAAGATTTCTCTGAATATTGTAATGACCAATATGCTGCTGAACAAAGACTATCATCTCAGGGAACATCAAATCAGCACAGACTTGGCAATGGCATGCGTGATCCATTTGGGTTTACCGGCCCTCTGGGAATGGGCTGGAAGGCTCTGGGGGTCCTGTAAGATGATGAGGGGTGAGGGGAGGTGGAGTGTCTGATGACTTGCAATAGCTATGCAATGTTACGAACAGTGGGAAAGGTCAAGGATCCCCTCCGCCAACCCCACCATCCCCTC
Source organism: Carcharhinus amblyrhynchos (assembly GCF_965287045.1). Lineage (NCBI taxonomy): Eukaryota > Metazoa > Chordata > Chondrichthyes > Carcharhiniformes > Carcharhinidae > Carcharhinus > Carcharhinus amblyrhynchos. The sequence goes on from NC_137326.1 coordinate 72,193,232, forward strand.
CTCCCTGCCTGCCCAGAGGTCAATTGAGCCACGTAAGGCATCCATTGAGGACACCTTCCCTCCACTGTTAGAATTCTACCAGTGGTGAGTAGGTCTCCTAATGTGTGGGAAGACCACCGTAGAACCATAGAATCCCTACAGTACAGAAGGAGGCTATTCAGTGGGGCCACAACCCCACCCAGGCCCAATTCCCTTAACCCCATATATTTACCCTGCGAATCCTCTGCCATTAGAGTCAATTTAGCATGGCCAATGCACCTAACCTGTTCATCTTTGAACCAGGTAAACCCTCACTGCCTCCTAGCTGGCTTGTGGAGGGGTGTGGAGGCGGATCCTTCTACTGGGGCTTTCTTTGGTCCAGAGGCTTCAGACACCTTTTACCTGATTGAGAGGGCAGCCCACTTTCTTGGCATCCACTTCTTCCAGGTGCAGTCCCAGCATTGACCAGTATTCCTGGTGGTGCTACTGAGACGATTAAGCTGTCAGTCCTCTGATTGGACTGCAGCTCCTGGAGTCAAGCGGGTAATCCTGAAAGCAACTAGTTGGTTACCCAACCCTCTGAAAAATGCAGCCATTTCTGGGTTGTTCATGGCTGTCTCACCCATTCCCGGGAATACCTATCAGACCGATAATATTCAGCCCTTTGTATGGAAGTTGGGAAGGAGGGGGGGTGTGAAAAACAAAGTCTAAAAAGATCGATAACACTATTATTGGATTAGCACATTTGAGCATGAAGTGGAACTGATTGTCAAATTAAGACGGAAACACAGAAATAATTTGCAATGATTGAGCAAATCTCCATCCAACAAAATAAAACAGGATTTCTGCAAAATTACTGAGATGTTAGACAAACAGATTAGCATAGATAATATTGCCCAACATAAATGAAATATATTCAAACATATTCAATTCCAACCTTGTATGACTGTATAGAGTTTGCACATTCTCCCTGTGTCTGCATGGGATTCCTCCAGGCACTCTGCTTTCCTCCCACACACCAAAGATGAGCAGGTTAGGTGGATTGGCCATGGTAAACCCCATTAGTGCCCAAGGATTTGTAGATTAGATGGATTAGCCATGCTAAATTGCCCCTTAGTGTCCAAAGATGTGTAGGTTAGATAGATTGGCCATGCTAAATTGCCCCTTAGTGTCCAAAGATGTAAGTTAGACGGATTAACCATGGTAAATGTGTTACAGGGATGAGTTACAGGGATAGGGTGGAAGAGAGGGCCTAGGTAATATGCCCTTTCAGAGAGTCAGTGCAGACTAGATGGACCAAATGGCTTCTTCTGCACTGTAGGGATTCTATGATTTGAATGGCACTTTTCAAAGTGATTGATAGTCACTTAGGTACTCCTTAGAAGTCCTGAGCTGGACATGCAACACTACAACTCTAATGTTGCAACAAGTTTGACCTTATGACCAACACAAAGAAAACAGAAGTAGTGTACCATCCTGCACCAGGAATGCCTTATCTACAGCCTCTGACCAGAACTACCAGCAATGATGAGTTCACCTATCTCGACAACTTGCTCTCTCAATCTGTCTAATGAAGAAACACGCAGAAGAGTTGCCAAAGCAAGTGCACCTATCAACAAACTTGAAACATCAGTCTGGAAACCAAGAGCATTACGTCTGCCGACCAAACAGGAAGTCTATCAAGCAACAATCCTGCCCGTTCTATGCATGCGAGCGTTTAACTGCGTTACATCAAGAAAATCAAGCAGTTACATTTCAGATGCGTTCTGATGGTTCTGAAGATCAGGTGATAAGATAAAATCCCAGACACTGGCATGCCAAGCATCTATATCATTTTGAGACAGTTACAACTGAGTTTGGCTGGTCATGTAGCCAAAATGCCTGACAACCTGCTTACCAAGGTAAATCTTCAATAGAAAGCTTGAGTCTGGGGTGCACTCTCAAGGTGGTCTTCATGGAAGGCTTCACTCAGGAGTTTGATATTGAGTCCAGGTCCTGAAAAGCGCACCCAGGAACGGCACCTGGTGCAACCAAATAAAAAATGATGCAGCCTCCTTCAAAAGCAAGCATATTTCAGTCACAGAGAGAAAACACAGGGAGAAGAAATCCAGACCCAGCAATTCAATCAAAACTCAACTGTATGCTGTAACCTGTCCTACCAGGAGTAAACACAGTAAGATGTCTCACAACACCAAGTTAAAGTCCAACAGGTTTATTTGGTAGCAAAAGCCACTAGCTTTTGAGCCTCTGACTCGTTGTCAGGTGATTGGAGAGTTCTGATCACAAGACACACGCTCAGTTTACAGAATACTGATTAGAATGCGAGTTTTTACAGCTAATCAAGTCTCAAAGGTGCAGAGAATGTGAGTGGAGATAGTATTAAGCATAGGTTAAAGAGATGTGTATTGTCTCCAGTGCGGAACTTGGCTACCAGTTTCTGCTCAACGACTCTGTGCTGTCTTGTGTCGTGAAGGCCGCCTTGGAGAACACTTACCCGAAGGTCAGAGGCCGAATGCCCATGAACGCTGAAGTGTTCACCGTCAGGAAGAGAAGTCTTGCCTGGTGATTGTCAAGCGGTGTTCATTCATCCGTTGTCGTAATGTCTGCGTAATGTTCCACACACATGAGGACGGCATCAACTGGGTTCATGTCACACTACTAGTAACTCCCATGACTTGCAAAGTCTCACTTACTGTCCTGTCTGGAGACAATACACATCTCTTTAACCTGTGCTTAATGCTATCTCCACCTACATTCTCTGCACCTTTAAGACTTGATTAGCTTTAAAAACTCGCATTCTAATCAGTATTCTGTAAACTGAGTGTGTGTCTTTACAACGCCTGTTTGTGTTCAGAACTTTCCACTCAACTGACAAAGGGTCAGAGGCTCGAAAGCCAATGGCTTTTGCTATGACATAAACCTGTTGGACTTTAACCTGGTGTTGTGAGACTTCTTACTGTGTTTATCCCAGTCCAACACCGGCATCTCCACATCATGACTATCTGGAGTAGACAGAAACTTCTGGGCATTCAACAGTCAGCTACCTACATACAGTAACTTTACCAAATACCCAGATGATGATCTTCACCTACAGGACAAATAACAGTGATTGTTGTATTGTTGGGAATACAGCAGCTAATTTGCACACAGAAAGATCCCACAGACAGCAAAGTCATGAACATCTATTTACTGGATGTTGGTTGAGGGAGAAAATTAGCCAAAATGTCTGGGAGAATCTCCCTTGCTATCATTGAAATCACTGTCATAGGATGGTTCATATTCATCCAAGAGGATCGTCACTTTAATGTATGCTCCAAAACATGACACTTCCCACAGTGCAACCCTACATCCATGCTATGTTGATGTATCAACCTTGATTTTGTGGTTAGGTCTCTGCTGTATGACTTAAACACTCAAATCTTTTGACTCAGCAAGAACATTACCACTAGAGGGTAAGTTTAACTGTGGGCAGACTTTGAGCTGGAGAAACACTCATGCTGCACAACTGATGTCTCTGGGGAGTAGCTAGAGCCATTTTGAGGGTCTGGGCTACACTTCCTTAATCCCAGAAAGTTGTGAGTGCAACTTACCAATCAGAAGTGGGTGCAGGAGTTCTGGTAAATTTAAAAGGTGGTCAGGGTGGCAATCAGCAAATATTACAGTGTTGAAGGGAGCGGCACTTCCCTGATACTGAGTTTATGCACCCAATTTGTTCTGTGTTTGCATTGAGAGTGTTTGATGGTATAATATACGGATCTCTGTCATATATTTGGGATTGTTGCTGTGTTGTTGTGTGGTCACTTTAAGAGCCTAGTCATGTGAAAAGTTTGTGACATCATCAGCTGCTTTTGTGGGCTTTGCTCAGTCTAGATTGAGCCTCTGTAGAGTTAACAGCCATTCAATAAATTTGCATTGTTGTTTTCACTCAACCCCACGTGCTACAACTCCACGTTCTTTTGTCCTGAGTGTGCAGCACATAACAGGATAAAAGAATACTGACAATGAGGAATAGATTAAACTATTTTCAAACAAGAAAAGAAAATGGGCGCTGCGCTTAGTTTACCAACTGAAAACTTTGAAACTTCCGACGTTGGGGAAGGATTAAGAGCCACTCAACCGATTGCAGCTGGCATCGAACATAAGGTTGTTGGGCAGAAAAAAAAGAAAGGTTCGAACCTGTAATTAAAACAGGTTCCCTGAGGAGTTCAGGCTGCAGAGCTCACCACGTGTACAGTCAAGGTATGGAGGTAGAGTGAGACAGAGAAATTTCTTGCATTATATTAAATCCATGACACACCACTATAATTGGCTTATATTACAATTCATATTACAACATAAACTAAACTATTTATATTAAGGAAGGGAAGCTCCTGAAGGAAAGTCGCTGAGTAGATCTTGATATCTCTGTAAAATGGTGGGACAGTTTGGCACTATTGGTCCATTAGAAGAAGAATCTGAGAATTGGAATTTCTCTACAGAAAGATTTCATTACTATATCTTAGCTAACAAGATTTCTGATGATATAGTAGTCCCTGCTTTTCTTAGTAACATTGGCAGTAAAGCTTTTAATCTACTCTAAGATCTGATTCAGCCCAAGAAACCCAATACCAATACATACCAACAATTAACTAAGATATTGGAGGACCATTATTCATCCAAACCATTAATTATTGTGGATCATTGCAAGGATGAAATCAAGTAGAATGAGTGAATATAGCACAATTTATTGTGACTCTAAAGCACCTCGCAGAGCATTGTGAATTTGGTGACTCTTCTCCAATGGTAAGGTCAGAGGTCGACTGGTTTGTGGGCTGAGAAATGAGGCTGTACAATGGAGATTACTAACTGATTGAAGCTGCTGCTAAGAGCAGGCACAAGGTTCCATAAAATGGCCGTCATCCAGTGAAAGTCTACCCAACAACAGGAAAGTCATTGCTGTACAAAAATGGGCAATTCATAGGATGAGTGCTGTAGCAAAAGCAGCAAATGCAAAAATTGGTAAAATTGGCCACAAAGCATGATTTTGCTGGAGGAAACTGGTTTCTTCGGAAAAGAACATCCAAAGAATGAAGCAGGACACATCTAAAGGGAAAAACAAAATGAATTCCACCAATAGAATTCACCATGTGGAAGAGAAAAATAATAAGAACAATGAAGATACAGCACAATGAATCTGACAAGGAATTGAAAGTAAATGTAGTTTCAGTTCAAAGTGAATCACATTGGTCTGAATTGTTTCAAAATTAAATGGACAACCATTCAGAATGAAGATTGACATGAGGGCTGCCATCTCCCTAATTCCCGAATCACCAAAAAACAAAAATTGAATCACCTACCATAAAAGCCATCAAATGTCATCCTGAGGAACTACACCAAGGAAATAGTGCCTCTAAGTGAATATATCATAGTCAAAGTAGAGTTAAGTGGGCAAATAAATGAGCTGCCACTTCACGTTGAACAAGAAAGGTTTCCAGCTCTCTTAGGCTGCTCTTGGCTAGAGAAGATAAAGTTGTGCTGGAATGCTGTGAACAGGTTAATTGGTTCTAAAACAGATCAATAAAGCATCTTTGAGAAATACAGTTATGTATTTGAGGATACACTGGGGTCCATGAAATGAGTGCAGGTGGCACTTAAGATCAAACAAGCCAGATTAATTAATTATTATGAGAAATTTGTTCCAAATCTAGCAACCAGACTTACGCAATTGCACAATTTGTTGTGCACAAAACCAGCATGGCAATGGACACCAGCGTGTGAGGAAATGTATTAGTCTAAAAAGCCCTGAAGAAATCAGTGTTGGTATATTTTAACCCAAAGTTATCATTATAACTCATCTGTGATGCCTTGTTGTATAGACTTGGTGTGGTGGCGTCACACATAGTACCATCAGGGGAAGAAAGACCAATAGCATTCACATCACACACCTTGACATGTGCTGAATCAAATTTTGCCCAGTTGGAGAAAGAGGCACTGAGCGTTTAGAGTGAGGACATTTCACCAATAGCTCTACGGTCAGCACTTTACATTGCTAACGAAACCACTATCCCTTAACAACAACTATTTTTGGGATACATGGGCCACAAACAGACTTTAACAATGGTCTTTAATATTATCTGCACATTTCTATGAGATAAAGTATCGTCAGTCTAAAAGCCATGCCAAAGCTGTTGCATTGTCACAATTGTCTTTGACTACTGGTCAAGAATCACCCAGTGTTCCCAACATCTTATATTTTTTGCAGATTGAACGTGTCCCAGTGACTGCAATTCAAGTCCAACAACAGACGAGAAATGATCCTGTTATGGAGAAGGTACTGAAAATGGTGTGGAAAAGGAGTACAGCGGGAAATTAAAGCCAGATATTTCCAGAAAACTCAAATTGACAGTACAGGGTGGATATTTGTTGTGGGGGTGAGAGGAATAATTCCTGCAAACTTGTGACAATGAGTATAAAAACAATTACATGAAAGACATCCTAGTATAGTTCAAATGAAGGAACTTGAGAGGAGCAACTTGTGGTGGCTTGGATGGATGCCCAGATTGAGGAACTGTGTCAGTCATATGTATGAGTAAGGAAAGCACCACTGCCAAGTCCATTGCATCCATGGAAATGGCCTAAAATGCCTTGGCAAGTTTACATATTGACTCCGCAGGTCCATATAAGGGGCACATAGTCATGGTTGTCATTTGTGCGCATTCCAAATGGCCAGATGTTGTGTTAATAAAATCAACAATGGTGGAACAAACCATTGAAAAACTTGATGAGATTGTCATCAGATATGGGAAACCAGAACATTTTATGAGTGATAACGGACCACAGTTCACACATGAGGAGTTTGAAGACTATCGGAAAACAAGTGGTATCCAACACATAAAATCAGCACCTTACCATCCATAAACAAATGTATTAAATAAAAAGATTCGTCCAGTCTTTGAAGCAGTCACTAAAAGCCTCGAAAGTTAATTCAATTGCCATCTAGAACAGTTTCTTAGCGAATATCACAACACCACACATGTGACCACTCAGAGTTGCTCAGCTTTGCTGTGACTGAAGAGGAAGCTGAGAACGACTTTTGACCTAATTTTACCACAGGAGATGTCCAAGATGGTAAACACAATCAACAGTTGCAAATCTTGAGAAGCTAATTTCAAAAGACGCATGTTTCGACGAAGGGAGTTTGGCACACAGCTGTACCACCAGCGAGAAATGGGTTTCTCTATTGGCTCAAACTGGCCAATCTCCTATACAGTACAAGGTGAGGATGAACTAGTGTGGAGATGACATGCAGACCAGTTGTGAACTACACACATCAATGTACCAGTACCATGTATGCCAAAATTACATCTATACCACCAGATGCTGTGACTGTGACAAGGATCAATAAGCAGAGACTGAGATGAGTGAAGAATTTCTTGATGGCACTAGTCTTCCTTCAGTTACGCCTTCCAGGGTAGGAACACTCTCTGACAAACCGGAGAACACCTTTAAGGTCAAGAACAACCAAATCCCCGAAATGCGCAGGCAACCAGTGTGGAATAGATATCCATCTGATCATCTTTCCTATTAACTGTATTACTACTGTGTAATGATTCATTCCCTGCCCTTGTATATATCTTTTGATGACTATGTAAAATGCTATGGTCATTGCTATTATAGGACCTTAGAAGTAAAGGGGGAGGGATGTTATATATTTAGAGTGTTGTTGTGCTGTCACTTAAGAGTCCAGTCACATGTTTTGCTTGTGACATTATCCATTGCTTTGTGGTCTTTGCTCAGTCTAGATCAAGCCTTTGTAGAGTTAACAGCTATTCGATAAACCTGCATTCTTGTTTACATCCAACCCCATGTGCTACAACTCCATGTTGTCTTGTCCTGAGAGTGCAGAACAAAATGCTATCCCCTTCATGGGACTCATGGGGTTGAATCTACACCACAGACGGGCAAGAACAAGAACTGTTTTGCTTCTGAGCCTGAAACCCCCCTGAGGTGGGAAACTAATTAGAGTTTAGGTTTTCCATGGGTTTTCTTTCCACTCAGAACTAGTGCATACAGGAATTGAAGTGGATCAGATGAAGTGTAAGATTGATTTGGACTCCACTTTGGTAGAAATAATAGTAGGAGGGATTATTATTTAAAAGGCAAAAAGCTGCAGTATGCTACGGTGCAGAGGGACCTAGAGGTCCTTGTGCACGAATCGCAAAAACCCAGTCTGCAGGGGCAGCAGGTGATCAAGAAGGTGAATGGAATGTTGGCCTTTATAGCGAGGGGGATTGAATATAAAAGCAGGGAGGTCTTGCTGCAACTGTACAGGGTACTGGTGAGGCCGCAGCTGGAGTACTGTGTGCAGTTTTCATCGCCGCACTTGAGGAAGGATATTTTGGCCTTGGAGGGAGTACAGAGGAGGTTCACTAGGCTGATACTGGAGATGAGGGGGTTGGAGTATGAAGAGAGATTAAATAGGCTGGGTCTGTACTCGTTGGAGTTTAGAAGGATGAGGGGGATCTTATAGAGACGTATAAGATAATGAAGGGGATGGATAGGGTAGAGGTAGAGAGATTCTTCCCGCTTAGAAAGGACAGCAGGACTAGAGGGCACAGCCTCAAGATAAGGGGTGGGGGGGGGGGGGCAGTTTAGATTGGAATTGAGGAGGAACTTCTTCACTCAAAGAGTGGTGAATCTCTGGAATTCTCTGCCTGTTGAAGTGGTGGAGGCTACCTCGCTAAATATATTTAAGTCACGGGTAAATAGGTTTTTGATAGACAAGGGAATTAAGGGTTATGGGGAGAAAGCGGGAAAGTGAAACTGATCCACTTCAGATCAGCCATGATCTTATTGAATGGCGGGGCAGGCTCGAGGGCTGGATGGCCTACTCCTGCTCCTATTTCTTATGTTCTTATGTCCCCACAATAGTTTTTACTGAGACTGCTGGTTGCCGTAAGGGAGAAAGTCATGGTTTGTGCCAACACCTCCAATGCACAGTCGGAAGCAAGATGTAACAGGGGAACAGGAAGCCTGACATGTGGGGAAGGACTGCCCCTCTTTTCATGCTAACATGGGACTCTGGTTGGACACATTAGAGAAGGCAAAGTTGGCCCACTTTGTCGAGTGTGCCAAGAGGAAGACACAATGCCTTGCAGCAGAGACAAGCACTGGAATTGTGGCTTCTGCCTGCCAATGGTGTGGCATGGTGACCAGTGCTGCAAGATGCCAGGTCTTGGGCGGAGAGATCACTGATGCCTGTGACTATCTATCTTGAGTGTCGCAGCTTCTGTGACACTGGATCTCAGGTGTCCTTGGTAGCCTGGACCCTGCTCTTCTACCCTTTCAATGCCCATGATTATCTGGTTTAATGACCTAGTGTTCAGTGCCCACTCTCTCTACCACCTGCACAGCAGCAAAGGCATCACCTTAGTGCTGAGATCTCCTTCTCCCACTGACAATCTTACAGGGCTGAGGTAACACCTTAGGGCAGCTATGTCTGGCTCAATATTATGCCTCAATCTCCCTTCAACAAAACTGCAACAGACACCTCCTGAAATCCTGCGCCCATTTCAAAATTCCCTCCGTCCCTCCAACAAGCTTTAAATGAGCTGTTCAAATAGTTAAATAGACTCTAATGGAAAGGAGAACAGGGACATGCCCATGTCCTACCCGGTTAACATTGCCAATACCAGGAATGCAGTCCTGAAACTGAAATGCTGGCTGTACTGAGCAACCCCCCATCCCTGACCTACCCCAACTCTCCCCTCCAACTCTTTGACAAAGGGTTATCTGGACTTGAACCATCAGCTCTTTTCTTTCAAAGAACAAAGAAAATTACAGAACAGGAACAGGCCCTTTGGCCCGCCAAGCCTGCACAGACCACGCTGCCCAACTTAACTAAAACACCCTACCCTTCCAGGGACCATATCCCTCTATTCCCATCTTATTCATGTACTTGTCAAGACACCCCTTAAAAGTCAGTACCATCTCTGTTTCTACTATCTCCCCCGGCAATGAGTTCCAGGCACCCACTACTCTCTGTGTAAAATATCTGCCTTGTACATATGTATTGGGGCAGCACGGTGGCACAATGGTTAGCACTGCTGCCTCACAGCACCAGGGACCTGGGTTCAATTCCTGGCTTGGGTCACTGTCTGTGGGAGTTTGCACATTCTCCCCACGTCTGCGTGGATTTCCTCTAGGTGCTCTGGTTTCCTCCCACAGTCCAAAGATGTGTAGTTTAGGTAGATTGGCTGTGCTAAATTGTCTCTAGTATCAGGGGGATGAGCTCGGATAAATGCATGGGATTATGAGGTTAGGGACTGGGTGGGATTGTGGTCAGTGCAGATTCAATGGGCTGAATGGCCTCCTTCTGCACTGTAGGGATTCTATTCTATGATTCTATCTCCTTTAAACCTTGCACCTCACACCTTAAACCTATGCCCCCTAGTAATTGACTCTTCCACCCTGGGAAAAAGCTTCTGACTATCCACTCTGTCCATGCCTCTCATAATCTTGTAGACATCTGTCAGGTCTCTCCTCAACCTCTGTCGCTCCAGTGAGAACAAACCAAGTTTCTCCAGCCTCTCCTCATAGCTAATGCCCTCCATACCAGGCAACATCCTGGTAAATCTTTTCTGTACCCTCTCCAAAGCCTCCACATCCTTCTGGTTGTGTCGCAACCAGAATTGAACACTATTCCAAGTGCAGCCTAACTAAGGCTCTATAAAGCTGCAATATGACTTGCCAGTTTTTAAACTCAATACCCTGGCTGATGAAGGCAAGCATGTCATTTGCCTTCTTGACTACCTTCTCCATCTGCATTGCCACTTTCAGTGACCTGTGTATCTGTACACCCAGATCCCTCTGCCTATCAATACTCCTTAAATGTTCTGCCATTTACTGTATATTTCCTATCTGTATTAGACCTTCCAAAATGCATTACCTCACATTTGTCTGGATTAAACTCCATGTGCCATCTCTCCACCCAAGTCTCCAACTGATCTACATCCTGCTGTATCCTCTGATGGTCCTCATCGCTATCTGTGAATCCACCAAATTTTGTGTCATCCTTAGACTTACTAATCAATCCAGTTACATTTTCCTCCAAATCATTTATATATATATACATATATATATACTACAAACTGCAAAGGTCCCAGCACTGATCCCTGAGGAACACCACTTATTACAGTCCTCTATTCAGAAATGAACCCTTCTACTGCTACCCTCCTTACAGACCTGCTGAGATTTTCCAGCATTTTCTCTTTTGGTTTCAGATTCCAACATCTGCAGTAATTTGTTTTTACACCCCCACCCCCACTCCCCCCTCCTCCTCCCCCACCCCCCTCACTCTCCAGCCCCAGTCTCCATTTCTGACCCTGGGGACACTCCAAAATCCAGCCCAGGATATTTTTACTTGGGAGAGCTGGATGAGCCAGAGTTAAGCGTTATCCTGTATCTGAGCTGTGATATGTTTGACGTAGGAGTGTGTGAAGGGACAACATGGCAAGAGCAAAATTGATGGGTAGGAAGTGCCCACTGTGGGGTGAGCCAAGCCTGCCCAGTGCTCAAAATGGCTGGTGCACCAAGGCTGAACATGTCCTCCCACCTATAGCCCACCCAACCATGTAACCATCTATGAGAAACCAAAAAAAATGGATAAAAGTACGCAGGGTTACAAGGGGAAAGAAACCCTGGAAAATTCCTCAATGATCTCTCAGGCAATTGAACAAACTTTATCTAGGCTTCTGATAATACCCAAAACCAGTGCAGTATCAGCTAGAAACACAGCATTCTCATACTGAACATACAGATGAAACTTTGAGCTTGTGTCTGACCTCCAAGCATAACCTGGGAGCTCCTGAAATTGATAGTGGGCTAAAAAGCAAACTCACATTGCATTCTCTGCATTGCAGAACTTCCACTTTTGCAGGACAAAAGACCTAAATCTCACAAAAGTTAGGAAAAGATTTGCACAGCTCAATACAGCCAGAACGGAGTTAAATGATATCCTGGTGTCCTTATGACCCTGCACGGATTTACTTCACATCAGTGCATAAATTAGAATTTATTTAGGGGCATGTCCACAGCGAAGACATAAGTGCAGTGATCTGTTGCTTATGTTCCCACAATAGGACCCTTTGTTCCCGAGAAACACTGAGGATTCAGGAGCTCTGGGGTCAGGAAGAGGGGTCAGCATCTATAGCAGCCACCACTTGTGCTTCTCAATGCAGCTCCGGAGTTCTGATCTAAAGTCTCTTGCCTGGAGTAGGGAAACTGACCCTTTTTGTGATCAATGAAGGTCTCTGACGCTCTTCAGACTAAACCACTGGGACAGCAGCACCATCGAATAAAGAGGGAGTTTTCCATTCAGTATAGATAGTGTTAATAAAGATATTACATGGATTTAGCAGCACTGAAACAGGTCCACGCTGGTCTTTAGGCTCAGTAGAAACTTCCTCCCACTCTGCTTCTGCCCCTATTAACATATCCTGCTCTCCCTCACACATTTATCTAGCTTCCACTTGGCTATAAACTGACAGGCATGATCTCACAACAGATTGCTCCTGCATCGTCACAGGAGAGACCCCCTTGTCCCTGGGAACGTCAGAGGCAGAACTGCCTCCTTGTAGCAATTCACTTTTTCCAGTTTCATGCCAGTGTTTGCTAAAGACTCTGGGACTGCTTCCACAGGCATCAACATCCCCCACATGAACCCTCAGCATTCAAGTGTGAGTCTATAGGCTGTGGAGGGTATGATGTCCAAACAATATCTGCACTCTCTGTGCCCAGCAGGGGTCAGAGGATGGTGTTTAGCAGCAGAACACTGATCAACTTTTTTCTGCTTTATAGCTTAGAGACCAGTAAACATACTGGAAGAAAAATCAGGGAAACATGGAATTCCTGGAAAATATATCGCAAACAATTTAAAAAAAGGGGCAATTGTACTTACAAACAAAAAATTTACAAGAGGAAAAAGGTAATAATCAGAAGAGTCTTTGAGACATGCTGGATACCTGGGGAACACAAGCATTGGAAAAGTATAATTTCATGAAGAGATTGAAGTATTGAGACAGGAGAAGATGTGGCTGTGCGGAGACTTAGTCGATGTTTATTTGCAAAGTAGCGAGTGTTTCTGCAGGCTGAAGCATACTTTCTGTGCTTTCAGTCATCAAATTTAAATTGCCACTGAGTTTAGGAGAATGGGGATGTTGTTGATACGAGGAATACTTTGCCACAGTTGAGGCAAATACCTTTGAGGGGAAGAAAGGGAATGTTATGACTGTAAGCTGGCCCATTACAGACAATGATGTACTTTGAAATTGCTGTCACTATTGTAATGGAGGAAACAATAACTGCGCAACTGTTGTGCCTCATATGGGAAGAGCAAATAGGCATTCAAAGCATTAGAGGACAGCAATGCATGATACATTCGCAATACTGTAACTTTATATTGATCTACCAGAGTCAGTACTGACATGATGGGTCAAATGGCCTCCTTTCTCTGCTGCAAATTTGATGGTTCTATGGTAAAAGATTGTTTGAAATAACAGGTTTACTCCATGCAGACATGATGCAACTGCAGCCATCTTTCACAGAAACCATAGAATCCCTACAGTGCAGAAGGAGGCTATTTGGCCCATCAAGCCTGCACTGATAACAATCCTACCCAAGCCCTATCCTCCTACTCCCACATATTTACGCTGCTAGTCCCCCTGACACTAAGGGGAAATTTAAAGTAAAGTAAAAGTAAAGTTTATTTATTAGTCACAAGTAAAGCTTACATTAACACTGCAATGAAGCTACTGTGAAAGTGACAGTGACCCAAGCCAGGAATCAAACATGGCCAGTCAATCTAACGCGCATGTCTTTGGACTGTGGGAGAAAATCAGAGTACCTGGAAGAAATCCATGCAAACATGGGAAGAACATTCAAATTCCACGTGGACAGTCACCAAGACCAGAATTGAACCCGGGTCCCTGGAGCTGTAAGGCAGCACTGACAACGGCTGAGGCACCATGCTACCCAGCTGAGGTCTCTGAATCACAAAACTCTAGGTTAAAGTCCCACTCTAGAGCTGGAATGCAAAGCTCAAGGCTGACACAGTGTTCAGGGAGTGCTATACAGTTGGAAGTGTTATCTTCCAGATGAGACATTTAACATCAGCTCCTTTGGGTAGATGTAAAAGATCCCATGGCATTATACTTTGTAGAAGAGCAGGACAATTACCCTACTATCCTAATAAATATTTACCCCTCAATCAACATCACAAAAACAGATGATCTGGTCATTATCATTATATATTTAAGTCGTCATATGTTTGCTTTAAGAACCGTTAGGAAGCAACAATGATCACATTGCTGTTTGTTGGAGCTTGCTGTGTGTACATTAGCTGCAAGTTTCCTACATTGCAACATTGACGGCACTTCAAAATGTACTTTGTTTGCTGTTCTGTGATTTGTCAATAAATGACACCTAAAGTGGCATGGTGTCATACCTATTCTGTTCCAATGTGGCAAAATTGGCATGCACTTTATTGTTTTGGAGTTAAAAACATGAATTCTTCTAATACACAAGAATAAGGAAGACTAGTAAGAGGTTGGATAATGTATTTGAATTATGTAGAGCAGACCTTTGTGGTATTGTGATAGGGGAGGGGTGCTGGGAGTGGCTACAGGGTAGTTGGGGTATTTTATAACTCATTTCTTACCTGTTCCCCAGTAGAAAGCAAAAATGAGAAATGTATTGCCCTGCTATTCCTCTCTGTACAAGGAGATTCCTGTACTGGCTGCTCCTGCACAGTCTCCACTATCTCACACCATGTTTCCCTCCGGACATGTCCTGCCATTTCTTCCTGCCTTATAGCAGAGGCAGTGGGCCCAGATCAATGGTTGTCTGTTTCATTTGGGATCTAGTGTTGCATGGTGCAATACAATCCAATGAGTTTTTTAAGAGCACATTAATTAATGATCTCAACATGAAAGTAAGAAGTATGATAAAAAAATTTGCAGGTAACACAAAAATTGGTGGTGTGGTAAGTAATAAAGAGGAAAGCTTTAGTTTATAGGATTATAAAAATAGGTTGGTCAGATGGGCAGTACAGTGGCAAATGGAATTTAATCCTGAAATATGTTAGACGATGCATTTTAGGGGACTAATAAGGCAAGGAAATACAAAACGAATAGTAGGATGCTATGAAGTCCAAATTGAAACATAGGGTGAGATAGTGGAGAGTGTGAAGGAGCAGCCAGTACAGTAAACTTTTGTAGAGAGGAAAAGCAGGCAACTCATTTCTCACTTTTGCTTTCTCTTGGGGAAGAGGTAAGAAATGAGTTATAAAATACCCCAACTACCTGTAGACACTCCCAGCACCTCCTCATCCATCACAATACCGTAAAGATCTGCTCTTCATAGTTCAAATGCATGTGGTCAGTGCAGACTCAATGAGCCAAAGGGCCTCCTTCTGCACTGTAGGGTTCTATGATTATCCAACCTCTTACTAGTCTTTCTTATTTCATTGCTACAGAAGAATTCATGTTTTTGGCTCCAAAACAGTAAAGTGCATGCCAATTCTGCCCACCTTGGAACAGAATAGTTACGACACCTTACCACTTTAGATGTCACAGACAAATCACAGAACAGCAAATGAAGTACATTCTGAGGACAAGAGGGACCTTGGTGTGTTTGTCCATAGATCCCTGAAGGCAGCAGGACCAGTGAAAAGTGTGGTTAAGAAAGCATATAGGAAACTGTGATTTTTTTTCTTAGAGCAGAGAAGGCTGAGGGGGAATTCTAGATGTACCAAATTACAGGGACATGGATAGGATAAATAGGAAACAGATTTCCCCTTAGTAGAGGGGTCAAAACCAAGGGGTGTAGATTTAAGGTAAAGAGCAGGAGATTTAAAGGGGATTTGAGGAAAATCTTTTCATCCAGTGGGTGATGAGAATCTGGAACTCACTGCTTGAAATGGTGCGGGAGGCAGGAACCCTCAACACTGAAGAAGCATTTAGATGAGAACTTGAAACACCATAGTATTGTGGGTGGTACAGTGGCACAGTGGTTAGTACTGCTGCCTCACAGCGCCAAGGACCCGGGTTCAATTCCAGCCTTGGGTCACTGTCTGTGTGGAGTTTGCACATTCTTTCTGTGCCAACATGAATTTCCTTCAGGTGTTCCACTTTCCTCCCACAGTCCAAAGATGTGCCATGCTAAATTGACCCTAGTGTGAGGGGGATTAGCAAGTAAATATGTGGGGCTACAGGAATAGATCCTGGACTGTGGTTGGTGCAGACTTGATGGGCCGAATGGCCTCCTTCTGCACTGTAGGGATTCTATGATACAAAGGAACGGATCAAGTGCTGGAAAATGGGCCAAAACCTAAACTAACCATTGACACTGTCTACACTTTCCATGGAAAAGCAGTCAGCATAATCAAAGACCCCACACAACCCGAACATACTCTCTTGCATCTTCTTCCATCGGGAAAAAGATATAAGATTACCTTGGAACAGAATAGATATGCCACCATGCCACTTTAGATATCACTTATTGGCAAATCACAGAACAGCAAACGAGGTACATTTTGAAGTGCTGTCTATGTTGTAATGTGGAAAACTTGCAGCTAATTTACACATGGCAAGATCCAACCAAAGATACCAACCAACTCAAAAACAGTTTCCTCCCTGCTGCCATCAAACTTTTTGTATGGACTATTTCACATTAAGTTGATTTTTCTCTACACCCTAGCTATGACTATGACATTACGTTTTGTGCTCTCTCCTTTCCTTTCCTATGTATGGTCTGCTTTGTCTGTATGGCGCACAAGAAACAATACTTTTGACTGTATACTAATACATGTGACAACAATAAATCAAATCAAATCAAAAAGAATAGATAGTTGCTTGATGGCTGCTGCAAACTCAAATGGCCAAAGGGCCTCTGTTTGAACTGGAAAACTCCATGGGGGTGAGTCTCCGATCCTGCTGCACAGGCACAAATCACATTATGGTTGGAGACTTCTGCGAGAGGCCCATAACATGATTTGTGCTGGGGAGAACTCATGTTGAGATTCCCCCTGCGTCTGGCCAGCAATGTAATCTGGTTTGTGTCCATCGAGGGCATGAATCAGATTAGCATATTTAACTCCTTATTAACATATTTAGAAATGGCTTTAAGCCAACTTCACCTGGCCCCTTTGATTCTCTCATGTGCCGGTGCAATAGGAAGCCGACAGGAAATCACTACTGATCTCCAAAAACGGAAGCCTGACGTGATGAACATGCTTAAAGTTTAAAGTTTAAAGTTTATTTATGACTGTCACAAGTAAGTTCACATTAATACTGTAAAGAAGGTGAAAATCCCCTAGTCACCACACTCCGGCACCTGCTCAGAGGTCAATATAGTGCCTGGGTGGCCAGGGACATGGCTGGACAGTGCTCTGTTAGTGCCCCCTGGCAGTACCAACCAGACAGTGTTGATATGTTGCTTTCAGGTGGGCACTGCCAAAGATTGGGGTCTGAAGGGTGCAGGGCCTTTAGGCAAGCTCATAGTGGGCATTTGTACACATGGGGGGAGCTGATTGATGCTGGCAATGGGGGGAGGGCTCCTGATAATGAATGGAGGGGCACTTTGATGCCAGTGATGAGGTGGGAGGGCCTTAAAGTTTAATCTGAGATCAGTATTAGTATGAGTTAAAATTTCAGCCGACAAGGCTGTGTGTCATGTTCATATATCTTGTGAGAGGCTGCAGTCCTTTTTCCATTAATAATAGCAAATTACTGCAGATGCCGGAATCTGAAACTAAAGGAGAAAATGCTGTAAAATCTCAGCAGGTCTGGCAGCATCTGTAAGGAGAGAAAAGAGCTGACATTTCGAGTCCAAATGATCCTTTGTCAAAGCTGAAAGGCATAGAAAGTGGGAGATGTTTATATTGCAGGGTGAGGGAATGAAAGATGAGTCACAGCCACAGAAACCAGGGGAAAAGGCTGCTGGCAGAGTTAGTAAAGGATGTGAATGGCCAAACGGCAGAGAAGTTGACATCAGAGGGTAAACTGTGACAGATGAAGATGTGGGGGAGAGGGAGGAATGGGTGGGAGAAAGGTAAATTTGGGAAAAGTGGTGAGAGGTGAAGCAAAGGGGGAAAAACAGTAAGGAAATGGGGGATAAAGTAGGGGGACTACCACTTTCAGGAGAAAAATGAAGAAAGACAATAAAGAAATAAAAGGTAGAGAACAGTAAAAAATGAAATGAAATGAAAACGAAAGGGGCTGAGGTGAGGTGGAGCTAATCATCTGAAGTTGTTGAATTCAGTGTTGCGACCGGAAGGCTGTAAAGTGCCTAGCCAGAAGATGAGATGCTGTTCCTCCAGTTTATGTTGAGCTTCACTGGAACATTGCAGCAGGCCAAGGACAGACATGTGGGCATGGGAGCAGGATTGTGTGTTAAAAGGGCGAGCAACTGGAAGGTCAGGGTCCTGATTCCACACAGACCAACAAAATGATCACCCAGTCTTCGCTTGATCTCTCCGATATAGAGGAGACCACATTGGGAGCTGCAAACGCAATAGACCAAATTGAAAGAGGTACAAGTGAAACCGTTTTTCCATTATTTCAGGAGACTGCTTCTCTATTTCTGGCTGCACTTCAATGCCCCTCTCCTGATCTCTAATCACTTGGTGTCGTTGGGGAGCAGACAGACTGGAAGATCCTCGAATCTGTTCCTGTACCCTGACCATTAACAAGGCATGTGCGATCAAAGTAGATACACATTCATGCTGCCTGCCTCTCTTTTGTGGTAGTTTCTGCGCCTGCATGTCATGGAGAAACATAAATCATTGAATCCCTACAGTGTAGATGGAGACCATTCAGGGGCAACATGGTGGCACAATGGTTAGCACTGCTGCCTCACAGCACTAGTGACCCAGGTTCAATTTCTGGCTTGGGTCACTGTGTGGCGTTTGCACATTCTCTCCATGTTTGCATGGATTTCCTCCAGGTATTCCGGTTTCCTCCCAAGTCCAAAGATTTGCGGGTTAGGTGGATTGGCCATGCTACATTGCTCCTTAATGTCAGGGGGACGAGCTAGGGTAAATGGGCCTGATGGTGGGAGGACCTGGGTGGCATTTGGCAGACTTGATGGGCCAAATGGTCTCGTTCTGCACTGTAGGATTCTATGATTCTAGCTGCAGAGTAACAGAGTGTAACCCTTTGAAGCTGCACCCACTCTCCGAAACAGCACCCTACGAAGCACCACCCCCCCCCCCCCAACCATTTCCACAGCCCCATTCATTTACCATGACTAATCCTACCTAATTTACACCTCTTTGGACATTAAGGAGCAATTTATCATGACCAATCCACCTAACCTGCACATCTTTGGATTGTGGAGGAGATTGGAGCACCCAGAGGAAAGAAGGGGCACACAATGTCCATGCTGAGGCTTTCTGCAAACAGTGGCCACTGAGCGAGAAGTAAATTGTTAATAAAGAGAACAATTATAATTTGACATGTTTTGAAGTGATACTTGATCATCAGTTGAAACTGGTGTTTGCGCCCTAATATATGTGGCACTTACGGTTTGTTTACGAATTATGTTTCAATCATCAGTGAGAGCTATAAAAAAAGGGTTGGATGGCTCTGCCTGGTTACACGCTTGGATTGAGAACTGCACTTTAGAGACGAGCCCTAATGGGACGGGAAGAATGATACTTTCCTTTGTCCTTCTCGAGCACGTGGTGGGAGCCTTTTGGTAAAGAAGTGAATGAAAAATTGTAGAGCTTTGTTACTTTCTCCTCCACTTCTGGGGTGTCAGTATCGGGCACAGGCTTTCCTGCTGCAATACTAAGGTCTGGATTAAAAAAAATCTCAAGGTTTAACAAACTGGGCAGAAGCCAGTGCTTGTAATCTACAAGAACTGTGAGTAAATATCTCAGCAAAGTTCTCCGCTGGAACTGGGGTGTGAGGGCGATGATTTGTAACCCTGGCTTTTGAAGCAATAATATGTGTTTGTTCTAAAAGTCTACAACTTCTTAGTAATGTTGCCTCATTCTACAGGTTTGGAGGAATATAGAACTGTCAGTAGCTGTTATGAAAGATTCTCAGCATTTTAAAAAATATTATTGCAATGTTTTGGGGTAAACTTCTTCAATCATTCGAAATACTCCTTAAGAGTCAGCATTTCGATTTTTTTTAAATCAGCGGTGAATCCCAAACACTTTTTGTTTGTTTTGCATATTTAAAAATGAAATAACTGAGAGCTTTGTAGTGAGAGTAATGATAACAAAAACAAAGACTTCGCAAGCATCGGAAATAAAATCAGACAATGCTGGAAACACACACAGCAGGTTTCCAACAGTACAAGAACAAAAACATTACTGAAGGGCAGCATTAGATGGACTGGTGGCAAATTACAGAGCATTTTCCGGAACGCTTTCTGAGAAGCGATTTGTTCGGTTGAACAGAGAAAGTGCAGCGACTGAAAGATGCAAATCTCCAATAGGTCAGCCAGAATTTGAAAATTCAGGGTTTTGTTTTCAAAAACCGCTAACTCATTCAAAGTAGCAACTCTGTTCCTCTGCCCTTTCCAAATGTCTTCCTACATTCCAGGAGTTTGTCTTTTACATGTTCGTAAAATTCTGCATTGCTTCTTCATCTCCTCTCGGCACCTTTCATGCATTTGAGTGATTTGAGGGAGATGATGAGGATAAACACTTTGGCAGTTGTTAAACCCGGCAATGTATTATTGAATCGAAGCTTTCATTGCCTGCATTTCAGTTTAACACGAAGGGAATTCCCAACTCCCTGGCGTGGCAGATCTGTGTAACTGTTACAAAAAGGGATCCCTGCAAATCACATGGCCAGAGTCACACAGCACTTAAGGAGGCAATTTGACCTAGTGTGCTTGTTCTGAATCGTTGGAAGAGGAATCCCATTCCTCTTATCCATAGCCCTGAAGATCGTTCCATGACAAGTTGCTTTTTGAAAGTCACTACTGAATCAGCTCCCACTATTCTCACAGGGAATGCATTCCAGATTATCGCAACGCATGAGTAAAAATAAACTCATCTCTGGCTGGATCTTTTGCCAATTATCTTAAGACTGTCCTCTGCCAGTGGAGACGATAAATGCCCAAATGCTCCATAATGTTCAACAACTCTATTAAATTCCCTTCAACCCTTTTCTGCTGTAAGGAGAACAGTCTATTTCTGCTTGTCTAATTATTTGAATTCCTTTTGAAAGTTGCTGTAGAATTTGTTTCAGCCGCCTGTTCAGGCAGTGCATTCCAGAAATCTGAACTGAAATGGTAAATGCTGGATATACTTATCAGGTTCTCAAGAATGTGGAAAGCTAGATTACCAATTTGGGTTAAGGTCTTTTATTGCAATGTACAGTTTTATCAGTGAAGCATTATCAGCCAGATTATATAGTTTGAGCTTTTTACTACTTTTAATAGAGCTTTTGGGAACTAAACACTTGTCCAAGTTTACTCCTCCCAGTTTAATTGGGCCATGCAGAATTTCCTAATTTTTGTTTATTAATTTTCTCACTGCAATTCCCCACTGATGCATTTTCACAATTAGAGATCAGTTTTCAGTTGCAAGTTTTTCAAATGTTTTGAGGGTTGGGGAGGTTTCAATTTAGAACCTTTTCAGGGGGTCAGTACAAGACTGGCTGAAGTCGGGTACGAGGAGAGATAAGGAATGCTTAATCCCACAGTTCCAAATCGAACCTGGTTTGTGTGTGGGGGAGGGGGATAGTGAACTCACTAAAGAGGGTGATGTAATAACTCACACATAACAAAAGTTACTTTAAAATTCATGCAGCACTAAATTTGAGGGATATAAACCTACATCTGTTCAAGCAAAAGTCTCCCCTCAAACAACAACTTGAATTAATATATGTAGCACCACTAATGTAGGAACATTACCGAGGGTGCATCATAACAAGGTAAATCTGATTTTAAAAAATACCAGTCCACAAGGGGAGATTTTAGGAGAGGTGTAAAAAATACTTGGTCGAAGATGTGGGCTTTTGGAAGAGTTTCAAAAGGGGATGAGAAAGAGATAAAGATTTAGGGAGGACATTCTAGAGTTTAGAGACTAAATGCAGAAGATATGGCTGTCAAAAGTAAGAGTGAAAGAGATAACTATTTAGAATAATTGGGTGGCATCATAAGGAGAAATAGTTGAAGATGTTCAAATACTGTTGATTGTTGTGGTTGAGCAGGTAGGCCTCTGGAAGAATGAACTTTGATGCTGACTTTTCCTCACACTGCAGTATGATGCCAATATTGTTACAGAAAATGGCCTGCTAGTAAATCAGTTATCTCTCTTTATTCTTCTTTGGTCCAAATCTGCTGCTAATACTTGTGACTTGTGACTGCTAATGAATCAGAAAATTTGACAAGATCTGGTTGGGATGTGGCTTTAGCTGACCATGCCTTCCTTGTAATTATGATGTGGAGATGCCGGTGTTGGACTGGGGTAAGCACAGTAAGAGGTAGTTCCTTGTAACTAATAGACAGTGTAGACCTTGAGCCTGCTGACAACCTGCTTCCATCTTCCACTGTTACTGCAGTGAACTGTGCTCTTGTTATCAATCCCTGTATTAAGTATACTGTCCTGTGGGACAGACTTGATGCCTGATCAGATTTGTCCAGATTCATAAATTGCATACAGATTGTGGGTGGGAATCAGTTGGTGAGATGCTTTTTTTTTGCAAGGCCATTGATCATCATTTAAACAGTTTCAATCACTCTACAGATTTCAAACCATAAACTGTCAGGATTGAAGAAGGTGTGTGTTTAGAATATTTTCTTTGTTCTCCTGAAAATGCAGTTATAACTCTAACTGTCTTGGCCCAAAGCTCTGGAACTATCTGAAAAACTCTTTGCCTCCCTCATCCGTTTAAGATGCTTCTTCAAACTTACCTTTGAGTACCTATCTTCACATCTCCTTATGGCTCAGCCTCAAATTTTGTTTTGATAATTTTCTTCTGAGCTTTTGAGATATTTTATGATGTCAAAGGCATTGTCTCAATGGTTGAATTTGCTTGTCATTGTCCTTTACTTAATGGATTCTTTCTGCAATAGATTCTTTGTTGAAAGTCTCATACATGGGTGGCATGGTGGCGTAGTGGTTAGAACTGCTGTCTTGCAGTGCCAGGGACCTGAGTTCGATTCCTGCCTTGGATCACTGTCAGTGCAGAGGCTGCATGTTCTCCCTGTGTCAGTATAGGCTTCCTCCAGGTGCTTCGGTTTCCTCCCCAGTCCAAAAGATGTGCTGGTCAGGTACACTGGCCGTGCTAAATTCTCCCTCACTGTACCTGAACAGGTGCTGGAGTGTGGCGACTAAGGGATTTTCACAGTAACTTCGTTGCAGTGTTAATGTAAGCCTACTTATGACACTAATAAACAAATTAAATATATGCTTTCATTACCCTGGAAGTTGGTGGGGGCGAAAAAACATCAGCCATGGGATTCTCAAATCTACATTTGTTATCCAATGTATGTGGACATTGAGTAAGAACAGCATCTCCCAGAAGTATGCAGCTATCTGTCAATGTTTATTTATCTATCATGGCTTTAATAGTGTTACCCCGGAGCTTTCTGCCCCAGTTTAGTTAGAGGACATGTGGTACGGTTAGCTTCCACCTTTATGTTCACACCAAGATAAAATGGCTTTTCTTCCTAAAGCTTGTTTCTCGGTTTGAGGTCCCACTTGCCTTTTCAGGTGGATGTAAAAATTCTTCACAGAAAAATAGGAGGAAATTTTCTGGAGTCCAAGCCAGCATTCCTCCCTTAAATCACAACCAAGAAAATCTTGAGTTAGCAGGTCATTTATCTCATTTTCTCTTTGTGGCACCTTGATGTGTGCAAAATTAGTGGTGTGTTTACTCACATAATTTCATTGATGACACTTTAAAAATTATTTTCATCATGTGTGAAGTATTTGAGATGCCCAGTAAATGCACTTGTATAGAGCCACGCACAAGTTTCATTCTTTCTCTGCCAAAGTGACGACCTCTAAACATTGGCTGCATTATTTATTCCTGAGGTGTCCCTCTTTAAATACAAAGGTGCTTGCTAATGCTCTGTGAAACTAGATCAATTCAAAGAATGTTGTTGCCTAAGACACCATTCCTCTACTTGGATATGGTGAGTCTTGGCAGACTTTGGTAAGGTTATGTGTAAGTGACTATTCTGTATATACAACTGTAGCACATCCATTCAAATTCAGTCCCCACCTTTCTTTTATTTTCTCCCCCCATCATACTACCCCTTCATCCCCTGAGTAAAGTAGGTTAAAGAGTTCCCTTATCTAGATCCCGGCTCTCGAATGTAGATTCCTCTTCCAGTGGGACAGTGTTGTATCCTTCCCATTGACATGCAATGCCTGAAGATCAGAAATTGTGCCAATGAAGCCTGCATCCTGCCCTCTTTGTGATGCTGCAAAAACTTCAGCTTCGTAATACACTGGTGTTCTTTGTTGCCTGGAGATGTGTGACGGCAGTCGAATGCTCATTTTGGCACTGGGTCTATGCTGTTCCGTGCTTCAGAACAGAATCTACACTGGAGTTCACTTCTGTGCAAGCTCAGCAGTGTAGATGTGACGGGAGCAAATCCAATCAGCAGAGGGAGGGCTGGCTGCTTCAGAGTGCCATTTTAATGGCTCTTGCAGAATTAACAGAACTTGAGTCACTAGGTGTCATGGTCACTGTGAAATATTATTTTACCTTATATCCAATTCCAGACTGAACAATGCCCACTAGTACAATTAGAGATTTTTGCCCTTCCAACTGTGAGCATGATGCATTGTATTCTGTGTTCTGCACTGCAGGCTGAAGTATTGGCAGTGTGTGTCATTGAACTACAATGATGTGAGGGACTGGGCTGCACGCAAAGTGACGAATTAACGTCACTTGGGAAACATGTTGGTACATGAATGCAAAACAAGTCTGGTGTTGTGGTCTAGGCTCACTCTTGGGCAAGGTGGTCTATTTCTCATGGAATTGAAACCTAATTTGAGGTGGAAAAGAATTGCAGAGAATGAACAAAGCTATGCTGCCCTGAGGGTGGTTGAATTGCTGTTTTTTTGGGGCAGGAGTGCTGATTTGTGATCTGTGTCCTTGTTGATGTATTTGGCTGCCTGACTCCTCTCAGTCCCAGCTTCAAATTTAACATTTTCAATTGAATATGTTAATATCTTTAGGCGCCTCGGCCTCTTGATCTCCCTCTCTCGCTCTAATCTTTTCCTGCCCTACAACCCTCTGAGATCTCTGCATTCCTTCGATTTTAGCCTCTTATTGTTCCCTCTCCTAACACTGGCATCTGTGCCATCAACTGTTTCATCCTCATCTTTGGAATGCCTGGCCTAAACCCCTGTCTTTAAGTAGCTGCTTAAAACCTATCACTTTAAACTGAGTTTGTCCTGATAGCTCTTCTATTGACTTGATGTCAAGTTTGGTCTAATTGTGCTCAGGTGGAGAATCTTGGGATGTTTGACTGTATTAAAGATGCTGGAAAAATGAGAAAACTCTCCTTGATGATCATTTCTGATGAAGCTTTCAGATATCTCTCCCAGTACTTCTTATCTCGTTTCTTTTTTATTCATTCGTGGGACACGAGCGTTGCCGACTGGCCAGCATTTATTTCCTATCCCTAGTTACCTTTTGAGGGCAGTTGAGGTGCTGAGACTCTGGAGTCACATGTAGGCCAGACCAGCTAAAGACAGTAGATTTCCTTCCCTAAAGGACATTAGTGAACCATATGGGTTTTCTCGACAATTAACAATGGTTTCATGTTCATCGGGAGATTCTTAATTCCAGATATTTTTATTGAATTCAAATTCCAGCTATGGTGATATTCGAATCCAGGACCCTAGAACCTTAGCTGAGTTTCTGGATTAATAATCCAGCAATAATACCGCAAGGCCATCGCCTCCCCTGTTGTCTGTACTTTTCTCTGATTATGACTGTGTGAAGCCCCTGGTGACATTTTCTGAGGTTGACGTCCCTCCATTAGCGCAAGTTGTTGATGACAGTTGTTTTCTGAGATGAGGAATTGGATTGAATAGAAATTTTGTGTAGGTAGTTTTTTCAGTCTTGGCGTGCAGACCAGGCACACTGTGGGTGGGGTGGAGGAATGAAAAGAGCTACTCTGCATTTAAGGAGCATTTCAGCTTCAAAAACCATTCCTGGCTTCGGAAGGGCGAAAGGCCTCATGAGTCATCCAGCAAGGTTAGATATGGTTAAATTGTCTTCCTGGGGTGAAATAGGAGCAGAATGGCAAAAAACACAATGCAGCAGGCATCGAAAAGGGAATCAGTTAGAACACTGGTACAAGACAACTGGATGCAAAAGAGCTTGTTATGACAACTCAGAGAAAATTATGAGCAGAGAGCCAAACATTAATTGGGCAACATTAATCTTTGTGCATCTCAGGAAACCACTGGCGATATCTGTAAATTGGAAGTACCAGATCAGAGCCAGACAGTACAGCCATGTTGCCTGTGAATTCTGTTGGCCTGTTGGGTATAAAGTTTATTCATTAGTGTTATAAGAAAGCTTACATTAACATTGCAATGAAGTTACTGTGAAGATCTTCTAGTCGCCACACTCCTGTGTCTGTTCGGGTACACCGAGGGAGAATTTAGCATGGCCAATGTGCCTAACCAGTACGTCTTTTGGACTGCGGGGGGGAGCAGGAGCACTCAGAGGAAACCCACGCAGACAAGGGGAGAACATGCAAACTCCACACAGACAGTGACCCAAGCCGGGAATCGAACCTGAGTTTCCGGTACTGTGAGACAGCAGTGCTAACTACTGGGCCACCGTGTTACCCATGTATGTATTACACACTCAAAACTTTGTGACTGTCTGTAATGCCCCTTCTACAATTGTTTTAGTTTGTAACTTCAAATGAATCTTACTGTGTGGCCAGAAAAACTTTAGGAAGAGGAGGAGGCCTTTTAAACCCTTGGCTCTGCCGCACCATTCATGTAGATTGGATGACCTGTACTATGGCACCATTTACACACTATTGCTCCATGTCCCTGTGATAACCCTGTAACTTAACAGAAATATACAGAACACAGTCTTTAAAGCTGCAAATATTCCTGTGAGAGTCCTCAGTGTAGAAATTCTGGTGGGCATATTAGGGGTGAGAGTCATTTGCCCACTATTTTAGCCAAGGCACAAATAGTGGTTAGCATTGTTGCCTCACAGCGCTAAGGACTCAGGTTCGATTTCAGCCTTGGGCAATGTCTGTGTGGATTTTGCATGTCCTCCTTATGTCTGCATGGGTTTCCTCCGGGTGCTCTGGTTTGCTCCCACGATAAGAAATCTCACAACACCAGCTTAAAGTCCATCAGGTTTATTTGTGACTTTAAGCTGGTGTTGTGAGATTTCTTTCTGTTTTACCCCAGTCCCACGCCGGCATCTACACATCGTTGCTCCCACAATCCAAAGATGAGCTCGTTAGATGGATTTACCATGTCAAAGATGTTTAGGTTGGGGGGATTAATGGGGTAAATGGGGTTAAAAAAGGTGGTGAGTGTCTGGAACAAGCTGCCAGAGGTAGTAGTAGAGGAGGGTACAATTTTATCTTTTAAAAAGCATTTAGATAGTTACATTGGTGTGATGGATATAGAGGGATATTATATGTGGGCAATTAGGATTAGCTTAGGGGTTAAAAAAAAGGGCAGCATGGACAAGTTGGGCTGAAGGGCCTGTTTCCATGCTATAAACCTCTATGACTCTATAAATGCATGGGGCTACGGGGATAAGTGGAAGGTGGGACTGAGCAAGATGCTCTGTCAGAGAATTGGTGCAGACTTGATGGGCTGAAAGGCCTCCTTCTGCACTGCAGGGATTCTAGGATTCTATGGTTCCTTCTAAAATAAACAGGTTGGCGCTTGTGTTTAAATAGAAAGGACATGAATACTTGCATTACTTTACAAACTGCTTACTGCTTTACCAACAATGATGTACTTTTGACGCGTAATATAGTTAACAGTAGCTAAGTTGCACACAACAAGGTCTCACAAACAGTAATGTCTTAATAGCTAGAAACAGTTAATTTGTTTTGAGATGGTGATAACCACCCAGTCCATCACTCAAACCAGCCTACCATCCATTGACCCGGTCTACACTTCCCGCTGTCTTGGAAAAGCACCCATCCACGGGTGCATTAAGGGCTCCACGCAACCCAGACATGCTCTCTTCCATTGGGAAAAATATACAAAAGTCTGAGGTCACGTACCAGCTGATTCAAGAACAGTTGTCTCCTGCTGTCATCAGACTTTTGAATGGACATACCTTGTATTAAGTTGATTTTTCTCTACACTGTAACACTACATTCTGCACTCTCTCCTTTGCTTCTGTATGAATAGTATGCATTGTCTGTATAGTGTGCAAGAAACAATACTTCTCATTATGTGCTAATACATGACAATAATAAATCAAATTAAATATATACCACAGGATTTTTATTCTTGAGAGGGCAGACAAGGCCTTGGTTTTACATTTGATTCACAAGATGGCAGCTCAGGGTGTAGGCAAGATTTTACGCTCAAGATTGTAGAGTGACTTGAACCGCAAATTTCTGGCTCGCAGGCAAGAGTGAGCGACCAAGTAATACAAAGGTGGCCCGTTCGAAACTGGAAGCTCGCTGTGTGGGAGATCAAGGTGCACAGAGCTCTCTATCCCATGGGGAAGACATTGAGATTGCAGTCATGACAAAAGGTTGGTGCATAACCCCTGGGTTAAAGGTTAGCCAAAGCTTAAAGATGTCCTGGGAAAGCAGCACCGAGGCTTTTTCAATGTGATACTTTTCAATTCTTCCATTGACCTGTAATGGTTGAATTTAAAGGGGCATTGTCCTTGCATTTTGGTGAACATTTGGGGCAACATCAGTTTCCCAGAAAGCTAAGAAAATGTATTCTGTTTAAATGGCATGCTGGCCTCTGGGGTTAAGTCCAGCAGTGCAGCCTCTGCTGCAGCAGGAGCCTTGCAATCATTTATAATGGCTGGTTGTCAGGATAGTAACTAAGTGGGGGAGGGGTGGGGGGCTTAATTTCAAAACCAGCCATCTCTTACCAGTTGTTTACGTAACCATTCCGAACAAACTTGATAGAAACACCATGCAAAAGAAAAATCATCTTTTCATGTGACATTGTTCCACTTCTGTTTTTTTCCTTGAGCTTTTATTGTTCAAGCAGACATGGAGGCCATTTCAGAAAGCTAGTACAACCCAGTGTCAGCTTCAAATATTTCCTAGTTCAGATAAAGGTCCCTCATGCAAATTTTATGATTCCAGTTGATTTAACCAAGGATCCTTCCAGTGAGAAGAGTGGGAGGACCATCCTGTTCCTTTATGCTCCGTTTCAATCCAGAGGCTGAATGTAAAAGGACAACATATTAGCTAACACCCTGAGTCAGCACAAATGTTGGGCAGTCTAGGGCCAGGCATTTTTAGCCATCGCAGATATGGTTTAGCAGGAAAATGGCAGCCTCATAACTCCTCAGTGTGATCAGTTTCATATAATAAAATGGATTAAACAATCACCATTGTGTTGAATGTGGGTAAGTAAAATTCTCTTCAAATGTGAACGTCTAAATTTTAGTATGTGGCTTCTGGTTTGCAATGAGTAAAAGATTGAGTTTTGATGATGAACGGATTTTTACTTATATATTCCATTTGAAATGTTCCTCAAAAACATTTTCAGCATTTGGCTCAGAATTCTCCATTTGTTGCAGCTATCTAGATAAACATTTTGGGAGAAACAAGATTCTGTATAGTGCAAATGAGATGAATGTCTAACTAATGTGTTTAGAATGTTGACTGAGAGAGGTGGAGACTTTCTTGGATTTCTTGGAACAGCGTTACAGGGTCTTAATAATACCCCAAATGGTCGGTTGAAGCTTTGGTTTATGCTCTCTCGGTAGTGCGGCACTCCCTGTGACTTTGGGTGAAAATGCCACTTCTTGGGGCAAACAGACGAGAGTTGAATGGGGTCCATTGTAATTAGGGAATGCTAACTAAGTTTCCATGGCTACTTCATTAAATATAGAATAATCAAATACTGCAAGGTATATTTGAAAGCATGTGTTTTTTTTAAGTGAAAGTTTCTCATAGCCAGAGAAAGAAAGAACTAGCATTTTTTTTTCCAGCCTCAGGATATCCAAAAGAAACCAATGAAGTACTTTTGATATGCAGCCACTTTTGTGATGAGAAATGCATTAGCCAATTAGTGCACAGCAAGCTCCCACATTTGGCAATGTGAGAGTGAGCAGGTAATTTTTCTTAGTATGTGATTGAGAGTTAAATTAGGCAGGACAACAGGATGAATTTGCCTGCTGTCCTACAAAGCAGATTGGAGGATCTTTGACGCCCACCTGAGGGGGTTGATGCGGTCTGGGTTTTTAATGCTTCCTCTGCAAGAAGTGAAAAGGTATAAGAACATAAGAACATAAGAAATAGGAGCAGGAGTAGGCCATCTAGCCCTTCGAGCCTGCCCCGCCATTCAATAAGATCATGGCTGATCTGTCGTGGCTCAGTTCCACATTCCCGCCCTCTCCCCATAACCCTTAATCCCCTCGCTTATCAAAAACCCATCAACCCGCGTCTTAAAAATATTTAGCGAGGCAGCCTCCACCACTTCAACGGGCAGAGAATTCCAGAGATTCACCACCCTTTGAGTGAAGAAGTTCCTCCTCAACTCCGTTCTAAACCGCCCCCCCTTTACCTTGAGGCTGTGCCCCCTAGTCCTACTGTCCTTTCTGAGCGGGAAGAGTCTCTCCACCTCTATCCTATCCATCCCATTCATCATCTTATACGTCTCAATGAGATCTCCCCTCATTCTTCTAAACTCTTAACGAGTACAAGCCTAGTTTATTCAGCCTCTCCTCATAGCTCAACCCCCTCAACTCTGGTATCAGCCTCATAAACCTCCTCTGCACTCCCTCCAAGGCCAAAATATCCTTGCGTAAGTACGGTGACCAAAACTGCACACAGTACTCCAGCTGCGGCCTCACCTGTGGCTGCCGAAATGAACACTTCTTAGAAAAATATACCGGGCAGGATTTTTACCCTCCCTCCCCCAATCCCCCCCACCCCCAAAACCTTCCAGTGGGGAAGGTGGCTTGCTAAAGGCGCCTCCGGGATCTTTCAGTCTTACCGATGACTGCACCATTTTCTATGGCTTGCCCCTCCTGCCATCGGGGAACCCAGGCGGCACTGTGGCACAGTAGTAAGCCCTGCTGCCTCATAACACCAGGGACCGATGTTCAATTTCAGCCTCGGTGTCTGTTTGTGCGAAGTTTGCACGTTCTCTCCCTGTCTGCATGGGCTTCCTCTGGGTGCTCTGATTTTTTCCCAGTCCAAACATGTTCCTCTCGGAAGAAGTGACCACAGTATGGTTGAATTTAAAATACAGATGGAGCGTGAAAAGGTAAAATCCAATACCAGTGTCTTGTGCTTAAACAAAGGAGACTATCCTAAAGGAGATTACAAAGGGATGAGAAAGGTGTGGCTAAGGTAGACTGGGAGCAAAAACTTTTTGGTGGGACAATTGAGGAACAGTGGAGGACTTTCAAAGCGATCTTTCACACTGCTCAACAAAAGTATATGCCAGTGATAAGGAAGGACTGTACAAAAAGAGATAATCAACCATGGATATTTAAGGAAATAAAGGAGGGTATCAAATTGAAAGAAAATGCATACAAAGTGGCAATGATTAGTGGAAATCTAGAGAATTGGGAAATCTTTAAAGGTCAGCGGAAAGCCATGAAAAAAGCTATAAGGAAAAGTAAGATGGATTATGAGAGTAAATTTGCTCAGAATATAAAAACAGATAGCAAAAGTTTCTACAAATATATAAAATGAAAAAGAATGGCTAAAGTAAACATTGGTCCTTTAGAGGATGAGAAGGGGGATGTAATAATTAGACATGAGAAAATGGCTGATGCATTGAACAGGTATTTTGTGTCAGTCTTCACAGCGGAAGACATAAATAACATGCCAAAAATTGATGACAGGAAGGCTATGGCAGGTGAGGACCTAGAAACTATCATTATCACGAAAGAGGTAGTGTTGGGCAAGTTAATGGGCCAAAGATAGACAAGTTTCCTAGTCCTGATGGAATGCATCCCAGGGTACTAAAAGAGATGGCGGGAAAAACAGCAAATGTACTACTGGTAATTTACCTCAGGAATCAGTGTTGGGACTGCAATTATTTACGATTTACATAGATGATTTGGAGTTGGGGACCAGGTGTAGTGTGTCAAAATTCGCAGATGACACTAAGATGAGTGGCAGAGCAAAGTGTGCAGAGTTGCTAAAAGTCTGCAAAGGGATATAGATAGTCTTAGTGAGTGGGTGAGGTTCTGGCAGATGGAATACAATGTTGGTAAATGTGAGGGCATCCACTTTGGTAGGATTAACAGCAAAATGGACTATTATTTAAATAGTAAAAAAATTGCAGCATGCAGCTGTGCAGAGGGACCTGGGTGTCCTAGTGCAGGAATCTCAAGGAGTTGGTTTGCAGGTGTAGCAGGTAATTAAGAAGGCAAATGGAATTTTGTTCTTCATTGCTAGAGGGATGGAGTTTAAAAACAGCGAGATTATGCTGCAGCTGGATAAGGTGCTGGTGAGGCCACGCCTGGAGTACTGTGTACAGTTTTGGTCTCCTTATTTGAGAAAGGATATACTGGAAGGGGTGCAGAGATTCACTAGGTTGAGTTGAGAGGGTTGGCTTATGAGGAGAGACAAAGTAGACTGGGGCTATACTCATTGGAATTTAGAAAAATGAGGGCGATCTTGTAATAACATATAAGATTATGAAGGGAATAAATAAAATAGAAGCAGGAAAGTTGTTTCTGCTGGCCGATGAAACTAGAACTAGGGGGCATAGCTTGAAAATAAGGAGAAGCAGATTTAGCACTGAGTTGAGAAGAAACTCCTTCACACAAAGGGTTGTGAATCTGTGGAATTCCCTGTCCACTGAAGCAGTTGAGGCTACCTCATTGAATGGTTTTAAGGCAAGGAAAGATACATTTTTGCTCAGTAAAGGAATTAAGGGTTATGGTGAGCGGGCGGGTAAGTGGAGCTGAGTCCACAAAAAGATCAGCCATGATCTTATTGAATGGTGGAGCAGGCTCGGGGGGCCAGATGGCCTACTCCTGCTCCTAGTTCTTAAGTTCAGGTTAGGTGGATTGGCCGTGTTAAGTGGCCCCTTAGTGTCATAAGATGGATGGGTTAGGGTGATCAGTGGAGTAAATACATGGTGTTACAGAGACAGGGCCTATTGGAGAGTTGGTGCAGATTCAGTGGGCTGAATGACCTTCTTCTGCAGAGGAGAGATTCTATGATTCTACATTCTTCTAACCCACTGCAGGGTTACAGGATCCCACCAGTAGGAAGGGCCAGACAAATCCTGCCCACCACTGTCTCTAGTACCTTTATCGATCATTTCCAGTGGGCCCTCTTGCCAACATTTAAACCCTGTGAACCACCAAAGTGGCGAGGGAACGGGGTCCACTTTGGTACTGTCAGTCTTGGATGGGTTTGAGATTTATATGTCAAAAAGCACCCATGATCTTTTTTATTGTAATGAGCATGCTCGCAGCATTGCAAGTCAATCGTTTACTTAGTCCAATTTTAGAGAAAAAACAAAGGCAAATTTGGAGCATTTGCCGATGAAACGTGCTCTTCTGTTTGCATTCATTCCCACTCAGAAACATTGCTTCCCTTCCTGATGCACTGCAACCAGACACATGAATAAGGCAAGTTTCATGTTTAGCCCAGAGGGTTATGGGGATTTTGCCAGTATTTTGTGGATTACACTTCATTGTGCCATCAATTGAAATTGGGCCCATAGATTCATAGTGACAATCCACTTTTTTATCACTGACACGGGGTTCTAGGAACATTGAATGTCTTCATAGAAATCATAGAATTCTACAGTGCAGAAAGAGGCCATTCAGCCCATCGGGTCTGCACCAACCACAATCCCACCCAGGCCCTATCCTCATATCCCTACATATTTACTCACTAATCCCTCTAACCTATGCATCCTGGTGCACTAAGGGGCAATCAACCTAGCCCGCACATTTTTGGACTGTGGGAGGAAACTGGAGCACCCGGAGAAAACCCATGCAGACATGAGGAGAATGTGCAAACTCCACACAGACAGTGACCCGAGCTGGGAATCAAACCCAGGTCCCTGGAGCTGTGAAGCAGCAGTGCTGACCACTGTGCTATCGTGCCGTTTGATCTTGAGGATCAAATAACGTTATTTGGTCCATATATCTGGTAAAGCTATAACGCTTGCATACAATGCTCTATCTTGCCTATTTTTAAACCCAAGATCTCCCGTGTGACCTCTCAGATTCCTTTAGATATTTAATAACAACTTGCATTTATGCAGTGCTTTTAAGTATAAAAAAGTGGTGAGGGGGATTGGGTTGGCTGGCATGGGGAATTTAAATAGATATAAAAGGAGCAAGCAATATTCATTAACAAGATTAAGTGCACCACCAGATTTTTAATCTGGGAGATTAAATGACTGTATGCTTATCTGTTGTATTTAGTGGAACACTGTGGCTGCTAGAGTCATACCTTGCTCTAAACATCTGAATCTTTGTTGTTTTTCAAACGAGGATTTAAGAGGCCCCTTTCTGTCCTCTCAGAGGGAAATTAAAGATCCCATGGCGTTATTTGGAATAAGAAGAGTGGGCAGCATAGTGGCACAGCAGCTAGCACAGTTGCCTCACAGCGCCAAGGACCCGGGTTCAATTCTGGCCTCAGGTGACTGTGTGACATGTTTTCCCCCTGTTTGCAGGGGTTTCTTCTGGGTGTTCTGGTTTCCTTCCACAGTCCAAAGATTAGCTTAGGCGGACTGGCCATGCTAAACTGCCCCTTAGTGTCAGGGGGATTAGTGGGATAAATATGTGGGGTGATGGGGATAGGGCCTGGGTGGGATTGTCGTTGGTGCAGGCTTGATGGGTCAAATGGCCTCCTGCACTGTAGGGATTCTATTCTAATTCTCTCCAGTGCACTGGCCAAACTCTCAACCAGCATGACTAAAACAACTCTCAAGTCTCCTTGCTGTGCACAATGTGGTTGCTGCATTTTCCCGACATCCCAAGTGACCACAACGTGAAAGGTGCTATGAAAATGCAAGTTCTCTTGTTTACGTGAACCCATTGTGGAATGTGATTGAACAGTTGGAGGGGACGGAGTTGTTTAGTTGACTTGTGGAACCTTGATTTGCCCTGTGATGCGTGGAGTTGCAGGCAGCTTGAAACTGTGACCCCCTGACCTCTTGCAAACATGGCCAGGCTGTATTCAGCCTCGAACAAAAGCAGCAGAAGATCAATTGGACCCCAACAAAAGCACCATGCAGAAGGCCGAGTGACCCTTCAGGTTTTATCTGCAATTCTAATCAGAGTGGAGCTGCCCTTTCAGATGCCCTCAGCCATTTGTAAAAGGAAAAATAAACCTTGTTTGAGTTCTTCCATTTGTGCCACTGAAGGCAAGTTTATAACAGAAAAATGTTAAGTTTGTGAAACAGTTATTGGGAGAAATGTGTTGGGCTATCCAAGCTAGGATTTACCTATTTAATTCACAAAATGTCTTCGTCAGTGGGTCGTCTGGGCATAGACACCTGCTTGCAACAATGATTCTGTAGCGCTAAGCCTTGCCTTCCAGATGAACCCAACTTTGATCCTTTCTTCTGAGCCAGCTGTTTGACCCCCGCCTGTGATCGAGGTTGAGGTATTGATACTGGGTTCAGTACAATGAGAGGCGAGGTTTTCCTGCCTCTGATCATGCCCACCATCCACGAGGTCACTGAGCACATGCACAGTAACACATTACCAGCAGGAGCAATCGCAGCTGCAGTGGTCCCTGTAGCCCAACAGCCTGCGGATCGCTTGTTGTTTAGGCTTGCACACCATCCATTTGAGTGAGATGCAAAGAACAAGCGTGGGTTTCTGGAACAGCCATCATGACCTCCCAAAACTTACAATCAGTGGTGTTGTGAAGTTGGAAATGTGACAGGTGATTTGTGCAGAGCAGACTCCCATCAGCTGCAGTGAAATAAATGAATAGAAGATCTGTTTAGTTTGGGGGTAAAGATACTGGGAGGTCTGTGCCAAAGGGGTCATGTTATGTCCACATGAGGGAGCAGTGAGGGCCTCAATTTAATGCCTCATCTGGAAGATAGCATCTCTGACAGTGCAGCAGGCTTTCACTTCTGCAATGCAATGTCAACCTGAATTATGTGCTGAAATCTTTGGGGCTTGCATCTGTAGCTAGGGTGCCATGCACGGTGGCACAGTGGTTAGCACTGCTGCTTCACAGTGCCAGGAATCCAGGTTAGGTTCCCAGCTTAGGTCACTGTCTGTGTGGAGTCTGCACACTCTCCCCATGTGTGCGTGGGTTTTCCCCTATGTTCCAGTTTCCTCCCACAGACTGAAAGATGTGCTGGTTAGGTGCACTGGCCATACTAAATTCTACCTCATTGTACCTGAACAGACGCTGGAGTGTGGCAACTTGGGGATTTGCACAGTAACAATGTAAACCGATTTGTAACATTAATAAGTAAATTTTAAAACTATATGGATGAATGAAGGATGCTGTGGTGGGTGGTTGTCAGTTCCCTAGAAACCCTTCTAAAGAACCAGTAAAATAGGGGACAAATTGGCAGGAGAGAAAAAAACTGCACTGAAAGACTTCCTTCATTTCATGGCCAGTGAAACATCCAAGATCATGTTTACAATGAGGCCTGCTCCTGAAAGGGTTAATATTTTCCGAGGCTTGGTTGCTTTTGAAAGCCAGAGATCTGGTTTCCTCCACATGGAACTATGCAGATGGCATCTTCATGCTTTATCTTGCTGGTGAATTGGGGGGAAAAAAGTGGCACAAAGGCAGTTAATGGAGAAATAATGTTGCATTTTGAAGTCTTGTTGGAGATCCTCAGCGATGTGATCTCCTTTTGTCTGAGAGGTGGGACTGTCTTTCCTGGCTGTCTCTCCAGAGACTTTTGTCCTATCGGACAAAAACCAGCAGGTACAGAAAGATCACTAAATGGCTACATCCCACCCCCACCAGCTCCGAATAAAAATCTCTTGAGGTTCAAAACATCTTGCGCCTTGAAATTTGCGGAAGTCAATTCTGCCTTTGTCTTAGGATATAATTTAGTGCCATCCCAAGCGATGTTCATTGTAAGTGTGTGAAATTTTCATGCAATCTCTTGTCTTGTGGAAAATGCAGCACAATACTAGATTGTCACCTTCCAGTCTGAGGTTGCTTACAAAGAGTATTTTGACCCTTTCCTTTAAAAACAATGCCATGGCTAGCTAACATGTATTGCCCATCTCTAGTTGCCTGGCAGGGTGTTGGAATGCCACCCTTTTCAGCCACTGCTGTCATTCTGATGGGTGCTGCCACGGTGCCTCTGGGTGGGAGAGTTCCAGGATTTTTTCCTGGTGTCGATGGAAGAGGCTGCAATATACCCCAGCCAGGACAGTGTGTAATATAGAGGGGAACTTGGAGCTGATACTGTTCCC
Organism: Carcharhinus amblyrhynchos; assembly: GCF_965287045.1. Classification (NCBI taxonomy): domain Eukaryota; kingdom Metazoa; phylum Chordata; class Chondrichthyes; order Carcharhiniformes; family Carcharhinidae; genus Carcharhinus; species Carcharhinus amblyrhynchos. Next base: position 72,230,767 of record NC_137326.1, read on the forward strand.
AAGACCTGGCTTCCTTTGACTGAACTTGAGGATTAAAAGTCATGTGGGATACGCTTCAACGTAAAAATTGGAAGTAGGATGAAATTTAATGGGTTCAGGATCATCCCTAGCATTGGGAGTAATTTGAGGAGATTAGTTAAGTGTATTCCACAAGAAACAGAATAAAGTTGCCTTTAATCCATTTGCCCTGATGTTTTACTGCCTTGCATTATTGACACAGCCAAGTGTTCGTGGAGTATTTAATGTCTCAGTTGGCTTGGTGTCCAGTGTCTGTCAGGTGAGATTCCATTTTGGTCTACATGCGGACTTTGGTCTTCAGGATAGTTGTAAAAAAAAAACATCTGGTTAAGTGACTCCAGGTTTGCCACCTGAGTGTCATTGTGCAGTCCCCAAAAATTGGAGCAATTTGTGGTAATATGGCAGCACAGGACCACAGGAACAGAAACACAGCACTGCATGGTGTATTTGTTCTGGTTTCCCATGCCCACAATTTGGAGTTGTTTTAATTTGTGTCTCCAGGTGATGACAAAGGTGTAATTTACAGAGCCACTACATTGCCTGATGGGTTGGTGATTAGAGAGCGTTGAAGCATGGATGTCAGTTTGAGGACAGAATCTGGCCTCGCTGCAAGTGACCCTCAGGTAATCTGAGCACATGCACACCCCAGGCCATGCACAATGATTAGCAATATCAGTGAGATTCTGGATTGCAGCAAGTGCTGGATTAATAGTATTGGCACCCCTGGAAGAAGTGTCTTCTGTGATTCCTCTGAGTCATAAGGTTCAAGTTTATTTATTAATGTCACAAGTCGGCTTACATTAACACTGCAATGAAGTTACTGTGAAAATCCCTTAGTCGCTACACTCCAGCACCTGTTCGGGTACACTGAGGGAGAATTTAGCATGGCCAATGCACCTGACCGCACATCTTTTGGACTGTGGGAGGAAACCCACGCAGACACGGGGTGAACATGCAAACTTCACACAGACAGTGACCCAAGCCAGGAATTGAAGCCATGTCACTGATGCTATGAGGCAGTAGTGCTAACCACTGTGCCACCGTGCTACCCATTGTGGGTTAGTGCCCTACTGCAGGACTTAAGCAGCACCCTTAATTAAATGCCGCAGTATTGGGGGAGTGGCAGTGATGTGTTTATTTTGGATTAATTTTTAAAAAATTCATTCAGGGGTGTGGGCATCACTGGCTGGGCCAATACTTGCTCATCTCTAATTGAGGGGATTTCTAGGTCATCAGAGGACATTTATGAGTCAACCATATTGCAGTGGATCTGGAGTCACATGTAGGCTAGACCATGTAAGAACAGCAGATTTCATTCCCTTTGTGAACCTGATGGGTTTTTATAACAATCGACAATGGTTTCATGGTCATCACTAGACTTTTCATCCCAGTTTTTTTTATTGAATTAATATTTCACCGTCTGCCTTGGTGGGATTTGAACCCAGAGCATTACCCTGGGTCTCTGGATTATTAGTCCAATGACAAAGTTATTGTGCCATCACCAAAATGAATTCCTATTTTCCTTTTTGGATGGATGTGAAAGATTCCATGGTAATAAAGAATGAAAGGTCTGGCCAACATTTATCTTTTAACCAACAAGATAATTCATCTCATTGTTGCCTGGGTTGGACTCAGAAAAAAATTAACTAAGTGTTGAAAGAGTTAGAAGCCAGAGCTAGAAACATGGAGCAGACATTTTAAGGCATTGTAAATACAATCTGTTACACACATAGAAACTTGTGTCATGTCTGCATAGGTCGTAGATATACAATTATACAGCTCCGCTTATGGGACACACCTTGTCTGCACAGAGATTGTCATACTTGCAACAAAGCAACGACACTATGTCAAAAATAATCCAGCGGCAATATATTATTGGGGAACTGGACAAGCAGTGCACATTTTAAATGAGGAGAAGATGAATGATTATTTTCTCAATTACCCAAGACCAGTGAACAACATTTCAGAAAAAATATAATTTAGTCAGAAAATAAAAGGAAGGAAATTGGGAGTTGGGGGATGACTGGTGAGGAGCAGCGGAAATGTTTGAAGACTGCAATGCAAGTAGTTAGTTAGATTAATGTTAAAGGTAACACTTTTAAGCCAATTAGGCACTCTAAAATCAGCGATGTTCTGATCACATGAACATAATCTTGCTAAATCCATATATATTGATCTTTGTTACAAAAAGAATTAATTAATTTAACCTTCCTCTCTCTCTTCATCTGGTCCACAAGGCTTCTGATAGACTTTGGGCTTTTTACCAGTGACAAATATATTTGGAATATAACAGGATTTTCCTTTTATTCTTTTCTTCCTGTTACTCCTGCTCCCCAAGTCTCACTCTATTTTGCCCACAATTGCGCCTGCCACTGCTGTACCAGGTGGGGCACAACTTCCCCAACTCTTTTGATTCCACACCCAAATAATCACTCGTCAAGTGTGCATTTAGACAGGACAGTTTCTGTCCTGCTGTTGGCTGTAGAATCTTAGGGCCCACCATAAGTTTCTCAATCTCATTCTCCCGCCTCTTCCCCGAACTTTTAATTCCCTTACCAATCAAGATCCTATCTATCTCTCTCTTAAATATATTCAAAGACCTGTTCTCCACAGCCTTCTGTGGAAATTAATTCCATAGATTCACCACCCTCTGGCAGAAGAAATTCCTCATCTCTGCTCTGAAAGGTCGTCCCTTTATTCTGAAGCTGTGCTCTCAGATCCTAGTCTCTTCTACTAATGGAGACATTTTTCCCACCTCTACTCTATCCAGGCCTTTCAGTATTCTGTAAGTTTCAATGACATCTTCCCTCATACTTCTAAACTCCATCGAATGCAGACCCAGAGTCCTCAAACGCTCCTGTGATTGGAAACAGCTTTTTCTTATTCACTCTGGCAAAACCCTTCATGATTTTGAACATGTCTATCAAATTTTATTGTAACGTTGCTCCAAGAACAATTTCTTCAGCCTCAGAGTAACTAAGGTTCCCCCAAACCTGATATAATGTGACTAAATTTCTGCTGCATCTTTCAAAGGCCTCTCCTAAAGTGTGATACCCGAACCTAGATTATGAGAATTAATTGCAAGTGGGGATGATATTCCCTTCATTTCCTTCCAGCTATTTATCCAACTCTAGGAACAATTACGTGTGGGAGATGGACACCTAGCTAGCAGTCGCCTAGGAGATACACTAGAAATAACTCACTAAATTAAGGACATTATTAAATGCGTTGTGATCACAGATGCTGTTACACCAGAGGTTTTGGGCTGGATATCTCAGAATAATAGAATTGTTATGGCATAGAACAAGGCCAGTCAGACCATCATGTCTGCACCAGTTCCAAGCAAGATTCATAACTTAGTGCCATTCTCCTGCCTTTTTCCCATACACTTGCACATTGTTTCTATTCAAGTTATCATCTAATGCCCTCTTGAATGCTTCGATTAAACCTGCCTCCACCTCTCTTCCAGGCAGTGCATTCCAGACCCAAACCACCCTTTGTGTTTTGCCATTACCTTATGAAAGAAGATTAAATATGCTCCTTTAGACCCACATGTTTCACAAGTTCCAATGTCCCCCTCGTAGTTTTGGGATATGTCTTGTGTCTGATTCTGCTGGGGCCTTGTGATGTTTTCCTACATAATAGTCATTGTATAAATATGTAATGTTGCCTGTGGCACAAGGACATCTTGGATGGCCTCGAACTCTGCCTCAAATAAGGGAAGGCCAGCCAGTTAGCTGTCTGTTCTTTATCCCCTTAAAAGAAATCTTCTCTATCAATGAAAAATGTGTTTCATGGGTTACATCATGAGAACACTTGCACTAGCTCTTTGTGTCCAAGACCACCCTGTCAGATCTCTGGACATTGGAGGCCAAAGTCCAAGATTTGATCTGTGGATTCAGTGTTCACTGAGGGGATGGCAGAGAAACAAAGCAGGGGCTGTGTTTTCCGCATTTATACATTGTAATCTATTGCCTGAACATTTCCTCTCATTGGGACTGGTCTCCATGTCAACAATAATGGGGCGGCAGAGTTTTCTGTCTCCACCAGCCCCAGATCCAGAAACACACAAATGGAAAGTCCTTGGCCTCCATGTCTTGGAAACCCTGTCATCTTTCTTTAATTCAATATATATCTTGGTGTTGACTGACATCTTTTTCTCCCTTTCACCTGTTGCTAGGCTGTGATTTCATGATATTGGGCACCTTCCAATACCTAGCTCAAATCACCTTTCCTTGTGCGTTTTGCGAGTTTCACCAAGTTAGATCACCAAAGGGCTGGGGTGGGGACCAATGATATGAAGAGGCCTGGGATCAATGATTGGGATCTACTGACTAAGGAAGAGAGCATCCATTATCTTTAAGAGAGTGCTGAGCAGGCTTATGATGAGGAAACCGATTGACGGTTTGTTCTGATTTTGTACACAATGGTCAGACAGATTGAGACAGCCATTTTGGAGTATTCTTGTCTCCCTACAAGTGCTGTGCTTGCTGATTGAAATGAACTGCAGCACCTTTTGTATTCCTTTTACTTTTAACATTGTAATTTGTCCCACGGAGAAACATTATCATAAATAGGAAATTGAATATGGAGTCATTCTTTTGGCTAGCCTAGCTTTGTGTTGTATTTGCCCATATTTTCCCAGCAGAGCAAATTGCAATATATAAATGTGCAATATTGCCGGTGGTAAATAAGTATATAAATAAATTCTTGTGGTTGTGGATTGGTCTGTACTCAGCTGACCTTACTCAGGATCCCTTTGATTTTGAGAGGAAATCTCCTTACATAAAAGCTGTGTTTGGCAGTTGAGGTGAAAGGAGCAGCCAATTCTGCACTCTACTCGCCTGGTCTTTAATGAGTTAGCTGATTTGATGTAGGGGACTTCTGATTGATTTCTGGGTAACGGAGGAACAAGTTAACTTCTCCTGAAACTTTGACCTTTGGAAACTTTGACAATAGATATATAAGCCATGGCTCAGTTTGCAGCACGCTTGCCCCTGAATTACAAAAGTTCCGGGTTTAAATCCTACTTCAGGACTTCAGCACATAAAATCAATGCTGAAACTTTGGTGCAGTACTGAAGGTGTGCTACACTGTCAGAGGTGTCCTCTGCCAGGTGGAGCTAGAAACGAAGCCTGCTGTGGTAGAATTAAAAAATCTTGTGACACTATTTTAAAGAAGAGGAGAGATACTCTAGTGTTCTTGCAATATATATCCCTCAATCAGTGTCACAAAAACATTATCTGGTCATTTGTGAGAGATTGACATGTGCAATTTTGGCTGCATGGTTCCTACATTACAACAGTGACCCTTTTATAATTTCTTGGGATGTGCGCATTGCTGGTAAGTCCTGCATATATTGCCCATCCCCAATTGCCCTTAAACTGAGTGACTTGCTATGTTAGTTAAGGGTCAACCACATTGTTGTGCATCTGGAATCACATGTAGGTCAGACCAGGTAAGGACAGCAGATTTCCTTCCCTAAAAGACATTAACGAACCACTTGGGTTTTTACAACAATAGTTTCATGGTCACCGTTATTGCATCAAGTGCAATAGTGGGATTTGAACCTGTGGCCTCAGAGCTTAGGGTTGCCAACCCTTCAGAACTGGCCTGGAATCTCCAGGAATCGAAGACCAGTCTCCAAGACACTGCTGTGTGAAATCCTGAAGATAAATCATTGAGATTCTTTGTCAGTTTTTATGAATACTTTTGTTTACCAGATATAAAAACGGTGAACATAGAGAAAAAAAAACTGTTTGGCTGACAATCGAGCGTGTTTCAATTGGCTAATGAGCTTCTTTGCTTTCGAATTTGGCATAGAAAGACAGTAGATCACGATCATGGCCGAAATGCAGGGGAAAATCATGTGATGAAAACTCCAGAAATACATTTAATCATGATTGGCAACCCTACCAAAGTAAAAATAAAGTTTATTTATTAGCCGCAAGTAAAAGTTACATTAACACTGCAATGAAGTTACTGTGGAATTCCCCTAGTCACTACAATTTGGCGCCTGTTCAGGTCAATGCACCTAATCAGCACGTCTTTCAGAATGTGGGAGGAAAACAGAGCACCCGAAGGAAATCCACGCAGACATGGAGAGAATGTGCAAACTCCACACAGACAATGACTCAAGCCAGGAATCGAACCCAGATTCCTGGTGCTGTGAAGCAGCAGTGCTAACCACTGTGCTACTGTATTGCTTGAGTCGTACCAGAGTATGATTCTGAGCCTCTGGATTACTAGTTCAGTTACACTACCACTGTGCCACTCTCTCTCATACTATGCTTCAAAAGTATTTCATTGGCTATAAAATGCTTTGAAACATCTGGTAGTCATGAAAAATGCTCTATAGATGCAAGTCTTTCCCATGTTACTTTCTTTGATTTGATTTATTATTGTCAAATGGATTAGAATATAGTGAAAAGTATTGTTTCTTGTGTGCTATACAGACAAAGCATACCGTTCATAGAGAAGGAAACAAGAGAGTACAGAATGTAGTGTTACAGTCATATCTAGGGTGTAGAGAAGGATCAACTTAATACGAGGTAGGTTCATTCAAAAGTATAATGGCCGCAAGGAAGAAGCTGTTCTTGAGTCGGTTGGTATGTGACCTCAGACTTTTGTATCTTTTTTCCAACGAAAGAAGGTGGAAGAGCGAATGTCCGGAGTGCGTGGGTCCTTAATTATGCTGGCTGCTTTGCCAAGGCAGCGGGAAGTGTAGACAGAGTCAATGGATGGGAGGCTGATTTGCATGATGGATTCGGCTACATTCATGACCATTTGTAGTTTCTTGCTTTTTGGGCAAAGCAGGAGCCATACCAAGCTGTGATACAACCAGAAAGAATGCTTTCTATGGTGCATCTGTAAAAGTCAGTGAGAGTTGTAGCTGACATGCCAAATTTCCTTAGCTTTCTGAGAAAGTAGAGGTGATGGTGGGCTTTCTTAACTATTGTGTCGGCATGGGGAGGACCAGGACAGGTTGTTGGTGATCTGGATACCTAAAAACCTAAAGCTCTCAATCCGTTCTATTTCATCCCCATTGATGTAGACAGGGGCATGTTCTGCACTGCACTTCCTGAAGTCAATGACAATCTCTTTCATTTTGTTGACAATGTGGGAGCAATTATTGTCACCGCACCAGTTCACCAGATTCTCTATCTCATTCCTGTACTCTGTCTCATCATTGTTTGAGATCTGACCCACTACGGTGGTGTCATCAGCAAACTTGAAAATTAATTTGGAGGGGAATTTGGCCGCACAATCATAGATGTATAAGGAGTATGGTAGGGGGTTGAGAACACAGCCTTGGGGGCACCCATGTTGAGGATGATTGTGGAGGAGGTGTTGTTGCCTATCCTTACTGATTGTGGTCTGTGAGTTAGGAATCTTTAATGTTCTAGCTAGAAGATCTGTTTTGGTGTTGTCCGTAGTGGACTGATGCATGATTTTATATTCATGGTGCTATTATTGGAAGTTAATACTGAACGTGAATATGATACATACAGGAAGTGCTGCTGTGTGTCAAAACATTTGAATGTATGATAGGTGCATGCATTACAACGATGTAAAACTTCTGCTGTTTGAGTGTAGCAGCTTTGTTTATGAAAAAAAGTTAAAATTTAGAGGGGCCAGCTTCAAACATTATTGCCAGTATTTGAAGAGGAATGGGAGAACTCTTGGTATCCTAACCAACATACCTCCCTAAAATGACACCGCCCGTAACAAATTCACTGCTCATTCCGTGTCTTCATCATTTGAGTGATGTTTCTGCATGAGAATTGTCGGGAAGCATGGGCAGTCAGTGACTACATATCAAAACTTCTTCAAAGTCATTAAATGGAATGTGCTGTAAATGGGACGCAGGGGTGATAAAGGGGCAGTCATGGGCAGGAGGTGATGTTATGTAAACTCAAGATTACTTGTTTTTTTTGTACAAATGTCTACTGATACAGAGACTGCAGGATCATTTAAAAGTCAATGCTCCTGGCAACAAGAAAAAACAAATGGACATGTGATGGCTGCCACCTACGCCCAGAGAATTGTATGCTCATTCTTCGCCATTTCCATCTACTGCTATCAATGGGCAAAGCTCCATAATCTTCAATTTGCTTTTGCTCTAAATGAGAATTAGGTTAGTCTTTGAAAATAAAGGATTTGAGGGCTTGGTGGGGAAATGGATTAGTGTTGTTGGAATTTAATGAGCTAGCAGCAGATGAGTGGCTGGATGGCCTATTTTTCATAGAATCATAGAATCTCTACAGTACAAAAGGAGACCATTCAGCCCATCAAGCCTGCACTGACAACAATCCCACCCAGGCCCTATTCCCCCATGTATTTACCCTCTTAATCTCCCTAACTCTAAGGGGCAATTAAGCATGGCCAATCAACTTAACCCGCACATCTTTGGACTATGGGAGGAAACCGGAGCAAACCCATGCAGATATGGGGAGAATCTGCAAACTCCACACAGACAGACTCCCAAGGCTGGAATCAAACCCGGTTCCCTGGTGCTAATCACTGTGCCACTGTACTGCCTAAATCATCCTAAATTCCATGATTGACTAATTTTAATTCCATTGGATGAATATTAAATAGGAAGAACAAATGCAATTGATGGATTTTATTTTGAAGTACAATGATAATGGTTAGAAGATTTAAGTGGCAAAATAGTTGACAACAAATGTTTTTGCTCAAAGTAGCTGTAGGGTGGTGGGAAGAGCATTGCTGTGCCTGAATGTTTAAAGTCCTTAAATGGCCGACTAGCTTTTTTCATGGAGAGGGAACTATACACTCTTCATGAGTATACAAAGCTGACATTTTAAGGTGAAACTTGTCCTGGAAATACTAATTCAGGACGCAATGCTGCCAAAAGACCTGAAGTTCTCCAGCAAGAACAGAGGGTGCTGGAGAAACTCAACAAGACTGCCAGCATGTAACAGATTAGAAACAGAGTGGTTCTCCAGCATTGGGTGAGACATCTGACATTCCAGTGCAGCAGTGTTGAAGTTGTACCACCAGATGGCCACTTGAAGACAGCAGAAAATGGATTCCAATCCAATTTTCTCCCCCGCCTAATGGTGCACTAAAGCAAACTTTCATCTGTTTCCTTAGATATAATTCCCGAGAGGTTGCTAGTCTATCACCGGGGGGCTTATAGCTTGAGGGGTGCCACTCCACATCAAACATGCTGACCAAGAGTCTCTTCTGCTCTTACTGCCTGTCATTGGTGTGTTTGGAAGGATTTGCAGGTTGCCACACTTAACCTGTTTGACCATGTTGTTAATGCATCTTCCTTGGCCACTAAGTCCTGAAGTGGGACTAAAACAGTAAGACACCAGGTTAAAGTCCAACCAGTTTATTTACCTGGTGTTGTGAGACTTCTTACTGTGTTTACCCCAGTCCAACGCCGGCATCTCCACATTGTGGGACTAAAACCCAGAGCTCCTGGCTCAGAGGCACAGACGCTAACCAATGTGTCACAAGACCTCCAGAAAATGGATACTTCCTTCTTTATTAGCTATAGCCTGTGATTAAGGGACCGTAGGACTCTTAAGCGAGAGAGAGGGAGAAAAACAAGTGGTTACAACTGGGGAAATCCATTCAGTTTCAAGCATGGCTGACTAGGAATTTCTCCCGCTCTTATCACCTGCCGTGGGTCTGTTGGAAGGATTAGCAGGTTGATTATCAAGTTGTTTGGTCATGTCATGTATATATCTTCCACAGCCAACAAGTCTTGAAGTGGGACTTGAACCTGGAACTTCTGGCTGGGAAGCAGGGGTCTTACCTACTGATCCACAGGACTTCCAAAAGGGATACAAGCCCACTTCACTTCCCTCCACAAAATTTCCAGTTATATATTTGGAAGATAACAGAACAGCATGAGAGTTGGACGCTGGTCTTTCTCCTTCCTGGATATGGGTTCAATGCATGGTTTCAGTATCAAGTCAAAGCTGTGACAGCACAGAGCAGCAGACAAAATTGTTACCTAATTCAACACCATTTGGCAATCCTGCATGGATCACAGGCTAGCTGATGCTGAAAATGGGAAAATGTTGCATTGACTCAGTAAGAGTTGAGTTGTGGGTAAAGTAAGGAAGCTTAGTTTTGCATCAGATCTTACCTGGAAATTCTTAATGCTGAGACTAGATATTTGAAATGGAAATTCTGGTGCAAACGTAGCAGAGGAATAAGATCCCCAGGGTAATGTATCATTTCAGATTTCAGTGAACAGAGTTTTGTAATGCTAATTTATTTCCCTTCACTCTTGTGATCATGAGCCTGATGCTACTGTATGACCCTGTCCATGTGACCATTAGAGTGAGCATTGGCAAACTGTTTGACCATGAGGGGGTGATTCTTCACAGCTAAGCTCAATTATATTGCCTCCCAAATTCCACGTGCATGCCTTTCTCCTGGAAGTGCTGCCAACAATGCTCAGTAATAGAAACCTTGTCTTTTCATTACCATCTTAACCAGTCATTACCTTTCTACCACCCTGACTTGAGATTTATCATTTCCAGCAATTCCAGGGATGGAGGCTGGGTTGACTCAAGTGGTGGCTGCATATTGTGCCAATTTACACCCTGTACATGGTAGTTATTGGGACCACACACACACATGGCCCCTTTAAAATTGTAACTTTCAGGGCAGATTACTTCCCAGTTGGGGATCTAATGGGATATTTTCCCTCGCATGGCTGCAGCTTTTGGTTCTATCTGAAGCCTATTTTTGGAGAATTTGGTGTCTATCTGACAGTTAATTCATAGAGTCAGAAAACTATACAGCACAGAAGAGGGCCTTTGCCTGTCGAGTTTGCATCGACACAATGGTGGCCAAAGTTTTATTACTAGGATTGCAGTGAACTATCTAAATGCTAGCAAAGTGAGTAGATGAGCTTTTTGTTGAATGGGATGCTGTATTTTGTCCCTGCAATGTTCGGATTCATTCCCATTCTGTAACTTCACAAGATGTGAAGCCCTTCCTGTTGGATGGATAACCAAGGGGGTATATCAAAGTCGGTGCAGTAGTTCATCTTTACAGTGGTTGTAAAATCACTGATAATAGATATGATTCTATGTCAGTCATTGTTAGCTGACTTTTAAAATGATTAAGTGATTTGATACCTTATCGATTGAAAGAGCCGATTTTCACAGGTGGGAGACTCCAGAAGTTGTTGGCAGAACTTTTAAATTAAAGGTGGATCAGTCAGGGCTGATGTCAGGGTGTCTTCACACAAAGGGTAAAGGAACTTTCTCATCTCTCTTTCTCTTCTCACGAACCCCTCATCACTCCCACAGCCATCTTAAAAATAATTGTTGAGGTAGCGGATGAGGATCAGCAGGGTAAGGCAAATTGAAAATTAGACAGATTTTGTTCAGAGAGGGCAATAATTTTCTTCATAATGAAACAAACAAGCGCAATACCATTACAATGAATGTTTCTACGCAATACTTTTCTGTAATTATAAAACAAGACAAATATCTATTTCGATGAATTGAAAGTCAATAATATTTTTGTATCTATCTTTGTCAGAGCTGATGAGCATGGTGGCACAGTGGTACTGCTGCCTCACAACGCCAGGGACCCGGGATTGATTCCCAGCTTGGGTGACTGTCTGTACAGCGTCTGCACGTTCTCCCCATGTCCTCGTGGGTTTCCTCCATGTTCTCATAGAATCCCTATGGTGGAGAAGGAGGCCATTCAGTCTATCAAGCCTGCACTGACAACCCCACCCAGGCCCTATCATTGTAACCCCATGCATTTATCCTGCTAGTCCCCCTTACACTAAGGGGGCAATTTAGCATGTCCAATCAACCTAATGCATAGATCTTTGGAGTGTAGGAGGAAACCAGAGCACCCAGTGGATCCCTGGCGCTGTGAGGCAGCAGTGCTAACCACTGAGCTATTGTGCCACCTTGGGTGCTCCGGTTTCCTCCCACAGTCTGAAAGACGTGCTGGTTAGATGCTAAATTCTCCCTCAGTGTACCCAAACAAGTGCCAGAGTGTGGCAATTTGGGGATTTTTTGCAGTAACTACATTAGTGTTAATATGAGCCTACTTGTGACATTAATACATAAACTTAAATTTAATCCAAAACCATTGCCCCATCCAATTTATGAGTACATGTATAATTGGACATCCAGCTCCAGTCATTATTGTTCACTCAGGTCAATTTTTAACCCTTCCTTTGATTTCCTGTACTTTTGCTCTCATGGAGAAAGCGTTCTCATATCTGGTTTGGTGGCCAAAGTTTTATTACTAGGATTGCAGTGAAGCACATTGGTAACCAAGTGGGATTTGAACGGCAATGAAACCACCAGCACTTCCTCGAAAGACCTTTGTCCTTTCTAACCTGGTTGGTATAGTTGGAGTGAGAACTTTGGATGATATAAAACTAGAAGGAAATAGGTAGTGATTTTAAACTGTCCTGGAACAAATCGTTGAGTTAGTGGTAGGGCACTTCTCTCTCCTCACCTCACCTTTTGAATCAGAAGGTGCAGGGTTCAACCTTCATCTCAGAGCCATAGCTCGGAATCTGACATCAAGCAGAACATTTGTGTCTGGTGGATGTGCCTCTCCTTGAATGATCAGGAATGCTTATTGGAGTGGTAGAACAGTTCTTGTTTCCTTCCCCAGGCTAATAGAGGCAGAATTATCTGTCTTCAGCTGTTATGCATGAGATGGATGGCAAACCCATCCCTGACCAATGGGCTAAAAGTCTCCTGTGTCTGCTGGTTGTACTTTAAATAGGTTTGGACAGTGTCCATCCAATTCCTACTGGCAGATGTACGATAGCTGAAAAAAAGCTGCCCCTCTTTGGGAATCCCATCTCATAGAAACAATAGGCGAGGCAGTGGCATAGTCTTTGGACAAGTAATCCAGAGACACAGGATAATGCTCTGGGCACCAGGTTCAAATCCCACCAAAATAGATGGTGGGAAAATTTGAATTGAATAAAAATCTGGACTTAAAAGTCTCATGAAGACCATGTTATTGTAAAAATCCATCTGGTTCTTTTAGGGAAGGAAATCTGTAATTCTTACTTGGTGTGCATGTGATTCCAGATTTATGGTTTTCTCAAATGCGTCAAGGGAAATTAGGGATGGGCAATTAATGTGGCCCAGCCAGTGGTGCCCACACCCATGAAAGAATATAAAAATCCGGCCTGGTTTGAGAAATGTGTTGTTTATATTGGAATGGCAGGAGTTCTCACTCTGCATCATGTAGCCTGGCAGGGAGAGAAAGATGCCCGACTGGGGAGATTGGGGCAAAGCAGAGAGAGTTTTTACTCCATTCTTGGCTATGTTATGCCATACGTGACATGCAAATTCTCAATCTCCTAGATGTTACCGTCCTTCACTCCCAGAGCGTACTGAACGTCTGCAGCAGTCGTCCTGCACTGATTTGTTCAGGAGAGCTACTTTTGACTGAAATTGGAGCCAGTTACACTGTTCCTAAAGTGTGGCCCTGTTTATGCTGAAGGTGATGGAAGTAGCTGCTCTGCCAGCACCCGTGCTTTCAAGGATGTATTTGTGGGCCCCAGACCCATCCCTGAAGTTAAAGACTAGTTGGGGCGGTACACTCCTAGAAATGGACAGTATGAATTCAGCTGGTGCCACTTGTATGCTTCATCTGGCATGCAGCCCTGTAGTATCACAGCAAAGGAAGTCAGCCATTCAGCTCCTTCAGTGTGTTCTATCCTTCAGTTAATACCATTGCTGATCCGTACCCGGTACTTTTTGGCCCAGATCACTTAGATTTGATTTATTATTGTCACATGTATTGGTACACAGTGAAAAGTATTATTTCTTGTGCTGTACAGACAAAGCATACCATTCCAGTGTACATAGCAGAGGGTGCAAAATCGAGTCTTACAGTCATAGCTAGGGTGTAGAGAAAGATCAGCTTACTATAAGGTAGTTTATTTTTAAAACTCCAATTCACCCATCTTTTTTGGAGAGTTCCAGATTTCCACTTTACCTTTCTGTGAAAGAAGTGTTTTTTTCTCTCGTTTCACTGCTCTTTTAAGATTGTGCCCCCTCCCCCTCTTTGTTCTGGATTCCCACGCCAGTGGGAATAGATTTTACTTTAGCTAACCCATCAAATTCATTTATTTTCGTTTTCATTTGGAATCACCTTAGTTAGTTCATCGCTCATTCTTCTGAACTTGAGACAAAACACACCAAGTTTTAACCCCGTTAGGCCTGATGTCCCTCTGAGTGTGAAGGGTGGCCTAAGAATCATTTCAACCGAGTGCTCTGCCCCCCCCCACCCTGTTTCCCATCTGGCTGTAGAAAAGCCACCGACAGCAGCAGCAGCAGGAATGCCTTTGTAGCTGTCTTTATTTCAACGCGCCAAAAACTTTTTTCAGGGGCGATGAAATGGTTCTAATTTGACCAACTCCGTTTAAAGATAAACGGCTGCAATCTATTTTTCTCTTCTAGTGACTCTCGCATTGAAAAGTGGTCCTTTGTTCTTATATTCTGTTTGCAGATAAGCTGAGATTTCAAATGATGGTGTGTGCAAATCACATTTTATCAACGAATGTTTGTTTCCCAAACGACGTTTATGTAAATACTCAGAAATGGTTGTCCCTTTTTTGGTTTTAAAAAATGCTGGATTTCTTGCTGTGTCGCTCCATCTTGTAAAACACATTTGTTACAGACGGCTGTAAACATTTTATGTTCAAAGGAGTATTTTTCCCTCCTCTCTTGTTAGTTCAATGCTGGGAGTGTTTTTGCCCCTCCAGTTTTAGCAAGGGCTCGAGTGGGAACAGAGTCTGTTCTCTCTGTTGGTGAGTGCAATTGAAAATGCTGCGGGCGAGCCTAAATTAAAACACACCATTTAACGAGGGCGGGGAAATGAAATGCTTTTAAGATGTCAGCGGGGCTCCTCAAGCCTCCCTGTTCAAGCGGAGCTCTGTGGAAAGGAAACACTGGGGCGGCTGAGAGATTTCAGTTTAAATTCAGCAAATGAATGGTTAAGAAGGCTCCCCGTACTTTCCCTCCTGGGGTGGCTACAAAACGGGCTCGAGAATAAAAAATACCCCTGAAAGTGGGTGCAAATAACACTGGCAGTTTTTTTAACAACTTAAAAAACAAACGAAGTTGTTGTCTGTTCAGCCATCCATGTTCACACGAGCTGCTCCTAACGATTCTCTTACAGGCTAACTTTTTTTGTTTTTTTTCTGTGGAGTACTGGGAGGGGGAGAAGGGGGGACCGAACTAGTCGTTAACAACCCTTTTTTTAAAAAAAGCTTTCGGGCTTGCATCCTGTGGGTTTTTAAAAAGAGGAACATGCAGTTCACAATTTCCCGAGGTCGGGAAGGCTTGCATCAAGAAACCATGAAATTAAATGGGAACCGACCGGATTTTTTTTTTCTCCTGTTTGCATACTGATTGGTAAGTCCCGTGACATCACAGCTTTTTACCCCTCCTCCCTCTCCTCTCCTCCCTCTCTCTTACTATTTTGCAGCCACACAATCTGTGTCTACATTTCCATGTGGCTTGAGCAATTTTTTTTTGTTTGTGTGTGGCTATATTCAGCATGAGAAAATTTACGATGAAACGAATTAAAAAAAATTCGAAGGAAGCCGTGAGAGTCGGATGTTGAGGAACACGAGGGGGGAACGGCCGGAGTGGTTATTGGAAAAAAAAGGCGGTGAGGAAAGTCTGAATACCCCTCCTCCTCCTCCCTCTCCCCAGCCTGTCTGTTGGGTTTGAGTGGGGTTTATGAATGGAGGCGCCGAGCAGGGATGGAACGTTGCGGTAGCCGAGGTTCCAGCACTCGATACATTGTTGCCGTCCCGCGTTCCATTTTGGAACGTCCGGACATTGTAACTTCCACGGCTTGTAAGTTTCGGGCTGATCGCGGCAGAGGCGCAAACACGTGGGAAGAAGGGGCACCGTCTCTCTCCCCGTCTAATCGGTCTCTTGCGCTGTGGGTGGGTTTCAGTTTTGTTTATTTATCGCAGAGATGAATTGAAGGGTTTTATTTTCAAAGCCCTTTATTATTTAAAAAAACGATTTCCCACCTTTCTAATCAAAACGAGATTCTGTATGTTTATGGAGCTTTGACTGAAGTGCGCCACTTTTGTTAAGTTCAGTTGCAGCAGGCCTTTCTTCCGGCTTATGGCCTTTCCATGCTTCTTTCGCCCCCCCACCCCCTTTCCTTTCGAAGAGTGAAACAAAGTATAGCGTCAAGAGTGGGGCAGAGGGCAAATAGCTTAAAAAAGAGGGGAAGGTGAAACTGAAAGGGGAAAGGAAAACAGCCAGCATGGTGGGTGCTGAGAGTCTGGGCTTTATACTTGTAAATCCCACCCCTCCCTGCAGGACTCAGCCGTACGGTTCAAATCACAACAGACGCGCGCCTTTCTGCACAGATCCCAGCCCTTTGGATACTTGCATTGGACGCAAACTTCATTGCTAAATTTTTCCCTGGTTTTTCTCCCACGAGTTGTGTGCCCCCCAACTCCCCAAATATTCGGGCATCCTCTCGCCAAATCTCTTCTTTTTGTTGCGACTTTAAACGAGCCATGTGTGCGTGAGATACGGATCCGGCTAATTTTGAACGTGCTTTTTTTTTCATTCGGAAACAGCATTGCCCTTTGCCCCATGCCCGCATATTGTTTCGCTTATTTAATGCAGGATGAGCGGCGGTGAATTTTCGCGGGACTCTGGAAGGGGACAGGACTCTCTCAATGAATTTAGTGAGCAAACGCATTTTCTCCCCGGGCACCTCCCCCACCCCCGCCTTGAACCACTGGCTTCCAGCAGATCTTTCGACTGTTTGGAATTGACCCAGTTCTGCACATGTTGGACTCCAGCCCCATCCAGGTGTGTGTATACACTCCCACCTTGGAGCTACCCAGGCTGGTTGGTGGACTTTTTTGTCTGCAGCACCCCTTGAGGCCCACTGTCTTTCAATATCAGATCCAGGGTTCAAACTCCCCTTGTGGCTCATTTTCTCACCGAGGAAGGTTAAATCGTGTTTCTGCCACATCTGCCCTGTGTGCCAGGTTCCCACAGCAATGATGGCACCTTCTGAACCTGCAACCACTATCGTCTATTAGGATATGGATGTCAGATGCCTGGAAGTTCCCTTCCAAGTTATTCATCATCCTGACTTGGAAATATCTCACCGTTCCTTCACTGTTGCTGGGCCAAAAATTCTGGGATCTCAGGATCCTCGCTAACAGCACTGTGGGTGCATCTACAACCACATAGACTGCAGTGTTTCAGGAAGGCAACTTCCCACCACCACCTTGGGCAATTAGGGATGTTGGCCAAGCCAGTGATGCCCACACTTGCATAAAAATAAAACTAACTATGCACCCTTTGTAGATAAATGTCCCATAATTGTTAGGGGAAGAATGTGGCTAACCAGTGTGCTTGGAGGACTTGGATGTTTTGATGGAGAGTGTGGCTGACTAGGTTGGGGAGGAGGGACTTCTGAAAGCATTGGAACGGTTTGAGTGGCATGTGCAGGAGCCCAGAGCTGAAGGAAGATAGGACACAGGGTCGAGGAGGTTGTTGAGCTAAAGTGAATTAAAAGCATTGCAGGATTTGTGGATGAGGCAGAGTGCATCTGAGTTTTGGAGTGGTGCTTCAATGGAACTTTTTGGGTGATTTGAAGGGGAGGATGAGGAAATTTTGGATGAACTCAAGTTTGTATTGTAGCAATTAAGTGTGGAGGTGGCAAACCATTTGGATTAGGTTTAAGCTACCGTGAGGTTGGGATGTGAAGGTGGGTGTAGCATTTAGAAGGATATCAAACCCTCCTGTATAGAGGAGGTGCCCATGTTCATTTTGGCACATTCCTATACCGAGTTCAAAGTGTCCTGTTCCTTTGACAAACTAGGTTCACTTTTACTGATTTGCAGCATTATCCCTGCCTGTCATACAATTTTATGCCTTTTAATGACTGGAGATCATTCTGTCATTAAAACAGGAGCTCATGATGGTTAGACCATTTGTGTCTTTGGTAAAGGATCATTTGCTAAGGACAATCTGTTGTCCCAGTTCTGAAGTGGCACAGTTTTTTTTTAATTTAGTAGCTCTATAGTTTCAGATTCCCTGATCTCTCTGGGTTTTGCTCACCACAGAGCTATTTTACAGGGGTCACGGAGGGTGAAATCCCCTGTATCCCCCTCTGAAACATCCCAAAGCACTATAATTCATTTTGAATTGTGGACGCTTGTAGATGAGATCCCAAGCAAGCCAATGATTATTGGCTTGCATTAACTGCTTGTGATGTCAGTTTTGCCAGGGCCCCTGCTTTACTGCACTTCTGACAGTTGTGGATTGGGTCATTGGTTTGGAGGTTGGGGGGAGGGGGATGGTGGGGAGGGGTTTGAGGTCGGGGGGGGGGGGAGATGCAAGGAGATGGTTCCTTGAGGTGGTAGGCCCAGGCTCTGTTTTACTTTGCAGTCCTATCCATAAAGTTGTGCTGCATTGCACTGTGCAGAACCAGGTGAGTGACTGGTGCGATTCAAGGTGAATTATTCCTGGCCTGAGTAATGAATTCTTGCATTGGACAGGACTGTGATTTTCTTTTTCCCCAGTGTGCTTCATCTTTCTTGTTACTCGCTGCATTTTGTTCACAGCTTGGAGTTTAGGTAGTGTCACTCTTGAGCAATTTATTTAGAAATCTTAGGCAAGCTTGTATGGACGCTAGTTGTAGTATAATTGTCAGAATGAGGGGGGAAAAAAACTGATCTGTGAACGTAAGGAATGCTAAAACCTGCCCAGTAGCCTTGATACTTGCAACAACCAAGTGAATTTGTGATGGAGATTAGATGAAGTTAATGAGCCATTGAAAGGGCCGTTTGCTCTGAGTGTAGAGTCTTGACTGCAGTGATTTGGTATCAGTTCCTTTCTCCTCCCAGTCTGAGGGCATTTAGCTCTTGTGGAAGAATAATCCCACTTGACTGCGTCACGAAAGCTGGGTACGTGTGGGCCAATTTGAAGTCTCTCCCCTGCCCACCACCCAATTAACTTTAGCAGAATGGCCCAGCCAGAAACAAAACCTCACCAACAGCCTTGTAGCAAGTACTGTGAGAACCCATAACATATGTGGGAATGTGGACTGGACATTGCCCTGACATCCCTACCTTTTCCGGCAGTAACTACCAGGAACAGTGATCAGGAATAGAATCATTGTTGTTGTTTTATTCCTTCTTTCTTTTTCTCTCTCTTCTTCCCCCACCCTCCTGTTCAACAAGACAAGTTGAGCCTAACTACACAGCTGAACAGACCCGGTGAGCTGAGAGCACTGTCGCAAGTTAGGATGTCCTGAGGTGAATCCTGCATGATCCATTGTATTTATCTGTAATGAGCATCACAAAACAGATCATCTAGTCTCCACCTTGTTTTTGTTTATGAGATCGTGCTTTGCACGACTTGGCTGTCATGCTTCCTATGGCACAGCAGTAACTACACTTCAGAGGTTCCTCTGCATGCGATGTGGTCTGGGCCCCGATGCAGACCATGAGAGGGCATCTGTAAAATGAAGTGGGTGGCCCTTCCTGTGACTTGATGCAGGAAATTGCCAGATCAGGCATCCTGCTAACCAGACAATAGAGAGCTGAATGCCCATCCAGAGCAGGAATGCCTCAGCCTAATGTTTGATCTTTGTGTCTTCTCTGCCCAGATCCTTTTTCTTCCTATCTTGAAGCTGATGAATGACTTGTGTAATGTACCAATAGTCCTACAATCTCTAGTTCAAACAGGTATTCTTCATGGACTTGAGCACAGGAGCATTATTAGATTGTGTTAGTGGGGGTGGTGAAGTCCATCATAAATTAAGAGCTCTCACTCAATCTTCCTGCATCCAAGGGCGTCATTGCCACTTGTTCTCTGCAGCTGAGCGGTTATCAGAAAATTTCTTTTGATTTGTAGCAACAAACTGGCCAGGCCTATGAATGGTCCTTGGATCTGAGAGGTTGTTGAGGTATTCTTGGTTCAGCGCAGTGACCAGCAGCTTGGGTTAGTGGATCCGTGAATAGTTGGCATGTTTGGTCATGTCAAAGTGAACACTATCCTTTCCCAGATGCGGACTCTTGACATCCCCTCTGAATGATTCTTTTGGTATTGAGCACTCTGCACCATCAGCGAGACATGGTAACCTTAAAGTTATGTCTGGGCACGTTGAGTCCTTAATTTCTTTGGAGACATTGGCTAATTGTGCAGTTAATTGTATCAGGTGCTGTGTAAGACAATGGCTTCTGATGTTTATTTATCATTGCAGTAACACTGAAGGGCTGTTGAGTTGTATTTTGCCACCATCTTTTCTCAGCAAAATAAGTTTTTGTAACCTCCCAAGAAAAGGCCCTGGGGCTAATGTTTAGTGATTGGATTAGTCACTAAAGTAGCAGTATTGTTACAGTCTCTGTATAACACCTCTGCTCAATTTGGTTTAAATCTAGAATGATAGCCTAGCATTTCGCCTTTCGTTGCCCCATTCAGTTCTGAGCCCAACAGCCTTCAAGTATCTTCCCAAGTGACAGTCTTTCCTGTGCGGACAGTGTGCATGAGTGCCATTAGGCATTTGCTAGGGAGGAAATCCATGAGCACTGCCTGTGCTGTGTTCGCATTGTGCTTTCTACCAGAGGTAACTGGGTAAGAATCTGGAATGGGACTGTTCAATTTTCCTTTCCCACTCCCTACCCCCCCTAGACACAATTAACTGCCCCAGATGTGTTGCATCTGTACTGCTGTTAAGCCAGTTCACTATGTTTGAGGTTTGGCAGCCTCCTTGGTTCCACCCTAATTACCTGACTATCTATGATGATAATTCAGTTCCTCACACTGTCACTTAACCCCTACCATCTCTGAAAATGTTATCTGAACGAAAGATTTTAATTTGCAGGAGTAGATCAAGATAAGATGTTCTGGATCATTTAGTGTTGAATGGATTTCAGCTCTACTTACCTCTGACCATCTGAGTAATGCAGCATTTCGTCTACTCTTCTTAGGCCCTATGGTTGGGCAACATTATTCCGAGTAATTCTACATCTTGGTTGGCCACTGCATTGTGACCCTGTACGTAACTTCACTTTTTTCTTCTGATCATCTCTTCAGTATTGGTTTGTACACTCCTGTCTTTTGACTCTTGTGACTGGCATATGTTGCTTTAAATTTTCTCCAAACATCATGGTTGCCTGAGATAGGTCTCAGCCATGTGTTCAAAGCAGCATATTCTTGCACTTGGAATTAATGAAGTGTAGGTTGGTATAGTGCCTGGGCCTACAGTTGGTTGTAAAGATGGAGTTTGTTCTGGCCTACGAGTGATCTTTTATTCTTGCCCCCCCCCCCCCACCCACCCGCGCGCGTGCGTGGAAGTGATCGACTCTTCTGTGACTTGCGTTCTGCCTGCAGGTTCCCATGCATTACTGAGAGTACAGTCAGTGGTTGTCTAGAAGGCAGCATGAAAGAAAAGTGTATATAATGCCTTTTGCAATGTTGGGCCTGTTCCCTTTGCAGTTAATGAAATGTATCCGGTTAGAATGCAGCAATCAGTTTATGCATAGCATGTTCCCACGATGATCTGAGATGATGTTTATTAGGGGTACATATTGGATAGGGTTATACCCAACTGAGAGGGAAACTATGGCCTTAGTTTAACCCCTCACCTGGAACTCGGCACTCCTTCTTCAGTGCAAAAGTGCCTAATTTTTGTGTCCCCATCTCTCAGGGTGCAATTTGAACCCACAGCCCTCTGCCGCTGAGGCAGACTGAGCCACGGTGCCTGGGTGCTTATTGTTCTTTGGCTCACTTGGCTATTGCTCCAACTTTGGTAACTGATTTGAAAGTCAGGACAGAATGCTGCAGAAGAATTACAGTAAATTCCTTTCTTATTTCAGGATTCCTCCCAGAATGTGATGAGCGTCTTTAACCAGTTGAACATCTCTGAGAAGGAGAGGTGGAGTGAATATAAAATGGCTGATGTTGGATAGATGAGGTGAGTGCTGTCTTTGTTGCTGCCTTGAGCAGGTGCATTCCATTGCGATGCCCCCATATTTTAGCATCGAGTGCTGCGATGGCTTGTTGATGTAACTCCCTCTTGTTCCCCATTTGGTGTACTTCATTTGAATATCACCCCATTAAGCCACTTAGGGGGGCCTTTAAAGCCCAGGTAACTGGAACCTGTTTGCGTTCGGAAGGAATGCCTGCAAACCAGCCCTCCTGGCGAATGGCAGTGTTTGCAGGGAGCGCTCTTTAGTTGGTCAGGCCACCTATGGTTTTCCCATCCATTCACTTCAGTGGAAAGTGGCTGACGAGCTAAATCCCAAGGATTTCCCCAACAGGCACTTGCTGCAAGTGCCAATCCCTTTAGGCATCTCAAGTCACTCCAACTTTACTTCCTTTGGACAGTTTGCCTTCGTAAAACCCTCTGATCTTGAGATTTGGTAAGTGCCCCTTGCACCAAAAGACCCATCCTCCGTCCGAATGCTGATAGCTATTAGTCGTCATTGACTTAAAACGGAAGCAGTCTGTGGAAATATGATTTAAGCTTTCTATAGAAGTGCGTGCTTTCCCTGACTGGCCCAAATACACTGCAGGGTACACTGCAGAGCTTGGGCAATCCTGCCCTTTATGCCAGTGACTTAGCTGCACAGTTAAATAGGCAGTCCCCCTTGATTACAAGTTCTGTTGTGCTGTTGATGGTCTTCACTAGAGTTGGATTGACACTGTCCCTGTAAATCTTTGGGATGTTCTGCTGGGATGTGGGTGGAGTTCTCACTTTGGCTGCTTCTGTGCCTGACCTGGCAGAGGGACTCTGGTCTTTTTGCTGTTGTTTTGAAAGTTGGTCCGCAAGTGACACATGTTCACTCAAGGGGTCACTGGGCCATAAGACGCTAGGGAAGCCCGAGCTTTGGTCGTCCATTGGTTTTGCTGCAAATCCATGCTGACTCACCGTCTCCTGCTTGTCCTTGTGTTCAGCCAATGGTAGATTCCAGTCGCTCCTCCATAACTGACAGATCTGTAGTTCTCATTTTCTTCCCCTTCTCCATTCCTCCCCGCCTCTTAAATAATGGAGTGATATTTGCAATTTTCCAATCTGAAGATATAATTCCTGAATCGTAGAATCCCTACAGTGCAGAAAAAGGCTATTTGGCTTCTCTAATCTGCACCCACTCTTCAACAGAGCATCTTACCCAGACCCATCCCTGTAACCCCACACATTTACCCCATTGTTCCCCCAACACACATCTTGGTACACTAAGGGACAATTTAGCATGGCCAACCCACCTAATCTGCACATCTTTGGAGTTTGGGAGGAAACCCATGCAAACACTGGGAGAAAATCAAGCTGCACACAATCACCCAAGGCTGGAGTTGACCCTGGGTCCCTGGAACTCTGCTAGGCACTCTGCCATCATACCGCCCTACAGAGCTTTTGGGAATTCTGACTTAATATATCTGCAATTTCCTCAGCACTTATCTTCCATTCTTGGGCTAGTAACTGTCAATTCTTGAAGTGTTGTGTCTCAAGTCCCATTATTTTCCCCATTCCAGATTTTTTTTTTAAAAACTTCCATTCTTCCCTTAACTTTTTTTTAGGTTTTCTTGTACTACTTGTATTTTGTCTTGCTCCACTTGTGAACAGAGTTTGCCGTTTACTTAGTTGTCGTCCAGCTCCCAGTTGACGGAATTAAGGAGCTGCGGCACTTGACACTTATGAGAAGTGCCAAGTACACAAGAGGCTGAACTGAATGGTGTGTGTTGTGTAAATATTTCAGTTGTAGAGCCATTCAGGGCTGCTTACTGGCACTCTGCCAGTAGTCAGAGTTGAGCTGTTTACAGGTGTGCTTGCTGCAGTGGAGAGTGAGTGAGAGAAATGGAGGGAGGAGAGGGGTTCTCTCCTCACTCCTGGAGTTCAGGAAGTAAAAGGGAACTCGCTGGATAATGTCCTGCTCTGGTACTTCTCCTTGGGTAGGAGACAGGGTCATGGGCTATAGCTTCAGCAGAAGAGAGACCAGACCTTGATTGAACTGATGGAGCAAGAGCAGAGGGTTATGACATTGAATCTAAAACTTGAATGCTGGGCATTTTTTTTTGTGAACTGGAAAAATACACAATTTGTAGATTGAATCAATCTAAGTGAGAATTATCTCACTTTTCTCAAATTGAAACTTCACTGGTTGTAATGTTCTAATGTAGGAAATGCAATAAATGATCAATGTACACTTCTCCCAGAACAGCAATATGACTAACTCATCTGTTTTAGAAGTGTTGGTTGTGGGATAAATATCAGCCAGGATGTTCCCCTATCCTTGTTCAAGATAGTACCATGTGTACCTGAGAGGACAAATTAAGACTTGTCTTAATCTGAAAAGCAGCACCACTGACAGTGTAGCACAATCTTTGTACTACACTGTGGAGTACCAGCAGAGATTGTGCTCAAGTCTCTAGACTGGGAAACAATGTGCTAAAGCAGAGTTGCGATTGCTTCTCACCAAACCACAGGCAGAAAAATGTGAGACTTGCCCCTATTGGGGGACAGCTAGTGGAAAGAGAACATTGTGCCTGGCTGGCCTGCAATCAGCTCCTGCGGTTAACAGGAACAGTGTGTTCAACCTGGTGGGTGGATTGCAGTCTGCAAGAGACCTAACTTGTGAAGATGTAGACACAAGGGAACACCTTTGTCACCTTCACCCATTAACAAACGATGTTGAAGTATCGCTCTGTGGTGCTAACTTGAGCATCTCTGGAGAAGAAGTGACTGCCTCTGAGAGGTGGCTGAGGAGTGGGATGGGGAGGGGGAATAAAAAGAATTGCAAGCTGGTGACCCGATCTGGGGATTGATGGGTATTGGCTTTTATGAATCCACACCCCATTCCTTGCAAATCTTGCTTTCTGCAGTTGTGGCACCAGAAGTTGAGGGTCGTCCAAATGGTGTGAATTCTGGACGTCCCTGGAAATGTTGCCACAGTAACCCAAGTGGCACTTATTATCTGCTGCTGGAGGCTGCTTATCCCAAACTGATTATGAGCAGTCATTCCCTTCTCCGTCTGGGTGATCCAAGAATCCCTGGGTTTCTTTAAACTTATTCTGCTAACCGCTGTTTTACTCAACTCAATTCAGGGTTAGAACATGGAGATGATTTATAGAGAGAACAAATTTTGTGATGTTACAAATTGGGGCCAGGTGTTGAGTGGTGTCATTCTTAGATGCCAGTGCAACCACCTCCGCCCCATTGCTTCTAATGTGCAAGGACTACCTGAATAAGCCTGTCATGTATTTTCCGATGGTCCCACAATACTATTAATGACAGCAAATTGTCAACGTCCTCCCCATTAGGAAGAGCAGGACAGAGTAAAGGATTCATGTTATTGTAATTGTGGTGGCATTTTATGTGGGTTAGAGATGTGGGGCATAAATCTACACTGAATCAAATTTTAGCATAGGCCCACTTAGGAAAGGCCAAAATAGTAATGGTTGACAGCAAGCTTGCATTTATGTAGTGCCTTTAACTGAAATACAATTGAACAAAAATTAACACCAAATCAAAGTTGGAGAGGGTGAGCCTGGTGGCAAAAAAGTAAGTTTGAAGGAGTATCTTAAAAGAGAAGGAAGAAAGAGACGGAATGGTTTAGGAAGGAGATTTCAGAGTTTGGGCTGAGATGGCTGAAGGCACTAAGGTTTCTGGGATTTTGTTGATCGGGCGTCACGTGTTCAGGTCATTTGCAGCAGAGTGTATGTGAGGTGCCCAGGCATGTTCAAGTGTAAACTGCATGTGACGAGAGGATCACGCTGGCTTTACAGTTTCTAGCATGGCTTGCTGGAAGTCAACAGTCACAGACTGCTGAGGGGCAGGGGCAGTAGCTTTCAGTGTATTATTGGACAAGAACTTTGAACAAAGATTCAGTAAGTTCCCCCTACGTAACTCCACCCTTTCAGGACTTTAGGACCTTTGTCTTAATTGTTTGACTGAGGCATAAATATTGGCTAGGGCACCTAGGGAGAACTTGCCAGCAATTTGCAATGTTGTAATGGCATCCACTATGCCCACCAAGAGGGCAGACGGCATTGGTTTAACATTTCATCCAAAGAAGCAACACCTTCAACTGTGCAGCACTCCCTTGGTACTGCAGTGAACTGCAACCTAGATTTAGTGCTCAACTGCCTGGAATGAGACTTGTCTGGATGGGGAACATTTTAATAGTGTTTCAGCAGCATACTTAACTGACCCTTGTAGAAGTTAACCATGCTGTGGCCTCACCATTGATGGTTTGGTGTCCTACTTTTAGGACATAAAATGGACTGCAGAGTTTAAGTGACAGCATTTTATGCTGTAGGTCAGCTCGCTGTCTTGTTGCCCATGTAAGTTATGATGGTGCCTTTCGGAGAGGAGGAGAGAAAGTTGGAGTGCTGGGGTTGGAGATTGGCCTGCTCGCTGTTAACATGCCAGCTGAAGAGCAGATAGACATTTCCATTGTTGTGCATATGATGTGAGGAAGAAGGCCGGTTCTGTAATGATGAATTGCCAGAGTTTGTGTACTGGCACATTGGTGTTTTCCCAACCACTTCTGGAGCTCAAGACAAAAATCTTTTCAGAAAAGGAAGGAAGCTCCCAAGCCTAGCTGTTCAGGAAATGTGTGTGCTATTTGATTCTGTATCCAGAGCAGAGACTAGGTACATTGTCTCACATTGTGTGAGTACTATGATGAAAAGTGAAAATGGGGAGATGGTGAAAGTTAATTGTGTTTATTAAACATGGAATATTCCCCCATTGAGGATGGTACTACCAGGAAAGGCATAAACCATTTAGTTGTTGAAGTGTGAGAAAGATATACCCATTATCATAAAGTGCAAGTTTATATGATCCAGTGTACTGAAGTCTGCAGTGCTGTGTCATGAAATTTCCACAAGGGATGCACTTGAAACAGTGAAAAACTTTCCTTCGACCATATTGTAAATTCTGCCCCTCCAAGCTGTGTGGGCATTCTAGCGCAGGTTCCTGGTTCTAAGTCTGTCACGGACCAATTTGCAGTGATAAATCAAGAGAATCGTGTGAGAAACTGGGATGTGAATCAGCTGGTGTGTGGAATATTGGTGCCTGTACATGGAAGAAACCATACACAAAATATTGATTATATACTTCAGCAGAGCCCTGCTGGTGAATTCTCTCCAACTTGCAAATTAACGTTGGTAGTTTTAGTTTTGGATGGGAGTTGAATGTGTTTGAGATAAACGTCCATGACCCTAGTGTGGGAATTGAACCCAGGCTGTAGTGAAATGGCTGCCTGATTGGGTGAATGTGAACCACCATTTTGAATTTAAGTAGCCTTCAGCTTCTTGCAGTTGACAATTGCAACGTGTGGGCTATATCACAAAGATGAAAAGACCATGCACGTTTGGCAGTTTATTTTGAATGAGGCATTCTACTGTAATTAAGCTGGGTCCAAGTAAATTGTACATGAGGCAGTGTGGCCATTCTTAAAAAAGAAAATCCATTGATGTCATCCTCATATCTTTATTTCTACCCTTCCACAGTAAGGGTCATCTTGAGGCTGTCTTATAAGGCACATTGCTGGGTTTTGGTGGGCCTGGGAATGGTTGGCACTAATGTTAGGTAACAAAAGTGCACCAGCATCCAAAATCCATGTGATTATAAATTAAGCTTTTAAAGTTTAATTTATCTGTGTCACAAGCAGGCTTACACTGCAGTGAAGTTACTGTGAAAATCCTCTTGTTGCCACACTCTGGTCCCTGTTTGAATACACTGAGGGAGAATTTAGCATGGCCAGTGCACCTAATCACACATCTTTTGGACTGTGGGAGGAAACTGGAGCACCTGGAGGAAACTCACATAGACACGATGAGACTGTGCAGACTTCGCATATACAGTGACCCAAGCCAGGAATTGAACCTGAGTCCCTAGTGCTGCAAGGCAGCAACAATGTGCTACCCTGCTGACTTGAGTGGTGGTTTTGCTCTTTGACAGGATTGCAGTCAGTGTTAATGATTGTACTGTTAAGTTTTGGCGGAAGGATTTCCCAGTTACTCTGTGAGCAGCCCAGCTTAAAGATCAGTAGAAATGCACCCAGTTTGTCAGGATGGAAATGAGCTTGTTCATTCGAGCGTGTTAACACACTAAGAAGGCAGACCATCAGCCAAGCGACTCTTCCCAGTCAGGGGTCTCCTAATGCTGCTGCCACTTGGTTTTTAAGTGGGTAAAAGTGAATGTCCTAGTCACTAAGCAGCTTGCTATGAAAGTCCATTGATAAACTGGCCCTTGCAAAGGCAGTAACGAGGATGGTGGATGCTATGCGTTGTTGAGCTGGGTTTAATCAGAGCTAAAGCTGCGGAGAGACCTTGTGGCCTGCTTTTTTTTATCTCTGCTGTCTGCTATTCTAGCTCAGCACAATTGGTTCTTTCTGTTCAGGGCCATCTTCAGGGCTGATTGGCAGATAGTTTTGCGCCTGCTTTACTTGCCTCAGCCTCCTCCCTAAGCGCCCAGTGTCCCAAACCCAAGGAAAGCTCCCGCGTGTGTGTGTGTGATGGGTATTTCTCTCTCCCCTCCCATTCATTGATTGGACATCTATTTTTGTTTCAAACTTCCATCACACAAATTGCTTTCACTTGCTCTTGAGTTATGTACAAGTTTGTTATGCTGAAGGTGCCTGGGAACATCAGGGACTGCTTCCCCCTAGGTGGGGAGATCAACTTTCTCTCGTTCCTGCTTTCGTGCTTGATGTAGTGTATGGAGGAGCTGACTGTCAGTGGAGTGTATATTTAAAAAAAAAAATCCTTTTTAATATTATTTGAACTACATTGTCCTCCAGGCCTTTTCATGGAGGTTCATGTTCATAGTTGTATTCTGTGACTCTCAGGACCAATTTTGCATCAGGGTTAACGAACCCACTGTATTTGTTGTACATCCCTAATTGCCCTGGAATTGAGTGGCTTGCTAGGCCATTGCAAAGGGCAGTTAAAAGTCAGCTATGTAGACCAGGCTGGTTAAGAGTGACAGATTTCTTTTTGCTGGAGAGCATTAGCGAACCAGATGGGTTTTGTAACAATTAGTAGTTTCATGGTCACCATTACTGAAACTAGCTTTGAATTCCAATTTTTTTTTATTAATTGGTTTAAATTCCGCAGCTTCCATGGTGGAATTTGAGTGTCCCCAGATCATTAACCTGGGCCTCTGGGTTACCAATCTACAGATACCATCACTGTACACCAAGCTTCCTTTGACAACACCTTGCAAATCCACAACCTGTTACCACCTGGAAGACGAGGGCCGCAGCTGCATCACCTATAGGTTCCCCTCCAAGTCACTCACTGTCCTGATTTGGAAAAATATCACCATTCCTTTACTGTCGCTGGGTCATTTCCTGGAACTCCCTCCCTAACTGTGTAGATGTAATGACACTTATTGCAAAGATTCATGAGAGCGACTCTCACCCAGTGAACGATTTAAAAATAAATCCCCATACGTTTGTGTGCATGGGTATCTTTGTCTTTGTATGTGTGGCTGTTGCATCCTGCGGTGTTTGCCAGAGTGATAGCAGCGGTAACCATCAATAATGTTCATTGGGTGTTTGAGGCGTGCTGAAAGTGCACTCCACGAGCCTTGGAGCTGAGTTTTCTTTTGTTCAATGGACTGTCATTCATGGTTTGCAAGTAAGGATGTTGCCACACTTGAAACTCTGATTAAGTAATTAAAATTGAGTTTTATTTGAATTGTTTAAACCTTATTGATCACTCATCTGCAGCAAAGTTGGTTGGCTGGTTAATATGAGACACAACCACCTTGAGCTCCATCCTTGTTGTTCCCATAATCCTGGTGGATCTTTTACATCCAGTCTGGCTTAACGCTTTGCCTGAATCTGACCGTGCAGCTCTCCCTCAGTGCTGCACTGCACTGCATGCTTAGGGTGTGAACCAGTCAGTTTCTGTCTCTTACAGGTGAGTGCTGAAGTCAAAGCGGATGGGAATTTGACAACCCAGCTATCTTTGTCCTCCAGGCCTTTTCATGGAGGTGCATATTCATGGTTATATTCTGTGACTCTTAGGACCAATTTTGCATCAGGTTTCAAGAAGTCTGCAATCAGATTAAAGTTCATATCCAGGATCCCTATATTTCTGTATATATCAGATGATAATACTTGCACTAGGGTACAGATTTATCCAGCAACTGGGAGCTCTGAGCATCTTTTCAAATCTTCAGACCCACACAATTTCTGTAAGACGTTGGGCGGGATTTTCTGGCCGCGTTTGCCCCAAAAACCCGGTAATCCCACCCAAGGCCAATAGACCTTTCCCTGGTCTGCCTCTCAACCGCCCTGATTTCTGACAGGCAGGACAGTAAAATGCACGCCATTGTGTCAGAAATTTAATGATGAAATAGGACTGGAGGATCCAGCTTTCAAGGGCCAGGATGTCAAGGCTCAGGAATTTTGTAATTGTCATTTTGCAAGTTGGAGGCTTCTGGCTTTGAAATGTGTTGAAAGGATTGCAAGCACATCCAGGATGAACTGGCTGTTGGGCTGAACGTGCAGGTTGCTGAGACTGAATTGCAAAACATGCTAAATGCCTGCCCTCGTACCAGTGTCATCGTTGGGCTGTCCCGCCATTTATAATGGTGCAAGTATGTACATTTTAACACCATGGGATATATTTATTGTGCTGCTTGCTTTGTTTCATCACCTTACTAGGCCCACTGCTTGTATCCCTGTGTTAAATGACATGTAAGAGTTGAGCACTTGCACTGCTGAAGGATTGATTCTATTCCCGCCCCGCTCCTAACAATACTTCATAGGGGTGATGTGTGGGTGTGTTGCATATCCACCGTTGCACCATGTTGAAATATGAGTGGGTGATGAGGGGGGAACCGGAAGCAGTTTGGGTTTTGAGTGGCCTAATGAGGTGGCCTGGAATCCTCCCCTGTGGCAGTAATAGCTTACGCTGACTCCAGTGCTTTCCTGGAATGAATGGTCTGTCGTGTGTGTGTGTGTGTGTGTGTACAGGCTGTCTGTGTGATGTGTACAATGTATTAATGTGGAGTATGCTGCAGTTAGGAGTTGAGTGCACTCTTTTGGAAAACAAAGCCAGAGTTCCCACTGGATTTGCAGGGACTGGCCTGGGAATTGTTTAATGGGAATTATACACTCATTTCTTGTAAGTATTTGTGTGTTCTGAGTGAATGCTCCAGTGTTTGGATATTGCAGGAATATTAGCAGCAAAGATTGAGAAGTGACTGCAGTGCAACAATGCTGGTGGTTTATTTTAAACACTCTCTGCTTGTGTTCACAGGCTTTGGAAACTGTATTGAATAAGCACTCCAGATCACCAGCTCCAAAAACCACTATCAATTGACAGTAAATTTTTAAAACTGAAACTGCTTGAATGGAATTCTGGATTTGAACAATGTGTGTGGCCCGTATACCCCCTTTTTAAAGGTAAGTATGGATGAGTAACTTCCGTCATTGTTCCTCTTCCACCTCCCTGACCCCTTCCTCAGTTCTGCCTCACTTACCCGGTTCTTCCTCTCACATCTCCTCTTTCCATCCCCCCCTCCCAGAGTGAGTGAAGAGATCATTGGGATTGTTACCGACTGAAAGGGCAAAAATTACTGGATTGACTCTCTTTGCAGCTTGATTGCTTGAGCTAGCTGGAGTGCTCCTGGATTGGAGGCAGGGGATGGGGGATCCTAGGGTGGAGGCATCCGGCTGGCTATCCAGTAACACATGCTTGAGGTGACAAAGGCATGAGAATGGGGTCCAAATGTGATGCCCTCGTATGTGCCCATTATGGACTGGCCATGTGTAAGGATTAACCTGCTTGCCTGGCACCTGTTTGAAGCCAAATATTGATCTGATTTGCTACTTTTACCAACAGGCACAATGGTGACTTGAAAAACACAAGATTTTTGTGCAGTGAGTGGTTAGGATCTGGAACTCGCTGCCTTGTAATTTGATGATGGTAGATTTACTTGGGGCTTTTGAAAGAGAGTTGGATAACTGCCTGAAGAGGAAAAATCTAATCCGTAGTATGGGGCTGAAAGCTGGGGAGTGGTGAGCTGGAGCAGAAGGCAAACAGGCCAAATAGCTGCCTCCTTCCATGTGGCAGCACAGTGGTTAGCCTTGCTGCCTCAAAGCATCAGGTACACAGGTTCTATTCACTGTCTGTGTGGAGTTTGCATGTTCTTCCCATGTCTGTGGCTTTCGTCCAGGTGCTTCAGTTTCCTCCCATAGTCCAGAGCTGTGCTGGTTAGGTGGATTGGCTGTGGTAAATTGCCTCTTAGTGTCAGGGGGACGAGTAAGGTAAATGTATGGGGTTACAGGAATAGGGCCTTGGTGGGAATATTTGTTAGTGCAGGTTTGATGGGCCAAATGGCCTCTTGCACTGTAGGAATTCTGATTCTTCATTCTGTGATTCAATGAGTCAATGATTTGGTTCCAACACTTTGGTCCCTCTTGACCAGGAAATAAAAAATGGTGGCCCGCCTGTTGATGGTCTTAATCTGCTCCATTTCAACCCAGCCCCTGCAGTTTAATAACAGTCGCCACCTGCCCCCATCGATCATAGAGATAGGTGAGGGTTCAGATCCCATTCATGAGAAGTGAGCATGCAATCCAGACAGATGCACCAATGCAGGATCCTGGGAGTGCAGCACCATTGGCAGTGCCCTCTTTCAGATGAAGCTTAAACTGCACCACCAGCTGCCCTCTTGATGGATATTTTAAAAAAAAACTTTGCAACATGCTATTCAAAGAAGAGGGGCCTGTGGCTTGGTCAATGTCTATCTCTCAAAGTAGCACCAAGACAGGTTATCCACACATTAGTTTTGAATGGAATTGGAGCAGGAGTAGGCCACGAAGCCTCTCACACCTGCTTTGCGCTTCGGAACACCATGGCTGATTTTCGGTCTTAACTTCCCTTTCTCATCCTGTCCCCAAATTTCTTGATTGGCTTTTGTCCAAAAATACATCAGCCTTGGCCTTCAATACACTTATCAACTGAACTTTCACAGCTTTCTGGGGCACAGGATCTCGAGATTGACAGCTCTTTAAGTGAAGAAATTTCTCCTCGTTGTAGCAGTAACGTTCAGCATCTTCTCCTGTGACTATGCCTCCAGCTCTAGATTACTCAGCTGGGTGAAAGACCTCTTGGCATCTGTCCACTTCGCCGCGTGTTTCAGTGGGGTCCCCTCTTATTCTTCTAAACACCACAGGGTATAGACCCGTTCTCTCGAAATGAGAGGGTTGCCCAGTCTTGTTGGCATTTTTGGGAGCTTGCTGTGTGCAAAATGACTGTTTTGCCTACATTCTAACAGTGACTGCATTTCAATAAATATTTTGGTTTTTAAGGTGCTTTGGGGTGTCCTGAGGCCTTGGAAGACATATACAAATTTCTTTCCTCTTTCCATATATAATTTTCTCACCCAAAATTAAAGGTCGAGGACTAAAACCCTGGGATCTGAATGTTTGCTTCGAAAGAACTATCGTTCATTTGAGGTATCACAGCTTGCCCTCCCTGAGATTTGGGCATTGTCTGAACTCCTTACCCTGTTTGATTTGAGAATAACCAATTGTCTTATTTTTGGGTGCAGTGGGGGTGGGATTTCTTTCTCTAGCTGAATCCTTGACGGTCTATTGTTAAATGTCTGCTTTTATTGGCCATCTGTAAGCCCCTTCTATAGAGCTTAATCACTGAAGACCCCTACCTGAGGGGAGAGGGCAGTGACCCTGAAGGCTCCATTGAATTTTGACGGGCCCAAGAATGCACGCCGCATTAATCTGCATGACAACGGTGATTGATGCCGCCCGAGTAGCCTTTGTTGGGGTCAGGGTGGCGAGGTTACTGAGGGGCCGGGGGTGGGGGTGGTCAGGTACACAATGGAGAATGGGATCAGTCGAATCTGCCCCTCTTCCCTTTTTTTCCAAGCGTGAGAACCATGGCAGAGCTCAGTGCTGCGCTGATACGAGCTGAGGGAAGAGCTGTGTCCCAATTGGAAATCTACCGATGCAGTCAATGAGGGATGGTTTCACCAGGCAGGCCTGAGATCGGCGTATCCTGAGAAGGGTCGTGACCTCTTGTGGGGGTGGGGATGGAGGTTATCCATACTCCCTGCAGATGTTTTATCCACAGGACAGATGGGTACTTGGGCTGATTGAACAGCCAGCTGCACAGAGGCATCTTTTAACAGCTTACTGACCAAACTGAATAGTCAGCGGTTTTTTTTCCTCTCTCTCTCTCTCTCTCTCTCTCTCTCTCTCTCTCTCTCTCGCCCATAAATGCATAAAGTTTGTTCAGCTTAAATTTCTCTTCTGCCCCATTTCCTCCCTCCCATCCCCCCCTCCTTTCCAACAGGTTTCAGGGGATTGTGATTGTTCAAACAATGTACTAATGCAAAAAAGATAAAATCTCTTTTATGGAACTTAGGATCTTTTGACTGTTTCTAATGAGAGACCTCCATATATAATTTTTCAACTCTGAACCTCCAAAGCTCCTTGCTTAACAGTACTTTTGAAATGTGATCACTGTTGAAGCAGTGGGAAAACTGGGCAGCTAATTTGCATACAGTAAGGTGCCACATGCACACAATGTCGGAATGAGCAGAATCCTCCATTTTCCTGACATTGGATTAGAATTTCATACAATACCTACAATGCGTAAGGAGGCCATTTTGGCCCCTTTTGGGTCTGCACTGCTCTCCGAAAGAGCATCATCCCCGCCCACCCATCAAATCCCCATAACCCTTGCATTTACCATGACTAATCCATCTAATCTGCACATCATGTGAAAGGAGATGGGAGCACCCGGAGGAAACCCGCGCAGAGTAAGCCACACTTGAGCCCGGGTCACTGAAACTGTGAGATAGCAGGGCTGACCACTGCTACTGGGTCGCCACTGGCCAGAAAGAGAGGGAGAATGGCCCTGTTGCCTTTCAGATAACACCATGGGGTCTTTCACATCTATGTGACAGGGCAGATGGGACTTTAGTTTTGCATCACATCCCAAAAGACAGTGCCTGTTGACAGTTGAACCCTCCCTCCACCCCACGAGTGTCAGCCAAGATTACACGTTCTATTTTCTGGAGTGGGTCTTGAATGTGCAACTTCTGACTCTGGAGGTACTGCTCTCATGACAGAGAAGTTCTAGAACATTAGGCCTCAAACTTAAGTCAGGCGTTTAATAATTAACTTTGGTTTTAATGGAGCAGATTTCTAATACTACCCAGCACATATGTATCTGCAGGTTGTTAGTGGCTGTATTAACCCATTCAGTTTCAAATTGTGGGATGAGTACTTGTACACTTATACAGGCTAGTCCCTCGGAGCTTTTTTCTGACTTCGCACATCCTTCAAAATTAATAGCTGCAGATCTATCTCATAAGTAAAGTTGGCTAACAAGTCAGTGACTTTACTAGGAATGTATACTTTTGATCAATTCCTAGTTTATGCTGCATTATCAATCTCTGTTAGAGTAGCACAACTGGCCACCTTGTCTCCCAGCTATTAAAAAGAATTGGTGGAGGTTTCTGCTCCTCATCCTGGTCCAGTGCCAGCTACTGATTGTGTGCAAATGGTATTTACACAACCATGCTATGGCTGAATTATGTGCCAACCCTTCCTGTCTAGGTATCCAATTGGATGGGGAGGCCAGTGGGTGGATGGAAGTGGGGAAGAGGATTATATGTGGCGCTGTGACATTCTTTCAGATATTTCTTTAGGAATGATTAAATTAGAAATCTGGAAGGACAGTGGCTGACCTTGCTGTACTCTGCTAATGGTTCCAGCTATGCCATTTTTGGAGTCTGCACCATGTTCTCTCCCAATATAGACACTTTTTTTTTGAATGATACCTTTCATTTAATGTGTCTTGCTGACCCTTCTACCTCTTGTCCCAATGTAGTATAGTATGGTGTTTTTTCCACAAATGTATTGAAAGGCTGGTGATTTACTAGAAGGTTCGGTGGGCCTCTGGAGGAATACGTTACCGTGGAAACTATTGTGCGGCCATCTGTCCAAGTAGTGCCAAAGTGCTGACAGTGCAGGTAGTGATGAGGTCTTCTACTGCAGTGTAAGCACTTAACGTACTCCTTGTTCACACCATCTTCCCTGAAGCTCCAGCCTTTCTCAGATTGCAAGCTCCCAATGATTGTGTGAGAGTCTGTGTGTACATATAGTGTGTTCTGTATTCCCTTACTCTTTCCCCTGCCCCCTTCAGTGTATAGTTTGCCTCCATCTTTTTGATCAACGATGCTGATTTTTTTTTTATCCTTGACGGAAGCTAATGAATGCTGAGGTAACTTAGTGACACTGGGCTTGTAAGCCAGACATATTGGCTAATAATCCAGAGAACCTTGACATTTTGACTTCAGTTTATAAAATATCTGAAGTTTAAAAAAAACCCCGATATCAGTAAAACTGTCTATGAAGCACTCACTGATTGTGGTTAAAAACCCAACTGGATTTTCAGTGTCCTTGTAGGAAAGGAAACCTGCTCTCCTTTCCCAAATCGATCGATATATGACTCCAGTTCCACACCAACACGTTTGACTCTCAATTCTCCTCCAAGTGGCCAATAAAGTACCTCCAGTTAACTGGTGCGGACAATAAAAGATTGATTTAGCCAATGATGCCCATATTATGAATGTTACTTTTGTTTTTAATTAAAAACAAGCCATGTCATTAAAGCATCTTTATTTTCCTTGATTGCGATGTATCCCTGTCCTGGCTCTACCCAAGGCCAGCCTCCTCCTTGAGTTATTTTCCTAGCATCCTGGATTATTGGGCTGACAGCAGTGCCTATGGTTGCTAAAGTGTTAACACTGAGAGGGAGAAGAACATGAATGATCCTCTGGGCTTGCAATGCAGTGTAGACTTGTGGTTGTCAAGCTTGGGGCATCTTCAAGTGACCTTGTCCACTCTGTGACTCTGGAGCAGTGGCTCCACTTGACACTCAACACTTGAAGAAACATGGAGCCTAGGAGCAGGAGGTTCAAGCCTATTCTGCCATTCACTGTGATCCTGGCTGACACTCTGTCTCTTTGCCATAATCCTACTTTCTTCCCATTCCCCTTAATGCCTTTTGAAATCTAAAAAACGTTATCCATCTCTTGAATGCATTCAAATTCTTGGCCTTCACACCCTTCTGTGAAAGAGAATTCCACAAGTTCACCAACCACTTGAGTGAAGAAGTTTCTCCTCGCTGTCCTGAATGATCTACCCTGAGACTGCACTCTTGGTTCTAGATTCTCTTGTCAGGTGAGTAGGGAGTTCTGATCACAAACAGGGCATATAAAGGCGCACACAGTTTATAGTATACTGATTAGAATGTGAGTCTTTACAGCTAATCAGTCTTAAAGTTGCAGACAGTGTGAGTGGAGATAACATTAAGCATATATTAAAGAGATGTGTATTGTCTTCAGACAGGACAGTGAGATGTTGCAAGTCATGGGGGTGACAGATAATGTGACATGGACCTAAGATCTGGTTGAGGCCGTCCTCATGTGTGGAATTTGGCTATCAGTCTCTGCTCAGCAAGTCTGTGCCATTGTGCGGCTTGAAGGCTGCCTTGGAGAACGTTTACCCAAAGATTAGAGGCCGAACACCCATGACCACTGAAGTGTTCCTCAACAGGAAGAGAACAGTCTTGCCTGGTGATTGTCGAGCAGTGTTCATTCATCCGTTATTGTAGCGTCTGCGTGGTCTCCCCAGTGTACCATGCCTTGGGACATCCTTTCCTGCAGCGTATCAGGTAGACAACGTTAGCCAATTTGCAAGAGTACCTGCTGGATGGTGTTCTCTGAGATGATGTCATCCGTGTCGATGATCCTGTGTGTCTATGCAGAGGTTGCTGTGGCAGGGTTGTGTGGTGTTGTGGTCACTGTTCTCCTGAAGGCTGGGTAGTTTGCTGCAGACGATGGTCTGTTTGTGGCTGTTGGAAGGCAAGAAGTGGGGGTGTGGGGATGGCCTTGATGAGATGTTCGTCTTCGTCAATGATATCTTGAAGACTCCAGAGAAGATGACATGACACCACACAACCCTGCCACAGCAACCTCTGCAAGACGTGTGGATCATTGACATGGATGCCATCATCTCACGTGAGAACACCATCCACCAGGCACACGGTACATACTCTTGCAACTTGACCAATATTATCTACCTGATGCACAGCAGGAAAGGATGTCCCGAAGCATGGTACATTGGGGAGACTATGCAGACACTACGACAACGGATGAATGATCACCGCTGAACAATCACCAGGCAAGACTTCTCTTCCTGTGGCTGAATACTTCAGCGGTCGTGGGCGTTCGGCCTCTGATCTTTGGTTAAACATTCTCCAAGGCAGCCTTCGTGGCACTTGACAGCGCAGAGTGGCTGAGCAGAAACTGATAGCCAAGTTCTGCGCACATGAGGATAGCCTCAACCAGGATCTTGGGATCATGTCACACTATTTGTAACCCCCGTGACTTGCCTGGGCTTGCAACATCTCACTGTACTGTCTGGAGACAATACACATCTCTTTAACCTATGCTTAATGCTATCTCCACTCACATTGTCTGCATGTTTTAAGACTTGATTAGCTGTAAAGACTCTCATTCTAATCAGTATTCTGTAAACTGTGTGTGTCTTTATATGCCCTGTTCGCGATCAGAACTCCCCACTCACCTGTCCAAAGATGTGCGGGTTAGGTTGATTGGCCATGCTAAGAAATTGCCCCTTAGTGTCCAGGGATGTGTAAATTAGAGGGATTAGTGGGTATAGTATGTAGGGATATGGGGGTGGGGCTGGGTGGGATTGTGTTCGGTGCAGACTCGATGGCCCACAGGGCCTTGTTCTACACTGTAGGGTTCTATGGTCCTGACAAAGGAGCAGTGCTCTGAAAGCTAGTGGCATTTGCTAACAAATAAACCTGTTGGACTTTAACCTGGTGCTGTGAGACTTCTTGCTGTGTTTACTGCAGTCCAACACTGGCATCTCCACGTTTAGATTCCCCAACCAGGGAAGAAAAATCCTGCATCTGGTCTGTCCATCCGTGTTAGAATTTTGTTTCAATCAGACCTCCTTCATTCTAAATTCCAGTGAACATCAGCCCAATCAAGCCAATGTCTCCTCATATAGGACAATCCTGCCAACTCCTAGTGAACCTCCGCTGCACTCCCTCTATTGTAAGTATATGTTTCTTAAGTAGAGATACTAAAACTGCATTCAATATTCCACGTGTGGTCTCACCAAAACCCTGCATAATTACAATAAATTATCCGTACTTCTGAACTCAAATTCATTTTAGAATGAAGAGACATAGTTTGCAGGCTGGCACAAGTGTCTAATACCCTGGAGGCTCTGGGTTGCCTTTTGAATGTCCAATCTTCAACACCTTGACTTTGTGAAAACCTGCGTACAACACTGGCTATAACTTCCTGCCTCTTTCTGGATTCTCCTCCACTTCCCTGACTTGTGGCTGATCACTTGCTGGCAGCAGTTGTTTCCTGTGGGACCCAGGGGGAGGAAGAGCAATCTTGAGTGTGAGAAAATCATTTTTTTTCCCCCCCAACAAAGCATTGGTCTGTTTTCCTTTATGTCCTTGTGAAACTCCACAGTTTTGCTCTGGGCTTGTTTGTTTTTCTCGTGTCTCTTTCCTGTTTCGTGCTCCCCCTGCTGTTCCCACCTCTTACCTACATCGTCTCTATCGAGATGTGGTTGAATGTGAAAGCTGGTGGAATAAAGTCGGAAGCTGAAGAAGGAATTGGAAAGGGGAAATCTCAACAATGGCAGCAAAGCCCCCCCTGTTCAGTCAATCACTGCTCATGGTTTAGACTGTTGAACGGTTGGATTCATCAGCTCAAAGGTACTGTTTGTTTGAGGTTGACGTGCCAACTTCACCATTCAAAGATGTCTTGTTTCAATAAGTATTCAAAAAATGGAATGGTGGGGTGTTTTTAGAAATTTTAGAAATTAATTTTAGAAATTAATACCACTTAAAGAATTTTTAGTCTTGGCTGTTTTACTAACATTAGGAAAAACGATCAGAAATGCTGAAAACTCAGTTTATCGAAATACAGAATGGATGGAGACATTTGGGAGAAGATGAGTTAAGATCATCGAAAGACATGTATTGTGTTTATGTAATGTCTATTCAAATTCATGCTTTAATATTTCATAATCTAAGTGTGAAGCAAACCATGAATCTATAAATAACCTCATGGAGTTGGTCACTTGCCCTTTTGTTAAGGGGTTAATCTAGTTTTTAAGCTGATTGATACAAGCGTAGGCTTACTGGAATTGACATTTTAATTTGGGGGGGGGGGCTTTTTTTTTTTGGGTGGTGGCGGAGGAGATAAATGTTTTATTCTGGGTCTGGAGTGCCAAAGTGCAAATAGTGGTAGGTAGTGTAGAGTGAATCCTAGCTACACTATTTACACTTCAAGCACTGTTGTGCCCAATTGCTGACAGGAAATAAAGGAAAATGCCCTTTGACCTGGCCTCCATTTTGAATGCAACCTGAAGCTATGAAACGGTGCTCTATTTTGTTGGAATAGATTGCATTTTTTTAACCAGTGAAGATGTGCAGCAACAGGTTCCCCTCCCAGCATAGGTGGATTAATTCATGCTAATTAGAGAAGTCCAGATGATTTTTCCTTCAAGGATACTGCCATCATTGTGTAAGTATTGTCTTTTTTAGCTGGTGTCTCATAGTAATACCCCTATGTTCCATTCTCTCCCCACCCACTCAAATTGGCTGTATTTTACATGTCCATTGGTGGATACATAAATTGGCAATCTGACAGAGGGGTCATAGGGTGCGAAATGGGAAAATGTCACGGATGCAGGAGGGGGATGTTTTGTCCACGAGTTGATTTGGGATGGATTTGTGATGAAGGAACAATTTATTACCTCTATAAATAACCTGCAAGTGTTGGTGATGCACGATAATATAAATGGGGGGCATGTCATTTCACCACGCTTGACAATTCTGTTAGACAAAGGTTTTCATCTGACTTTATTTGACAGGGAGGACAAAAAAAAAAATGCTGCTTGGGAATTTAAAGCAGCCTGCCAAACCTTGGACTCTGGAATCATTGGCCTTGCTGTTGCCTGGCCTGCTATAGCTATTGGGTTTCTTTTGCTTTTAATATTTTGTGTTCTTGCACAGAGTAGCTGTATCCTGTTAGTAAATCCTGCTTGTATGCAGATCTAAATCACGTTGGTTACTAATGGAAGGAAAACAATTGTGGTTTTTCTTTTTGATCTTCTGCAGAGAAGTTGCAGGGATAGCAGCAAGTTCCACAGTTGTAGGCCTTGTCCCCACCACCCGTGGTGTTTGCTTCACTCTGTTGGTAAAACTCAAAATTGGCCATCTCTTGCTCACGTGATCACATCCAGTGGGTCGTTTGAGGGAGGGAAGGGAAATTCTTTGATGTGCTGCTGGATGAAGGGGGAAGGAGGTTTGGTGCCTGACGCAAGAGCTTAAAACCCCCTAATAACACCAACAACTCCTCTTGCCATCTTGAAATGGAAGAGGACTGTGTCCACGCAGCCCAAAAGTGCTTGTAGTGCAGGTAGTGGCATTGATATCTACTGCAGAACAATCACTTTCAGCGCTGCTTGAATACGTACGCCTGGACCGCCTTGAGTTGACTGGAATCCTGATGTCTTTGTGTGATGGCTGAACAGCAGGTCTGGTCAGTTAGATATGAGATCCAACCTTGGATAACCTCATGCCAGTCAGTTCAAAATCAGCTTTCGGAACTTTGGATGTTGGGACCAAGGAGGTGAGAGCTGAAAGCAAGCTGAGCTACTGATTGGGCTTGATTTCTGGAATATGCCAAAGGGGCTGAATGTTCAATGTTCCTCATTTTGTGAACCAAGAGGTTTTGGGGAGGACACCCTGATGAATGTTAAATCAGAGTTTTGGAGGTCTGTTAGCAGTAGCAGAGGTGAAGATCTCTGAATTGTTGGATTTAAATTTCACTTGTGGATCTCTGAAGGTTTGGCTAACCTTGATCTTATTGTCAGTTCTCTAGCTACTCCTTGTCTGGGCAGTAATATCTAAAAGAAAACTCTGGCCCTTGCTTCAGTGTTACTAGAGCCGGGGTTCCTACTTCATTGCTGATCTCGCTTAGGTGCTACTGCTCTGTAGGAAGACA
This sequence comes from Carcharhinus amblyrhynchos, assembly GCF_965287045.1. NCBI lineage: Eukaryota > Metazoa > Chordata > Chondrichthyes > Carcharhiniformes > Carcharhinidae > Carcharhinus > Carcharhinus amblyrhynchos. The sequence goes on from NC_137326.1 coordinate 72,272,902, forward strand.
TCTGAGGTGGGGCTTGCTGGAATCCATCAATTTTCATTCCCTGTTGAAATCTTGACACATGGTCATCATAGTCATTATGGTACAAAGATTCTGATTCCAGACTGGTCTCTGGAGCAATCCTGTCAATCGCATGCTCCACATTTATCCCTGTAGCTCAGCAAATTTATTTTCCTCAAATCCTCATCCAACTTCCCTTTGAAATCATTGACTGCGCTTTCTCCTGTCCTCGCAGGCGATGGGTTCCAGGCGTCTTGCTGAGCTTTAAAGAATTCTTGTCTCATTTGCATCCTGTATCTCTTTTTTTCAATACTGTAAATTAATGTCAAATACCCATTTATATTGTCAGCTAATAGGAAAGCTTTTCTTTGTACCCTAATCCGAGTGCAAGTTTGTGATTTGCTTTGGATCAACCCTGCTTCTCTCCAAAATTGGACAGTGAACGTTTGGTGTCAAGATCCAGTGCTTAGATGGTGCCGATTTGCAGTTAGTTTTGCTGGCTTTGCAGTCAGTTAGTGATCCGCATTGCTGTGCAAATCCACGCAAAACTGATTGCGTCAGCAATGGCAACGATCCCACATGTACCTGGCTGGGTGAGTATCAGTCCAATCCCAAGCAAAACCAGGTGTACTGTACATACTTGTGAAGTTGCTGAGGATTGAACCAGATGTGTCTCGAACTGAAACCAGTGATGTTTTCCATGTGACTTGTATGTTTATCAAACTTTGTCTCCTTGCTGGAAGAAAGCACAGTTTGTGCATTGAAACATTTGCGCGGTGATGCTAGGGAGGTCTGCAAAGGTGAACGAGAATGTGTGAACAACTGCCCTTCACTGCTGTAGGGAAACACTAGGCAAGCAGTGGGATTTTAGTCTTCTGGTTATTCCACAGTGACCTTAGGAAGCACTGCAACAGAATTAGTGCTAATTTGGTCTGAAAAGTGGAATGTGCATGCTGGCAAATAGGGCCTTTTTTTGGTCAACTATATTGAAATACCTCATACATTTGTTAACAAACCTCAAGTGTGAATACACAAGCTGTACACCTTCCATTGTAACGAACATTTGAGTCCAAGGCTCTTGCCACCTGTTTAATCGGGAGCCACTGGCCTATGTTTTCGAGCCTCGAGGCTGATCTGAGAAAGCCGAGGAAGAATGCGAGCAAGAAGCTGAGATGACTTCGGGATGCTGATCCCCTGTTTTGTGAAGGTTGGGATGGGCAGCAGTATTTACATTTGGATTGATATTGCACTTGTCCCGGCCTACACACATCGAGGTGAGAATGTCATGTGGGCCTTGGATACCACGTAATGTAAGCACTGCTTGGAGATCTCATTGACAGCGGGCTGCTTCTGCTGATTTGAAACAACTGTGTTTTCTCTCCTCTGCTCATCTGTTACCCGCTCCCACAACTTGTCCCCTGTCTTTCTCCTTCTTCTACTCTCCTCTGTCCTCTTTTTTTCCATGTCAAAGACTAGCCAGTGTTGAGAGGCGGAGACTGGAGCAATTGCTGGGTTTCCCATTAAGCATTGCACTTGTCTCGGTCCGACAGTGCTGGTACAACACCACTGCTAAGTCGCACCCATTTCATCACCATTGCCTAGACAGGTGTATGTGTCCAGATGTGCAGCCATACAGATCACCTGAGGTTCTGTTGCAATTCCAAACTGTGTTGGGTGCATCCCAATCACTTGGGAGCAGAGATGAATGGTGGGTAGGTGGTGTGCTGCTGGTGAATATTCTGTCCCCAAGAAACATTGCTAGTGTCTCCTGGGCACAGTATGGTTAAACGAATAACTGGTGATGGCTGGAAACACCTCTTGTGGTTCCATAGTGGTCAGTTACCTGTGCTTTTACAGGGAGTCAGCCTGCAGGAGAGCTGAAGCTGTGATAGTTGCAAGCATACACCACATTGGGCCAGATACTACAGAATAAAGTCTGCCTGTTTCTGCCACCATGTCTATCTTGCCAACCTACTACAAACCTGACTTGGGGCCAAACATTGAAGGACGCTATTGCACTAACCATGTGTATGAGCTGCCAGTTAGTATGAGGCATTGTCTGATGTCCTATTGAAGAATGAGGGTGACTTGGAATCTGGACTAAGTTCGAGTCCCAGAGGTGATGAGCTAGTGGCCATACCTAATTGCTGGTTTATGTTTTAATTTGATTCATGAAAGCATGCCATGTACTTAAATCAGTGTTTTTTTTTTAAACCTCACTCATCTGTTGCTGCTTCCTTCCCTGTGACAGTCTATATTTGAGTTTGTCATAAGATCTGCTATTCCTTTTTTTTTGAAGGATGATCATTAAACATTTAATGAATTGTGTGCACTTATGTATTGAAAAACGCTGAACTGAGCACATTCGAATTAAGATGTATCTGCTGATTTGGCCCCTCATTTGTGTAATGAGATTCTTGAGGTGATTGGCTGAATGTGTAGGATATTAAGGCTAGGACAGCATACTAAACATAGGCTGCATGCACACCTGGAAGGGGATATCTTACATTCACTTGCAATATAAGAGTTGGGTTCGATAGTTGCAAAGGTCCTCAATACCCTGAAGAAAAAGTGTTCATGTAAGTCCTCAGTGGCTGATCCCTTATCCCCAGAGTATGCCTTCTGATTCTTGACTCTTCATAGCCTCTTGTCCTGTTAATATGAAATTCTATGAAATTTGTATATTAAATTCTCTTCAAGAATTCTGTGTTAAGAGTTTGCATCTCGTTCCTCTTTAATTAGAAAATTATCCACTTGATCTCTTTGTACAGTAACCCCCTCATCCTTGGAATTAATTTAATGAAACTGCACTTAAAAAAACTAGGCTTGTGTAGAGGGACCAAAACAGTATTCTGGTTTAATGAAATCCCTAGACAATTGTAATAAGATTTCCTTATCCATGCACTCCTTTGCAATAAAGGTTTGATATACAATTTATCTTCCTAATTGCTTGGTGTACCTGCATGTGAACTTCACCACCAAACATTGAATAGTTACAATACAGGAGGCTATATAGCCTGTTCTATCCTGCAAGAGCAATTCAGCTAGTGCCCCTGCCTTTTCTACTGTGCTCTTTCTTCTCTCCCCCTGCTCCTCCCCCACCCCCCCCAATAGATTAACATTTTCTCCTTCTCAGATAATGATCCAAGTCTATCTTAAAAGCTAAGATTTTATCAGTTTGGGGCCGTGGAACTTTTTACAATGAAATAAAATGACGTAAGTAGAGGAACTGAAGGCGCGGTAGCTAAATTTGCTAAATTGAGATACAAAAGATGTGAATTGCAAAGAATACAAGGAGGTTACAAAGGGATACAAGTTAAGTGAGTGGGCAAAGATCTGGCAAATGGAGTATGATATGGGAAAATGAAATTGTCCTGCTTCTAATCCATATGTTCATATATAAAATTTATTCTGTTCTGCATTTAAAGTCAGTCCACAGAGTGGACAGGGCAAGCCCTTAATCCATCTCATTGCTTGCTCCAAAAACAATTCAAATTTAATCCAGTGCCTCCCACAGAAGGGACAGATCCAAGCTGACGAGAATAGCCATTACAGCTGATCTCATGCTTGACCTTAGCCAAGAGGTTTCATCCCTGCCAGGTAAACATCTATCTCCTCGCACTCTGCATTCCAGATATATATCATCCTTCACGGCAAAGTCCCATTGCTGAGAACTCCCTGAATCCATTGGGACCAACAGTCTGTCTTCACATGAGGGACCGTTGGCATCAAGACCGTGTCAGTTTTATCCTCTGTCACTTGTCTCAAGCCCATCTCTGCAGAGATGTGTGCACTGGGGAAAATTTTTGGGATGGATAGTTATACTTCTGGATTATAATTGTTAACAAATATTGCAAAGTTTTGATCTATAATAATTTTGCTTACTGAAAGAGGCCTGCTTAAAAGTCTCTTATTCTGGGTACCAATGGTAAGCAATTGGCCATTTTGTTGAGAAAATGGGGCTAAATGATGCACGTATTCCTCTCATCCCTGTTGTACTAAAGCAAAATTTGCATTTTATACAAGTTGACCATAGCTTTCTTGCTTTTGTACTCTATGTCCCTGTTTTAATTACTGGAGTAATTATGGGCTTTTTTCTACCTTCAGAGACCCTGCTCTTGATCCCCCTGGTATATTCTCTCCGGCACTACAGCTTGTTCAATCAATACTGAATCTTCCTTTCCTGTCTGATCCGCAGTGATGCAGATCGGATTGTGGCCTCAATTTCACTTTTCCTGACTGCAACATCCCCATAACTTCTGACTCACTTGTTGATCAAAAATTTATTAGCCTTGACTGAAGATGCAGATTTATTCATTTGAGTTGTGTTGCTGGTTAAGCCAGCATTTATTGCAGAAAAATAGCCCTGGAGGGCAATGGCTATGCTTCAATGTTTATTTTTATTGTGTACTGTTTGCTGTGTTGTACTAATGTTTGTAGATTTATAAATTGATTTGTAAATTGAGGTGTATTTAGAGGGCAATGCCCTGGAAAACTATAACTGACAATAAACCCTTCCTAAATAGAAGGTAGTAATTGTAGGTTATTGATAAATGGATGGTGTTAGCCATTGGTAATGTATCTTATTTGTTCTTTTGAATATTTGCAATTGTTTTGTAATAATGCATTTGTAATTAAAAAGTCCCTAATTATCTTTGAGAAGGTGATGGTGAGCTGCCACCTTGAACCAATGTAAGCCTTTGGCGTAATTACACCCACAATACGGTTGGGAAGGAGTTCCAGATTTTTGATCCTCTATATTACCATGCCTCCACCTTGGCAAGAGAATTCCACAGACTAATGGCTCAACAAAAAAAATCTCTTTATTAAATGGGATACCCTTTTTGAAAACTATTTCTGTTAGTTCTTTATTTTTCTCTACAAGTGGAAAATGTCCAGCATCCACCTTGGCAAAGTCCCCTCAAAATCTTAAGTCCTCACTTTGTTCCTGACAATAAGGACTTAATAATGGGAGTCCACAGCAGTCAATATTAAAGCTGGAGTTAAGTTCCCTTTGGTTTCTCCCAGATCTTTCCAATCTTTATAGGATAAAATAATTCATTTTTGTTTATTTATTTAATGTCACAAGTAGGTTTACATTAATGACTTACTGTGAAAGTCCCCTAGTCACTACGCCAGTGCCTGTTTGGGTATACTCGGAGAATTTAGCATGGCCAATGTGCCTAACCAGCGGGGCCGGGGAGCGGGGGGCAACTGGAGCACCCAGAAGAAATCCACACAGACATGAGGAGAATGTGTAGACTCCACATGGACTGTGAACTGAGGCAGCAATGCTTAATGTTTTATTCTTATGTTAGAAGTTCATCAGAATCCTGCGAATTTGTTCAACTCCTTTCCTCACACTTTCTACAAAGTTTGGATCTATCACATTAGGTTTCACTCTAGAATCTGACTTGTCCAGTAGTAACATCAGCTGGCATTGTAGCAGTTTCCTACCTTTGTATTTCAAGCAAGTTTTAACTGACACATTTGTCCCTTCAAGCCATTGATATAGATTCTAAATAGTTGAGCCCCCAGCACTGATATCTGTGGTACTCCACTATTAACAGCTTTCCAATCCAAAAATGGCTCATTTATTCCTACACTGTACTTTCTGTTAGCCAACAAACCCTCTATCCATGACATTATGTTCTCTGCTACACCACAAACGCTTATTTTGTATAGTAACAAATGATGGGATGACACCTTCCCAATGCCTTCTGGAAATCCAAATATACTATTCACAGATTCCCCTTTATTTACCTTGTCTATAAAATAGTGCTTCAAAGAACACTAAATTTATCAAACATGATTTCAGTTTCACAAAACCGTGTTGATTCTGTATTGTGATTTTCTAAATATTTTGCTGCATTCTTAATTATGGATTCTAGCTTTTTCCCAATGACAAGCATCAGACTAATTGGCTTATAGTTTCCTGCTTTTTGTCTCCTTTCTTGGAAGTGTTACATTAGCAGTTTCAAAGTTGCTTGTCCCTTCCAGAAAGGTTTGGAAGATCACAAATGCTAATTCTCTAGACATTTCTTATAGGACCCTAGAATGAAAGCCATCAGATCCAGGGATTTGTCAGCCTTTAGCTTGAAGTTTTCCCAGCACCTTTCCCTAGCACTTGTGATTGTGTTAAGTTCCTTCCTCCCTTTTCATCTCAATTTTCAAGTATTCTTCAGATGTTTATTGCACCTTCTGATAGACACAAAATATCTGTTCAACGCCTCCTGTCATTTCTGTTTTCCATTATTCCCTAGACTCTTAAGTGACAAGCACTCTTTAGTTACGTTTTTCCTTTGTTTAAAATTTATACAACGTCTTGCTGTTTTTGTGTTTCTAGATGGCCTTTGTAATTTTTTGCTGATTTTTCTAAAATCTCTCCAACCTTCTGACCAACCATTAATTACACAATATTGTACTTTTTTTCATTTGATTCTATTGTAAACTACTTCGTCGGACCATAAGAGACGAGCAGAATTGGGCCATTTGGCCCATTTGAGTCTGCTCTGCCATTCAATCGTGGCTGTTTTATTTTCTCTCATTCCCCGTTCTCCTGCCTTCTCCCCATTACTCCTGATCCCCTGTTTCAATCAAAACCTGTCTATCTCTATATTAAAGGCATTCAATGATCTGGCCTCCACAGCCTTCTGCAGCAAAGACTTCTACAGATTCACCACTCTCTGGCTGAAGAAATTCCTCCTCATTTCTGTTTCAAAGGATCATCCCTTTAGGCTGAGGTTGTGCTGTCTGGTTCTAGTTTTTCCTACCAGCAGAAACATCCTGTCCACGTCCACACTATCCAGGCCTCGAGGTATCCTGTAATCTTCAATAAGATTCCCCCTCATCCTAAACTCCAACAAGCACAGACCCAGAGACCTGAACTGTTCAGTTAACCAGGGAAGGTGCATCCTTTTCATAGTCTTATGTCTTTGCTGACAGTTATTAAATATCTGCCACTGTACTGAACTGTCCGTTTTAACCTATTTTACCAGTTCACTTCAGCCAAATTCGTCCTTCTCCCCTTTGATTGAATTTATTTAAGCTTAAGATCCACTATTTCACCTTCAAAATGAATGTGAAATTCTTTCATGTTATAGTCACTGTTACCTTGATCTAATTGTTTACTATGAGTTTATTAATTAATCTTGCTTCATTCACATTCTGTGCTTATATTTTTATGATTTCAATTGAAATTATATTTACCTCGATTAAAGTTTCTTACTTTAGATAAGCGAAAAAGAGAAAATGCTCACCAATCAATCACTTACCTTTTCTGTTTCCTACACTTCACTTTTTTTCTTTTGAAATGCTCGAATCCACGGACTAGCTCCCCACTCCCTAGTGCTCCAAACTCTCATTGCTGTCTCTAGATTACCCTCTATTTCTGAGAGGCAACTTGTCACCTTTTTACAACTACTTGAGGTTGAAAAAAACAGCACCCTCTTCCAGATTCCTAATCATACACTTGGTCTAGCTCCCATCCAGGTGAGGTCTCCTCTGTTTGCCTATTTACTCTGTGCTTTGAAGACGTGTGCTTACATAGAGACTTGTTGCCAATCCTAGCTGAGCTTGCTGATAAAGTAATTAACACCTAAGCATTACTGAAGAGATGCCCTGTTGTATTCATAGAACTAATGAACTCAGTAACCCATGCAGTTGAGTTCAATTTTAATGATAGCATGTACACACAAATAGATGGTGTTATGACGTTGTCATGGGATCCCCTCTAGTCATCTCCTAAGCATTGTTTTCTCAAGAAACATGCCTTTGATGGAATCACACACCTAACATCCTAAGCCTCTTGTTTCCAATAATGTAAATATGTTTGCTTTATTTGAATCCACAGTTGTCTAAGAATTTCCTTACAAACTTCAGGGGGCTCCGCCCTATGCTCAAGTTCACCTTTGAAATGGAGCAGTTCAATGAGCTGTTTCCTTGACACACTGGTTGAAAAACCTGCCTGTGTGTTATCTGCTACAGTCCACTGCAAGTCTGTCTTCACTGGTCAGTGTATACACTGGGCTTCCTACATTTCTATATGCTATAACATGGGTCTTATTGGCAATTTTGTCAAAAGGACCTGAGTCATTTGATGATCATGTAAGCTTGATGCTCAAATAGGGTGCAAAGCTGTAACTTGAACTTTCTAAGTCTTAATGCAAATTTGAACCTGAGGAAAAACTTACCAGCACTTAAGATGAGAACCAAATTTACAACTACACACTCCAGTCCTTCCTGCCAACAGGATCTGCTTTTGCCAAAGGCAACACCCCACAGTGGGCTCCCCAGTGGCAGGCTGGGCAAAGCACGCAAAATGCTGTAGACCTGCCAGTGACCAATGGTAAGCTATCACCACTGGCAAACATGCCATGGGGAGGAAGGTGGGGGAGCAGAAAATCCTATCTTTGGCAGTCTCCTCTGCATCCCTTACTAAGCTGAACCTAATTTATCACAGTCCTTGTGTGCACATATCCATAGTAATCATAATTTAGACTTTATCAGACACTGCCTAATAGCTAACTATTTCCCACTCTACTATGTTTCTCCCAACTGTCTGTGCACATTGGTACTCCTCTCTGAAATTAGCTCCATAGTTTCACACCATTTAAAAGCTGGATTAAACTGTCCCAATAGCACTAGCAAATTTCCTCAAAGGGCAATACATCCCTGGTCTGCTGAGGTGCAACCTATCCACCTGTACAAATCCCATTCTTCCCAAAACTAATCCCAGTGTCCCAGGAATCTGAAGCCTTCCCTTCTGCACCATCTCCAGCCATGCATTCATCTGTTCTATCCTTCTATTTCTGCACTCATGTTTTCAGGGAGTAATCCAGTGATTATTACATTTGAGGCTCTGATTGCTGGGTTCCTTCCTACTTCCCTAAACTCTTGACTGAAGGACCATATCCCTCTTTCTGCCAATGCCATTGGTATTGATGTGGTGCACAGGAAACCAACATGATGGTACCCACAGGTAGGTAAAAACAAATGGGAAATTGGGTTGGGGGAGGCAGATTGTGGCTCATAGGCTCTGAGGAAACCCTACTATGGAGATATGGTTGCAGCAATGGAGGTCTTCAGCTTCATCTGAGCTTCCATTCAGAGAGCCCTAGGGCTAGCTGTACATAGTGGCTGCCATCATTAAGCCAGCAGCTTCCCCAGTGGCCCAGGTTCTTGCCTAACCCAGCAAAATGCCAGCAGTTCAACCCTTCTGCTGATTGATCCTCACCTCTAGCAAGATGCCTCTGCCACACTTCACCCTCTGCTTCCCAGGTTACAACCCAGGAACTAGTAAATTTCTGCCTTGGCTTTCAATAACAAGGTGAAGGTTAAGAGTTAAAGACATTTTGATGTAACCACTGTTGGCAAGTAAAAATAAGGAATACTGAGAAATAAGATGGGAAGCTGAGTAAAGCTTCTGATCCAAAAAAACAGTGGAGATTACCAGAGCTACCACTGGAGCAAATAGAAAGAGGTCCCCAAACCACCACCTGCCCAAAGGGGAGACCTGATTGGTCTTCCCCTACTCTTCCATCATATGTGAGAATCCTGAATTAGCATGGTTAGAGGATTGGCTGTCTAATAGGAAACAGAGAGTTGGAACCAATGGGTGCTATTCTGGTTGGCAGTCGGTGACCAGTGGAGTGCCGCAGGGATCAGTGCTGGGGCCTCAGCTATTTACCATTTATATAGATGATCTGGAGGAGGGGGCTGAGTGTAGGGTGACGAAATTTGCTGATGACATGAAGATGAGTGGAAAAGCAAATTGCGTGGAGAGTGTGGAAAGTGTAGAGATCTGGATAGGCTGAGCAAGTGGGCGAGGACCTGACAGATGGAGTATAATGTTAGCAAGTGCAAGGTTATCCACTTTGGTAGAAATAATAGTAGGAGGGATTATTATTTAAAAAGCGAAAAGCTGCAGCATGCTACGGTGCAGAGGGACCTAGGGGTCCTTGTGCACAAATGGCAAAAACCCAGTCTGCAGGTGCAGCAGGTGATAGCAATAAGGCTTGTGCAGTGAAGCCTCACAAGCAATATTAAGATAAATGACCAGAAATTTTATTGATGTTAGCTGAGGATAAACAGAGCTGAAAGTTCTGATGAATTCACCTGTTCTTTGAAATATTGACCATGGGATCTTTTACATCTGCCTAAAAGGGCAGACAGCGGCTGGTTTAATATCAGTTGAAGGTTGGCATCTCCTATAGTCGAGTACTTGCTCAGTATTACAGTAGAGTATTAATGTGCTTAAGTTTCTGGAGTGAGACTCAAAACACACAACTTTCAGATTTAGAAACAAGTGTTCTACATATGTAGCCCCAGCTGAGAGAAGAATTATAGTAGCAATCTGTCACCATGAGAGTGTCAAGTTAGCTGACTCAAAGCATTTGTGAAAAATTTCAACAGATACCAACGAAACACATATTTGAAATGAGTACAACAACACTGAAATTTCTTCCAACTCTTTCAATTTGTATATTCCACCTGATTAACTTGAGTTTAACATTGTTTTGTGCCTCCACACTTCTCACTTTGTGGAATTATAGGTGATTATTTGAAAGGTTAGCAGGCTCATCATAGAACAGACTTGAGCAAAGTTGTTACTCACGGAATAAAGGGGGCATTTATATAGAATTTCCTGAGAGACAGGAAACAGTGTAATGGTTAGTGGATGTTTTTCGGGCTGGAGGATGGTTTGTAGTGGCGTTCTCTGGGTTCACTGGGCTTCTTGCTTTTACTGATATACATTAATGGTGTGCGGGGCAAAATTGATGGATGATAAAAACTTGGAAGTATTGTGAACTGAGGAAGACAGTGTAGAGCTTCAAAAGGACATGGACAAGTTGGAATAGGTAGATACGTGGTAGATGAAATTCGATGTGGAGAAGTTTGAAGTGATTAATTTTGATAGGAAGAACATGGAGAGACAATAAAATAGAGTACAATTCTAATGGGGATGCAGAAGCAGATGGACTTCATTGAAGATGGTAGGACAGGTGAAAAGAGCAGTTAATAATGCTTACAGTACCCTGAACTTTCTTAATAGGGGCTAGAGTACAAGAGTGAGGAGGTTATGTTGGATTGTGTAAGTTTGAACTGGTTAGACCTTAGCTGTAGTATTGTGTCCTGGTTGCTGCACTTCAGGAAGGATGTGAAGGTTTTGGAGAGAGTGCAGAAAAGATTCATGAGAATAGTTCCAAGGATGAGGAACTTCAGTTATAAAGATGGGGGAGGGGGGGAAGGCTGAGAGTAGATTTGATACAGGTATTCAAAATCATGAGGGGGGGGGGGGGTCTTGACTAAATAGGGAAGGATCGAGAATGAAGAGCGCAAATTTAAAGCGAATAATATAAGAAATACAAGTAACGTAAAAAGCATCTTTCTCAAGTAGCGAGTGGTGATGGTCTGGAATACATAACCTGAAAGTGGTGGAGGCAGGTCAATGGAGACATTCAAAAAGGAATTCGATTGTTATCTGAAAAGGAAGAATATGCATGGTTATGGGGAGAAACACTGGGATATACCCCAGTCCAATGCCGGCATATCCACATTATGGGGAGAAAAACAGGAGAATAGAAATAGGCCAGTTGCTCTGCAGACACAATGGGTCAAAATGCTTCCTGAGCTGTATCAATTGTGTGATTCTGCAAACTTGTTTGAACCATATTATGAACATTCTGTGGGGTGGGACTTGAAACTGAAGCTTCTGTCTCAAACAGATGTATCAACTACTGAGCCACAAGATTTCCAGTTTAACATTGCTGTCGCAGTATATTAAGGATGCCAGCTCAGTTAATCTTTATGCAGTAAGTTGGTTTTGTATACTGCTTCCTGTCTTGTTATCAACCCATTGTTATGGTCACATGAAGGATGTCCAAGCTCCCCTCTTTTTCCACTTCTCATTTGACCACAGCAGTTTTTTAAAGAAAACATTCAGTGAGTGTTAAACTATTTCAGTGCTGTGACTGTAAAAGACACGCAGGCAAGTTTTGCTATAAACATTAAAAAATAGTATTTGTTGTGCTGAGTACTGGATCTAAACAAAATAAGCACTTCAAACTCACACATACGTATTCGAGGGTTCATACAGACAAATGCTGTTGCTCAGGTTTCAGTCCAGTAAATAGTAAATTTTGATGTAAAGGATGGCTTTATAATATTGTGAAATGGGAAACAATAGTTTGAAGAGCCCATGCCCTTTCACCTATTAATCATTGAGTAGCTCTGCTGTTTTCTTGAAATGAGCTATGTTTTGTCACGCTCTCACATAACTTCCATCCAAAGTGATACATTTAATGGATTATAGGACTGCCCATCTGTTGTTCACTAAATGTATCTCAGATGTTATTCCTGCAGCTCCCAAACTGGCAGATCCTTGGCTCAGCACCAGCTTGGACTTGTGTTCCGTTCTGTTGAAAGATCATCAACGTGCAATGTTAACTCTGCTTCATTCTTCACAGAAGCTGCCAGACCTGCTGAATATTTCCAACGCGTTCTGCCTCTATCACAAATTTCCAGCATCTATAGCATTTTGCTTTTGCCTTTGTGTGGCTCCTCTAAGGTAGCAAAATGACCCAAGGCACTTCAGAGAGGCATTAAGCAGATGGACATTTGACATTAAGCCAAGGAAGGAGATACTAGGAGAAGCGATCAGTTGAAGAGCTTGGTTTTCATGAAGATCTTCATGGAGGAATGGGAAATCGAGAGGGAGTTCCAGCTTTCAAAGCCTAGAGTGCTGATGGCAAAAATGTCAATGGTGGAAAGTAGGGGGATGCACAAGGGCCCAGAATAGGAGGAATGCAGAGTTCTTGGAGCATATGCAGCACCAGAGTTTGCGCTGTGAAGGGAAAACACAGCAACCAGAGACCATCTCTCCTTTAAACAGGCATCTGCACCATCCTCCTTGTGTCATGAATGTACTAGCAGGTTAAAAGTCACCAGTACTTCACAGGATCTGAATCCAATAATGAGATTTTAAATGTAGATAGACCAGAGAATACATTTGTTTTGCTAATAGGAAACACTTTGGCTAGATAATTGTACCATCCAGGGAAGTATACGTATGTTAATTTTTTAGGGTTATACAAGCCAAGGGGACGGAGAGCCAATACACAAAGAACTATCAAGGGTAAACTATTGTATAATAGGTGATCTTTTCATGGAAGCATAGAATAATAGAATCCCTACACTGCAGAAGGAGGCCATTTGGCTCATTGAGTCTGCACTGACGACAATCCCACCCAGGCTCTATCCCTGTACTCCCAGGAATTTACCCTGCTACTCCCCCGATACTAAGGGACAATTTAGTGTGGCCAATCAAACTAACCTACATGTCTTTGGACTGTGGAAGGAAACTGGAGCACCCAGAGGAAACCCATGTTGACATGGGAAAAATGTGCAAACTCCACTCAGTTACCCAAGGCCAGAATTGAACCTGGATTCCTGATGCTGTGAGGCAGTAGTGCTAACCACTCTGCCACCGTGCTTCCCTAGGGAAGTAGGGAGACAGTTTCCATCTAATAGCCTGAAAGTCAGTTCTAGCTGGCAGACTAGAAGCAAAACTGCAGAAACTTTCATGAAGACAGTTAAAACTATATGTTCGGTCCATAGCATAACAAGCCAGTCATATACAGTATGGTAACTATAAACTGGTGTTTATTTATGGATCTATTAGATGTTTGTGAAAAGGGAAGCCCTGAAAGAGTTCAGATCGTGTAAAGATACTTTGGATCAGAAGGGTAATTTCTACTTAAACTGTTGGTATGTTTAACAGTTCTTATGTAACTGTCTTAAATCATTTTAGTCCTGTTTGTGTATATATGTTGTTTCTAATGAATATTCCTTGATAAGTCTTATACCATAACTGGGTTGTTTACTGTTCTAATTAGGTCTCTTGACACTATTCCTGTAAATAAAATTATACACCACCACGAACTGGTGTCCCAGATTGGGACACCCTCGAAGATAGCATTCATGACACCTTTCTTGGATAGACGTTGGGATTGAAATCTCTAGGTGGCAAGTGGTTAGCATTGCTGCTTTACAGTGCCAGGGACCCGGTACAATTAAGGCCTTGGCTGACAGTATGGATTTTGTATGTTTGCCCTGTGTCTTCTTGGGTTTCTTCCAGGTGCTCCAGTTTCCTCCCACAGTCCAGTGATGTACAGGTTATGTGGATTGGTCATGCTAAATTGGCCCTTAGTGTCCCAAGATGCGTAGGTTAGGGGGATTATTGGGTAAATATGTGGGATTATGGGATACGACCTCGTTAAGAGTCCGTGCAGACTCTGGGCTGAATGGCTTCCATTGTAGGGATTCTATGATACTACAAAATTATGCTTGCTCACCAAAAATATTCTCAACATGTTTCAGCATCCGTCAAAGAGTGGCAAAATCATAGACAGAAACCCTGACCAAAGCAGAGAAGCTTCTCTTTAAGATCACTATTTGGTGCTTGGTGTAACCAGCAGTCCCCATTTTAAGACAGCTGTTTGAACCATAACGCAAAGTCAGCAATTCCTATTTTAATCACTCAAAAAAGGTGACTCAGTGAGCAGCAAGCATATACCAACATCATGTGGTTGGGGAGTGCACCAGAGATATAAAAAAAACGCACTGATGATTCTGGAGCTTACAAACCAGTTAAAACAGTTAATGGACTTTCTCTTCCTTTCAAATATATTGGCAAACTTGATTTTGTGTTGTTCGTATCGGAAGTATTTGTGAAAAAAACTACACAGTGAATTTGGTTGAGATGCACTGTGATCTTAATTGGAATCATAATTGCTTGTTTGTATTAGTGATCTGGAAATTTTAGTTGGGGAGGGGGTTGGGGAGAATCAGGGTGGTCTTGAGTTACAAATAAAATTAAAAACATTAGCCACACACTCAGTATTGAGGGTAGCAGCGTCACCTCCATGACCACACACCTCATGGTGGCAGAGAAGTGGGTGGTAAGCTGCCATAGACCAAGTGGTCACACGATGATGAATAAACTATTCTCTTCGTTACAAGTCTTTGTTGTCAGTGTTTCGGGAACCCAACACATGTACATGGTGTCAGGAGCTGGCAGTATGACACAAGGATTTTGCTTCATTAATCCATGCATCTTTGATTAAAACATTGCGGACAGTTGGGAAAGGCTCGAGAAGGAGTGGTGTATTTCCTGTAGTGCTATGTTATCTGACAAATCAAAAAACCTATGGGCTACTTTTAATAATAAATTTAATGGTTTCCCAGAAATTCAAGTCATTTGTTTTCCAGAGGGAAAAGAGGACCCTGAAATGTAGAAAAGTTTGAGACAATCTGTCTTCCGGTGAAGGATATACTCCTCGACAGGCATGCTTTTAATTCAACAAACCAAAGAGTAGATGAATCAATGCAATCTTGCACGGCCACCATGAAATCTTGGCAAAGAAATCTGCATTTGGAATGCTCACTGGCAAACTAATCAGGGGTTAGTATTTTGTGGAATTCATAGTGATTTAGTCTGCAAGCAGCTGCTGCGAGAGGAAGAGCTAACATTACATTAGTATCTACATATTAAACGAACAATCAGGAAAAAGCAAAATTTAGGCAGGACTCAAATATTTGCAGTACCTGCTCCAATTGCAATGGCTAGCATCCTCAGAACAGCTTGTTTTGTGTATCATAAAAGATGCAACAAATGTGGATAATGGAATCACTTGGCAAAATGCGGCTGATAAAAAAACCACAGCAGCTTTTCTATCATCAGCAACATGGCAGCTGGTCTGTCCTCCAGGGGTAGGAGTATTGGTAAGGTGAATGAACTGGAGCTCAGCCAAAACAGTGAAGCTACTGAACCTCCAATATCACTATTTTGAGTCTGTTGACACCATCACAGAAAAGGGTGAATTCTTCACCACTCTCAATATGATTTGCAGTAGTGTAAGACTGTAGGTAAAGATTGACACTGGAGCAAAGTGTAATGTATTGTCCAGTTGAATGTTACCTATTTAGACCTATTTGTAGCACTAGACCCCAGTACCCAGGCAGATCTTGTGGCTTATGGTGAACAAGCCATCAGACAGAAAGTTTAGCCAATCTCCACTCCATACAGGGCAGCTTCAAGTCGCATGTAGTTGACCAGAATGTAAGGCCATTGTTAGGTCTTTGGGACAGCATCACACCGGAGCTCATCAAACCTGGTCCAAAAGGTACATCGTCTACAACACCAGGATCCAGAAATGAGAGAATACAAAGACCTCGTCAATTGCGACGTCATTGGTAAGCTACCAGTATTATACCACAGAAGACCAGATGATTTGGTAGAGTCTGTGCTCTGAGAGGAATACCAATAGCTGTGAAGCAGAAAGTCATTGATGTGTTCCATCAAATGCTGATACTGAGCATCATAACTCCAATAGATGAGGCCACAAAATAGGTTTCAGCAATGGTAGCTGCAGTGAAAAAAGATGGTACGGTCAACATTTGCATTGACTTAGTCCACTTGACGCTGCTCAGATCTCATGACCCAATTAAGACAGTAGAACAGGTGATAGCAGATGTGATTAATGCTATAATTTTCAGATTTCTGGACGTGAAATGTGGACAGATCCTGTCAGATGAGAAATCCTCAAAACTAATCACATTAATGTCTCCAGTAGGAGGGTATCGTTTTCTCCTTGTGCCCAATGGGATCTCCACCGGCAATGAAGTCTTCCAGCAGCATCTGAGGCAGCTCTTTGCAAGCCAACCCTGCATCATCAGTGTCAATGACATCCTGGTTGGGGTCATACTTTGCAAGAACGTGATGCCCGCAAATTGGAAAACAGCAAATGTGATGCCACTCTTTAAAAAGGAGGTAGACAAAAGGCAGGTAACTATAGGCCGGTTAGCTTAACTTCTGTGGGAGGAAAAATGCTTGAATCTATTATCGAGGAAATAGTGAGACATCTGGATATAACTGTTCAATTGGTAAGATGCAGCATGGGTTCATGAAGGGAAGGTCATGTTTGACTAATTTGGTGGAATTCTTTGAGAACATATGTGCAGTGGACAATGGGGAACCTGTGGATGTACTGTATCTGGATTTCCAGAAGGGTTTTGACAAGGTGCCGCACCAAAGACTGCTACATGAGATAAACATCATAGTGTTATGGATAATGTATTAGAATGAATGGAGGAAAGCAAAGAGTGGGGTTAAATGGGTGTTTTCTGGCTGGCAATCAGTGACTAGTGTTGTGCTTCAGGGATCAGTGTTGGGACCACAATTGTTTGCGATTTACACAGATGATTTGGAGTTGGGGACCAAGTGTAGTGTGTCAAAATTCGCAGATGACACTAAGATGAGTGGCAGAGCAAAGTGTGCAGAGGATGCTGAAAGTCTAAGTGAATGGGTGAGGCTCTGGAATACAATGTTGGTAAATGTGAGGTCATCCATTTTGGTAGGAATGACAGCAAAGTGGACTATTATTTAAATGGTAAAAAATTGCAGCATGCTGTTGTGCAGAGGAACCTGGGTGTCCCTGTATAAGAATCACAAGGAGTTGGTTTGCAGGTGCAGCAGGTAATTAAGAAGGCAAATGGAATTTTGTCCTTCACTGCTAAAGGATGGAGTTTAAAAACAGTGAGGTTATGTTGCAGCTGTATAAGGTGCTGGTAAGGCCACATTTTTAGTCTCCTTACTTGAGCAAGGATATACTGGCACTTGAAGGGGTGCAAAGGAGATTCACTAGGCTGATTCCAGAGTTGAGAGAGTTGGCCTATGAGGAGAGACTGAGTAGACAGGGACTATACTCATTGGAATTCAGAAGAATGAGGGGACAGCTTGTAGAAACATATAAAATTATGAAGGGAATAAATAAGATAGAAGCAGAGAAGTTGTTTTCACTGGCAGATGAAACTGGAATTAGAGGACATGGCATCAAAATAAGGGGAAGTAGATTTAGGACTGAGTAGAGGAGGAACTTCTTCACACAAAGAGTTGTGAATCTGTGGAATTCCCTGCCCAGTGAAGAAGTTGAGGCTACCTCATTGAGTGTTTTTAAGGCAAGGTTAGATAAGTTTTTGAACAGTAAAGGAATTAAGGGTTATGGCAAGCAGGCTGGTAAGTGGAGCTGAGTCCATGAAAAGATCAGGCATGATCTTATTGAATGGCTGAGCAGGTTCGAGGGGCCAGATGGCCAACTCCTGCTCCTAGTTCTTATGTTCTTATGTTCTTATGATGCACATCTTCACCTTGTCTTTAACAGAATGAGGACCATTCAGCTGAAGCTTAACCCTGCAGATTCAAAGTCAACCAGATTTGCTATGTGCATCATTTACTCACAGCCAATGGTGTAAAATCCTATACAGACGAAACAACTGCTATACAACACTTTGATTTGATTTATTGTCACATGTATTAACATACAGTGATAAATATTGTTTCTTGCACGCTATATAGACAAAACATACCATTCATCAAGAAGGAAATGATAGAGTGCAGAATGTCCTGCAACTGTTAAAACTGATCATCAGCCACTGAACTATCTTAAAAAGCCTCTTTGGACTGTATCTGCACAACCGCAATGCATTATGCTAAAGCTGCAATGTTACAATCTCAGTGTTGTCTGCAAATGTGGTAAGGAGCAGGACTTGACTGATGCCCTTTTAAGAGCCTTCCTACCCCCTACAGAGTAGGCAGATCGTGAGGAGGACATAGACATCATGACAATGCGGGTGGTGTCGTCTTGTATTCAGAACTCAAAGAAGCCTTACAGATGAATATCAGTGACTCCCATCAAGTAGATGGGAGGCACAGTGGTCGCAATAGAGAAAGAATGCAGAAAGTTGCAGCACATAGGGATTTGGGAGTCCCCGAATCACAAAAAAGCTAACATGCGAGTTCAGAAAGCAAGAGGAATTTTGATCTTTATTTCAGAGGGAATGGAGTATAAGAATAGGAAGGTCTTTTTAAAACTATACAAGGCACTAGTTAGACCACACCTGGAATACTGCGAACAGTTTCGGTCCCCTAACTTAAGGAAAGATATATTGCCATTGGAGGCAGTCCAGAGGAGATTCACTAGATTGATCCTGGGTATGGAGGGATTTGCTTATGAGGAGAGGTTAAGTAGGTTGGGCCTGTACTCGTTTGAGTTTAGAAGAATGAGAGGTGACCTTATTGAGACATATCAGATTCTCAGGGGGCTTGACAGGGTAGATGATGAGAGATTGCTTTCTCTTGTGGGACAACCTAGGACCGGAATGCATCATCTCAGTTCAAATGGTCACCCATTTAAAACAGAGATGAGGAGGAATTTCTTTTTGCCCAGAGGATGGTGAATCTGTGGAATTCTTTACCAAGTGAGCTGTAGAGACTGAGTCTTTAAGTATGTTCAAGGCTGAGATGAACAGACCTTCAATCATAAGGAAATCAAGGATTATGGGGATAAGGTGGAAAAGTGGATGTGAGGATTATCAGTTGTGAAATCAGCTACTGAATGACAGAGCAGACTTGATGGACTGAATGGCCTACTTCTGCTCTTACATCTATGGTCTTATGGACATCATCATGAGGGACTGGCCAGAGTCCTCAAGGGAACTTACCCATGAGTTCCGCACATGCTTCACTATCAGAGATGAACTGACCCCTATGCTCACAGTCCACAGATATCAGGGCGGTAAGGTGACACAGTGGTTAGCACTGCTGTCTCACAGCAACAGGGACCCGGATTTCATTCCCCTCTTGGATCACAGTCTGTGTGGAGGCTGCATGTTCTCTCCATGCCTGCGAAGGTTTCCTCCATGTGTTCCAGTTTTCAAGTAAAGTTTACTTATTAGTCACAAGTAAAGCTTACATTAACACTGCAATGAAGTTACTGTGAAATTCCCTTAGTTTCCTCCCACAGTCCAAAAGACATGCTAGTTAGATGCATTGGCCGTGCTAAATTCTCCCTCAATGTACCTGAACAGATGCCAGAGTGTGACGACTAGGGATTTTCACAGTAACTTCATTGCAGTCTTAATGTAAGCCTACTTGTGACACTAATAAACTGTTTCAAAAACCTTTGAAATCTACCATGATAGGGCCTGTCCTCGTCAGCATAGTGACGTTTATCCAGATGCACCAGGACCACAATTCCTACTGCTAAGACTCTGCCGCAGCCTCATCTTAAAACTAAAAGTTTAAAGTTTACGTTATTAGTGTCACAAGTAGGCTTACATTAACACTGCAATGAAGTTACTGTGAAAATCCACATTCTGCCACCTGTTTGGGTACACTGATGGGCAATTTAACATGGCCAATGTAACTAACCGGCACGTTTTTTGGACTGCGGGAGGAAACTGGAGCACCCAGAGGAAACCCATGCAGACACAGGGAGAAGGTGCAGACTCCACACAGACAAGCTGAGAACCAAACCCAAGTCCCTGGTGCTGTGAGGCAGCAGTGCTAACCACTGTGCCGTCGTGAATGATGAAACACAGATTGAGAAGCAAGAGGCACTATGATCAAGACTTGCCTCTTGGACACCTGGTCAAATGGTCAGGATCCAGACTGCACGTGGTTCGGACCAGTTTGGTGATGGTCCACCACTATGTCCTGCAACTGAACAATTATGTAGAAGCCTGAGGATGTGCCCATATGAATGCAATCACCATCTCCTGCTATAGGTATTGGAACCAGGAACAGCAGATAAAATGGCACTCCAGTAATACAGCCTACGGCACAAGCCCCCCCACACCAGCGGACATATAGATACCTCCAGAAACCACCACTGAGCTCTGCATCCACTGAACATACTGACGCAATGCTCCAGGTTATCCACACTGAGGATATGAGCCTAAGACAGACTGCAACACCACCAACTGTCATAACTGCAATGACTGAGCAAGCCAAATGCAAGATTCCAGGACTATATTACCATCTCGCCTAGAACTGACTTTTGAATCTCACCTCTCCACAACAAAAAGGTGATTGGGAGGGGGGGAATTGTGCAGGGGGAAGGAGACATGTTGAGCTATGCCCCAGCTTATTCGATGCTTCATTATATATGTAAATTCATTATATATGTAAATACATATATATGTATATATGTTTTGTTAGCCAGTTTAATTTGCATGTTACACAATAGTCTCGACAGTTTCTGATGGCGCTGTTACACTGTTACATCTCATGCCACTAGGAATTTTCCAACTAAATGGGAAAGATGTAAATCGAGTGGTCACAAGATAATGTGATGCCATAGCTATAAAAGAGGCCATGTGTCGGGAGTGCGGTACCTGCTAAGCTAGTGAATAAATTGCTTTGTTACAAGTTTTCGTTGTCAGTGTTTCAGGAACTAACACACTAATAGCCAATAAACACAAAATACTGCCAATGCTGGAATCTGAAACCAAAACACAAAATGCTGGGCAATCTCAGCAGGTCTGACAGCATTCGTGGAGAGAGAATAGAGCCAATGTTTCGAGTGAGGGCCATTTGTCATTTACAGTCACCTTTTTTTCAACCACTGCAGACCATTTGGTGTGGGTACACTCACAGTCTTTAGAGGGACAGAGTTCTCGGATAATGCTTCAGTGAAAAAACGACAAAATGGTGGCCATGTCACTGCATCAATAATACAGAGGCCCAATCTAACCTTCTGGGTAATGGGTTCAAATCCCACCAGATTTATTAATTGAATTGAAATTCAATTAATACATCTGGAATTGAAAGCTGGTCTCAGTGTGGTGACCATAACAATTGTCATCGATTGTCCAGTTCACTGATGTCCTTTAAGAAAGGAAATCTGTTGTCCTTACTTGGTCTGGCCTACATGTGACTCCAGACCCACAGCAATGCGGTTGCCTCTTACCTGCCCTCTGAAATGCAAGCCACTCAGTTCAAGGATAATTAGCGATGGGCAACAAATGCTGGCCTTGCCCATATCCCATGAAAGGATAAAGATGTTTTGTAGGTGCTTCCTCCTGTCGAGGTGCAGTTCCACAATGTCCAATGGCCCTCAAAAGCCAGAAACGGGCTATTCAACTTTAGGGGGCACAACAGAGCCCAATCCTATCCTTCCTGGCACATACTGATTTCAACAGGGGTGTCAGGGTGGTGATCATGGCGAAGGAGCCTTGGATGTTTTCACCCTTTCCCCAAGGAACTGACAACATCTATAACACTCCAACTAGCATCCAACTGCAAACTCAACACAGAGTGGGTGGTGCCACTGGGGGCCAACTGAATTATCAAAAGCATTTTCCCTGCCTCTGATCTTACTCCCACACCAAGACTCACTCTGTTAAGTTCAATACTAGCATATGATGGAGAAATGATACAGAAGCCTGTCTTTTCCTTCAGCAAGTTTATTCTTAAAACAACTCAATAGAGTTACAAACTATTAATATTCCTCACAAACCCCAACTCTTCCAGCTGTGTCCATTTCTACTCTTTGGAAGGTTGAGCCAATAATCATCAGCTGTCTTTAACAAAACAAAGGTGCAGTTGCTGACATATTAAAACACCCTGCTGTGGGTGGCACAGTGGTGTAGTGGTTAGCACTGATGCCTCAAAGTGCTAAGGACCCAGGTTCAATTGTGTGCATGCATGCTTCGTCGATGTGGTGTAATGTCCTTTAGACTCCTGGGGACAGAGTAGCGACTTGTTCCAGGAGTAATCAACTACAGAAAGTCTAACCTATGCACCATCAGGTGCAGAAAGGTTGATAGAGATATACTCTGCTGCTTGTTAAAGATATTCATTGGCACAGAGTTGGTGACTATTCTGCTGGGATATTGAGACAATTTTTAATAAAAGAATATGTGGGTCAAAATATGTGGGCCATGAGTCTGATGGCAGCAGGGAAGAAGCTGTTCTTGAGTCGGTTGGTGCATGTCCTTAGACTTTTGTACCTTTTTCCTGACAGGAAGAGAGTATGTCCGGGGTGCATGGGGTCATTGATTATGCTGGCTGCTTTTCTGAGAGGGAAGTGAAGACAGAATCAATGGATGGGAGGCTGGTTTACGCGATGGACTAGGCTTCATTGTACTTTTTTGTGACTTGGGCAGAGCAGGAGCCATACCAAGCTGTGATAGAGCCAGAAAGAATGCTTTCTATGATGCATCTGTGAAGGTTGGAGAGAGTCATAGCAGACATGCCAAATTTCCTTAGCCTCCTGAGAAAGTAGAAGCACTGATAGGCTTTTTCAATCACAGCATCGTCATGGAGAGACCAGGACAGGTTGTTGGTGATCTAGACACCGAGAAACTTGAAGCTCTCAACCATTCCTACTTTGTCCCTGTTGATGTGGATAGGGACATGTTCTCCACTACGCTTCCTGAAGTCAATGACTCTCTTTCGTTTTGTTGACATTGAGGGAGAGCTTATTGTAATTGTACCAGTTCACCAGATTCTCTATCTCTTTCCTGTACCCCGTCTTATCATTGTTTGAGATCCAACCCACTTCAGTGGTGTCATCAGTAAACCTGAAAATCGAGTTGGAGGGGAATTTGGCCACACAGTCATAGGTGTATAAGGAGTATAGTAAGGGGCTGGGAACACAGCCTTTTAGGGCAGTGGTGTTGAGGATGATCATGGAGGAGGTCTTATTGTCTATCCTTACTGATTGCGGTCATGGGTTAGGAAGTCACAGTGGGTGGAGTTCGAGCCCCAGGCCACAGAGTTTAGAGATAAGTTTTGTAGGAATAATGATGTTGAAGACTGAGCTGTAGTCAATAAATATGAGTGTGACGTCGGTGTCTTTGTTATCCAGGTGTTCCAGGGTTGAGTGTAGGGCTAGGGAGATAGCGTCTGCTTATACCTGTTGCGGCAAAAGGTGAACTGTAGTAGATCCAGGCAATTTGGGAGGCTGGAATTGATTCATGCCATGATTAACTTTTCGAAGCACTTCATAATGATGAATGTCAGAGCCATTGGATAAAAGTCAATAAGGCACGCTGTCTGGCTTTTCATTCGTACCGAGATAATGGTCATCTTTCTGAAGCAGGTAGGGGCCGCAGGTTGGTAAAGAGAAGTTATAGATGTCTGCAAATATCCCGCTAGCTGGTCCGTGCAGGATCTGAGTGCTCATCCAGGTACCCCATCCGGGCCAGTCATTTTCCGTGGATTGACCTTTGAGAAGGCTGCTCTGACATATGTGATGGTGAACTCACATACATGTTCACCCAAGGCCTCTGGGCTGAACATAAGAACATAAGAAATAGGAGCAGGAGTAGGCCATCTAGCCCTTTGAGCCTGCCCTGCCATTCAATAAGATCATGGCTGATCTGTCCTGGCTCAGTTCCACATTCCCGCCCTCTCCCCATAACCCTTAATCCCCTTGCCTATCAAAAACCTATCGACCCGCATCTTAAATATATTTAGCGAGGCAGCCTCCACCGCTTCAACGGGCAGAGAATTCCAGAGATTCACCACCCTTTGAGTGAAAAAGTTCCTCCTCAACTCCGTTCTAAACTGCCCCCCTTTATCTTGAGGCTGTGCCCTCTAGTCCTACTGTCCTTTCTGAGTGGGAAGAGCCTCTCCACCTCTATCCTATCCATCCCATTCATCATCTTATATGTCTCAATGAGATCTCCTCTCATTCTTCTAAACTCTAATGAGTACAAGTCTAGTTTATTCAGCCTCTCCTCATAGCTCAACCCCCTCAACTCTGATATCAGCCTAGTAAACCTCCTCTGCGCTCCCTCCAAGGCCAAAATATCCTTGCGTAAGTGCGGCAACCAAAACTGCACACGGTACTCCAGCTGCGGCCTCACCAGTGCCCTGTACAATTGCAGCAAGACCTCCCTACTTTTATATTCAATCCCCCTCACTATGAAGGTCAGCATCCCATTAGCCTTCCTGACCACCTGCTGTACCTGCAGGCTGGGTTTTTGCGACTCATGCACAAAGACCCCGAGGTCCCTCTTCACCGTCGCATGCTGCAGTTTTTCACCATGTAAGTAATAGTCCTTCCTACCATTATTCCTACCAAAGTGGACAACTTCACACTTGCCAACATTAAATTCCACTTGCCAGTTCCTGGCCCATTCGCCCAGCCTATCTAGATCCTTCTGCAGACTTTCCACGCCCTCTGCACAATTTGCCGTTCCACCAATCTTGGTGTCATCAGCAAATTTCGACACCATACACTCGGTTCCCTCCTCCAGATCATCTATATAAATGGTAAATAGCTGAGGCCCCAGCACCAACCCCTGGGGCACTCCACTAGTCACCAACCGCCAATCCGAATAGCACCCATTGACCCCCACTCTCTGCCTCCTATTTGACAGCCAATCCCCTATCCACGCTAACACCCTACCCCCAACTCCATGCCCTCTAACTTTCTGTAATAACCTCTTGTGCGGCACCTTATCAAACGCCTACTGAAAATCAAGAAACACCACATCCACTGGCTCTTCTCCATCCACCACCCTAGACACATCCTCATAGAACTCCAATAAATTCGTCAGACACGACTTCCCCTTAACGAAACCGTGCTGCGTCTGCTCTATCAAACAATTCTCCTCAAGATGCCTCGCTATTTTCTCCTTGATCACGGATTCTAACATTTTACCTACAACAGACTGGAGGGCATGCTCTCGCTGGCCTCTTGTTCAAAACGGGTATAGAATTAAGTTCATGAGGGAAGGGTGCATTGGTGCCAGCAATTTTACATGCCTTCATCTTGTTGCCTGTTATGTCTTGCGAACCTTGCCATTGTCAGTGGGAGTCCGTGCGGTTAACCTGGGACTTTAGCTTAGTCTAGTACTGTCTTTTAGCATCTTTGATGGAGCTCAGTTGATCATTTCCAGATTTCTTGTATACGTCAGGGTTGCCTGACCTGAATGCCTTAGACCTAGATACAAATGGGGAATCCTACATTCTGTGCAACAGTTGCTCAGTCTGTTTGATTGTCTCCATAGGGAGGGATCAGGTTGTCTGTATGGAGGACTTTGGTGATTTCCATTAACATCAGTGTACAGCAGTTGCTGTCCACTCTGTACCTTTAACAGCAGAATTTCTCTTTAGAGACCTGTGGTTTTGGCTTCCTTCTGAGAGCCCACCTCCACCCACCCCCTTTCCTCCTTCTTCCAGTAGTTTGTCCTCTGTAAGTACTCTGCTCATTCTGCTTGTCTCACTTAATTTTAAGAGGAAGGCTGAAGTGGCCACTTGTGTCTGGAAGCTACCTATTTTAGCTGAAGCCTTTAAACCACCAGATAATTGTCTTAGCACCAGCCAGACTACTCACTATATTCAAACTTTAGACAATGATAGGCAATTGTTCGAATTACATATGATATTATCAGCAGCTATAGTAATCCCACAACTAACCTGTAAGTAGTTTATGACAGTTTTAGTGATACTGTTGATGGGGGAAATGTTCCTTCATGCCAGTTAATATCATTTTCAGGTGTGGGAAGTTAACAGAAAACGTTGACTGGGCAGTGACCTCTGGAAATAGTAGCACCAGCGTCAGTTAGCTAACCCGGACTCTAGTGACATCTGTGCCTCACAAAACAGGTCACCACTGAAATCTGCCAAATGCTGTGGCCATAACCAAAGGAGGGAAAGGATAGCATTGCCAGTGGCTATCAAAATGATGGTGATAATGAGCTTGTGTGCGCCTGGCAAATGCTGCAGATATAAGCCACATGTACGGTACTGCACCAGCAGAGTATAGCTCTCTGTACACAGACATTAAACATCGTTTAACGTCTTTCTGTTCTGTGGGTGGTCCTGGTGGGGATCAGGCGCAGCCTCATAAATGACTATGGCTTGGTAGCATCTGGTGCACTTCCTGTTGGAGTGGTGCAGGCTCATCCAGGATTTCATTTTTCCAATTTAGATGACTGATCAGCACCTAAAAAACAGGAGTGACCAAGCTCAGTTACTGTCCTGATGAAGCAAGACTGATCTCCTGCCTTCTCATCACACAAGATCTGGGATAATCCATCTTACCAATGAATTCATTTTGAAAATAAGATGAGGCAGATTTCTGCATTTCAAGCAATGGTTAGATAAGAGAAACAAACAGAAGTATATAATAGTAGTTGCTCCAATACTCCAGGCACTAATACTCTGTTTGACATTGCAGCTCCCCTCTGGATACTAATACCTCCTTGTTGGCATACCAGAACCTCCTGCCCAAACCAAGGTGCAAACACACATTTCATTGTATGATGATTGTGCAGTTAATACCAGAATCAAGTAGAACCTGCTCATGATAATCTGCTCTCTTAAGTTTGGCTCCTGATCTCATTACAGTTTTGATTCAAACATGGACAAAAGAACTGATCAGAGAAGAGGTGAGGTGAGGGTGATTGCCCTTGGCATCGAGGCAGCATTTGTTTCAGAGCCCTAGAAAAAACTAGAGTCAGTGTGAATCGAGGGAATACCCTCCACTGATTGAAGTCATGCTCAGCATAAATGAAGATAGTTGTGGTTGTTGGAGAGCAATCATCTCAGCTCCAGAACATCTCTGCAGAAGTTCCTCAGGTAGTATTCTAGGCCCAACCATCTTCAGCTGCTTCAGCAATCACCTTCCTTCCATCATAAAAAATGGGGAGTTTTGCTGACGATTGCATAATGTTCAGCATCGTTTGTGACTCCTCAGATACTGAAGAAGTCCATGTCTGAACACAGCAGGACTTGGATAACATTCAGGCCTGGGTTGATATGTAGCAAGTAACACTTACACCACACACATGCCAGCTGTGATGATATTGTGTCTTTAAGAAATGTATTTGGGTCATGTTTCATTTGCAGGATCTGTTTTAATAGTTGTTTTATCAGTGCTGTTTCATCTGTATCTGACTGCCCTGTTGTTAACGCAGTAGCATAATTGATCTTAATTACTATAATGTTTATTTAATCTGGAAGATTACTGTTCTGTTATTTTAATGTTTTCCCCTGGGGTTTTGTACAGGTTGATTAATAGAAAAATCATGTGATTGGAGCTAGGCTTACACAAAGAAATCAAGCTCAGTTTGCTGCTTGGGATCTTTAGAGAGAAAGGTCAGTTTCTCTTTTTCTCTATGGATTTTGAGAATAGGATCTGCTGGGAAATGAGTCTCTTTCTCTGAGTTTTGCTGTTTGGAGGTGGATCTTTCTCTGGAGGTTGCTGTATGAGAGTCAGAAGACATATATCTATGTGTATCTGTCCAGAGGAGTTAAAAGGCTGGAAACATAGCATCTACATGAGTATATCTGTTTTGTGTTGATTCTGAAGAGGGATTTATGTCTATGAGGATTCTGCTTACATTGAAACTATAAAGATAGCTAGCTATTAAGAATTATACTTTGTCATATTTAAGTATTTTAATTGGTAAAAGTTATGTTAAATCTTTTTCTTATATTCAAACTGTGTTCTGAAATAAAGTTTGTTTTAATAAAAGCTTCCTGGTAGATCAATCGAATCATACCTGGAGCAAAAGACTATATGCTGATCCTAATGCTAAAATCAAAAATTGGGGTTTAGACTAACTTCAGAATATATCTTGAAATTTCTGATCTGGTCCCTGACACAAACAATGACCATCTCCAACAAGAGAGAATTTAGCCATTGCCTCTTGACATTCAATGGCATTACCATCACTAAATTGCCCACCATCAAGATCCTGAGACATTATTGACCAGAAACTGAACTGGATCAGCCCTATGAATAATATGTTTGAAAGAGTGGGTCAGAGGCTAGGAAATTTGTAATGAGTTGCTCACCTTTTGACTTCCCAAAGCCTGTCAATCAACTACAAGGATACAAGTCAGGAATGTGATGGAATACTCTCTACTTGCCTGGATTAGTGAAGCTCCAACAACGCTCAAGAAGCTCAACATCATCCAGGACAAAGCAGCCCACTTGATTGGCACCATATCTGCAAATATTTCCTCTTTCCACCACTGATGTTGAGTAGCAGCAGTGTGCACCATCTACAAAATGCACTGCACCAACTGGCCAAGGCTCCTTAGACAGTACCTTCCAAATCCATGACCAATGCCATCTAGAAGGACAAAAACAACAGAGACCTGGGAACATCAGTTCCCCTCCAAGCCACTCACCATCCTGACTTGGAAATATATCATCATTCCTTCATTGATGCTGGGTCAAAATCACGGAACTCTTTCCCTAACTGCACTTTGGGTGTGTCCAGACTATTTCGAATGCAGATTTCAAGAAGATCACTCACCACCGCTTTCTCAAGAGAAAAATAGGTATGGAAAATAAAAGCTGGGCTAACTAGTGACACTCACATCCCATGAATCTGTTACTTTTGGCTTTACACTAACAGGCCTTCTGTATTTAGGTTACCATTTCTTTTCTCATTTCTCCTTCAGCTTTTCCCACTGTGTTTCACACTCCCATTGATCGCTCTAGATCCCGATGTTCCTGAACTTGTTTTTACTTCTGGGGCATTTCAGTAAGTTCTCACTTACACCTTAGTTCTCTGGTTTTGTCTGGCAACCTGTGATTCTCCCATTGCCAGTAGGTGGCAGAATAACATTGCAATGTACAGCAATGTAAAATACTGTTATTAAATGGTAAAAGTACACCAGTAGTAATTCAACAATGTTTCTAGGACTTGCTTAAACATAGTTGGCCCATCACACACTGATCTCAGCACAAGTGTCCAGCTTTCTAGACATTAAAATCAGGCCTAACAGCTTTGTTGGACAGTTTGGTGTGTGGGAGATATGGTGACGGCATGTGGGGCTAGAAATGGCGCTGTCGGGAAGGTGCGCTGCAGTAGACCACCAAACACAGTCAAAAGAGAATCCAACAGTCAGTAAGAACACAACTTCTTCCAGGGCAAAGATACCACCGCTCATCACTGTGGCAAACAGACCACAATTAGCAAGGATAGGCAACAAGCATCTACTCCACGATCATCCTCAACACTGGTGCCCTAAAAGACTGTGTTCTCAGCCCCCTACCATACTCCTTATACATCTTTGACTGTGTGGCCACATTCTCCTCCAACTAAATTTTCAAGTAGTGGGTCGGATCTCAAATAATGACGAGACAGAGTACAGGATTGAGATAGAGAATCTGATGAACTGGTGCGATGACACAAATCTTTCCTTCAATGTCAACAAAATGAAGGCGATTGTCATTGACGTCAGGAAGCATAGTGGGGAAAATGCCACTGTCTACATTAACAGGGATGAAGTAAAAATGGTCAAGGTCTTCAAGTTTTTAGGTATCCAGATCACTAACAACCTGTCCTGGTCCCCCCATGCTGACACTATAGTTAAGAAAGCCCACCAACACCTCTACTTTCTCAGAAAGCTAAGGAAATTTGGCATGTTAGCTATGACTCTCACTAACTTCTACAGATGCACCATAGAAAGCATTCTTTCTGGTTGTATCACAGCTTGGTATGGCTCCTGCTCTGCCCAAGGTACAAAAGGTCATGAATGTAGCCCATTCCATCACACAAACCAGCCTCCCATCCATTCTCTCTGTCTACACTTCTTGCTACCAGCACCCAGACATTCTCTTCCACCTTCTTCCATCAGAAAAAAGATACAAAAGTCTGAGATCACGTACCAACTGACACAAGAACAGCTTCTTCCCTACTGCTGTCAGACTTTTGAATGGACCTACCTTGTATCAAGTCCATCTTTCTCTACACCCTAGCTATGAAGACTACATTCTGCACTCTCTCTAAGGCGCTCTCTATCTAGATGTTCCAGGGTTGAGTGCAGGACCAGGGAGATAGCATCTGCTCTGGACCTGTTATGGCATGAGGCGAACTGTCAATGATCCAGGCAGTCCAGGAAGCTGGAATTGATTCGTGCCATGACTAACCTTTCAAAGCACTTCGTAATGATGGATATCAGAGCCACCGGCTGATAATCATTAAGACATGCTGCTTGGCTGTTTTTGGCTCTGAGATAATAGGTGTCTTCTTGAGGCAGATGATGACCTCAGATTGTTGTAGAGAGAGAGGTTGAAGATGTTTGCAAATACCCCTGTGAGTTGATCCACATAGGATCTGAGTGCTCATCCAGATACCCCATCTGGGCCAGTTGCTTTCCATGGGTTGACCTTTGAGAAGGCTGCTCTGACACCTTCAATGGTGACCTCAGATACAGGCTCATCTGAGGATTCCAGGGCGGAGGGTGTGCTCTTGCTGGCCTCTTGGTCAGAGCGGGCATAGAATGCATTGAGCTCATTGGGGAGAGGTGCGTTAGAATGGATGATTTTACATGCCTTCTTGTAGCCTGTTTGTCTTGCAGACATTACCATTGTTGGCAGGAGTATGTGTGGCTAGCCTGGGACTTAGTACTGGACCAAGCTAGTCTTTTGGTATCTTTGATAGATCTTCTTAGATCATATCTGGCTTTCTTGTATAGGTCAGTGTCGCCTGACTTGAACGTCTCAGCCCTAGACTTCAGCAAGCAGTGGATATTCTTGTTCATTAATGGTTCCTGATTGGGGAACACGGATTTACTTCTTTAGCACACAGTCTTCTACACACTTACTAACGAAGTCAGATAGTGTTGTGGCATACTCGTTCAGGCTGGTCGCAGAGTTTTGAATACTGATCAGTTCACTGACACGGACTTACAAGTGAATGGTGTATATGAAAATCAGGATGGCCAGTTTGGCCAGCTCCGGCTTACCATGAACAGCTGCAGTCAGTGTCTGGGTCATTTCCCTCCTCAGATCCTGCTAATAAATTTGGTCGGACACATTTGGATTTTGTGTCCAGTTCCGCCATTTACCATCACAATGGGAATCCCTTTCCCTATTGCCTGTGCTGGACTGAGAAAGAAAGCAAGTTTCTGGTTCTGATCTTCCTCTGAAAAACACTGTGTAAACTTTAGGTATTAACATCGACATATCCCGACATTAAAAACATGATGCTATGGGATTCTGACTGGGTTATTACTTCCCTGCATTTGTTTGGAATAGGTGCAGAATTCCTTTTCCCCAATCCTGCCCAGGTTTCCCCATTCATATATTTTTGTTCTTTCCAAGAAAGTTGGGGCCCTTTCCGAATTTAGTCCTGCACTGGAGAATTGTCCAAACTAGTTTCTAATTTACGTCTCGGCTTTGCTTTCAGGTAATCCCTTATTAGTGTTTTACTTTCTGTAAATTGGAAACGGTTCTTGCAAGTTCGTGCATGGCTCTCACGGCACACTGGTAAAACCACTGTTCTAAATGATAGAGATTGGGGGTTTGGAATGTACTGTTGAAGGAGCCCTGGTGACTTCTAGTGCATCTTATATGTGGCCCACACTGCTGCCACTGTTCATTGGTGGCAGAGGGAGTGAATGTTTAATGTGGTGTCTGGGTTTGATCAAGTGGGCTGCTTCGTCCTAGATGGTGTTGAGCTTCGAGTGTTGTTGGAGCTGCACTCAACCAGACAAGTGGAGGTGAGTTACTCATTGCAGAATTCCTGGCCCCTGACCTGCTTTTGTGGCCACTGGTGCAACTCAGTTTTTGGTCAATGGTAACCCCCAGAATGTTGAAAGCAGGGGACTCAGTGAAGTTAATGCTGTCGAATGTACGGGGAGATGGTTGGATTCTCTCTTGTTGAAGATGGCCATTGCCTGACACCCGTGTGGCATGAATGCCACTTGCTGCTTATCAGTTCAGATCTGAATGCTGTCCAGGTCTTAATGAATGTGGACATGGAGTGTTTTAGGAGTCTCTAATGGTGCTGAACATTGTGCAATCAACAAATTTCCTCATTGCCAGGTAGATGCCAGTGTTGTAGCTGTACTGGAAGAGCTTGGCTAGGGGCGCAGCAAGCTCTGGAGGACAAACTTTCAGTACTTTTGCTGGAATACTGCCCGGACCTATAGCCTTTGCAGTACCCAGTGCCTTCAGCCATTTCTTGATATCGCGTAGACTGAATTGAATTGGCTGAAGACTGGCAACCGTGATATTAGGGATCTCAGAAAGACATTGAAATGGATCATTCTCTCAGCATTTCTGGCTGAAGATTGCTGTGAATGCTTCAGCCTTATCTTTTGCACTGATGTACGGAACTCCCCCACCATTGAGGATGGGAATGTTTGTGGAGTCAGTAATTTGTTTAATTGTCCACCACCATTCACGAATGCATGTGGCAGGACTGAAGAGCTGATGGGTTGGTCTTGGGATTACTTAGCTCTGTCTGTCAGACACGCAGCTTTTGCTTTTTTGTACATATTGAGCTGCAATGTCAGGAATGCCACCATTTGGATGATGCATTGACTGTGTCTGTCCTTACAGGAGGATGTGAAGCATCTTGCAGCGCTATCAGAAAGAGCAGCAGAGATGTCCTGTACAACAATGACACCTCCACAAATGGGGATTGTCTGATCATTATCACACAGAGTGCAATTTGGCAGTTCTGTTTCCTACATTGCAATTTCTAAAGCATTTCCCACACCCTGGAAGATGCTACACACATCTTTCAGGATGCAGGAATACTGTTCAGCAGATCTGTGTTTTGTTGTCATGGGAGGCTGCCTGATTTACAATAAATTAGATTTGTTTGGCAGTGTTTGACGTGCAGCTCTTTTCATGGGCTGAATTAATCTGCTGCTGATTGGGCGGGAAATCAATCCCCCGAAACTCTAGCATTTGGATGGATTTCTCTGTACAGAACGAACAGTGGTCCAAGGAATATGATTAGGAAACACTTTTGCTGATGACTTTTCTGGACAAAGAGGAAAGTGTAAATCAAAGAGACAGACTTGATGAACAGTTTAAAAATAAAACAGACAGAATATGTTGCCTGGTATGGCGGGAAAGTCTTATGAGGAAAGGCTGAGGGACTAGAGGCTGTTTTCATTACAGAGAAGAAGGTTAAGAGGTGACTTAACAGAGGCATATAAGATGATCAGAGGATTAGGTAGAGTGGACAATGAGAGCCTTTTTCCTCGGATGGAGATGGCTAGTGTGAGGGGACATAGCTTTAAATTGAGGGGTGATAGATATAGGACAGATGTCAGAGGTAGGTTCTTTACTCAGAGTGGTAAAGGCATGGAATGCCCTGCCTGCAACAGTAGTGGACTCATCAACATTAAGGACATTTAAATGGTCATTGGATAAACATATGGATGATATTGGAATAGTGTAGATTAGATGGGCTTTCGATTGGTTTCACAAGTCGGCACAACATCGAGAGCCGAAGGGCCTGTACTGCGCTGTAATGTTCTACGTTCTAAAACAGATGGAAAACACGTTCCAGATACCAGTGACACTTTGATGAGTTTTTCTTGAATAGCAATAACTGATATGAGCAGCAGGTGGTAGCAGAGCACACAGAATGGACTGCAACAGTCGTGGCCAGCAGTGGTTCACACACAACACGTTCCAATTTGTTAAACTAAGTCAGAACACAGTACGTAATTGGTTGAGAAGTATGGTTAAATGGCCGCAACCAAAATGAATGCACATTCTCCTCCAATCTGTCTTTCTTTGTCTCACTTTGTTTTCACTGGCTAGCTCTCCGTTCCATCTCTGTGTCAAACCTGTCTGCTCTACCTCTACTCTCCATTTATCTCAGTCTCATGTTCTATTTTTTTCACCCTGCCTGTATCTCTCTACTCAACATTCTTCCTCTGGCAATTTTGTTCTCTCTGACACTGGCTCCTTTTATCCCGCCTCTCCCTGGCTGTGTCTTTACCCGATTTCACTGGCCACTTCTCATTTCTTCCTTTCGGTCTCGGTCACTCACCTTTTCCTTTCGTCTCTTTATCCTCATTGGTAAGTAGTGAGTGTTGGGGTAGGGGAAGCTGATCATAGACAATCTGCTGGATGTTCAGGCTGTGTGCATTACTGAAGATTCCAAAAGAAACCAATCTGCCCCTGCACAATAACCCACAATGGGAAAAAATTACCCAGTATATCTCTACAGTGCAGAAAGAGGCCATTTGGCCAGACTCTGCACTGACTCTCCGAAAAAGCATCCCAGCCAGGTCCTCCCCTTCCGCCCTATCCTGTAACCCCACAGATGGCTAATCCATTTAACCTGCACACCTTTGGACTGTGCAAGGAAATTGGAGCACCTGGAGGAAACTCATGCAGACAAGGCTGGAATTGAGGCAACAGTTCTAACCACTGTGCCAACGTTATTATGAATAGAAATTTGGCTGAGTGCCAAATTCTTCATTTTCGCTGGTACTAATAGCAGGGCATCCAAGACGGGAGAATTCCGGCAGTGATTCCTGGATGGTGTGTTGCCTCCATGGTGACAAGGTCGAGGATTTGATTTATTGTTGTCACATGGATTAGCATACAGTGAAAAGTATTGTTTCTTGCATGCTATATAGACAAAGTATACCACTCAGAAGGAAACGAGAGAGTGCAGAATGTACTGTTACAGTCATAGCTAGGGTGTAGAGAAGGATCAACTTAATGCAAGGTAGGTCTATTCAGAAGTTTGATGGCAGCAGGGAAGAAGCTGTTCTTGGGTCGGTTGGCACGTGACCTCAGACTTTTGTATCTTTTTCCTGTTGGAAGAAGTTGGAAGAGAGAATGTGTGGTGTGCATGGGGTCCTTAATTATGCTGGCTGCTTTGCCAGGGCAGCGGGAAGTGTAGACAGAGTCAGTGGATGTGAGGCTGATTTGCGTGATGGATTGGGCTGCGTTCACGACCTTTTGTAGTTTCTTGCTGTCTTGAGCAGAGCAGGAGCCATACCAAGCTGTGATACAACCAGAAAGGTGCATCTATAAAAGGTGGTGAGAATTATAGCTGACATTCCAAATTTCCTTAGCCTTCTGAGATGTCACTGAGTAGCTGTGGGGCGCCTTGATGGGGTGGGATGGGGGAACAATCTGTGATTATGGTTCACATCAGTACCAACAGCATAGACAGGAGCACAAATGAGGATATGCAGGTAGATTGTAGGAAGCTAGGGAGGAAATTAAAAAGTGGAAAATCAAAGGTAGCAATGAGGATGAAGGGCTTTCAATCCCTAGGGCATTGACACAGCCTCTAGAGGAGGGGGAAATGGGCTGATTTAAACCAAATTGGCAGGGAGTGGGAACCTGAACATTGATTCAGAAACAGAGATGCAAAGTTGGAAATGGAAAGCAAAAAATGAGTAAATCTTCCAATCCGGAAGACAAAGGTTAGAAAACGGACAAGGTGAAAGTGTGCATCAACAGAGTCATAGAATCCCTACACTGCAGAAGGTGACCATTCGGCCCATTGAGTCTGCACTGACCCACCAACAGAGCATTCTACCTATCCCCATAACCCCGTGTGTTTACCCCACTAATTCCCCCAACCCACACATCCTGTCTAAGTGGCAATTTAGTATGGCCAATCCACCTAACCTGCACATCTTTTGACTGTGAGAGAAAACCGGAGCACCTGGAGGAAATCCATGTAGCCAAAGGGAGAATGTGCAAATTCCACACAAACTGTCAGTCGGCACCAGAATTCAACCTTGGTCCCTGGTACTGTGAGGCATTAGTGTTAACCACTGTGCCACCGTGCTGCAAGGAGACTAGTAAGATCAATGGATATGTGGAATTACAATGGCTTAAAAAAAAGAGCAGCTCAGCATTTCTGGCTGCAGGGATTTGGGACAAAGGAAAAAAAAAGAGGAATTTCACAGTATTGGTTATAGAACCAGTCACACCTTTAAGCCAGGAATGATATACTAGAAGTTTGATGAGGACTTGTCTTTTGAGGTAGTATGGGCTGAGGTTAGAAATAGGAGAGGAGAGGTCACCCTGTTGGGAGTCTTTTATAGACCTCCTAAAAGTTCTAGAGAGACTGAGGAAAGGATTGCGGAGACGATCCGGGATAGGAGTGAAAGTAATAGGGTAATTGTTATGGGGGACTTTAACTTTACTAATATTGATTGGAATAGCTATAGCTCTAGCTCGTTAGAGGGGTCAGTTTTTGTACAAAGCGTGCAGAAAGCTTTCTTGACTCAGTATGTTGATAGGCCAACTAGAGGTGAGGCTATATTGGATTTGGTGCTGGGAAATGAGCCAGACCAGGTGCTAGACTTGGAAGTTGGGGTGCATTTTGGTGATAGTGACCACAATTCGGTTACGTTCACCTTAGTGATGGAAAGGGATAGGCATGAACCTCGGGTCAGTAGTTTTAGCTGGGGGAAGGGTAATTATGAGGCTATTAGGAGAGAATTAGGAAGCATAGGCTGGACGAGGAGACTACAGGGTCTCGGAACGTCCGAAATGTGGAGTTTTTTCAAGGAGCAGCTACTGCGAGTCCTTGATATGTATGTCCTTGTCAGGCAAGGAGGAATTGGTCGAGCTAGGGAACCGTGGTGCACTAGGAAAGTTGATTCGCTGGTTAAAAAGAAAAAGGAGGCTTATGTCCGGATGAGACTTGAGGGCTCGGGTAGTGCACTAGAAAGCTTTAGATTGGCTAGGAGGGAGTTAAAGAGAGAGTTAAGAAGGGCTAAAAGAGGACATGAGAAGACTTTGGCTGATAGGATTAAGGAGAATCCTAAGGCGTTCTATAGATATGTTAAGAACAAAAGGTTGGTTAGGGCAAGATTAGGGCCAGTTAGAGACAGCAGTGGGAATTTATGTGTGGAACCGGAAGAGATTGGAGAGGCATTGAACCAATATTTCTCTTCGGTGTTCACGCAGGGGGACATAAATGTAGCTGTGGAGAACACTGGGTTACAGGGTTGTAAACTGGACAGTATTGCAGTTGATAAGGAGGATGTGCTAGTTATTCTTGAGGGTTTGAAAATAGATAAGTCCCCTGGGCCAGACGGGATTTACCCTAGGATTCTCTGGGAGGCAAGGGAGGCGATTGCAGAGCCTCTGGCTCTGATCTTCAGGTCGTCGTTGGTCACCGGTATAGTGCCAGAAGATTGGAGGTTAGCGAATGTTGTCCCATTGTTTAAGAAGGGGAACAGAGACTTCCCTGGGAATTATAGACCGGTGAGTCTTACTTCTGTTGTGGGCAAGGTTTTAGAAAAAATTATTAGGGATAGGATTTATAGTTATTTGGAGAGTAATGAATTGATTAGAGATAGTCAGCATGGTTTTGTGGAGGGTAGGTCGTGCCTTACTAACCTTATTGAGTTTTTTGAGAAAGTGACCAAAGAGGTGGATGGGGGTAAGGCAGTCGACGTGGTATATATGGACTTTAGTAAGGCGTTTGATAAGGTTCACCATGGAAGGCTTCTGCAGAAATTGCAGATGTATGGGATTGAGGGTGATCTAGGAAATTGGATTAGGAATTGGCTGGCGGATAGGAGACAGAGGGTGGTGGTTGATGGTAAGTATTCGACATGGAGTTCAGTTACGAGTGGTGTGCCTCAGGGATCTGTTTTGGGGCCACTGCTGTTTGTAATTTTTATAAATGATCTGGATGAGGGTATAGTTGGGTGGATTAGTAAATTTGCTGATGACACCAAAGTCGGAGGTGTGGTAGATAGTGAGGAAAGGTGTCTTAGTCTACAGGGAGACTTGGATAAGTTGCAGAGCTGGGCCAAGAGGTGGAGGATGGAGTTTAATGCGGAAAAGTGTGAGGTAATTCACTTTGGCAGGAATAACGGATGTGTAGAGTATAGGGCTAACGGTAGGACTCTGAATAGTGTGGATGAACAGAGGGATCTAGGTGTATGTGTACATAGATCCCTGAAAGTTGGGAATCAAGTAGATAGGGTTGTTAGGAAGGCATACGGTGTCTTGGCGTTTATTGGTAGGGGGATTGAATTTAGGAGCCGCAGCGTCATGTTGCAACTGTACAAAACTCTGGTGCGGCTGCACTTGGAGTATTGTGTGCAGTTCTGGTCCCCACATTACAGGAAGGATGTGGAGGCTTTGGAGAGGAGGTTTACCAGGATGTT
The DNA here is from genome assembly GCF_965287045.1 of Carcharhinus amblyrhynchos. NCBI lineage: Eukaryota > Metazoa > Chordata > Chondrichthyes > Carcharhiniformes > Carcharhinidae > Carcharhinus > Carcharhinus amblyrhynchos. The sequence continues at coordinate 72,311,627 of NC_137326.1, forward strand.
GCCTGGTATGGAAGGGAGGTCCTATGAGGAGAGACTGAGGGATTTGAGGTTGTTTTCGTTAGAAAGAAGGCAGCTACGAGGGGACCTTATTGAAACATATAAGATGATTAGAGGTTTAGATAGGGTGGACAGTGATAGCCTTTTTCCTCGGATGGAGAAAGCTAGCACGAGGGGGCATTGCTTTAAATTAAGGGGTGGTAGTTATAGGACGGATGTCAGGGGTAGGTTCTTTACCCAGAGAGTGGTGAGGGCTTGGAATGCCCTGCCTGCTGCAGTTGTAAATGCGCCTAATTTGGGGACATTTAAGAGATCCGTGGATAGGTTTATGGATGGTAAGGGTTTGGTTTAGGTTAGAGGGTCATTGTTTTTTAACTGGTCAGCGCAACATTGTGGGCCGAAGGGCCTGTTCTGCGCTGTAATGTTCTATGTTCTATGTTCTAGAAGGAGCATCAAATTAGATGCATGGGTAGAACCGAAGAACAGAAATGGGTAACCACACTGCTGGGAGGCTACAAAATAGTCAGAGAGAGATAGAAGAGCAAATATGTAGGTACAGTGTTGAGAAACACAGAATCAATCTGTATGAAATGTATCCCAGATTGTTCAGAGAAGTAAAGGAAGAAATAGGGGAGGCTCTGACCATCATTTTCCAGTCCTCTCTGGCTACACACATGATGCCTAAGAACTGGAGGACTGTTAACATTGTATTCTTTAAAAAGGGAGAAAGGAGGTAATTACAGGCCAGTCAGCCTAGGCTTGGTGGTGTGCAAGTTATTGGAAAACTCTCTGAAGGACAGTATGATTAGAAAGACATGGTTTAATCAAGGACAATCAGTGTAGATTGTTCAGAGAAGGTCATGTCTGACCAGCTCGATTGAACTTGTCAGGGTTTCAAGGACAATCAACGCAGCTAATGCATTTGATGCAGTCTAATTGAGAAACTTGAATGGATTCTAGGAAATGGTGGTGGATTTTAGCAAGGCTTTTGACATAGTTCCACATGGAAGCTTGGTCAGTAAAGTAGGGCCCCATGGGATCGAAAGTTGGATTGAAAATGGGCTCAGTAGCAGTGGGGTTCCACACAACTTAATACAGCCTCCCTTGCTCTTCATGACGTAGATTTGGACTTTAATGTAGAGGGCCATAGTATAGTAAGGGGCTGAGGACACAGCCTTGCGGGGCACCTGTGTTGAGGATGATGGTGAAGGTGGTGTTGTTGCCTACCCTTACCAGTCATGGTATGTGGATTAGGAAGTTCATGATCTTGTTGCAGAGGGAGGAGTTGAGTCAGGCTATGGAGTTTGTAGAAATAATGGTATCGAAGGCTGAGCTGTAATCAATAAACAGAAGTCTGACCAAAGTGTCTTTGTTATCCAAGTGTTCCAGAGTTGAGTGTAGGGCCAGGGAGATGGTGTCTGCTGTGGAACTATTGCGTTGATAGGTGAACTTTAATGGATCCAGGCAATCTGGGAGGCAGGAATGGATCCATTCTAACTTTTCAAAACACTTCATAATGATGGATGTCAGTCACTGGGCAGTAGTCATTAAGGCATGCTTCCTGGCTTTTCTTTGGAACAGGGATGATAGTCGTCTTCTTGAAGCAGGTAGGGATCTCAGATTGGTGTAAGAGGTTAAAGATGTCTGTGAATAGCCCCGCCAGCTAGTGCATGCATCTGGGCCAGTCGCTTTCCGTGGGTTGACTTTTGAGAAGGCTGATCCGATATTTGCGATGGTGACCTCGGATAGTGGGTCGGCCACAGTCTCCGGGGAGGAAGGCGTGCTCTTGCTGACCTCTTGCTCAAACCGGGTGTAGAATGTGTTTAGCTCATTGTGGAAATGTGCATTGGTGCCTTTCCTAACATCAGTTGATTTCTCTGTGATTAATTATCTTTAGAGACTCAACATTGAGCCTCCAATTTCATCATTGCTCCAGTCACTCTGCCTACTTCTTGTAGGTGTAATGAATGAAATACAAAACCTACATTTATAAAGCCCCTTTCACAATGTCACATTAGTTTACAGCCATTTGATTATATTTGAGTTATCATCATTGGTATGTTGTAGGCAATGTTATCAAATAGTGGAGCAGGCTCAAGGGGTTGAATGGCCTACTGCTGCTCATAATGTGTGTGTTTGTATTTCATTCTGGGATGGATAAGATGAGCAGGGCCTATGTCACCCAGAATTATCTTGTGAACAGACTGAGGATTGGGAAGAGTTGGGATAGGAGGTGGCAGGGAGACAGGACAGGCCTGTTTGAAGGACAGGAATCAAGAATGGGGGGAGGTGAGCAGTGGGGAGTCAGGACAGGCTGAGGAGGGCAGGGGGAAGGGGCAGGGCTGAGTTCGATGAGCACTGGTGGGGGAGCCAGGTATCAACTTGGGCCTGGGGACAGGGGAGAGAGGAGTATTGTCAGATCAGGCTTGGGGATGGGAGGGGATAGTTGAGAGTGGGCATGGGAAGTCCTGTGGGGGTCAAAGGTTTTTTCTGAGGAGGTGGGAGGTGCATACGGGTAATTGTAGAGGTGGCTAGTCAGGAGGGGGAGAATTGGGGAATCCTGTGGGAGATAGAAATGTGTCACACTATAGTTACTGAAAAACTAGAAGTGGTTTTAATGCTTCTAATTTTTTCTGGGTAACTATTGCTGTAACCCATTGATGTCACACAGTCAGAATCATCCGAAGTTTGTGATCTTCAGATAGTTCCCAGTGCAGGGCAATTACCCATCGGAAGTATGAACTTTCTGTGAAGTTGCCCCGTTATCCCTCTGGGCTGTTGACCCAGTGCATCTTTGGGGTAACCTCCCAAATACAACATCCTGGAGTTCAGAGTCTATAGCCCAATATTTTTGAAGATTGTAGAATTTGCTGGAAGTTAACTCCTTCTGTGTTGCATTACATTACTTCATCAACTATCTTGATATCATGAAGTTAGATTATGGTGTTACTTTATCCCAACACTGACCCCCAATTTTGGTCACTTACTTCACACTTGCTTTATTGTTTACTGCCACCTGGTTACTCCCATTCCTCCCAGTCATTTAACTCCTCTGCTGATTGCTTATCTTCCCTCTTCCAACCATCTTTCAATGGCCTAAAATTGAAATTGTTTTTGTCACTAAACTGCCAAGGTTCAACACTCACTAATCTAATGTAAGTGACGCTTGAGCCGCAATACTGGCTGGGCCTTGGGCCTACCTGGCAGGCCTGGCATAAACTGAAGGCCTTAGCCTTCTTGGACTACATCCTGCTGTAGGAGCAGGCATTGTCTTTTCGTTTGATCCTTTGCATTAACTTTCACCTCAAAACAGTACAAAGGAATGTGAACTTTACCAATTCACACTTTGCCCTTGAGCTATTCAATGGTTAGGGAAATGATATGGAGGCATTTTACCAATGCTTAATCCCTATCTGCTCAAGATTCACAAACTTGTCATTGGTTTGTGAACACACCAGGGAACCGGGTGAATTTCTCCCCTTCCTTAGACCAGCCTGCCATGGATTGAATGTCCTTGGTCTATTTGGCTCAGAACTAAACTGGGAAGTGTGTTTATCCATAGAAGCTCAACCTTCTAGCATTGCCCTAGAGTCATTGGGAATTACAGGATTAATTACAGGATTAATTAATTACAGGATTAATAGCGAGGCATCTTGAGGGGAATTGCTTGATAGAGCAGACGCAGCACGGTTTCGTTAAGGGGAAGTCGTGTCTGACAAATTTACTGGAGTTCTATGAGGATGTGTCTAGGGCGATGGATAGAGGAGAGCCGGTGGATGTGGTCTTTCTTGATTTTCAGAAGGCGTTTGACAAGGTACCTCACAAGAGGTTATTGCATAAGGTCAGGGGACATGGAGTTGGGGGTAGGGTGTTAGCGTGGATAGAGGACTGGTTGTCAAATAGGAGGCAGAGAGTGGGGGTCAATGGGTGCTATTCGGATTGGCGGTTGGTGACTAGTGGAGTGCCTCAGGGGTCGGTGCTGGGGCCTCAGCTATTTACCATTTATATAGATGATCTGGAGGAGGGAACCGAGTGCATGGTGTCGAAATTTGCTGATGACACCAAGATTGGTGGAACGGCAAATTGCGCGGAGGGTGTGGAGAGTCTGCAGAAGGATCTAGATAGGCTGGGCGAATGGGCCAGGAACTGGCAAATGGAATTTAATGTTGGCAAGTGCGAGGTGATCCACTTTGGTAGGAAGAATGGTAGGAAGGATTATTACTTACGTGGAGAAAAACTGCAGCAGGCGACGGTGCAGAGGGACCTCGAGGTCCTTGTGCATGAGTCGCAAAAACCCAGCTTGCAGGTGCAGCAGGTGGTCAGGAAGGCGAATGGGATGCTGGCTTTCATAGTGAGGGGGATTGAATATAAAAGTAGGGAGGTCTTGCTGCAGCTGGATAGGGCATTGGTGAGGCCGCAGCTGGAGTACTGTGTGCGGTTTTGGGCGCCGTACTTACGCAAGGATATTTTGGCCTTGGAGGGAGTGCAGAGGAGGTTTACTAGGCTGATGCCGGAGTTGAGGGGGTTGAGCTATGAGGAGAGGCTGAATAAACTAGGCTTGTACTCGTTAGAGTTTAGAAGAATGAGGGGAGATCTCATTGAGACGTATAAGATGATGAATGGGATGGATAGGATAGAGGTGGAGAGACTCTTCCCGCTCAGAAAGGACAGTAGGACTAGGGGGCACAGCCTCAAGATAAAGGGGGCGCGGTTTAGAACGGAGTTGAGGAAGAACTTCTTCACTCAAAGGGTGATGAATCTCTGGAATTCTCTGCCCGTTGAAGTGGTGGAGGCTACCTTGCTAAATATTTTTAAGATGCGGGTTGATGGGTTTTGATAAGAGAGGGGATTAAGGGTTATGGGGAGAGGGCGGGAATGTGGAACTGAGCCACGACAGATCAGCCATGATCTTATTGAATGGCGGGGCAGGCTCGAAGGGCTAGATGGCCTACTCCTGCTCCTATTTCTTATGTTCTTATGTTCTTATGTTCTAATTTCTAAGACACTGCTGCAAACTGTAAAATCCATACAGTGCAGAAAGAGGCCATCCAGCCCATCAAGTCTATATTGGCTTTTCAAAAGAGCATCCCACCTGGGCCCTCCTCTCCGCCCTATTCCTGTAATACTGCATTTAACATGGCTAATCCACCTAACCTCATCTTGGGACATTAATTTAGCACGGCCAATTCACCTAATGTGCACATCTTTGGAATGTGGGACAAAACCAGAGCACCTAGAGGAAACCCATGCAGAGAGAACAGAGGAGGGAAGGGAGGTGGCAATCATTGAGCCATAAAATGGTGAGTAAAAAAAAATCTTTGAACACTTTTGCTAATCGTTTATCACATTATGGGACATAGGATAAATGTAGTTGTTCGATTGACAATCAAAAATCATTTAAAGAATCAATAAAGAGGCAGATGATTAAAAGGTTTGTGCTGAGGGATTGGTCATTTGAGGTGATGGCTTTGGTAGAAACTGTTTCTACTGGTGGAACAATGAGAAACTAGGTGACACAGATTTCAGGTGGTCTACCAAAGAACAAAAAAGATCTTTTAAAAACAGTGGGTGGTATTTTCTGACTCTCCTGTGGTGTATTTTCCCATGGCAGTCTGCCATTGCCCAATGGCAGGATCCTCTAGTCCCACTGATGTCCACAGGGCTTTGCATGCCTGTGCCTTCCACCACCAGGGAATGCAGTGTGGGGGGGTTGCCATCGGCAGGACCAGATGACCCTGCTGGCGAGGAGTGCCGAAAAATTTTGGCAAGTGTCTGGTAGTGATTCAGAATGCACTAACTAGCAGGGTGGCGGAAGAAGATACTGTATGTCAGGAAAACACTGGCTAGTAGATTGGAAGCAAAGAATTGGCATAAATAGTTCTTTTACTGATGTGGCGATGCCAGCGTTCGAAGGAGTGAGACTCTGAAAGGTTGTGCTGCCAAATAAACCTGTTGGACTTTAACCTGGTGTTGTGAGACTTCTTACTGGCGAGGTGCCAGGGACTGGAGAACAGCTAATGTGGTCCCGCTATTTTAGAAAAGTTGTAGAGACAAGCCAGAGAACTACAGACCACTGAGTCTCAAGTCTATGATTGGGAAACTATTGGAGAAGATTCTGAAGGAGAGGATCTATCTCCATTTAGAGAGGCAAGGTTTGATCAGGGATAGTCAGCATGGTTTTGTCAGACAGAGGTTATGCCTAACAAATTTGATTGAATTTTTTGAGTATGTAACCAAGTATGTGGGTGAAGGTAGTGCGGTTAATGTAGTTTACATGGATTTCAGCAAAGCCTTTGACAAAGTCCCACATGAGAGACTTATTAAGAAGGCTAATGCACATGGGATACAGGGTGATCTGACAAGGTGTATTCATAATTGGCTTAGTGGTAGGAAGCAGAGGGTCGTGACAGACTGCTGCTTTAGTGACTGGAGACCAGTGACCAGTGGTGTACCACAGGGATACTTGCTGGGCCCCCTATTGTTTGTCATTTATATAAATGACATAGATGACTATGTGGGGGGTAGGATCAGTAAGTTTGCCAATGACATAAAGTTTGGCCGGGTAGTTAACAGTGAGGTTTGAGTGTCTTGGATTACAGGAAGATATAGATGAGATGGTCAGATGGGCGGATAAGTGGCAGATGGAATTTAACCCTGAAGAGTGTGAGGTGATGCACTTTAGAAGCAGGAATTTGGTGAGGGAATATGCTATGAAAGGTCTGACACTGAAGTTCTGAAGAACAAAGGGACCTTGGCATGTTTGTCCATAAATCTCTGAAGGCGGAAAGGCAGGTTAATAGGGTGGTGAAGAAAGGCATATAGCACACCTGCCTTTATCAACTGGGTTAAAAAAGCAGAGAGGTCACAATGGAATTGTATAGAACTTCGGTGAGGCCACATTGGAATACTGTGTGCCGTTCTGGTTGCCACACTATAGGAAGGATGTGAATGCACTGCAGGGGGTGCAGAGGAAATTTACCAGGATGGAACATTTATGTTATAAAGCGAGGTTGGACAGGCTTGGGTTGTTTTCTCTGGAGCACAGAAGACTGAGGGCTAACCTGATTGAAGTGTTCAAGATTATGAGGGACATAGACAGGGTGGCTAGGGAACAGCCGTTCCCCTTTGTTTAAGGGTCAGTTACAATGGGACAAGTTAAAAGTGAGGGGTAGGAGATTTGGGGGGGTGGATTTGAGGAAAAGATTTTACTCAGAGGATGGTGACGGTCTGGAATGCACTGCCTGGGACAGTGGTGGAGGCAGGATGCCTCACATCCTTTAAAAAGTACCTGGATGAGTACTTGGCACGCCATAACATTCAAGGCTATGGGCCAAGTGCTGGCACGTGGGATTAGGTGGGCCTTTCATGTGTCAGTGCAGACTCGATGGGCCGAAGGACCTCTTGTGCACTGTACTATTCTGTTATTCTGAGAGAGGCTCTCAGAGAAACTTATAAAATTCTGACAGGGTTGGACAGGGTAGATTCAGAAAGAATACTCCTGATCGTAGAGGTGCCCAGAACTAGTGGTCATTGTTTGAGACTAAGGGGTGAACATTTTAGAACTGAGGTGAGGAGAAATTTCTTCACTCAATGGTGAATGTGTGGAATTCACTACCACAAAATAGTTGAGGCCAAAACAAAGAACAAAGAAAATTACAGCATAGGAACAGGCCCTTTGACCGTCCAAGCCTGCACCGAACAACTAAACTAAAACCCCTTACCCTTCAGGGGACCATATCCCACTTTTCCCATCCTATTCATGCATTTGTCAAGATGCCTCTTAAAAGTCACTATCATATCTGCTTCCACTACCTCCCCGGCAGTGTGTTTTAGGTACCCATCACCCCTTGTGTAAAAAACTTGCCTTGTACATCTCCTTTAAACCTTGCCCCTCACACCTTAAACATATGCCCCCTAGCAATTGACTCTTCCACCCTGGGAAAAAGCTTCTGACTATCCAAACGTTTTATGATTTCAAGAAAATAATTAGATATAGTTCCTGGGGCTAAAGGGATCAAGGGATTTGGAGGGGAAGGCGGGGAGGGGGGTAGGAAATCAGGATATTGAATTTGATGATCTGCCACGATCATAATGAATGGTAGAGCAGGCTTGAAAGGACAAATGGCCTACTCCTGCTTCTAGTTTCTATGTTAAAACAAACATAGTTTTAAAGAATTTAAATTTGTATTGGGAAAAATTAGAAATAAGATATAGTCTTAAGTGGGTTTAATTTAATGTTTCTGTGACTGGAAGGGTAAAACCTAGTTAAATTCATGCTGGACAAAGGTATTTGTAAGTGTGGTGATTGTTAAGTTCCAACTGTGTTTCTACTAGAGAGGGTTACAGCGTGAAGAGTAAGTAGGCCAGCAGAAGCATGTGGGCATTGCTTAGCAACTGGAGGTCCTTTTAAGAGGGTAAAGGCTTTTTGCTTTTAATTTAGCTGAATTTGTTTGCAGTTGGAGACAGGACACAGGGAATGAACATCTCTCAATTCTACCAGGAGAAATTGGACAGGACAAGGGAGTTGTAAAGAGGCAGGTTTCCCAAGGAACAAGAAACACTCCAGATAACCAGGGAATTAGAACAGAAAGAATGTCTTCATATGACCAAAGTTAAGAGAACAGAGACTAAGGTATTGTCCAGAAGAATTCATGAAGAATAAACAAAGTGTTCTGAATTAAAGAGACAATTGTCGTAACCAAATTTAAAGTAGGGAAGCAAACCTCAGAGGTAAGTCAAACATTTGATGTCATTTCAATAGTCAAACTAAAGTGATTGTGAACAGTTTGTACAGCATTCAAGACAGAAAAATAATAAAACCTGGATACTGGATTCACTGTTAAAAGTGGATTAGAAGCTTTGTTAAAAAAGTAATTTGGAAAATGGGGACTGGATTTCAGAATGCAGACCATTAATGGAAAGCATTATTGGGAAAGAAATTTTGAAGCATGTTTTGGGAGTGGAATTTGGAAAATTTTACTTGACAATCATCTGGGGGAGGGGGGTGGAATTCGGAGGAGAAATCCACAGACATCCACTTGGGGATCTGGAGTGGAATGTGTGTATTTGACCACAGTCCATTTGTGTGCTTAAAGGGACTTTGCATCACTGAAACCATTGTAGTTTAAGCTGTACATTGTAATGTGTGTGTATTTGTTAAGCTCAGGGGAGAGTAAAGGAGTGTTGTATAATAATACAATTTTTTCATGTTTACTTTTTTTTCATATTGTTACAACCAATTGGCAGTTCTGTGACTCTGTTCCTCCACCTTTAGTTTTGAAGTAAAAGTTATGGTCTTTTCATCAAGGGTGATGTCAGGAGATGTATGACCTGAGATGAGAGTCATTTGTGGCCTGGACAGACAACTGTATAGAAGCAAGCATGGAGTTAGCTCATAGTTTGAGCTATGCCCTGTATATATGTGCAGAGCTATGTGCTATCTTTGTGAGACCTATTGAACATACAGCAGTAACTTGCAAAAGGGAACTGGATGTATCTTTGAGAGAAAAGAGCTTACGGGGCTATGGGGAAAAAGCAGTGGATTGAATTAATTGGAGAACTCTACTAAAGAGCTGACACGGGCATGCTGGTTTCCTTTTGTGATGTATCATTTTAGGATGCAATGAAATGGCGGCAAAATGAGGCAATTTTGAAGCAAGATGTCATGTGCTGACAGTTTGAGAAATGTGGCCAACCAGAGCTGGAAGTCCCTGGCCATCATGACAGCTTATGTCAAACAAACCTTAGCTACTCTAATGGAAAGCAGGGAGTGTATCTCAGAGGGATCAGACTTGGAGCATCTGGTATCTCGCCACTAGTGGTTCACCCAGGAAGAATCGGTGTGTAGGTGTTCTCCTTCTCTCCAGCTTGGAGTTTTGGAAGAGAGAGATCAGAGCAAAGAGATCAGTTAAAAGTAACAGGAAAAAACAATATAAAGTAAACATAAAAATCCTGAATAATGCGACTTCTAAGTGGTTTGTATTTACTATGAGGTTTGTGTTGCAAAATTTGCAACTTTACAGAATCAAAAACATTTCACATCTGTTCACCATTTCAGGAGTCTTGTATAAATAAATCAAAGAGAGTTTTGTAAGATGTCAAACATTTGATTTTTAGTGGCCATTACTCATTTTCCAGTGGGTTTCAGGTGAAGGGGGCAAGGATGCTGGATGCAGTAGGGGTGAAGTGTCCCCAGTGAGGGAACATCTGTGTAAGGGTTCCGTTTTGGGGGCTTTAGACTTTACGGCACACGAATACTGTTACAGACTACATCTGGTTGCAAATCCATACACTCCAACATGAAAAGCTGTATTTGCTCTCCTGGTAACATTAAACCATTTGACAAAATGATAACATGAACAAGTAATACTGAATAGTTATAAATGCCTTGAAACACAGGTGTTATGTCAGTCGTAAGCTTTGTGACAATTAAAAGATTAGCTTCACATGCTCAGTCTACAGTCAGCCCTTGTACAACAGCTGGAAAGTTCAGTGATATCGACAGTTTTAAGAACCAAATCTTGTCTTCTCTTTTTTCCAGCTCAGTCTTAACTGTGGAGTGAAACTGTGAGGTGAAGGTGAGCATTGAGATTAGTGCCTGTATGCTCCTCCTGAATTATAACTCTTGTTAAATAAAATCTGTGACACAGAAATAGGCCATTTAGACCAATTGTACATGGTGGTCTTTATGGTCCACAGCTTATGTTGTAGAACAGTAACACCACATTCTTTCTCCCTCACATGTTGGTCCAGCTTTTTCTTAAGTGCATGAATGCTTGCCGTATTTTTTGGAAAGAAAACTGTGGCCTTGCCTGTCTCTCTGCCAGCTTTGGGCTGAATAATAGATTGGAACTCCAAAATAAGGTGGCACAAGCATAGAGCAGTCTGACTGTCAGCTGAGGTGTAAACCACACTGCAAAGCTCACCTTTACTGTCAATTCAATTCACCACTATCCTCCCACCATCTCCATCCTGGCCCCATCACTCTCCCCATCAATAAACAACAAGTGTTAACCTTCTGTTAGGGATCACCCTTATCTGATTAAAACTCCGACACCAAGGAAGGAATTGTAGGCTGTAAATCCCACATTCCCTCAGACAAAATGAAAGAGTTGTCTTTTGACTTATATAAATATTCGGGAAAGGTTTTCAGTGAGATTGTGAGGGAAAGTCAACTGACCCTCAGCAACCACTTGCATTTATATAGCATCTTTAACAAGCAAAAATCAAAAATATCCAAAGAGATTTCATAGAAACATAATCAGACTCTGCACTCTCAGGCCCCTTTTCAAGCTTTCTCCACTCATGCATAGCAACAAGCACTGGATTCCCACTGGGAACTGAAGAGGAGGACATGTTTAAACAATAAACAAATGATACAAAGGCTAATGAGAAGCCTTGAAAAGTTAATACAAACAGCCGAACCATGATTGAGATGGTATGGATTGTAGTTACAGACTTACATTCCTGAAAGGTGAGGGCTGGGAGCTGGTGTGCAGGATAAACGTATCCCCGTCTTTAACTAAAGCAGCAACTGGTTTCAAGTGGGAGATTACTAGTGCTCCTGGCCCTTGGATGGTCTCAAGGACAAGGTTGGTGGACTAATGCTTGGACTAGTTACTCTGATAAATGCCCATAACAGCAAGTAGCAGGAAGACCCAAGCTGCAGGTTTGAGACTCACATTGTGTGACCACCCCTCTTTAGTCATGGTCTTTGATTTTATGATTGGAAGCACTGGAATATCACCTTCAGTTTATTGCATTGAACCAAAAGCCTTCACACCACAGCCCGTGAAAGAACACAGATTCAATTCCTGCTGCACTTCATTCCACTTGGAGCTAGTGCACCCTCACAATAGAAAAAATTGCATGATTAACTGTTGTGATACAAACATGCTTCAATGGCCAATCGGGATGTTAGTCCTACACAGTGGGAGGGCTCCCACAACCATACAACACATGGGGAGTGAAGCGGGGTGGTGGTGGAGTTAGCACACACACTCACTGGATGCAAGCATCCCCCTGGAGCTGTTGGAGCTGTGACTCCCCAATCACTACCTGTCTTGAATTTGAACTCTGCACCCTTTGACAGTGGTGGGAATGCAAGTTGTTAATTAGAACTGACATACTGACAGATAATACATTTGAATTATATATGTATTACAGATATGGATAGAGATCAATATTGGCAACAGGTGGACAGGTAGGCAGACCACAAGACAGGCAAATAGACATTGAATATCATAGTTACTTCCAGTCAATAGATCAGAAACGAGCGTGTAGAAGCCATCCTGAATCAAATGGTCCAACATGTCCAACCAAGTGTTTACATTCAGCACAAGTCTCTTCCCAAATTATATCACTTAACCCTAAATATAACTTTCTATTCATTTTCACCATCATGGATTTATCTAGCTTATTTCCTATGGTAACAAGTTGTGCACTGACCACCCTGTGGATAAAGGGGTTTCCCACTGCGTTTTCTGATCAGATTTATTATGTGTTGTATTAATCGAACCCTTTCATAACTTTAAAGACTTCTACAATGTTAGCTTTCCTTTACTAAAGACCAACGCCGCCTCCCCCCCCGCCCGTCCCGTCCCAACCCCGTCAGTCTCCTCCGATTGTGTAACCTCAGTTCTGGGATCATCCTTGTAAACCAAAGCTTCCGTATCATTTTCGTAACGTGGAGAGCAGAACAGTGAGGTGTGCTCCAAGGTTGCACAGAAATTTAACATTGCTTTGTGCTCAGCAATCTCGTCCCTGTAGAAATAAACCCCAGCACTTTGTTTATTTATGGGCAGACGCCGCTAATTTTAGTTTTAGGTAATGATGTATAGTGACAATGGCTAGCTATACAGATAGTTAAGGAAGATAGTGACGCACAGATAGGCACACACAATGATACAGGTCTCCTTTCACAGCTAACAAAAAATCAAAATCTTGGGTCGATTCTTCCTCACCGCTATTCTGCATTTTTTTTTAAAAAAAACAAACACAAATTTCCTTTCCATCCACCAGAGAGTCCTGTGCAAAATCTGGTTCACAGACTCGGCTGCAGATATCAAAGTGAGCCGGAGAGCGGCGGGGTTGGAGACAAGTGCAGCGGCTGAACAATGAGACGTTTGTTGGGGGGCGGTGGTGCTTTAAAAGAGGCTTCACAAGACTGTCAGCGCTAAGAATAGCGAGCCAATGGGCTAGCTGCTGCACACAGCCCGGATCCCCAAGCTGCCAACACACGGCACAGGCAAGTGGAGCTGTACTCCAGAGGCACTGCTGGGCCAACACTTCACCCTTGATACAGCCACAGCAGCAACAGAGAGCAAAGTGGACATCCCACACTCTGCCTCGCTCTCCCCCCAGGATGATGCGCTGAACTTTTAGAACTCTCTTTTTGTTTGCAAAGAGTAGGGGAGAGAGAGAGAAAAAAAACTTTCCCCTTTCTTTTTGATTCGGGAGAGAGTTTGGGGAGTCAAGTCGTGTCGTCCAGCCTGGTTTTAGCTGCGCTATGGAACTGAGTCCGAAGCGGCTCAAGTGGCTCCTGCCCCTGTGCTTGTTACTCGCTCGCTTCAGTGGGGTCCACCTGAGGAGCCCAAGTTGCCATGAAGTGCGGACCGCTTTCCAACTGCGACAGATCGGACCACTGAACCTGGTGCCGGACTTTCCCGGGAGAGGTTAGTTCAGAGAGAAAAGTGCAATCTCAGAAAACCATTGCAATTACCCGGCTTCTCAAACCGCTACAAATACAGCAAGCTTTGATTTCTCTTTACATTTCAGCAATTGTCATGTTCTGTTTGCATTCAAGGGTTTGCAAAACGTTTTTTTAAATATTCGGTTGCAAACGATTTATTTTGGTTATAATCTCTGATATTCCCTAGGTGTCAACTTCCAGTCTGTTCCTGTTACACCGCTGGGGTGGCTTGTCTGGTGAGAAAGGGTTAACTGGGACAGTCACCTATTAAATGCTGGCACTGTCCACCAGACACTTATAAGCGCCTTTTTAAAGAAATGACTAACTGTGATCACTGCCTGTCACCCTTTCTGGACACCTGGAGGGAGAGGAGGAGGAAGGAGATAGGAGAGGGAGAGAGGGGGAGGAGGAGAAGAGGGATGCTGTGAGTAGAATTTGGATAGGATGAGGAGGAGGCAGGAGAGAGTGGGATGAAGGTGAGAGAAAAGGCAATAGAAGTGGGGAGGGAAGGATAGGAATGAGGGAGGGGAAAGGAGGGAAGAAGTGGGGGAAGTTGCAGTGAGTAGGGGGGAGGGGAGGGGAAGATAGGGGAGGAATAAGGATGTGAAAGAAGGGAGGATAGAGAGGGGAAAAGAGAGAAAGGGAGGGGGAAAGAAAGGAAGGGAGGGATGATGCAAGGAGAAGTTGGGGAGGATGAGGGGAGAGTGGGAAGAGGGTGGAAGGAAAGTTAAGGAGGAACAACGAGGTGGATTGAGGGGAAGGGTGAGGGGAGAGATGTGGAAGGGAGGAGATGGAGGATAAAGGGGAAGATGGAAGAAAGAATGATGAAGGAAAACATGGTGAATGGGGGGGAAGGAAGAGAAGGTGAGGAGGAAATAAGGGGGGGCTGGTCGGAGGGGAACAGAGATTGGGATTAAGGAAGAATATGTAGGGAAGAAGAGGGAGACTTAAAGGGGAGGGAGTGAAAGAGTAAGCAACAAAGTGTCAGTCGTTATTTTGAATGTAGCCTAGAATGAAGCCGAACATTTAGAAATGATCACCATCGCTGTTATTCATGTTTATCATTGGTTTCTGCCTTTCTAAACTCAGTCTGTAAGTTAAAGCCAAGTCAATTCACACGACCATTCCCATTATATTGCTTAATTCACATTGTTGGTGATTTCATGTTTCTCTCAGTGAGTTTGCAAGGCCAAAAGATGTGTGCTCTGTTAGGTACAGGTAGGTACACGGGGTCAAAGGGGAAGGTCTGAACTTTACCAACCTGTGAGTGGCAGACCTCACCCCCACACCACCCACATGTTGGCACACATTTTAACTCTACTGTTCAGTGTGGCTGAAGAGTGGAATGATTTCTAACTCCTTTGTAACCTCTTCTTCTCTGCTGACTACTATTGCCTGGGTGTATTGATGCTGACACCATGCCCCAGCGGCCATTCCTTAGATGACAAATGTTCACAAGCTATTCTATGGGTAAAAAGTTTACTATTGCAAGAAAGGTTGAATAGGTTCGGACTATACCACTGGAGTTCAGAATAATCAGAGGTGATCTTATTGAAACATAAAAGCTGCAGGAGGGAGTTGATAGGTTGGAATAGCAGGAGGCTGTTTCCTCTTGTGGGAAAGACTAGGACAAGTGGACATGGTTTAAGAATAAGACATTTCCCTTTTAAGATGGCAATGAGGAGAATTTTTCTCTCTCTCAGGCTTGTTAGTGTGTGGAATTCTCTTCCCTTGAAAGCAGTGGAGACTGGGTCATTGAATTTATCCAAGGCGGAATTCGATAGATTCCTGATCAGCATGGGAGTCAAGGGTTATGGGTCAAGAGTCAAGGGGGGGAGGTGTGGAGAAGACAGGAAAGTGGAGTGGAAAGCACAGCTAGACCAGCCATGATCTTATTGAATGGTGGAGCAGGCTCAAAGGACCAAATGACCCACTCCTAAGTCCTATGTTCTTCTGTTTCTATTCGGCCATGGGGTGCTGAACAGCTGAGATATATTGTCATTATTAGCGGCAGCACACTTCCTAACAGGGGGCGCCAGATATCTGTTGGGACCCTTCCCTGAGTCCTATCCCCTCTGCACTCTCTCTCTTTCCCCGAAGTCAAAGCAATGATAATGCTTGAGATTAGTTAACTCAGTACAGACTGAAGCTGGAGCCTGGCGCTTTCCTATCCTGCACTAACCCAGGGGTCAGAGTAGGGGTCTCGGAGCTTTGAAGATGTCAAGTTTCGTACAAATATTTTGCTGCAGCACTATTTTTGCAGGGAGTTAAGCATTTGGTCTTATCTGGATCTGCCAGCACATACGCTTTCGACTCCGTTTACGACTGACAACCTTTGCCCATCCCTGACCTGCACTGGGGTAACCTAGTCCATGTCACGGGAAACCTGACCCGGTCTACAATGTCCCTCAGATATTACAATGAATTGCAGAAGCAGACAGCACCATTTAGACCATTGTGCCTGTGTGGGCTCTTCGAAAAAAATTAACAATTAACCAGCCCCTTTCAGGCTCTGCTTTCAATCACAAAAAAAAATCACCATGTAAAACTCAGTTAGATCCAAGAATCCCTGCAGTGCAGAATGAGGCCATTCAGCCCATCAACTCTGGATTGAGTCTGCAAAAGAGCAGCTAACGCAGTTACACCTTCCCCACCCTATTCCTGTAATTCTGTGCATTTGCCATGGGTAATCCACCTAACCAGCACATTTGTTCTTGTTATCTTAAATCTGCATTAACTGCTAGTGGGGACAGTTTCACCTTATTTACTGTCAAAACCCTTCATAACTTTGAAAACCTCATGTTACATCTGTCAAGAATTGAAGGTTGTGAGACTGTTCAACCGTAGGAGTGTTACTGGTTGGAATCGGGATTCAGGAACCCTCATAAACAGAGAGAGCAAAGTTCACATGCCACTTGGAGTAGTCCGATCCCATAGAGCTGGAATCTTGGATATGATCCCAGATGTCATTCTTTATTGTTTCTATCTGTTTTTATTGATAATTTGGTTTCCAGGATGTAGCTGGAGTGATTGTTGGGTCACAGTGTGTGGAGTAGGAGTCAGAAAAAAGACAGAACAAGCTTACCATGTTCTTGTTGTAGGATTGGATTTGATTTGATTTATTACTGTCACATGTATTAGTATACAGTGAAAAGTAATGTTTCTTGCATGCTGTACAGACAAAGCATACCGTTCATAGAAGGAAACGAGAGAATGCAGAATGTTGTGTTAGGGTGTGGAAAAAGATCAGCTTAATGCAAGGTAGGTCTAATGTAGGACATTACCCAGGCAGGCATACTGCAGTGCGAGAGTGAGGACAGGACATAACTATGATTCAACTATGAGTCAAATAATCTGCAGATATTCAGGAGTTTTCTGGGTCTCAATTGTTGGAAAAAGAAGGGGCCCCATTGATTTACCACTTTGGGAAATTGAGCACCTGGCACAGCATTTGGGACCATAGAATTATTTCAGTGCAGAAGGAGGCCATTTGACCCATTGAGTTTGCGCAGGGTCTCAAAGAAAATCCCATTCAGGCCTTCCTCTCCCCCCTAGCCACCTAAGCTACACATCTTTGGTAGTAAGGAGCCAGCAAACTACCACGTCCAATATGGGAAAGATATATGTGAGGCTCTGCAAGGCTGTTGGCGCTAAGAAGTTGGTGCCTTCAGCAGGCAAGCAGAGAAACGTCTTATTAATGTGTGGCTGCTGAGCTCAGGGCACAAGCTACAGTAAAATCCTTGTAAAACTTTACTGATTTTCTCTTTAAACAAAGATTTGCATTTATGTAGCGCTATTCACATTCTCGGGGTAACCTAAAGCTCTTAATAGCCAGTGAACTTTTTGTGTCACTAGTGTAATGGAGGAGGTACAGCACCTGATTTGTGCGCTGCAAGATCCCAGAAACAGGAACGTGACAATAACCAGAAAATCTGTTTGTGATGTTGGCTGGAGGATAAATATTGGCTATGATAATAATTCTTGGCATGTTTTAGTCCACCTGTGAGGGAAAATTGACCTCAGCTTAATGTCTCATAAGAACAAAGAAAATTACAGCACAGGAATCATAAGAACAAAGAAAATTACAGCACAGGAACAGGCCCTTCGGCCTCCAACCCTGCATCGATCATACTGCCTGTTTGACCTAAAACTCCCTACCCTTCCAGAGATCATATCCCTCCATTCCCATCCTATTCATGTATTTATCCAGACACCCCTTAAAAGTCACTACCGTATCTGCTTCCACTACCTCCCCCGGCAGCGAGTTCCAGGTACCCATCATCCTCTGAGTAAAAATATCTCCTTTAAACCTTGGCCCTCACACTTGAAACCTATGCCCCCTAGTAATTCACTCTTCCACCCTGGGGAAAAGCCTCTGACTATCCACTCAGTCTATGCCCCTCAATCTTGTAGATTTCTATCAGGTCACCCCTCAATCTCCATCGGATCCAGTGAGAACAAACCAAGTTTTTTCACCCTCTCATCATAGCTAATGCCCTCTAAACCAGGCAACATCCTGGTAAATCTTTTCTGTACCCTCTCCAAAGCCTCCACATCCTTCTGGTAGTGTGGCAACCAGAATTGAACACTATATTCCAAGTGCGGCCTAACTAAGGTTCTATAAAACTGCAACATGACTTGCCAATTTTTAAACTCACTGCCCCGGCTGATGAAGGCAAGCATGTTGTATGCCTTCTTAACTACCTTCTCCACCTGCATTGCCACTTTCAGTGACCTGTGTATCTGTACACCCAGATCCCTTTGCCTATCAATACTACTAAGGGCTCTGCCATTTACTGTATATTTCCTATCTGTATTAGACTTTCTGAAATGCATTACCTCACATTTGTCCGGATTAAACTCTGCCCAAGTCCCCAACTGATCTGTATCCTGCTGCATCCTCACATGGTCCTCATCACTATCCGTAAATCCACCAACTTTTGTGTCGCCCGCAAACTTACTAATCAATCCAGTTACATTTTCCTCCAAATCATTTACATGTATTACAAACAGCAAAGGTCCCAGCACTGATTCCTGAGGAACACCACTTTTCACAGCCCTCCATTCAGAAACGCACCCTTCCACTACTACCCTCTGTCTTCTTTGACCAAGCCAGTTTGGTATCCACCTTGCCAGCTCACCTCTGATCCCACGCGACTTCACCTTCTGCACCAGCCTTCCATGAGGGATCTTGTCAAAAGCCTTACTGAAGTCCATGTAGACAACATCCATTGCCCCACACTCGTCAATCACCTTTGTCACTTCCTCGAAAAACTCGATCATGTGAGACACGACCTCTCCTTCACAAAACCATGTATACTGAATACCCTTATGCTGCTCTATTGCTGGTTGTTGTTGTTGGTATTTGGGAGCAAAATAATTTCCTTATGTTAAAATGGAATCATGAAAAATAGCCAAATATCTGGTGTGGGAATTGAATCCACAAGCTAGGGGATTTTCACAGTAACTTCATTGCAGAGTTATTGTAAGTCTACTTATGACAGTAATAAATAAACTTAAAAGAAAACTGATTCAGGTGCAGATGTATTATCAAATGAGTTAAGGTTAGAAGTGGAATTATGGCATTTAGGGTAAGACTCCTTGCAGATTGCAGTTTTACTCTTGTTGGTTTCTGTCCACAACAACACAGCTGCATCAAGGATTATCTGTGATCCATGAAAGATTACAGCACCCTCAATAAGCTTTTGGAAAGTCTTGAAGAGTTTAGCGTGAAATATGAGGCTGGAGACAAAACCCATTGATAGAATTCCAGGTCTGTGACCTGTGTTTTGGCAATCGCAGTCCTTAATTCTGTTTACAATAAGGGCATTTAGTTAAAATAGTGACTTAGAAAATCATTCTGAAATTGCCTGGGACTTCTGGGATTGATTTCCGTGATTTGGTTCAATTTATTTTAGCATGGCTTTAGGGCTTTGTTGGCAATTATGATTATCTTCCAGGCAGAATTTCTCCAGAAACTCCCGACTCAAATTCTGCCAAGTTGGCAATTGCCACAGGTTTTTAGTACAGATCTCATGTCTGCTTGGGATTTGAAGCCTTGTCAGGCACTGTCTATGCTGTTGAGTGAAGTTTCTTTGGGCCACTATGTGGCTGCAGTACAGAGCCTTGTCATACTACAGCTGCCATGGTGTAAAGGCTTGTTGGGCACTGTATTTATGTTAGGGTTACACCTCAACACCATATTCTCCAAACAACTGTCATCTCATTGTGAGGCCAGTCCATTGGTGTCATGTGAGCTTTCTAAATCTGCTGACGTACTCGAGTGCAGTATATATTGGGCAAATAATTTCTTGGCAAGTGAATTAATTGAAAGTCGTATATCCTCAAGAATTTGTTTTTACAGGACTCTTCCTGTTGTTCGGCAAATTATCTGCCCTATTTTGATTATTTGCCCTGAAGAGTTTTAATTTCCTACCTGCTTGGATAACACTGACCCAGGTGTAATACTAAACTGTTCAGGCCTAATGGGGTGAGGTTCCTCGGTTATTGTGTGCAATGGTATCATTGATAAAAGGTTTTCCTCTTCTCGGGAATTGTAAAGAAACACGTGATTCCAATTTGGCAAGTGTTACTGACCTTCTAATTTTTAGTGTGTGAAGCTGCTATCACTTTTGACAGAGGAAGGTCGTCTCCACAGAATAACCCTCCTGTAGTAATCTCGCCGGAGCCTGTCTTCCATCACCAACACTCTTACACCATGGATAAAGCTTCTGCAGCTACAATTCACAAGTCAAAGCCCTGAGACCTACAGTACACAATCCAACACAGCTGCTTTTAAGCTCCCGCAGCTCCTTTCCTACTGGGTGAGCCATTGCTCGTTCGGTAGAGGAAGGTTGAGAGGAGAGTTGGCTACAGTGGGGCGCGTGGAGACTACGTTGTCATTATTCACAGCAGTGGTCCACAACCTCAAGTCAGGAAGGAGGGCCAAATAGACTGTGCTGACCAGGTCCATGCTGGCTTTCTGTCTGGTGCTCACTTCAGGCAGACAGAATGGGTCACATGCACCCAGTGTTTTGTGATGTTGTAGCAGAGGAGAAGAGGAACTGGCAGAGGATGGCCCAGAGCCCAGTGCAGCAATGGTGTGTTGTGGCCTACACATCTTTGTGCAACAAAGGGAAGAGGAATTGGTGACAAGGAAAATGGAGAAGATGGATTCATTCTCAGAGAGGATGATGACTGGGAAGAATTAGAAATCAGAGGTGATGCATGCAGCACCAGTGACAGATGTTACAGTGATGGAGTGATATGCCAGACAGGTGCATGATGCCTATATGGAATCCTGATTTCAGCCAGAGTGATCCTTCAGGATCTCTTGATTTTCATCTCAGTATGTATCGCTGTGGAAGTTTCATTATATCTGGCACATCCCTCCAGACCAACCTGACAGGGCTGTAACCTCTGACACCTCAAAGAGAAAACGCTGCAGGCCCTTGGGATGTACATGACCCCATGTAAGTCTCACATACATCTAACTTGAAGGTGGTCACACATGACTCAGTCACACATACTCCAATCCTGAGAAGACTTTGCCAAGAAGTTGATATTTTTGCCTGCAAAATATGGATGGCGTCTTGCTGAAACAAAGGTTTCTGAGTGGTGACAGGGGAGTAAAATGTGCTGGCAATTGTCAGTGAGCGTTCTCTCCTCTAACCAAGTAAAGGCTGCCAAACATCAAAACTCAAGAAGCTCAGATTTGCCACTACTTGTCAATATAGTAACATTGGAGGCTCTCCAAAGGAGATTCATCAGGCTAATTCCTGGGATGAGGCTAAATAGAGAGGCTAAATAGTCTGGCTCTGTATTCCTTGGAGTTTAGAAGAGTGAGGGCTGACCTTATTCAAACATGTAAGATCTTGAGGGGACTTGACAGGGTAGATGGTGAGATGTTTTCACTAGTGGGAGAGTCTCGAATAAGGAAACACAGCTACAAGATAAAAAGCCATTCATTAAAAATTAAGGTGTGTAGAAATTCCTTCTTGCACAGGGTAGCAAATCTCTGCTCCAAAGGGTATTGGAAGCTGGATAATTAGTATTATCCAGTGAAAGTAGATAAATATTCAATTGATTGAGAAATATAGGGCAATGGGGAAATGGCACAGAGTAGAAGTTGAGGCCAGCATAGATCAGCTATGATTATATTGAATGGTAGGGCAGGATTGAAGGGCTTGGTGCCCAACTTCTAGTTCCATTTCTTGTGTTCTTGTTTGTTTGTCCCTGCTAAGTCATGTGTCCCATTTCTGAATGGGGTAACAATAGGTGATTGGGATCAGCAGGTAGGCAGGGGATGGCAGCAGCCCCAGGGAACAAAATGTAGCAGAAGGGTGGGAGAAGTCTAAAGTCAAAACCCATGTCTAAGACATTTGTAATGACACTGCTGCCTGTCCAGGTTCCATTTAGGTAAGACAGCCAAATCATCAACCTTGTTAGCTAGCTGCAGGACCAATAACTTGCTGTCTGCCTTCGGTGTACAATTAGCCTGACCCCTTGACTCTGCATTGGCAAGCCGCTGTAGGATTGTGCATGGCCAGCCATTATGGCTCTGAGCAAAGTTGCCTGCCCTCCAGGTCCTGCCATTGGTTTTGCGCTGCTGCTGTAGGATTCCTCTCAGCATATCAAGAATAGGTTTATAATGGAGTGCATTCTGAGGAGCATGGTGAGAGATAGAACTATTTCTTTGTGTTGTCACATTTATTTAGACCCTGCATTTTTAAAATCATTTTGAGTGTTCTACTTTGAAGTTGTTCTCTTCAGTCCACAATCTGTCAGCTCCCTTCCTTGCTGTTAGTAAACAAGCTATTCCATGAATTACAACCACATTGTTCTGGCCTTTCAGTGTTTGAAGCAAGAATATTATTCATTTTGTTCATACTTGCATATGCAGTGGGTGGGAAGGTGACAGATGTTTTCTGTCCAGTGCAGCTTTGAAACCAGCTGTTCGGGGTACTGTGCAGTCATGGCCTTGGAAGAAACATTCGCTTCACGGCTTGACAGAATGTTCACCAGCCTGTAAGCCCTTCCCTTACGTTACATTATTCCCAAGGGTAGAGTGTGAAAATGTGATTTTAAAAAAACCAACCTATCAGTGTGCAAAAACAGGACATTCTGTCAGCCTTGTTCACACCAGGTTGTCAATGGTTTAGTAGAAGCTGTCAAATGTAAGATGTCAGTGGGAGTCCAGCATTTAGTGATGCATCACTTCTTCTTGATGCTGCAGTAGAGGAGAAGAGGAACTAGTGTTAATAGAGTTTGATTCCTGACAGTATGGTGCCAGTTGGTGTTTGGGCAAAATTTTAAAAGTTAGACAGAAGATGGGCAGTGGTGGGGACACTTGCGATGTGGATTATGATTATGTGGGTTCTCAAGGTACTCCTCTCTATTCAGTGGGGGGGGTGGGGGCAGTGTGCAATAGGTTTGCATTGATTCTTTAGTTGGGTCACACAAAGTAGAATCATAATCTTTACTTGTATTTATTCATGAGATATGGGGATTGCTGTATAGGCTAGCATGTTTTTTCCATCCCTAATTGCCCTTGAGAAGACACTGGTGAGCCACCTTTTCAAAATGCTGCAGTTGAAGTTTACATATTCACAGAGATGTGAAGAAATTAGTTCCAGGATCTTGAAGGGATGCTGATATAGTTCCAGATCAGGATGGTGTGTGACTCTGAAGGGGGGCTTCCAGATGGTGGTGTTCCAATGCATCTGCTGCCTTTGTCCTAAGCGGCAGAGGCTGTGGATTTGGAAGGTGCTATCGAAGGTGGATTGGCAAGTTGCTGCAGTGCATCTTATACATGGTTCACACTGCTGTCACTGTGCATCAGTGGTGGAAGGAGTGAACGTCTAAGGTGGTAAATGGGTTGCCAATCAAACAGGCTGCTTTGTCCTGGATGGTGTCAGGCTTCTTGAGTGTTGTTGGCGATGCACTCATCCAGGTGGAAACCATTCCAACACACTCCGGACTTGTGGCTTGTAGATGGGGAAGAGTGAGGAGATGAGTTACTCAATTCGAAAACAAGAAAGCAGCTCTATAGATAGCTGAAGGCTAACATCCAGCACAAAACCCATGTCCGAAAGGACAGGTGAGAAAGCACAGGAGATGCAGCAGTTAGCAGACAACCGTGATGTGCAAGGATTTTTTAGCATAGCCAGCCATAGAGCTGCTTTCTTGCTTTCGAGCTGGGTTGTTGTTTCCGGTTCAGATTAAGATTAAAAAGGTCAACATATGGCTTCATACCTTATGCAGGAGAGAAAATTTTGTGTTCATAGAAACATAGAAAATAGGGCCAACCCAAGTGCACTGCTTCCATCAAATGAGGAGGGGTAGGCTGGCTCCCTTCTTTTCCCATTCCACATTTGAGTGCAACAGGATTTGTTTGAGGATATGGCTGTCAATTCAATGCATGTTTAGCTGTTTATGTGCTGATACTGTGCTGTTAAAGATACACAGACAGGTTTCTTATGAGGGAAGGGAAAAGTATTTATTATACTCATTATAAATAAATGTGATACATACACACACCTAAGTTACAAAGCGAGAGGATAGTTTAAGCAGTTTCAAAAATCTAATTAAATTCAGTGGTATACAAATCTTGTAGATTGATGGCTAGATGGTTTTAGGCTGGGATCAATGGTGCTTCAGGATTCAATGTTGAGCCGGTTTAAAGATGTTGATTTATCTGTTCACCTGGAGGCAGTGGCCAATGACTCGATTCTTAAAACATTGCAGCATGTGGATGGTCAAACTACAAGCGGGGCTCAAATTTGCAGGTTGGATGGAGAGAGAGAGAGAGAGAGAGAGAAAGAGTGTATTCACTCAGAGTTCTGCTTGTTTGTTGTCTCCTTCTGCTATGTGGCTTGGTGAAAAGCTGTTATTTAAAAACAAAAGACAGAGTTAGTTGTTTCATTGCTTGATCTTCTCTCTCCAACTAAATAGTTACCCAAACTTGGTTACAGCGAGTTGATTCCACATCCATGATTTGACATGATTAAGGCATGGTTGGATGAGTTCCCGCAGTCCAAAGTGACTGTGGGGATTCTTCCAAAAAATTCTAAGTTCCCAGTGTGTGGGAAAATAGGGCTAAATCCCACTGGTTTTTACAGCATGATTTCTAGAATGAATATTTGGCACTCTGTGCATCACAGAGTGCTCTAGTGGGATTCCATCTGAAAATCTGAGGGTGGGGCCTATTCCTGCAGTATCGTGTTGAGTGGATCACTGTGCAAGCGCTGATATGTTAGCACAGAGATTGGCGCACGCGCAGTGGCTCCCCATTGCCGGCCTCCGGATTGTTGATCAGCCCGATCGCTGGCCAGCCTTGCAACACCCCCCTCGCTGGCCTTCCGACCCTCCACCCCGATTGCTTGCCTCTCAAACTTCCCTGGGCCAATCTCCCTAGCCCCCTCCCCACAATGGACAGTCCCGATCCTCCCCCCCCCCCCCACAATCCTGTTGACCAGTCCCATCCAACAACCCCCCCCAACCCAATGACCAGCCCCAATCACCCTCAGCCCCTCCCATTCACAATGATCCCAATTTCAGAGTGGCAGCAGGTCCTCCCACCCCCCCCCCCCCCCCCACCGATCAACTCCTAATAGGCCCCACCCCTTTGGCACTGTCCAATGCCTGGTGGACAGTGCCAGTTTGCCCTTTGTACAGTGCCAGGATGTCAGGCTGGTGCTACTAGGTTGGCATTGCCCAAGACGCACCCCACCATTACTCCTAATAAACAGACATAATAAGAATTTAAAGAAACTAAGGGAGTAATGCATATCAAAAAATAAATGGGGAAATGAAGAACAAGGATAAGGTTAAATGTCCTATTAAACCAGAGATTCATAAGAGTTATAGTGGTTTACAGGATGGAAACAGACTCAACTGCTCAACTTGTCTGTGCTGTCCCTTTTTTTTAACCACTAAGCTGGTCCCAATTATCCCTGTTTGGCCCATATCCCTCTGTACCCATCTTACCCATGTAACTGTCTAAATGGTTTTTAAAAGGCAAAATTGTACCTCTGGCAGCTTGTTTCAGATACCACCCTCTGTGTGGAAAAGTTGTCCCTCTGGACCCTTTTGTATCTTTTCCCTCTCACCTTAAACCTATGCTCTCTAGTTTTAGACCCTCCTATATTTGGGAAAAGGTATTGACTATCTAGCTGATCTACGCCCCTCGTTATTTTATAAACCTCTATAAGGTCACCCCTCAGCTTCCTTCGCTCTAGAGAAAAAAAGTCCCAGTCTATCCAGTCTCTCCATATAACTCAAACCATCAAGTTCCGATCGCATTCTGGTAAATCTTTTCTGCACTCTTTCTAGTTTAATAATATCCTTTCTGTATTACTAGGCTGATACCGGAGTTGAGGGGGTTGAGCTATGAGGAGAGGCTGAATAAACTAGGCTTGTACTCGTTAGAGTTTAGAAGAATGATGGGAGATCTCATTGAGATGTATAAGATGATGAATGGGATGGATAGGATAGAGGTGGAGAGACTCTTCCCGCTCAGAGAAGACAGTAGGACTAGGGGGCACAGCCTCAAGATAAAGGGGGGGGCGGTTTAGAACGAAGTTGAGGAGGAACTTCTTCACTCAAAAGGTGGTGAATCTCTGGAATTCTCTGCCCGTTGAAGTGGTGGAGGCTGCCTCGCTAAATATTTTTAAGACGCGGGTTGATGGGTTTTTGATAAGCGAGGGGATTAAGGGTTATGGGGAGAGGGCGGGAATGTGGAACTGAGCCACGACAGATCAGCCATGATCTTATTGAATGGCGGGGCAGGCTTGAAGGGCTAGATGGCCTACTCCTGCTCCTATTTCTTATGTTCTTATGTTAATAGGATGGCGAGAACCATACTCAGTATTCCAATTGTGGCCTTACCAAGTCTTATACTATTTCAATAAGACGTCCCAACTCCTGTATCGACTGTTCTGACTGATGAAACCAAGCATGCGGAATGCTTTCTTCACCACTGTGTTCACTTGTGACTCCACTTTCAAGGAGCTATGAACCTGTACCCCTAGATCTCTTTGTTCTGTAACTCTCTCCAGTGCCCTACCATTAACTGTGTAAGTCCTGCCCGACTTCGATCTACCAAAATGCATCACCTCGCATTTATCTAAATTAAACTCCATCTGCCACTTGTCTGCCCACTGGCCCAATTGATCAAGATCCTGTTTCAATCGTACATAATCTTCTTCACTGTTCACTATGCCACCAATCTTGGTGTTACCTGCAAACTTATGAACCATGCCTCCTAAATTCTCATCCAAATTATTAATATAAATGACAAATAAAAGTGGACCCATCACCGATCCCTGAGGCACACTGCTGGTCACAGGCTTCCAGTTTGAAAAACAAAACAACCCTCAATGACTGTCTTCTGTCATCAAGACAATTTTGTATCCAATTGGTTACCTCACCCTGGAGCCTGGAATTAAGAGGGATTGATATGAATGCACAAAATATTTAAAGCAAAATTGGTAGAAGCATTCATAATTATGGAAGATGCAATATCATAATAGAGAGAAAGCTTATTTTTGGCTAATGAGATCTTAATGTGGGAACGTGACATAGGAACATAAGAAATAGGAGCAGGAGTAGGCCATCTAGCCCTTCGAGCCTGCCCCACCATTCAATAAGATCATGGCTGATCTGAAGTGGATCAGTTCCACTTTCCCGCTTTCTCTCCATAACCCTTAATTCCCCCGTCTATCGAAAACCTATCTATCCGTGACTTAAATATATTTAGCAAGGTAGCCTCCACCACTTCAACGGGCAGAGAATTCCAGAGATCCACCACCCTTTGAGTGAAGAAGTGATGACAGCAAAAGGCCATTCAGCCCAGCTGGTCCCAGTTGATGTTTGCACCCTACATGAGCTTCTGCCATCTTATTTCATCTCACTTTTCATCTCACCCTATAAATGTATGCTTTTCTGTTCCTTTCCCTCTCATTTATTTACCTAGTTTCTGTTTAAGTGTGTAATTTGAGGTGAAATTAATGGGTGCTCAGAAATATAGGGGTTAAGCCAGGAGAGTTTAACACGGATTTGTTACAGCAAGACTTAATTAAATGTTTGCATTTTTTTGTGAAGTCATAACTTACATAGGCAGAGAGATTGCAATCGATATAATGTAAATTGATTTTTAGAACGTTTCAATGTGTTGTATCACAAGAGGCTCGTTAGAAAAGTTCAAATGATCAGTATAAAGAGATACAGTAATGTGAATGGAAAGTCATTTTACAGACAACAAATAAAGAATCAGGATAATGCTGAGCCATTTTTGTTCTTTGTTTCATATTTGACTTGGACTTTGGTAGAGGGAACGCAATCTTGAAAGTTGGTGGTCCAGTAAGGGTAAGAGGCATGATAAAACAATGAGACTATGAAAGACTTGAGGAGGGCATGGACTGGTTAGTGGAATGAGCAGACAAGTGGCTGATTCATTTTAATGTTTGAAAGTGTGAGAAAATGGTATAGAAGAATGCTTTCAATGGAAACCTGACAAAGGATCTCCCATGAAATAAACTGGGAAAGTGAAGTGTTCAAATGTGTAATTTTTTGAATGTGGGCAGACAGTTAGAGAGATCCACCAAAAACCTAGAGTACTTTGGGTTTTATGACTGGGGGCTCAGAAATAAGAGTAAATAAGAAATTATACATTTGTTCCAGAAATTGTTTGGACCACTATTGGAATATCACTTGCAATCCTGGACCTCATATAATGAAACCAACATTCCAACAAAGGGATGGATGGATTCACCAGGGTGAGAACGGACATAGGAAACTTTAATTCTGAGGAGAGAAATGAGTGAATACACTTCTGATAGAGTAATAAAGGTTAAGACAACATTTAGCGGAGCCAAAGTCTAAGAGTATGAAAGACTTGTTAGAGTGAATAGAGAAACTATTTACACCCATTAGCAATGTTGTGGGGGTGGCAGGGGGGAGGTGGGTGGGGGCGGGCAGTTCATGAATATAAAATTGGCACTGAGAGTAAGGGAGACGTTAGGAGAAAAATCGTACATGGGAAGTTGTTGGAGAGTGGAATGCTTTTCGATGGGGAATGGACCATTACATCTTTTAATGGAAACAATATATGAAGCTAAGGAAGAAACTGGACACTGGGAAGAGGAAGGGATACTTGGATCAGTTTTGGATTGCACTAGTTGGCCCTTTGCTGTGCCATAAACTCCTATTCTTCTAAACCTAACCTGTTGTTCAATTTCCCTCCCAACGGAGAGTAGTGAATATTTGAAATACACTAGAGGACAAAAGATTCTGATAGTTGCAATTACATCTATCATCCCTTTGACTCCTACAAATGGAACTGAATAGGGTAACCAGTTGGGTTTAGAGTATAAAGACATAATTCTGAGATTGTATGTCTGGGAATTAGAATTGGCGAGAAAGAACAGTGTTGGCAACAGGCCAGGCTTGAGAAATTAAAGGCCGATTTTCCAAATGGGTGCCACTGGCATTGAAGTAGCCTTGTGATTACAGTTAAGTTACAAGACGGATATATCCTGTCCAGTGATTTTTGACAACCCATCCAGTCTGAATTGGTTTTGTCTTGGTTTGTTCAGCTGACGCTGTTCCTGTAGTGCTTTGTCTTGGAGTGATCAGAACATGGAGTGTTCCATCACTAATGGCTCTCCAGCAGTTCATTTGATGAATGCATCATCCATTGTAAAATGGGGCAGTTCAGACTGCCACTATCACCAGCTGCTAGACTGGTTGCTGAGAAAAAAAGTGTAGCAGACCAGTGAGTAATGCACACAGCTTTTAGACTCTTGTAAAACGTTTAATTTTGTAATAAATACTTGAGATGCTTTTTGGTGCATGCTGGCATTTGCTGAATGTTTGTGGAAAGTATAATGACTATGGGATTGGATGGCCATTAGGGTGGGGGTGGGGTGGGGAATGGGTCGGGCTTGGTGTGAGAAACTCATTTAATTTGAAGACCAAGGTTACTTAATTGCACAATTCTCTTAATTGGCTCTTCAGTCTCTTGTGTCCATGTTAGGAGGTACTGTGGCAGCCTGTCACGTACAAATCAAAACTGACTGCCAGACAACCCTATTGAAAGTAATAGGAATGAATTCCTGCTGTTAATAGGAATAAGATAAATGGAGACGGGCTGAAGCAGTCGCTAGTACAGTAGAATAGGCTTTCAGCAATGCCTGCAGCTGTTGCTGTTTAAATGGCTTTCTGGTAGCCAATTACTCATTGCTGTTCAGAACCCTTCATGGTCTGAATCCTTCCTATCTCTGTAACCTCCTTCCAGTCCCACAGTTCTCCAATAACTGCTTTCCACCAATTCCTGGTCTCTTAGGTGCCTGATTTCCTTTCTCCACCGTTAATGGCTTCAGATGAGCTCTGGAACTTTCTCCCTAAACCTTTCCTCCTCTCCACCTCTCTCTTTTCCTTTCAGATGATTAGTAAAATCCATCTCTTTGAACAAGCTGTTTGTCACGTGGCCTAATATTTCATTGTGTGACTTTGGTGCCAAATTCACTTTGATATTCCTCCTTAGGAAGTGAAACACCTTGGGATGTTTTATCAAGTTTAAAAGACCTATTGAATGTAAATTCTATGTGGGCATATGACTTCAAGAAGCATAAAGGAGAACATGCCCCTGTCTACATCAATGCGACGAAGTAGAATGGGTTGAGAGCTTAAAGTTTTTAGGTTTCCAGATCACCAACAACCTGTTCTGGTCTCTCCATGCTAGCACTATAGTTAAGAAAGCCCACCAATGTCTCTACTTTCTCAGAAAACTAAGGAAATTTGGCATATCAGCTACAACTCTCCCCAACATCTACAGATGCATCATAGAAAGCATTCTTTCTGGTTGTATCACTGCTTGGTATGGCACCTGCTCTGCCCAAGACCACAAGAAATTACAAAAGGTCATGAATGTAGCCCAATCCATCACGCAAATCAGTCTCCCATCCATTGACTCCGTCTAGATTTCCCACAGCCTCGGCAATGCAGCCAGCATAATTAAAGACTCCACACACCCTGGACATTCTCTCTTTCACCGTCTTCCGTCGGTAAAAAGATACAAAAGACTGAGGTCATGTACCAACTGATTCAAGAACAGCTTCTTCCCTGCTGCTATCAGACTTTTGAATGGACCGACCTTGCAGTAAGTTGATCTTTCTCTACACCCTAGCTATGACTGTAACACTATGTTCTGCACTCTCTCGTTTCCTTCTTTATGAGCGGTATGCTTTGTCCGTATAGTGCGCAAGAAACAATACCTTCCACTGTATGTTAATACATGTGACAATAATAAATCAAATCAAATCATATCCTTTGGTTCAGTGTGATTTTAGTTTGTACTCACCCTGTGCCTGGCTACGGTGTCACAAGTGCCATCAACCATACTTGTTTCAGTGATCTTGGGTGATCCTGGATGCTCGGTGGTGACAAGCCATCGGGGTGTAGTGGGCACCTTAGGTGGAGTAGGTGTCAACCTGCCTACTTTAACCAGCATGACACTTCTGTTCTGTCCTTCCTCTGATTTTGTACCAAGAGGCAGTCCTTGCTTTCAAATGCATTTTCATCAACATTCGTTTTGTTTTATGGCTTATATCAGTGTCAGGACAGTTTGGGAGGTCATGACCCTCCCCTATCATTTTGAGATTAACCAATATAGCTGTATTGGGCCAATTTCATTTTATTTCATTCATGTCAGTCTTTGGTAGAAAGTCTGTGCAGTTTGCAACTACAGAATAAGTTTGTTGGAAATCCTCTGGTCCAATATAGTCCCTTTCCTACTAAGTCAACAGCTGGGTTCAATGCACGTCATTGGCCAAACTGCCTCCACCACTGTCAGCTATAAATGTATCAAATTAATGAGCACTTATTCTTTGTAATTCATCCGTTTATTGAACGACATCTAAAAAGGGGTCAAACTGATAAAATGGTCAATCAATAACTACACTTTCAAGTACAGCAAAGTGATTCCCTTTAATCCAACGATCAAGAGATTATTGCTTCCTAGTGTTGTGTAGTTAGTAACCAGTAACAGCTACAGAAAGGCCTACTGATCAATATAAGTACAATTCTGTTATGCATCTGTTCTCGGATAGTTAGTTGGGTTTGAAGTTAAATAAATTTCAGTGATATGTTCATTAACAGTCTACACCCTAAATCAGTAAAACACAGGAAAGACTGAAAGCACATTGGAAGGAAGCATTCACGTTAACAGCCTTAATGCAGATCATATTTAGACCCAGACTCCGTTGCTTGCTGAGGTAGAGAATTCCACAAACTAATCACCCTTGGAGAGAAAAAAATTTGCTCATCTCCATCTTGAAAGGGAAACCTCTCATTCTCCAACTGTCCCTCTCCTCCCTAGTTCTAGTCTTCCCCAGAAGAGGAAAACAGCCTCTGGGTATCCAACCTGGGTTTCATCAGAATGTTTTATGTTTCAATAAGATCACATCTCATTCTGCTAAACTCCATTGGGTATAGGCCCAAACTTAAGATAAGCCCTTCATCTCATGAATGAGTCGGACGAGCCTTTCCGGACTGCTTCTAACACAATTATATCTTTTCTTTTCAAATAAGGAAAGCAGATTTGTACACAGTGTTCGAGATGTGGTCTCACCAAGGGCCTTTATGACTCACTAGTATGTGGTCAGAAGCTCAACCTCAAGTATAGCAACAGAGTTATGAACAGACTGGTTTACACTGTTAACTGGTAGGGGATGGAGTTAGTTGGTAGGAAGTAGAGTTTGCAGCATGGTCTGAAAACGATGGCTGCAGTCTTCACAAAACTTAATTTAAGGAAATTATGCTTACCTGGTACTGGATGTCATTGGATAAACAGTCTGACAATCAACAAGCGCGGAGCCAAGCGAGGTGATGCTGAGGTAGAACTTGGTGTTGTCAGTGTAAATGTGAAAAGTAACACCGTGCTTTCAGGTGATGTTGCTGAGGGGCAGCACCTAGATGAGTAAATGGAGGGGGTGTGGTTACAGAGATCGATCCTTGGGGGCCATCAGAGGCAACGGTGCAGGAGTGGGAAGAGAAGCCATTGCAAGGAATACTATGGTTATGATTAGCTAAGGATGGAAATAAGCAGATGCAGCCCCCATACAGCTCACGGGTAATACTGAAGCACTGGAGGAAGATGGTGTATTGAGACACATTGGACCTGTGAAAAGTGTGCCCAGATTTGATAGGTAGGAACACATTCCAGAATTTTGGAGAGAAAAGGAAAGTTGGAGGTCGGTAGTTTGTTAAGATCAAAGATTTTCTTTAGAGGAGCAGCAGATAGTGCCAGAGAGAGGGACAACACTTGAAGAAAGAGAACTATTAATAATATCGGTGAACATAGGGAGCAGGAGGGGAAGTGAGTCGTCAATAGTTTAATTGGAAAAGAAATGTGGAAGTAGGGGCTGGGTCACACGGTTTCATTAAAGGGAAGTCGTGTCTGACAAATTTACTGGAGTTCTATGAGGATGTGTCTAGGGCAGTGGATAGAGGAGAGCCGGTGGATGTGGTCTTTCTGGATTTTCAGAAGGCGTTTGACAAGGTACCTCACAAGAGGTTATTGCAGAAGGTCAGGGGACATGGAGTTGGGGGTAGGGTGTTAGTGTGGATAGAGGATTGGTTGTCAAATAGGAGGCAGAGAGTGGGGGTCAATGGGTGCTATTCGGATTGGCGGTTGGTGACTAGTGGGGTGCCCCAGGGGTCGGTGCTGGGGCCTCAGCTATTTACCATTTATATAGATGATCTGGAGGAGGGAACCGAGTGTAGGGTGTCGAAATTTGCTGATGACACCAAGATTGGGGGAAAGGCAAATTGTGCGGAGGGTGTGGAGAGTCTGCAGAAGGATCTAGATAGGCTGGGCGAATGGGCCAGGAAATGGCAAATGGAATTTAATGTTGGCAAGTGTGAGGTGGTCCACTTTGGTAGGAAGAATGGTAGGAAGGACTGTTACTTACGTGGCGAAAAACTGCAGCAGGCGACGGTACAGAGGGACCTCGGGGTCCTTGTGCATGAGTCGCAAAAACCCAGCTTGCAGGTGCAGCAGGTGGTCAGGAAGGCGAATGGGATGCTGGCCTTCATAGCGAGGGGGATTGAATATAAAAGTAGGGAGGTCTTGCTGCAGCTGTATAGGGCATTGGTGAGGCCGCAGCTGGAGTACTGTGTGCAGTTTTGGGCGCCGCACCTGCGCAAGGATATTTTGGCCTTGGAGGGAGTGCAGAGGAGGTTTACTAGGCTGATACCGGAGTTGAGGGGGTTGAGCTATGAGGAGAGGCTGAATAAACTAGGCTTGTACTCGTTAGAGTTTAGAAGAATGAGGGGAGATCTCATTGAGACGTATAAGATGATGAATGGGATGGATAGGATAGAGGTGGAGAGACTCTTCCCGCTCAAAAAAGACAGTAGGACTAGGGGGCACAGCCTCAAGATAAAGGGGAGGCGGTTTAGAACGGAGTTGAGGAGGAACTTCTTCACTCAAAGGGTGGTGAATCTCTGGAATTCTCTGCCCGTTGAAGTGGTGGAGGCTGCCTCGCTAAATATTTTTAAGAAGCTGGTTGATGGGCTCTTGATAAGAGAGGGGATTAAGGGTTATGGGGAGAGGGCGGGAGAGTGGAACTGAGCCACGACAGATCAGCCATGATCTTATTGAATGGCGGGGCAGGCTCGAAGGGCTAGATGGCCTACTCCTGCTCCTATTTCTTATGTTCTTATGTTCTTATGGACAAGATGAGCTCAGAGAGGGCATGAGGGGAGATGGGAGAGAAACTTGAGAAAGATGTGAGTTCAGGGCTAGGGCAGGGGGATGCTTTGAGGAAGTTTGACCCAGTGGACTACTGGTAGGGAGGCGAGGCAGAGGCAACTGATTGGATAATCTCAACTTTAATGACATACAAGTCAATGATGTCTTTGCACTTATTATTGGAGATGAGGGAGGTGGGGAAGGGGAGAAGATGGTTTGTATCTTCTCCCCTTCCCTACCTTAAGGTAGTACGGATGAAGCTGTGCCAGACTGAGAGAGTAATGGTTTTACTGGGGGCTAGAGCATCAAATATTGAAATGAGGATGCAGTTGTGCAAATCAGCTTTCTGTAAAAATGTGATGAATGAAGAGACAAAGGCTGGAGAGTTGGGGTTTTGAAAGTGAAATTGTAATTCAGTTGGGTGATGGTCTTTTTTCCATGGCTGGATAAAGACTTGGTAGGGTTTGGGAGTGGAAGGTGGAATGTGAGTGGTGAATGATACAAGGAAGTGATCAGAGCTGATCTTATCTGTGATTGATACAGTGGGACTGGCAAGAGAGTGTGAGGTGGCAAAGTCAGAGGGATGGCAGTGGATATACGTTGGGGAGTTTATTTGAAGGGAGAAATTTAGGGAGGAAGAGGGGGCAGTGAACTCAGAAGGGAATGGGTACAAAGAGTTGAGATGGAGAATGAAAGGTTGAGAAGTTGTTTGGAGTTGAGAATATGAAGGAGGAAAATAGTGAAATATCTTACTGAGACTTTGTATTATTACACTTGAGAGGGCAGTAGAGAATGATAATTTAGAATGAAAAGTGAGAGGAATGGAAAAGAGAGACGGTAAAAGGAGAGAAAGTACCAGGGAATTAGGAGGTCAGGTCAAAGTGTGATTTGATGATGAGTGCCACAGCAGCACTGCTACTGTCCTGATGAGGAAAGTGGATGATATAGCATGTACAGTTGTGTGGTGAGAATGGGCCAATGATCAGTTATGATGTTGTCCCTTTCTATCCCTTGGGGGTGATCTTACTGGTTTGTCATGCTGGTAAGATTGTGAGAGAGATGTAGAACTGGGGTTGTGCCCAGTTTTTTACCTCTAGTGATATTGTTAGGCTGGTGTAATCAGCCTTGCAACTGGGGGGTAGGACGGAATTGGGGAAGTGGGGGTTTGATGTTTGTTGGGGGGGGATGGTAACGATCTTCCAGTCACTGGGAGATCAGCTCGCATGCACAATAGCAGCCTGTAGCAGTCTGCAGCAAGCTTCCTGGCCCTATCCACTCCCCTTTTTTGGCAAGAATTGCACTTTGTGGGTGGAATTGTCCAGCTAGTTTGGAGAGTTCCGGATGCGTTTTTTGGGTGAGTTTTCAGACCTAATCTTATGAATCTGTCTCTAAAAAGATAGGCTAGTCAGTTTCTAGCCAGAGAGGCCGTGAGTGGGGCTTTACTCACCAGACAGCCTGTGGAGGGAGGTATTGCGCATGGGCAGACCTCTGATGCTGCATTAACAGTAGCAGGGACCTGATAGACAAAGAGAGAGCTGTCAGGCCCCTGCTACTGCAGCCAGCCTCAACTAGCTCCTCCTCCCACCCCCACCACACATAGTAAGATGCAGCCCCTGCCGCCATTCCACTGTCCAGACCAATCGCGGCCCCACCACCCAGTTCAATCACCATTCCACTGCCCCCCCCCGTCCCTCCCCCACCAATCGCAGGCCTCCCCCCTCACTCACTGATTGCATGCAAAGTGGCAGCAGGCCCTGCCTCTGGATCGCTCCCATTGGCCCTGCTCTCGGCACTGCCCAGTGGACATTGATCAGGTGCCCAGAGGGCATTGCCCAGGTTCCAGGCTGGCATTGCTCAGGTGCTAGGGTGGCACTACCAGTCCAGCACTGCCAATGGGGCAAACACTCTTTGCACTTGACTTCCCTGGGGAAGGGCCTCAGTGGCCTCCGGCTCCACTGGCAAGGCCAACACAACTGTTCCCTGTTCCTTGCCTGTCTGTGTGCTAGGCTCACTAAACAGTGAAAATGAGCACGTACATAAATTTCAATAAATTAATCAGTGTCTCACATATTTCTGGTGAGAAGCTGATGTGCTGGAAATCCGGGTATTGTCAAATTGTGACATGCGTGAAAACCTGTGCCAATCATGCTAGCCATTTTATGCTTGATTTTATGACATTTTCCAGCTGCAAAATGGGCCCAAAAATCTGCTTGAGATTTGATTTTTTTTCTCTGGCTGAAAAAAATGGGCCTGAAATTCTTCTGTTTTCACATTCGTTCGGCACTTAGAATTATTTTGATAAGATGCCCCCTTGACTTCAAATAAACTAGCTTGCCGACAGTCAATATCTGGATTTCGACATGAATCATAGGCATCAGTCTAAATATCAAGTGCTGGCTGAACTATGGTTAAGTGAATGGTGATGCTTTGGAAAGGAGTGGAGAAAACTCATCCAGATGGCATTTACTGATTCATTGGCTTAACGTTAAACTAACTGACCTTTGAAGAATACAGTTACCTAGATATGACCTGCATTAAGGGCTCTTGACTCGATCGCTTCCTTCCAATGTGTTTTCAGTCTTTGCTATTTGTTTTACTGATTTCGGGTGTAACCTGTTTGTTCGTGAACACGCCACTGAAACTTATTTAACTTCAAACACAAATGTTTTATTTTCAATAGCTGGTTACTTATTTAACCGGAGCAATGTGAAGCCCCGACTTCCGCGCGCAACCAGTAACTCACTTGTCACTTAGCCAGCAAATTGTGGATTCAAATCCCACACTCCAGCACAGATTCTGACACTCCAGTGTAATACTGAGGAGGCAACTCAAGCAGGGTGGCCCCATTGACTGGCTTCCAAGAGATCAGGCACTTTTTTTGTCAAGCTCTACGCTGTCTCTTTCCCAGGATGCTCCTCTAAGAGTGACTCTGTACTCTGCTTCCGATGATGGAGCCAGGGGCTGTATGTCAGACTTGGAGTTTGGGCTGAAATGGAGCTTTGTTCGTCCAAAGCTGTGACAGGCTGGAATCCAAATAGGTACAGGCCACGGGTTCATGGTGAAAATGGAGCTCAGGGCTATGCGGGGAAATCACACACTCCAATGAAGATAAACAATTATGATTCCTGGCCATAAAGTTGTGTGTTAGGAAGCAGACCAGCTGAAAAATGAGCTTTCATTATCAAACCAGAGCAATAGCTACCGTAGACCAAATTTGTGAATTGGGACTTGTGTCCAGGAAATTCTGACTGCGGTGCGTGTGTGCTACAAACTGAACCAAGGATGACATCAATTGTGTCATTAATGTAACTGGCAGACTTGTATTTAAATGTGGTTTGCTCCATGATACAGAGATTTTCATCCTGATTTTTTCTGAGTCGGATTTAGGGGCCCTGTTGGCAGTTTTGGATCCATCCACTCGGTTGGCTGCACACATGGAGATTGTACAGACACTCAAAATGAATAATGCCTCCATTCGTGAGCCTTGCAGCTAGATCCAGCTGGGATGGGTTAACTGAAAGGGAAATGGGGTGTTTATTTATTTACTTGTGTCCCGAGTAGGCTCACTGCAATGAAGTTACAGTGAAAATCCCCTAGTCGCCACACCCCGGTGCCTGTTCGGGTACACTGAGGGAGAATTTAGCATGGCCAATGCACCTAACCAGCACACATCTTTTGGACTGTGGGAGGAAACCCAGGGGAGAATGTGCAAATTCTGCACAGACAGTGACCTAAGCCAGGAATCAAACCCGAGTCCTTGGCACGAGAGTCCTGTGTCCGAGGTTTTTCCACAATGTGAAACAATAGATATTGCACTTGCTTTTGTTAGAAGTCCTTTATTTGCTTCATGCTGACCTCCCTTGTTACAGTGGGCTGGCCTGCATTTCAGAATCCCCACACTAATTTAGTGACAGCCATGGTCCAGCCTATACAAAATGAACATGATCTTAGCTACTTTGGCTTAATTAGGGAGCTACAATTGATTTCTGAATTCCAAGGCTAGGGCATGGTGAGAAAATAAAAGATCTGACCAAACTAGATGTTAAACTGAGCTTCCATCTCACAACTGTTTAAAAACAAGCCTGCAAGGAAGATTTCCTGGTCTCCTGGTCAATACTTATCCTTCAACAACACCACAAAAGAAAAGACTGTGATGCCTTACACAGTTGAATTATCTGCAAACCCTCACTTTCCATACTTGCCAATAAAGAAATGACTAATTGGGTGATTTTCTGCCTTATTATCAAGAAGACAAATTGCTTTCTTTCCCTCAAACTAGAACTCTATTTAGAACTCTTTTTGCAAGTTTAGATACCCGGAAAGGTAAATACCAGAGAGGTATTTACTTCTGTCAAGGAAGTGGGTGCCAGCATTTATTGCTCATCCCTAATTGGTGATGATATGTCATAATATATCAATAATATAATACAGTAATATAATAACAATCGTAAAGATACATCTTTAAAAGGTGGTGAGCCACCTTGTTGAGCCACTGCCGTCAATGTGGTGTACTCATGGAATCCCTACAGTGCATAAGAAGGCCATTCAACCCAGCAAGTTTGAACCTACTCTGACAGATTATCTTACACTGGCCCTCTCCCCCATCCTATTCCTGTGACCCCACTTTTACATAACTATTCCATCTAACCTACATATCTTGGGACACCAAGGGGCAATTTAGCATGATCAATCCACACCCACAGTGCTGGGGTTTTAACACAGTAACAATTTGCAATTATGTAGAATCTTTGATATAACAAACTGACTCAAGGCACATGGCAGGAGCATTATAAAACAAAGCATGACACTGAGCCATATAGGAGATTGAGTAGACTGGGTCTGTACTCGTTGGGATTTAGAAGGCTGAGGGGGGATCTTATAGAGACATATAAGATAATGAAGGGGATAGATAGGGTAGAGGTGGAGAGATTCATCCTGCTTAGAAAGGATAGCAGAACTAGAGGGCACAGCCTCAAAATAAGCCGGGGGGGAGCAGTTTAAATCGGCGTTGAGGAGGAACTTCTTCACTCAAAGGGTGGTGAGTCTCTGGAATTCTCTGCCCATTGAAGTGGTGGAGGCTACCTCGCTGAATATACTTAAGTCACGGGTAGATAGGTTTCTGATAGATAAGGGAATTAAGGGTTATGGGGAGAAAGCAGCAAAGTGGAACTGATCCACTTCAGATCAGCCGTGATCTTGTTGAATGGCGGGGCAGGCTCGAAGGGCTAGATGGCCTACTCCTGCTACTATTTCTTATGTTCTTATGTTAGGTCAGGTGACCAAAAGCTTTGGTTGAAGAGGTAGGTTTTAAGTAAAGTCTTGAAAAAGAAGGTGAGATCGAGAGGCAGAGAGCTGTAGGGAGGGAATTCTAGAGCTTGGGTCTGGGCAACCCAAGGCATTGCCACCAACTGGAAAATTGGGGATGCATAGGAGGTCAGAAATAGAGGAGTGTAGATATGTTGGGCTGAAGCAGGTTATGGATAGGGAGGAACAAGGTCATAGAGAGTTTCAAAACAAGAATGAGATTTTAAAATCAGAATGTTGCTTGATCAGGAGCTAATGTAAGCCAATGAGCACAGAAGTGACGGGGGAGGGAACTGACTGTGTTTAAGACATAGGCAGCAGATTTTGGATGACCTCACATTTATCCAGTATAGAATATTGGAGACCAGCTAAGAGATAGTTGGAAGAATTGATTATAGAGGCAACAAAAGCACTAATGAGGGTTTCAATAACTGGTTTGTGTTACAGGTGCAAAGTTGGGTGAACTTTCACAGGAGAAAATAGGTGGTCTTAGCACAAAAATGAGGTTGGAAGTTCTAAAATTACACTAAGGTTGCTAACAGACTGTAATGTATAATTATTCAGCAGGCCCACCGCAAGACAATGTTCCATGAATCTCAAAAGGAAAGTAAGAAAGAGACTTTCAATTATATAGTGCCTGTCTTGACCACCAGATGGATACGCCTTTACCAATAATGAAGTACTTTTGAGTTGTTGTAGGAAATTTAGTGGTCAACTTCGACAGAGGAAACTTCCACAGACAGCAATATAATAATGAACAGACAATCTGCTTTAGTTGTGCAGATTGAGGGATAAATATTTGCCAGGTCCCAAGGGAAAATCCTCCTGGTCTTCTTCAAAATAATGCAATGGGATCTCTAATTGAGAATTCTTTGTTTAACATCGCATCCAAAATGTGGCATCTCTGACACTGCAGCATCTCATCAATACTGTGCTGAAGTGCTAGCCTTCAATTTTGTGTTCAAGTCCTAAAATGGAGCATGAACCCAGCTTTCCTGTGATTCAGAGACAAGCATACTACTAACTGAACAGTTGCTGGTGTTATGGGCTGGATTTCCGTGGAGGAGGCAGGAAAGTCAAGTCAAGAAACTTTCTGACTCAACAGACCAATTCCTTTTAAAAGGGCCTCATACCCATATGTCCTCCCATGTCCACCATTTTCCACATGCATCATCCATGCCTTTCATATTCCCCTGCCTCCTCTTTCCATATGCTCCATTATATCCCCATTCACTACTGACACAGTATCCACTATGAGCAGACATCAGAATGTCTTTGAAATGGACATTAAAAATGAATAAATTTCTAGCAATCTAATCTCACTTAAGCAGCCCATATTAAAAAAGCTCTCCTTCAAAATAAGCCATTCCAAATAAATCAAATCCCTGTAAGTGGTCAATCTGTTGTAAAAACATACAAGTATCTATTTCACTAACCACATAAAGACATATAATCCTTTAATAACCTCTTAAAACTGTCTATTTAGTCCCCTGCTGCGATAAGTGATTCTGGACCTTTTGAAACTAAACCAAGCATTCATAAAGGGCTCAGTTTTAACAATAACAAATCTTTGGAAATCTAAATGATGGACTGTATTGAAATAGCAAACACAATTGGTAATGTTTTATTTTCTGAGCTTTTTTGTTAAACAATAGGTTTTAAAGAATATGGGTCAAAAGCAGGTAAGTGGAATCAGACTACATATCAGTCCTGATGTCATTGAATAGGGAAACAGGCTAGACGGGATAAATAATCCATGCCTGTTTCTGTGTAACCCTTCTTCCTTGAATGTTCAGGATGACTAAATTAAATTCCTTTGTCCAGCCTAAATTGCAAATCTCTGCTGAGATTTCTTGTATGTCCCTAATAGTAATCAAATAAATAAGAAAGGGCAAAGTAACAAAATTCATCAGTAGATCTAGTTGTCAAGAATGTCTTTCAGATCCCTTAACATCTCCCGATGATTTTCATCATCAGTTCTGGGTTTGCTTTCTTGTTTCCATTTGCATTGCTATGTCAGTGCTTTGTTAGATGTAGAAAATTCCTATGAAGATCGTGAGGTGTGCAGCTCTGTTGTCTTTCTCACCTCAACATCTTTACCTTTCCTGCCCTACTTGCCTTTGGACTTTGCTTTCTTTTTTTTTCCTTTTGACCCAGCAGGAGCAGTCTTACCGCATCTCCGTCCCAAAGAGGAAAAGAGATCTTTGAAGTATATAGCTTAAAAAAAATCCTGCTTATTGGTTTGCAGTTGCTTTTGGTACACAATCAATTTTAGGAACAGTAGTGGAGTCTTCATTCAGTTTGATATATGCATGGATTATTTTATATTCCTCAGCTATTACAATAGCCCGACGTGACTAAGTCAGTTCTGCCCACCTCTTTACTCCTCAAACTGTTTGTCTTCTTCTACCTGAAGGCTCTGTTATTTGAACCCGAAAGATTTTCAGAGGTAAGTTGCAGATCATTATTAGAAAAACTGTTTTCTGGTTTTACATGTTTTTTAAATTGACCTTTTGGATTTGCTTGTTTTTAATCATATTGATATTCAGATGATTCGTTTCCCGAGCAACGCAGTAGTAAGTGGCGGTGGGCAGACACTCACCAGCTTAAAAGATGTAAAAGGCAAACTTTAGCCATTGGCTGCAGATTATCAAGCATTTTGTAAGGAAGGACTGCTGTCTTTGCCTTGTTGAATATCCAAAAGTTCAACAAAGGTCATGTTTTCAACTCTGTATTTGTCCTTACCCAATAGGGAGACCTCTGCAACCTTTGTTATACAGCTCTTTCCAACGTCAAGTGACACCCATGTTATACCCTTTCTTGATGTATCTGCGTCTCCCCCAAACATAATTCTGCTCTGTCAGAGTTCATCCCTCAAGATAATTGAAAGCTCCTCTTTGCTCCAAGCAATGCTGCTTCTGTATGTATAGAATGCAACTCTCAGTTTTGTCTCTGCTATGGATGCAAAATAGCTGAACTTAAACTCTTGCATCTCTGCAGACATGAATCGATTTTACAGCCACAGATAGCTCTAAAGCAATGAACTACGTGCTGCACTTTTTACCCAGATTCCAGCTTTTTTTCAGCTATAATGTTCTTGAATTTTCATGATGCCTAATACATCATTATCACGAAAGCTAGTTGGGCAATTAATAGGGCTAAAGGTAGACAAGTCTCCTGGTCCTAATCGAATGTATCCCAGGATACTAAAGGAGGTGGAGGGAGAAGCAGCAAATGCACTAATGGTAATTTATCAAAATTCGCTGGACTCTGGGGTGGTTCCCGCAGATTGGAAAACAGCAAATGTAACGCCACTTTTTAAAAAAGGAGGTAGACAAAAGGCAGGTAACTATAGGCCGGTTAGCTTACCTTCTGTAGTAGGGAAAATGCTTGAATCTATCATCAAGGAAGAAATAGCGAGAAATCTGGATAT
Organism: Carcharhinus amblyrhynchos; assembly: GCF_965287045.1. Classification (NCBI taxonomy): domain Eukaryota; kingdom Metazoa; phylum Chordata; class Chondrichthyes; order Carcharhiniformes; family Carcharhinidae; genus Carcharhinus; species Carcharhinus amblyrhynchos. The sequence goes on from NC_137326.1 coordinate 72,354,806, forward strand.
AAATTGTCCCTTTGGTAAGATGCAGCATGGGTTCATGAAGGGCAGGTCATGTTTGAATAATTTAGTGGAATTCTTTGAGAACATTACACGCTCAATGGACAATGGGGAACCTGTGGATATGGTGTATCTGGATTTCCAGAAGGCATTTGACAAGGTGCCGTACCAAAGACTGCTACGCAAGGTAAAGACGCATGCTGTTACAGGTTATGTATTAGCATGGATAGAGGATTGGTTAACTAACAGAAAGCAAAGAGTGGGGGTAAATGAGTGTTTTTCTGGTTGGCGATCAGTGCCTAGTGGTGTGCCTCAGGGATCAGTGTTGGGAACACAATTGTTTACAATTTACTTAGATGATATGGAGTTGGGGACCAAGTGTAGTGTGTCAAAATTTGCAGATGACACTAAGATGGGTGGAAGAGCAAAGTGTGCAGAGGACGCTGAAAATCTGCCAAGGGACATGGATAATCTAAGTGAATGGGCGAAGGTCTGGCAGATGCAGTACAGTGCTGGTAAATGTGAGGTCATCCATTTTGGCAGGAATAACAGAAAAATAGACTATTATTTAAATGGTAAGAAATTGCAGCATGCTGCTGTGCAGAGGGATCTGGGTGTCCTTGCGCAGGAATCTCAACGAGTTGGTTTGTGGGTGCAACGGGTAATTAAGAAGGCAAATGGAATTTTGTCCTTCATTGTTAGAGGGATGGAGTTTAAAAACAGCGAGGTTATGTTGCAGCTGTATAAGATGCTGGTGAGGCCACACCTGGAGTACTGTGTACAGTTTTGGTCTCCTTACTTGAGAAAGGATATAGTGGAACTGGAGGGGGTGCAGAGGAAATTCTTTAGATTGATTCCGGAGTTGGGAGGATTGGCTTATGAAGAGAGACTGAGTAGATTGTGGCTATACTCATTGGAATTCAGAAGAATGAGGGGAGATCTCACAGAAACGTATAAGATTCTGAAGGAAATAGATAACATCAAAACAGGGAAGTTGTTTCCACTTGTGGGTGAAACTAGAATTTGGGGGCATAGCCTCAAAATAAGGGGAAGCAGATTTAGAACTGAATTGAGGAGTAACTTCTTCACACAGAGGGTTGTGAATCTGTGGAATTCCCTGCCCAGTGAAGCAGTTGAGGCTACCTCATTGAATGTTTTTAAGGCAAGGATAGATAAGTTTTTAAACAGTAAAGGAATGAAGGGTTATGGTGAGCAGGTGGGTAAGTGGGATTGAGTCCACAAAAAGATCACCCATGATGTTATTGAATGGCGGAGCAGGCTTGAGGGGCCAGGTGGCCTACTCCTGCTCCTAGTTCTTATATTTTTAATAATACTTAACCTTAGGTTCAAAAATAGTTCAAAGTGCCTTTTTCCTCAGTACTTAGTACAGAGATTGTAGATCCCACGCTGTGACTGTGGTAGCACTATCTCGCTGCTTTGAGTGAAAAACTCTCTCAATCCATGGCCAGTGATTTTTAATTTATAATTTCTGGTTAAAATCAGCTTCCAGAGGGAATAGCTTTTTACTTCATCTGTTCTATCAAAACCATAGGGGTCAGTTTAGCTCATTATGCTGAACAACTGGTTAGTGATGCAGAGAGGTACCAACAGTGAGGGTTTAATTCCTGTACCTCAAAGGGGAAGAACAGTCTTTGGTCCTCTGGGACTATGGTGACATTGTCTATCGAAGCCTATCACAATCTCTTAACCTTCTCTGCTACACAGAGAACAGTCTGAAATTTCAATTCCCTAGTTTCTCTCTCCTGTGCATTTTGCATTGTGGGGTGATGTTAGTTCTTCAAACTCTTAATACATTGGAAACGTTGAAATATGTGATCATATCTTAGGATTTAAGGGGGCGATTTTCCCAACCCGCTGCACTGCTCGAGTAGCGCAGCAGACTGGGAGACATCAGCAGCAGCCGTTTCGCAGGATGCCCGCTGGTAAATCAGCATGGAGCAGATTATCATATGGAAATGTCATTCAAATTTCCATTTGATGAATGGGCCCAGTACGGAATTCTCCAGGCCTGTTAACGGCTTCCATCCAGCCCCTCCCCGCCGCTGGCCAGGAGTGGTTCCCTCAAGTGGATTTTACGACTGCACCCCACTAACGGGGAACAGGTGTTCGATGCCACTCGAGGGAACAGAGGCCATTGAGGCCCTCTTGGGAGGCTGTGGGTAAGGGGCGGGTTTCCCCTTGGACCATTTCAGCCTGGCATCCTGACATGGCCCAAAGGGCAAACTGGCATTGCCCAAGGGACACCGTGGCACTCCCCACCAGGCACCAGACAGTGCCAAGGGGGTGGGGCCAGAGAGGACCTATTTGGGGGGGCAATCAGTCACTAGCTGCCACTTTGCAAAAGGATGGGTGAGGGTGGGAAGGAATGAGGGCTGGCCATCTGGGTGGTGGGGGATGTCGGGACTGTCGAGGGTGAGGGGGCATTGGATCTGATCATTGGAATGGGCGGGGGGGTCAGGACTGTCCGGGGGCTGATGATGGGGGGGGGGGGGGGGGGTTGGAGGGGCGCGATTTAAAATAAAATCTATTTGCCCAATGGGCAGGAATATAGTCATTGTTCCCACCCATTTTTTAGGTGAGCTTAGTGAAATGAATTTCTTTCGGGGGTGGGGGGGACTTAATCCCATCCAAGAGGTTGGCAACAATGCACTGGGGGAGCTGGTCCACATATGCCAATCTCCCAGAATACCGGGAGATCAGTTGACAAATGCCACCCCCCCGCCCCACCATCGCTGGCCTCCCGATGGCCGGTCTCCGATTGCTGGCCCCAGTTCTGCCCCTCCCACCCAATGGCCAGTCTCCAGTCACCCACCCCTAATCCCCCAAGGGCCCGTCTCCGAATCCCCCCTAATGCCAGACGGCCGGTCTCCAAGTCCTGGTGGCTGATCTCCGAGCACTGGCCCCACTTGCAGCTCCCACTCTCCATACAAAGTTCTTTCGTTCCTGACATCTTACTTCCTCCAACGTGGTGTGGCTCATTCCCATATTCCCCACTCCATCAGTCACCACCCCTTGGCACTGCCCGGTGCCCACTGGGCAGTGCCAGGGTGCCTGGCTAGCAGCACCGAGGTGCCAGCTTGGCACTGCCCAAGGAGCAAACATTGCCTCCAAGCTCTGGGGAGCCTCAATTGCCTCTGGTCCCACCAACAAGAGCATCACGCCTGGTACCCGTTGATGAGGACCATACTTGATCCTTTCTGGTGTGGACTTTCACCGACAGGGGCAGAAACTTGACCGAGCCTGGACAATTGAAACCCGACATTGCTAACTACTTGGAAATTCGAACTTCACAATGGTAATCAGCTTTGCACTGTACATCCAAAAAATGGATGGGGAGGATTGTAACAGGCCAGACGAATACCATTTTGCTACTCCTGCTTAAATTTCCCGCAGCAGGCTGGGAAAATTGTGTCCATGTTCTTTCAAGATTTCCCACAAAGACTGATACATTTCTAACCGCTGAGTTATCTGTGAGTTATTTCACAAACAAAATGACATGTCAGAGTCTCACACTGCCAGTGAAATTAGCGAAGAGACTTGCAAGGATGTGTTGATCAGTAAAGTGCTCAATTATGTCATGAATAGCTGGCCTCAAGTGTGCAATGATGAGCAAATGCAGGCAAATTTCACATAGAAATAGAACTGAGTATAAATTCAGGACTGCATCCTATGAGATTTAAGAGTCATTATTCTATTAAAGTTTAGAGAGAGATTGTTAGAGGAAATTCATCTAGAGTACACAGGGATAATCCTTGTGAAAGCAATAGCAATGAACTAGATGAAGATATTGAAGAATTGGTGAAAAGTTGCGAAGTGTGTGTCAGAACGAAGAATGAACTAACCAAGGTTCCTTTAATTCCCTGGTCAAACACAAGAAAGTAAGAAGTCTTACAACACCAGGTTAAAGTCCAACAGGTTTATTTGGTAAGAAAATCCACTAGCTTTCAGAGTGCTGCTCCTTCATCAGGTGAGTGGGAGTTCTGTTCACAAACAGGGCATATAAAGACACAAACTCAATTTACAAAATAATGATTGGAATGCGAGCCTTTACAGATAATCAAGTCTTAAAGGTACAGACAATGTGAATGGAGAGAGCGTTAAGCACAGGTTAAAGAGATGTGTATTATCTCTAGACAGGACAATTAGTGAGATGTTGCAAGCCCAGGCAAGTCGTGGGGGTTACAGATAATGTGACATGAACCCAAGATCCTGGTTGAGGCCGTCCTCATGTGTGTGGAACTTGCTATCAGTCTCTGCTCAGCAACTCTGCACTGTTGTGTGTCATGAAAGCCGCCTTGGAGAACGCTTACCCAAAGATCAGAGGCTGAATGCCTGTGACCGCTAAAGTGTTCCCCAACAGGTAGAGAACATTCTTGCCTGGTGATTGTCGAGCGATGTTCGACAATCATCTGTTGTTGTCGCGTCTGCATGGTGTCCCCAGTGTATAATGCCTCGGGACATCCTTTCGTGCAGCGTATCAGGTAAACAACGGTGGCCAAGTTGCAAGAGTATGTACCGTGTACCTGGTGAATGGTGTTCTCACGTGAGATGATGGCTCCTGTGTCAATGATCTGACATGTCTTGCAGAGGTTGCTGTGGCAGGGTTGTGTGGTGTCGTGGTCACTGGTCTCCTGAAGGCTGGGTAGTTTGCTGCGGACAATGGTCTGTTGAGGTTGTGCGGTTGTTTGAAGGCAAGAAGTGGAGTGTGGGGATGGCCCTGGCGAGATGTTCGTCTTCATCAATGACATGTTGAAGACCCCGGAGAAGATGTCGTAGCTTCTCCGCCCCGGGGAAGTACTGGATGACGAAGGGTACTCTGTCTGCCGTGTTCCGTGTTTGTATTAGGAGGTCGGTGCGGTTTTTCGTTGTGGCGTATCGGAACTGTCGATCAATGAGTCGAGCGCCATATCCTGTTCTTATAAGGGCATATTTCAGCCTCTGGAGGTGTCTGTTGCGATCCTCCACATCTGAGCAGATCCTGTGTATACAAAGGGCTTGTCTGTAGGGGATGGCTTCTTTAATGTGTTTAGGGTGGAAGCTGGAGAAGTGGAGCATCGTGAGGTTATCCATGGGCTTGCGGTTCAGTGAGGTGCTGAGGTGACCGTCCTTGATGGAGGTGCATGTCCCAGAATGCAACCGATTCTGGAGAGTAGTCCATGGTGAGTCTGATTGAGGGATGGAACTTGTTGATGTTGATGAAGGCTTTTCCAGAACCTTCAACATGTCATTGATGAAGACGAACATCTCGCCAAGGCCATCCCCGCACCCCCACTTCTTGCCTTCAAACAACTGCACAAGGTCAAACAGACCATTGTTCGCAGCAAACTACCCAGCCTTCAGGACAGCAGTGACCACGACACCACACAACCCTGCCACAGCAACCTCTGCAAGATGTGCTGGATCAGCAACACAGATGCCATCATCTCATGTGAGAACACCATTCACCAGATACACGGTACATACTCTTACAACTCGGCCACCGTTGTCTAGCTGATACACTGCAGGAAAGGATGTCCCGAGGAATGGTACACTGGGGAGACTATTCAGATGCCACAATAACGGGTGAATGAACACCGCTTGACCATCACCAGGCAAGAGTGTTCTCTTCCTGTTTGGGAACACTTCAGCGATCACGGGCATTCAGCCTCTGATCTTTGGATAAGTGTTCTTCATGGCGGCCTTCATGACACATGACAGCGCAGAGTCACTGAGCAGAGACTGCACACTTGAAGACGGCCTCAACCAGGATCTTGGGTTCATGTCACACTATCTGTAACCCCCACAACTTGCCTGGGCTTGCAAAATCTCACTAACTGTCCTGCCTGGAGACAATACACATCTCTTTAACCTGTGCTTGACGCTCTCTCCACTCACATTGTCTGTACCTTTAAGACTTGATTACCTATAAAGACTCGCATTCCAATCATTATTTTCTAAAATGAGTTTGTGTCTTTATATGCCCTGTTTGTGAACAGAACTCCCACTTACCTGACGAAGGAGCAGTGCTGTGAAGGCTAGTGGATTTTGCTACCAAATAAACCTGTTGGACTTTAACCTGGTGTTGTGAGACTTCTTACGGTGTTTACCCCAGTCCAACACCAGCATCCCCAGATCATGACAAACACAAGAAAACCATGGAAACCAGTACATGTTGGCTAGGATTCTCCCAAAAAAAAAGGTGCCTGACCAGTTGGAAAACGGGAGATTTTCCTGCCTGATTTTTGTAGAAGAATGAATCTCCAGCACTCTTTGTTCCACAGAGTAAGTTGGGCGTGGGGGGTGGGGGGGGAAGCTGCTCATCGCGCTGAGTGGGCCACCGTGCATGTGCCAATCTGTCAATGGGGAGATCGTCCAGGGTGCACTGACTTGCTGATCACCGGCCTCCTGACCGCTGGCCTTCCCAATTGCTAGCCTCCCAATTGTTTCCCAGCTTGACAGAGGCAATCTGACAAAAGGAGAGCATGATTAATCTCTTATAGTCCAAATTCCTCCCACAGTCCCAAATGTAAGTCAGAAAGAAACTGAAAGTCAGAAAGAAACTGAAAGTCACAAAAAAATTTGAAGACTGTGGGTATCACAGAATCCACTAACAAAATGCAGCAGGGTCTTTGATTAAGACAAATCCGTCAAAGTTGCAGTCCAACCATTAAGTGGAGTTGGCAGTCAAAGTTCAAATCTGATACAGCCAGAGAGATTGAGAGAGCAGAGTCAAACTAATGAAAATGTAAGAAGATACTCAGATATAAAAAAGCCAGCAAGTTTAATTGAAAATATGTAAAAAGGAAGAAGAAGAAAGTTATTTTATAATTTATCAAATGGTGATTGTTAAACGCATACAGATGTTACATGCAAATAGTTTGAAAGTATCAGTCATTTATGTTTTGCTTGTGATTATCTCTGGAATTCTCTGCCCGTTGAAGTGGTGGAGGCTACCTCGCTAAATATTTTTAAGACGCGGGTTGATGGGTTTTTGATAAGAGAGGGGATTAAGGGTTATGGGGAGAAAGCGGGAAAGTGGAACTGAGCAGCGACAGATCAGCCATGATCTTATTGAATGGCGGGGCAGGCTCGAGGGGCTAGATGGCCTACTCCTGCTCCTATTTCTTATGTTCTTATAAGAAAAACAAATATCGAACCCAACCGGTTAAATTTCTGAGATTGTTGATGCTGGTTTAATCACACTGTATTTCTTGAAAATTCTGTGCATGTTCCATTTTAATGTACAACTTTTTTAGAGGTGGTGAGGGAGTGTAGCATATTATACTAGGTGGAGGGTGCACTGAATAGCTGGATGTCTCACCCACCTTTCCAGAACACAGCAGATCATTAAACCTCATGCACATGGCACCCATGTGTGGCGGTGCTCCCCTGCAGCATTGCCAGCTCCAATATTTGGATCCAGGCCCTCTTTGTGAGGGTCAGGGACAATGAGAGGGATAGAGGATGTCCTTCTTTTCATAGACCACCTACAGCAGTACGTCCAGGTTATAGTCAGTGAATCATCGAACTGTCAAGACCTCACTTTGCTTTTGGAGTACTGCGACCTTCTGGTATTAGATTAGATGAACAACATGCATTGATATTTGCGTTTTCCATGTGCGGGGCATCATTAGCTTAGCATTCTTACATCATAGGACTGGTGAGTGTGGTCAGGTTTCCAATGAACGGTTCATCTCCTTGAGGCAAGATGGCCTCACTGCTGCTCGATAAAGGCATGCATGGCGCGCATTGGCATTGTGCAGCAATGGTATGGGGTCAGAACTACTTGAAGGGAACACATACCTTGAGATCAAATGAGTCTAACAGTAGCCAGGGCAGTGTTCAATGGTAGGCTTCCTCTGTTGAAACTGGAGGGATAGGGGTGGTGTGAGGAGCTGTGCAGTTCAGGGCTGAGTGCGGGGAACAGTCTCTGAGTTTTGCCGTGGGGTATACTTGTAGCACTATTTTGACATGACAGGATGCAGCCTCTTGCAGAGATAGGCTGGGTTGGCAAACTCCTCAGAGCTGTGTGCACTCAGACAGCAGAGCAAGAGAGCAAGAAAACATTTAATGCCCAATATTATTACTGAGGGATTTTTCATGCTGGGCCAACTTTCTCAGGAACATCAAGCTATTCACTGGTCAGCAGTGACAACAACTACACTGAGTTTGAATTTAAGCCTGCTGTCCCAGCGCTGATGGAAACTTGGATGGAGATCCTCTTGTATTTCTTGTGGCACAAAGATGACAGCAGAGGCAGCCCTGTTATCTATTCGGAGATGTGTCAGACCCGTCTCTGCTTGGCCTCCATTTGTGTCACCGTTTACACCGCCATGCTTGACACGGAGGCTGCAGGCCCAACTCTAGGCCCTCCCTGCTGATCGGCACTGCTAGGACAGAGGCAGGATTGTGACATTGGAAAATTTCCTGCTTTTTGATTCCCACCTCCATGATGATAACCCAGCCTATTGTTTCCAGGAATATTTAGTGCCCAGTTTTGAACCAGATTTCCATTATCGCCACAAATCAGGTTCTCACATCAGGAATTTGTCACTCACAAACCTAATTTACCTTGCTTTTTGTGTTCACATATGTGCACAGTAAGCCTAATTTAGAACTTATTGCATTTGTTAGTGTGACTCCACCTAATACCATACTGTTTCCTGTCTCTCCCAATCGTTTGTGCCCGGTCCCATTGAGGTGCAACTTGTCCATCCTGTCAGTATAGATTTCACCTTCCCTAGAACAGTCCAAATATCTTAGAAATCTAAAGCTTTCCCTCATGCACTGTCTCTCCAGCCGTGCATTTATCGGCTCTGTGCACCTATTTCTAAAGTTAACTGGGCCCCAGACAGATGTAAACCTCCAATATTATGCTAACAATGTTTGGAATTAATTAAACTAAACATTAGTAATAAGGCAAACTGAACTGCTGAAGGAAATAAAGTATCCTTGTATTTGATGTTCTAAACAGCAGAAAACCAAATCCATTGGAAACTGACTTCCCAGCTGTGTGTGGACGACATTTATTTGAAGTACCATATTTTAGTGGCAGGAAGTTTACCACTTCGCTCACCATGGGAATTGGAGTGGGAGAAGGGCTGTGCATGAGAAGGTCTGTTGACCTCAGATGGGATTTTATGGCTTTGGGACGAGCGAGGCCATAAAATCCTGCCTGTGTCGTGCAACTCAGATCTCTGACTTATTGCTGAAGTTACTGTAAGCCTGGTTACATTTAAACACATCTGAGAACATGTATCTCCCACGTTTCCCACTAGACTAAGAGCTGGAAAGTGGGATAAGGCTGGATTAGCTTTTTGTTGGCTAGTGCAGACATAATGGCTGAATAGCCTCCTTCTCTTCAGTGAATTTATATGATTCAGTGATTTGCTTGGTGACTTAATGCCAGTCTTTCTCCAGGATTGATTCTGGTTTGGTCCGAACACCCTCTCAATCTCATGCCAATGTTTCTCTGTAACTGTCCAAATCCAGGAAACTATTTCAGCATGTTTTCTCAGTTGGGAAGAGATCGTCATTTGATCTCCCCGTGGTGGCATTAGTGAGATTAGTCACACAGTTCACCCAAACTCTAATTAACTTTAGAATGCAATCTATAAATAGACATTCTCAATGGATGGATCTTAATATTTTGCTGAGATTGAAGACACGTGAATTAAGAATTCACTTTCATGAACTAGAATGTAGATCTACCCCATTGGTGATTTAGGTTCCCAAATATCCCCAAATCTAACAATATTGTTATCCATTCTTCCCATTCAACTGGAAGCAGAGAGTAGCTTCAGAACTACACCATTCTCCCTTGGGTCAACTACAGAGGGTGTGGTGCTTGAGAGAAGTTGGCAGATAAATAGCCGTCGATATTTGATCTCACAAATTTACTAGAGCAGAGGTCAATTGCAAAAGAAACAAACAAGGAATTTCCCCATTATCTATCATTGCTTGAGAGCTGCTCGTGTAATTTTGAGCACTCTGCTGTTTAAGTTTGTTGCTGTTGTATCAACTTGCGGACTGAAAAGACTCTTTCTAGTTACATATATTCACCATTTCTATATCGTATTAGCATTGCTCGATGATTAGCTTGAGCAATCTGCAAGTTCTACCATGGGGAATTATCTGTGTTCACTCGTGTCCTTGTGAGTTATCTAGTCCTTGGCCCGAAGGAGATAATTCTGTGTTTCATTTTGACTGCGTTGTATATCATTGACTAACTTAATATACGGGCTTTTTGGACCTGATTTTTGATCTGGGGTGAGGAATACAATGCTATTTTGACATGCAAAGTTCTTAATGGGGCTGGAGCTGAGCCTGATGGAAATTAGGGGCATTGGTTGCTGCCTGGGGGTGGGAACTGATTCTGGAGAGTGAATCTCAAAGGCAGTTGGCATCCTTGACTGGGTTTGCCATAAAATAGACCAACAGGGAGAACAGAGAGCCAGTGTCCAAATGGTCAGTCATAAGGTTTGTGATCATTCTATTCAAGCAGTGCCAACTTTGTGCATCTCAGTTAGAATGCCCCTTTCTTAAACTCAGCCAATATTAACAACACTGTGCTCCTGAACACGATGCCATTCGCTCCTTCTCTGTTTTCAGATTTGAAAATGTCCCTCTCTTCCATTTGCAGCCCATTAACAAGCCATTAATTAGAGTTGAGTGGACTGCTGACTTCCCCCTCAGCCCCCAGCCCTCACTTTGAAAATAGCAGCATGTTCTGGAGGGGTCGAATGACTGATACACCATATAGGGGCATTTGTTTCAAAACATGCCTGCACCTGGACCTCACCTCCACAGACAACTGAAAATCCTGCCCCTTGAGTCAGTCAGGCAAGTTTCTTTGCGGCAATGGGTTTCTCAGTTCTCTCATGGTATACATGCCTTTCACCCTCACAGGGAATCTACTTACGATTCCCTATCTAACCTCCGTGTAGGAACAGCATCATCATAACAACTGCAGCAAGACAGACATCATTTCATAACCTCAGGACATCCTAAAGCACTTGACAACCAATCAAATACGTCACTTGAAGTGTAGTCACTGTTGAAATGGAGGAAATGAATTGGACTGTTTGCACACAGCAAGGTTCCAATGACAGTGATGAGAATGACCAGATCACCTCTCTTTTTTAATAAGGTTGGTTGAAGGATATACATTGGCCAGAAAATTCCCTGCTCTTAAAATTATAGAATCTCTGCAGTACAGCAGGAGGCCATTCGGTCCATTGAGTCTCTACCGACCACAATCCCACCCAGGCCCTCTTCTCATAACCCTGCACATTTACTCTGCTAATCCCCCTGACACTAGTGTCAATTTAGCATGGCCAGTCAACCTAACCTGCACATCTTTGGACTGTGTGAGGAAACCAGAGTGCTCGGAGGAGAGTCACGCAGACACGGGGAGAAGTGCAAACTCCACACAGACAGTGACTCGAAGCCGGAATTGAACTTGCGTCCCTGGCACTGTGAGGCAGCAGTGCTAATGACTGTGCCACCGTGTCGCCCTGTGCT